>NC_140987.1:238132051-239332051 GCF_052327205.1 Somniosus microcephalus
CTCCCTTCCTCACCCTCTCTCTCTCCCTCCACCTGTCTCTCCCTGCTTTACACTCTCTCCCTCTCCCCTCCCTTCTCTCCCCCCTCCCTCTCCCTGCCCTCCCCCCTCTCCCCACCCTCTCTCGCTACCCCCCTCTCCCCACCCTCTCTCTCGCTCCCCCCCTCTCCCCACCCTCTCTCGCTCCCCCCTCTCCCCACCCTCTCGCTCCCCCCACCCTCTCTCGCTCCCCCCACCCTCTCTTGCTCCCCCCACCCTCTCTCGCTCCTCCCCCTCCCCTCCTCTCTCTCCTCCCCTCCCCTCCTCTCTCTCCTCCCTCTCCCCTCCTCTCTCTCCTCCCTCTCACCACCTCCCTACCCCTCCTCCACCCTCTCCTCCCCCCCTACCCCCTTCCTCCCTCTCCTCCCCCCTTCCTCCCCCCTTCCTCCCCTCCCTGCCCGAGCCCTCATCCCCCGCTCCAATCCTCTTTCCGCCCCGGGGCCCGGGCCTTGGCACCTGGATGAACGCGTTCCCACTCGGCCGTCACCCTGATGCCGTTGGCCGTGAGGCAAAGACATGGCCCAGCCGAGTCCAGCGCCCCGGTCAGCTGGAGGTCCACAGCCGCTGTTCGTCTGCAGCCCACAAAGCACCCGAGCCCAGCACCGGCGATGTCTCCACGGTGCTCCGTGCCCCCCCCACGCACTGACATAGCCCTGCCCTCCCGAGCTGGCTTGAAGAGTGCCGATTGCGGCTGAGAGACGTCCGGCGGGCCCGGTTGCCGGGGTAACCCTTCCCGCTCTCCAAGCCCCCGCCCGAGATCAGCACTCCCGAGAGACCAGCCCCGCCAGCCTACCTGGAAAAACGGGGAAAGGTAGGAAAATTAATGAGATTAGATAAGTTAATTACTTTGTAAATCTTTTTTTTTTAAAACAATATGTGTTTTAAAAGCAACCTTTTTTTTAAAGACGCAGAAAGCGGGAAAAAGAAGGGAAAGTTTGGAATCAAGATGGCGGCGACTCACCTTGGTTCAGAACGATAAGGCCCACCACACATGCACCGATTGGTCGACCGTCAGGTGACCAAAGCGTAGGATTGGTCAATCGTCCGTCACTCGACCGTAGGAGGGCCCGGCGCACGCTGGTCGACCTCGAGGTTACTCTGTCGCTAATGAGCGGATAATGAGATGCTAATGAGTGGAATGTTGAAGGTTTTTCGGATACCGCGGGCGCGATTTTAGCCCAGCCGAAAACGTAAATACGCTTAAGACAGTTTTGGAAAGGTAGCTTTCTTTTGACGTAACGCACAGCGTAGGTACGCTCTGTAACTTTCGAGTGCATAGCCCGACAGATGCACACGTGAGGATAGACAGACAGAAGGACAGAAGGACAGACAAACAGAAGCATCGCTTTTTATATATAGATAGACTAGCTGAAGTGCCCGGCGGTGCCGAGGCTTTTTCGAGGGCATGTTGTTGTTGGAAGAGAGAGAGCGACTGGTGGGGGGGAAGAGAGAGAGCGACTGGTGGGGGGGAAGAGAGAGAGCGACTGGCGGGGGGGGGTAGAGAGAGCGCGACTGGGGGGGGAAGAGAGAGCGCGACTGGGGGGGGAAGAGAGAGCGCGACTGGGGGGGGGAAGAGAGAGCGCGACTGCGGGGGGGAAGAGAGAGAGCGCGACGGGGGTGGAAGGTGGCCCGATGGACCCCTGCGAAGGAAGGAAGAAGGTAAGCTCTCCCACCCCCTCACTCTTTCCCTCCCTGTCCCACCCCTTCACTCTCTCCCTTCCTCACCCTCTCTCTCTCCCTCCCCGTCTCTCCCTGCTTTACACTCTCTTCCTCTCCCCTCCCTTCTCCCCCTCTCCCCCCTCTCTCCCTCTCCCTGCCCTCCCCCCCCTCTCCCCACCCTCTCTCGCTCTCCCCTCTCCCCACCCTCTCTTGCTCCCCCCCTCTCCCCACCCTCTCTCGCTCCCCCCCTCTCCCCACCCTCTCTCGCTCCCCCACCCTTTCTCGCTCCCCCCACCCTCTCTCGCTCCCCCCACCCTCTCTCGCTACTCCCCCTCCCCTCCTCTCTCTCCTCCCTCTCCCCTCCTCTCTCTCCCCCCTCTCACCACCTCCCTACCCCCTCCTCCTCCCTCTCCTCCCCCCACCCCTTCCTACCTCTCCTCCCCCCTTCCTCCCCCTCCCCTGCCCGAGCCCTCATCCCCCGCTCTGTAACTTTCGAGCGCATAGCCCGACAGACGCACACGTGAGGATAGACAGACAGAAGGACAGAAGGACAGACAGACAGAAGCATCGCTTTATATATATAGATTATATTGAAACCAATAAAATATGGGCCAGAGACCTTTCTAACAATAACAAATATTTCTCCATAAATTTTCAGTGAAAATATCGGCATTTTTAATCCTCTTGTGTATCTCATTGAGCCATCAATAATTAGCACATGTAAGATCAGCACAAAAACTGATCCAAATAAAACCAACCGTAATATTATTTTATTAAAAGATATTCTGAGGTAAATTTAAGGCAGTAATCTAATTCCAGGGTTCAGAAAATAATTATAAACTGCTTTAATTTTTCTTTTACAGTTTAAGGGATCTAAAATTCTCAATTATATTATTACCTTATGTTCACTCCCAGGTATCATTTATTCTCTATGTAGCTCAATAAATAAGTAACAAGCTAATATCATTTCTTTATCAATGTCTTAATTCTGTTCATTGCAGGTTTCATTAATGCCAAGTCATCATCTGGTTTACTTGGAAGCTTTATTGATTTCAAACAATCTTATGTGTTGGGCATATTTCAAATGCAGTTGGGTTTGATTCCCAAATGCATGTTGAGCAATTTATTGATAAAGCCATTAGGTTAAATTATCTTTGTCAAATGCAGTGGTCATCGTACATTTTAGATTGACACTATGATGAAAATATTAATATCTGCGTAGCACGATGTACCTTCGGCAGATCTGAGTTACACTGACGCCTATACCTCACTGTAGGTCACGCGGAGGTCAGCAATGATGGAGCTCTGTGCAAGTGTGAACATTTTTAATGTTAAGAGAGAGCTGAAGGCAACACTGCTTCTGGCATACCAAGAAAAAAAGAAAAAAAAGTACGTTTGTAAAGTTTCAACTGCAAGGACACTTTTAAAATGCGGCTTTGCAACAGGCTGCAGTCACACTAAAAGTATATTCACCCAGGAAAGAGAGCTAGGGTGAGAGAGATGAAGAGAGGAGAGAAAGAGAGAAAGAGAGGAGTGAGAGAATGTGTCTTTCTTCATGCTGATAGTTTAATTTTCAAAAGGGAAGTTGATTTTTGAAACCAACTAATTATCACGTGTATTTTGTTGATAGAAAAGGTAATTGTTAATGGCTTACACCTGTGAGACAAAAGTTAGCTGCTAACACCTATGAAACTGAAAAAGAGTGGGACACACACACAGAGGCAGACAGAAAGCATCTTCCTTCATTCTAATATGATTCATTAAAAAAAATGGAATTGTGAAAGCAAAGAAAGCCTCTGAGAGATTCAATGGGAATTGGGGGTCCTCGTACAGGAAACACAGTTAGCATGCAGGTACAGCAAGCAATTAGGAAGGCAAATGGCATGTTGGCCATTATTGCAAGGGGGTTAGAATACAAGAGTAAGGAAGTCTTGCTACAATTGTACAGGGCTTTGCTGAGCCCACACCTGGAGTACTGTGTACAGTTTTCGGGCTGGATTTTTATTCAGAAGTCGGGAAGGAGGCAGGACTACAACTTTCGGGTTTTAGTCCTGCTTCCATCGAGGTGCGGCCAATCCACGCGATTTTCCCTTGATTGATCTTGTTGAGCCCACCCAGTGGGCTCAGCAGGCCAAATAAGGGCCACCCGGCAACAGGTGATGTCACAGACTGAAATTTCATCTGTCAAGACGTGTTGACAGATGAAATATGTGGTCACAGACTGAAATTTCATCTGTCAAGACGTCTTGACAGATGAAATATCAGTGTTTCACAGCTGTTTGAAGCTGTCAAACACTGACAGTCTTACTTCTAACCTGAGTCCTTCTATGCAGACTCAGTTAGAAATCACGCCAGCACTGAAAGCTGAAGGCTGTCACTTTTGACAGCTCGCGGCCATTCTGCTTTCTGTGCCGGCTGAATGATGGACTCCCGAAGCCTAGAGGAAGGAAGGCTGTTAAGGTAAGTACAGGTAATTTAAAGTTCTTTACACACTTTAGATACACCAAACACACTTACCTTTGCACTCATGCACCCATCACTCACCTGAACACTGACATATCGACCCCTCCAAGTCCTTCAACCCGACGGCCCGCCTCCTCTAACCTGGTGTGGTTTGGAGCCGTCAGGAATCCCACACAACACCCTTCAAAATAGGGATTTGGCTAAAAACTGCCTGTTCACTACCTGTGAACAGGCAGTTAATTGGCACTAATCCCTTCCCGCCTCGGGCTGGCGGGTCCCAGTGCGGGGCGGGTACCCGCCTCCTTTGAAACTTACGTGGAGGCGGGTTTTGGGCAGGATGGTGTCGGGACCCCCGAATTCGGGATTTTTGACCCCCGCACGCCTAAAATCCTGCCTCACAGCACACTGAAAATCGACCCCTTGGTCTCCTTATCTAAGGAAGGATTATACTTGCCTTGGAGGCAGTGGAACAAAGGTTCGCTAGTTTGATTCCTAGGATGAGAGGGTTGCCCTATGATGAGAGATTGAGTAGAATGGACCTATAGGGGGTGATTTTCACTCAGAAGTCGGGAAGGAGGCGGGACTGCAACTTTCGGGGTTGTAGTCCCGCCTCCATCGAGATGCAGCCAACCCACGCGATTTTAACTTGATTGACCTTGTTGAGCCCACCCAGTGGGCTCAGCAGGCCAATTAAGGGCCACCCTGCAACAGGTGACATCACAGACTGAAATTTCATCTGTCAAGACGTTTTGACAGATGAAATATCAGTGTTTCACAGCTGTTTGAAGATGTCAAACACTGACAGTCTTACATCTAACCTGAGTCCTTCTACACAGACTCAGTTAGAAATCTCTCCGGCACAGAAAGCTGCAGGCTGTCACTTTTGACAGTTCGCAGCCATTCTGCCTTCTGTGCTGGTTAGATGATGGACTCCCAAAACCTAGAGGAAGGAAGGCTAAAAAGGTAAGTACAGGTAATTTATACTTCTTTACACACTTTCGACACACCAAACACACTTACCTTTGCACTCATGCACCCATCACTCACCTGAACAATGACATCTCGACCCCTCCAAGTCCTTCAACCCGAAGGCCCGACTCCTCTAACTTGGTGTGGTTTGGAGTCATCAGGAATCCCACACTTCAAGATTAAAAATTGGGATTAGGCTAAAAACTGCCTGTTAACAGGCAGTTAATTGTCACTAATCCCTGCCCGCCTCGGGTAGGTGGGTCCCAGTGCGGGACGGGTACCCGCCTCCTTTGAAACTTACATGGAGGCGGGTTGGGGGCGGGATGGTGTCGGGACCCCCGAATTCGGGACTTTAACCCCCCGCATGCCTCCAATCCCGACTCCATGGGTCAGTTAAAATCAAGGCCATACACTCTGGAGTTTAGAAGAATGAGAGGTGATCTCATTTAAACATATAGGCCTAGAAATTCAGTTGGGCACGCCAGCCGTTAGCGCCTTAGGGGGAGTAGATCTCGAGCGCTAGGCGCTTATCGCCCGGGCGCAGCGCGATCTGCGCCTCTCCCCAACTTCAGGACACATTTAGCGCCGGCGCAAAGTCTTAGCGCGTGCCCTGCTGCGCGCGCAGATCATGACGTCATTTAATAGTGCAACGCCCTTTGTGCGCCCCAAACCGGAACTTCACTCGCACCGGCCCATTGTGCGCCGGGCGTCCCGAGCGACTGTGAAGTGGAACGGTACACAGGCCAGCCGGGCCGGGGGGAGCGCTAATTAAAGGGCACTTACCCAGCAGTATAAAGGCCAGCCATTTTGCAGCATTCACTCTTGTGCAACGGTTTTTTGGACAGAGACCAAGGAGGAGAGTGTACTGGTTTGGACCAACACTTGGACAGGTATTTTTGGCTCAGGCCAGAGCTTACCAATTATCTTTGCCCTCATTCAGAGCTCAGTGTTTGCCAGCATAGAATGGGGACTGCATTGGGTGGCAACGCTGAATTTCAGCCTTATGCCAGAAGGGCTTACAGACGCCGTGAGAGAGTGGCAGCCCTGGCTAGATGCAGAGGGGGCAACAGGCGTCGCCAACTGAGGCCTTACCCACGCTGGGTATACCGCCAGCAGACCTCCTATCTGACCATGTCTGCCGCGATGTGTGTTAGGAGGCTGCGATTCCGAAGGGAGGCGGTTGCAGACATCTGCCGGCTGCTTCAGAGAGATCTGCAGCCACAGCTGATGCGCAGGACGTCTCTGTCGGTGGCAGTGAAGGTGACGGTGGCTCTCAACTTCTATGCCTCCGGCTCCTTCCAATCCGCTACTGGGGACATCACTAACATCTCCCAGTTCGCCGTGCATTGCTGCATCCGCCAGGTGACTGAAGCCCTTTTCAGAAGGAGACATCAATTCATCTCCTTCCCCATGACCCTGGACAAGCAGCAGCAGGCGTGCAGTGGGGTTTGCAAGAATAGCGGGCTTCCCCATGGTGCAGGGCGCCATTGACTGCACGCAGGTGGCTTTGCGGGCACCTCTTGAGCATGCCGAGGAGTACTGCAACTGGAAGGGCTACCATTCCCTCAATGTACAGCTGGTGTGTGACCACAGGCAGCGCATCCTAGCTGTCAATGCCCGCTTTCCAGGCAGCAGCCACGATGCCTTTATCCTGCGACAGACAACTGTGGCTGACATGTTCCAGGCACAGCCTCACCCAAGAGGATGGCTTATCGGGGACAAAGGCTATCCTTTGTGTACCTGGCTCATGACCCCGCTCCGCGCGCCCACGACCCCTGCTGAAGAGGCATACAACGAGAGCCATCAAGCGACGAGGAACCTCATAGAACAAACAATCGGCGTGCTCAAGCAATGGTTCCGCTGTCTCGATCGCTCCGGGGGAGCCCTCCAGTATTCGCAGGATCGAGTCTCCCAATTCGTCGTCGTTTGCTGCATGCTGCACAACCTGGCTATCCGCAGGACTCAGGCACTGCCACCTCACGTTGGACCACCACCTCAGGAGGAGGAGCAGGAGGAGCATGAGGACGACGAGGACGAGGAGTACCAGCCCAAGAGGGACGCACAAGGTCCAAGGGCCGCCCGTCGTCGGCTTATTGAACGTCACTTCTAGGCCCCCTGTCAGGGAATGGCTTGTGCCAATGATAGAACATGATTGCAGCCGCTCCGCAAGCCCTCAGCCGGTTAAGGCAACAAACACTTCAAAGATCAAACATGGACAATGTGAATAAATAAAATGCTTTATTGTACAAACTCTGGGCCCTTCCCACATGAAAACCAAAAACAGATGAAACCCCCAAAAAACACTCAAACACATTACTCGCTCCCACAACCTGGGGAGGATTAACAAAATTGGGCAACTAAAATGGCCGTCGTTCTCGGCCTTCGTCCAAAACAAACATCACATCATCGGCCTTCAAAAAACAAACATCCAATTCTCGGCCTCAAGAAACAAACACAAATGGCCACTCATTCGACTATTTGGCCCGCTAGGGCGATGCCTTGGCCATCTTTGGGTGGCCCCTGCCCGCCCTGCTGCTCCGCCTCAAAGTAAGGCCATTGGCTGCTGCAAGGCTGGGGGCAGGCTCCTGAGGGGCACATGTCGTGACGGCAGATGCCCTTGGGGGTCGGCCTAGTCGAGGTCTGGCCGTCGAGCGGCCGGCTGTTGATTGCTGCAGCTGTGGCTGGCCAGCATCAGTCGCTGCAGCAGCTCCTGGCAGCTCCACTGGGGGAGTGGCAGTGGCGGCTGGAGGAATGGCGGCAAGCAGGAGGCAGAGGGTGATGGTCGAAGGTTGCTTTTGTGACTGGAAGCCTGTGTCCAGTGGGGTACCTCAGGGATCGGTGCTGGGTCCCTTGCTGTTTGTGATCTACATTAATGATTTGGATGAGAATATAAAGGGTATGATCAGTAAGTTCGCGGATGACACGAAAATTGGTGGGGTGGTAAATTGCGAGGAGGAAAGCCTCAGGCTACAGGACAATATTAATGGGTTGGTCAGATGGGCGGAAAAGTGGCAAATGGAATTTAACCCGGAAAAGTGCGAGGTGATGCATTTTGGACGGACAAATAAGGCAAGGGAATACACAATGAGTGGTAGGACCCTAGGAAGTACAGAGGGTCAGAGGGACCTTGGTGTACATGTACATAGATCCCTGAAGGCAGCGGAACAGGTAGATAAGGTGGTTAAAAAAGCATATGGGATACTTGCCTTCATTAGCAGAGGCATAGAATATAAGAGCAGGGAGGTTATGATGGAGCTGTACAAAATGCTGGTGAGGCCACAGCTGGAGTACTGTGTGCAGTTCTGGTCGCCTCACTATAGGAAGGATGTGATTGCTTTGGAGAGGGTGCAGAGAAGATTCACCAGGATGTTACCTGGGATGGAGCGCCTCAGCTAGGAAGAAAGACTAAACAGGCTGGGGTTGTTTTCCTTGGAGCAAAGGAGGCTGAGGGGGGACCTGATTGAGGTGTACAAAATGATGAGGGGCATAGATAGGGTAGATAAAGAGGAACTTTTCCCCTTAGTAGGGGGGTCAATAACAAGGGGGCATAGATTCAGGGTAAGGGGCAGGAAATTTAGAGGGGATTTGAGGAGGAACTTTTTCACCCAGAGGGTGGTTGGAAGCTGGAACTCACTGCCTGAAAGGGTGGTAGAGGCAGGAACCCTCACAACATTCAAGAAGCATTTGGATGGGCACTTGAAATGCCATTGCATACAAGGCTATGGACCAAATGCTGGAAAATGGGATTAGACTGGACAGGGATTGATGGACGGCGCAGACACGATGGGCCGAAGGGCCTCTTTCTGCGCTGTAAAACTCTATGACTCTATGACTCTAAGCTGGCGGATGGCAGGCGCTCGCTGGTCGCCTGAGACACTGGCACTCGCCCGGGCCAGCACTGCAGCATGCGCACCAATCTGCCGAGGGACAGACCGATGTGCTGCTGCAGCGCGCCGGGTGCCCTGGCGATGCCTGGCTGACACAGCGAGTGTGGCAGCAGTGAGTGCCTGTGTTGACCTGTTCACTGACCGCAGCAGAGCAGCCAGTGACTGGACGGCACCACTAATCACCTGGCCAGTCGCTGACAGATCTGCCCGGTATTCCGCCCGACTGGTGGCCTCTAAGGGCCCGAACTCGGCCACATTCCGAGAGAGGGAATCGATGGACTCAGGCAACCGTGCCACTGCCGCCATGAACTCCATGTGCCGGCGCTCCGAGTCCGCGGACAAGTCTTCGAGGCGTTCCATCTCCTCGGCGACGAGCATCTCCTGACTGGAGGCCGGACTCTCCCTCTGGGGAGAAGGCCACCGAGCTGGCCGACCCTTCCTGCGTTGCTGGAGGCCGCTGGGCCCAGCAATTGGACTCCCCTCCGACGCATCCCCCCTCTGGGGAGAAGGCCGCCGAGCTTCCACCCCCCTCCCGCCTTTCTGCAGCACGCAGGTCCCAGGAGCTCCCCTCCCCTTCGACACTTCCGCCACGCTGCCCTCCAGGGAAGACGTGTCCCCTACATTGGCCTGGGTGGCCGTGGCTGAGGGTTCCCCTGATGGGCCGCCTTCCTCTTGTTCCTCCTCCTGCTCCTCCTCGGAGGGTCTGTCACTGGCAAGTTGAGGGACCTCCTCTTGACCATCTGAAAGCAGGAAGGCACAAGAGTAGCTTTAGAGTGAGGAGAGGGCGTCAGTGCGGGATGCATGAGTGGTGGCATTCAGCGCATTGGTCGGACAGTGGCAAAGGATGTAGATCTGATGCGCAAGTGGGACGAGAGAGGTGCAAAAGGTGATGTCCTTACCATTGCTGCCCAGAACAGGGTCGGCATCTCCACATGCAACGGGCCCAATCACCCGGCCACCCATGAGGCGCTCCACGCGATGTTGCAGGTCGGTGAGTGGCTGGATATGGGGTCGTCCTCCCCCGGTTGCAGTCCGGCTCTTGCGATTATTCGCCAGCTTGGCCTGCAAGAGAAAGGACGGCCTCTAAGTACAGTGTGTCGCCGTGATCTTGTGTGCACTGCCTCCCATGGTGGAATAGCCTGGCCAGTGTGTTGCCATGATCTGGTGTGCACTGCCTCCCATGGTGGAATAGCTTGGCCAGTGTGTTCAGTGCAGAATGTGCAATTGATGCTCATGCCTGTGCCATAGCTGCTGGATGAAGGCTGGCCATTAGAGCTTTCAGGTCCCTTTGCCCATAATGTGAGGTGCACATGCAAGGATGAGGAGGTCATTGGAAAGGGTACTCACCCTGACAATGCGTGTGAGGTCATTTAACTTTTTGCGGCTTTGGGCACCGGTCCTGGGGACGTCGCTGTTGGCTGACAGCTTGCTGGCGACATGCCTCCAGGCTCTCCTGTAGACGCGGACCGTTGCCTTCTCGCCATTGTCCGGGTACAAAACATGGCGCCTCTTCTCCACAGCAGCAAGCAGCACACTCAGATCACGCTCTGAGAAGCGCTGCGCACGTTCACGGGCCTTCTCCATGTCTTCAGGCGCTATTTGGGTCCAGCAGCAGTGTTCAGGCCTAGCTGGAGGGCTCCACTATCCAGGGCGCGGCAGCAGACACAGTCGACCCTTCCCCCTTAAGAGCTGGCCGGCGCCAGGGTGTCTGCTGTCAGTCACGAGATGGCCGCACCTGCGCTGCGCCCGGCCTCGGCGCTATCGATCACCACCTCCGGCTTAGCGCCCAAAGAGAGGCGTCCAGCAGCAGTTTTAGCGCTCGCCCGAACTAGTAGGGCGAAGCGAATGAATATCGGAGAAGTGACCTAGATTTGGCGGCGGCCGCAAACTTTAGCGGACGCCCCTCTTTAGCGCCCCAAAAGTGGCGTCAATGAATTTCTAGGCCATAAGATTCTGAGGGGGCTTGACAGGTTAGATGCTAAAAGGCTGTTTGCCCTGGCTGGAGAGTCTAGAACTAGGGGGCATAGCCTCAGGATAAAGGGTCAGCCATTTAAGAATGATATGAGGAGGATTTTCTTCACTCAGAAGTTTGTGTATCTTTGGAATTCTCTACCCTCGAGGGCTGTGGATGCTGAGTCGTTGAGTATATTCAATGCTGAGTTCGATAGATCTTTGTACTCTAGGGGAATCAAGGGATATGGCAATCAGGTGGGAAAGTAGAGTTAAGGTCGAAGATCAGCCATGAACTTATTGAATTGCGAAGCAGGCTTGTGGGGCAGAATGGCCTTCTCCTGCTCCTATTTCTGTGTTCATATGTTCTTGTGGGAATAAATAGGAAGGGAGGATGACAGGGCCATTTCACACTACCTGCCCTTGGGGAGTGCAAGTGAGAGTGAGAAGGACTGGATGGATGGTTAAGGGTGAGGTGAGTGATAGTGGATTAAGGGGGAGGGCAGCATATAAAAATTGAGCTGGTAGCTCAAAAAGAAAGATGTTGAGGTTAGCGATGGGAGTATGCAAAGGTGAAGAGGTGGGGGGCATGACGGGAGTGAGTGGTGGGGGCTTTTAAGTCCACCGAAGAGGGTAGACGGAATTTCGGTTTAATGTCCCATCCGAAAGACGGCAACTCCGACAGTCGAACACTCGCTCAATACTACAATGAAGTGCAGTCTAGATTATATGCTCAAATCTCAGATTTGAACCCACAACCTGCTGATTCAAATGCGAGAGTGCTACCACGAAGCCAAGGCTGACACCTAAAAAGAGGTGGTCGGTGTGCTGCCTCCCAATAATGTTTTCGAAATTGAAAGGGAATCTCCCTCTTACCTGATGAGGCCTGTGCAGGGCCACACAGGGTATTTGCACAGACTCCTCTTCCAAGTCATCCCCAATGTTGCCTCTGCTGACTCCAAAATGCTGGATGAGAGGGCTGAACAGGCATTTCCTTGGTCCAACATTCCTCCAAATTTGAATGGTGGAAAACATGGCAGAGGCCGGGTTTCCCTCATTTGCATTTCATTAGGCCTCTCACATATCGGCCGGCGCAGTTTCTCGGATCACAACTGGCCTGCGAAAAACATCTGGGAGGCAGGGTTGCAGCCAACCGTGTCTCCACCTTCTGCCTTCTGCCTCCACCTGCCCCAGTTCTGGCAAATATAATATTGGTGGGGGTGGGGACTGGGGAGGGGGCGGGGGGAGGAAGGAGCCTAGTTTTTAATGTTCGTAGCAACAATCTGAAAAGCTTAGCACCAGCATGAGGTAGCAGCATTCAACTATTCTGCGCTAGAAAAGTTCTACTGTTCAAAATGCTTGTGGTGACTCATCAAAATACTTGGCCATGCTAACTTTATGAGTCTTGTGAGATTTATATTCAGCCTGTTTCTTACCTACTTCTTCTACAAATTCAGAGAGAGCTGTTAAATTTGCCCTCCACATAATAGCTGTTTAGATAAGCCACTCACTGAATAGATATTTATCAATCCACTTGTGCCTTCTCTTTATCACACCATGTCTTATGCTGCAGGGAGTGCTGCTTATGAAAATCAATATGTAGGGTTGGAAATTTTGTTTGATAAATCTTGCCTGAATCAAGTGGCTGTATCTCAGGGAAAAAATCTGCATTTCTTTGTTGGTATGTCTGCTTTGAGATGATGAGAATTGATCAAGTCTTCTTTATGAATCTGACCTCCAGCGATACAAGAAAAGCTCAATGCACTTTCTATGTAGCGGATAGAACTGGTGATTTTACAGAAAGGAGGCTAGAAAATCAAGTGTTGACCGTGCAGGATTAGCAGGAAAACAGCACACTTTCGGTTACATTTTCTCACTGCTTACACCCAAATAACAGTTGTGAAATGGGGTAATTTTGGCTTTGGGTGATGGTGCAAAACGAGCGATAGTGTCGGGAGAGCTGGAAACAGGTGACTGATCTAATATTGCCCGTTTTACACTATCATCCAAGGTCAAAATTACCCCCAATCAGAAAAATGGGCACAGATCCATTGCAGCAAATTTATGCACATTTAGAAGCGGGTCCAATTGTATACTTGGATTTTGTACTGGCACAGAGACACCCACCACTGCAATTAACAGTGACATAATTTAGATGTCTACACAATTTCCCAATTGGTGTACAACTCAGTCATCTGCTGCCCATATAAAATATGAGGTATATTGATTGTAGAAGAACATTTAAAGAACGATAACAAGAACAACAACAACTTGCATTATATAGCACAATTAACGTAGTAAAACACTCCAAGGCGCTTCACAGGAGTGTTATCAAACAAAATTTGCCACCAAGCCACATACGGATGTATTAAAGCAGAAAGACGTCAGTTTGAAGGAGTTTCTTAAAGGAGGAAAGAGGGGTAGAGAGGCAGAGAGGTTTAGGGAGGGAATTCCAGAGCTTAGGTCCTCAACAGCTGAAGGCATGTCTGCCCATAGTGGGGTGAGTAAAATCAGGGACATGCAAGAGGCCAGAATTTGAGGAGTACAAATATCTCGGAGGGTTGTAGGGCTGGAGGAGGTTACAGAGACAGAGAGGGGCGAGGTCATGGAGGGATTTGAAAACAGGGATGAGAATTTTAAAATCAAGGCATTGCTGAACCGGGAGCCAATGTAGGTCAGCGAGTGCTGGGGTGATGGGTGAATGGGACTTGGTGCAAATTAGGACCCGGGCAGGAGAGTTTTGGATGACTTCAAGTTTACGGAGTGTAGAATGTGGAAGGCCAGCCAGGAGTGCATTAGTATAGTCAAGTCTAGAGGTAACAAAAGCATGGATGAGGATTTCAGCAGCAGATGAGCTGAGGCAGGGGCAGAGTCGGGCGATGTTATGGAGGTGGAAATAGGCGGTTTTAGTGATGGTGCGGATATGTGGTTGGGAGTTAATTTCGGTGTCAAATATGATACCAAGGTTGCAAACAGTCTAGTTCAGCCTCAGACAGTTGCCAGGGAGAGGGATGGAGAGGATTGGAACAGAGCATGACTGAGAGCATTGTAAGGGGTTTTAGATCACAGAGGTTTCTCCCTCTAGAGGCCTCTCTCTCTTGCACAGTAAAACCTTGAGTGGTTCGACCCACTCGCCCCTTAGATTCTATACTCTGGACTTTGGGGCAGGAACTACAATGTAGAGAAACCTCTTGTAGACCAAGTTTGATGAAACAAAATGAAATTTTACTGCATATGGAAAAATAAATCAAATGCAAGCAGATAAGAGAGTACATGGGAGGGAAAAACACAAACAAATCATAACGACACAATACTAACTAAGGCAAATACAGGCATCTTATACTCTACAAAATTCATCATGAAATAAGGAAATACATGGAATATCGAGGGACAACTGTAGTGTATGTACCCGTCTACCTTTAAGAGAACTATTGTATGTAACCGTCCACCTTTAAGAGAACTACTTTAGGTGTTGCACTACTTTGTTGGCTTCTGTATACTGTAATACCAACGGTGACCACACCGGTATATAAGTGCTGTGTCAGGATTTATTGGGCAGATTCGCCCTGACCTTCGAATAGTAAAGTCCTGTTTTAAGTTACTCTGGTAGTCTGTGTATTAATTAACTAAACAACTCACAGACTTTACAGTGGCGACGAGTCCGATCGTACCCTGCGGCAACAATACTTCCGAAGCAGTTAACGAGCGTCGAGAAGAGGCAACCGCCCTCGTCATTCTGCTGGGAGAAAACTCGAGTCTGCAGAGCTGGAAAGGAGGAAGAATTCAGAGACAAAGACTTCCATCAGCAACAGGCACTGACTGTCCCTTCTGCAACGGTGAGGAGTGAGCCGATCAGCACGAGAAGCAAGCCGGCCACGGTGACTGTGAGTAAGGGAAAAGTAAAAAGAATAACCGGAGGATAAGGGCGGTGCACTCGACCACGGTCGAGGGGGAAAGGAGCCGGACAGAAGTCGGGTCCAGAGGCGCTGAGACTGGGGCAGCGTGGAGCAAGGAAGCCGCGGTACAGACAGGCTGGGGGACGCAACGGCGTCGTGAGACAGCTAGACTGCGACTGGCAAAAAAGGCCAGGCAGCGACCGAAGCCACGAAGCGCTGCGACCGGGAGTGTAGGCGCGGGAAGAGATAAACTCAGCCGCAGCCGGGGAGGGAAGCACCGGACTGCGAGAGGGCTGGGAGGCGCGATTGGGAGCTGAGTGAGCGGGAGAGGCAGAGCCGACCAAGGGGGAACTGAGCGAGAGCCAGTCCAGTGGCTGAAACTGTTCTCCGTCAACGGGGTGTACCCAGCGCCGGTAGAGCCGAGCGAGCGGGAGAGAGACAGAGCCCGAGCAAGGGGAACCGAGCGAGAGCCAGCCCAGCGGCTGAAACTGTTCGCCGTCAACGGGGTGTACCCAGCGCCGGTTGCCCTGCCGAGAAAAGGGAAAGCCCTGAAGCCGACGCGCAGGCTGTGAACCTGAAAGCCAGCGGCCGTCGCCCGTGGGGAAAGTGTACCCCTCCCGCCAGGGGAAGAAACGCGGGAAGCCGCCATTAGGCGGAGAAGAAGACAGAAGCGGGGAACCGCCATTGAAGTGGGCGGGGAGAGAAGATAAGCGCGGGAAACCGCCATTTTAGCGGGAACCGCCATCTTGAAAAAAAAAGAAAAGAAAATTTAAAGAAATAATTCGCGGTGTTATCAGGAAGAGAGGAAGATGCCTAAGCGTGGTAACATCAACGATTTTAATTCCGAGGTAGAAGACTGGGCCACGTATGTGGAACGCATTGAGATCTATTGTGAGGCCAATAAAATAGAAGAAGATGACAAAGCTATAACCTTGCTAAACTCGATGGGCGCGAAGACATACGGGCTCTTGAAGCATCTACTAGCACCAGCTAAACCGGCGGATCAGACTTTAGCTGATATTGTGACTGTTCTGAAGGATCACTTGAACCCCACACCGTTGATGTTGGCGGAACGATTCAAATTCTATGCGAGAACGCAAAGGAAAGACGAAAGCAACGTAGAATACTTGGTCGAACTGCGTAGACTAGCGAAACACTGTCAGTTTAGGGACAATCTGGCAGAGGCACTCAGAGACAAATTCGTGTGTGGAATGTCGAAGGAAGAAACACAAAAACGACTGCTCGAAGAGAACGATCTTACACTTGATAAAGCTGTCCTTATTGCTGCATCGAACGAAGCCGCAGCAAAAGGAACGGCGGAAATGCAGCTAAAGGCAACGGCACTCAGTGTGCAGCAAATTACTTCGGGTACAACGAAATGCTATCGTTGTGGGAAGACAACACACGACCAGAACCAATGCTGGTTTAAAAACCAGGAATGTAGGAAATGTGGCAAGCTCGGTCACATAGCTAAGGTATGCCAGTCAGGAAAGAAGACCAACAATAATGAGTCACCACAAAAGAGGTACAGGAAGGTACATGAGGTGACTAGGAAGAGTCCGGAAGAACAGAATTCGGACTCACACTCCAACTGCAAGGAACTGGATAGTCTGAGAATTCACAATGTGAGTAATGAAGCTGACCGACAAGCTATCTGGATCACACTACAGATTGCAAAAGTCCAAGTGAAAATGGAAGTGGACACCGGATCGGCATTGACGGTCATGAATAAGCATGATTATAAAAAGTTATTCAAGCATATTCCCCTACGGGATACGGAACTAGTATTGCAGACATACACGGGGCACAAAGTATACCCCATCGGAAAGATAGAAGTCAAGGTGAGATACAAGGACAAAGATCACCAAAGGATGGACCTGTATGTGTTGCCTGAGGGAGGTCCACCACTTCTGGGACGGGAGTGGATCAGGAAAATAAAGATAGACTGGCATTCACTAAACACCATGACGGTAGATTCCGGAAAGGAAGATGTCAAACCTGAACGGTTGTCCAGAATATTGGACGAAGCTAAAGAGGTATTCCAGCAAGGACTGGGAACACTGCGAGGAATTAAAGCAAAGGTTAAGATTACAGAACATGCAAGCCCAAAATTTTTCAAAGCCAGATCGGTACCTTACGCGATACGACCTGCTGTGGAGGCAGAACTGGAAGAACTTGAACGATCAGGGGTACTGTCAAAAGTGGACTGGAGTGAGTGGGCCACGCCCATTGTTCCCGTCATGAAGTCTTCACCAAGTAACAAGCCAGGGGGACCGGGGAAGGTCCGCATCTGCGGAGACTTCAAGATCACAGTGAATCCGGTGCTTCACACGGTACAATACCCGCTTCCGCGGATTGAAGACATCTTTGCTTCGTTGGCTGGAGGGAAACATTTCACCAAGATAGACCTGGCACAGGCATACTTGCAAATGGAAGTCGAGGAAGAGTCGCGTCAGTACCTCACCATCAACACACACAGAGGCTTGTATCGTTATAATAGATTGGTTTTTGGGGTAGCTTCGGCTCCAGCAATTTGGCAGAGGGCCATGGAGCAGGTATTACAAGGAATTCCAAGCACGCAGTGTTACTTAGACAATATCCTGATTACGGGAGAAGACGAGGAAGAACACCTCACAAATTTGAAACTGGTGCTCACCAGGTTGAAGGAATATGGCCTTCGAGTTAATCGCAAGAAATGTGAGTTCTTCCAAAAACGGATCTCGTACTGCGGTCATGTCATTGACTGAGAGGGGCTGCACAAGTCACCTGACAAGATAGAAGCTGTCGTGAAGGCCCCCGCTCCGGAAAACGTATCACAGTTAAGATCATTCTTGGGGTTGATTAATTATTATCACAAGTTTCTGCCGAATCTATCCATGGTGCTGCATCCACTGAATGCTGTGTTGCGGAAAGAAGTACCATGGAAGTGGAGTGAGGAATGTAAAAAGGCCTTTCACAGAAGCAAGGCGTTGATTACCTCTGAAGAAGTGTTGGCTCATTTCAACCCAACGTTACCTCTTCGTCTAGCTTGTGATGCTTCCCCCTATGGAATTGGAGCAGTACTTTCACACAAGTTACCAAATGGCTCGGAAAGGCCAGCGGCATTCGCGTCCCGATCATTGACCTCCGCGGAGCGAAATTATGCTCAAATAGATAGGGAGGCCCTCAGCCTTGTGTGGGGCGTAAAGAAATTCAATCATTACCTGCAGGGCAAGAAGTTCACATTACTGACAGACCACCAGCCGTTGGTGTCCATATTCAACCCTAACAAGGCCGTTTCCACCATGACAGCGCAAAGGTTACAGAGGTGGTCCGTGTTACTTGGGGCACACCAATATGACATCGAATACAAAACGTCCAAACAGCATGGAAATGCTGATGGGTTATCGCGCTTGCCATTGCCGATAGTAGAAGAAGCGACTACAGTGGACCCGGTAGAGGTGTTCCACTCATCCATAGTGGAATGTCTACCAGTAACAAATTCGATGATCGAAAATGAAACAAGAAATGACCCGACTCTCTCACGAGTCTATGATTTAACGGTGGAGAGATGGCCAGCACTGGGCGAACCAACGCTGCCAGCATTTTTGCAGAGAAAAGAACAGCTGTCAGTGTGCCGAGGAACCCTGATGTGTGGATCTAGAGTGGTGATTCCACCCAAATTTCAACAGAAGGTGTTAAAGGAGCTGCACGAGGGACATCTGGGTGGAGTGAAAATGAAGAACCTAGCAAGAGCGTTTGTGTGGTGGACAGGCATTGATGGGGACATCGAAGAAATCACTAAGAGCTGTCTAGGATGCCAGAAGGTCCAAAACGCACCACCACAGGCTCCTCTGCATCCATGGGAGTGGCCCTCATCTCCTTGGCAAAGGGTACACATCGACTTTGCTGGTCCATTTATGGACTCAATGTTTCTAATAGCGGTGGATGCACACTCCAAGTGGCCGGAGGTAATAAAGATGTCCACCACCACCACGGAAAAAACCATCACAGTGTTAAGGACCATGTTTGCTAGGAATGGGCTGCCGGAACAGATCTGTTCTGATAATGGACCACAATTTGTGTCCGAAGAATTCAAGAAATTCTTAAAGAGCAATGGGGTTAAGCACTACACGTCAGCCCCATACCAACCCGCCTCCAATGGATTGGCTGAAAGGTTTGTCCAGACCTTCAAGAAGGCCATAAAGGCCATGGGTAATGAAGCCATTAACTTACAACATAAGGTGGATAGCTTCTTGTTGGCGTACAGGAATGCAACACATGTGGTCACAAATCAAACTCCCGCCATGATGTTTTTTAATAGACGACTAAGATGCCGGCTGGATTTGCTTAAGCCAAACGTCAGAAGGGACGTAGAGAACCGGCAATTCCAGGGCATGAATGAAAGGCCAACTAGATCTTTTCAGATAGGTCAACAAGTTTTGGCCCGGGACTACCGTACCGAGAAATGGCAGCCTGGAGCTATTGGAAAAAGGCTAGGGCCGTTGATGTATACGGTGGACATTGGGGACAGTATAATAAGGCGCCATGTTGACCAGATCATAGGGTCAGCCACAAATGGCCAACCTACTCCACCACCTTACACGATTAATGTTGAGACAGAGATACCCAGAACACCTACCTCCGATCTGGTAATACTGGAACCAGATGAACCTGACACTGTCCTTCAAGCTGAATCGACCTTGCCAGAAGCACCTACTACCCCGCCGGGAGTTACGACACCACCGAGGCGTTATCCGGACAGAGTCCGGAAACCTCCAGAGAGACTGAATCTGTGAACTGTCTTGCATAAAGTTGTATATATGTTATAATGTATGTTTAATGGGGAATCATTATGTTGTAAGCTAAAAAGGGAGGATTGTAGTGTATGTACCCGTCTACCTTTAAGAGAACTATTGTATGTAACCGTCCACCTTTAAGAGAACTACTTTAGGTGTTGCACTACTTTGTTGGCTTCTGTATGCTGTAATACCGACGGTGACCACACCGGTATATAAGTGCTGTGTCAGGATTTATTGGGCAGATTCGCCCTGACCTTCGAATAGTAAAGTCCTGTTTTAAGTTACTCTGGTAGTCTGTGTATTAATTAACTAAACAACCCACAGACTTTACAACAACAACTCATGTTAATTGTACCCTTAAATCCACCCCCTTAAACCTATCCAGATCTGATTGTGAAGGGCCAGAAACATGCTCACCAATCCAACTAGGAAGTGCAAGGTTTTGAACCAGTCTGCGTTTGATCCTTTCAGGCGTTCCATCTCCACGTGGATCGTGGAGCCCCAGCGAGCTGCGCTACACCTCTCTCCTGAGATGGGGGTCGGGGGCGGCTGGACACCGGCTGGTTCTGGCTGTCGGCAGGGTCAGGGATCGTCGGCTCGACCCCGGTCAGAGGAGCCTTGGGCTGGCCCCCATCGTTTTTTTTGTTTATTTTTGTCTCTTCTCCCGAGTTGGGAGAGGGCCTTTCGTTTTCGTCAACGGCCCGGGGTTGGTCGATGATCTCCCGATGTGTGACCCCAGGGCGGGACGCCTGCTCGAACGGTCTTCTTGATGGTGGCTTAGTCTTCTTCGTCTTCCTCCGATGGTGGAGAGGAGTTCGCTGATCATCTCCCAAACCAGCTCCTCTTTACCCAGCTATTCTCCAGCGACTTGCCTGTCCGACGACTGCAACTGTGACTCCACTCCAACTGTCTCCGTAACTGTAACTGTCCAACTCCAACTCCTCCAATTATACTTTTCCTTCAGGAGCCTCCACTTCCCGCCCAAAATCAGGTTAGTCTTTGTTTAACTTTTGGCGGGCTGGGAGCACAGCGGGTTAGTTATTATATTTTAAAATATTTTAGATGGCCAGTAAAGGCCCATCTCTGGTCTGGAATGACCTTCATTGTTTTTAATGTCCTGCTGATCTCGTTATCTAGTCCTGGGTGCTGTTCTCATGAATATGAAATTGTCTCCTTTTGTCTGGGTCAACATTTAGATGGCCTCTGTCTCCAGGCCGACCTTGACTGGATCTGCATCTTATCCATATGTATATGTGTGGGTGTCTGGTTTCATTCTCTCAGAAACGGCTTCCAGAACTTACTGTGGGTTGAATCCACAAAGCTGTCTGAGGTTTCGCAGGAACCATTTTAAAATGACCCAATAAGCCGGTCACGTGGTATTGTGGCCATTTTGTATGTCCCTTTTTCTGGGCTTCTTTTATAACAGTCTTTAAAATCATGGCCTCTTCTGCCATTTGACCCTTTATAATGTAAAGTTTAATTTTGTGAATCCTACAGCATGAGCAGAGGCCACACAGAGCACGACAAGCTGCTAGAAGAGGGAGGAGGAGGAAAGGGAGAAGGGCACGCAGCAGCAGGCCAGGTGTTCAGGGAGCAATTCTCCTACCTGAACCTCATCGAGTAACAATGTGTGAGATGCCTGCGCTTCACTATGGAGGTCCTAACTGAAATCTGCCAACTGCTGCAGCCACAACTCCAACCGCAGAGCAGGGCAAGGATCATATTGCCAGTGGCTGTGAAGGTGACCTTGGCTATGAACTTTTATGTATCTGGCTCCTTCCAAACTGGTGCTGGAGTTATTAGCAACATCTCGCAGTTTGCCATCCACTGTTGCATAAGGGAGGCCACTGAGGATCTCTATTCAAAGAGAGCTAACTTCCTTTCATTCCCTCTTGCGAGAGACAAGCAGGCGGAGTGAGCACAAGGGTTTTCAAGGTTTGCAGGCTTCCCCATGGTGAAGGATGCCATTGACTGCACATACATTCCATTGCAAGTGCTACATGTCAACTCTGCCATGTACCGGAACCTAAAGGGATTCCACTCCCTCTACATCCAGCTGGTGTGTAACCATAGGCAACGCATCATGAAGGTCAATGCCTGGTATCCTGGCAGCCGTCATGATGCCTTCATTCTGTGGCATTCTGCTGTGCCAGCTGTATCTCAGCCAAGGCAGCAAAGCAAAGGGTGGCTACTGGGCAACAAGAGCTATCCGCTGACTCCGGTGCGCAACCCACTCACACGTGCACAGCATGCATAAAATGAGAGCCATGCTGCCACAGGAAATGTGATAGAACAGACCATTGGTATGCTGAAGCAACGATTTTACTGCCTGGACCACTCTGGAGGAGCCCTGCAGCACTCGGCTGAGCAGATCTCAAGATTCATGGTGGTATGGTGCATGCTGCACAACCTTGCCACCATGAGGAGACGGCACTTGGTGTCACCTATCAAGCGAGAAGCTGAGGAGCAGGAGCAGGAGAAAGAGGAGGAAGAGGAGGATGTGGAAGAGAAGGAGGTGGAATAGGAGGAAGAATAATGAAGGCTGCAACCTAGGCAACCCTTTCTGCCAGGGCTGCACATGAAGAACTAATTCAAGTGCTATACCAGTAACCTCAACCCCAACTTCACCAACAGTCCCACACTGCTTACCTTCCCTCTGTCATTGACCATCACATCGTCCTCTTGGCCACAATGCAAAATGAATAGCTAACACAAAATAAACATTCCAAATGAAATTTATAAATGAAATCATGCCATATTGCATACAAACGTAAACTAATCACCCTTGTGCATTCCCTTAGTGCCTGTCTTCCATGTGCCTTTGCCTGTCCGAGTGCTCCTATGCAGTGCTACCCCAGTGGCTACAGCATGGCTGGTGGAAGGCTGCTGACTTTCAATGGAGGAGACTGCAGATGGGCTTGGAGGATGACCTCGAGCAGCTCTGGGTCTAGAAGGCCCAGCTTCGGCCTGCACCATCTCAGCATGAGCGGCAGCAGTCTGGGCTGGCTGACTGACAGGCAACAGCGAGGGCACTGGCATAGTGGCAGTGGTGGGAGGACGAATGCTGTCATCCTGAGAGAGGACAGCAGGCTCGTGCACATTGAAGCCACTGCTACACTTTAAGAAGGACATGAAGGGGGAAAAATTGCTAACGCTGCCGGGGCGCTAATTTTAGCACCCCGAAAAAGTTAGCGCCCCTCCGCCGTAATTCAGCGGTAGCGCCCCAAGCAGGAGGTGGGGTGTAACTGGAAATGCTCCACCTCCTTCTTGGGGTGCTGCTACTGAAGTTTGTGGCACTACGTAGCGCCACGTCATTGCAGGCCTCCTCTCCTGATTATGCAGGTGCAAAACAACCCAATTTTTCCCCTGAAGGCTTTGGAGAAGAGATTTACTAGAATGGCTCCAAGGATGAGGGATTACAGTTACATGGATAGACTGGAGAAGTTGGGTTTGTTCTCCTTAGAACAGAGAAGACTGAGAGGAGATTTGATAGAGGTGTTCAAAATCATGAAGGATTTGGATAGAGTAAATAAAGAGAAACTGTTTCCAATGGCTGAAGGGTCGATAATGAGAGGGCACAGATTTCGGCTGATTGGCAAAAGAACCAGAGGCGATCTGAGGGAAAACCCTTTTACACATCGAGTGGTTAGGATTTGCTTGATAGGGTTTATAGATAATAGCCTTCAAATGGGACTTGGATAAATTCTTGAAGGAGAAAAGATTGCAAGGATATGGGGAAAGAGCGGGGGAGCAGGACTAACTCTTCGAAAGAGCTGGCGCAGACTCGATGGTCGATGGTGTATTCTATGATTCTATGATTCTATATTTTCTCATGCACTGCAGACCTCACATCTTCTAAGATGTTTTCTGCCCAATATCTAGGTATATGATAGCGAAATCCATCGATCGCAACAAACAAGTAAATCTGTACCCCAGCTATCGGAATGTATCATGAGTCATCTTGTGCTTTTCTTCTCTTTGAAAGATGGTTGAATTTATACACTAGGAAACTAAGACTCAGGCCCCGATTTTAACTCCTGCCTAGTTCTGGGCAGGTGGGTAGCAGTGTGAGTTATAAACTTACCTGCTGCTCTGTAAGTTAGTTCAGGCTGTCGAGTTCAAATTGCAGTCGGGCCTTTCCCAATATGCATATGTAAAAAAGGACCCCGCCGGTTTTGGGTGGGTGCCCTTGTCGCCTGTTCAGTCGAACTGATGAAAATCGGGAATGGTCAGCTCCCAGCGGCTCCAGGGTAGGCAAGTAACTTGGGTGATTCTAACCACCAGCACCAACCTGCCTTTTTGCCACAATCCTTAGGATGTGTTCAGGAGGAGGGATACAATCAAGCTTCCTGGCTGTTGGGGGTGGTGTTGTTCCAAATAATGTACCAGACATTCTTTCAAGCTATTTAATCGTAAGTTACTAATTAATCTCAATTTTCAGCAGCACTTTTTTCCCTGTGTTGCAAAACTATCTGAAATTTCATTTTGTCTCACAACATTTGAACAGTTTAGAAAAGCACAGACAAGGCTAAGTACATTTCCTAGTTTGTGGGGCTTGCTGCTTTTATAGGAAAACCTTCTGACTTACAATCACTGCTTTTTAATTAAGCAATAACATTCCTGAGCACACAATGCAATAAATAGCTCCTACACACTTGATAAACACTATGGTTGCAAGCAGTATCTTGTCTTCATTTACAATGGTTCCTTATTATTCTCGCACTGTGAACAGAATATATTTATTTTACTACCTCCTTTGTGTCTTGAAAATATAAAAATGTTCGAGAGTTATTCTGCTTCCAAGGCTCATAGATTTGAGCGATGAAAATTCAGAAGAACATTAGCTAATTGTCAATTTTCGGATATTTGTTTGAGACTAGCTTCTCACAGAATAATCATCATCTGCATAATCCACGTTCTGTATGATGGTGCACATGTAATTATATCATATAGTAAATGGAGAATCAAGTTCATTTCCCTAGTCTCAGTGACTATCCATCGGCATGGGAACATTTGCTCAGGCAGACTTGCCAAATTCTGTCAGCATGCACATAGCACTTGATTTGAAACTGAGCAATTCTTCAAGGGCAATGGACATAATTGGTTCGATTTTAATGCCCAAGGTGGGTTGGAGTCGTGTTGCGAGGTGGGCGGGTTCCGGAGCCGCTTCGGCGGGAACAGCTTCAGATGCACAATTTTTATTAAATCAGCTTGTTAATTTCAAGGAGGCGCACTGGCCAATCCAATGAGTGGGATCGGGTCGGCTGGCCGCCTCTGATGACGTCATAATAGCAGTTGCTTTTGAAGCTGCCATCCAGCCTGAATCTTTCCATTGTGGTTTCCTGCACTTGATTTAAAAGTTATGACTACTTCCAGAGGCAAGGCAGCTCCTCGTTTTAATGAAGAGTCCCTCCAAGTTCTTGTGGATACTGTCAGAGGGTGCAGGGAGATTCTCATCCCTCCTGATGGCCGGAGGAATCCTCCTCAGCAGGCCAAGGCAGCCTGGCTGTGCATTGTTCAGGAGGTGAGCGCAAGGTCCATTTATGCACCGTCATGGATCTAGTGCCGAAAATGGTTTAATGATCTTGTAAGAACAACAAAAGTGAGTATCCCATCTCACTTGCCTTCACACTGCTTCCCTTCCCTTCTCATCACCAGCACTCTGCATTGTAAGCCTCCTTCTTCACATCCCACCTTACTCTTACTTCCCTTGCACTCTTACCTAGCCATCTCTGTCTCTGCACTGAATCACTTCAGCATCCTGCCTACGTAACCCTTAGACTCGCTCTCACTGTCATGCAGTGACAATAACTAACAATGCACAGGGAGCTACATTCCTCTTGGCAACTTACCCCATCTTCGTCTCCCTCAAAGCTTCTATGGTAGGGATTAATCACACTCACTCCATCATTGTGGCTGAAACACCGCTTGCGTCTCTCCTTGCAGGAAAAGATAGCCCACAATAAAAATGGGAGAGAGCAATGACTGGAGGAGGAACACCTACCCTAGCAACATTGACCAGTGCTGAGGAGGCAGAAAATGAGGTTGTTGGAGGTGGCGAGGACCTGGAAGTGGGTGATGGAGAGATGGGCCCACTAGAGGAAGCTGGTGACATAATAGAGTTTCATCCCTCTCAGGCATATGATGTTCATAGAGAATCAGTTTGTATCATCTGCTCAAAAGGATGTATCTGCTACATCAATATCAGATGTCTAAATCATGCTTTTACTCTCACACCTGACGCCTCTGAGGGACCAGCGTCACCAGGGCTCAGTGCACCCAGCACCAGCGCAGCAACGCACACCTCGGTGGGGCCATCGCGATTAGAGTAGTGTTGCCACCTGGTCTACCAGAGTGCACAAGTGAGCATCAGCAGATGGTGGAGACAGCGACAGCAGTGGAGAGTCCTCGGCAGAGGTCACAGGACTCTCCTAGCTCTGCTGAACTGCATGCAGATGCTGTGCCTCTGGGGCCATCCAGAAAAAGGGTGTCTAGGAAAATATAGGAACAAGTGCAGGTGTCTCTGGAAGGGTTCACCTGCAGGGTTACTGCGAGTGTGGAGAGAATGGAGGAGTCCATTTCTAACATCAGCACTGCCGTGGTGGAGGCAATGGCGCATGAACGCACCACCATGGATAGGATGGCAACCTGCGTGGAAAGGATGGCTACATTGTAAGGGGGGTGGCGTGCGCCCAGTCAGCTTTGCCTCTGACTGTCTTTTGAGCGGTTCGAATCGCTCCCACACCCCTGGGTTCTAGACACTGGACTTAGGTACAGGCGGCGATAAGGAAAATCGAGCAGACAAGTGGTTTGGTGTAAGAAAACCAAAATGTTATTAAAAGCAAAATAAAACAATCTTATGAAAATTACTGGTATGAAAATACAGGCATAAATAATTACACGTATATGGGAATGTGTAGTGGTCACAAAATTTCCCCTATTTTCCCTGAAGATTGAAAATATTGGTCCACATCGCGGACGAAGAATTGCGTGAACTTATTGTCTCAACATTAGGACTTTAAGATTAAAATGGTACCCTTTGAGTTTCGAACTGTGCAAATTGCAGAGGGGTCTGAAAATGGTGTGGAGAACAATGGAATTGAGGAATTTGTGGAAATATTCGCACACATTGAGACAGTACATCTTAATAAAGTCATTCCCCGGAGCCTGGTAAATCACAAAAGGTTTTAACATGGCCGTCACAAAGCATGGCAAAAGGACAGAACAGCTCGAGAGGTCTGTGTGTATAAAGTGGGAGGATCTACTGTGGCAGTCAAAGACCTGCCAATCAAAGGGAGGTTCCCTTCGAAGCACTTGAAGTTGCTTATTTACTTAAGAGATTACCCACTTGAGAGTAGAAACCGCAAAACAATCGGCTATGTTTACACAGCCATTCAGACATTCAATAACTACTCAGACACACAATGGAGACACCGAAACTGTGGACAGGACTTTTCATATGCATAGTTTGGGAATGAATGAGGTTTGAATCACCCATTTATTAAACAAAGGGCAGTTGGATTCCCTTTTGTTTTAGCCCAGGTGAGCTCCAGATGTGGGCTGGAACATTTCGGCCCCACGGTGCGGACACACAAACCCATTCCAACCACTTTGAGTTGGCCAATCACAGCTTTTCTCTTGTGCATTGGAACTTTTTGGGCGTGAATTTTCCATTCAGGCAAACAGCACGGGGGCTCACCAGGTTTATAAGATAGCTCCTGAGAAGCTATCACTCTGTTTTTTACTTCCTGGGACCACAGGTGAGCTTCTCTCTCTCTCTCTCTCTCTCTCTCTCTCTCTCACTTCGCTGGACCACATGTGAGCAGAGTTTCTGACTCCTCAGCAAAGCAACCTAGTAAGGAGTTAGGGGATGGTGAATTAAGGGGATATTGCTAAGATTGTTTAACTAATATTGTAGCCATTTAATCCCTCATTTTTACCGTCTGCATTCCCCCATTTAAGCAATTTTACTGTAATTACTGTGTTCGTGTGGTCACACAGAATCACAGAAACCTCACAGTGCAGATAGAGGCCATTTTGGCCCATCGAGCCTGCACCGACACATATCCCACCCGATCCCCGTAACCTCTACACCAACACATATCCCACCCTATCCCCGTAACCCCACGTATTTAATCCCCCGAACACTAAGGGTCAATTTATCATAGCCAATCAACCTAACCTGCACATCTTTGGACTGTGGGAGGAAACCGGAGCACCCGGAGGAAACCCACGCAAACACGGGGAGAATGTGCAAACTCCACACAGACAGTTGTGTGGTATAGTTTATAATTTGATGTGTGGTATAGTTTATCATTTGATTGTAGTTCATTTAGTTAATAAAACTTGATTTTTTCTCTCATCCAAACCATGTGTCCATTTTAATATCATTAATTATAAGTCCTTCAGACAGAACTAGAAGGTGGGGTAGCGATTCGAAACCGCTGTTTGAAATTTTTTTTATTGGAAATTGGTTTACAGTGTAGCAGCAGGCTGCCTGACCAGGCGAATTACCGTAAACTAGGTAAAAGATTGGAATTACTCAGAGTGCAGGCAAAGGCTGCACGACTAGTTAAATTACCGTAAACCAGTTAAAACATGCCCCCCTACAAAATGGCGACCGCGGCAGGACTGGAGGCCATTTTAATTGGATAAGTGGTTTGGATCTGGAGAAAGCATTAGCTCTTGTTTCTCTCATTTTCAGTATGTGGGTAGCCCTGTGGATGTTAGCGGTAGTGTGTAGGCTGACCTATCGGGGTATAGGTGGCTGGTTTAGGAAGGTTGAGATGAGGGAGAAGGAGGAGGTTAAGGAGGCCAAGAATCGGGAGTCCCAGTTTGAAAAATGCCAGTCATTTATAGAGCGCCTGATGCAGGAAGTCACTGAGGCCAGAGATAGCGAGATGAGACTGCGGGAAGAGAATGCCCGCCTCATCTCAGAAGTAACAGAGCAGGAGGAAAGGTTTAGGGAAGTAAAGGCAGCCTATAAGCTGGCCTGCGCCCAAAGGTTTAGTAAAGCAGATCATGGCCCCTGTAGGGCGGAGATAGAAAGCCTTAATGTGGCTTTAAAGGTAGCAAGGGGAATGATTTGCCTGATCAGCCCGAAGGCAGGTCAGCCAGATTTTACTGGCAGCCCAAGTAAAACCATCCCACAGGCAGCACCCAGAACAGTGCTGGATAGGGAATTCGATAAACCTGGGGCTCCATATCAGAAAGAGTGGTGCCAGGAGGGGAGCCATCCCTCCCAGAACAAGGTTACTTGTTACAAGTGCGGGGAGGAGGGCCACTGGCGCAGGGATTGGAAAAGGCCTGGGAGAGATGATACAGCCAGGAACCCCGCAGCCCCAACTCAGAAGGCAGAGACAGACACAATCGAGTCTGTCCTGGAGACGTTAAAATCTCTCATGAGGGACAATCAGGGAAAGGGAGCAGCCATCATTGGTACTGCAGCCCCCTCACCCACCGCTGCCTCCCCACAAGGACTGGAAAGAAAGGGGTTTAAAGTCAACCCCAACCAGGCAGCTGGGAGTGAGCCTGAGAATAGGAATCCTCAGCCCACAGTAGGTACAAGTTCACAGGCAAGTGTGGTGGCTTGTGTGAGGGGTGGAGACATTCCTGGGCAGAGTAAGCTGTTTAAGCCAGGGAACAGGGAAGGAGAGTTCTGGGACCCCTGTAGAGCAGGTCCAGTAGCAGAAATCTGGGACAAGGGAGGCACAAAGGGGATAGTTTTGGCCCCAGACCAAAGGCAGGTCCAGGTCCAAAATTCCCCATTTAAAGCCACCCGGGTAAGAGAACATGAGTTTGCCCACCAAACAAGTTCAAGTCCACAGACCGTATAAACAGGCACTGTGGCTTGTTTCCAGGGAAAAGTTGTCCAGACCACAAATTGGGACGCTTCCCTACCCCAGTGGGACGCTAGTTTTGCCCAAAGTTTAAATTCAAAATGGTTAGGTGGCTTAGGAACAGAGAAACGGCAGCCTGGGATCAGAAATCAGCAGGCTGCTGCCCATCCATTCACAGAAACTGCTCGTGCAGGCGCGGTTCCCCAGCCCGTACCCCAAGCGGCTCTTTCTCAGTTTTCCCACGCAGGCGTGGTCGCGCGCCTGAGTGGAAAGTTTTGCCAACGGGTGGTTCACGCAGCCGCAGCCGCAGCCGCACGCCCGAGGGAAAAGTTTCCCCAACTCCGGGTTTGCGCAGGCGCAGTCGCGGACCCGGAACCCCCAGCGGCTCCTCATAAGTTTTCCCGCGCAGGTGCAAACGCCTGTTTGAAGCCAGAGGCTTCACAGCCTCTGCCGTGGGACCAGGGGGAGGAGGTTTGCGCAGGCGCGGCCGCCTGTGTGAATACGGAGGCTTCACAGCCTCTGCCGCGGAACTCCGGGGAGGAGATCCACGCAGGCGCAGTCGCCTGTTTAAAGGGACCAACTTCCCAGCCCGCTTCCAGAGTGGTCCCCCCCATGATGTGGGGCCCTGGGGAGGCAGGGATGGCAATCCATCTTACAGGGGACACAGGGAGGGAGCTGACACCAGGTTTTGGACATGGGGGAGAAGGTTCCCAGCCAGCTAGGGCTGTGACCCTGGTTCAGGGTCCATCAGCCAAGGCTTCCCCCACAGAGACGCCCCTCAGAAGGTCTCAGTGGGCCCGCAAGCCCAAGAAAAGGTGGTCACCAGGATACCTGCCACAAAGAGCAATCTCCCAAACCGGGGAGAAGGCTAAGGGCAGGGGTCCCCACTCAACAGCCATAAGCTGCGGGGGACCAGAGACAGGAGGCAGTCCAGCTTCGCTGCAGCCAGCAGCAATCTGCGACAGTGCCAGAGATTAGCCTGGCCATCCGGAGACGGGCAGCATTTGTATTATAGCTATGTGTGTGTATATAGCTTGCTTTTAAGGTGTAAATTGTAAGTTTAGAATTAACTGGTAATTTTAAGTTAGTATAAAGTTTAAGTTTATAAGTGTGCCAAATGTTTGTATTTTCGTCCGAGGTCGAGGGACCCAACCATGTCTCCACCTAAGGCAGCAGGTCAGTGAGACCTGGCTGCATGTCCTTTTAAGTTTTGCAGGAGAGTGGACGATGAAGCAGCCCTGTTCGCCCAGCCCGAGCTGGGCATCGAATGAAGATATGAATACAGAATGTTGGGGATCACCTCGCCACTGGACGAATCCAGAGGGAAACCCCGCAGCAAACTTCGGGAAAAACCGGACAGGTCCGGAGGAAGTTGCCTACTCCTCCTACGCAGAAGAGATGGCCCCAGCTGGGTGGGGCACGGCCCCCAACCCAGCACTATCCTGACCGAAGTTCACTTGCGAGAGACCTCGCTGTTGAGGAGTCGTGGTGGGGAAGCGCGGGGGCCTTGCCACAAAGGGACTAGTTCTCCGGGGTTGGGTGGTGATGGCCCAGGTAAGATTGTAAAAGGGAGGGGGAGGCCCAAGAGTTGCGTGGGTGCGTTTGGGGGAGGGAGGAACTCACCCAGGGGCCCACAGGCAAAGAGGGTAAGTGTGGCTGGGAAGGATGAGTGGGTGGCCGGATCTGGGATCCAAGTTTCAGTGTGGGGCCAGTCGAGGGAAGACTGGAGGGGGAGGGACTGGGAGTCACGATCCCATACTCCCCGGTCTCGGTCTGTGCCAAGGTAATCTTTAACATGAGGGGTACCCCACCTCCACAAAGAGACAAGGGAATGGTTCGGGGCTGGTGGAGCAGGCTGGTCTGTAAACCCATTCTGTCTGTTTTAAAGTTTAAGACAATCAAAGGGGGGTGGAAGGTACATTTACTACCCGGGTGGGAGGAGCAATACCCACTCAAATTTTGCAACCCATCATTGGCACATGATGGTCGGGGTTTGTTTAAGCATGGTGTTCAAGTTTTTTTTGTATTTTGTGTTACAGCCCCAAGTTGAGCAGAGGCGTAGGATCCTCTCCCTGCTTGGGATCATTTTGTGTCAACTCCAAGTTGAGCAGAGGCGTAGGACCCTCTCCCTGCTTGGGATCATTTTGATTACATTGTGTAACTAAGATTGCAACATTTTGTTATAAGTTATAATGTAAAAAGTGATTGTAAATTTTGATTGCATTGTAATTTTACAAGCGTGTAGGGGTATGAGACACCTTATTGTAAACTGATGTATCTGTAAGATGCCTACCATAATACAGTTTTTCTCGAATTTTAAGGGAATGGAGGGTTGGGGGATCAGTGGCAGATAGCTATTAGGTAAATACAGGGGATGGTTGTTTGTGAGGGGGGTCTGAAAATTTTGCTCACTCCTTCGAGTTGATACTTCAATCAAGTTGGGAGTATCAAAAGGAGGGAATGTAGGGGTCGCAAAATTTCCCCTATTTTCCCTGCAGATTGAAAATATTGGTCCACATCGCAGACGAAGAATTTTGTGACCTGAATTGTCTCAACATCAGGACTTTAAGATTAAAAAGATACCATTTGAGTTTCGAACTGTGCAAATTGCAGAGGGGTCTGAAAATGGCGTGGACAACAATGGAATCAAGAAATTTGTGGAAATATTCGCACACATTGAGACAGTACATCTTAATAAAGTCATTCCCTGGAGCCTGGTAAATCACAAAAGGTTTTAACATGGCCGTCACAAAGCATGGCAAAAGGACAGAACAGCTCAAGAGGTCTGTGTGTATAAAGTGGGAGGATCTACCATGGCAGTCAAAGACCTGCCAATCAAAGGGAGGTTCCCTTCGAAGCACTTGAAGTTGCTTATTTACTTAAGAGATTACCCACTTGAGAGTAGAAACCGCAAAACAATTGGCTATGTTTACACAGCCATTCAGACATTCAATAACTACTCAGACACACAATGGAGACACCGAAACTGTGGACAGGACTTTTCATATGCGTAGTTTGGGAATGAATGAGGTTTGAATCACCCATTTATTAAACAAAGGGCAGTTGGATTCCCTTTTGTTTTAGCCCAGGTGAGCTCCGGATGTGGGCGGGAACATTTCGGCCCCACAGTGCAGACACACTAATCCATTCCAACCACTTTGAGTTAGCCAATCACAGCTTTTCTCTTGTGCATTGGAACTTTTTGGGCGCAAATTTTCCATTCAGGCAAACAGCACAGGGGCTCACCAGATTTATAAGATAGCTCCTGAGAAGCTATCGCTCTGTTTTTTACTTCCTGGGAGCACAGGTGAGCTTCTCTCTCTCTCTCTCTCTCTCTCTCTCTCTCTCTCTCTCACTTCGCTGGACCACATGTGAGCAGAGTTTCTGACCCCTCAGCAAATAAAAATTGGGAGAGATGTAAAACAGGCTGCTGATATGCTAGCACTCATTTTACACTATCGGACAAAGTCAAAATAATCCCCCATAAGTATATAATTTTTAACCATGATAATTCAATCTGGTAATCCAGTTGTGACCAGACCATTTTGAAACAAGGTCATTAATAAAAAAGTAAATAAATGACAGAGTCAGCTTTATTAAGGTTCACTTTAGTTAAAAATCACAAATTCATGATTAGTTTATTCAAATGTAATGTGGTACTTTGAGAAAAAGTAGAGTGTTCCACTGTTGGAAGTCCTGCTGTGTATCATTTTGATTTTATATATTTATATAGAACTACAAGCTTTTATTTATAGCTTGGCTCCATAGCAGGAGGTCATGGGTTCAAGATCCACTTGAGGACTTAATAACACAATCTAGGCTGACAGTTCCAGTTCAGTACTGTTGACGATGCCTGCCTAGAAATTTGCCCTCGAAAACAGAGCTCGGATTAAGTACACACAGTAGATTTTCCTCTCTGAGTGCCCAGTAGATGCCCAACAGGCAAAATACACCTGAAGTGTACTGCACCTGTGAGGAAGAACGTATACAAACCTTTCCTCCCTTGGCCTACTTGCATGTCTCAGGGAAAATCCAGAGACAGGCCTGCCTCCTGGTTGGGTCTTGCACCCTAAAACCAGGTGCAAATGTAAGCGCAGCTTCAGGCCTCCAGGCTGCTATGGAGATCAGCAACCAGGGTGCCCAGAGAGGCTGAAATCTTGCAGGGGACTGGGGGGAGGGGATATTGTTAAATTACAAATGGAAACAACTCCCAGAGGCAGGTCATTTCACTAGGCAACCTTGCACTGGATCGCCCGGTGAACGCAACCACAAGAGAATGAGGTGGGAGGGCAGGAGCAGTCTCTCCTGCCTCATTATACAATCTGTGCTGGACCTATGCCTACTACAGGTGCAGGCCCAGTTTCATACAGTGAAGAGGCACCAAGAAATCCCGGCGGGATGCAATGGGAGCAGTGACCTGACATAACGGATCCCTGGCCCTTTTTCCTCTGCCCTGGACCAGAGGAGCATGAATTGCGCAGGTACAGAGCAGATGAAAATTTGCCCTCACATGTGTGGAATTCTCCCATTCCCTCAGTCAATGGTGTTTTGAGTTGTTAACATAATGGCAACTTTCAGCTACATGCTGTCCCTAAGAGACATCATCAGAAAACACATTGGGCTGGATATTACCAACCCTGAGGAGGCAGATTTGGAGGCGGGACTGCTGGAAATTTTTTTTAAAATGGGAGCGGGTCCCGAACCCGCTCCCAACCCGTCTCCAACCAATCTTCCCAAGAGTTGGGTACCCGATTTGCGCAAGGACCCGACTCCAAGCAGTGGGAAGAGGAATATAGCCACTTAACTGCCTGTTAAGATAGTTAACAGGCAGTTAAGAGGCTTTTTCCCATTTTGAGCCTTCTGCTGCAGGCTTCCCAATGTCGGGGAACCCCGCCAGGGTAAGTGAGGTGTGCTGTGGGTCTGTTGTTATGTTGGTATTTCGATGACAGCTGCAGAATTGGTGTGAAGGATGCAAAGTGACAATGGTTAGTATCAGAGGTAAGGAAATGTAGGAAAGTAATGTTTAATGTGTTTAGATATTTCTGTAGCGAAGTGTTTGTGCAGCCTCATCTCATCGGGAGAAGTGACAGATGGCTTCTGCAATCTCAGCTGCAGCTGCCACCTGTTTTATCCAAAGAGAAGGTAAATGGAGAGCCTGGGTGAAAGGGCTCACCTTTGGACAGTGATTGTCAGTGTTTGACAGCATCTCAATGCTGTCAAACACTGTCAAATCATTTGTCAAACAAGTGTGGTGCATATGCCTTTAAGAAAACCAGCTGATGAAGCGTCATCAACTGACGTCATCTGACACTGGCTTTCCCTTAATTGACCGGCAAGCCCTCAGGGCAGGCTTAACAAGACCAATCAGGGAAAAATAGCGTCAGTTCATCAGACGTTGCTGGGGGTGGGACTGGAACCCAGAAGGCAGCAGCCCCACCCCCAACTCATCTTGGTAAGTAAAATCCAGCCCATCAAGTTCCACATGTACACTGATGATAGCCAGCTCTAAGCCACCACCACCTCTCTCAACCCCTCCACTGCCTTTGATTTGTCACTTGCTTGTCTGACACCCATTATTGGACAAGCAGAAATTCTTCAATTAGGTGGAAGCCAATGTCTTCAGTTCCCGCCAGAAACTCTATCCCTCTCCCTGGCCACTGTCTGAGGCTGATCCAGAAGGTTCACAACCTTGGAGTCTTATTTGACCCTGAGCTGAACTTCTGACCCTAAATCTTCTCAATCACCAAGACCGCCTACTTCCACCTCCATAATATTGCCCGTTTCTTCCTCTGCCGCAGCTCATTTGCAGCTGAACCCCTTTGTTACCTCTAGACTTGACTATTCCAATGCTCTCTTGGACATTCTCCCACATTGCAGCCTCCGTAAACTTGAGCTCATCCAAAACTCTGCTGCATGTATCCTAACTCGCACCAAGTCCTGTTCACCCATCATTACTGTGCTCATTAACCTACAATGGCTCCTGGTCCAGAACACCTCAATTTAAAATTTTTTATCCTTGTTTTAAAATCCCTCCATAATCTCTCTCCTCCCTATCTCAATAACCTTCTCTAGCCCTACAACACTCTGAGATTTATGTGTTCCTCCACTTCTGGCCTTATGTGCACCCATGATTTTCATCGCTCCACCATTGGTGGCTGTGCCTTCAGCTGCCTCAGCCCAAAGCTCTGGAATTCCCTCCCTAAACCTCTCCGCTTCTCTCTCCTTCTTTAAGGCGCTGCTTAAAACTGACCTTTTTGACCAAGATTTTGGTCACCTATCCTAATATCTCCTTATGTGTTTCAGGGTCAAATTTTGTTTGATAACACTCCTGGGACATTTTAATACTTTAAAGCTGCTACACAAATGCATGCTGTTGATACAGGCATCCCATACTACATCACTTGTTGTTATCCAACTGTTGCATCATTTTAAGAGATGAACACCAGCTCTTGGATGTGAGGCAATGGTACCATGTTTCTGCACCTTCATTTGATACTAACATAGAATCAAAGAAGAATCAAAGGGGTTTACGGCACAGAATGAGGCCATTCGGCCCATCGTGTCTGTGCCGGCTGAAAAAAATCCAACCTAATCCCACTTTCCAACTATTGGTCCATAGCCCTGTAGGTTACCACACTTCAAGTGCATGTCCAAGCACTTTTAAAATGTGATGAGGGTTTCTGCCTCTGCCACCCTTTCAGGCAGTGATTTCCAGACCCCCGGCACCCTCTGGGTGAAAAATATTCTCCTCAACTTCCCTCTAATCCTTCTACCAATTACTTTAAATCTATGCCCCCTTGCTATTGACCTCTCCTCTAAGGGAAATAGGTGCTTCCTATCCACTCTATCTAGGCCCCCCATAATTTTATACATCTCAGTTAAGTCTCTCCTCAGCCTCCTCTGTTCCAAAGAAAACAACCCTAGCCTATCCAATCTTTCCTCATATCTAAAATTCTCCAGTCTTGGCAAAACCCTCATAAATCTCCTCTGTACCCTCTCTAGTGTAATCATATACTTCCTGTAATTTGGTGACCAGAAATGTATGCAGAACTGTTGCTGTGTAGGGGTTGCAAAATTTCCCCTATTTCCCTGAAGATTGAAAATATTGGTCCACATCGTGGACAAAGAATTGGGTGATGTCACTGGTCTGCAGTGTTTTAAAATGTGCCGAGAACTGCAAGAGACTGCTCTGAGATGGACAGAACGTGGACAACACCGGAGTCGTAGAGCTCGGTGGAAAATATTCACACACCTTAAGACAGTGCTTTTAGTAATAACATTGTTCCCTGGAGTTTGGGCAATCACAAAAGGTTTTAAAATGGCCACAGAAAGCATGGCAAAAGGAGCAGGAAGCAGCTCGAGTTGCCTGTGTGTAAAAAGTGGGAGGATACAGGGGCTGTGAGTCAGACCTGCCAATCAAAGGGAGGTTCCCTTCGAAGCACTTGAAGTTGTTTATTGACTTAAGCAATTGCCCACTTGAGAATTGACCACAGGACAATCGATTTGAAACTGCTTCTGTTTACACAGCCATTCAGAGCTCCCTCACAGACAATGAGAGACTGAAACCCTGAAATGGACTTTTGATCTGCAACCGTTTAAGAACTGAATGGGTTTAAATCACCTATCATTCTAGGCAATAGAGCAGTTGTATTATCTTTTGTTTTAGCCCAGGTGAGCTTCGGATGTGGGCGGGAACATTTCGGCCCCACAGTGCAGACACACTAACCCAGTCCAACCACTTGAGTTAGCCAATCACAGCTTTTCTCTTGTGAATTGGAACTTTTGGGCGCGAATCTTCCAGACAGGCTAACAGCAGGGTGGGGGGGGGCGCTCACCAGGTATATATGATAGCTCCTGAGAAGCTATCACACTCTCGTTACTTCCTGGGACCACAGGTGAGCCTCTCTCTCTCTCTCTCTCTCTCTCACTTCGCTGGACCACATGTGAGCAGAGTTTCTGACTCCTCAGCAAAGCAACCTAGTAAGGAGTTAGGGGATGGTGAATTAAGGGGATATTGCTAAGATTGTTTAATTAACATTGTAGCCATTTAATCCCTCATTTTTACCGTCTGCATTCCCCCATTTAAGCAATTTTACTGTAATTACTGTGTTCATGTGGTATAGTTTATAATTTGATTGTAGTTCATTTAGTTAATAAAACTTGATTTTTTTCTCTCATCCAAACCACGTGTCCATTTTAATATCATTTATTATAAGTCCTTCAGTCAGAACTGGAAGGTGGGGTAGCGATTCGAAACCGCTGTTTGAAAATTGTTTTATTGGAAATTGGTTTACAGTGTAGCAGCAGGCTGCCTGACCAGGTGAATTACCGTAAACCAGGTAAAAGATTGGAATTGGTCAGAGTGCAGGCAAAGGCTGCAAGACCAGGTAAATTACCTTAAACCAGTTAAAAATGCCCCCCCCACAAATGGGGAACACACAGCATATCGAGGGAAAACAATTACATTAACAATCCCCTTATCCTTAATTCCACCCCCTATACCTAACTAGATTAAGCTATGAGGGGTCAGGAATTCATGCTCACCAATCCAAAACCTGTTGCTTTAACTGGGTTGGTTTTGAGGTCCGTTCGTGCTGTCCTTTGGGGTGTCCCGTCGCCACGTGGTCTCAGGGTGCGGTGCTGAAGTTGTTGATGCGAAGCGCCCTCCTTTTCCTCAGCCACCGTCATCGTCGAGTCGCGATGGGTTTTCTTCTTCTTCTCACTCGGGCGGTCGTCGGTGGTAACGTCACGGTCGGGGGTCGGTTGGCGGTTTTTACCGTTTAAAAGATTTTACTACCCATGCTTGGAAAGCCAGTTTATTCGTCACGGGCGCTGCTACCCACTCTTTGAATGCCAGCTTATTTGTCACAACAGGGTTTTACTGTCCATGCATGCAACGCCAACTTATTCACCAAACGCCAGCTTATAACTAGGCGCTTGGTTTTCCCCAATACCTCTTTCGCTGCCCTTCTCTGCTTTTATCGGTTTACCTTCTTCTTCGTCTCATCTCATTTCGTCTGCCCGTTTGTGGCCTGTGTGTCCTGTGTGGTTTTGAACTCGGGTCTCGTTCTCCTCCCGCGATTGGCCCTGGTGTAATGGATGTCCTTGGTTGTTGAGTGGTGCAGGGAGCGAGAAGAGAGCCCGCCATGAGGCCAGGGCACGAGAACGAGAGGCAACAGGTGTGAGATTCGCAAAATTTCCAAATTTCCCCAGGGTTATTAATAAAAGGGACCCTGCATGGACGTTTTTCAAAAGGGTACCCAAAGATGGCATCCGCACCTCGTGACCAAAAGCCTGCAAGATTTTTATAAGCTTGGACTTTGTGGCAGCACAAGCAGCTTTTGGGGAAATCGAAACCTAAAATGCAGTTTCTGTGAAATACGACTTTGTGTTTTGGAAAACAGACAGCAAACATTGAATATGCATTAAGCCAGATCGTAGACAGATCAAAACCAGTTAGGCCTATACTTGAGGCCATCAAGTTGTCTGCATAAATAATCGGAAACAGCTTATGGAGGCCATCAAGGCTGGCCAGGCCAATTAGAATGCATTAATAACAATACATGCCGGACATCAGGCCATTAGGTGCGATAAATGGCCATCTAAATCCAGTTAACTTAGATTGCTATAATCATTTAAAACAGCCCGCCAAAATTAAACAATGAACTAACCTGATTTGGCACGCAGATAAGGGGCTATCGAGAGGAGTATAACTGCAGGCCCCGGGTAGCAATCTCGGTCGGCTCTCTTGGCTCTTGGCTCTGGTCTCTCGACTCTTGTCGGGCTTGGGGCTGCCACCGCTCGCACTCATGCCCTGGCCTTGTGGCGGGTTCTCTCCTCGCTCCCCGCAGCAGAGTTTCAACAACTAAGGACACCATACCAATTGCAGGGGAGGGGAACGAGACCCGAGTCCCTAGTCATCCAGGACAACCAGGTCACAAAGAGGGGTGAGAGGAAACTGAGTGGGCAGCCCAGGGCTTGTATAGTAACCGAACGAGATGAGATGAATCGAGACGAAGAGTAAGGTGGACCCGACAAAGAGCAGAGAAGGGCAGCAGAAGACGTATTAATTAAAAGCCCGAGCGCCGAGTTATAGGCTGACGCTGAGGGAAGAAAGAATCTGAGGACAGTGAGACAAAGTTGGTTGGGCGAACCCTGCAACTAAGTTGGCGCTTGGGGGCAAGCCTCTTGTTGAACATTGTGAATAAACGCAGGTGTCCACACCATGACGAATATGCTGGCGTTCTAAGGATGGGTAGTAAAATCTAAGCAGTAAAAACTGCTAATCGTCTCATTGATGTAACGTTACCGCTGGCGACCGCCCGAGGGAGAAAAAGAGGAGAACCCATCGCGACAAGTCGACGACGGCAGCGGAGGAGAAGAAGGTGTGTCGCAGCAGCAGCTGCAGCACCGCGCCCCTGAAGACCACGTGGCGACGGGGTGCCTGAGAGGACAGAAAACCAAACCTCAAAACCTGCTTTTCGTTAACAGTTGGCTTTGCTTTGGATTGGTGAGCATGAATTCTGGCCCCTCATAGCTTAATCTAGTTTGGTATAGGGGTGGGGTAAGGATAAGGGGATTGTTAAGATAGTTGTTTTCCCTTGATGTGCCATGTGTTACCCATTCCCTGTATAAGTATATAGTTATTTTGTATTGGCCTGCATTTTATACTAGTAATTTTCTCATAAGACTGTGTTAATTTCTGTTTTAATAAAATCTTTGTTTTCATACATCCAAACCAATTGTCTACTCGAGTTTTCCTGTATCGCTGCCTGTACCTAAGTCCAGTGTCTAGAACACAAGGGCGTGGGAGTGATTCAAACCGCTCACCAACAGTCAGAGGCATAACTGACTGGGCGCACGTGCCACGCCCGCCACCCCCTACAGAAAATGGCGACCACGGCAGGGCACCTGCAACAGGGTTGTGATACAGTAGACAATGGTTCGGATGAGCAAACCATGATGGAGGAAAGGATGTCTGATTATGTGTTTAGCAAGGTGAATATCACTAAGAAGTGGATCACCACTCTGTTAAGGGCTGGGCGTCCGGTCGATGCAGCAGCTAAGTGGACAGAGGGAAAGGAACGCAAGAAGTCCTTAGAGAAGGCAGTTTGGCTGATGTGTTTTAAAAAGCATGTCCAGCTTTTGGACAGGCTCATTGCAGCACAGGCAGCCGAGTTAAGGGAGTCAGCCCTGGAGATCCAGGATAAGGCTCTAGCAGGGGAAAAGTTATTAGTAGCTTATGCAGGCCTTGAATCAGAAGAGAGTGCATTTAATGGGAGAACACAAGACCCAGTTGGAATACCTACGATGCCAATTCACCGAGGCCAAGGGAAATGAGCATGAGGTTGCGGGAGAAGAATGCCCGCTTGGCAAGGCAGATTAGGGAACAGGAAGAGAAAGTACAGGAGGTAAAGGCCGCTTAGAAGCTAGCGAGCGAGCAGGGGTTTGAGGAGGCAGACCACCGCCCCTGTAAAGAGCGGATAGGAAATCTGAGCTGGGCCCTCCGGAAGGCAAAAGGCATGGTATGCCTCATAAGCCCAAAGGCAGGTCAGGCAGATTTTATGGGGAACGAGGGGAGGACAGTTCCAATGTCACCGGTAGTGCCCAGGGAAAAACCGGTTGAGAGAGAGGAGGTCTCACGATCACAACCCGTAGCGCCAAGTTTCAGCGAGGTTTGGCAGCAAGGGCGGGGGTGGAGCCAGAAGTGGAGGCGGAGGTGGAGCAACCCCCGCCAGAGAGGTTGGAGCCGGGACCGTTGTGCCCAGCACGGCATCGAAGGTTCGGCCCACCCGTCGATGGCGACGATGAGAGACCCCTCCAAAACCAGTTCGTATTACCCTTTAACGCCCAACAGCTTAGGGCTATGGTCAACCATATCCCGAAGCTCTCCGAAAAGGGAGACCCCTCGATTCACTTCAGGGAAATAGAGCAGGCAGCCAGCGTCAACGACTGCGATGGCACGGAGCAGGCCAAGATGCTGCTATTTTCCCTGGAGAGTAGTCTCCTCCAATCCCTCTCTGACGAGTGCAAAAGGGGGCAGAGCGGGTTCGAGGAGCTCAGAGATGCGGTTCTGGAGGCCATGGGGATGAATGAGGGAAGTCCTTTCTCCCATGTGGAGAAGACGATCCAGCTCCCAGGGGAAACCCCGCTGGCTTTTGCGGACCAGCTGTGGCCGGTGTACCGGAGGGCCTGTCCGGGTACGCCGGACCGAGCGTTCCTGAATGGGGATCTCCTGGCCCATTGGCTCTGTTGCCTGGTGATGAACAGCTTGCCACAGGTCCAGGCCAAGGCAGAAGTCTGGTTCGACCCCAAAAATCCCCAGACTACCGAACTTACGGTGATTAGACAGCTCACTCTGGCCTATATAAACAGTAGGGGAGCCGATGCACACCCACCCAAGGGGAAGGTGCATGAGGTAAAACCCGGACTGGGTAGGAAAGTGTGGCACCACGAAGGGAGTAACCCCCCCAACACAAAGACAAAGTGTTACGGGTGTGGGAAGGATGTTCACTGGCGGAAGGAGTGTAAAAACCCTTGGAAAGATAACAAGGGAAAGAATTCCACAGCCCCAGTCCAAAAGGCGGGCGCAGGAATCCCTTCCGCAGAGGTCAAGTCACTTTTGGACACCATGAGGTCCTTATCGACTGGCCAGGGGAGAGTAGCAGCCGGCACCGGTGCTCTGACCCCATCAGCCCCATCCAGCCCACAGCCGTGATTAGAGCCAGCACAGCCTGTTTACCTGTGTTCTCTCCGGTATGATGAATGGAAAAGACCCCTTTTGGAGATGGAGGTAGAAAAGGTGACGGGGACCTATCTGTTAGACACGGGGGCATCATACACCGTGGTTTACTCAGCTAACCCCACCACCTTGCCTCTCTCTAACAGGGCCCAATACAGTCTGTCGGGGTTCACAAGTAAAGAATAGGCTGGCTCGTTTTCCATCCCGCTCGCCATTCGGTTAGGACCGCTCCGCTCCAAGTGGACCTGTGTCCTGATGAAATGGGAAGTGGAGGGTGGAAGAGGGGTCCTGGGAGGCGACTTTATTGTAGGCCACGGGATCCTAGTGGATTTGAGAAACCATTGCCTTTGGGGGGCAGGTAAAGTAAAGAACGGAGAGGTAGTAGTAATCCCAGGAAAGGAAGGGAAGGGGACCCTCTGCACCATGAAGCCCAAAGAGGATTACAACCTCAAGCTTATGGTCAGTAACACCCCACAGGAGTTCCGGGCATTTGTGCAGGCCCACCTGGCCACATTTGCCACAGACAAGCACGACTGCGGGAGGGTCAACGTGTTTGAGGTCAGCGTAGACGGGAACCGCATGGCCCGACCACAGAAACAGTATAACTTCCCCATGGAAGCAGAGCCATACATGGAAGCAGCCGTGTCCTCGTTAGTACAGCAGGGAGTTCTGAGACCGATAGCCACCCACGTGAATTCTCCAATATGGCCGGTCAGAAAGCCGGACAATTCCTGGAGGGCCACGGTGGACTACCGGGTGCTCAATAGTAATATCCCAGCCTGTGCACCCACAGTAGCAGCAGTTGCCAACCACTTTCACAGTGCTGGATATTTCCAATGGGTTTTGGTCCATCCCTGTAAGGAGGGAGGATCAGTACAAGTTTGCCTTTACATTGAAAGGGCAACAGTACACGTGGAACTGTTTGCCGCAGGGCTTCCACAACAGCCCCAGCATTTTCCAGCAGTGTATGGCTGACAGTTTAAAGGAGTTTAGCCAGCCCAGACAGTTGGTTCAATATGTGGATGACCTGCTCCTGTTCACTGATTCGAAAGAGGAGCATGGCCTGCTATTGGCCGAACTGCTGGAACTGCTAGGGCAGAAGGGTTTTAAGGTTAACCCAAGGAAAGCGCAGATCAGCCAGCAGGAGGTAAAATTCCTAGGTCTGACCATCCGCACTGGAGAAAGGGCCATAGATAAGGCTAGGAGGGAGGCGGTACAGGAGTTACCGGTTCCCAACACAGTAACGGGTGTGAGGTCGTTTCTCGGGCTAACCGGGTACTGCAGAGACTTTATTGAGGACTATGCAGCCGCAGCAGCCCCTCTGCTCCGACTCCTACACAAGGGAGTGGAGTGGCTTTGGGATGAGGGTTGCCAGGCAGCATTTGTCAGGCTCAAGAAGGACTTGCAGACCGCACCAGCTCTAGGGGCCATAGATCGGGGGAAAGAGTTTTTCCTGGCGGTAGCAGCCAACGGGGATAGCCTGAGTGCTGTGCTGCTCCAAGAGCGGCACGGCCGGCTGTGGCCGGTGGTCTACTCCTCCCGGATACTCACGGATGTGGAGAGGAGCTATTCCAAATGTGAGCGGCACCTCTTGGCCACACATTGGGCAGTGAAGAGGTCACTGATCTTCACAGGCACCTCTCCCATCACCCTCCTCACCCATCACACACCCACCCAGATGCTTCTGGATGGGAGGATCAAGGATGGAACAGTGAGCAGTGCCCGCATTGCCCGCTGGACCTCGCTCCTCTCGCAGATGGACCTCAGAGTGAAGGGTCTCTGTGAGCCAAAGCTCGCAGCCAACCTGGTATATCCTGGAGCAGCCCACCGGTGTTCCATTGAAGGGGTTTGGGAAGTGAACATAGGTTTACGGGCCGGGATACATCCCACAGGCTGCGAGATCTATGTAGATGGTTCCAGCACGTTATCTGCTGGTGAGTGTCTCACGGGGAGTGGAGTTTACGACCCAGCGACGAACATTGCCCTGGCGATTAAGCTCCCCAGCACCATGAGCGCCCAGCAGGCTGAATTGTCCACGGTGGTGTACGTCGTTACACACCCCGAAATCTTCCCCACCCCCTACATGATTTGCTCGGACAGCATGTTCACGTGCAATTTGTGTACGAAGTACCTGGCCATCTGGTCCCACCGCAGATACACCTCCGCCGATGGGACACCCCTCAGTGAAACCCCTGCTGGAGAAGATCCTAACAGCAGTGGGGGAGGCAGGGGAGGTTTTCATCCACAAGGTGAAAGCCCATTCCTCCACAGAACCCCACGGCCAAGACAACCAGCAGGCTGATTTGCTCGCCAAGGAGGGTGCCCGCATAGGCACTTTCTGGGACCCATTTGGTTCCAGACCCATGGCGGCGGTCAGAGGTAGGGACGGGACCCAAGGGAGTGTATGGGTAGCCTTAGCCCCGGACCTTAAGATGGTCCAAGCCCAAGACCCCTTCCTCAAGGCAGTCCTCAGTGTAGTAACTGAGGGAAAAGGGGTAGAGGGTCTGTACGGCACTGCAACCCTCTCCGTAAAAGAGGGCATGCTGTTCCGGGGGGAACAGTGGGTTGTGCCGCAGCAGCACCGGAGGGAATTCCTTCAACTGGCCCACGCGGGCCCAGGAGCGGGACACCCCGGGCCTGAGACCACCTGGCAGCGGGTGGAACAGGCGGGATGGTGGCCGGGTCTCAGGGAGGATGTCCGCGAGTTCTGTGCAGGCTGTCTTGTGTGTGCTGTGAATAACCCCGACCCCCACAAAAGGAAGATACCTATGGGACACATCAGGAGGGTAGAGGGACCATGGCAGTTGATACAAGTCGACTACATCGGACCCCTGCCCACTGCCCAGGGAGGCTATAAGTACTGCCTAGTCCTGGTGGATGTGTTTACCAAATGGGTAGAGGCCTTCCCCTGCAGGACAGCCACAGCTCTGGGTACTGCCAGGATCCTGGTCCGGGAAGTGTTCTCGAGATGGGCACTACCACAGTATGTGGAGTCCGACCAAGGGAGTCACTTCACCGGACAGGTGATGCAGAACACCCTTATGCTGTTAGGAATTCAGGGGAAATGGCACGTGGCCCACAACCCACAGTCATCGGGGATTGTGGAACATATGAATCGTACCCTGAAGGAAAGGTTGAAGAAGGAGACGGTGGACTCGCCCCGTAAATGGGCCGAGGTCCTACCGTTGGTTTTGATGGGGATCCGGGCCAGCCATTCTAAAAGCACGGGGTACTCCCTGTACGAGCTAATGACCAGCAGGGTTATGCGGACCCCCACCCATGTGCTAGCCCCGGTGCTCACGGAGGGTCAGCTCAGGGAGGTAAACCAGGACAGGTTCGCCCGAAACCTCTTTGAGCACCTGAAGCAGGTCCATGAGCAGGCGGCTGGGAACATGGGAAGGCAGCATCAGAGTAACCGATTGCTGCTCGAACCGAGAAAGCACCACGAGTGGGAGGTAGGAGATCAGGTTATGGTAAGAAACTATGCCCGAGTAGGAAGTTTGGAACCATTGTACATGGGGCCCTACAGTATTGTAGATAAAGCTAGCCCCATGGTATACGCCGTTAAGATGCCCCGGCGTACCAAATGGTTTCATATCAACCAGTGCAAGCTGTTTCAGCCTGAAAGGGGACAACAGCCAGTTGGGGTAAGGTCTGAGGATAAAGACCCTCAGCCTGCAGCAGGAGCGAGTTCACAGACTGCACAGGCAGGCGCTGTGGCTTGCTTAAAGGGAGGGGCCATGCCGCCCATCAATTGGGACACTCCCCCGCTCTTCTGGGATCCAGACGAGGGGGAGGGACCTGAGGGCAAAAACCCCGCCCCTAACAAAGGTGTAGAGTGGGAGGGACCTGAGGGTGAAGACCCCGGCCCGGACCCAGTTTTGGGACCTGGGGGCGGAGACTGTCAGCTCGCAGCAGCAAGCTGCAAAGAGTTACCTGCCCCCAACCCAGGTTCGGGAGAGGTCAAGCCTGAGGGAGCAGCGGTTCGGGTTAAAGGCTCATCAGCCAAGAAAGCCCCACCCGCCAAGGCCCCCAGAAGGTCCCCACGGATGCCTCAGCCGAGAAAGCCATGGTCACCAGATCCCCAGTTCAAAGGGACAGCCTCTCGAGTTAGGGGGAAGCCAAAGGACAAAGGTCCCCAGCCAGTAGCCACGGGCGACGAGGGACCAACAGTGAAGGACGGTGTGGCCATGCCGGGGGAAGCGGTGTGCCGCAGTCCAACCAGGAAATAGCCTGGCCGCCTGGAGACAGGCGGCGGATGTGCATAGTTGAGGTAATGTAAGTTTATATTGTTAAGTTTCAGTATTTAGCTTAAGTTTGTGTGTTTTGGCTTAAGTTAAATAAGGTGATCGGTAGTTTTAGATTAAGTAAGTAATCTGCTAAGAGTGTATGTATTTGCGTCGAGGTCGCGAGACCCGACCATGCTTCACCCAAGCCAGAGAATCACTTGGGGACCTGGCTGTACGTTTTGTATCGGTTACAGAAAGACTGTCAGGATGAAGGGGATCGTAATCCTAATCGCCCTGATGGGACTGAGCCTGGAAAGATAGGGTGATGTAGAAGACTCCCACATCTACGGTTGCTCGGGAGATAGAGCGCCCATAGCAACCGACGGAAGAGGTGAACGGGAGATGGAGGAGACCGCAGTCTACGTCCACGAGGGAAGGTGGCCAGGATGGCTGGGCTCCAATTTGTCTCAGTAATCCAGCCAAACTGGATTCACGTACAGGGCGGCCTCCCTCCTGTACCCCAGGGTACGGGTCGTTACCATGAGGGTCAGCATCACCGTAGGAAAGCGTATATGTTTAACGTGTAAGGGACACATTCCTCTGGATAGGTGGTGGTGGCTCAGGCAGCTGAGCAAAGATATGAGGAACCCCGAAGTCGAGTGGGAACGGTTGGGGAACAATACCTATCGAACGATTACAGGGACTCACGGAGGATTAAGTGTGTGGTGGGACAAGTGGTGGGAACCAGATCAAGGGATTTATACCTGTATGTGGGGGTCAGAGAGGGTCTGCCCCGCAGGCATATCCATTGCTTTCCACCGGCAGTGGCAGGACGCCGGGGAGGGGATGAAGTGGGATACCAGCCTGAAGGTGTGTGCGGTCCCATACACCCCGATCCCAGTCAATGCCACTGAGCTTCTGCGCCGCCCACGACACAGGCGGTGAGGTTACCCAGGGAAGGTTGCCCCACCACCACCAAGGGACCAGGGAATGGGTTGGTACTAGTACCTACCGATCAGGCGCTGTACCAGGGGGTACACTACGCGGTAGCCTCCGTGATTTTAAATCTCACCGAGGTACATTTACCGGAGTGGTGCCCCAAAGAAAAAAAGAGCAGCTATACCAGGCCCTATTAAAGGACATGTTCAAAAAGTTTTATGAGTTTGATTTTGCCGATATTGACAAAACCAAACTGTACACCACACACCGAGAATTTTTGGGTAATGCAGGGAGGCAAAGAAGGGGAGTATGGAATGATGTTTTTACTGGGTTTAACACTGGGTCCTCTGTCATCAACAGTTTGGATGACTTAGAGCTGCAGACCCAGCTAAATGGTTTAAAAAGACAGTTAAAGAAGATATTAATGGATGAGAACAAAGTAGTGGGCTCGGAGTTGCATGAGGACCAGGCCATGACGGTCCATTTAAAGGAGATCATAGCGGAGTTGGAAAAGCACGCAAAGACGGTAAATGCCCTCATAAGGGAGGATAGAAATGCTTCTGACCAGGCTGCACAGAATGAGGTGTGCGTGCTATACGGGGCGTGGTTACTGGGCGAGGGCCGCAGTAATCTGGAGGATCTGAAACAGGGTTTAGTCCCCTCCTGGATTAGCAACAAGCACCTCGCAGCCCTCCACCCATTTGAGAATGCATTAAGCCCGTGCTAACTCCGGCTAGCTTCCAAAGCCTACCCAGTCTCCATGGATTGTGGACGGTCCAACCACACAATCATGGGAATAGTAGTTAGGATGCTGGTCATGGGTAGGACAGCCCGACCCGCATCGTTATACAGGGTAGAGAACATTGGAGTCATTCAAGGGGGTGCACACATTCATTTCACTGCAGTCCCACCTTACGTCATAAAGTGGGAGCATGCTATGACAGGTACTGACCTCTCAGAGTGTCGGAGCCGGGGAGCACACATAATCCTGTGTCCTCAGCACTTGAATGCCTATTCAAAACTGTCATGTCAGTTCAGAGCTGCTGGCGCGAAGCCTATAAATTGTATCATGGAGGCAATGGCACAAGGCCATGTTCCCCCGCAGGTAGCATATATAGGAGGTGTGACATATTGTGTCACCACCAGCACGTCCCACTACCAGCATGCACAGCATAGCTGGTCTCCGGTTAGTGACAGCAGTTTCTGTTTTAAACCCGAGGCAGAAGTTCAAGTGGCCCAGGAGCGAATTGTCCCCATTCCTGAACCCTCCACTGTTCACCTCACTGTGAAGGAGAATTTTACGAATTTGCAAAAGTACGTAGCACACTTCGGCTCCGAAGCTCCCCCTCTCCCTGAACACCTTACCAAAATACTTAAGGCCATTATAGTTTCGCAGAAACATTTTTACACTCTAGAGCAGAAAACAGTAGAGATAGGGTCTAAGATATTGGATATTGTGATTCCACCCTGGTGGGACATTTTCAATAACGTAGAGGTCCCTTCGTGGATCAGACTGGCTTCCCACATTCTCATGGTATGCCAGTTAGAGATAGTGTTGTACCTAGTTTGTATTCAATGTAAGGGAAAAGGTCAGTTGTTAGAGTTCCGAAACCAGAAGATCTGGAAGGAACATTATGTGAAGGTGGAGGGAGATATGCCTGTTTAAGTCTCTTCCTTGTATTTTGATTAAAGATTGTTGTTTTTTTTGTGTTTGTTGTTTTTAATAAAGTTTTTTTCTTCTTTGCGACGCGCTTAACAAAGATGTATATGTACCAAGTGGTGCAGGGGTGTTGGTCCCCTCCATGCTTGGATGTGTGTAAAAGTCTGTAGTTATTCTATGTATGCTTATGTACACTACATTTTCACGGAATGGGAAGTGCACGTGCCGTGGGTGTATTAGAGAGATAATTACAAGGGAAGGTTGACTATGGAGGGTCAGAAAATTTTGCTCACCTTGTAAGGATGATACATCAAGCAAGTTTTAATATCACAGGGGGGAGTGTAAGTTTTGCAAAATTTCCACATTTCCCCAGGGTTATTAAAAAAAGGGACCCTGCATGGATATTTTTAAAAAGGGTACCCAAAGATGGCATCCGTAGCTCGTGACCAAAAGCCTGCAAGATTTTTAAAAGCTTGGGCTCTGTGGCAGCACAAGCAGTTTTTGGGGAAATCGAAAACTAAAATGCAGTTTCTGTGAAATAGGACTTTGTGTTTTGGAAAACAGACAGCAAACATTGAATATGCATTAAGCCAGATCATAGACAGATCAAAACCAGTTAGGCCTATACTTGAGGCCATCAAGTTGTCTGCATAAATAATTGGAAACAGCTTATGGAAGCCATCAAGGCTGGCCAGCCTGATTAGAATGCATTAATAACAATACGGTCCGGACATCAGGCCATTAGGTGCGATAAATGGCCATCTAAATCCAGTTAACTTAGATTGCTATAATCATTTAAAACAGCCCGCCAAAATTAAAACAATGAACTAACCTGATTTGGCGCACAGATAAGGGGCTATCGAGAGGAGTATAACTGCAGGCCGCGGGTAGCAATCTCGGTCGGCTCTCTTGGCTCTTGGCTCTGGTCTCTCGACTCTTGTCGGGCTTGGGGCTGCCACCGCTCGCACTCGTGCCCTGGCCTCGTGGCGGGTTCTCTCCTCGCTCCCCGCAGCAGAGTTTCAACAACTAAGGACACCATACCAATTGCAGGGGAGGGGAACGAGACCCGAGTCCCTAGTCATCCAGGACACCCAGGCCACAAAGAGGGGTGAGACAAAACTGAGCCCAGGGCTTGCATAGTAACCGAAGGAGATGAGACGAATCGAGACGAAGAGTAAGGTGGACCCGACAAAGAGCAGAGAAGGGCAGCAGAAGACGTATTAATTAAAAACCCGAGCGCCGAGTTATAAGCTGACATTCGGGGAAGAAAGTATCTGAGGACAGTGAGACAAAGTTGGTTGGGCGAACCCTGCAACTAAGTTGGCGCTTGGGGGCAAGCCTCTTGTTGAACATTGCGAATAAACGCAGGTGTCCACACCATGACGAATATGCTGGCGTTCTAAGGATGGGTAGTAAAATCTAAGCAGTAAAAACTGCTAATCATCTCATTGATGTAATGTTACCACCGACGACCGCTTGAGGGAGAAGAAGATGAGAACCCATCGCGACGAGTCGACGATGGCAGCGGAGGAGAAGAAGGTGTGTCGCAGCAGCAGCTCCAGCACTGTGCCCCTGAAGACCACATGGCGACGGGGTACCTGAGAGGACAGAAAACCAAACCTCAAAACCTGCTTTTCGTTAACAGTTGGCTTTGCTTTGGATTGGTGAGCATGAATTCTGGCCCCTCATAGCTTAATCGACTTAAGTATAGGGGTGGCAAAAGGATAAGGGATTGTTAAAGTAATTGTTTTCCCTCAATGTGCCGTGTGTTCCCCATCCCCTGTATAAGTATAGTTATTTTGTATTGGCCTGCATTTTATACTAGTAATTTTCTCATAAGACTGTGTTAATTTCTATTTTAATAAAATCTTGGTTTTCTTACATCCAAACCACTTGTCTACTCGAGTTTTCCTGTATCGCCGCCTGTACCTATGTCCGGTGTCTATAACCCAGGGGTGTGGGAGTTATTCGACCCGCTCACCAACAGTCAGAGCCATAACTGACTGGGCGCACGCACCACACCCGCCACCCCCTACACAGGCCAAGGCCACAAGCAAGAGATCAGAGAGCTAAGCGAGCAATTTCCACTGATGGGCCTACAATTATACCCGTTCTTCAACTCTTCATCTGCGCACCAAATAAGGTCAGTCCTTTGATTTACTTTTGGCGGGCTCATTTAAACTGATTACAGCCATCTCTTTTAACGACTTGTGGAGTGGTTGTCTCCGGGTCTAATGGCCGCGATGTCCTGGTTTTATGTCATGGATGAAACTTAATTGTCCCCATCCTGACTTGATGGCTACTGTGAGCTGTTACCGATTAAATATGCAGAAATCTAATGGCCACAATTTTAGGCCCATTCTAGCTATTTTATTATAAGTCAAATGAATGCATATTCTGTGTTTACTTTGGCTGCCTGTCTCCATAGAGTCCTTCTCACAGATTCCTGCATTTTAAGTTTTGTCTCTGGGCCTGCCTGACTGCAGAGCCCTGCTTTAAAATCCTGTCGGTTTGGTCACGAGGTTACAGAAGCCATTTTGGGTACCCTGTTTTTAATAACTTGTCCAAACAGGGTCCCTTCATCCATAATTTTGGGGAGTGCGTAAATTTTGAGAACCCTAGACTTTCAACATCAGTGGAAAGGATGGCTACGGCCATGGAGGAAATAAGTCACCAGAGTCAGGAAAACATGGTGACAGTTCAGAATAGAATGTCATCTCTGGAGAAGCGATGGGCAGCTATTGAGCAGAGAGACCAGAGCTTCATGGACGTCCTTTTGAGGAGGACTGCCACTGCAGATACGGGTCCTCAAGGCCCCCTAATGTGCAGCAAGGTGCTCTCCTGCCACTTGCCAGCACTGAGGTGCGGCTGACCCATGAGAGGGAAGTTGTTGGCTGGACAGAAGGAAGTGTGGGCTCCTCTCATAGCGCTTACATGTACATGCCACTGCAGAGCCCTCGGTCAGAGACCCAGTTTGCGGAGACAACTGAGATGGCTGTTTCAGCCCCTGCACAGCCGCTCGAGATGAAGTGTAAATGGCACTGGCAGAAAGAAAGACAGCTGCCATGTGAGAGAGAGAAAAAAATAAATGGACAAAAGGTAGGGGTAGTGCTATTTACACTTCATCTCGAGCCATCTTTTGTTTCTTAACTTGTCGCATTACCATCTCCTTTTGCCTTGCACCATCATCCCTTTTGTCTCTTAATCTCTCCTGTCTTCCATCCTATCACAGACCTTCCCTTTTGTTCTTTCCTCCCCTCCCCCCTTTTCCTGCCCCTGCACTTGCTTAAAAACCTGTTCCATCTCCAGCTTTTTCCAGTTCTGATGAAGGGTCATCGACCTGAAACATTAACTCTGTTTCTCTCCCCACAGATGCTGCCTGATCTGCTGAGTATTTCCAGCATTTTCTGTTTTTATTCCTCAATCAACTGCTGCCTTCTCAGCGTGACATGACCATCTTCATCGCACAATTCCACCTTTAATATATCAGTTTTGTATTTCCACTTAGCAGTCGTAATTAAGTCTTCCTCACATAGATTTGAACTTAAAGTTGATAGTCCTATTTTTTTCAAACTTTTTTCCCCAAGGACCTCTGGAAATTACTGTGAAATTATAATACATTAGCTCTTTGAAAAATTTGAAACACCACATACAACACTGTAAAGTGAGAAAGTCTGTTCAAAGGATTTGACTGTTTCCAAAAAAAATAAACTGAATCAAACTACAGGTTTTCTACCCAAAAATAAATAAATTACTAGCTACAGCAGAACTGGTATGGTAGGAAAATCACATGTGGTCCAGATTAGAGTGAATGCGGTTTAAGGCTTTGTGCTAAAATCCATCAATGTGTTGAAATTAATAAAATAGAACCTAGATTATAGAAGCCTATTCATCTTTTTATGTATTCTTGGAATGTGGGCAGTGGTGGCAAAGCCAGCATTTATTGCCCATCTGTGGTTGCCCTTGAGAAGGTGGTAGTGGGCTGCTTTCTTGAACTGCTGCAGTCCATGTGGTGAAGTGAGCTGTTTAATACAATTGAGTGGCTTGATAGGCCACTTCAGAGGGCAGTTAAGAATCAACTATGTTGGTGTGGGACTGGCGTCACATGCCAGGTAAGGACGGCAGGTTTAATTTCCTAATTAATTAATGAACCAGCTGGGTTTATATGAAAACACAACTACTTCATGGTCACTTTTTTAAGGTGCATCTCTCTGCCAATTGTGTTTATTAACAAATAGGAAACTGGTCTTTCAACTCTCAGACATGACCTCAAATGCAGTCTTGATTGAACTGGTTGAAAGTTTGCTATGCCTGTTGGATGTATATGAAATGACTTTAAGTAATAACAACCCAACTCCTTACACAAAAAAATTGACACTAAACTGGCATTCTAACTCATGGGATGACTGGTGTGGAAAATTTAACATGTTACACTGGAGCAGCAGGGCTGCTCCTCTGTGGCTAAGGTTGAGACAAAGTGTTGGGTTGAGTAGAAGTAGCTTTACTCTGCATCTAATGAGATGGGAGTGCTTGATGCTGACTACCAGAAATGGGGCAGACTCCATTTTCCACGGCTGCTTCTCTTTTCTTAATGAGCACAAAATGCATCAAAAATAAACAGAGGAAACAAGTGAAAGTGACTTATATTACTTTGTACAAATAGAAGTTTTCAGAGTGTGCCGACATCCTGCTTGATATATAACGCTTCAAAGTGCCAAAAAGGTATTTTTTTTAAAACAGAAGGAAAGACTTGTTTTCTTCCCCTGCCCTGAAGCTGGAAAATTACAAACATCTGATGCTATGCAAAGGAACCAAACAGGAATTAAGCTCCAATTGATCTCAAGACATATTGGCCCATATTTTCCGACCCCCACGGGTGCGTACACACCCGTAGGGACCTTGCAAGAGCCGGTTTCAGGCATATGAAGCACATGCGCTGAAAACTGGCACTTCCGATCTGTCTTGACAGATCACACACCTGCCCTGGAGAAGGGCCTCTGCAGGTGGAGAGTTCCTCTTAAGGATACTTAAGGAAGTGGCCCTAGAAATAGTAGATGCATTGCTGGTCATCTTCCAAAATTCTATAGACTCTGGCACAGTTCCCATGGATTGGAGGGTAGCTAATGTAACACCACCATTTAAAAAAGATGGTAGAGAGAAAACGGGGAATTATAGTATGCCTGACATCAGTAGTGGGGAAAATGTGCAGGATTCGCAAAATTGAACATTGTCCTATAAGGGCCTATTGGCAGAAAAGGCCTTAATTTTAAAGACTGTTTTAAAAGAAGCCCAGAAAAAGGGGGCACACAAAATGGCCACCAGACCCCGTGACCAGCTCTTTGGGACATTTTAAAATGGTTCCTGCAGTCCACAGACAGCTTTTGTGGATTCAGCCCACAGTAAGTTCTGGAATGCAATTTCAGAGAATGCGAAACCAGACAGAACCCCATACATATGGATTGGATGCAGATCCAATCAGATCGGCCTGTAGATAAAGGCCATCAAAATGTTTACCCAGACAAAGGGAAACAGCCTCAAATTCAAAGGGGGACATCAAGACCCATTAAAGACGATACAAGGTCATTCCAGACCAGAGATGGCAGTTACCGGTCATCCCGAAAGTACTTTAAACACAATGACTACCCCTCTGTGCTACAAGCCTGCCAAAATTTAAACAAAGACTAACCTTGATATGGCGGGAGATAAGGGCCGCCATGAGAAGTATAACTGGAGACCTGTGGTAGCCATTAGGAGAATTCGGAGAGAGAGCAGTGCGGGAGAGTGAGAGAGCATTGTAGAGATCATTTTCGAGACATCGTTCGGGGGTCCGAATAAGGTGCAGTTCGGTTAGGAGTTCGGGTTCGGTAGAGAGGCCGTTCAGACTTGGAAGAAGAAGATGATTCGGAGCAGGCTCGAGGGGCCGATTGGCCTACTCCTACTCCTATTTCTTATGTATAATATAATATGCCTGTGGATATATTGGTTAATACTGTATTATGATTTGTTTTTCCCTCCCATGTACCTTATTGGCTTACATTCAATTTTCCCTTTATGCAATAAAATTTCACTTTGTTTCATTAAACTTGGTCTACAGAGTATTCTCTGCATGGTAGTTCCTGCCTCAAAGTCCAGTGTACAGAACCTAAGGGGTGAGTGGGTCGAACCACTCGGTAATTTACTGTGCAAAAGAGAGAGAGGTCTCACCAGAGAGAGAGACCTAGCAAAAACCTCTTACAGAAAATGGCGACCGCGGCAGGACATTGGCAGCAGGATTGCAATGTATTAGACCCAGGTTTAAATGGACGAAATGTTATGGATGAGAGGATAGCGGATTATATTTTTGGTAAGGTAAATCTCACTAAGCAGTGGATTTCCGACCTCTTACTGGATGGGCGTCCGGTAGACGCAGCCATCAGGGGGACAGAGAGTAAAGAACATAAAAAGTCAGTAGAGAAGGCAGTCTGGCTGATGTGCTACAAAAGACAAGTCCAGAGTTTGGACCGAGTCGTTGCAGCGCAGGCAGCCAAGATCAAAACCCAGGCATCAGAAATAGAGGAAAAGGCCATGGGTGGGGAAAAGCTGACCGCGACGCTTCATGCGCTGAACCAGGAACGTCAAACTGTAGCCAGCCAACATCAGGCTAAAGTAGAGTACCTGGAATGCCAGGTTACTGAGGCAAAGATTCATGAAGCGAGAGTACGGGAGATAAGCGCCCGCCTTGCACAGCAACTAAGAGCGCAGGAGGAGAAAGTAGTGGAGGTTAAGGCAGCTTACAAGCTGGCCATCGAGCAGGGGTTTGAAAGCGCAGACCACGGCCCCTGCCAAAAGGCGATAGAAGACCTAAGAATGGCCCTGGCTAAGGCAAAAGGCATGGTATGCCTCGTAAGCCCAAAGGCAAGTCACATAGACTTCCTGAAGGAATCCAAGAAACCAATTCCACGTGAAGTAGTTGTGGCACCAGCCACTGAACCCTCAACACCGCCGAGCTATAGTGAGGTTTGGCCCGAAGGGGGGGTGGTAGAAGAGGAGGAAGCCGAGGTAGAACAGGAGGAAGAACAACCCACGATAGTGAAGCCGGAGCCGGCACCAATGTGTCCTGCTCAGCACCAGAGGTACGGTCCCGCCGCCGCAAATGGCGATGACAGACCCCTCCAGAACCATCTCATACTGCCCCACAGTGCCCAACAAATCAGAGCGATGGTGAGCCACCTCCCAAAACCCTCCATGAAGGGAGATCCCTCAGTCCATTTCAGGGAGATAGAGCAGACAGCCGCCATCAATGATTGCGATGGTCCAGAACAGGCTAAGATGTTGCTATTCTCCCTGGATAGCACAATCCTTCATTGCCTCTCAGACGGTAGAAAGAGGGGGCAGAGAGGGTATGAGGAACTCCGGGATGAGGTCCTGGAGGTTATGGGAGTGGACAACGGCAACCGGTTCCTCCGTGTAGAAGGGACTATGCAGCTAACTGGAGAGCCCCCACGGGTTTTCGCAGAAAGGCTGTGGCCAGTGTATCGGCGCAGCTGTCCGGGCATGCCTGAACGGGCTGCAATGAATGATGTCCAGCGGGTTCATTGGCTCCGCTGCCTGGTTGCCAACAGCTTACCGCAGATACAGGCCCAAGTCAAATCTTGGTTTGACCGCCAAGGTCCCGGTACCAGAGAGGAGACAGTGCTCCGACAGCTCACCATTGCGTATAAGAATTGCAGGGATCAGGAGGGACCTCCCTCTAAGGGAAAAGTGCATGAGGCAAAACCCGCAGCCCCAAGTAAAAAGGAGTGGCATCAGGAGGGGAATCGCCCTCCCCAGGACAAGCTCAATTGCTACGGGTGTGGGAAGGATGGACATTGGCGCAGGGACTGTAAAAATCTGTGGAAGGATAATAAGGGAAAATCTCCCGCAGCCCAAGCCCAAGCCCAGACCGCCGCCCCAGCATGAGTCCAGATCCAAGCCGCAGCTCCTGTCCCAGGAAAAGGAGCCGGTGCAGCTATAGATCCCGCTGCGATAGAATCAATTTTAGAGACAATGCGGTCTCTTATGATCTCACAGGGGAAGATAGCAGTTACCACCGGTCCCGTCATTCCCGCGGTCCCGACCGCTTCACCCCAATGACTAGAGCCAGCGCAGCCCATTTACCTGTGTTCGTTGCGATATGATTTATGGAGGCGACCCCTCGTGGTGATGGAGGTAGAGAATGTAAAAGGGACCTATCTGTTGGATGCGGGGGCATTGTGCACTGTGATCCACACAGCTAACTCTACCACCTCACCTCTGTCTACCGGGGTTCCATATATTCTGTCGGGCTTCATACGCAAAGAACAAGCTGGCACATTCTCCATCCCCCTCTCCATTCATTTAGGACCACTCCGCACCACGTGGAAGTGTATACTGATGAAGTGGGAGGTGGAGGGTGGAAAAGGGATCCTTGGGTACAATTTCTTAGTAGAACACAGGATCCTCATTGATCTTAGGAATCACTGTCTCTGGGGAGCGAGTACGGGCAAGAAAGGCGAGGTAGTCATCATCCCAGGGAAGGAAGGGAAAGGGACCTTATGTACCGTGAAGCCAAAAGAGGGCTACAACCTCGAGCTCATGGTCGCCAGCATCCCACAAGATTTGCAGGCATTCGTGTCAGATCACCTGACTACATTTGCCACTCACAAACACGATTGCGGGAGGGTCACCGGGTTTCAGGTCAGAGTAGACGGGGACCCCATGGCCCGACCCCAAAAACAGTACAACTTCCCCAAGGAAGCGGAGCCCGACATGGAGACAGCAATGTCTTCACTGGTGCAGCAGGGCATGTTGAGGCTGATAGCCACCCACGTAAACTCTCCTTTGTGGCCAGTGAAGAAGCCGGACAATTCCTGGAGAGCCATGGTGGACTACAGAGTCTTCAATAGTAACATCACAGCCTGCGCGCCGACGGTAGCAGCAGCTGCCGACTGATGGGCCTTCAATAACCACAAAACTAGAAGTTATAGACTTAAACAAGTTGGCTTTTAATCACTAAGATCAGAGCTAACATCTCAACACACCGACTGGTTCACAGGAATGAGTCATACAGATTCTGGGATCTTTATGTAAGAGAAGTCAGGGGCGGAGCCAAGAGCCAAGACCTGGAACCTTCCAGGTTAGTCGGGAAAGAGGAAGTGAAACTATACACCGTGGGGGAGGGTAATATACATGAATGCAAAACAAATACAGAATCAAGACAAACAGATTTCATTACATTCTCCCCTTCTAAAGATTTAGTCCATCGGGGTGATGTTTCTTAAAAGTTGGTATAAGTGAGTCTGTCAGGAGGTTTTGCAGTTCTCAGGGATCGGCGCAAAGCTGGTTGGGGTGCCTCTAGGGGAATGGATTCTGGTTCCTCCGCTGTCTGGGCCTCCGCAGTGTCTTCCAGGTTATCTGCAGTGTCCTCCAGGTTAAAGTTGGGTATTGATACCTCTGGGCGTCCTGTCTCTTTGTAGTGTAAGTCTTCATCGGGTAGTCTCCCATCGTTCTCTCCGCTCCCCGAGGGAGCGAGATCTTTTATGGAAACAGTGTCCTCTCGCCCGTCAGAGTATTCGATATAGGCGTACTGAGGGTTTGCATGGAGGAGCTGTACCTTTTCCACAAGGTGGTCCGTTTTATGGCCTCTCACGTGCTTCCGCAATAGTACTGTCCCCGGAGACGTCAGCCACGCGGGTAGAGATATGCCCGAGGTGGATTTCCGGGGGAAAACAAACATCTTTTCGTGAGGGGTAGCGTTAGTGGCAGTACATAACAGTGACCTTATGGAGTGGAGCACGTCTGGGAGGACTTCCTGCCAGCGGGAGGTCAGAAGGCCTTTTGACTTTAAGGCTAACGTGACAGCCTTCCAAACAGTAGCATTCTCCCTTTCCACTTGCCCATTACCCCGGGGGTTGTAGCTAGTGGTTCTGCTAGTGGCTATCCCCTTCGAGAGCAAGAACTGGTGCAGCTCGTCACTCATGAATGACGTCCTCCTAACGCTGTGTATGCAGTTCGGCATGCCAAACATGCAGAATAGATTACAGAGACACTTGATGACCGTGGCACTGGTCATGTCTGGGCAGGGAATGGTGAAGGGGAAGCGGGAATATTCATCAATGATATTGAGGAAGTATACATTACAGTCAGCAGAGGGAAGGGGTCCCTTGAAGTCCAGACTTAGGCGCTCGAATGGCCGTGTGGCTTTGATAAGGTGTGCACGGTCAGGCCTGTAGAAATGAGGCTTGCATTCCGCACAGATGCAGCAGGCTCTGGTCATTGCCCTGACCTCCTCGATGGAGTGGGGCAGATTGCGGGACTTTATAAAATGGTATAGTCGGGTGACCCCAGGGTGACAGAGGTCGTTGTGGAGACCCTGTAATTTGTCCGTATGAGTGCTGGCACACATTCCCCACGATAGGGCGTCTGGGGGTTCATTAAGGGCTCCCAGCCTGTACATAATATCATAGTCGAACGTGGATAGTTCGATCCTCCACCTGAGTATTTTGTCATTCTTGATTTTCCCCCTTTGTTTGTTATTAAACATGAAAGCCACCGACCGCTGGTCGGTGAGCAGGGTGAAACGTTTGCCGGCTAGGTAGTGTCTCCAGTGCCGCACTGCCTCCACTATAGCCTGTGCCTCCTTCTCGACAGAAGAGTGCCTGATTTCAGGTCCCTGAAGGGTTCGGGAGAAGAAGGCCACAGGTCTCCCAGCCTGATTGAGGGTCGCAGCTAAGGCAAAGTCTGATGCATCACTTTCGACTTGAAAGGGAATGCATTCGTCCACTGCACACACTGCAGCCCTTTCAATGTCCTGTTTAATACTGGTGAAAGCCTCCCGAGCTTCAGCTGATAGTGGGAAGGACGTCGATTTAATGAGGGGTTGGGCCTTATCAGAGTAATTGGGCACCCATTGGGCATAGTACGAAAAAAATCCCAGGCACCTTTTTAAAGCTTTGGGATTGTGTGGCAGGGGCAGTTCCTTTAGGGGGCGTAATCGGTCAGGGTCCGGTCCAATTACCCCATCTTCCACCACACAGCCGAGGGTACAGAGGCAGATTGTGTTGAAGACACATTTGTCTTCGTTGTAGGTTAGATTCAGCTTTAGGGCAGTTTTTAAAAATCTCGCAAGATTTAGATCGTGGTCTTGCTGGTTGTGCCCGCAGATAGTGACATTGTCCAGATAGGGGTAGGTAGCTTGTAGTTTATTCTCGTCAACCATGCGGTCCATCTCACGTTGGAAGACCGAGACCCCATTTGTTACCCCGAAGGGCACTCTGAGAAAATGGTAGAGGCGCCCGTTCGCCTCGAAGGCGGTGTATGGGCGGTCCTCCGTTCTAATGGGGAGCTGGTGATACGCGGATTTGAGGTCGATAGTCGAGAAGACTCGGTATTGCGCAATCTGGTTGACCATTTCTGATATGCGGGGTAAAGGGTAGGCGTCCAGCTGGGTATAAATATTAACAGTCTGGCTGTAGTCAATTACCATCCGTTTCTTTTCGCTATTTTTAACTATGACTACTTGGGCACGCCACGGGCTGGTACTGCATTCAACAATGCCTTCCCGCAGGAGTCTGTCCACTTCCGCCTTGATAAAGTGTCTGTCTTCCAGACTGTACCGTCTACTTTTGGTCGCTATGGGCCTACAGTTCGGAGCGAGATTAGCGACTTAAGAGGGCGGGCTGATTTTTAAGGTTGATAGGCCACAGACTGTGAGTGGCGGCTGGGACCCGCCATATGCTAGCGTGACACTTTCGTGGTGGCACTGGAAGTCCAGGCCCAAGATTACATTAACACAGAGTTCTGGCATCACGAGGAGTTTAAAATCCTTGTAGTCCGTGCCTTTTACAGTCAGTGTTACCACACAGTAGCCCAAAATGTCCGAAGTGTGGGGCTTAGCAGCCATAGCAATTCTGCTCCTTGTAGGGGTTACCGTTAATGAGTGCCGCCATACCAGGCTAGGGTGGATAAAACTCTCGGTACTCCCACAGTCAATTAAACATTTAGTTAATTTCCCGTTTACCTGTATGTCCATCATGGATTTTGTCAACGGGTGTGGCCTGGATTGATCCACCGTGATCGAAGCCACTGTTGGGCCCTGGGCGGCCGTTGAGTCGGGAAAAGATGGCGGATCCCAAGATGACGGCCCGCACAGCACGCACGAGGCGGTGACGGAGTTGGAAATCGGAATCCCCCTGCAGACTTTGCTAAAATGCCCCTTTTTCTTACATTTGAAGCATGTAGCATCCTTCGCTGGGCATCGTTGTCTGGGGTGCTTGGCCTGGCCGCAGAAGTAGCATTTCGGGCCTCGAGACATTGCCGCTGTAGTAGGACTCCTGGGTGAACTTTTGTGTGGGGACTCCGGCGGCGTAGAGCTGGTCTGAGACCTGGATGGGGAAGATGGCTGATTCCAAGATGGCGGCCCCCTCGGCGCGCACGAGGCGGTGAGGGCCGCATGGCTGGAAGAATAAGAGTCAGAGTTTCTCTGGGCCACGTCCAGCGATCGCGCAGTAGCCACTGCCTTTTTTAAGTCCAGGACCTCCTTCTCCAGCAGTCTCTGCCGGATATAATTCGATTTGAGGCCCGTGATGAAGGAATCGCGGACCAATTCATCAGAGTACGCATTGGCCGTCACGGCCTTGCAGTTACAGTCCCGGACCAGGTCCTTTAGGCCCTGTAAGAAATCGTCCATTGATTCCTCTGGTCGCTGCCTGCGTGTAGCCAGCAGATGTCTGGCGTACACTTCGTTTACCGGCCTCTGGTATTGGGCCTTCAGGATAGTGATGGCCTCCGTGTAAGAGGTGGCGTCCCGGATGAACGAATAAATCCGATGACTTACGTGAGTAGTCAGTAGACTCAGTTTATCTACCTCGCTAGCTGATGAGGCTCCCGCGAAGAGTTCGAAGCATTTGAGCCAGTGTCCAAATTGATTTGATGCTTCAGCAGAATGTGGATCCAAGTCCAGACGCTTTGGTTTTAGGAGTCGATCCATCCTAGTATTCTTCAGTGATTAAAATTGATGGGCCTTCAATAACCACAAAACTCGAAGTTATAGACTTAAACAAGTTGGCTTTTAATCACTAAGATCAGAGCTAGCATCTCAACACACCGACTGGTTCACAGGAATGAGTCATACAGATCCTGGGATCTTTATGTAAGAGAAGTCAGGGGTGGAGCCAAGAGCCAAGACCTGGAACCTTCCAGGTTAGTCGGGAAAGAGGAAGTGAAACTATACACTGTGGGGGAGGGTAATATACATGAGTGCAAAACGAATACAGAATCAAGACAAACAGATTTCATTACACCGACCTGATAGGGAGTATTCCAGAATCCGTGACCACGTTCACGGTGACGGATATTTCCGATGGGTTTTGGTCCAGCCCTTTAAGGAGGGAGGATCAGTACAAGTTTGCCTTTACTTTTAAAGGGCAACAGTACACCTGGAACTGCTTGCCACAGGGTTTCCATAACAGCCCCAGAATTTTCCATCAATGTATGGCAGGGAGCTTAAAAGAGTTCTGCCAGCCCAATCAGCTAGTGCAGTATGTGGACGACCTGCTCCTGTTCACAGATTCCAGAGAGGAGCATGGCCCACTATTGGCCGAGCTATTGGAGCTGTTAGGCAGAAAGGGTTTCAAGGTGAACCCAAAGAAGGCAGGAATCGGCCAGCAGGAAGTAAAATTCTTGCGTCTGACCATCCGCGCTGGAGGGAGAGCCATAGACAAGGCCAGACGGGAATCGGTGCAAGACCCACCGGTCCCCACCACCGTAGCCTAAAAGTGGGAAGTAGGAGACAAGGTCATGATAGGAAACTCTGCCCGAGTGGGGAGTTTAGAACCACTGTACATGGGGCTCTAAGGGGTTTTCCTTGGGAGATTTCCCTGAGGTTTCTCTCTCTAGAGGCCTCTCTCTCTTGCACAGTAAAACCTTGAGTGGTTCGACCCACTCGCCCCTTTGATTCTATACTCTGGACTTAGGCGCAGGAACTACAATGTAGAGAAAAATCTTGTAGACCAAGTTTGATGAAACAAAATGAAATTTTATTGCATAAGGAAAAATATCAAATCAAATGCAAGCAGATAAGGGAGTACATGGGAGGGAAAAACACACAAACAAATCATAATGACACAGTACCAACTAAAGCAACATCTTATACTCTACAAAGATCATCATGAAATAAGGAAACACACGGAACATTGAGGGACAACAACTCATGTTAATTGTATCCTTAAAATCCACCCCCTTATTAAAACTATCTAGATCTGATTGTGAAGGGCCAGAAACATGCTCACCAATCGCACTAGGAAGTGCAAGGTTTTGAAATCGAGTCTGTGTTTGGTCCTTTCAGGCGTTTCGACTCCACGTGGATCGTGGAGCCCCTGCTAGCTGCGCCACACCTCTCTCCTGAGGTGGGGGTCGGGGGCGGCTGGACACCGATGGGCCTGGATGTCGGTGGGGCCGAGGATCGTCGGCTCGACCCTGGTTAGAGGAGCCTTGGGCTGGCTCCCATCGCTTCGCTCCCATCGCTTCTTCAGTTTTCTTTTCTCTCTTCTCCTGAGCCGGGGTGGCTGGAAGGTTTCTTCTCTTGGGACCTTTATTTTTTTGTTTCTTCTCCCAAGTTGGGTCGATGGCCTCTCGTTCCGGCAACGGCCCGGGGATGGTCGATGAACTCCTGATGTGCTTCCCCGGGGCGGAACGTCGGTTTCGAGACGGCCTTCTCGATGTTGGCTTTCTTCTTCCTCCTGCAATTGCCTGCTTCTTCTTCTGGGTGTCCGGATTCAAGCTGTGTGTCTGAGCTCAAGTTGCAAGCACTCAGCTCTCCAAGCCTACTCCAACTCGCTTGCCCCAACTGCCGAAAAGTCTTCCAGATATACTTTCTTCCAGAAGCCTCTGTCTCCCGCCCAAAATCAGGTTAGTCTTTGTTTTAATTTTGGCTGGCTGGGAGCACAGTGGGGTAGTCATTATATTTTAAAATGTATTAAACGGCTGGTAACAGGCCCATCTCTGGTCTGGAATTACCTTCATTGTTTTTAATGTCCTGCTGATCTCGTTATCTAGTCCTGGGTGCTGTTCTCATGAATATGAAATTGTCCCCTTTTTGTCTGGGGCAACATTTTGATGGCCTCTGTCTCCAGGCCGATCTTGACTAGATCTGCATCTAATCCATATGCATACGTGTGGGTCTGGTTTCGTTCTCTCAGAAACGGCTTCCAGAGATTACAGTGGGTTGAATCCACAAAGCTGTCTGAGGTTGCGCAGGAACCATTTTAAAGTGTCCCAATAAGCTGGTCACATGGTATGGCGGGCATTTTGTATGCCCCTTTTTCTGGGCTTTTTTTAAAACAGTCTTTAAAATCATGGCCTCTTCTGCCATTTGACCCTTATTAATATAAAGTCCAATTTTGTGAATCCTACACTCCCCCTTAATGATACTGTAACTTGCTTGATGTATCATAAATCTGGGTGAGCAAAATTTTCTGACTTTCCACAATCTAACCATCCCCAGTATTTACCTATCTATGACCCCACGACACATGCATTTCCCATTTCAGAAAAATCTAGTGTACATTAAGCATCTATAGATGGCAGTACCTTGGAGTTAAAAATCTAACAACTTACTTCCAGGCGTGGAGGGGGTCCTTGTACCCCTACATCACCTAGTTCATACACGTTACTTTCTAATAATAACATCACATCTAATAAAACTTCAATAATAAAATAAAGTACACACATAAAAAATCCAAACATACACATGAATACATATCAAAATTAATACAGAGGAGGGAGGGAAAACTTTAACTTTATACAAAGCAGCAAAATTAAATGGGTGTCTCTTCTTCTACCCGCACATAATGCTCCCTCCATTCCCCTCTATTCTCATACTTTTGCGAATGTTTGACCTTTTTACAGTGCACAAACAGTAAATACACTACAATGACAACCTGGCACACTACAAGAATGTGGGAGGCTATCCTAATCCAGGAAGGGACTTCTATATTAGTGAACAGGTCCCACCACGGTGTGGTCACTATATCCAATATGTCTGCCCCTAACTCTGGAGTCTTCTGCTCCAGTGTGTAGAAGTGTTTCTGTGAAACAACAACGGCTTTTAATATCTTGGTGAGATGTTCAGGGAGAGGGGGAATGATATATCCAAAATGTGCAACGAAACGCTGCAGATCGGTGAAATTCTCTTTCACAGTGATGTGAACAGTGGAAGGTTCAGGAATGGGGATAATTCGCTCTTGGGCCACTTGAACTTCTGCCCTGGGCTTGAAACAGAAGCTGCTGTCACTAACCGGACACCAACCGTGCTGTCCATGCTGGTAGTGGGGCGCTGCAGTGGTGACACAGTATGTCCCACCTCTTATATATGCCACCTGCGGGGGCACATGTCCTTGTGCCATTGCCTCCATGGTGCAATTTATAGGCTTCGCGCCAGCAGTTCTGAACCCGCACTGTGGTTTTGAATGGGCATTCAAGTGCTGGGTGTTATGTATGTAACTTTAAGAGAAAAACTGATTCTATACTGCAGTACCGACAGTGACCACCCCTGTATATAAAGCCATAGCAGGCTTCTGTACGTCAGTCTTAAGTTACCCTCTGTTCAGTAAATACCTGTTATTATTGTTCTCCTGCAGTCTGTGTATTATTTATACTCGAACACTAAATTGGTGACGAACAGGTTCGAACTCACCTGCAGTACTGCATCACCTCACGGGGATCTTTCCCTGAGAAGAAGCTTTTGGAGGTTGAAGTCAGAACAACAGGCGTCGACCGCGGGCAACCGCCCAAGGATCCATTGGAGTTCGGAGAGTTGCAGGAGAGGCTGTGGAGAGCTGGGCTTGGCTCCCCAGTCAAGGTGTTCCAGCAAATCGTGCTGGTAGCAGGTAGTGCGCTGAACCTTCCGGACTGCGGCGGGCTCGAGGTCGATCGAGCGGCTCTGCAAAGGGGCCGAGCAGCGTCGCCGGGAGGTAAAGAGAGAGAGAGAGAGAGGGTGGAGCGCACAGTCGGTGCTCAAGAACTGGGCAGCGTAGCGAAAATAAAACAAGGGGAAGGAAAAGTGAGATGCGCCGAAGCGGCGGGTCACCGCCATTACCCTGCAGAATGCTAGGAGCAGCGTGGCAGCAAGGGGAAGAAGGAAAAGCGCGGGAGGCACCATTTTATTCCATTGGGGAAGAAGGAAAAGCATGGGAGGCGCCATTTTAATCCATTGGTGAAGAAGAAAAAGCACGGGAGGCACCATTTTAAATCACCCAAGATGCCGAAAAGTGGCAGTATCACTGCATTCGACAACGAGGTAGAAGACTGGACCACGTATGTGGAAAGAATTGAAGCGTACTGCAAGGCAAATGAGGTGGCCGATGGAAAGAAGGCGTCGGTATTAGTAAATTTGATGGGCGCGAGAACGTACGGCCTATTGCGGAATTTAATTACCCCAGCTAAACCAATGGAGAAAAGTTTTGAAGAGATTGTTAATATCTTACAGGAACACCTGAACCCTACACCGCTGCTGATAGCAGAAAGATTCAAGTTCCATAAAAGAAACCAGCACAAAGATGAGAGCAATGCTGACTATCTTACGGAACTACGCAAGTTATCGAAGCACTGCCAGTTCGGAGCAGGACTGGCAGACACCTTACGGGATAAGTTTGTCTGCGGGCTCCAGAGTGAAGGAACCCAGAAACGACTACTTTCGGAAAAGGACCTGACACTAGAACAGGCTTTCAGCGTGGCAGTATCCTACGAAGCAGCAGCACGAGGAGCCGGGGAAATACAACAGAAACCACAGGAATACAGCACTAACGAAATGGCGTATGGAGCAGAAAAGTGCTATCGCTGCGGCAGAACAACCCATGATCAGAAGGACTGCTGGTTTAAGGACAAAGTATGCAGGCAATGTGGTAAAATGGGACAAAGAGCAAGAGTTTGCAGGTTGGGAAAGAAAACCAACACTACGAGAACTACTAAGGAAAAGTACAAGAAAGTAAAGAAATTGACAGACAGTAGTTCAGAAGATCAGGAGAGTGATAAGGACTCCGGGAGCAGGAGACTAAGTTGTCTAAAGTTACACAACGTTATCGCAAAGGAGGATCACCGAACCATTTGGGTCACCCTCATGATAGCAGGGTCCCCAGTAAAGATGGAATTGGACACAGGATGAGCCCTAACTGTCATGAATCGACGAGACTATGAGCAGCTATTCTCACACATACCCTTGAAGGACACGTCCATTGTATTGAAGGCATACACGGGGCAAAAATTCTACCCCAGAGGAAAAATAAGGGTGCCAGTTGAATACAACGGCAAGGAAACACAGAAACTGTATCTATATATACTACCAGATGGAGGACCACCATTATTGGGACGTAAATGGATCCGAAAAATGCAATTGGATTGGCATTCCATTCAGGCGCTAACTGTGACTGATAAAAAGGATGATGACGTCACACCTGGATGACTGTCAAAGATTCTAACTGACGTGAAAGAGGTGTTCCAACAAGGACTTGGGACTCTAAAAGGAGCAACGGCAATGATAAAAATCGAAGATAATGCAAACCCAAAATTTTTTACGGCCAGACTGGCACCTTACACGATCCGCCCAGCCGTTGAAGCAGAGCTGGAGAGTCTGGAGCGTTCGGGTATGCTGTCCAAGGTGGACTGGAGCGAGTGGGCCACACCCATCGTTCCTGTAATGAAGAATCATTGAACAGCACGGCAGGGGAACCGAAGAAGGTTCGCATCTGTGGGCACTTCAAGGTAACTGTAAACCCAGTCCTGCACACAGTACAATATCCACTTCCACGGATAGAAGATATTTTCGCCTCACTGTCTGGAGGGAAACGCTTTACAAAGATTGATCTGGCCCAAGCGTATCTACAAATGGAGGTGGAAGAAGCATCTAGGAAATACCTCATGATAAACACTCACAAAGGCCTTTACCAGTACAATTGACTGGTATTCAGTGTAGCATCAGCCCCGGATATCTGGCAGAGGGCGATGGAACAAGCCCTGCAAGGGATCCCGGGGACCCAGTGTTATTTGGACGACATACTGGTTACGGGCGAAAATTACAGTGAACACCTTGCCAACCTGGAGCAGGTGCTCACGAGATTACAGGAATATGGGCTATGAGCCAACCGCCCCAAATGCGAGTTCTTCAGGAGACAAATCTCGTATTGTGGCCACATGATTGATGAGGAAGGGTTGCATAAGTCGCCGGACAAGATTGAGGCTGTAGTCAAGGCTCCAGCACCGGAAAATGTTTCGCAACTGAGGTCGTTCCTCGGGTTGGTGAACTACTACCATAAGTTCTTGCCAAATTTATCTACAATTCTGCACCCACTGAACGCCCTACTGCAAACTGGAGTAACATGGAAATGGAGTGATGAGTGTAAGTGTGCCTTTCAGAAATGTAAATGCCTAATTACTTCAAAAGAAATATTGGCCCACTACAATCCAACACTACCGATTCGGTTAGCATGTGATGCGCCTCCCTATGGCATCGGAGCGGTGCTGTCACACAAATTCCTTGACGGTTCAGAGAGGCCAATAGCCTTTGCGTCGCGCTCGTTAACCTCAGCCAAGCGTAACTACGCCCAAATTGACAAGGAGGCCCTCAGCCTGGTGTGGGTGGTGAAGAAGTTCAATCACTATTTGCACGGGTAGAAATTCACCCTACTGACTGATCATCAGCCCCTGGTCTCCATTTTTAACCCAAAGAAGGGCGTTCTGGTAATGACGGCGCAACGGCTGCAAAGATGTTCACTTTTTCTAGGGGCACATCAGTACGACATAGAGTACAAGGGTACGAAACAGCATGGAAATGCTGATGGGCTGTCGCGCCTACCGTTGCCTATGGTAGAGGAAGCACCTGCAGTGGACCCTGTTGAGATATTCCATGCGACCATAGTCGAATGTCTACCTGTTACAAACTCAAGTATAGAGAAGGAAACCCGAAATGACCCGGCACACTCTCGGGTCTATGATTTGACGGTGAAGGGATGGCCAGCACATGGCGACTCACTGTTGCCAGCATTCTCGCCAAGGAGAGAATAGCTGTCAGTGTGCCGGGGGACCTTGATGTGTGGATCCTGAGTGGTAATTCCACCCAAGTTGAGAGATAGAGTGCTCAATGAGCTTCATGAGGGTCATCTGGGAGGGGTAAAAATGAAGAGCCTAGCCAGGGCGTTTGTGTGGTGGCCGGGAATCGATCAAGAAATCGAGGATATGACCAAGAGTTGCACAGGATGTCAGAAGGTCCAAAACGCTCCACCACAGGCCCCGCTACATCCATGGGAGTGGCCCTCATCTCCATGGCAACGGGTACACATTGATTTTGCTGGTCCATTTATGGACTCAATGTTCTTAATCACTGTGGACGCCCATTCGAAATGGCCAGAGGTCATCAAAATGTCCTCCACCACCACGGAGAAAACTATTGCAGTCCTACGGACCATCTTCGCTAGGAATGGCTTGCCAGAACAGATTTGCTCCGACAATGGGCCACAGTTTGTGTCCGAGGATTTCCGGAGGTTTCTGAGGAATAATGGGGTGAAACATTACACATCTGCCCCATATCATCCAGCCACAAATGGATTGGCTGAGAGGTTTGTTCAGACCTTTAAAAAGGCCATAAAGGCAATGTATAATGATGACATACCACTACAACACAAGGTGGATAATTTCTTGTTTGCTTACATATGCGACATATGCAGTCAGCAACCAAGCTCCAGCCGTAATGTTCTTCAACCGAAGGCTAAGATGTCGCCTGGATTTGCTCAAACCAAACATAAGACGAGATGTTGAGGATAAGCAATTCCAGCACATAAATGAGAAGCCAACCAGGAGCTTCAAGATAGGGCAACCAGTCTTGGCCCGCGACTACCGAACAGAAAAATGGCAGCCAGGAATGATATGCACACAGCAGGGACCACTAATGTACACAGTGGACGTTGGAGAGAGCTTCGTGAGATGCCATGCTGACCAGATTCTAGAGTCACAGGAGCAAGCCAAACCCAAACCATGAGCAGGTGCACCTGTTAATCAACCCGAAGTAAAGATTGCGTCTACCTCAGAAGCAGTGGTATTGGAAGCTGACGAACCAACTAATGACAATGAGCCAGAATCAACTCCGCCGCAAGAACAGGATACTTGAGAAAGGCGCTATCCAGTCAGGATCAGGAAGCCTCCTCAAAGACTGAACTTATAAATGATTATTTCAGTTGATTTATATAGTACAGAGAAAATTGTAATTGTAATTAGTTATTATTTAGTTGTTAAATGAATGTTATGTACTGTTTATCTAAAAGGGGAGAAATTGTTGTGTATGTACCTTTAAGAGAAAAACTGATTCTATACTGCAGTACCGGCAGTGACCACCCCTGTATATAAAGCCATAGCAGGCTTCTGTACGTCAGTCTTATGTTACCCTCTGTTCAGTAAATACCTGTTATTATTGTTCTCCTGCAGTCCGTGTATTATTTATACTCGGACACTACACTAGGGACACAGGATGATGTGTGCTCCCCGGCTCCGGCACCCCGAGAGGTCGGTACCCATCATTGCATGCTCCCATCGAATGACGTAAGGTGGGACCCCCGTGTAGCGAATGTGCGTACCCCCCTGAATGACTCCAATGTTCTCCACCCTGTATACCGGGGCGGCTTTTGCTGTCTTTCCCATCACCGGCATTCTTACCACTATACCCATAATGGTGTGATTAGACCGTCCACAGTCCACTGGGACTGGATAGGCCTCTGAAGCTAGTCTGAGCTGGCACGGACTCAATGTATTCTCAAAAAGGTGGACGGCTGTGAGGTGCTTGTTGCTGATCCAGGAGGGGACTAAGCCTTGCTTTAAATCCTCCAGATTACTGTGGCCCTCGCCCAGTAACCACGCCCCGTACAGCACACAAGCTTCGTTCTGCACAGCCTGATCGGACGCATTCCGATCCTCCCTGATGAGAGCATTCACTGTTCTGGCCCGTTTCTCCAGCTCAGCTATAATCTCTTTTAAGTGTAGTGTCATGGCCTGGTCCTCATGTAACTCAGAACCCACTACCTTATTCTCATCAGTCAGTATCTTTCTTAACTGTGTTTTCAAACCATTAATCTGGGTTTGCAGCTCCACATCATCCAGTGTGTTGATGACGGAAGTTCCTGTATTAAAAGCTGTGAAAATATAATTTACTGCACCCCTTCTTTGTCTCCCTATTCTGTCCAAGACCTCATGTGGTGTGGTGTACAATTCGGCTCTGTCGACATCGGCAAAGTCGAATTTGTAAATCTGTTTAAACATGTTTGCTAACAGGACCTGGTATAATTGCTCCGTTTCCCTGGGGCACCACGCTGGCAATCGTACCTCGGTGAGGTTTAAAATCACCGAAGTCACCGCATAGTGGACCCCTTGGTACAGTACCTGATCTGTGGGTACCAATACCAATCCGTTCCCGGGTCCCTTTGTCATGGTGGGGCACCCTTCCTTGAGGGGTTTAGCTACTGGAACTGTGGGCAGGGGCTTGTGGGGTCTGGTGATGAGTGTTGTGTCCGTCAGTAGTAAGAAACATACTGCAGGAGAACGGTACAACAGGTGTTTACTCAACGTGGCTCACTCTGGAACTGAACTGTACAGATAACTACTCAGTGCTATATACAGGTGTGGTTACTGCCGGTACTGCAGTATACATGAGCTGTAAAAAGTAGTTCCCCCCTTAAAGGTACATACATTACAATTCCTCCCCTTTTAGATTAACAGTACCATAACACTCATTTAACAATTAAATATCAAACTAATTACAATTAACACTTATAACATACAACGTTAGCTGAAAATAGTCAATTTATATATTCAGTCTTTGGGGAGGCTTCCTGATCCTTTCTGGATAGCGCCTTTCCCGAGTGTCTCGCTCTTGGTGCGGAGGCGATTCTGGCACCCTGTCGTCGGTTGGGTCATCAGCTTCCGATGCTACTGTTTCTGGGGTAGATGCGACCTGTACGTCGGGTTCCTCACCAGGTACGTATGGGCGAGACATGGGGTTGACTTGTTCCTCTGACTCTAGGATCTGGTCAGCATGGCATCTCACGATGTTCTCCCCAATGTCCACTGTGTACATTGGTGGGCCCTGCCGTGTGCATATCGTTCCTGGCTGCCATTTTTCTGTTCGGTAGTCGCGGGCCAAGACTGGTTGCCCTACATTGAAGCTCCTTGTTGGCTTCTCATGGATGTGCAGGAATTGCTTACTCTCAACATCTCTTCGTACGTTTGGTCTGAGCAAATCTAGGCGAGATCTTAACCTTCGGTTAAAGAACATCATGGCTGGGGCCTGGTTGGTGACTGCATGTGCCGCATTCCGGTAGCCGGACAGGAAATTGTCCACCTTATGCTGCAGTGGAATGTTGTCATTGTACACAGCCTTTATTGCCTTCTTAAAGGTTTGTACAAACCTCTCAGCCAATCCATTTGTGGCTGGATAATACGGGGCGGATGTGTAATGCCTTACCCCATTCTTCTTCATAAACCTCCGGAACTCTTCGGACACAAACTGTGGTCCGTTATCGGAGCAAATCTGTTCTGGCAAGCCATTCCTGGCAAAAATGGTCCGTAGGACTGCAATAGTTTTCTCCATGGTGGTGGAGGACATTTTGATCACCTCAGGCCATTTCGCGTGCGCATCCACGGCTATTAAAAACATTGAGTCCATGAATGGACCAGCAAAATCAATATGCACCCGTTGCCATGGAGATGAGGGCCACTCCCATGGGTGTAGAGGGGCATGTGTTGGTGCATTTTGGACTTTCTGGCATCCTGAGCAGCTCTTGGTCTGGTCCTCGATTTGTTTATCGATTCCCGGTCACCACACATAAGCCCTGGCAAGGCTTTTCATTTTTACCCCTCCCAGCTGACCCTCATGAAGCTCATTGAGCACTCTATCCCTTAACTTGGGTGGAATTACCACTCGGGATCCACACATCAAGGTCCCCCGGCACACTGACAGCTGTTCTCTCCTTGTTGAGAATGCTGGCAACAGTGAGTCGCCATGTGCTGGCCATCCCTTCACCGTCAAATCATATACCCGAGACAGTGTCGGGTCATTTCGGGTCTCCTGTTCTATATGAGCGTTAGTTACCAGTAGGTATTCAACTATAGTCGAATGAAATATTTCGACAGGGTCCACTGCTGGTGCTTCCTCCGCAGTAGGCAGTAGCAGGCGTGATAGCCCATCAGCATTTCCATGCTGTTTCGTGCCCTTATATTCAATCTCATAGTGGTGCGCCCCTAGAAAGAGTGACCATCTTTGTAGTCGTTGCGCAGTCATCACCGGAATGCCCTTCTTCGGATTAAAAATGGAGACAAGAGGCTGGTGGTCAGTCAGCAAGGTGAATTTCTGCCCGTGCAGATAGTGATTGAACTTTTTCACTCCCCAAATTGGCTGAGGGCCTCCCTGTCAATCTGGGCGTAGTTACGCTCGGCTGAGGTTAGTGATCGTGACGGAAAGGCTATTGGCCTCTCTGAGCCGTTCGAGAATTTGTGCGACAGCACTGCTCCAATGCCGCAGGGTGACGCATCACACGCCAACCGAATTGGTAGTGCTGGGTTGAAATGGGCCAATACCTCTTCCGATGTGATTCGTGTTTTGCTCTTCTGGAAAGCTCGTTTACATTCATCACTCCACTTCCATGGCACCCCAGTTTGCAGTAGGGTGTTCAGTGGGTGTAGTATTGTAGACAAATTTGGCAAGAACTTATGGTAGTAGTTTACCAGCCCGAGGAACGACTTCAGTTGTGACACGTTTTCCGGTTCAGGAGCCTTGACTACTGCCTCAATCTTTTCAGGGGACTTATGTAACCCCTCTTTATCGATAACGTGGCCACAATACGAGATCTGTTTTTTAAAAAACTCACATTTTGGGCGGTTAGCTCGGAGCCCATATTCCTTCAATCTAGTGAGCACCTGCTCCAGGTTTGCGAGGTGATCACTGTCATTTTCGCCCGTGACCAGGATGTCGTCCAAATAACACTGGGTCCCTGGGATCCCTTGCAGGACTTGTTCCATTGCCCTTTGCCAAATAGCCGGAGCTGATGCTACCCTGAATACCAGCCGGTTGTATTGGTAGAGACCTTTATGGGTGTTGATTGTGAGGTATTTTTTTGATGCTTCTTCTACCTCCATTTGCAGATACGCCTGGGCCAGATCAATCTTAGTGAAGCGTTTCCCTCCAGATAGCGAGGCGAAAATATCTTCAATCCGCGGAAGTGGATATTGTAAGGTGTGAAGGACTGGGTTCACTGTTACCTTAAAGTCCCCACAGATGCAAACATTCCTTGGTTCCCCAGGCATGCTGCTCAACGACTTTTTCATCACAGGGATGATGGGTGTAGCCCACTCGCTCCAGTCTACCTTGGACAGTACTCCTGAACGTTCCAAACTCTCCAGCTCTGTTTCGACAGCTGGGCGGATCGCACAAGGTACCGGTCTGGCCTTAAAAAGTTTTGGGCTTGCGTTTTCTTGGATTTTAATTGTTGCTGTCATGCCTTTTAGTGTTCCGAGTCCTTGCTGGAACACTTCTTGCGTGTCGGTTAGGATCTTTGACAGTCGCCCAGGTGTGACGTCGTCATCCTTTTTGGCAGCCACAGTCAGTGCTTGTATGGAATGCCAATCCAGCTGTATTTTCCGGATCCATTCACGTCCCAGTAATGGTGGTCCTCATCTTGCAATACATACAGGTCTACTTTTGGTGTTTCCTTACCGTTATCTATAACGGTCACCCTTATTTTTCCTTTGGGGTAGACATTTTGCCCCGTGTACGCCATCAAAATAATTTTTGTGTCTCTCAAGGGTATGTGTGAGAATCGCCGCTCGTAGTCCCGTCGGTTTATGACTGTTAGGGCTGATCCTGTGTCCAATTCCATTTTTACCTGGACTCTTGCTATCTTGAGAGTGACCCAAATGGTTCGGTGATCCTCCGTTTTGATCACATTATGTAATTTCAGACAACTCAGCTCCCTGCTTTCGGAGTCAGTATCACTCTTTTGTTCATCTGAACTATTCTCCGTCACCTTATGTACCTTCTTGTACTTTTCTTTTGGAGATTTCTTATTGCTGGTTTTCTTTCCCGACCTGCAGACTCGTGCTATGTGTCCTACTTTTCCACACTGTCTGCACACTTTGTCTTTGAACCAGCAATCATTGTGGTCGTGTGTTGTTCTGCCGCAGCGATAGCACTTCACTGTTCCGTATGACATTTCATTTGTGCCATATTCCTGCGCTGCTGCCAACGCCACTCTCGGCGGTCCTCATGGCAATGGCGCCGCCTCGCGGGTTTCTACGCGTCTCTCTCCCTCTCCTCGACGCTGCTCAGCCCCTGAACACCGGCTGCGCCCTGTGCGCTCTGCCCTCTCTCTCTCTCCCCCGTCGACACTGCTCGGCCCTTTGCTGTGCCGCTTGGTCGGGCTCTAGCCAGCCGCTGTCCGGGAAGGGTCTGCACACTACCTGTTGCCAGCCCGTTTCGCTGGACCACCGCAACTGGAAAGCCAAGCCTGGCTCTCAACAGCCTCCCCCGCAATTCTCGAGTCTCTGCTGGATGACTGGGCGGTGGCCCGTGGTCGACGCCCGTGTCTCTGGCCTTGATCTCCAATCTACTGGTCTCCAGGAATGAATCCCTTTGAGGTGATGCAGAGTTGCAGGTAGGATCGAATTTGCCTCGTCGCCAATGTTGTGTCCGTCAGTAGTAAGACACAGACTGCAGGAGAACGGTACAACAGGTGTTTACTCAACGTGGCTCACTCTGGAACTGAACTGTACAGATTGCTACTCAGTGCTATATACAGGTGTGGTTACTGCCGGTACTGCAGTATACATGAGCTGTAAAAAGTAGTTCCCCCCTTAAAGGTATATACATTATAATGAGTTCTGTGGCGTTTACTGGGACCTGAGAGTATGGGACTCCGCACGCCCGTGTGTTGACGTCCCACCTCATTCCTTGTCCAGCATCCTGCCACTGTCTTTGGAAAAAGATGGAGACGCCTGTGGGGCAAGTGCGTTCTGAACCCCACATACAGATGTAGATCCCCTCATCTGGTTCCCACCATTTGTCCCAACAGACACTCAACCCCTCGTGTGTCCCCGTTATTGTCCGATGGGTGTTATTACCCAATCTTTCCCATTCCACCATCGAGTCCTTCATGGTGCTGCTCAACTTGTGCAGCCACCACCAGCGGTCCAAAGGTACATTTCCCAAACAGTTCAAGCAAATCTTCTTGCCCACGGTGACGCTGATCCTGGGTGCAATGATCCGCACCCTGGGGCACATCAGAGACATTTCTCTGTATGCAAATCACGTCTGGCTGGAGTATTCAGTAGAGTTCGACCCCAGCCAGCCTGGCCATCTCCCTTCATGGAAGTAGGCAGCAGTCTCTTCAGCGTCCCGTGAGCCGGTTCCGTCAGTCGCGATGGGGCCTCTATTTCCAGAGCACCCGTAGATGGTGGAGTCCTTAGTGCGGCCCCGATAGACCCAGCTCCATCCGACCATCACGAATGCGATGAGGATCCCTCTCATCCTTCTTCCCGGTTCCTGCAATAAATCAAACAATATAGCCAGGCTCCCGAGAGATTCTGGCTTAGGTGGCAGCATGATCCGGTCTTTCGACCTCGATCCAAAACACACACATATATTGGGCAGATTTAAAACTACTTAAACTCTAATCATTTTAATATTTACGCACCTTAAACTTAAACTAAACTTATGTACAGCGCCGCCCTTGCCTGCAGCTTGCCGCTCCCTGTGGCGGGGATGGAGTGACTTGTGGCTCTGGACTGCAGCTCGCCGCTCCCTGTGGCGGGGCTGCAGTGACCTGTGGTTCTGGTTCCCCACAGCCTTTTGCTGCTAAACGGGGACTGTGTTTTTTCATGGATTTCTGAAGTCGGCGTTTACTGGGAGCGGGGGAATCGGGCCAAGGTTTTACAGGCTGAGGCGTTCGAGTTGACCTACGAAAAGTTACTTTGGGCGTGGTTCCCTTAGCGAGTGGACCTTCGGGTGGGACCTTAGGGCCTAGAAATTCAGTATAGCCACTTTTGGGGCGGTAAAGTCGGGCGGCCGCTGAAGTTTGCGCCCGGCGCAAAGCCGAGGCCACTTCGCCGATATTCAGTAGCATCGCCCTAAGAGGTTGCTGCAGCGCTAAAACTGACGATGCACGACTATCTTTAGGCGCTAAGCCGGCGGTGCTGAGTGATACCGCCGAGCCCGGCCCTGGACACTGCAGCCCTCCAACTAGGCCTGAGCACTGCTGCTGCAACTGTTTACCACCCAGGATGATACAGAAGGCCCGGGAGAGAGCGCTGCGCTTTAGCGAAGGTGACCTGAGGCTGCTGGTTAGCGCAGTGGGGCGAAGACGCCATGTTTTGTTTCCTGACAGTGGCAAGAAGCCGGTGGCTAGCGTCTACCGCAAAGCCTGGAGGGAGGTCTCCAACAGGGTGACATCCAACAGTGTGGTTGCCAGGAATCCTGTACAATGCAGGAAAAAGTTCAACGACCTCACTCGGATTGTCAAGGTGAGTACCCTTTCCAGTGTCCTCCTCATCCTTGCATGTGCACCTCACATTATGGACAAAGGGACCTGAAAGCCCTAATGGCCAGCCCTCATCCAGCAGCTATGGGACTGGCATGAACATCAATTGCACATTCTGCACTTTACACACTGTCCAAGCTATTCGACCATGGGAGGCAGTGCAGACAAGATCAGGGCTTCACAATGTCCAAGCTATTCGACCATGGGAGGCAGTGCAGACAAGATCAGGGCTACACACCGTACTTAGAGGCCATCATTTCTCTTGCAGGCCAAGTTGGCTAACAACAAGCGTAGCCAGATTGCGACCAGGGGAGGCCGACCTCAGCACCAAGAGCTCACCGACCTAGACCAGCGCATGGAGCGCATTATGGGAGTCTGTGTGATTGGCCCCGTTGCCACTGGAGATGCCGACCCTGTTCTGGGCACCAATGGTAAGGACATCACCTTTTGGGCCTCTCTCGTTCCACTTGCGCATCAGATCAACATCCTTTGCCACTGTCCGACCAATGCGGTGAATGGCACCTCATGCCTCCCTCGCTGACGCCCTGTCCTCACTGTAAAGCTACTCTTGTGCCTTCCTGCTTTCAGATGGTGAATCGCCAGGTGAGGAGGCTGCCCCTGAAGCTACCAGTGACAGCCCCTCGGAAGAGGAGGAGGAGGAGGAGGAAGAGGTAGCCGGCCCATCAGTGGCACCCTCAGCCGCGACAGCCCATGGCGATGTAGGGGACACGGCTTCCCTGGAGGGGAGCCTGGGGGAAGGGTCGGAGGAGAGTCAAGTTCCTGGGCCCAGCAGCCTGCAGCAACGCGGGAGGGGTGGGGGAGCTCGGCGGCCTTCTCCCCAGAGGGTGAGTGCGGCCTCCAGTCCGGCGACGGTCAGCGCAGAGGAAGAGCGCCTCCTAGAGGAAATGGCCGTCGACTCGGAGCGCAGGCACACGGAGCTCATGGGGGTAGTGGCACGGATGCCTGACTCCATACAGTCACTGGCTCGAAGTGTGGAGGAATTCGGGGCAGCACAGTCAGCGAGTACCCAAGTGCTCAGTCGTGCCGTCCAGTCACTGGCTGGGAGTGTGGAGGAGTTCGGGGCAGCACAGTCGGCGAGTACCCAAGTGCTCAGTCGTGCCGTCCAGTCACTGGCTGGTCTTATGCGTTCACAGACCAGGGCAACACGGGCACTAACTGGTGCCACACTGGCTGCATCAGCCAGGCATCGCCAGGGCACCCGCCGCGCTGCAGCAGCCCAGCGGGCTGTCCTTCAGCAGTTTGCTGCGCATGCTGCAGTGCTGGCCCGGGCGACTGCCACTGTATCAGGCGACCAGCGAGCACCTGCCATCAGCCAGCTTGCCCCCATTCCTGCAGCCGACACTGCCACTCCACCAGTGCAGCTGCCACCAGCTGCTGGACACACTGATGCCGCCCAGCCACAGCTGCAGCAGTCACCAGCCGGCCCCTCGAGGGCCAGAGATCGTGCAGGCCGACCCCCAAGGGCATCTGCCGTCTCGCCATGTGCCCCTCAGGAGCCTTCCCCCAGCCAGGCTGCAGCCACTGGGCTCCAATTGAGGAGGAGCAGCAGGGCGGGCAGGGGCCGCACAAGTATGCGCAAGGCATCGCCCTTGCGGGCCAAAAAGTAGAAGGTGTGGGCAAATGTTTTGTTTTTTTGAAGGCCGAGGATATTGTGTTTGTTTTTATGAAGGCCGAGGATGTTGTGTTTGTTTTTTACGAAGGCCGAGGATGACGGTCATTTTTGTTTCACTGTTTTGTTAATCCTCTCCAGGTTGTGGGAGCGAGTTATGTGTCTGACAGTTTTTGGTTTTTTTTTTCTGTTTTTGTTTGTCATGTGGGAAGGGCACAGAGTTTGTGGAATAAACAATTTTCTTTATTCAGATTGTCCATGTTTGAACTTTGAAGTTTTTGTTGCCTTGACCGGCTGAGGGCTTGCGGAGCGGCTGCATTCATGTTCTTTCATTGGCACAAGCCATTCCCTGAGAGGGGGCCTAGAACCTACGTTCAATAAGCCGCAGACGGGCAGCCCTTGCACATTGTGCCTCCCTCCTATGCTGGTCCTCCTCCTCCTGCTCCTCCTCCTGAGGTGGTGCTCCAATCTGTGGTGGCAGTGCCTGAGTCTTGCGGATAGCCAGGTTGTGCAGCATGCAGCAAACGACCACGAAATGGGAGACTCGCTCCAGCGAATACTGCAGGGCTCTGCCGGAATGATCCAGGCAGCAGAACTGTTGCTTCAAGACGCCAATTGTTTGTTCGATGATGTTCCTGGTCGCTTTATGGCTCTCGTTGTATGCCTCTTCAGCAGGGGACCTGGGCGCGCGGAGCGGGGTCATGAGCCAGGTACACAAAGGATAGCCTTTGTCCCCGATAAGCCATCCTCTTGGGTGAGGCTGTGCCTGGAACATGTCAGCCACAGTAGTCTGTCGCATGATAAAGGCATCGTGGCTGCTGCCTGGAAAGCGGGCATTGACAGCTAGGATGAGCTGCCTGTGGTCACACACCAGCTGTACGTTGAGGGAATGGTAGCCCTTCCGGTTGCGGTAATCCTCGGCATTCTCCAGAGGTGCCCGCAAAGCCACATGTGTGCAGTCAATGGCGCCCTGCACCATGGGGAAGCCCGCTATTCTTCCAAATCCCATTGCACGCTGTTGCTGCTTGTCCAGGGTCATGGGGAAGGAGATGAACTGACGTCTCCTTCTGAAAAGGGCATTGGTCACCTGGCGGATGCAGCAATGCACGGCGAACTGGGAGATGTTAGCAATGTCCCCAGCAGCGGATTGGAAGGAGCCGGTGGCATAGAAGTTGAGAGCCACCGTCACCTTCACTGCCACCGACAGAGATGTCCTGCACCTCAGCTGTGGCTGCAGATCTCTCTGAAGCAGCTGGCAGATCTCTGTGACCACCTCCCTTCGGAATCGCAGCCTCCTAACACACTGCTCGTCAGACATGTTGAGATAGGAGAACTGCTGGCGGTATACCCTGGGTGGGTAAGGCCTCCCTTGCCGACGCCTGTTGCCCCCTCTCCATCTAGCCAGGGCTGCCACTCTCTCACGACGTCTGCGAGCCCTTTGGACGTAATGCAGAAAGCCAGCGTTGACACCCATTGCAGCCCCCATAATATGCTGGCAAACAATGAGATATCGATGAAGGCAAAGACAATTGCAAAGCTGTGGCCTGAAGCCAGAAGTACCTGTCCTAGTGTTGAGCCAAAGCAGTAAGCTCTCTACCTTGGTCTCTCTCCAAAGATCTGTTTCACAAGAATGAGTGCTGCAAAATGGCAGACTTTTATAGTGCAGGGGAAGTGCCCTTTAATTTGCGCTCCCCACGGCCCGCATCGGCTGAGCACCGTTCCACTCAACAGTCGCTAGTGCCGCCACGCGCACAATGGGGCGGCGCGACTGAAGATCCGGTTTGGGGCGCACAAAGGGAGTTGCACGAGGAAATGACGTCATGATTTGTGCGCGCAGCTGAGCGCGCGCAAAGACTTTGCGCCGGCGCTAAATGTCTACTGAAGTTGGGGCGAGGCGCAGATCGCGCTGCGCCCGGGCGCTAAGCGCCTAGCGCTCGACATCTACTCCTCCTAAGGCGCTAACGGCTGGCGCAACCAACTGAATTTCTAGCCCAAGCTCTCACAGCCCATGGCTCTTCCACGACTGTAGGCTTCGGCTCCCTTCCCTCAGGCTCCGCCCCTTTGGGATTCGGGCAGGCTCCCTTGGCGAGTGGACCTTCGGGTGGGACTTCAGCTCTCACAGCCCGTGGCGCTTCCACGACTGTGGGCTTCGGCACCCTCACCTCAGGCTCCGCCCCTTTGGGAATTGGGCCTGTGGCAGACGGCTCCTCCTCACCTGTCCCTACAGGTGGAGAATCTCTGCCCCCAATTTCTACCTCCCCCACGCTCGAGTCGAGGGCGGGATCTCTGTCCTCCGACTCCACCTCCTCCAGAATCGTGTCGAGGGCGGGACCTTGTTGTTCGGGCCCCTCCTCGTCCGAGTCCCAGGCCATCGGCGAAAGCTCCCCCCAGGTGGGCGGGACCTCTTCTCCTTCCAAGCAGGCTACAACGCCAGCTTGTGTGGTCTGTGACTCTTCGCGCGCCTCAGGCTGAGGATCTTTACCCTCAGACCTGGCTTCGGTTGCTGATGTTTTTGCACCCGGTTTAAAGAGTTTGCACTGATTGATGTGAAACCATTTAGTGCGCCGGGGCAACTTCACTGCGTATACCATGGGGCTAGCTTTGCCTACAATCTTGTAGGGTCCCCTGTACAGTGGCTCTGAACTCCCCACTCGGGCAGAGTCTCCTACCATGACCTTATCTCCTACTTCCCACTCCTGGGCTCCGGTGGTGGGGATCGGTAGATCTTGTACCGATTCCCGTCTGGCCTTATCTATGGCTCTCTCACCGGCGCGGATGGTCAGACCCAGGAATTTCACTTCCTGCTGACCGATCTGTGCCTTCTTTGGGTTTACTTTGAAACCCTTTCTTCCTAACAGCTCCAATAACTCGGCCAATAGTGGGCCATGCTCCTCTCTCGAGTCTGTGAACAGGAGCAGGTCGTCCACATACTGCACTAGCTGATTGGGCTGGCTGAACTCTTTTAAACTCCCTGCCATGCATTGATGGAATATGCTGGGGCTGTTGTGGAAACCCTGTGGCAAGCAGTTCCAGGTGTACTGTTGCCCTTTAAATGTAAAGGCAAACTTGTACTGATCCTCCCTCCGTAAAAGGTTGGACCAAAACCCATTAGAAATATCCAGCACCGTGAACGTGGTCGCGGAGGCTGGAATACTTCCTATCAGGTCGGCAACTGCTGCTACTGTTGGCGCGCAGGCTGGGATGTTGCTATTGAGGACTCTGTAGTCCACCGTGGCTCTCCAGGAATCGTCCTGCTTCTTCACCGGCCATAACGGAGAGTTCACATGGGTGGCTGTCGGTCTCAACATGCCCTGCTGCACCAGTGAAGGTATTGCTGTCTCCATGTCGGGCTCCGCTTCCCTGGGGAAGTTGTACCGTTTTTGGGGTCGGGCCATGGGGTCCCCGTCTACGCAAACCTCAAACCCGCTGACCCTCCTGCAATTGTGCTTGTGAGTGGCAAACGTCGCCAGGTGGTCGCACACGAATGCCTGCAAATCTTGTGGGATGCCGCGACCATGAGCTCGAGGTCGTAGCCCTCTTTTGGCTTCACGTTACACAGGGTCCCTCTTTCTCCTTCCCCTGGGATGACGACTACCTTGCCCGGCTCACCCTTACCCGCTCCCCAAAGACAATGGTTTCTTAGGTCCATGAGGATCCCGTGTTCAACCAAGAAATCGGACCCGAGGATCCCTTTCCCATTCTCCACCTCCCACTTCATCAGTATACACCTCCACTTGGTGCGGAGTGGTCCTAAATGAATGGAGAGGGGAATGGAATGTGCGCCAGGCTTTTCCTTGCCTGTGAAGCCCGACAGAATATATGGAACCCCGGTGGACAGAGGCGAGGTGGCGGGGTTATCTGTGTGGACCACGGTGCACGATGCCCCCGTATCCAACGAATAGGTCCCTTTTACCTCCTGCACTTCCATCTCCACGAGGGGTCGCCTCCATATATCATATCGCAGCGCACACAAATAAATGGGCTGCGCCGGCTCTAGTCATTTGGGCACAGCGGTTGGGGTTTCGGGAGCGACAAGACTGGTGGTGACGGCTACTTTCCCCTGCGAAATCATCAGAGTCCGCATTGTCTCTAAAATCGATTCAATCGCAGCGGGATTCATAACCGCACCAGCTCCTTGTGCTGAGACAGGAGCTACGGCTTGGGTTTGGGCTGGTGCTGGGCCAGCGGCCTGGGCTTGGGCTGCGGGAAATCTCCCTTTATTATCCTTCCACGGATTTCTACAGTCCTTGCGCCAATGTCCATCCTTCCCACACCCGTAGCAATTGAGCTTGGCCTGGACAGGGCGATTCCCCTCCTGACGCCACTCCTGCTTGCTTATGGCTGCGGGTTTTGCCTCATGCACCTTTCCTTTCTGGGGAGGTGTTTCCTGACCTCTACAATTCTTATACGCTACATTTAACTGACAGAGTACCGCCTCCTCCGTGACACCGGGACCATGGGGATCAAACCATGACCTGGCTAGGGCCCATATCTCTGGCAAGCTGTTGGTGACCAAGCAACGGAGCCAATGAACCCGCTGTTCGTTGCTCATTAAAGCCCGTTCAGCCATACACGGACAGCTGCGTCGATATACTGGCCACAGCCTTTCTGCGAAAACCCGTGGGGGTTCTCCAGATAACTGCATGATCCCTTCTACACGGTCGAATGGACTACCGTCGTCCACTCCCATTACTTCTAGAACTTCCTCCCTGAGATCCGCATACCCTTTCCGTCCCTTTTTACCATCCTCTGAGAGGCACTGAAGGATTGTGGAATCCAGGGAGAAAAGCAACAGTTTGACCTTTTCCTGATCATCACAGTCATTGATGGCTGCTGTTTCCTCTATCTCTCTGAAATGAATCGAGGGATCTCCCTTCACTGTGAGTCGTGTGAGGTGGCTCACCATGGACCTTAATTGTGGGCCAGCGTAGGGCACCACGAGCTGGTTCTGGTGGGGTCCGACACTGCCATCGGCAGCGTTGGGACCGAACCTCTGGTGCCAAGAGGGACACATTGGTGCCGGTCCCGTCTTTGCGACCAGTGGTTCCTCCTCACACTCCACCTCAGCTACCTCCTCTTTCGCTACCCCCTCCTTTTCCGACCAAGTCTCACTATAGCTCGGCGGTGCTGAGGGCTCGTTGGCTGTTACCACAATTACCTCAGCTGGAATCGGCTGTTTTGATTCCTTTAAAAAGTCCATGTGACTGGCTTTCGGGCTGATGAGACACACCATGCCTCTTGCCTTAACCAGGGCCGTTCTTAGGTCCTCTATGGTCTTTTGGCAGGGTCCGTGGTCTGTGCTCTCAAACCCATGCTCAAGGGCTAGTTTGTAAGCTGCCTTAACCTCCACTACTCTCTCCTCCTGTGCTCTTAGCTGTTGTGCGAGGCGGGCGCTTTTCTCCCGTATCCTCGTTTCATTAATCTTTGCCTCAGTAACCTGGCACTCCAGGTACTCTGTCCTAGCCTGATGTTGACTAGCTACCACTTGGTGTTCCTGATTCAGCGCGTGAAGCGCTGTGATGAGTTTTTCCCCACCCATGGCCTTTTCTTCTATCTCTGCTGCCTGGGTTGTGATCTTGGCTGCCTGTGCTGCAACGACCCGGTCCAAAATCTGGACCTGCTTCTTGTAACACATCAGCCACACTGCCTTTTCCACTGACTTCTTATGCTCTTTGCTCTCTGTCCACCTGATGGCTGCGTCCACCGGACGCCCATCCAGCAAGAGATCGGAAATCCACTGTTTAGTGAGATTTACCTTGCCAAAGACATAATCCGCTATCCTCTCATCCATTGCATTTCCACTATTCAAACTTGGATGTACTACATTACAATCCTGCTGCCAGAGTCCTGCCGCGGTCGCCATTTTCTGTAAGGGGTTTCCCTTGAGAGATTTCCCTGAGGCTTCTCTCTCTAGAGGCCTCTCTCTCTTGCACAGTAAAACCTTGAGTGGTTTGACCCACTCGCCCCTTAGATTCTATACTCTGGACTTAGGCGCAGGAACTACAATGTAGAGAAAACACTTGTAGATCAAGTTTGATGAAACAAAATGAAATTTTATTGCATAAGGAAAAATATCAAATCAAATGCAAGCAGATAAGGGAGTACATGGGAGGGAAAAACACCCAAACAAATCATAACGACACAGTACCAACTAAAGCAACTACAGACATCTTATACTCTACAAAGATCATCATGAAATAAGGAAACACACGGAACATCGAGGGTCAACAACTCATGTTAATTGTACCCTTAAAATCCACCCCCTTATTAAACCTATCTAGATCTGATTGTGAAGGGCCAGAAACATGCTCGCCTATCCCACTCGGAAGTGCAAGGTTTTGAAATCGAGTCTGTGTTTGGTCCTTTCAGGCGTTTCGTCTCCACGTGGATCATGGAGCCCCTGTGAGCTGCGCCACACCTCTCTCCTGAGGTGGGGATCGGGGGCGGCTGGACACCGGCGGGCCTGGATGTCGGTGGGGTCGAGTATCGTCGGCTCGACCCTGGTTAGAGGAGCCTTGTGCTGGCTCACATCGCTTCTTCAATTTTCTTTTCTCTCTTCTCCCGAGCCGGGGTGGCTGGAAGGTTTCTTCTCTTGGGACCTTTATTTTTTTGTTTCTTCTCCCAAGTTGGGTCGAAGGCCTCTCGTTCTGGCAACAGCCCGGAGACGGTCAATGATCTCCCGATGTGCTTCCCCGGGGCGGAACGCCGGTTTCGAGACAGCCTTCTCGATGTTGGCTTTCTTCTTCCTCCTGCGATTGCCTGCTTCTTCTTCTGGGTGTCCGGATTCAAGCTGTGTGTCTGAGCTCAAGCTGCAAACTCTCAGCTCTCCAAGCCTGCTCCAACTCGCTTGCCCCAACTGCCGAAAAGTCTTCCAGATATACTTTCTTCCAGAAGCCTCCATCTCCCGCCCAAAATCAGGTTAGTCTTTGTTTTAATTTTGGCGGGCTGGGAGCACAGTGGGGTAGTCATTATATTTTAAAATGTCTTAAACGGCTGGTAACAGGCCCATCTCTGGTCTGGAATTAGCTTCATTGTTTTTAATGTCCTGCTGATCTCGTTATCTAGTCCTGGGTGCTGTTCTCATGAATATGAAATTGTTCCCTTTTGTCTGGGGCAACATTTTGATGGCCTCTGTCTCCAGGCCGATCTTGACTAGATCTGTATCTAATCCATATGCATACATGTGGGTCTGGTTTCGTTCTCTCAGAAACGGCTTCCAGAACTTACTGTGGGTTGAATCCACAAATCTGTCTGAGGTTGCGCAGGAACCATTTTAAAGTGTCCCAATAAGCTGGTCACATGGTATGGCGGGCATTTTTTATGCCCCTTTTTCTGGGCTTTTTTTAAAACAGTCTTTAAAATCATGGCCTCTTCTGCCATTTGACCCTTATTAATATAAAGTCCACTTTTGCGAATCCTACAGGGCCCTACAGTATTGTAGATAAAGCCAGCCCCATGGTATACGGAGTGAAGTTGCCCCGGCGCACTAAATGGTTTCACGTAAACCAGTGCAAACTATTTAAGCTGGGTGCAAAAGAGGCAACTACCGAGGCCAGGTCTGAGGGTAAAAATCCTCAGCCTGAGGCGTGCAAAATGTCACAGACCACACAGGCTGGCGCCGCAGCCTGCTTGAGGGGATGAGCTATCCCGCTAACCTGGGTGGTTTCCCCATTGGCCTGGGACTCGGACGGGGAGGAGCCCGAAGACCAAGGCCCCCCCCTGACCCGAGCACAGTTAGGGGGGAGCCCGAACAGCTAGGCCCCGCCCCTGACACGATTCTGGAGGAGGTGGAGTCGGATGACGGAGGTCCCGCCCTCGGCTCAAGCTTAGGGGAGGTAAAACTTGGGGGCGGAGATTCTCCACCTGTAGGGAGTTGTCTACCACAGACCCAAATCCCAAAGGGGCGGAGTCTGAGGGAAGGGAGCCGAAGCCGACAGTCGTGGAGAAGCCATGGGCTGTGAGGGCTAAAGTCCCAACCAAAGGTCCACTCGCAAAGGGAGCCTCACCCGAAGTACCCCCTCGCAGGCTGCCTCGGATGCCTCAGCCAATAAAAGCTCTGGCCCGATTCCCCCTACTTCAGCAGACACTGACTTGGGAAATCCCTAGAAAGACGCAGACCCCGATTGGCAGCAAAAGGCTGCGGGGTCTCAAGCTACAGGTCAGTGCTGCCCCGCCACGGGGAGCAGTGAGCTGCAGTCCGAACAGGGTTTAGGCAGGCCGCTCGGGGACGGGCGGCGCTGTACATAAGTTTAGTTAAGTTTAAGTTTGGTTAAGTGTAAGGTGTGTAAATTTTTAAGGTGATGGCTGTTATAAGAAATAGTTTTGGAATCTGCCCAGCATGTGTATTTGTTTTGGATCGAGGTCGAAAGACCGAATCATGCCTTTACCTAGGCCAGAACCTCTCGGGAGCCTGGCTGTATCGTTTAATCTGGTGCAGGAACCAAAGGTACCATGGAGAGGATTCTCATCATGTTCGCGGTGATCGGGTGTAGCTTGGCCTATCGGGGCTACACCAAGAACTCCATCGTGTATGGATGCTCCGGGGACACAGCCCCCATCGCGACTGATGGGACAGGTGAACGGAACATTGAGGAAACAGCCACCTACTTCCACGAAGGGAAGTGGCCAGGACGGCTGGGGTCGAAATCTATGGAAGACACCAGCCAGTCCGGGTTTGCATATGGAGAGACTTCTCTAATGTGTCCCAGAGTGAGGATCATTGCGCCCAGAATCAGCATAGCCGTCGGGAGGAAGATTTGTTTAGTATGCAACGGACACGTTCCTTTGGACAAATGGTGGTGGCTTCGGAAGCTGAGTAAGGCCATGAAAAACTCCACGGTCGAGTGGGAGCGACTGGGTAACAATACCCATCGGACTATTACGGGGACTCATGGGGGATTGAATGTCTGTTGGGACAAATGGTGGGAACTAGATGAGGGGATTTATATCTGCATGTGGGGATCAGAACGCGTCTGCCCCACAGGCATCTCCATCTTTTTCCAGAGACAGTGGCAGGATGCTGGGAAAGGGATGAGGTGGGACGTCAGCACGCGGGCATGCAGAGTCCAATACTCTCCGATCCTGGTGAATGCCACTGAGCTCATCACCCGCCCCCGCAAGCTCCTGCCCACGATTCTGGCAGCCAAAGCCCGCAAGGAAGGGTGCCCCGCCACTACCAAGGGACCCGGGAATGGACTGGTATTGGTACCCACAGGTCAGGTGCTGTACCAAGGGGTGCACTACGCGGTAGCCTCGGTGATTTTAAACCTTACCGAGGGGCGATTGCCAGAGTGGTGCTCCAAGGAAATGAAGCAATTGTACCAGGGCCTGTTAACAAATATGTTCAGACAACTTTATGAGTTTGACTTTGCCGATGTCGAAAGAGCCGGATTGTACACCACACCACATGAGGTATTGGACAGGGTAGGGAGACAAAGAAGGGGTACAGTCAATGATATTTTTACCGCCTTTAACACAGGGACTTCCATCATCAACACTCTGGATGACGTGGAGCTGCAGACCCAGATCAATGGTTTAAAAGCGCGGTTAAGAAAGATACTGACGGACGAGAATAAGGTAGTGGGTTCTGAGTTACATGAGGACCAGGCCATGACACTACACTTAAAAGAAACCATAGCTGAGCTGGAGAAACACGCTAAAACGGTAAATGCTCTCATCAGAGAGGATAGGAATGCGCCAGATCAGGCTGCGCAGAATGAGGTGTGCATGCTGTACGGGGCGTTGTTACTGGGCGAGGGCCGCAGTATTCTGGAGGATTTAAAACAAGGTTCAGTCCTGTTGTATCCATGTGTTAATGGAGACACGGAATGCAGGAGTTGGTTTAACAGGTGTTTACTGAACAAAGTCTGGAGGTGAACTAAAAGATACAAGACACTATACAGGCTTATATAGCCCGAGTGGCCACTACCGGCATTACAGTACACAGGGGCTCTTAAAGGCACATACGCCACAATTCCTCCCCTTTTAGACAACCAGTACATAACATTTTAAGTAATCATTAATTAACATGTTTAAAAGAACAATAATCTACACATTTGCTGCAGTTAATCAATTATAAGTCAGTCTCTCTGGAGGCTTCCTGACTCGGTCCGGATAATGCCTCGGTGGTGTAGTAGTTTTCGGTGGTGTAGTAGGTTCTTTTGGCAAGGTCGATTCGGCTTGAATGCCAGTGTCGGGTTCATCTGGTTCCAGTATCACCGGATCGGAGGTAGATACTATGGGTATCTCTGCTTCATCATTAGGCGTATAGAGTTGTGGTGTAGGTTGTCCTTTTTTGGATGACTCTATGATCTGGTCAGCATGGCGCCTTATTATGCTTTCTCCAATGTCCACGGTATACATCACCGGTCCTAGTCATGTGCAAATAGTTCCAGGCTGCCATTTCTCGGTACGGTAGTCCCGGGCCAAAACTTGTTGATCTATCTGGAAGGTTCTAGTTGGCCTTTCATTCATGCCTTGAAACTGCTGGTTCTCCACGACCCTTCTGATGTTGGGCTTGACCAAATCCAGCCGGCATCTTAGGTTTCTATTGCGGGAGTTTGGTTTGTAACCACATGTGTTGCATTCCTGTATGCAAACAAGAAGTTATCTACCTTATGCTGTATATTTATGTCTTCATTACCCATGGCTTTTATGGCCTTCTTGAAGGTCTGGACAGCCCTTTCAGCCAAACCATTGGTGGCAGGATGGTATGGGGCGGACGTGTGGTGCTTAACCCCATTGTTTTTTAAGAACTCCCTGAATTCTTCGGACACAAATTGCGGTCCATTATCAGAACAGATCTGTTTAGGCAGCCCATTCCTGGCAAATATGGTCCTTAATACTGTGTTGGTTTTTTCCGTGGTGGTGGAGGACATCTTTATTACCTCCGGCCACTTGGAGTGTGCATCAACCGCGATTAAGAACATTGAGTCCATAAATGGACCAGCAAAGTCGATGTGTACCCTTTGCCATGGAGATGAGGGCCACTCCCATGGATGTAGAGAGGCTTGTGGTGGGGCGTTTTGGACCTTCTGGCATCCTAGACAGCTAATTGGTCATTTCTTTGATGTCTCCATCGATACCTGGCCACCACACAAATGCTCTGGCTAGGTTCTTCATTTTCAATCCACCCAGATGCCCATCGTGAAGCTCCTTTAGCACTTTATCCTGGAGTTTGGGTGGAATCACCACTCTGGATTCATACATCAAGGTTCCTCGGCACACTGACAGCTGTTCTCTTCTTTGCGAGAATGCTGGCAACAGTGGTTCACCATGTGCTGGCCATCCCTTCACCGTTAAATCGTAGACTCGTGAGAGAGTCGGGTCATTTCTCGTTTCCTTTTCAATGGTAGAATTTGTTACTGGTAGACATTCCACTATGGTTGAGTGGAACATCTCCACTGGGTCAACTGTAGGTGCCTCTTCTACCGTTGGCAACGGTAGACGCGATAAACCGTCAGCATTTCCATGCTGTTTTGATCCTTTGCATTCTATGTCATATTGGTGTGCCGCTAGGAAAAGGGACCACCTCTGTAGCCTTTGCGCTGTCATAATGGGAACGCCCTTTTTAGGGTTGAATATGGCGACGAGGCGTTGATGGTCAGTCAACAAGGTAAATTTTTGTCCGTGTAGGTAATGGTTGAATTTCTTCACTCCCCATACCAGGCTGAGTGCTTCCCTGTCGATCTGGGCATAGTTACGCTCAGCTGAGTTCAATGAGCGTGACGCAAAAGCTATCGGCCGCTCCGAGCCATCAGGGAATCTATGCGATAATACCGCTCCTATGCCGTAAGGGGATGCATCGCATGCCAGTCTGATTGGCAGTGATGGGTTGTAATGAGCCAAAACTTCCTTGGACGTGATCAAGCCTTTGCATTTATGGAAGGCACCTTTACAGTCTTCGCTCCATTTCCAATTTACTCCCGTTTGTAACAGTTCGTTAAGAGGGTGCAGAACAGTTGACAAGTTCGGTAAAAATTTATGATAGTAATTTATCAATCCCAGGAACGACCTTAATTGTGAGATATTTTCAGGTGCAGGGGCTTTTATGACCGCTTCAATTTTTTCAGGTGACTTATGCAACCCTTCTTCGTTAATTATGTGGCCACAATATGATATTTGTTTCTGGAAAAATTTGCACTTGGGGCGATTTGCTCGTAGGCCCCGTTCTCTCAGCCTAGTGAGCACCTGCTCCAAATTGGCAAGGTGCTGGTTGTCATTTTCTCCTGTTACAAGGATGTCGTCTAGGTAGCATTGAGTCCTCCGAATCCCTTGCAGGACTTGCTCCATAGCTCTTTGCCAGATAGCTGGAGCTGATGCTACTCCGAAAACCAGTCGATTGTACTGGTACAGGCCTTTGTGTGTGTTTATCGTGAGATACTTTTTAGAGGCCTCCTCAACCTCCATCTGTAGATATGCCTGTGCCAAGTCAATTTTGGTGAAATGTTTCCCTCCTGATAGTGAGGCGAAAATATCTTCTATCCTCGGAAGAGAATACTGTACCGTATGAAGGACCAGGTTTACAGTCACCTTGAAGTCTCCACAGATGCGAATTTTTCTCTGTTCTTCAGATTTATTATTATTCAACGTTTTCTTCATGACTGGGATGATGGGTGTTGCCCACTCGCTCCAATCTATCTTGGATAACACGCCGGCCTTTTCCAAATTCTCCAGCTCCGCCTCGACTGCTGGACGAATTGCGTATGGCACCGGCCTTGCCTTAAAAAACTTGGGAATTGCCGCATCTTCCACTTTTATTGAGGCGGTGACGCCTTTCAAGGTTCCTAGTTCCTGTTGAAACACTTCTTTGGCGTTGGCCAAGATGTCTTTTAATCGTTCAGGTATGACGTCATCATCATTTTTTTTCTCACTGGTCACCGTCAGTGCCTGAATGGAGTGCCAGTCTAAACGTACCTTCCTGATCCATTCACGTCCCAACAGCGGTGGACCACCATCTTGCAGAACGTATAAATACAACTTCTGTATTTCCTTGCCGTTGTATACAACAGGCACCCTTATTTTCCCTCTGGGGTATACTTTCTGCCCCGTATATGTTTTCAAGATAATGGATGTGTCTTTCAAAGGTATATGTGGAAATAGCCGCTCGTAATTCCGTCGACTTATGACGGTCAGAGCTGATCCTGTATCTAGCTCCATTTTAACTGGGGACCCTGCTATCGTGAGGGTAACCCAAATGGACTGGTAATCTTCTTTGACAATTACATTATGTAATTTGAGACAGCTTAGTCTCTTGTTTCTGGAGTTGCTATCGCTCTTCTGGTCTTCGGAGCTACTGTCCGTCATCATTTGTACCTTTCTGTACTTTTCCTTATTGATTTTTTTTCTGTCAGTGGATTTTTTGTTTCCAGATCGGAATACACGTGCAATGTGTCCCATCTTTCCGCATTGCCTGCATGCTTTGTCCTTGAACCAGCAGTCCCTCTGGTCATGGGTGGATCTGCCGCAGCGATAACATCTCTCGAAACCCTGTGTCATTTCATGGGTGCCGAAGTTCTGTGGCTTTTGCTGTATCTCTGCAGCTCCTCTTACTGCTGCTTCGTATGATACAGCCACACTGAAAGCCTTGTCCAGTGTTAAATCTTTCTCAGAAAGTAGCCTTTTCTGTGTTCCTTCACTTAGGAGACCACAGACAAATTTGTCTCGAAGAGAATCTGCCAGTCCTGCCCCGAATTGGCAGTGCTTTGACAGCTTTCTTAATTCGGTGAGGTAATCAGCATTACTTTCATTCTTGTGCTGATTCCTCCTGAAGAATTTGAATCGTTCCGCTATCAGCAGCGGTGTTGGGTTTAAGTGCTCCTGTAGGGTATCAACAATCTCTTTAAAATTATTGTCCATCGGTTTGGCTGGAGTGATTAAGTTTCGTAACAGCCCGTATGTCCTTGCGCCCATTAGATTTAGAAGTACTGATACCTTTTTATCATCCTCTATTTCATTCGCTGTGCAACATACATCCACTCATTCCACATATGTGGTCCAATCCTCTACATCACTATCGAAAGCAATAATATTGCCAGTCTTAGGCATCCTGAAAAAAAAATGGCACCTCCCGCGCTTTCCTTTCTTCCCTGCCGAGAAAAAATGGCACCTCCCGCGCTTTCCCTCCGCTGCCGCTGCTGCCAACGCTGTTCTCCGCAGTTTTTATTTATACAGATATTTTTAAGACTCGTTCCCGCCGGACTCTCTGGGTCTTTTCCCTCCCTCTACTTGGTCCGAACGCCGACCTGCTTTGCAGCGCTGGCCGTCTCCCGAGTGCTCCACCCTCCGCCTCTGTTTGCCTCCGCCTTTGCTGCTCTGCCCCGCTGCAGAGCCAGCCGATCGAGCCCCAGCCCGCCGCCCAGGAAGGATTATTGCAGTACCTGCCACCAGCCCGGCTAGCTGGTGAAACCAGAGTTTTTTCTTTTTTTTTTCTTCGACCTTCGTCTGAGGAATTGATCTCCTTGAGGTGCTGCCGAATTGCAGGTAAGTCCGTTTCCAATTCGTCGCCACTGTTGTATCCGTGTGTTAATGGAGACATGGAATGCAGGAGTTGGTTTAACAGGTGTTTACTGAACAAAGTCTGGAGGTGAACTAAAATATACAAGACACTATACAGGCTTATATAGCCCGAGTGGCCACTACCGGCATTACAGTACACAGGGGCTCTTAAAGGCACATACACCACAAGTCCCCTCCTGGATCAGCAATAAGCACCTCGCAGCCCTCCACCCTTTTAAGAATGCATTAAGTCCGTGCCAGCTCAGACTAGCTTCAGAGGCCTACCCAGTCCCAGTGGACTGTGGGCGGTCTAATCATGCCATTATGGGTATAGTGGTAAGAATGCCGGTTATGGGAAAGAGAGCTAAACCCACCCCAGTATACAGGGTGGAGAACATTGAAGTCATTCAAGGGGGTGCACACATTCGCTACACAGCGGTCCCAACTTATGTCATTCGATGGGAGCATTAATGACGGGTACTGATCTCTCGGGGTGCCAGAGCTGGGGAGCACACATCATCCTGTGTCCCCAGCACTTGAATGCCTATTCAAAACCACAGTGCGGGTTCAGAACTGCTGGCGTGAAGCCTATAAATTGCACCATGGAGGCAATGGCACAAAGCCATGTGCCCCCGCAGGTGGCATATATAGGAGGTGGGACATACTGTGTCACCACTGCAGCACCCCACTACCAACATGCACAGCGCAGCTGGTGTCCGGTCAGTGACAGCAGTTTTTGCTTCAAACCCAAGGCAGAAGTTCAAGTGGCCCAAGAGCGAATTGTCCCTATTCCTGAACCTTCTACTGTTCACCTCACTGTCAAAGAAAATTTCACCGATCTGCAACGATTCATTGCACATTTTGGCTACGTCATTCCCCCTCTCCCTGAACACCTCACCAAGATGTTAAAAGCCGTTGCCATTTCACAGAAACATTTTTACACGCTGGAGCAGAAGACATTAGAAATAGGGTCAGACATATTGGATATAGTGACCCCGCAGTGGTGGGACCTCTTCACTAATATAGAAGTCCCTTCATGGATTAGGGTAGCCTCCCACATCCTCGTAGTATGTCAGATTTTTATTGTGATTTATTTACTCTTTGTACATTGTATGAGGGACAAACGTTTCCAGAAGTATGAAAACAGAGGAGAATGGAGGGAGTATAATGTGCAGGTAGATGAGCAGACACCCGTTTAAATTTTGCTGCTATGTATAGAGTTAGAGTTTCCCTCCCTCCTCTATTTTTGATAGTATTCATGTGTGATTTTATTATTTTTATTGAAGTTTATTATGTGTGTTGTTATTAATAAAAGATAATATGTATGAACCAGGTAGTGTAGGGGTATTAGGCCCCCCTCCACACCTGGAAATATGTGTGTCAGATTTTTAACTCCAATGTATTGCCATCTATAGATGCTTAATGTACACTGTGGGTTTTCTGAAATGGGAAAGGCATGTGTCGTGGGGTCATAGATAGGTAAATACAGGGGATGGTTTGATTATGGAGAGTCAAAAAATTTTGCTTACCCAGAATTATGATACTTCAAGCAAGTTATATTACCATCAGGGCGGACTGTAGGATTTGCAAAATTGAACATTGTCCTATAAGGGTCTATTGGCAGAACAGGCCTTAATTTTAAAGACTGTTTTAAAAGAAGCCCAGAAAAAGGGGGCACACAAAATGGCTGCTAAACCCCGTGACCAGCTCTTTGGGACATTTTAAAATGGTTCCTGCAGTCCACAGACAGCTTTTGTGGATTCAGCCCACAGTAAGTTCTGGAAGGCAATTTTAGAGAATGCGAAACCAGACAGAACCCCATACATATGGATTGGATGCAGATCCAATCAGATCGGCCTGTAGATAAAGGCCATCAAAATGTTTACCCAGGCAAAGGGAAACAGCCTCAAATTCAAAGGGGGACATCAAGACCCATTAAAGACAATACAAGGTCATTCCAGACCAGGGATGGCAGTTACCGGTCATCCCGAAAGTACTTTAAACACAATGACTACCCCTCTGTGCTACAAGCCCGCCAAAATTTAAACAAAGCCTAACCTTGATATGGCGGGAGATAAGGGCCTCCATGAGAAGTATAACTGGAGACCTGGGGTAACCATTAGGAGAGTTCATGGAGAGAGCAGTGTGGGAGAGTGAGAGAGCATTGTAGAGGTCATTTTCAAGAGATCGTTCGGGGGTCCGAAGAAGGTGCAGTTCGGTTAGGAGTTCGGGTTCAGTAGAGAAGCCGTTCAGACTCGGAAGAAGAAGATGATTCGGCAGACGATTGGGATCTGAGACGTTTTGGAGACTCAGAGTAGCCATTGGTGATTCAGGTTGTGTCAGCGTCCAGACCCGTGGTAGCTATCGGGAAATCATCGACAAACCCCGGGCCATTGACGAGACGAGAAGACGACGACCCTCCAAGAGGAAACCTTATGAACATGGTGAAACAGATGGGCTCTGTCCACGCCGACGTCCAGGCCTGCTAACATCCAGCCTGTCCGTGTCCATTACCTCTATTAGATCCGTGTATCTTGATGTTGTGTCCTTCAATAATTAGACAAGAGACTGCAGGGAACAATCAACAGGTGTTTACTGAATGAGGGTTACCCTAGAACTAACTATACAGATCCCTACTCAGGGTTTATATACAGGTGTGGTCACTGCCGGTACTACAGTATACAGGAGCTGTAAAAAGTAGTTTGCCCCTTAATGGTACATACATTACAATTCCTCCCCTTTTAGATTAACAGTACCATAACACTCATTTAACAATTAAATATCAAACTAATTACAATTAACACTTTTAACATGCAACATTAACTGAAAATAGTCTATTTATAAATTCAGTCTTTGGGGAGGTTTCCTGATCCTTTCTGGATAGCGCTTTTCCCGAGTGTCTTGCTCTTGGTGCGGAGGCGATTCTGGGCCCCTGTCGTCGGTTGGTTCATCCGCTTCCGATGCTACTGTTTCTGGGGTAGATGCTACCTGTACATCGGGTTCATCACCAGGTACGTACGGGCAAGACATGGGGTTGACTCATTCCTGTGACTCTAGGATCTGGTCAACATGGCGTCTCACAATGTTCTCCCCAACATCCACTGTGTACATTAGTGGCCCCTGCCGTGTGCACATCGTTCCTAGTTGCCATTTCTCTGTTTGGTAGTCACGGGCCAAGACTGGTTGCCCTACATTGAAGCTCCTTGTCGGCTTCTCATTGATGTGCTGGAATTGCTTATTCTCAACATCTCTTCGTACATTTGGTCTGAGCAAATCCAGACGAGATCTCAACCTTCGGTTAAAGAACATCATGGCCGGGGTCTGGTTGGTGACTGCATGTGTCGCTTTTCTGTAGGCTAACAGGAAATTGTCCACCTTATGCTGCAGTGGAATGTCGTGATCGCACATGGCCTTTACTGCTTTTTTAAAGGTTTGTACGAACCTCTCAGCCAATCCATTTGTGACTGGATGATACGGGGCGGATGTGTAATGCCTTACCCCATTCCTTTTCATAAATCTTCGAAACTCTTCGGACACAAACTGTGGCCCGTTATGAGAGCAAATCTGCTCTGGCAAGCCGTTCCTGGCAAAAATGGTCCGTAGGACTGCAATAGTTTTCTCCGTGGTGGTGGAGGACATTTTGATCACCTCAGGCCATTTCGAGTGCGCATCCACGGCTATTAAAAACATTGAGTCCATGAATGGACCAGCAAAAACAATATGCACCCGTTGCCATGGAGATGAGGGCTACTCCCATGGGTGTAGAGGGGCATGTGGTGGTGCATTTTGGACCTTCTGGCATCCTGAGCAGCTCTTTGTCAGGTCCTCGACTTGCTGATCGATCCCCAGCCACCACACATAAGCCCTAGCAAGGCTTTTCATTTTCACCCCTCCCAGATGACCTTCGTGAAGCTCATTGAGCACTCTCCCCCTTAATTTGGGTGGAATTACCACTCGGGATCCACACATCAAGGCCCCCTGGCATACTGACAGCTGTTCTCTTCTGGATGAGAATGCTGGCAACAGTGAGTCGCCATGTGCTGGCCATCCCTTCACCATCAAATCATATACCCGAGACAGTGTCGGGTCATTTCGGGCCTCCTTCTCTATACAAGCGTTAGTTACTGGCAAGCATTCAATTATAGTCGAATTAAATATTTCGACAGGATCCACTGCTGGTGCTTCCTCCGCAGTAGGCAGTGGCAGGTGTGATAGCCCATCAGCATTTCCATGCTGTTTTGTGCCCTTATACTCGATTTCATATTGGTGCGCCCCTGGAAAAAGGGACCATCTTTGTAGCCGTTGCGCAGTCATCACCGGAACGCCCTTCTTTGGATTAAAGATGGAGACAAGAGGCTGGTGGTCAGTCAGCAAGGTGAACTTCTGCCCGTGCAGATAATGGTTGAACTTTTTCACTCCCCACACTAGGCTGAGGGCCTCCCTGTCAATCTGAGCATAGTTACGCTCGGCTGAGGTTAGTGACCGAGACGCAAAGTCTACTGGCCTCTCCGAGCCGTCCGGGAATTTGTGCGACAGCACCGCTCCAATGCCATAGGGTGATGCATCACACGCCAACCGAATTGGTAGTGCTGGGTTGTAATGAGCCAACACCTCTTTTGATGTGATCAATTCTTTGCTCTTCTGGAAAGCTCATTTACATTCGTCATTCCACTTCCATGGTACCCCCGTTTGCAGTAGGGTGTTCAGTGGGTGTAGTACTGTAGACAAATTCGGCAAGAACTTATGGTAGTAGTTCACCAGCCCGAGGAACGACCTCAGTTGTGACACATTTTCCGGTGCTGGAGCCTTGACTACTGCCTCAATCTTTTCAGGGGACTTATGTAACCCCTCTTTATCAATAACGTGGCCACAATACGAGATCTACTTCTGGAAAAACTCGCATTTGTGGCGATTAGCTCGGAGCCCATATTCCTTCAATCTAGTGAGCACCTGCTCCAGGTTGGCTAGGTGATCACTTTCATTTTCGCCCGTGACCAGGATGTCGTCCAAATAACACTGGGTCCCTGGAATCCCTTGCAGGACTTGATCCATTGCCCTTTGCCAAATAGCCGGAGCTGATGCTACCCCGAACACCAGCCGATTGTATTGGTAGAGACATTTATGAGTGTTGATCGTGAGGTACTGTTTCGAGGCTTCTTCCAACTCCATTTGCATGTACGCCTGGACCAGGTCAATCTTAGTGAAGTGTTTCCCTCCAGATAGCGAGGCGAAAATATCTTCAATCCGTGCAAGCGGATATTGTACAGTGTGAAGGATTGGGTTCACTGTCACCTTAAAGTCCCCACAGATGCGAACCTTCTTTGGTTCCCCAGGCGTATTACTCAACGACCTCTTCATTACAGGAACGATGGGTGTAGCCCACTCGCTCCAGTCCACTTTGGACAGTACCCCTGAACGTTCCAAACCTTCCAGCTCTGCTTCGACGGCTGGGCGGATCGCATAAGGTACCGGTCTGGCCTTAAAAAACTTTGGGCTTGCATTTTCCTCTATTTTGATCATCGCTGATATGCCTTTTAGTGTTCCGAGTCCCTGCTGGAACACTTCTTGTGCGTCAGTTAGCATTTTTGACAGTCGTCCAGGTGTGACGTCGTCATCCTTTTTGGCATCTACAGTCAGTGCTTGTATAGAATGCCAATCTAGCTGTATCTTCCGGATCCATTCACGTCCTAGTAGTGGTGGTCCTCCATCTGGCAATACATATAGGTCCATTTTTGGTGTTTCCTTGCCGTTATATATAACGTTCACCCTTATTTTTCCTTTGGGGTAGACTTTTTGCCCCATGTACGTCTTCAAGACAATCGTTGTATCTCTCAAGGGTGTATGTGAGAATAGCCGCTTGTAGTCCCTTCGGTTTATGACTGTTAGGGCTGATCCTGTGTCCAATTCCATTTTCACTTGGACTCCTGCTATCTTGAGCGTGACCCAGATAGTTTGGTGATCCTCCATTTTGATCACATTATGTCATTTCAGACAACCGAGGTCCTTGCTTCCGGAGTCTGTATCACTTTCCTGTTCGTCTGAACTACTCTCCGTCACGTTAGGTACCGTCTTGTACTTCTCCTGTGGAGATTTCTTGCTGCTGGTTTTCTTTCCCGACCTGCAGACTCTTGCTATGTGTCCTACTTTTCCACACTGTCTGCACACTTTGTCCTTGAACAGCAATCCTTATGGTCGTGTGTTGTTCTGCCGCAGCGATAGCACTTCACTGTTCCATATGACATTTCATTTGTGCCATATTCTTGCAGTCTCCGTTGTATCTCTGCCGCGTCCCGTGCTGCTGCTTCGTGTGATACTGCCATGCTGAAAGCTTTGTCCAGCGTAAGATCCTTTTCTGATAGAAGCCGTTTCTGGGTTCCTTCACTTTGAAGCCCACACACAAACTTGTCCCTTAAAGTATCTGCTAGTCCCGTTCCAAACTGGCAGTGTTTCGATAGCTTGCGCAGTTCCGTTAAATACTCAGCATTACTTTCATCTTTATGCTGGTTCCTTTTGTGAAACTTAAATCTTTCCGCTATCAGCAGCGGTGTGGGGTCTAAGTGGTCCTGTAGGATTGACACATGTTTTCAAAATCCTTTTCCACTGGCTTCTCTGGGGTTACTAGGTTTCGCAGTAAGCCATACATTTTTACACCCATTGAATTCAACAATACCAGCGCTTTCCTGTCATCTGGCACTTCATTCACCTTTCAATACACTTCTATGCGTTCGACATATGTCGTCTAATCTTCGACTTCATTGTCGAACGCTTAGACACTGCCACTCTTCGGCATCCCTGGGTGTGGTTAGATTGGCTCAAAATGGTGTCTCCCGTGCTCTCCCTTCTTCCCCGCTGTGGCTCAAAATGGCGTCTCCCGCGCTTTTCTTTCTTCCCCGCTGATGCTGCTCGGCCCTTGAACACCGGCTGCACTCTGCGCGTTTTCCTGCGCGCCTCTCTCTCCCGTTGACGCTGCTCGGCCCTTGAACACCGGCTGCGCTCTGCTCTCTCTCGTTGACGCCGCTCGGTCCTGAACACCGGCTGCGCCCTGTGCCCTCTACCCTCTCTCTCTCCCCCATCGACGCTGCTCGGCCTTTTTCTGTGCCGTCGGTCGGCTCTAGCCACCGCTGTCCGGGAAGGGTCTGCGCAGTACCTGTTGACAGCCTGTTTCACTGGACCACCATGCTGGAAAGCCAAGCCTGGCTCTCAACAGCCTCCCCTGCGATGCTCAATCTCCATTGGATGACTGGGGGGTTTCCCGTGGTCGACGCCCGTGCTTCTGGACTCGGCCTTCTTCCACTGTTCTCCAGGAGCGAATCCCTGGGAGGTGATGCAGAGTTGCAGGTAGGTTTGAATCTGCTCGTTGCCAATGTTAGATCCATGTATGTTGATGTTGTGTCCTTCAATAATTAGACAAGAGACTGCAGGGAACAATCAACAGGTGTTTACTGAATGAGGGTTACTCTAGAGCTAACTGTACAGATCCCTACTCAGGCTTTATATACAGGTGTGGTCACTGCCGGTACTACAGTATACAGGATCTGTAAAAAGTAGTTCTCCCCTTAAAGGTACATACATTACAACCTCGAGGGAGAAAAGAGTGTGTCACAGCCCGCTGCATTCCGCTGACCACGTGGAGACAGGACGCCTGAGAGGACAAAATGCAGACTTCAACACCTCTATTTTCTAACTGGGACTGGTGAGCATGCTTCTGGCCCCTCATAATCTAATCTAGCTAGGTTTAGGGGGTGGGCATTTTAGGGGATAATTAACAAGGAGTTGTTGTCCCTCGATGTTCCGTGTGTTTCCCTATTTCATGGTGAACCTTGTAAAGTATAATATGCCTGTGGATATATTGGTTAGTACTGTATTATGATTTGTTTTTCCCTCCCATGTACCTTATTGGCTTACATTCAATTTTTCCTTTATGCAATAAAATTTCACTTCGTTTCATTAAACTTGGTCTACAGAGTATTCTCTGCCTTGTAGTTCCTGCCTCAAAGTCCAGTGTATAGAACCTAAGGAGTGAGTGGGTCGAACCACTCGGTAAATTATTGTGCAAAAGAGAGAGAGGTCTCACCAGAGAGAGAGACCTGGCAAAAAAACCCTTACAAATGCTAAAGTCCATTATAAAAGATGTAATAGCAGAACACTTGGAAAACAGTGACAGTGTAAGAATTCGCAATAATTTACAGTTCTGAAGATTCATTTTTTTTGATTAAAGAATCCCTGGGTGTTGTGCTTTTAAATTTCCAGGGATAAAAATGGCTGTCACACCACATGGCCGAAGACAAAGGACTTGGAAAGCAGCTTTCTGTGTCTGGAAGTAAGGTTCAATGGAGCTGCCAATCAAAGGGGTGTCCCCCCCCCCCTGCAGCAGGACAATCAATGCCTGTACCACAGGACAATGCTTTGTTTACAAAGCAATTGAATGCTATTACCATTTGTTTGTATATCGAGTGGATACATCTAAACTGCAGAAGAGACTTTTGTACCTTGAATGGGAAACGTTTAACAATTGAATGGGTCTAAATCACCTAGCATTCTGGACAACAGAGCAGTTGTATTTCCCCTTTGTTTCAGCCCAGGGAGCTCCGGAAGACACATTAACCCAGTCTAACCACTTTGAGTTAGCCTATCACAGCTTTCTCTTGTGTATTGGACCCTTTGGGTTAGGAATTTTGCACACAGCCCTTGCAGGGCAGAACAGCAGGGGGGAGGGGGGGGCTCACCAGATATATAAAGATAGCTGCTGAGAAGCTATCGCTCTCGTTACTTCCTGGGACCACAGATGAGCTTCTCTCTCTCTCTCTCTCTCTCTCTCTCTCACTTCGCTGGACCACATGTGAGCAGAGTTTCTGACTCCTCAGCAAAGCAACCTAGTAAGGAGTTTGGGGGATGGTAATTTAAGGGGATATTACTAAGATTGTTTAACCAACACTGTAGTCACTTACCCCTCGTTTTTGCCGTCTGCCTTACCCCATTGTAAGCAATTTTACTGTAATTATTGTGTTTGTGTGGGATAGTTTGATATTTTGATTATAGTTTCTTTTATTTAATAAAACTTGATTTTTTTCTCTCATCCAAACTACGTGTCTGTTTTAATATCAATAATTATAAGCCCTGCAGTCAGAACTGGAAGGTGGGGTAGCGATTCGGAACCGCTGTTTTAAAATTGGTTTTATTGGAATTGGTCAGAGTGCAGGCAAAGGCTGCAAGACCAGGAAAATTACTTTAAACCAGTTTAAAGAAGCCTCAACCCTTACAACAGGATCGGACAAAGTCAACATGGATTTACAAAAGGTAAATCATGTTTGACTAATCTACTGGAAATTTTTGAGGATGTAACTGGTAGAATAGATAAGGGAGAACCAGTGGATGTTGTTGTGTATGTACCTTTAAGAGAGAACAGATTTTATACTGCAGTACCGGCAGTGACCACACCTGTATATAAAGCCATAGCAGGCTTCTGTACTTCAGTTTTAAGCTTACCTTCTGTTCAGTAAATAACTGTTATTATTGTTCTCCTGCAGTCCGTGTATTATTGATACTTGGACACTACACTGGCGACGAGCAGGTTCGAACTCACCTGCAGTACTGTATCACCTCACGGGGATCTTTGCCTGAGAAGAAGCTTCTTGGAGGTCGAAGTCAGAGCAACGGGCATCGACCGCGGACAACCAGCCAAGGATCCATCGGAGTTCGGAGAATTGCAGGGGAGGCTGTGGAGAGCTGGGCTTGGCTCCCCAGTCAAGGTGTTCCAGCAAATCGTGCTGGTAGCAGGTAGTGCGCTGACCCTTCTGGACTGCGGCGGGCTCGAGCTCGATTGAGTGGCTCTGCAAAAGGGGCCGTGCAGCGTCGTCGGGAGGAAAAGAGAGAGAGAGAGGGTGGAGCGCACAGGGCGCGGTCGGTGCTCAAGAACCGGGCAGCGTAGAGAAAATAAAATGAGGGGAAGGAAAAGTGAGATGCACCGAAGCCGTGGGTCACTGCCATTACCCTGTAGAATGCTAGGAGCAGCGTGGCAGCAAGAGGAAGAAGGAAAAGCACGGGAGGTGCCATTTTATTCCATTGGGGAAGAAGGAAAAGCGCGGGAGGCGCCATTTTAATCCATTGGGGAAGAAGAAAATGTGCAGGAGGCGCCATTTTAAACCACCCAAGATGCCGAAGAGTGGCAGTATCACTGCTTTCAACAACGAGGTAGAAGACTGGACCACATGTGTGGAAAGAATTGAAGTGTACTGCAAGGCCAATGAGGTGGCCGATGGAAAGAAGGCGTCGGTATTATTAAATTTGATGGGCGCGAGAACGTACGGCCTATTGCGGAATTTAATTACCCCAGCTAAACCAATGGAGAAAAGTTTTGAAGAGATTGTTAATATCTTACAGGAACACCTAAACCCTACACCGCTGCTAATAGCAGAAAGATTCAAGTTCCATAAAAGAAACCAGCACAAAGATGAGAGCAATGCTGACTATCTTACGGAACTATGCAAGTTATCAAAGCACTGCCAGTTCGGAGCAGGACTGGCAGACACCTTAAGGGATAAGTTTGTCTGCGGGCTCCAGAGTGAAGGAACGCAGAAACGACTACTTTCGGAAAAGGACCTGATGCTAGAACAGGCTTTCAGCGTGGCAGTATCCTACGAAGCTGCAGCACGGGGAGCTGCGGAAATACAACAGAAACCACAAGAATACAGCACTAACGAAATGGCGTATGGAGCAGAAAAGTGCTATCGCAGCGGCAGAACAACCCATGATCAGGAGGACTGCTGGTTTAAGGACAAAGTATGCAGGCAATGTGGGAAAATGGGACACATAGCAAGAGTCTGCAGGTCGGGAAAGAAAACCAACACTAAAAGAACTACTAAGGAAAAGTACAAGAAAATAAAAAGAATGACAGACAGTAGTTCGGAAGATCAGGAGAGTGATAATGACTCCGGGAGCAGGAGACTAAGTTGTCTAAAGTTACACAACGTGATCGCAAAGGAGGATCACCGAACCATTTGTTTCACCCTCATGATAGCAGGGTCCCAAGTAAAGATGGAATTGGACACAGGATCAGCCCTAACTGTCATGAATCAACGAGACTATGAGCGGCTATTCTCACACATACCCTTGAAGGACACGTCCATTGTATTGAAGACATACACGGGGCAAAATTCTACCCCAGAGGAAAAATAAGGGTGCCAGTTAAATACAACGGCAAGGAAACACAGAAACTGTATCTATATATGCTACAAGATGGAGGACCACCATTATTGAGATGTGAATGGATCCAAAAAATACAATTGGATTGGCATTCCATTCAGGCGCTAACTGTGACAGACAAAAAGGATGATGACGTCACACCTGGATGACTGTCAAAAATTCCAACCGACGCGAAAGGGGTGTTCCAACAAGGACTTGGGACTCTAAAAGGAGTAACGGCAATGATAAAAATCAAAGATAACGCAAACCCGAAATGTTTTAAGGCCAGACCGGTACTGTACGCGATCCGCACAGCCGTTGAAGCAGAGCTGGAGACTCTGGAGCGTTCAGGTGTGCTGTCCAAGGTGGACTGGAGCGTGTGGGCCACACCCATCGTTCCTGTAATGAAGAAATCATTGAGCAGCACACCTGGGGAGCCGAAGAAGGTTCGCATCTGTGGGGACTTCAAGGTAACTGTGAACCCAGTCCTTCACACAGTACAATATCCACTTCCACGGATAGAAGATATTTTCACCTCACTATCTGGAGGGAAACGCTTTATGAAGAATGATCTGGCCCAAGCATATCTACAAATGGAGGTGGAAGAAGCATCTAGGAAATGCCTCACAATAAACACTCACAAAGGTTTTACAAGTACAACCGACTGGTATTCGGGGTAGCATCAGCTCCGGCTATTTGGCTGAGGGCAATGGAACAAGTCCTGCACGGAATCCCGGGGACCCAGTGTTATTTGGACGACATCCTGGTTACGGGCGAAAATGACAGTGAACACCTTGCCAACCTGGAGCAGGTGCTCACTAGATTACAAGAGTATGGGCTACGAGCCAACCGCCCCAAATGCGAGTTCTTCAGGAAACAAACCTCGTATTGTGGCCACGTGATTGATGAGGAAGGGTTGCATAAGTCCCCAGACAAGATTGAGGCTGTAGTCAAGGCTCCAGCACCGGAAAATGCGTCGCAACTGAGGTCGTTCCTCGGGTTGGTGAACTACTACCATAAGTTCTTGCTGAATTTATCTACAATTCTGCACCCACTGAACGCCCTGCTGCAAACTGGAGTAACATGGAAGTGGAGTGATGAGTGTAAGCGTGCCTTTCAGAAATGTAAATGCCTAATCACTTCAAAAGAAGTATTGGCCCACTACAATCCAACACTACCGATTCGGTTGGCATGCGATGCGTCTCCCTACGGCATTGGAGCGGTGCTGTCACACAAATTCCTTGACGGTTCAGAGGGCCAATAGCCTTTGCGTCGCGCTCGTTAACCTCAGCCGAGCGTAACTGCACCCAGATTGACAGGGAGGACCTCAGCCTGGTGTGGGGGGTGAAGAAGTTCAATCACTATCTGCACGGGCAGAAATTCACCCTACTGACTGATCATCAGCCCCTGGTCTCCATTTTTAACCCAAAGAAGGGCGTTCCGGTGATGACGGCGCAATGGCTGCAAAGATGGTCACTTTTTCTAGGGGCACATCAGTACGACATAGAGTACAACGGTACGAAACTGCATGGAAATGCTGATGGGCTGTCGCGCCTACCGTTGCCTACGGTGGAGGAAGCACCTGCAATGGACCCTGTTAAGATATTCCATTCGACCATAGTCGAATGTCTACCTGTTACAAACTCAAGTATAGAGAAGGGAACCCGAAATGACCCAAAGCTCTCTCGTGTCTATGATTTGAAGATGAAGGGATGGCCAGCACATGGCAACTCACTGTTGCCAGCATTCTCGCCAAGGAGAGAACAGCTGTCAGTGTGCCGGTGGACCTTGATGTGTGGATCCTGAGTGGTAATTCCACCCAAGTTAAGAGACAGAGTGCTCAATGAGCTGCATGAGGGTCATCTGCGAGGGGTAAAAATGAAGAGCCTAGCCAGGGCGTTTGTGTGGTGGCCGGGAATTGATAAAGAAATCGAGGATATGACCAAGAGATGCACAGGATGCTAGAAGGTCCAAAACGCTCCACCACAGGCCCCGCTACATCCATGGGAGTGGCCCTCATCTCCGTGGAAATGGGTACACATTGATTTTGCTGGTCCATTTATGGACTCAATGTTTCTAATCGCCGTGGATGCCCATTTGAAATGGCAAGAGGTCATCAAAATGTCCTCCACCACCACGGAGAAAACTATTGCAGTCCGAAGGACCATCTTCACCAGGAATGGCTTGTCAGAACAGATTTGCTCCGACAATGGGCCACAGTTTGTGTCCGAGGATTTCCGGAGGTTTCTGAGGAATAATGGGGTGAAACATTACACATCTGCCCCATATCATCCAGCCACAAATGGATTGGCTGAGAGGTTTGTTCAGACCTTTAAAAAGGCAATAAAGGCGATGTATAATGATGACATGCCACTACAACACAAGGTGGATAATTTCTTGTTTGCTTACCGGAATGCGACACATGCAGTCACCAACCAAGCTCCAGCCATAATGTTCTTCAACCGAAGGCAAAGATGTCGCCTGGATTTGCTTAAACCAAACATAAGACGAGATGTTGAGGATAAGCAATTCCAGCACATCAATGTGAAGCCAACCAGGAGCTTCAAGATAGGGCAACCGGTCTTGGCCCGTGACTACCGAACAGAAAAATGGCAGCCAGGAACGATATGCACACAGCAGGGACCACTAATGTACACAGTGGATGTTGGAGAGAACATCGTGAGACGCCATGCTGACCAGATTCTAGAGTCACAGGAACAAGCCAAACCCATACCACGAGCCTGTGCACCTGGTAATGAACCCGAACTACAGATTGCGTCTACTTCAGAATCAGTGGTATTGGAAGCTGACGAACCAACCAATGACAATGAGCCAGAATCGACTCCGCCGCAAGAACAGGATACTCGAGAAAGGCGCTATCCAGTCAGGATCAGGAAGCCTCCTCAAAGACTGAACTTATAAATGATTATTTCAGTTGATGTATATAGTACAGAGAAAATTGTAATTGTAATTAGTTATTATTTAGTTGTTAAATGAATGTTATGTACTGTTTATCTAAAAGGGGAGGAATTGTTGTGTATGTACCTTTAAGAGAGAACTGATTTTATACTGCAGTACCGGCAGTGACCACACCTGTATATAAAGCCATAGCAGGCTTCTGTACTTCAGTTTTAAGCTTACCCTCTGTTCAGTAAATACCTGTTATTATTGTTCTCCTGCAGTCTGTGTATTATTGATACTCGAACACTACAGATGTGGTGTATTTGAACTTTCAGAATGCTTTCGATAAGGTCCCGTGTAAGAGATTAGCGTGTAAAGTTAAAGCACATGGGATTGAGGGTAAGGTACTGACTTGGATAGAGAACTGGTTGGCAGACAGGAACAAAGAGTTGGAATAAACGGGTCTTTTTCCGAGTGGCAGGCAGTGACTAGTGGGGTACCGCAGGGATCGGCGCTAGGACCCCAGCTATTCACAATATATATTAATGATCTAGACGAGGGAACTAGATGTAATATCTCCAAGTTTGCACACGAAACAAAGCTGGGTAGGCTTGTGTGCAGTGAGGAGGATGCCGAGAAACTCCAGTTTGATGTGGACAGGTTGGGTGATTGGGCAGATGCATGGCAAATGCAGTAGAATGTGGATAAATGCGAGGTTATCCACTTTGGTGGCAAAAACAGGAAGGCAGATTATTATCTGAATGGCAATAGATTGGGAGAAGGGGAAGTGCAACGAGACGTGGGTGTCCTTGTGCACCAGTTGCTGAAGGTAAGCATGCAGATGCAGCAGGCGGTTAAGAAGGCAAATGGTATGGCTGGCCTTCATAGCGAGAGGATTCATGCACAGGAGCAAGGATGTTTTGCTGCAGTTGTACAGGGCCTTGGTGAGCCCACACCTTGAGTATTGTGTGCAGTTTTGGTTGCTTTATCTGAGGAAGGATGTTCTTGCCATGGAGGAAGTGCAGCGAAGATTCACCAGACTGATACCTGGGATGGCAGGAATGACGTATGAGGAGAGATTGGGTCGATTGGGCTTATATTCGCTGGAGTTTCGAAGAATGCGAGGGAATCTTATTGAAATTTATAAAATTCTAACAGGACCAGACAGACTAGATGCAGGAAGGATGTTCCCAATGGCGGGGGAGTCCAGAACCAGGGGGTCACAGACTAAAGATAAGGGGTAAGCCATTTAGGACAGAGATGAGGAGGAATTTCTTCACCCAGAGAGTGGTGAACTTGTGGAATTCTCTACCACAAAAGGCAGTTGAGGCCAATTCATTAAATATATTCAAGAAGTAGTTAGATATATTTATTAAGGCTAAAGGGATCAAGGGATATGGGGAGAAAGCAGGGACAGGGTACTGAATTTGGATGATCAGTTATGATCTCATTAAATGGCGGAGCAGGCTCGAGGGGCCGAATGGCCTACTCCTGCTCCTATCTTCTATGTTTCTATGTTTCTGCACAACCTCCGCCCACTGAAAACCTTAAAAAATCTTACGCCTGGTAAAAGCAAGCGTAAGGCCTGCTTTTACCAGCATAAGAGTTTAAAAAAGTAAAAAACAAAAGAAAAATTTCACTCATTTATAATTTAAAAATACTTTTTAAAATGTTAAGTTTATTTTTAGACCTGTAAAAAACTTTAATTCATTTTTCAAAAAATTTAATTTTTGTTTAAAATATTTAATTTAATGTAATTTTAACTAATTTTAAATATGTGATTTAAAAAAATATATATTTTCGTGTGTTTTTTGTGTGATCCCCATTCATGCTTTTGACAGGTCTATCTAGAGAGACCTGTCAAAAGTGTGCAGTGGGATTCCCTGCTTTGATTGGTTCCCCATGGCCCACGTGATCCCAGGGACGCTTGCAAACTGCCTGCACCCCTGGGATACCTGGGCCCTGCGTGCGCGGACCAGGAGAAGCCCAGGATCGGAAGGCTCGGGAGCTACAGAGCCAGCAGGTAAGTTCGTAGATTTTTCCAGATCGGAGGCATCCACACGCAGGAAGCCTCCGATCTGAAAATCCGGCCCATTAAAACCATTGCCTCATGGGGACTACCTGGACAATGGCCTTAAAGATTGAGGGCCAGATTAGCAGCTAAACATTACAACCTTAGTCAAGATTGAAAGAGAAGAAGAAAGAAAGAAAGCCTTGCATTTCTACAGCACCTTTCAAGACCTCAGGACATCCCAAAGCACTTTACAGCTAATTCAATACTTTTGAAGTGTCGTCATTCTTGGAATGTAGGAAATGCAGCAGCCAATCTCCACAAAGCCAGGTCCCACAGACAGCAATGTGATATTTACATAAAGCACTCCAATGCCTCTTCCAAAGAATTCAACAACAAGAAAGAAAAAACTTACATTTATATAGTGCCTTTCACAATCGCAGGCTATCCCAAAATGCTTTACAACCAATTAAATACTTTTGAAGTGTCATCGCTGTTTTAATATAGGAAACGTGGCAGCCAATTTGCACACAGCAAGGTTTCACAACAGTAGTGCGATAATGACCAGGTATTCTGTTTCAGTGATGTTGGTTGAGGGATAAAAATTGGCCAGGACACCGGGAAGAACTTCTCTGCTCTTCTTCAAAATAGTGCCATGTCACCTTTTACATCCTCCTGAGAGGGCAGACGTCTCAGCTGAAAGACAGTACCTCCAACAGTGCAGCACTCCCTCAGAACTGCACTGAAGTGTCAGCCTAGATGACGTGCTCAAGCCTCTGGAGTGGGACCTGAACCCACAACCTTCTGACTCAGAGTTGAGAGTGCTACCAACTGAATGTTATTTTCTTGCCTTGGTCATAGCTTTTGCCTAATGATAGGGTCACACTAAATATATAACCAGAATTAATATCAAGTTCTCATTTAAATTTGCCACTATTCTGGGATTTAATTTTAGCCACTCTATCAGCGATGGCCATGTTACAACCAAAGAAATAGATTACACTGCAATTCCCTGAAGGGCTCAATCTTAATTCATTATACTTGGATGATAACTGTCAATGGGCAATTCTTTAACCTGGAATTGCTTTGGAAAGATTGACACTGAACATTGTAAATTTAAGAAGTACAGGGTTGTACACTGCAATGCTTGATGAATTTAATTCTCTTTCTGCACACAGTTATCATCTTGTAAAACTAACCTGTTCTTAACTACGAGGTTGAATGTGCATTCATTTGTTGCAGAAGACATGCTCAATCTCATAAGGGGATTGTTCACTTCTCTCCGGATTTCCTTCTTTAAAAAATGATGTGCTGTCTGTTCGGTGTCATAGGTTGGAATATAGTCCTTTAATCCACTGAAGTCAGTTTAGATTGTTATGAATGTTACAGCACATAGCTTAGTAGGTCACTGTTGGTTAATGGCAGTGAGCCATTCAGGTCTGGAAGGTTTTACCAGCAGCCTTGGTCTGTGCTGAGTTCGCTGGGATTGGAGTGGAGTTGGGGGAACAGCCAGAGTTTCTTGTTTTGATCGATAGTCAATGATCAGTGCTGGGAATTGCATGTGTCACCATCAATCAAGAACAGTTTTGAGCTTGATAGTGATACCCACATGCCTATGTTCAAATTATCCACCAACACTCACGGTTTGAGTTTACACACCAAGAAAGGCTGTATATGCAAAAGAAGAATCCTACATTCTTTCCAAGCACTTTTTATTTTGGTGTATTGTGCCACCCAATTCAAGCTTATGCAATGTTAAGAAAGGAAAAGAGAGTAGCAGGTTGCTGGGAGACAGCTGAGATGGCAGTGATGGAGGGGGAAGAATAGTTTCCTTCAGAGTATAGTCACATCTTAGAGGAAAGCACAGGTATGGGAAGCACAGTGTATGACTGTCAGTCAGCAGAGTAGGGGGAATCTAAGGGAGGTAGAGAAGGTGGTCCCACAGACACTGGTCCTGTCCAACATGTATGATGCACTTGCTGCCTGTGAGGATAAGGAGAAAGGCTGTGGGAAGAACAGCCAGAATGCTGACCTTGGCAGCATGGAGCACAAGGCAGTTCAAGGGTGGGGGAGCAGCAGAAGATAAAGGTTGTAGTCATAGGGGACTCAATAATTAGGGGGATAGATAGCAGCCATTGCAGTCACGACCGAGAGTCCAGGAGGGTGTGTTGCCTACCTGGTGCAAGGGTAAAGGATATCTCAGAGCAACTGGAGAGGAACTTGGAAAGGGATGGGGAAGATGCAGTTGCCATGGTCCATGTCATGACCAATGACATAGGGAAGAATAGGGAGCAGGTCCTGCTAAGGGAGTATCAGAAACTAGGAACTAAATTAAAAAGCAGGACCTCAAGGGTAATAATCTTCATATTATTATCCGAGGCACATGCTAATTGGCATAGGAACAAACAGATCAGGAAAGTAAATGTGTGGCTGAAGGATTGGTGTGGAAAAGAGTGGCTCCATTTCATGGGACACTGGCAGCAGTACTGGGACAGGAAGGACCTGTTCTGCTGGGACGGACTGCACTTGACCAAGCCCTAGTTGAAAGGATAAATAGGGCTATAGAAAGGACATTCAACAAACAAAGGGTGGTTGGGGTGGTAGGGCTCAGGCAGAAATAAAAGTGAAAATAGCCTGAAGATAAGAGAAAGGGATGAGAGCGAAGTTCAGATCCTAAATAGTATTAAAGGTAATATAAACACTTCAGGTTCAGAAAAAAATAGTAAATAATAACAAATAAAAATACAACAGGGGTATTGCAGAATAAGCAGTGTGATAATTTAAAATGTGTGAGAGAAACAGCATCAGGGCAAAAGGGCAAATAAGAGTTCTATACAGTAATGAACATAGTTTAAGGAATAAAACAAGCAAATTAGAAGCGCAAATCCAGCTTAAAGGATAGGACATATTGGCCATCATTGAGACCTAGCTACAAGCTGACCCTGACTGGGAGATAAATATTCCAGGTTATAAGTGTTGTGTATGTACCTTTAAGAGAAGAACTGATTTTATACTGCAGTACCGGCAGTGACCACCCCTGTATAAAAGGCCCTAGCAGGCTTCTGTACTTCAATCTGAAGTTACCCTCTGTTCAGTAAAATACCTGTTTGATTGTTCTCCCGCAGTCCGTGTATTATTGAGGCGCGGACTTTACAGTGGCGACGAGCAAGTTCGAACTCACCTGCAGTACTGCATCACCTCACGGGGATCTTTCCCTGAGAAGAAGTTTCTTGGAGGTCGAAGTCAGAGCAACGGGCGACGACCGCGGGCTACCGCCCAAGGATCCGCTGGTGTTCGGAGAATTGCAGGAAAGGCTGTGGAGAGCTGGGCTTGGCTCCCCAGTCAAGGTGTTCCAGAAAATCGTGCTGTTAGCAGGTAGTGCGCTGACCCTTCCGGACTGCGGCAGGCTCGAGCTCGATCGAGCGGCTCTGCAAAAGGGGCCGCACAGCGTTGCCGGGAGGAAAGAGAGAGAGAGAGGGTGGAGTGCACAGGGCGTGGTCGGTGCTCAAGAACCGGGCAGCGGAGAGAAAATAAATGAGGGGAAGGAAAAGTGAGACGCGCCGAAGCCGCGGGTCGCCGCCATTACCCTGTAGAATGCTAGGAGCAGTGTGGCAGCAAGGGGAAGAAGGAAAAGCGCGGGAGGCGCCATTTTATTCCATTGGGGAAAAAGGAAAAGCGCGGGAGGCGCCGTTTTAAATCACCCAAGATGCCGAAGAGTGGCAGTATCACTGCTTTCGACAACGAGGTAGAAGACTGGACCACGTATGTGGAAAGAATTGAAGTATACTGCAATGCCAATGAGGTGGCCAATGGAAAGAAGGCGTCGGTATTATTAAATTTAATGGGCGCGAGAACGTACGGCCTATTGCGGAATTTAATTACCCCAGCTAAACCAATGGAGAAAAGTTTTGAAGAGATTGTTAATATCTTACAGGAACACCTAAACCCTACACCGCTGCTGATAGCAGAAAGATTCAAGTTCCATAAAAGAAACCAGCACAAAGATGAGAACAATGCTGATTATCTTACGGAACTATGCAAGTTATCGAAGCTCTGCCAGTTCGGAGCAGGACTGGCAGACACTTTATGGGATAAGTTTGTCTGCGGGCTCCAGAGTGCAGGAACCCAGAAACGACTACTTTCGGAAAAGGACCTGACGCTAGAACAGGCTTTCAGCGTGGCAGTATCCTACGAAGCAGCAGCATGGGGAGCTGCGGAAATACAACAGAAACCACAAGAATACAGCGCTAACGAAATGGCGTATGGAGCAGAAAAGTGCTATCGCTGCGGCAGAACAACCCATGATCAGAAGGACTGCTGGTTTAAGGACAAAGTATGCAGGCAATGCGGGAAAATGGGACATATAACAAGAGTCTGCAGGTCGGGAAAGAAAACCAACACTACAAGAACAACTAAGGAAAAGTACAAGAAAGTAAAAAAAATGACAGACAGTAGCTCGGAAGATCAGGAGAGTGATAACAACTCTGGGAGCAGAAGGCTAAGTTGTCTAAAGTTACACAATGTGCTCGCAAAGGAGGATCACCGAACCATTTGGGTCACCCTCATGATAGCAGGGTCCCAAGTAAAGATGGAATTGGATACAGGATCAGCCCTAACTGTCATGAATCGACGAGACTATGAGCAGCTATTCTCACACATACCCTTAAAGGACACGTCCATTGTATTGAAGACATACACGGGGCAAAAAGTCTACCCCAGAGGAAAAATAAGCGTGCCAGTTAAATATAACGGCAAGGAAACACAGAAACTGTATCTATATATACTACAAGATGGAGGACCACCATTATTGGGACGTGAATGGATCCGAAAAATACAATTGGATTGGCATTCCATTCTGGCACTAACTGTGACTGACAAAAAAGAAGATGACGTCACACCTGGACGACTGTCACAAATTCTAACTGACGCGAAAGAGGTGTTCCACCAAGGACTTGGGACTCTAAAAGGAGTAAAGGCAATGATAAAAATCGAGGATAACGCAAACCCAAAATTTATTAAGGCCACACCGGTGCCGTATGCGATCCGCCCAGCCGTCGAAGCAGAACTGGAGAGTCTGGAGCATTTGTGTGTGCTGTCCAAGGTGGATTGGAGCGAGTGGGCCACACCCATCGTTCCTGTAATGAAGAAATCATTGAACAGCACGCCTGGGGAGTCGAAGAAGGTTCGCATCTGTGGGGACTTCAAGGTAACTGTGAACCCAGTCCTGCACACAGTACAATATCCACTTCCACGGATAGAAGATATTTTCACCTCACTATCTGGAGGGAAATGCTTTACGAAGATTGATCTGGCCCAAGCGTATCTACAAATGGAGGTGGAAGAAGCATCCAGGAAATACCTCATGATAAACACTCACAAAGGCCTTTACCAGTACAATCGACTGGTATTCGGGGTAGCATCAGCCCCGGCTATTTGGCAGAGGGCAATGGAACAAGTCCTTCATGGGATCCCAGGGACCCAGTGTTATTTGGATGACATCCTGGTGACGGGCGAAAATGACAGTGAACACCTTGCCAACCTGGAGCAGGTGCTCACTAGATTGCAGGAATATGGGCTACGAGCTAACCGCCCCAAATGCGAGTTCTTCAGGAGACAAATCTCGTATTGTGGCCAAATGTTTGATGAGGAAGGGTTGCATAAGTCGCCAGACAATATTGAGGCTGTAGTCAAGGCTCCAGCACCGGAAAATGTGTCGCAACTGAGGTCATTTCTCGGGCTGGTGAACTACTACCATAAGTTCTTGCCGAATTTATCTACAATTCTGCACCCACTGAATGCCCTGCTGCAAACTGGAGTAACATGGAAATGGAGTGATGAGCGTAAGCGTGCCTTTCAGAAAAATAAATGCCTAATCACTTCAAAAGAAATATTGGCCCACTACAACCCAATACTACCGATTCGGTTGGCATGTGATGCATCTCCCTACGGCATTGGAGCTGTGCTGTCACACAAATTCCTTGATGTTTCAGAGAGGCCAATAGCCTTTGCGTCGCGCTCATTAACCTCAGCCGAGCGTAACTATGCCCAGATTGACAGGGAGGACCTCAGCCTGGTGTGGGGGGTGAAAAAGTTCAATCACAATCTGCACGGGCAGAAATTCACCCTACTGACTGATCATCAGCCCCTGGTCTCCATTTTTAATCCAAAGAAGGGCGTTCCGGTGATGACAGCGCAACGGCTGCAAAGATGGTCACTTTTTCTAGGGGCACATCCGTATGACATAGAGTACAAGGGTACGAAACAGCATGGAAATGCTGATGGGCTGTCGCGCCTACCGTTGCCTATGGTAGAGGAAGCACCTGCAGTGGACCCTGTTGAGATATTCCATGCGACCATAGTCGAATGTCTGCCTGTTACAAACTCAAGTATAGAGAAAGAAACCCAAATGACCCGACACTCTCTCGCGTCTATTATTTGACGGTGAAGGGATGGCCAGCACATGACGACTCACTGTTGCCAGCATTCTCGCCAAGGAGAGAACTGCTGTCAGTGTGCCGGGGGACCTTGATGTGTGGATCCTGAGTGGTAATTCCACCCAAGTTGAGAGACAGAGTGCTCAATGAGCTCCATGAAGGTCATCTGGGAGGGGTAAAAATGAAAAGCCTAGCTTATGTGTGGTGGCCAGGAATCGATAAACAAATCGAGGATATGACCAAGAGCTGCTCGGGATGCCAGAAAGTCCAAAATGCACCACCACAGGCCCCTCTACACCCATGGGAGTGGCCCTCATCTGTATGGCAACGGGTACACATTGATTTTGCTGGTCCATTTATGGACTCAATGTTTCTAATCGCCATGGATGCCCATTCGAAGTGGCCAGAGGTCATCAAAATGTCCTCCACCACCACGGAGAAAACTATTGCAGTCCTACGCACCATCTTCACCAGGAATGGCTTGCCAGAACAGATTTGCTCTGACAATGGGCCACAGTTTGTGTCCGAGGATTTCCGGAGGTTTCTGAGGAATAATGGGGTGAAACATTACACATCTGCCCCATATCATCCAGCCACAAATGGATTGGCTGAGAGGTTTGTTCAGACCTTTAAAAAGGCAATAAAGGCGATGTATAACGATGACATACCTCTACAACACAAGGTATATAATTTCTTGTTTGCTTACCGGAATGCAACACATGCAGTCACCAACCAAGCTCCAGCCATAATGTTCTTCAACCGAAGGCTAAGATGTCGCCTGGATTTGCTCAAACCAAACATAAGATGAGATGTTGAGGATAAGCAATTCCAGCACATCAATGAGAAGCCAACCAGGAGCTTCAAGATAGGGCAACCAGTCTTGGCCCGTGACTACCGAACAGAAAAATGGCAGCCAGGAACGATATGTACACAGCAGGGACCACTAATGTACACAGTGGACGTTGGAGAGAGCATCGTGAGATGCCATGCTAACCAGATTCTAGAGTCACAGGAACAAGCCAAACCCATACCACAAGCATGTGCACCTGGTAATGAGCCCGAAGTAAAGATTGCGTCTACCTCAGAAGCAGTGGTATTGGAAGCTGACGAACCAACCAATGACAATGAGCCAGAATCGACTCCACCGCCAGAACAGGATACTTGAAAGGCACTATCCAGTCAGGATTAGGAAGCCTCCTCAAAGACTGAACTTATAAATGATTATTTCAGTTGATGTATATCGTACTGAGAAAATTATAATTGTAATTAGTTATTATTTAGTTGTTAAATTAATGTTATGTACTGTTTATCTAAAAGGGGAGGTATTGTTGTGTATGTACCTTTAAGAGTAGAACTGATTTCATACTGCAGTACTGGCAGTGACCACCCCTGTATAAAAGGCCCTAGCAGGCTTGTGTACTTCAGTCTGATGTTACCCTCTGTCTCAGCATTTCTGGCTGTGCAGCTGCCTCAGTCTGCAGGAGGAGAAGGATCAGGAGCAGGCAAACCAGGAGAGTGGAGAGTGGAAAGTGTTGGTCTCCTGACCAGGAAGACGAGGTCAACAATAGGCCACCACCACCACCTCCACCATCATCATCCCATCAACAGGGGTGCCTGGAGAGAGAGGACAGAGGAGGAGAAGGAGAAAGGAGGCCAGCAACAACATCAACCAGGGGAGAGGCCTTTCCTATCACTGCCTCCCCAAATTGGCCTCCACTTCAGGAGAGGGAGAGAGGGGAGAGAAACCACCATCAACAGAAAACAACCAACTGTTTGGAAGGAGGGAAGGAGAACATCTTTCTGAACATCTACAGGTGGGTGTTATTTGGGGCACTCTCCCAAAGACTTTGTATTTTAGGTGGGGGGAGAATAGAAGAAACAAGGCCGGATCATCAAGGGGTGTCTGTGTGTGTGTGTGGCTCTTGTTAAAAACTAGGCCACACACACCACTAATAAGCACCCCTTCTATTGCCTGACCTGGGACAGCTGGAGCTGCCTAGGTGAAGTCCAATTTCATTAATAACATCGTTAAGACCTGGTGTGGGACTGAGCCTGGGGCATCTCCAGCTTTCCCAGGTGAAGACATCTTCTCCCCCTGCCAGAAGACCACCACCATCAAAGGCTTTTAATTTTCCATCGGAGAGTGCACCCCTGCCAACACCCACCCACCCACCATCCTGAGTGGCAACCCTGCCCTTGCGGCCTCCCTCCTTCCCACCCCCTCTCTCTCTCTCTCTTTGTCTCTCTCTGCCTCTTTCTCTAGGCACTTCAATTTCATTTCATCTTTATTGATTAATTGCCTATTGAGCAGAGGGGAGAAGGCCCCTCTCCCAATTTCAATCAATAAGGGGAGAGGAGTGCCTTCACTTTAAACAGCTCCCTCTGCTCAATAGAGGACCAAAAGAAATACCTGAGGCCATTAACACCTTCAGGCCTGTGACTTGGGGTGAGTGTAGCCGTTATATAAACACCCCATAATGGCGACTGCATCTTCGCCGGTGGTGGGGCCAGCCAGGACTTATGCGGGAGTGGCAGCCACAGCCACAGCTGCTCCCGCTACTTCTGCTGCCCCGTCACCTTTTAAACTTATGACAAAAAAGCTTGGGGTGAAGAGCTGCACTCACCCCACTATGACCATTGAGGCCTGCGTTAAAGCCATGGCTGGGGTTGTCGGCCCCTCAGCCATCGTCATGGCCTCAAAAATGTATGGGAAGGCTGTGTTCTTCCTGGGGTCGGAGCGGGCGGTGATCCTGGCCGTCGCCAAGGGGCTCACCGTGGGCGGGACCTTCCTGCCGGTGGATCCTCTCGAGGCCACCGCGCAGAGGATCGTCATTTCTAACGTCCCGCCCTATGTTCCTGGTGAGCTCCTCCTCCCCCATTTACGCCAACTTGGGGAGGTGAGGTCGGGGATCACGCCCATCCCGCTCGGCTTCCGGGAGGCCAGCCTTCGCCACGTCTTCTCCTTCCGGCGCCAGCTGTTTATCCAGCTGGCGCGGGAGGAGGACACCGACGGGGCGTTTGTCGTCCTCCACGAGGGGACTGCCTATCGTGTCTTCTGGACGTCGGACGGTGTGCGGTGCCATGCCTGCAAGGAGGTGGGGCACATCAGGAAAAACTGCCCCGCCTCCAAGGCCGCCAGATCGTCTAGTGCGGCCGAGGCTGGCGTCGCTGCCGCTCCTCCCCCCGGGTCTGCCCGCGCATCCCGAGTAATCGATGCGCGGTCGACGCCGGAGGCCGATGCCATCAAGGCCTCCGGCGGGGGGGGAGGGAGCGCGTCCGGCCGGAAAGAGGGTGCGGAATAAAACTAAACACCTTGGGGCGGGTCCCCCCGTGGAGGGCCACCCCTTGCCCCTTGGGCGCCTCACACCCGCGCTCCTCGCGGAGTTGATCGGGGCAGGCGCGAGTGGGATGGGCCTTGTGCCCGAGCCTGTGGCCGCAACCGCCGTAGCGGTAACGCCAATACCTGCGGCCGGGCTCGGGCCCGAGGAACCCGACAAACCTGCTCTGCCGGAGGGAGTAGAGGAGGAGGCCTCTGCAGACATGGAGGTCTCCCTCGCTCCCTCCGTGCTAAAAAGAAGGCGCGACCCCCTGGAAGAGGAGGAGGACCGGGAGGAGGAAGGTCCCTCTGAGCAGGGGGAGTCATCGCCCGCCGCGGGTACTGCACACCCCCCCCCGCTGTCATCATCACCAGCGATCGGCAGGGGTCGCCTGTCTCTAGGGAGGCTGAGGCAGATGGGCCTGTCCGGCACATGCCTCCCGGGGATGGGGATGAGACCCTGCCCGTGGCGGGGGTCGCGGATCAACCCGTGGAAATTGACACTTTATATGTACCATTACCCCTCGCCGGGTCGGGCGGCCTGGGGTCTGTGTCGGGCGAGCTCGAGGCAAATGAGCTCACCAAATGTGACCAGCCATCTCCCAGGGGCTGCTCGTCCCGGTCGTGGTTTTAATTCAAGACACCCCATCCGCTGGGTCACTGGATGACCTCGTGCCCCTCGCCGAGTCTCTCCTCATTCCCGTAAGGGAACTCCGGGACTTTATGGCCATGTGCCAGGGTTGGCACAATAAGATCCGGCTGGCCCTCGACAGGTGGTCGGAGCTGGCGCTGCTCATCGCGTCCGTCCGCGCCGCCGTTAAAATCATGGGTGCGGACGAGGGCGTGGACCCGCTCGAGCTCTGTCGGCTCAGAACGTTTCTCACTGGGCTGCTGAGGAAGTGGTGGCTGACCAGCGGCTGCGCTCCCTCCCCCCGTTAGGTGTAGGTAGAGGTTGCACTATGCTTCTGACATGAAGATAACCATAGCCAGCCTCAATATCAACAGCAGCAGGGAGGCGCGCCGCAGATTCAATAACTTCTCGGTCCTTCCGGGAGACGAAGCCACATGGCTCCTGGAGTGGCAAGGAGGGGTCAGCATGAGTCACCTCTCCAACAATTCCAGCGGGGTGGCTATCTTGCTGGCCCCGCATTTTCAGTCGGAGATCTTGGGGGTCAAGGAGCACATGCCGGGCCGCTTGCTACAGGTCACTGTTTGCCTGGGGGGTGTGCTGCTCCATCTAGTGAACGTGTACAGCCCACAGACCGGTGCACAGCAAGTGCGCTTCATCGAAGAAGTGTCCACTCTTTTGGGCTCCGTCGACGCAGGCGAGTGCGTCATCCTCGGGGGGGGATTTTAACTGCACCTTCGAGGCGAGGGACCGTTCGGGTCCCCCGCGAAGCCCGGCAGCGATGGAGAAGTTGAGGGATCTGGTCGGGTCCTTCGACTTGGTGAACGTCTGGTGAAAACTCCACCCTGACTCCAGCGCCTTCACTAGTGTGAGGTCTGGGGGAGGAAGGTCGAGAATCAACCGCCTCTACATTTCCCGGGTGTACGTCTCCTGTGTTCCAGCGGCTTCCATGCGGCCGGTGCTGTGCACGGACCACCACCTGGTGTGGGCGGAGCTCGCTCTGCTGCGCGCACAGGGGGGATCCGCGTACTGGCAATTTAACAACCTGCTGCTGGAGGACGCGCGGTTCTGGGATTTGTTTCGTCGGTTCTGGGCCGACTGGAGAAAGGAAGCGGGGGGGCTTCCCCTCCTTGAGGCTATGGTGGGACGTGTGCAAGGCTCACGTCCGTCTCTTCTGTCAGGAGTACGCGAAGGGGTCGACCAAGAGGCGGGAGGCCCGGGTCGGGCGGTTGGAGAAGGAGGTGCTCGACCTGGAGTCCCGTCTCGGTCAGGTCGTCGAGGACTGGGCCCCGCGGAAAGTGTACGAAGAGAAGAAGGGCGCGCTAAAGGACCTGCAACTCATCGGGTCCCGAGGCGCGTACGTGAGGTCGTGGATCCAGCTCCTGCGGGACCTGGACCACGGCTCCCCCTTCTTCTACTCGCTGGAAAAAAGACGGGGGGTCCGTAAGCAGCTCTTGGGGCTGCTGGCCGACGACGGATCTCTGGTCTCAGATCCGGAGGGAATCAGCGCGGAGACCCGCGCCTATTATGGGGCCCTGTTCTCTCCGGATCCGTCCAGCGAGGATGCGCGCAGAGTTTTGTGGGAGGACCTGCCGAAGGTCAGCCCGGAGGACGCCGAAAAATTGGACGCTCCGCTAAGCCTGGCGGAGCTGACCGGCGCCCTCTGCCAGCTCTCCAGGGGAAAGTCCCCGGGGCTGGACGGGCTGACCGTGGAGTTCCACGGGGCATTCTGGGACGTCTTGGGGGGCGACTACGCGCGGGTCCTGGGGGAAAGTTTGGCGACCGGGGAGATGCCCCTCTCTTGGCGCAGGGCGGTCATTGTCCTGCTGCCTAAGAGGGGCGATCTCCGCCTCCTTAAGAACTGGTGCCCGGTCTCCCTCCTCAGCACGGACTATAAAATCTTTGCCAGGGCCATGTCTGCTCGCCTTGGCACCGTGCTGGCCCACATGATACACCCCGACCAGTCCTACACGGTCCCGGGCCGGACCATCCACGATAACATCCATCTGGTTCGGGACCTGGTCCACCACTCCCAGAGGGCTGGTCTGTCAGTCGCCTTCCTTTCCCTGGATCAGGAGAAGGCGTTCGACAGGGTGGATCACGAGTATCTCTTCGGGACTCTGCGCGCATTCGGGTTTGGGACGCATTTTGTCGCCCGGATCCGACTTCTGTACGCCACCACGGAGTGTCTGATTAAAGTTAACGGGTCCTTGATGGCGCCCCTTCACTTCGGGAGGGGGGTGCGTCAGGGATGCCCCATGTCCGGTCAGTTATACGCCATTTGCGTGGAGCCTTTCCTGTGCCTCTTGCGGAAGAGGTTGACGGGACTGGCTCTGCAAGGGCCGGGTGTGGAGGTGGTCCTCTCGGCTTACGCCGATGACGTGCTCCTCGCGGTCATGGATCCCGCTGACTTGCGGAGGATGCGGGAATGCCAGCAGATTTACTCGGACGCATCCTCCGCCAAGATCAACTGGGAGAAATGTTCCGGACTCCTGGTGGGTCAGTGGCGGGTGGACTCCCTGCCGGAGGATTTCAGGCCTTTCGCCTGGAGCACCACGCACCTCCTCTATTTGGGAGTCTACCTTAGCCCTGCCGAGGATGCCTGGCCGGCGAACTGGCAAGAGCTGGAGGCCAAAGTCACCGCTCGCCCAGGACGCTGGACAGGACTGCTCCGAGTGTTGTCCTACAGGGGTCGAGCGCTGGTTAGAAACCAGCTGGTGGCCGCCATGTTGTGGTACCAGTTGGTCACTTTGATCCCTCCCCCTGTGTTTGTCGCCAAGATGCAGAAGAAGCTCATCGACTTCTTCTGGGACAAAAGGAAGCACTGGGTCTCTGCCGCGGTTCTGAGTCTCCCGCTTAGGGAGGGCGGTCAGGCGCTGGTGTGCCTTTGCACCCAGGCTGCGACTTTCCATCTTCAGACGCTGCAGAGATACCTGTACGTCGAGAATCCTCCGAGATGGTGTGCGCTGGCGACGTATTTCTTCCGCCAGCTGCACGGCCTCAATTACGGCACGCAGCTCCTGTTTGTGAAAGTGGGCTGCAGGCGTGCCGGCCTGCGGGAGCTGCCTGTCTTCTACCAGGAACTGCTATGGGTTTGGAACTACGTCGCTTCCAGGCGGAGCTCTCCCCCGTCAGGAGCGGCGGCTCTCCTTCGGGAGCCGCTGCTCAGGAATCTGCACCTCCACGACCGCGGGTTTGGGCGGCTGGCGGAGGGCAGGGCTGTGCCTGGCAAGGTGACCAGAGTTGGGGACCTGCTCGATGGTGGAGGAGCGGGCTGGATGGCGCCGGAGGAGCTGGCGCAGCGCCTGTCCTGGGCTAACGTCCGGCTCGCGGTCGAAGCCATCGAGTCGGTGAAAGTGGCACTGGGCCCCGACTCCACTAGGTGTATCAAGGCGGCTCAAGCACGTGGGGCGATCCCGTCTGAGCTTACCCCCATTCAGACGGAATTCCTCATCGGCGCCCGGCCCCGAAACTCCCCTCGGGAACCGGCGCCTCACAACTTGAGCCGTCTCGAGGAAATACCCTCCGTGCCTTTTCATTCCGCGCGGAGGGGTTTCTTGTACGGTCTGCTCCTGCACACTCTCCACTTTGCCATCTTCGTCTGCCATCCGGACACACCTTGGCGTGGCGTCTTGCCGACCGACGGAGGCGGAGGTCCCCAATGGAGGGCTCTCTATGCAGGAGTCCTCCCTTGTTCCATCGGGGACTTGGCCTGGAGGGTGTTGCACGGAGCGATCCCGTGCAATATGGTTTTAAGTAGGTTCACGGACTCCCAGGCTGCCTGCATTTTTTGCGGCCTGGAGGAGTCCGTGTTTCACGTTTACGTCGAGTGTGAGAGGTTGCAGCCCCTCTTTCATTACTTGAAGGGGCTGCTCCTCGATTTTTGGTTGCACTTCAGTCCCACGCTCTTGATCTACGGTCACCCGGCGCGGAGGGCAGTGGGCAGGTTGGAGGACCTCCTTGTAGGCCTGCTCCTGGGCCTGGCTAAAAGAGCCATCAATTGGTCCAGGCAGCGGGCGGTCGAGGGGGTCGTCCGGCCGGATTGCCTGCCTCTCTTCCGCGGCCATGTTTGCGCCCGGGTGGCCCTGGAGATGGAGCACGCGGTGTCCGCCGGCACGCTTGAGTATTTCCATGACCGGTGGGTGCTGCGGGGACTGGAGTGCATCATCAACCCGGAAAACCAAATTTTAATTTGATTTGTTAAGTTTTAGTTGAACTTTTGTTAATTTACAGTCCAATTTGTTTTGGGGTTTTTTGGGGGTCCAAACAAAAGTTCAGTAAAATACCTGTTTGATTCTTCTCCCGCAGACCGTGTATTATTGAGGCGCGGACTTTACAATAAGGTCTTTAGAAAGGACAAGAAAATTCAAAAAGGAGGAGGAGTAGCAACATTGATAAAGGACACTATTACAGCATTAAAAAGTGGAGATATCAGTAAGGGTTAGCAGGTAATTGTGGTAAACCACTGTATTGTATATTGCCACCTCTGGGTGGCGCTGTGTATGGAGGCATGCCTCAGCTGACTCCACCCACCACTGTGTGGGTTTCGTTCAGACTTGTTCAGTCACTCACGAAGAAGCATGGTCTCTTCTTAGCTAATAAAAGCCTTATTCATCTCTTCTTTCGACTCATCATCTCTTCTTCGACTCATCACCTTTTATGAAGTAATTGATAAGCGTATCAATTTTATTAGCTAAAAGTTAAATGGCGACACCTGAGGAGCAACAACAGCAACGGATACAGCAGACATTGCTGAGAGCCCTCAGACCACCACGCCTGGACCTCGACCCTCAAGATGTGGGTGCATCAGCCAAGTTTGAACACTGGCTGAGCTGCTTTGAATCCTTCCTCGCAATCTCACAGGTTACAGAGGAGGATCACAAACTGAAAATTTTGACCGCCCAGGTGAGCCATCAAGTATATATGCTAATCCGGGACTCTAATACGTACGTGGCGGCCCTCGAGCTACTAAAAGGGCAATATACGCGCCCAGTGAACACAATTTACGCCCGACACCTCTTGGGATCCCGCAGGCAGCAACCGGGAGAATCGGTAGGGGCATTTGCACGGGCGCTACTGGCACTCTGCAGAGACTGCGATTGTAAAGCGGTAACGGCTGTGGAGCACACGCAGGGACTCGCCTGTGATGCCTTCGTCAGGGGCCTCCAGTCAGACCACACCCGGCAGAGACTGCTAGAAAGCAAGGAACCCGACCTGAAGACGGCCATTGCCCTTGCGCTCTCGTTAGAGGAGGCCCACCGAAACCTCGAGGCATACCCCCGTAACGGCGCCGAGACATGGCAATCGAAACCGTGGGACACGGGACCGCCGCCCCCGGCACCAACCGCTGCAGCGACCCAACCGAGAGAGCAGCCTCCGGTAAGAACTGCTTCGATGCCCAGTAACCAGGCCCAAAAATGCTATTTCTGTGGCCAGTTAAAACATCCCAGAGCGCACTGCCCAGCTAAGACAGCTACCTGCTCGGGCTGCGGGAAGAAAGGCCATTACGCTAACGCCTGCAAGGGGAAGCCAGCCAGCAGCGCAGCGTGCGGGCCGTGGGAGCAGCCATCTTATCCGCCATTTTGTGTACCCCCGGCCGCATGGCATCCGCCGCCATCGTATCCAACGCACTCAACCGCCATTTCGTCACCGGAACCGACCACCGTCTCGGCGGATGACTATAGTGACTCACTAAGCCACATACTGGCCTCCGTGACGCTGGATCAAGCCCTCCCTCACCATCTATCCAGCTCCATGATGGATATCGCGGTAAACGGCCGCGCCACCAGTTGCCTGATCGACAGCGGGAGCACAGAGAGTTTCGTCCACCCCGACACGGTACGTAGCCACTCCCTCACGATTCTGCCAACGCACCATCGCATTTCTATGGCGTCCAAGTCCCAGTCAATGGACATCAGCGGCTACTGTGTGGTGACCCTGTCAGTAGGGGGCACTGAATATCAAAAATTTAAACTGCTAGTCCTGCCCCGTCTTTGCGCTGCCGTCCTGCTAGGGTTGGATTTTCAGTGCCACCTTAAGAGTGTCACACTAGCATACGGTGGACCCCTCCCCCCACTCACAGTCTGCAACCAACAACTTTTAAATCGCCCGCTGCAAACCACCTGCAGCCTTTCCACATTAAAAGTCCCCCCCCCTCCCCTGTTCGCTAACCTCACCCGCGACTGTAAACCCATCGCTACCAAAAGCAGGCGGTACAGTGCCGGGGACAGAGCTTTTATCAGCTCCGAGGTGGAGCGGCTCTTGAAGGAGGGCATTATCGAAGGTAGCACTAGCCCCTGGCGAGCCCAGGTTGTAGTCGTTAAAACCACTGCAAAACGCCGCATGGTAATCGACTACAGCCAAACCATAAACCGGTACACCCAGCTGGACGCGTACCCCCTCCCTCGCATATCTGATATGGTCAATCAGATTGCGCAATACAAAGTATTCTCCACCATCGACCTTAAGTCAGCGTACCACCAGCTGCCCATCCGCCATGAGGACCGCCAGTATACTGCCTTCGAGGCAAACGGCCGCCTCTACCACTTCCTTAGGGTCCCCTTCGGCGTCACCAACGGGGTTTCGGTCTTCCAAAGGGAGATGGACCGAATGGTTGACCAGAACGCGCTGCGGGCAACCTTCCCCTATTTGGATAACGTCACCATCTGCGGCCACGACCAGCAGGACCACGACGTTAATCTAGCAAATTTCCTCCGTACGGCCCAACGGCTGAACCTAACGTACAATAAGGAAAAATGTATGTTTCACACCAAGCGCCTGGCCATCCTCGGCTGCGTGGTGGAGAACGGAGTCATCGGGCCCGACCCCGACAGAATGCGCCCCCTAATGGAGCTACCCCTTCCCCACTGCCAAAAAGCACTGAAGAGATGCCTGGGGTTTTTCTCCTACTACGCCAAAGCCAGGCCCCTCATCAAAGCCACCTCCTTCCCCCTGACACCAGAGGCGTGTGCAGCCTTCACTCTTATCAAGAACGATATCGCGAAGGCCGCAATGCACGCGGTGGATGAGTCCATCCCCTTCCAAGTGGAGAGCGATGCCTCCGACTTCGCCCTAGCCGCGACCCTTAACCAGGCGGGCAGACCCGTGGCCTTTTTCTCAAGGACCCTCCAGGGCCCCGAGACGAGACACTCCTCCGTCGAAAAGGAGGCCCAGGCTATTGTAGAAGCGGTGCGTCACTGGAGGCATTACCTGGCCGGGAAACGATTTACCCTGCTCACTGACCAGCGTTCAGTAGCTTTTATGTTTAATAATAAGCAGAGGGGTAAAATCAAGAACGACAAGATCTTGAGGTGGAGAATCGAACTCTCCACCTACAATTATGATATCTTGTATCGGCCAGGGAAACTCAATGAGCCCCCAGATGCCCTATCACGTGGTACATGCGCCAACGCGCAGAGTGATAGGCTGCAGTCCCTCCACAATGACCTCTGCCACCCGGGGGTCACCAGGTTTTTCCATTTTATCAAATCCCGTAACCTGCCCTACTCCATCGAGGAGGTCAGGACCATGACCAAGAGCTGCCAAATCTGCGCCGAGTGCAAACCGCACTTCTATAGGCCGGACAGAGCAAGCCTGATCAAGGCCACCCGCCCCTTCGAACGCCTGAGCGTCGATTTTAAAGGGCCCCTCCCCTCCGCTGACCGCAATGTGTACTTCCTCAACATAGTTGATGAGTACTCCCGTTTCCCCTTTGCCATCCCTTGCCCAGACATGACCAGTACCACGGTCATCAAGTGTCTGAATGACATCTTCGCTCTGTTCGGGTTCCCCAGCTATATACATAGCGACAGGGGCTCATCGTTCATGAGCGACGAACTTCGGCAGTACCTGCTAACAAGGGGTATCGCCACGAGCAGGACCACCAGTTACAACCCCCGGGGGAACGGCCAGGTGGAAAGGGAGAACGCGACGGTTTGGAAGGCAGTCCTCTTAGCACTAAAATCTAAGGGCCTTCCGACCTCCCGCTGGCAGGAGGTCCTCCCTGCAGCGCTTCACTCCATTCGGTCACTGCTTTGTACTGCCACTAATGCGACCCCTCATGAGAAAATGTTCGTTTTCCCCCGGAAGTCTACATCGGGAACCTCGCTACCGGCATGGTTGACTTCTCCTGGGCCCGTCCTACTGCGGAGGCACGTGAGGACGCATAAAACGGACCCCCTGGTCGAGCGGGTGCACCTCCTACATGCCAACCCCCAGTATGCCTGGGTGACATACCCAGACGGGCGGGAGGATACGGTCTCCATACGAGATCTCGCACCCTCGGGTACCCCTGAATTACCACCGTTATCCCCCTTACCACCGTTATCCCCCTTACCACTGTTATCCCCCACCACCCCTCCCAACCCAACCCCTGCAGACGGCATGCCAAAGCCCCAGGAATCTTCGCCAACCACCCAGACACCAGACCCGACGTCGGATGCTGCAACACCACCGCCGCCACCACGACGATCAGGACGTCAGACAAGGCCTCCTGATAGACTTAACTTGTAGTACCCTTCACCCCGCCGGACTTCACATTAAACAAGGGGTGAATGTGGTAAACCACTGTATTGTATATTGCCACCTCTGGGTGGCGCTGTGTATGGAGGCATGCCTCAGCTGACTCCACCCACCACTGTGTGGGTTTCGTTCAGACTTGTTCAGTCACTCACAAAGAAGCATGGTCTCTTCTTAGCTAATAAAAGCCTTATTCATCTCTTCTTTCGACTCATCATCTCTTCTTCGACTCATCACCTTTTATGAAGTAATTGATAAGCGTATCAGTAATAGAAACTCTCTGGGTAGAACTGCGGAATAGAAAAAGTTGTAAGACTTTGGTGGGAGTTGTCTACAGAGCTCCTGGTAGTGGTGGTAAAGTAACGGAATACATAAACGCGGAGATCAGAGAAGTTTGTTGCAAAAATAGAGTGGTTATAATGGGAGTCTTGAATTTTTTACAGAGACTGGTAGAAGCAAAACAGCTCGAGTCCCAAAGGCAGGGAATTTCCTGAGTGCATTTGAGTTTTCTGGTACAATATGTTCTTGAACCAACAGAGAACAGGCCATACAAAAGCAAAATACTGCGGATGCTGGAAATAAAAGCAGAAAATGCTGTAATAGTCAGCAGGTCAGGCAGCATCTGGAAACAGCCCATATTAGATTTAGTGATGAATAATGAGCCTGAATTAGTCAACAATATAACGGTAAGGGAAGACCTAGCTAACAGTGACCATAACAGGATTGAGTTCAATATTAGGCTTGAGAGGGAGAAGGGTGAGTCACAAACTAAAGTTTTATTGTAAGTAAGGTGGACGTTAGAGGCATGAGGCACAAATTGATCACAGTAGACTGTGCAGAACTATTGTAGGATTCGCAAAATTGAACTTTATATTATAAAGGGTCAAATGGCAGAAGAGGTCATGATTTTTAAAGACTGTTTTAAAAGAAGCCCAGAAAAAGGGGCATTCAAAATGGCCACCATACCATGTGACCGGCTTATTGGGACATTTTAAAATGGTTCCTGCGAATCCTCAGACGGCTTTGTGGATTCAACCCACAGTAAGTTCTGGAAGCCGTTTCTGAGAGAACGAAACCAGACACCAACCTATACATATGGATTAGATGCAGATCCAGTCAAGATCGGCCTGGAGACAGAGGCCATCTAAATGTTGACCCAGACAAAAGAGGACAATTTCATATTCATGAGAACAGCACCAAGGACTAGATAACGAGATCAGCAGGACATTAAAAACAATGAAGGTCATTCCAGACCAGAGATGGGCCTTTACTGGCCATCTAAAACATTTTAAAATATAATAACTACCCTGCTGTGCTCCCAGCCTGCCAAAAGTTAAACAAAGAATAACCTGATTTTGGGCGGGAACTGGAAGCTTCTGAAGGAAAAGTATAATTGGAAGAGGAGTGGTTGTTGTTGAGCAAGTGGAATTTGGCGGTTGTTGAGTTGAGTTGGAGTGGAGTCGGAGCTTCTTCGGAGTGGTGGGGTGAGCCTCAGCTTTTCGAGCTCAGCCCTGGAGCGTTGGCAGCCGGTCCAGCTTTTGAGCTGGGTAAAGAGGAGCTGGTTTGGGAGAAGATCAGCGAATTCATCTCCACCGTCGGAGGAAGACGAAGAAGACTAAGCCGCCATCAAGAAGACCGTTCGAGCCAGCGTCCCACCCCGGGGTCAAACATCGGGAGATCATCGACCAACCCTGGGCTGTTGACGGAACTGAGAGGCCCTCTCCCGGCTCGGGAGAAGAGACAAAATAAAACTGAAGAAACGATGGGGCCAGCCCAAGGCTCCTCTGATCGGGGTCGAACCAATGATCCCTGACCCCGCTGACATCCAGAACCAGCCGGTGTCCAGCCGCCCCTGACCCCCATCTCAGGAGAGAGGTGTGGCGCAGTTCGCTGGGGCTTCACGATCCATGTGGAGACGGGATGCCTGAAAGGATCAAACGCAGACTGGTTCAAAACCCTGCACTTCCTAGTTGGATTGGTGAGCATGTTTCTGGCCCTTCACAATCAGATCTAGATAGGTTTAAGGGGGTGGATATTTAAGGGTATAATTAACATGAGTTGTTATCCCTCGATGTTCCGTGTGTTTCTTTATTTCATGATGATCTTTGTAGAGTATAATATGCCTGTATTTGCCTTAGTTAGTATTGTGTCGTTATGATTTGTTTGTGTTTTTCCCTCCCATGTACTCTCTTATCTGCTTGCATTTGATTTATTTTTGCTTATGCAATAAAATTTCATTTTGTTTCATCAAACTTGGTCTACAAGAGTTTTCTCTACATTGTAGTTCCTGCCCCAAAGTCCACAGTATAGAATCTAAGGGGCGAGTGGGTCGAACCACTCAAGGTTTTACTGTGCAAGAGAGAGAGGCCTCTAGAGAGAGAAACCTCTGCGATCTAAAACCCCTTACAGAAAATGACGACCGTGGCAATACTCTGGCAGCAGGATTGCAATGTAGTAGATCCGAGTTTGAATGGTCGAAATGCAATGGACGAGAGGATAGCGGATTATGTCTTTGGCAATGTAAATCTCACTAAACAGTGGATTTCCGATCTCTTACTGGATGGGCATCCGGTGAACGCAGCCCTCAGGTGGACAGAGAGCAAAGAGCATAAGAAGTCAGTGGAGAAGGCAGTGTGGCTGATGTGTTACAAGAAGCAGGTCCAGATCTTGGACCGGGTCGTTGCAGCACAGGCAGGCAGGATTACAACCCAGGCAGCAGAGATAGAGGAAAAGGCCATGGGTGGGGAAAAACTCATCACAGCACTTCAAGCGCTGAATCAGGAACGCCAAGTGGTAGCTAGTCAACATCAGGCTAGGATAGAGTACCTGGAGTGCCAGGTTACTGAGGCAAAGATCAATGAAATGAGGATCCGGGAGAAAAACGCCCGCCTCGCACAACAGCTAAGAGCACAGGAGGAGAAAGTAGTGGAGGTTAAGGCAGCTTACAAGATAGCCCTCGAGCATGGGTTTGAGAGCACAGACCACGGCCCCTGCCAAAAGACCATAGAGGACCTAAGAACGGTCCTGGTTAAGGCAAAAGGCATGGTGTGTCTCGTCAGCCCGAAAGCCAGTCACATGGACTTTTTAAAGGAATCAAAACAGCCAATTCCAGCTGAGGTAGTTGTGGTACCAGCCACCGAGCCTTCAGCACTGCCGAGCTATAGTGAGCCTTGGCCGGAAAAACAGAGGGTGGTAAAAGAGGAGGTAGCCAAGGTGGAATGTGAGAAAGAACAACCACTGGTAGCAAAGCCGGGACCGGCACCAATGTGTCCCGCTCGGCACCAGAGGCTCGGTCCCAACGCCGCCAACGGCGATGTCGGACCCCACCAGAACCAACTCGTGGTGCCCTACGCTGCCCTGCAATTAAGGTCCATGGTGAGCCACCTCACACGACTCACAGTAAAGGGAGATCCGTTGATTCATTTCAGGGAGATAGAGGAAACAGCAGTCATTAATGACTGTGATGAACAGGAACATGTGAAACTGTTGCTTTTCTCCCTGGATTGCACAATCCTTCAGTGCCTCTCAGATGAGAGTAAGAGGGAACAGAAAGGGTGTACGGATCTCAGGGAGGAAGTTTTAGAAGTGATGGCAGTGGACGACGGTAGTCCGTTCGACCGTGTATAAGGGACCGTGCAACTATCTGGAGAACCCCCACGGGTTTTCGCAGAAAGGCTGTGGGCAGTGTATCGACGCAGCTGTCCGGGTATGCCTGAACGGGCTGCAATGAGCGACGACCAGCGGGTTCATTGGCTCCGTTGCTTGGTTACCAACAGCTTGCCAGAGATACGGGCTCTAGCCAGGTCGTGGTTTGATCCCCAAGGTCCCGGTATCACGGAGGAGACGGTGCTCCGTCAGCTAAATGTTGCGTACAAGAATTGTAGAGGTCAGGAAACACCTCCCCAGAAGGGAAAGGTGCATGAGGCAAAACCCGCAGCCCCAAGCAAGAAGGAGTGGCGTCAGGAGGGGAATCGCCCTGTCCAAGCCAAGCTCAATTGCTACGGGTGTGGGAAGGATGGACATTGGCGCAAGGACTGTAGAAATCCGTGGAAGGATAATAAAGGGAAATTTCCCACAGCCCAAGCCCAAGCCCAGACCGCCGCCCCAGCACCAGCCCAATCCCAAGCCGTAGCTCCTGCCCCAGCACAAGGAGCTGGTGCAGTTATGGATACTGCTGCGATTGAATCAATCATAGAGACAATGCGGTCTCTGATGATTTCACAAGGGAAAATAGCTGTCACCACCAGTCTTGTCGTGCCCGAAACCCCGACCGTTGTGCCCAAATGACTAGAGCCGGCGCAGCCCATTTACTTGTGTGCGCTGCGGTATGATATATGGAGGCGACCCCTCGTGGAGATGGAGGTGGAGGAGGTAAAAGGGACCTATTTGTTGGATGCGGGGGCATCGTGCACCGTGATCCAAACAGATAACCCCACCGCCTCGCCCCTGTCCACCGGGGTTCCATATATTCTGTCGGGCTTCACAGGCAAGGAACAGGCTGGCGCACATTCCATTCCCCTCTCCATTCATTTAGGACCACTCCGCACCAAGTGGAGGTGTATACTGATGAAGTGGGAGGTGGAGAATGGGAAAGGGATCCTCGGGTCCGATTTCTTGGTCAAACACGGGATCCTCGTGGACCTAAGAAACCATTGTCTTTGGGGAGCGGGTAAGGGTGAGCCGGGTAGGGTAGTCATCATCCCAGGGGAAGGAGAAAGAGGGACTGATGCGCTATCAATTACTCATAAAAGACTGAGGCCTAGAAATTGAGTGGGGTTAGCGCCCAATTAGAGGCGCTAGAGGGCCTTGCGCCGGAATTATAGCCGCTTCGGAAATTGATTTGGGCCCTACCATCGGTGTTAGCCGGTAGCGCTGCGCCGGCACCGATGACGTCATCGGTGTGCGCAGCGTCCCGGTTGCCGTGGTAACGCGGCCAGACGCCGAAATTCAGTTGCGGCCGCCTCGCCCGTGGCAGCCGCAACCAACGATTTTTCAAAAGTTTCTTGCTGGACTTAGCGCCGGCGCATTAAGGTGGCGCGGCGGCCGGCCGCTTTCCCGGCGGCCGCCTGCCCGCACCTCCCTCCCCGGACTCCTCCACCAGCCCCCCGCGGCACAGATGTGTGTGGGCCTCGAGCCCGGCACTTCTCCGAGGTGCCGGGCTCATTTTTCGTGCGATTCCACCGGCCAGCGGTCGGCTGCAGGCAGCTCCTCCTTAACAGAAGGAGGAGGCCTGCAGTACCCCAGCCTGCCGCACCGCATCGGGTGCCGCAGCGGGGGATTAGCGCCGCAATCCTGCATTCAGCGCCCATTGCGAGGCGCTGACACCCTCCATTAGCGCCCGCAGCCGTCTGGGCGCGGCGCAGCTGAATTTTTGGCGGGCGCAGCGGCAATTAACGCTGGCGCTAAATTTCGGGCGCTACAGCCCTGGCGGAGGCAAACTCAATTTCTCGGCCAGAGAGTTAAGAGAGTAACTAAAGGCTTTTATTAGCAAGGAACAGAGCATGCCTCTCGTGGTTGACTGGGTTCCAAGAAGGCAGGGGGCTGCAGGTCAATCACCTTTATACCTGGGCCTGTGTGGGTGGAGCCAGCCGAGACATCTTGAGGCATGCATAGGTACAACAGTGTGTAACAACAACAACAACAACAACAACAACAACAGTGGTTTACCACATTCACCCCTTGTTTAAAATTGAGTCCGGCGGGGTGAAGTGTACTAAAGGTTCGTATAAGTAAGTCTATCAGGTGGCCTTGTATGCCGTCCTGATCGTCGTGGTGGCGGCGGTGATGGTGCAGCATCCAACGTTGAGTCTGGCATCTCATTGAGTGGTTGGGTGGTCAATGACGGGTCCTGGGGCTGCGGCATGCCGTCTAGCGGGGTTGGGTTGTGGGTAGTGGTGGATGGCAATGGTAGTGTTTCAGGGGCACCCAGAGGTGCGAGATCTCGTGTGGGGGCTGTGTCCTCCCACCCGTCCGGGTACGCTACGTAAGCGTACTGGGGGTAGGCATGGGTAGTGGTGGAGGGCGAGGGGGGTGTTTCGGGAGCACCCGAAGATGCGAGGTCTCGTATGGAGACTGTGTCCTCCCGCCCGTCCGGGTACACCACGTAAGCATACTGAGGGTTGGCATGGAGGAGGCTCACCCTCTCGACCAGGGGGTCCGTCTTATGGGACCTCACGTGCTTCCGCAGTAGGACGGGTCCTGGAGAAGTCAGCCATGTCGGTAACGAGATCCCCGATGTGGACTTCCTGGGGAAGGAGAACATTCTCTCGTGAGGGGTAGCATTGGTGGCTGTACAGAGCAGTGACCGAATGGAATGGAGCGCCGCAGGGAGGACTTCCTGCCAGCGAGAGGTCGGAAGACCCTTAGATTTCAAGTTTAAAAGGACTGCCTTCCAGACCGTCGCATTCTCCCTTTCCACCTGGCCATTCCCCCGGGGGTTGTAGCTGGTGCTCCTGCTTGTAGCGATACCTCTCGAGAGCAGGTACTGCCGGAGTTCGTCGCTCATAAAGGATGAGCCCCTGTCGCTATGAATATAGCTAGGGAAACCGAACAAGGCGAAGAGGTCATTCAGACATTTAATGACCGTGATACTGGTCATGTCTGAGCAAGGGATGGCAAACGGGAAATGGGAGTACTCATCAATTATGTTGAGGAAGTACACATTGCGGTCGGAGGAGGGGAGGGGCCCTTTAAAATCGACGCTCAGCCGTTCAAAGGGGCGCGTGGCTTTGATCAGGCTTGCTCTGTCTGGCCTATAAAAATGCGGTTTGCACTCGGCACAGATTTGGCAGTTCCTGGTCATGGTCCTGACCTCCTCGATGGAGTAGGGCAGGTTAAGGGATTTGATGAAGTGAAAAAACCTGGTGACCCCCGGGTGGCAGAGGTCATTGTGGAGGGTCTTCAGTCTATCGGCCTGCGCGTTGGCGCATGTACCACGTGATAGGGCATCTGGGGGCTCATTGAGTTTCCCGGGCCGGTACAAGATATCGTAATTGTAGGTGGAGAGTTCGATTCTCCACCTCAAGATCTTGTCGTTCTTGATTTTGCCCCTCTGCTTATTATTAAACATAAAAGCTACTGAACGCTGGTCAGTGAGCAAGGTAAATCGTTTTCCGGCCAGGTAATGCCTCCAATGTCGCACAGCTTCCACAATGGCCTGGGCCTCCTTTTCGACAGAGGAGTGTCGAATCTCGGGGCCCTGGAGGGTCCTTGAGAAAAAGGCCACGGGTCTCCCCGCCTGGTTAAGGGTTGCAGCTAGGGCAAAGTCGGATGCGTCGCTCTCCACTTGGAAAGGGATGGACTCATCCACTGCGTGCATTGTGGCCTTCGCAATATCTCCTTTTATGAGAGTGAAGGCTGCACAGGCCTCTGCTGTCAGGGGGAAGGAGGTGGACTTGATGAGGGGTCTGGCTTTGTCCGCATAGTTGGGCACCCACTGAGCATAGTACGAGAAAAACCCTAGGCATCTCTTCAGTGCTTTTTGGCAGTGGGGGAGGGGGAGCTCCATAAGGGGGCGCATCCTGTCGGGGTCGGGGCCGATGACTCCGTTCTCCACTACACAGCCAAGAATGGCAAGGCGCTTGGTACGAAACATACATTTGTCCTTGTTGTATGTTAGGTTCAGCCGCTGGGCCGTACGGAAGAATTTCTCTAGATTAACATCATGGTCCTGCTGGTCGCGGCCGCAGATGGTGACGTTGTCTAGATAGGGGAAAGTGGCCTGGAGCGTGTTCTGGTCGACCATCCAGTCCATCTCCCGTTGGAAGACTGAAACCCCGTTGGTGACGCCAAAGGGAACTCTGAGGAAGTGGTAGAGACGACCGTCAGCTTCAAAAGCTGTGTACTGGCGGTCCTCAGCCCTGATGGGGAGCTGGTGGTATGCCGACTTCAGATCAATCGTCGAGAACACCCGATATTGTGCTATCTGATTGACCATGTCAGATATGCGGGGGAGTGGGTATGCATCTAGCTGGGTGTAGCGATTGATCGTCTGGCTGTAGTCAATAACTAGGCGCTGTTTTTCGCCAGTCTTCACTACCACCACTTGTGCTCGCCATGGGCTGGTGCTACTTTCAATAATCCCTTCCTTCAGGAGTCTTGCTACCTCGGATTTAATGAAGCTCCTATCCCCGGCACTGTAACGCCTGCTTTTGGTAGCGATGGGCTTACAGTCGCGGGTGAGGTTAGCGAACAAGGAGTGGGGGGGACTTTAAGGGTGGAGAGGCTGCAAATGGTGCGCGGCGGGCGATTTAAAAGCTGCTGGCTGCAGACTGTGAGTGGGGGGAGGGGTCCGTCGTACGCTAATGTGACACTCTTAAGGTTGCACTGAAAATCCAACCCCAGTAGAACGGCAGCGCAAAGATGGGGCAGGACCAGGAGTTTAAAATTTTTGTATTCTGTGCCCCTTACTGAAAGGGTCACTACACAGTAGCCACCGACGTCCGCTGACTGGGCTTTGGAAGCCAAAGAGATCCGATGTCGCGTCTGCAGGACCGGGAGAGAGTAACTGCGCACCGTGTCGGGGTGGATAAAGCTTTCCGTGCTCCCGCTGTCAAAAAGGCAGGTAGTGGCGCAGCCATTTACCTTAATGTCCATCATGGACCTGGACAGTTGATGAGGGAGAGATTGGTCCAGCGTCACGGAGGCCAGCGTATGGTCGAGCGAGTCGATGTGGTCGTCAGATGAGGCGGTGGTTGAGTCCGGGTCCCCCGTGGTTGAAGTTGGAGACGTCTGAGATGGCAGACAAAATGGCGGCGCCCATGGTCCCGATCCCCACGCGGCTGGGGGAGCCCAAGATGGCGGACAAGATGGCTGCCCCCACGGCTCGCACACGGCGCTGCTGGCGTTAGCGGTTTTACCTTTGCAGGCGCTGACATAGTGTCCTTTCTTCCCGCAGCCAGAGCAGGTAGCGTTTCTCGCCGGGCAGCGTGCTCTGGGGTGTTTTGCCTGGCCACAAAAATAACATTTCTGTGCCTTTGGACATCGCAGCAGCAGTTGAAGGTGGCGGTCCCATGACCCAAGGTTGTGGCGTCCACGTTGCGGAGCGGTTAGGGGAGAAGGCGTCCATATTCCTGCGGGCCACGTCGAGCGAGAGCGCGAGGGACACTGCCTTTCTCAGGTCCATTTCTCCCTTTTCCAACAGTCTCTGCCGGGAGTAGTCGGTCCTTAGACCCGCAATGAAAGCATCTCGGATCAGTCCCTCCGTGTGTGCTGCGGCTGATGCTTCTTTGCAATCGCAGTCTCGGCCGAGTGTCCGTAGTGCCCGTAGGAAGGCCTCCACCGATTCCCCGGGCTGCTGTCTGCGGGATCTTAAGAGGTGCCGGGCATAGACCGTATTTACCGGGCGTGCGTATTGCCCTTTCAGCAGACCGATAGCCGCCGCGTAGGTCGTCGCGTCCTGGATTATTGTATAAACTTGGTGGCTCACCTTTGAGGCCAGGATTTCCAACTTGTTTTCGTCCATGGTCACAGTTGAGGATTGCAGGTAGGCCTCGAAGCAACGCAGCCAATGCGCGAATTTGGTAGTTGAACCCGCTTCTTGGGGGTCTAGGTCCAGGCATGCTGGTCTGAGGGCTCGCAGCAGCTCCTGTTGCTCAGCGTTTGGTGCAGCAGCCTGCTGCTCAGCGTTTGGTGCAGCAGCCTGCTGTTCAGCGTTTGGTGCAGCAGCCTGCTGTTCAGCAAATGTCGACATTTTGTTTTTGCTAATAAAATTGATGCGCTATCAATTACTCATAAAAGACTGAGAGTTAAGAGAGTAACTAAAGGATTTTATTAGCAAAGAACAGAGCATGCCTCTCGTGGTTGACTGGGTTCCAAGAAGGCAGGGGGCTGCAGGTCAATCACCTTTATACCTGGGCCTGTGTGGGTGGAGCCAGCCGAGACATGTTGAGGCATGCATAGGTACAACAGTGTGTAACAACAACAACAACAACAGTGGTTTACCACAGGGACCCTGTGTACCGTGAAGCCAAAAGAGGGCTACGACCTCGAGCTCATGGTCACGGGTGTCCCACAAGATTTACAGGCATTCGTGTACAACCACCTGATGACGTTTGCCACTCACAAGCACGATTGCGGGAGGGTCACCGGGTTTGAGGTCAGAGTAGACGGAGACCCCTTGGCCCGACCCCAAAAACAGTACAACTTCCCCCGGGAAGTGGAGCCCGACATGGAGACAGCAATATCTTCACTGGTGCAGCAGGGCGTGTTGAGACCGATAGTCACCCATGTAAACTCTCCGTTATGGCCAGTGAGGAAGCCGGACGATTCCTGGAGAGCCACGGTGGACTACAGAGTCCTCAATAGCAACATCCCAGCCTGCGCGCCGACAGTAGCAGCAGTTGCCGACCTGATAGGAAGTATTCCAGCCTCCGTGACCACGTTCACGGTACTGGATATTTCTAATGGGTTTTGGTCCATCCCTTTAAGGAGGGAAGATCAGTACAAGTTTGCCTTTACGTTTAAAGGGCAACAGTACACCTGGAACTGCTTGCCACAGGGTTTCCACAACAGCCCCAGCATTTTCCATCAATGCATGGCAGGGAGTTTAAAGGAGTTCAGCCAGCCCAATCAGCTAGTGCAGTATGTGGATGACCTGCTCCTGTTCACAGACTCGAGAGGAGCATGGCCCACTATTGGCCGAGTTATTGGAGCTGTTAGGTAGAAAGGGTTTCAAAGTAAACCCAAAGAAAGCACGGATCGGCCAGCAGGAAGTGAAATTCCTGGGTCTGACCATCCGTGCCGGTGAGAGAGCCATAGATAAGTCCAGGCAGGAATCGGTGCAAGATCTACCGATCCCCAACACCGTAACGGGTGTGAGGTCCTTTCTGGGACTGACCGGGTACTGCAGAGACTTTATTGAGGACTATGCAGCCATAGCAGCCCCGCTGCTCCGACTCCTACACAAGGGAGTGGAGTGGTCCTGGGATGAGGGTTGCCAGGCAGCATTTGAGAAACTCAAGAGAGACTTGCAGACCGTGCCAGCCCTGGGGGCCATAGATGGGGGAGAGGAGCTTTTCCTGGAGGTAGCGGCTAGCGGGGATAGCTTGAGCACTGTACTGCTTCAAGAGTGACACGGCAAGCTGAGGCCAGTGGTCTATTCCTCCAGGGTGCTCACTGATGTGGAAAGGAGTTTTTCCAATTGCGAGCGGCATCTCCTGGCCACGCATTGGGCTGTGAAAAGATCTCTGATCTTCACAGGCACCTCTCCCATCACTCTCCTCATCCATCACACACCTACCCGAATGCTTCTAGATGGAAGGATTAAGGATGGGACAGTAAGCAGTGTACACATTGCGCGCTGGTCCCTCCTCCTTTCACAGATGGAGCTGAAGGTGAAGGGTCTCTGCGAGCCCAAGCTCGCGGCCAACATGGTATATCCCGGAACAGACCATTGGTGTTCCGTAGAAGGGGTATGGGAGGTGGACGTAGGTTTACGGGCCGGGATACATCCCACGGGCCGTGAGATCTACGTAGACAGTTCCAGCACGGTATCAGCTGGTGAACGACTCACAGGGTGTGGAGTTTATGACCCCACGGCAGACATTGCCCTGGCGATTAAGCTCCCCAGCACCATGAGCGCCCAGCAGGCTGAACTGTCCGCGGTAGTGTACGTCGTTACACACCCCGAGATCTTCCCCACCCAATACACGATTTGCTCGGACAGCATGTTCATATGCAACTCGTGTACGGAATACCTAGCCATCTGGTCTCGCCGCGGATATACCTCTGCGGACGGGCGACCCTTAACCGTAAAGCCCCTGTTAGAAAAAATCTTAGCTGCGGTGGGAGAGAAAGGGGAAGTCTTTATGCACAAGGTAAAGGCCCATTCCTCCATGGAACCCCGCGGCGAGGGTAATCAGCAAGCGGATACGTTAGCCAGGGAGGGTGCCCACACCGGCACTTTCTGGGATCCCTATGGGTCCAAACCCGTGGCAGTAATCCGAGGCAGGGATGGGACTCAGGGTACCACAGGGGTAACACTGCCCCCAGACCTCAAGACCGTCCAAACCCTAGATCCCACCCTAAAAACAGCCCTCAAGGCCATCACTGAGGGCAAGGAAGTAGAGGGTCCATACGGTACAGCAGCCCTCTCCATCAAGGAAGGCATGCTGTTCTGAGAGGAACAGTGGGTTGTGCTGCAACAGCACTGGAGGGAATTCCTTCAACTGGCCCACGAGGGTCCAGGAACAGAACACCCCGGGCCTGAGGTCACCTGGCAACGGATGGAACAGGCGGGGTGGTGGCCGGGACTTCGGGATGATGTCCGCGAGTTCTGCGCCAATTGCCTAGTGTGCGCTGCAAACAACCCAGACCCCCAGAAAAGGAAGGTGCCCATGGGGCACATCAGGAGAGTAGAGGGACCATGGCAGTCGATACAGGTCGACTACATCGGGCCCCTGCCCACCGCCCAGGGAGGCTATAAGTACTGCCTTGTCCTGGTGGATGTGTTCACCAATTGGGTGGAAGCCTTCCCATGCCCAACAGCCACGGCACTTAGTACTGCCAGGATCTTGGTCTGGGAGGTGTTCTCGCGGTGGGGACTACCACGATTTGTGGAGTCTGACCAAGGGGCTCATTTCACTGGCCAAGTGATGCAGGACACCCTCATGCTTTTAGGCATTGAAGGGAAGTGGCACGTGGCCCACAACCCGCAGTCATCTGGGATTGTGGAGCGCATGAACTGCACCTTAAAGGAAAAGCTGAGGAAGGAGACGAGGGACTCGCCCCAGAAATGGGCGGAGGCCTTGCCTCTAGTCCTCATGGGGATCCGGGCTAACCAGTCTAAAAGTACTGGGTACTCCCCGCACGAATTAATGACTGGAAGAGTCATGCGAACCCCCACCCATTTAGTAGCCCCGGTGCTCACTGAGGGGCAGCTCTGAGAGGTGAATCGGGACAAGTTTGCCCGGACCCTCTTTGAACACCTGAAACAGATTTATGGGCAAGCGGCTGGGAACATGGGGAGGCAGCATCAGGGCAACCGATTGCTGCTTGAACCCCGAAAGGCAATCAAGTGGGAAGTTGGAGATCAGGTCATGGTGAGAAACTATGCCCGAGTAGGGAGTTTAGAACCACTGTACATGGGGCCCTACAGCATTGTAGACAAGGCCAGCCCCATGGTATATGCAGTGAAGTTGCCCCGGTGCATTAAATGGTTTCACATCAATCAGTGCAAACTGTTTAAACCGGGTGCAAGAGCATCAGCAACTGAAGCCAGGTCTGAGGGTAAAGATCCTCAGCCTGAGGCGTGCGATGAGTCACAGACCACACAAGCTGGCGTTGTAGCCTGCTTGGAAGGAGAAGCTGCCCCGCCCACCTGGGGGGAGGCTTCCCCTATGGCCTGGGACTCGGACGAGGAGGGGCCCGAACAACAAGGTCCCGCCCTCGACACGATTCTGGAGGAGCTGGAGTCGGAGGACGGAGGTCCCGCCGTCGACTCGAGCGTGGGGGAGGTAGAAATTGGGGGCGGAGATCCTCCACCTGTAGGGACAGGTGAGGAGGAGTCGCCTGCCACAGACCCAAATCCCAAAGGGGCGGAGCCTGAGAGGGGGGAGCCGAAGCCCACAGTCGTGTAAGAGCCACGGGCTGTGAGAGCTAAAGTCCCACCCGAAGGTCCACTCGCCAAGGGAGCCTGCCCGAATCCCAAAGGGGCGGAGCCTGAGGGGAGGGAGCCGAAACCCACAGTCATGGAAGAGCCACGGGCTGTGAGAGCTAAGGTCCCACCCGAAGGTCCACTCGCTAAGGGAGCCACGCCCAAAGTACCTTTTCACAGGTCGACTCGAAAGCCTCAGCCGGTAAAACCTTGGCCCGAGTCCCCCGCTCCCAGTAAACGCCGACTTGAGAAATCCTTGACAAAACGCAGTCCCCGATTAACAGCAAAAAGGCTGCGGGGAACCCAAGCCACAGGTCACTGCAGCCCCGCCACAGGGAGCGGCGAGCTGCAGTCCAATCAGGGATTAGACAATCCACCCGGGGACGGGCGGCGCTGTACATAAGTTAAGTTTAAGTTTAAGTTTAAGGTGTGTAAATATTAAGGTGATTAAAGTTTAAGTAGTTTTGAGATCTGCCCAGTATGTGTATAGTTTGGGTCGAGGTCGAAAGACCCGATCATGCCGTCACCCAAGCCAGAATCTCTCGGGAGCCTGGCTATATTGTTTAATCTGTTGCAGGAGCCAGAAAGGATGAGAGGGATCCTCGTCGCGTTCATGACGATCGGATGGAGTTGGGCCTATCGGGGCCGCACCAATGACTCCAGAATTTACAGGTGCTCTGGCAACAGAGGCCCCGTCGCGACTGATGGAACCGGCCCACGGGACGCTGAAGAGACTGCTGTCTACTTCCATGAAGGAAGATGGCCAGGCTGGCTGTGGTCGAACTCTACTGAATACTCCAGCCAGACAGGGTTTGCATACAGGGAAACGTCTCTGATGTTCCCCAGGGTGAGGGTCATTGCACCCAGGATCAGCATCACCGCTGGGAGGAACATTTGCCTTGTCTGCAACGGACGGGTACCTTTGGATCGTTGGTGGTGGCTGCGCAAGTTGAGCAGCACCATGAAGAACTCTACTGTGGAGTGGGAGAGACTGGGTAACAACACCCATTGGACTATTACGGGAACTCATGGGGGGTTGAGTGTCGGTTGGGACAAATGGTGGGAACCACATGAGGGGATCTACATCTGTATGTGGGGTTCAGAACGCGCTTGCCCCACAGGCGTCTCCATCTATTTCCAAAGGCAGTGGCAGGATGCTGGACAAGGAATGAGGTGGGACGTCAGCACACGGGCGTGCGGAGTCCCATACTCTCAGATCCCAGTAAACGCCACTGAGCTCATCACCCGACCCTGCAAGCCCCTGCCCACAATTCCGGTAGCTAAAGCCCTCAAGGAAGGGTGCCCCACCACAACAAAGGGACCCAGGAATGGATTGGTATTGGTACCCACAGGTCAGGTGCTGTACCAAGGGGTCCACTACGTGGTGGCTTCGGTGATTTTAAACCTCACCGAGGTATGATTGCCAGAGTGGTGCCCCAGGGAAATGGAGCAATTATACCAGGTCCTGTTAACAAACATGTTTAAACAGTTTTACAAATTCGACTTTGCCGATGTCGACAGAGCCGAATTGTACACCACACCACATGAGGTCTTGGACAGAGTAGGGAGACAAAGAAGGTGTGCCGTAAATGATATTTTCACAGCTTTTAATACAGGAACTTCCATCATCAACACACTGGATGATGTCGAGCTGCAAACCCAAATCAATGGTTTGAAAACACAGTTAAGAAAGATACTGACTGACGAGAATAAGGTAGTGGGTTCTGAGTTACATGAGGACCAGGCCATGACACTACACTTAAAAGAGATTATAGCTGAGCTGGAGAAACACGCCAGAACGGTAAATGCTCTCATCAGGGAGGATCAGAACGCGTCCGATCAGGCTGCGCAGAACGAAGCTTGTGTGCTATATGGGGCATGGTTACTGGGCGAGGGCCGCAGTAACCTGGAGGATTTCAAACAAGGTTTAATCCCCTCCTGGATCAGCAACAAGCACCTCGCAGCCCTCCACCCTTTTGAGAATGCATTGAGTCCGTGCCAGCTCAGACTAGCTTCAGAGGCCTACCCAGTCCCAGTGGACTGTGGACGGTCTAATCACACCATTATAGGTATAGTGGTAAGGATGCCGGTGATGGGAAAGACAGCTAAACCCGCCCCGGTATACAGGGTGGAGAACATTGGAGTCATTCAGTGGGGTGCGCACATTCGCAACACAGGGGTCCCACCTTACGTCATTCGATGGGAGCATGCAATGATGGGTACCGACCTCTCGGGGTGCCGGAGCCAGGGAGCACACATCATCCTGTGTCCCAAGCACTTGAATGCCCATTCAAAACCACAGTGCGGGTTCAGAACAGCTGGCGCGAAGCCTATAAATTGCACCATGGAGGCAATGGCACAAGGCCATGTGCCCCCACAGGTGGCATATATAGGAGGTGGGACATACTGTGTCACCACTGCAGCGCCCCACTACCAACATGGACAGCACGGTTGGTGTCCGGTCAGTGAAAGCAGCTTCTGTTTCCAGCCCAGGGCAGAAGTTCAAGTGGCCCAAGAGTGAAATGTCCCCATCCCTGAACCTTCCACTGTTCGCATCACTGTTAAAGAGAATTTCACTGATCTGTAGCGATTCGTTGCACATTTTGGGTATATCATTCCCCCTCTCCCTGAACACCTCACCAAGATATTAAAAGCCGTTGTTGTTTCACAGAAACACTTCTGCACACTGGAGCAGAAGACTTTAGAGATAGTGGCAGACATATTGGACATAGTGACCCCACCGTGGTGGGACCTGTTCACTAATATAGAAGTCCCTTCTTGGATTAGGATAGCCTCCCACATTCTTGTAGTGTGCCAGGTTATCATTGTAGTTTATTTACTGTTTGTACACTGTAAAAAGGTCAAACATTCGCAAAAGTACGAGAATAGAGGGGAATGGAGGGAGCATTACGTGCGGGTAGAAGAAGAGACACCCGTTTAGATTTTTGCTGCTTTGTATAAAGTTAAAGTTTTCCCTCCCTCCTCTGTATTATTTTTGATATGTATTCATGTGCATTTTAATTTTTGTGTGTGTACTTTATTTTCTTATTGCATTTGAATTAAATGTGTTGTTATTATTAAAAAGATAATGTGTATGCACTAGGTGATGTAGGGGTATAAGGCCCCCCTCCACGCCTGGAAGTAAGTTGTCAGATTTTAACTCCAAGGTATTGCCATCTATAGATGCTTAATGTACACTAGGTTTTTCTGAAATGGGAAATGCATGTGTCGTGGGGTCATAGACAGGTAAATACTAGGGATGGTTTGATTGTGGAAAGTCAGAAAATTTTGCTCACCCAGAATTATGATACTTCAAGCAAGTTACAGTATCATCAGGGGGGAGTGTAGGATTCGTAAAATTGAACTTTATATTATAAAGGGTCAAATGGCAGAAGATGCCATGCTTTTTAAAGGCTGTTTTAAAAGAAGCCCAGAAAAAGGGGCATACAAAATGGCCACCATACCACGTGACCGGCTTATTGGGACATTTTAAAATGGTTCCTGCGAATCCTCAGATGGCTTTGTGGATTCAACCCACAGTAAGTTCTGGAAGCCGTTTCTGAGAGAACGAAACCAGACACCCACCTATCTATATGGATTAGATGCAGATCCAGTGAAGATCGGTCTGGAGACAGAGGCCATCTAAATGTTGACCCAGACAAAAGGGGACAATTTCATATTCATGAGAACAGCACCAAGGACTAGATAACGAGATCAGCAGGACATTAAAAACAATGAAGGTCATTCCAGACCAGAGATGGGCCTTTACCGGCCATCTAAAATGTTTTAAAATATAATAACTACCCCGCTGTGCTCCCAGCCCGCCAAAAGTTAAACAAAGGCTAACCTGATTTTGGGCGGGAAGTGGAAGCTTCTGAAGGAAAAGTATAATTGGAAGAGGAGTGGTTGTTGTTGAGCAAGTGGAATTCGGCGGTTGTTGAGTTGAGTTGCAGTGGAGTCGGAGCTTCTTCGGAGTGGTGGGGTGAGCCTCAGCTTTTCGAGCTCAGCCCTGGAGCGTTGGCAGCCGGTCCAGCTTTTGAGCTGTGTAAAGAGGAGCTGGTTTGGGAGTAGATCAGCGAACTCCTCTCCACCATCAGAGGAAGAAGAAGAATACTAAGCCGCCATCAAGAAGACCGTTCGAGCCAGCGTCCCACCCCGGGGTCAAACATCGGGAGATCATCGACCAACCACGGGCCGTTGACGAAACCAAGAGACCCTCTCCCGGCTCGGAAGAAGAGACAAAATAAAACTGAAGAAACGATGGGGCCAGCCCAAGGCTCCTCTGATCGGGGTCGAGCTGGCGATCCCCGACCCCGCCAACATCCAGAACCAGCCGGTGTCCAGCCGCCCCCAACCCCCACCTCAGGAGAGAGGTGTGGCGCAGCTCGCTGGGGCTTCACGATCCATGTGGAGACGGGATGCCTGAAAGGATCAAACGCAGACTGGTTCAAAACCCTGCACTTCCTAGTTGGATTGGTGAGCATGTTTCTGGCCCTTCACAATCAGATCTAGATAGGTTTAAGGAGGTAGATATTTAAGGGTATAATTAACATGAGTTGTTGTCCCTCGATGTTCCGTGTGTTTCCTTATTTCATGATGATCTTTGTAGAGTATAATATGCCTGTATTTGCCTTAGTTAGTATTGTGTCATTATGATTTGTTTGTGTTTTTCCCTCCCATGTACTCTCTTATCTGCTTGCATTTGATTTATTTTTGCTTATGCAATAAAATTTCATTTTGTTTCATCAAACTTGGTCTACAAGAGTTTTCTCTACATTGTAGTTCCTGCCCCAAAGTCCACAGTATAGAATCTAAGGGGCGAGTGGGTCGAACCACTCAAGGTTTTACTGTGCAAGAGAGAGAGGCCTCTGGAGGGAGAAACCTCTGCGATCTAAAACCCCTTACACTATTAATGGATAAAACTACAGATGAACAATGGGAGGTGTTTAAAGAAGTATTTGGTAGAATACAAGATCTGTACATACCCCTAAAGGGCATGAGTTCTACTTGTGTAGTTAAGCAACCTTGGTCAAATAGTATAAAACTAAAAGAAAGGGCTTATGCGAATGCAGAGAACAGTGAACATTCCACAGACTTGACAAGAAATAAAGGGGGAAAAATTTGGTTGCTTTGCGCCTCCCGTTAGTGCCCCAATGGGGCACAAAGCAACTAGCGCCCAGGCGTGCCGCCGCCAACACCTCCTGTGAAATTCAGCGAAAGATGAGGTGCTGTTCCTTGACCTTACATTGAGTTTCATTGGAACAGTGTAGAAGGCCGTGGACAGAGATGTCAGAGTGGGAGTGGAGCGGAGAATTAAAGATCGGGGTCACGCTTACGGACTGAACGGAGGTGTTCCGCAAAGTGGCCACCCAATCTGCGTTTGGCACGTCACAGCCTTCTGGACTCAAAATTCAGTTCAACAATTTCAGACTATAACCTCTGCCCCTATTTGTTCAGGCGGCAGCTGTTGATGGTTCTGCAATCCCCATTTGCAGCATTTAACCACTCCTACCTTCCACCCTATCACAGACCGGCCCTTTTGTTCTTTCCTCCCCTCCCCCCTTGTCCCTGCCTCTGCACCTAGATAAAACCTGTTACATCTCTAACTTTTTCCAGTTCTGATCAAAGGTCACAGACCTGAAACGTTGACTCTGTTTCTCTCTTCACAGATGCTCCCTGACCTGCTGAGTATTTCCAGCATTTTCTGTTTTTATTACCTTAAAATTAGAGCTTGGCTGTTCAAAGAGGAAGTCAGGAAGCACTTCTTTACACAAAGGATAGATGAAATTTGGAACTCGCTTCCCCAAAAAGCTGTTGAAGCTAGGTCAATTGAACATTTTGAAACAGATTTTTGTTAGGTAAAAGTAATAAGGGTTAAAGATCCAAAACGGGCAGATGGAGTTAAGATACAGATCTAATTGAATGGTGGAACTGGCTCGAGAGGTTGAATGGCCTCCTCTTCTTCCTATGACTGTACCTTGTTGCCCCTGCAGGCATGGTTTTCCTTCCTTCCTACTCATGTGATAGATTAGATGAGACTCTATGGCCCACTTGATCTCAGCTCTCCAGAATACAAATCTACCATGTTATTGTTTCTTAGAGCACAAGATTAGATTTTCAGTGTAAGCAGAACATTAGAAATAGGAAAATAAAAACAAAATATTACTGATGTCATAATAACAGAAAAAGCCATCTCCTCTAAGGGGGTGAGGTGAAGCTAGGATTGTGAGGTGTGCTTCATGTTTGGTGGAGGTTGTTGGTAGGTGAGTGAAGGGGAGGGGCATGGTGCATTGAGTAGTGTGCGAGGCTAATGGTACAGTTGGTAGGAGGCAGCTTTTGGAGATGCATTCACTGACCTTAACCATTCATCTGAGGTCATGAAATTTCTTTGGCCACTGGAGCCTGGTCCTGGAAGTGACACTGCTGGCAGTGACCGCCTCTGCGATCTGGTCCCACATCCTTCTTTCTGGAGGGCCGCCTGTGGGTAGAGGAACTCTCTTCCACAAAGCTGGAGTGCTGCGTCCGAGACCTTGGGTGCTTGTTAAGCCATTTGTGTTCATGCTGAAGCACTTTGAGCATTTCTTTTATGCAGAAGGCAGATCACCTTTAAGTGCTGCAGATGGCCTAGTTCTGAATAATTTTTAATGTTTTTATGTGCAGAAGGTAGCTCAGCTTTCAGAGCTGGAGACTGCCTTGAAAAAGAGCAGGCTAGCTTTAATTAAAGAACATAAGAACATAAGAACATAAGAAATAGGAGCAGGAGTAGGCCAATCGGCTCCTCGAGCCTGCTCCGCCATTCAATAAGATCATGGCTGATCTGATCCTAACCGCCAATCTACTATCACAGAACCTAAATACGTGGCTTGAGCAGTGGTGTAAGAGGGAGGGTTTTAAATTTTTGAGGCATTGGAACCAGTTTTGTGGTAGGTGTGACCTATACAAAAGGGACGGTCTACACCTGTGCAGAGATGGAACTGATGTTCTCGGGGTAATTTTTGATAAAGCAGTTCGGGAGCATTTAAACTAGTATGGCAGGGGGCTAGAAACCTATGTAGTGAAATAGAGGAAAGTGAAAGGCAGACAGAAATAAATGGTAAAAGGGTGAGGAACAAAAAACAAAGGGCCAAACTAATTCATAAAAAATGTGAGCATAAAAAAAGCCTGAGGGTTTTATACCTTAATGCGAGAAGCATCAGGAACAAGGTAGATGAATTAGCTGTGGAAATAGAGGTTAATAATTATGATCTAATTGGGATTACGGAAACATGGTTGCAGGGTGAGCAGGGCTGGGAGCTTAACATACAGGGGTATTCAGTATTTAGGAAGGATCGACAAAAAAGAAAGGGAGGAGGGGTAGCATTGCTAGTAAAAGAGGGGATAAATGCAATTGAAAAGAAGGATATTAACTCAGTTAATACAGAATCTATATGGGTGGAGCTAAGAAATAGCGAGGGGCGAAAAACATTAATAGGAGTGGTATATAGGCCTCCAAATAGTAAAATAGAGGTTAGGGAGGGCATCACGAGGGAAATTAGAGAAGCGTGCAATAAGAGCACAGCTGTCATCATAGGTGACTTTAACTTACATATAGATTGGACTAGCCTAATCAGTAAAAATAATGAGGAGGAGGAATTCCTTGAGTGTTTAAGGGATGGTTATCTGGATCAATATGTCGAGGAACCAACTCGGGAACAGGCTATATTGGACTGGGTACTGTGCAATGAGAAGGGACTAATCAGTAATCTTGTTGTACGGGGACCCTTGGGTCAGAGCGATCATAACATGATCGATTTCTCACTCGAAATGGAGAGCGAAGAAATTGACTCAGAGACTAAGGTCCTGAATTTAAACAAGGGGAATTATGATGCCATGAGACGGGAACTGAGTAGGTCTGATTGGACAACGTTCCTGGGAGGACTGGAGGTAGATAAACAATGGCAAACATTTAAAGATAGAATGACAAAATTGCAAAAATTGTTTATACCAATCTGGCATAAAAGGAAATCTAAAAAGGTGACTCAACCGTGGATAACAGGGGAAATTAGAGACAGCATAAAATCCAAAGATAGGGCGTATAAAATAGCCAAAAAAAGCGCCAGAGCGGAAGATTGGGAACAGTTTAAGATAGAGCAAAGGAGGGCAAAGGGCATGATCAAGAGGGGCAAAATAGCTTACGAAAACAAGCTGGCGGAAAATATAAAAACTAACTCCAAAAGCTTTTATAAATATATCAAAAGGAAAAGACTGGTGAAAACCAAAGTTGGTCCATTGCAGTCAGATACGGGGGAATATATAATGGGAAATAAGGAAATGGCAGATCAACTAAATGCATACTTTGGGTCAGTCTTTACGAAGGAAGACACAAAAAACCTCCCTGGGATATCGGGAAAAATAGGGACATTGGCAAAGGAGGAACTGACGCAAATCAATATCTCTAAGGATATGGTGTTAAGGAAGCTAAAGGGATTGAAGGTGGACAAATCCCCAGGGCCTGATAACATGCATCCTAGGGTACTGAAGGAGGTGGCCCTAGAGATAGCGGATGCACTAAGGATGATTTTTCAGAATTCATTAGACTCGGGAACAGTGCCGATGGATTGGAGGGTAGCTAACGTTACCCCACTATTCAAAAAGGGGGGTAGGGAAAAAGCAGGTAATTACAGACCTGTAAGCCTTACATCAGTTGTGGGCAAAATGCTGGAGTCCATCATTAAGGATGAAATAGCGGAGCACTTAGCAAATGGGGACAGGATAGGACAGAGTCAACATGGATTTACAAAGGGTAAATCGTGCTTGACTAATCTATTGGAATTTTTTGAGGGAGTAACTGGTAGAATAGATGGGGGAGAGCCAGTAGATGTGGTGTACCTGGACTTCCAAAAGGCCTTCGATAAGGTCCCACATAAAAGATTAGCATGGAAAATTGAGGCTCATGGGATAAAGGGGAAAGTTTTGGCGTGGATAGGGAACTGGCTGTCAGATAGAAAACAGAGAGTTGGAATAAACGGCTCATTTTCTGAATGGCAGGCAGTAACAAGTGGGGTACCACAGGGATCTGTCCTGGGCCCCCAGCTGTTCACAATTTACATTAATGACCTGGATCAGGGAGTCGGATGCAGCATTTCCAAATTTGCAGACGACACTAAACTAGGAGGGGGGGTGGGCTCAGAGGAAGAGACCAGGAAGCTCCAGAGCGATTTGGACAGACTGGGCGATTGGGCGGATAAATGGCAGATGCACTATAATGTGGACAAGTGCGAAGTTATCCACCTTGGGTGCAGGAACGGGAGGGCAAATTATTATTTAAATGGCAATAGATTGGGAGAGGGGGAAGTACAGAGAGACCTGGGTGTTCTTGTACACCAGTCACTGAAGGCGAGCATGCAGGTGCAACAGGCGGTCAAGAAGGCAAACGGTATGCTGGCCTTCATAGCAAAAGGGTTAGAATACAGGAACAGGGATACCTTGCTGCAGCTGTACAGGGCACTGGTGAGACCACACCTCGAGTACTGTGTACAGTTTTGGTCGCCTCATCTGAGGAAGGATGTTCTTGCCATGGAGGGGGTGCAGCGGCGATTCACCAGGCTGATACCAGGAATGGCGGGAATGACCTATGAGGAGAGACTATGTAGTTTAGGGATGTACACACTGGAGTTTAGAAGATTGAGAGGGGACCTCATAGAAGTGTATAAAATTCTGACAGGTCTAGACAGACTGGATGCAGAAGGAATGTTTCCCTTGGCGGGTGAGAACAGAACTAGAGGACATAATTTAAGGATAAGGGCTAAACCATTTAGGACAGAGATGAGGGGGAATTTCTTCACTCAGAGAGTGGTGAACCTGTGGAACTCATTGCCACAGAGGGCAGTGTACGCCAGCTCATTAAATATATTTAAGAGGGAATTAGATATATTTCTACGGGCAAAAGGGGTTAAGGGTTACGGAGAGAAGGCGGGGACGGGATACTGAATTAAAGGATCAGCCATGATCTCATCGAATGGCGGAGCAGGCACGAAGGGCCGAATGGCCTACTCCTGCTCCTATCTTCTATGTATCTATGTAACCATCTCCTGAATCTAACAGAATTAGACACACGAAATAGGAGCAGGATCAGGCTACACGGCCCCTGGGCCCGCTCCGCTACCCACAGGGCCATGACCGATGCAAACCTAGACTCATGTCCAAATTCCTGCCCGCTCCCCATAACCCTTAATTCCCTTTACTTCTAGGAAACTGTCTATTTCTGTTTTAAATTTATGTAATGATGTAGCTTCTACAGCTTTTTGGGGCAGCATATTCCATGGACCTACCACCCTCTGAGTGAAGTAGTTCCTCCTCATCTCAGTTTTGAAAGAGCAGCCCGTTATTCTAAGACTATGCCCCCTAGTTCTAGTTTCACCCATCATCGGGAACATCCTCCCCGCATCCACCCGATCCAACCCCTTCACAATCTTATATGTTTCAATAAGATCGCCTCTCATTCTTCTGAACTCCAATGAGTAGAGTCCCAATCTACTCAACCACTCCTCATATGTCCATCCCCTCATCCCCGGGATTAACTGAGTGAACCTTCTTTGTACTGACTCGAGAGCAAGTATGTCTTTTCTTAAGAATGGACACCAAAACTGTATGCAGTATTCCAGGTGCGGTCTCACCAATACCTTGTACAACTGAAGCAATACCTTCCTATTTTTATATTCTATCCCCCTAGCAATGAAAGCCAACATTCCATTGGCCTTCTTAATCACTTGCTGCACCTGTATACTAACCTTTTGAGTTTCGAGCACCAGGACCCCCAGATTCCTTTGTACTTCAGTACTTTACAGTTTCTTGCCATTAAGATAATAACTTGCTCTACGATTTTTCCTGCCAAAGTGCATAACCTCACACTTTCCAGTATTGTATTCCATCTGCCAAATCTCTGCCCACTTACTTAGCCTGTCTATGTCCCCTTGCAGGTTTTTTATGTCCTCCTCACTCACTACTTTCCCCCCCATCTTAGTATCATCTGCAAACTTTGATATGTTACACTCGGTCCCCTCCTCCAAATCGTTAATATAGATTGTAAAGAGTTGGGGACCCAGCACTGACCCCTGCGGAACACCACTAGTTACTGATTGCCAGTCTGAGAATGAACCATTTGTCCCAAATTTCTGCCTTCTGTTAGATAGCCAATCCTCTATCCATGCCAGAATATTACCCCCAATCACGTGATTTTTTATCTTAAACAATGATCTTTTGTGTGGCACCTTGTCAAATGCCTTTTGGAAGTCTAAATACACTACATCCACTGGTTCCCCTTTATCCACCCTATATGTTACTTCCTCAAAGAACTCCAGCAAATTTGTCAAACATGACTTCCCCTTCATAAAACCATGCTGACTTTGTCCTATTAAATTATGATTATCCAAATGTCCAGTTACTGTCTCCTTAATAATGGACTCCAAAATTTTACCTACCACAGATGTTAGGCTAACCGGTCTATAGTTTCCAGCCTTCTGTCTACTGCCCTTTTTAAATAAGGGTGTTACATTAGCAGTTTTCCAGTCTGCCGGGACCTTTGCCGAGTCCAGGGAGTTTTGGAAAATTATTACCAATGCATCCACAATCCCTACCGCCACTTCCCTCAAGACCCTAGGATGTAAGCCATCTGGTCCAGGTGATTTATCCGCCTTGAATCCCATTATTTTACCGAGTACCACTTCCTTATTGATTTTGATTGTGTTTAGCTCCTCCCCCCCTATAGCCCCCTGTTTGTCCAGTGTTGGGATATTCTTAATGTCCTCTACTGTAAAGACTGATACAAAATATTCATTCAGTGTTTTTGCCATCTCCATATTTCCCACCATTAATTTCCCGGTCTCATCCTCTAAGGGACCAACATTTACTTTAGCCACCCTTTTTCTTTTTATATAACTATAAAACTCTTACTATCTGTTTTTATATTTTTTGCTAATTTACTTTCATAATCTATCTTCCCTTTCTTAATTAATCTTTTTGTTATTTTTTGCTGTCTTTTAAAGTTTTCCCAATCCTCTATCCTCCCACTAGATTTGGCTAACTTATATGCCTTTGTTTTTAGTCGAATACTACCCTTAATTTCTTTACTTAGCCATGGATGGCTGTCTTTTCTTTTACACCCTTTTCTTCTCAGTGGAATATATATTTTTTGGAAGTTGTAAAATAACTCCTTAAATATACACCACTGATCATGTATCATCTTACCCTTTAATCTATTTTCCCAATCCACTCTACTCAATTCCGCTCTCATACCTTCATAGTCGCCTTTATTCAAGCTTAGCATGCTTGTTTGAGATCCAACCTTCTCACCCTCTAATTGAATATGGAATTCAACCATGTCACTCATTCCAAGGGGATCCTTTACTAGGACATTTTAAATTAATCCTGTCTCATTACACAGGACCAGATCTAAGGTTGCTTGCCCCCTGGTCGGTTCAGTTACATACATAATACATTGAATGCACTCATCCTCAAGGCAGCCCTGCCCAATTTGATTTGTCCAATTAATATGATAGTTAAAATCCCCCATAATTAGAGATGTTCCCTTATTACAAGCCTCAACTATTTCCTGATTGATACTCCGTCCAACAGAGTTGCAACTGTTCAGAGGCCTATAGACTATGCCCACTAGTGTTTTTTTCCCCTTATTATTCCTTATCTCCACCCAAACTGTTTCATTATCCTGATCTTTTGACCCAATATCATTTCTCTGTATTACAGTGATTCCTTCCTTTATTAACATAGCCACCCCACCTCCCCTTCCTTCCTGCCTGTCCTTCCTGATCGTTAAATAACCTGGCATGTTTAATTCCCAGGCATTGTCACCCTGCAGCCATGTTTCTGTAATGGCCACAAGATCATACCCATATGTAGTTATTTGTGCCATTAAATCGTCTATTTTGTTACGAATGCTACGTGCATTCAGATAGAGAACTTTCAAATATGTTTTGTGACACTTAGTTCCTGCTTTTGCCCTTTTTATTACTTTACCTTTTACTCCATACCTTCTGCCCCTTCCTGACACGCTCTGGTTTTTAATTTCCCCAATGCTACCTAATCTATGACCTTCTCTGTTGTCATTTTTATTATTTGCTCTCTAGGAACCTCCCCCCCACTAGTTAGTTTAAAGCCCTCGCTACAGCCCTAGTTATATGATCCGCCAGGACTCTAGCCCCAGCACTGGCCAAGTGAAGCCCGTCCCAACGGAACAGCTCCCTCCTGCCCCAGTACTGGTGCCAGTGTCCCAGGAAGCAAAACCCATTTCTCCCACACCAGTCTTTGAGCCACGCATTTAACTCTCTAATTTTATTTGTCCTAGTCAAATTCGCTCGTGGCTCAGGTAATAATCCAGAGATTATTACCCTTGAGATTCTGTCTTTTAATTTGACCCCTAGCTGCTCATACTCCTTTAACAGAACCGGCTTCCTAGTCCTATCTATGGCGTTTGTACCAACATGGACCACGACAACTGGATCCACCCCCTCCCACTGCAAGTTTCTTTCCAGCCCAGAGGAGATGTCCTTAAACCTGGCACTGGGTAGGCAACACAGCCTACGGGACTCACGCTCTCGGCTGCAAAGAACTCTATCTATCCCCCTAATAATACTATCCCCTACCACTACAACATTTCTATTTACTCCCCCCTCTTGAATGGCCCCCTGTTCCACGGTGCTGTGGCCAGGTTGCTCATCCTCCCTGCAGTCCCTGCTCCTGTCCCCACAGGGAGTAAGAACCTCGAACCTGTTGGACAAGAGAAAGGGCTGCGGCTCCTCCAACACTACCACCTGGATCCCCGTACCTGCCTCACTCGTAGTCACACCGTCCTGTCCCTGACCATGGGCTACATCTGAATTAATTAACTTCATAGGTGTGACCATCTCCTGAACCACAGAGTCCAGGAACTTCTCCCCCTCCCTGATGTGTCGCAGTGTCTGAAGCTCAGACTCCAGCTTATCAACACGGAGCTGGAGTTCCTGTAGCAGCAGACACTTGTCACAGACGTAATCACCGTGAGCCTCAATGGGGTTCACCGGCTCCCACATCTCGCAACAGTAACACATCACCTGCTCCATTCTATGTAATTAATTAAATTTTTTATTGTTAGTTATGGACACCCTCTGCCCGATTATAGATGCTAGTATCCCCTTTAATTTATTGGATTTAAATTAAATCAATCCCTCTAATTACACCAGTTAAATGGTTCACCAACAGTCACTCTGCACCAGAAAGGCCTTATTAACTGCAACCCACAGAGTTAAAGTTTGAAAAGAGCACCTAACACCCCACTTACCCTAACTCACACTTACCCAAACTCACAGCACTCTCTGCTGACCTCGCACTCAGTGCTTGCTTGCACAAGCAATGGTCTTTTTATACTGTTTGTTTGTTTACAGCCAAATGAGTCACCCCTGCTGATTGGTTAGAAAACTGGTTTTCACTGTCTGCTGTGCCAATTTACTCCTACTGCAGTGTAACCTTGTTTTGCTCTTCTTAAACCAACAGAATCCCAAATACTTAACTTTTCCCCTTTACTTAAACTGCTTAAGTAATCTTAATGATTTAAAGAGAAATAACAATTAAAGCTAGCCTTGCTCCAGCGTCGCGAACTTCGGCTCCCTCCTTGCTGAGTGCACAGCCTGTCAGCAGCGCATTCATCACTAGGCTTTGCGTTCCTATCATGTTAATTAGCAGGCAGCACCAAAGTGATGTTTTCTGAATGGACGCGGACTTATCTTGCATCGCGGTGCCCGCACCAGTTTTTTGGCGGTATCAAATTTTACCCTCCTAAGCTCTAGAATTCCCTTCATAAACTTTTTTGTCACTGTATCTCTCTCTCCACCTTTAAGACACTGTTAGCCCTGCGTCTTAATAACCTAATATCTCCTTCTTTGGCTCAGTGTCAATTTTTGTCTGATTACGTTCCTGTGAAGCAGCTTGGGACATCTTCCTACGTTAAATGCACTATATAAATGCAAGTTGTTGTTGTTGTAAAAGGTCAAAGACAGAGAGGTCAGAGTGGGAGTGGGACACCCCAAAGTACAGGAGACTGTACCATGAACAGCGAATATAGTACACTACATTGGAGGAAGTGCACGTAAACTGCTCTCAGCCAGGGCGAGTGTTTTGTGTCCTGGGCAGTGTTGTGGAAGGAAATAAATGGGCAGGTGTTGCTTCTCCTTTACTGACATGGGAAGGAGAGCAGAAGGTAGTGGTGATGGAAGAGGGAACCAGGGTGTCACAGAGGGAATGGGCGTTTCGGAAAGCAGAGAAAGGAGCGAAGCAATAATAATAATAATAATAATAATCAACTTTATTGTCATTGTTAGTGCACAAGTGCAGCACAACAAAATGTAGGCTTGCGGCTCCCGAGAGTGTACATTTTGATTAAGACATTTAACATTCAACATTCATTTGGCTTGTAATACATAAACTTGTGATGGGATCACAAGTTGTTGTTGTTGATCATGCAAAAGATTCCAACACAAGGTGCTAAATGTAAAAATGTCTAATTCCCCACCACTGATATCCATCATTTTAATGAGCACAAATTTACATTTTCATCGTTAAGTACAATAAGCATTAGTAGGCCTTGAAACTACAAAACTGGGTACACACTAAGCTTGGAATTCTGGTGCCCCAGGAATACAAGGTCCTTGGAAACAGGCACATGGGTTTTGTGGAGGAGTAAACTGACTCAGTTTCCTCCTCCACATGAAGGAAAAAATATTTGTGCATGGCATTTCTAAATTTGGCATTTGTTATTATGCTTCTGCCCAAGATTTTTTTAAAAGCCAAAAGGCATTACCACACTGAAATATTTGTTTTCTTGCAATAAGTTGACTGCACATATGGATTCAATTTTTAAAATATATGATTAAAACAATCATTGAGAGGATATTATATAAATGACTGTGATCAGTCTCATTAACAGAAATGATTAAAATATACCAACAGCTATTTAACAACTTATAATTGGATTTTAACTGTAATTTTAGGAACCATTCTAGTCATTTCTGTTAAACTTTATGAGAATCAAAGTAAACTGCTGGAGCCAACACAGTATTTTCACATGGACAAAATCTAATTTAATTTCTGACTGACCTTCATGGCAACATTATCATTGTAAGTGTTTAGATGTTTCTCAATTTAAGCTAACATTTACAGAACCTACCCTTTAAAGTGGCTGCTTTTATCAAGTCATTGATCAATACAGCTTACAGGAGGTGGTGACAGTGATGTGGAAAACACATGGAAACTTTTATATCATATTATTGACTGAACAGAGTGAGAAGAGGTAGGTGACTCAGGGGTGCTAAGAGGGTGGTCTTAGATACTGCCCTTCATGTGTGACAGTTTGCTTTGATGGCACGTAAGGGTTCCAAGTAATATTAGCTCTGGCTGCACAGCTCTCAGGAGACAGGTTGACAAAACAAAACCACCATGGCATTTCCTTCTCATTTTTCATTTCAAAGTTTTTATTGCAGTGACAGGCCTGCTTTTAAGTCAGACCTGGTACACCAAAGCTTACAGCTTGTATGAGGGTCATTTCAATGCATAATGTGCTACTAACCTGAAACTGACAGATAGATCACACAGAAAGGACGGGAGATAAGTAAATAACTGAAACAGAGAGATCAGGACAATATGAGGATGCGCCAAATGTGCACAATAACATTTCCTTGTTCTTGACTATCCGTATTACGTGGTATTTTCTTCCTTTCACCTCTCTAGACTGCCCAGTGCCACAAACCACAAGTGTGCAGACAGGCAACCTATTCTCAGGCCTTCCCCAATGCTGCATTTCAAGGATCCCCAAGAGGCGAAGCAAGGAGACATCTATGGTGATTCACTCTCCCTCCTTTTCTATTGCAATGTACCCAACATCAATTTGGTGCAGATTAGGGAATAACACTCAGAGAGGTTTGTTCTTGTGCTGAACCACTATCAGAACCTTTTTTTTTGACAAGGTAGATACAGATCAAGAAGTGCCATTCGAGCTACCATCTTAGTTCACCTATCCAGAGAGGCCCTCCAGTTTCCCATCGTGGAATCTAATTCTTTGTTAAATGATTCCAGGGTTTAGCTTCCACTACCTTACCTGGGAGTCCATTCTATGTGTTGCTTTCTGTTTGTGTGAGGAAGAGTTTCTTGACATCAGTCCTAAATTTACCTTTTATTAGTTTGAACCTGTTCATTTTTCCTACACTCATGCTTTAGTTAGTTGTGTTTTGGATTTACCTTTTCAATACAATTTATGGGGGAGAAATTCAGTATCGTCCTGTTTGGGGCGCAATTCTTGGCAGGGCGCAAAGTTTAGCGCCTGGCGCTATTTATCGCCTCCGACTGCAAACTTGGCTTTTATCGCCCCTGGAGGTGATTGGAGCGCTAAATCAGGTGCTACACACCTGTCTTAAGGTGCTAATGCCAAGGAGTGAGGCGCTAACTCAGAGCACGGGTGAAACGCAGGTGCTGTCAGTTAGCGATGGAACACAGACACACTGGCGTTGGCCAGTTCTTAAAGGGGAGGGTCGATGTTGTTCTCCAGCCACAACCTGCTCATTGCAACCTTGAATCTCGTCTTGGACAGACCTGTGCCTGAAATTTCCAGCCAAGGACTATGGAGAGGGTGAGAGAACGAGCCCAGCGCTTCAGCGACTGGGCCTTGGAGGCTCTGGTTGGCGCAGTGAAGTGCAGAAGAGCTATACTGTACCCTGAGAGTATCAGGAGGCCATTGCCGTGCGACTACAGAAGAGTGTGGAGGGAGGTGGCTCAGCACATCTCCTCCAGGAGCATGGTGCCCAGGACCCATATACAATGTCGCAAAAAGTTCAACGACCTCACTCGGGCCGTCAAGGTGAGTGGCTGTTTTTCAATACCTCTCCATCCCTCCATCTCAACCTCACTCTATGGCCAGAGGGTCTTAAAACCCCAATCCCCGACACTCATCCAAGGCCTATGGCCATTTCATAAAACATACACGCACATTCCACACCTTGCATACATTAAGGGCTATTCAACTATGGGAGGCACATCAGAGAAGACCATGGCTGCATACAGTAAGGGCTATTCACCTATGGGAGGCACATCAGGCAAGACCACGGCTGTATATTTACTCAGACGCCATCCGTTTTCTTGCAGGCCAAGCTATCTCATAACAGGAGATAGCAGCAACGGACCAGTGGAGGGCCGCCTCAGCTGCAACCCCTCTGCGATATTGAAGCTCGCGTCCACAGGATTGTGGCAAGCCAGGTGATTGGTCCCTTTGCCCCTGGAGAGGTCGACCCCATTCGGGACAGCAATGGTAAGGTCATCAGCTTTCTCTCCTCTCTCATTCCACTTGTCCCTCACAACACCAGCCTTTTACACTTTCAATCCAACTTACTAAATCTCTCCACTCCTTCCTCCCTTACTGCCCCCCTGTCCTCACACTAAAGCCACTCTTGTACCTCCCTGCTTTCAGAACGTGATTCACCAGCTGAGGAGACGGGCCCTGAAGCAGCCAGTGGGAGCGACGCCACAGACGAGGAGGAAGAGGAAGCCGGAGCCTCAGCGCCACCCTCTCCCGAGGAAGCCCATGCCCACACTGGAACCACATCTTCCCTTGAGGGGAGCAGAGGGGAAGGGTCTGATGAGGGTGAAGCTCCGGGACCCAGCGGGCTGCAGCAAAGCAATGGGGGTAGGGAAACTCGGGGGCCTTCTCCCCGGAGGGACAGTAGGCCAGCGAGTCCTGCTGCACTGAACTCAGAGGAGGAGTGGCTCATCGCTGAAATGAACACCCAGGCGGTGGACATGCATACTCAGCTCATGGGTGCAATGGGAAGGGTGCCCAAAAGCATTGATGCACTGGCAAGGATTGTGGAGCACTTCGCTGCAGCATAGGCGGATGCCACGCAAATGCTTAGTGCTGCAATTCAGTCACTGGCTGCTGTGATCCAATCTCAGATTGCTCTAACGCAATCTCAAATTGAGGCCACGCAAGCACTGACTGCTGCCATCATTGCTGGTTCGGACACATTGCCCCGGGGCTCTCACAGCGCTGCAGCAGGCCAGCAATCTGTGCTCCAGCAGATTGCTTCGGATGCTGAGATGCTGTCCTGTGGGAGTGGCAGTGTGTCGGTCGAGCAGGGAGGTGCTGTCCTCTCTCAAGATGACAGCATTCCTGCTGCCAGCACTTTCACTTCCCCATTGCACTTGCCACCGCCTGTAGCCCAGACTGGTGCCGCCCATGCAGAGTTGGTGCAGTCTGCAGCCGGGCCCTCCAGGCCCAGAGCTGGTCGAGGGCATCCTTCAAGGGCATCTGTAGTCTCAGGATCTGGCATTCAGCAGCCTTCCACCAGCCTTGCTGCAGCCACTGGGGTCCCATTATGGAGGAACATTAGGGTGGGAAGGGGGGAAGTGCGCAAGGGAAGGAGATCACCCTCGCAGGGCAAAAAGTAGAAGATCTGACGAAATGTTGGGAATGTTTTTATTAAAGGCCAAGGTTCATATAATTATGTATTCATATAATTATGTTTGTTTAGTGTTTTTGGCCATTATCTCCAGGTTGTGAGAATTAATAATTTGTTGTGTCTGTTTCTATTAGTTTGTCATGATTAAATGAAACACACAGAGTTTGTAAAATAAAAAAGTTGTATTCAAAATGTACATGTTTGGCCTTTGGAATCATTGCTGCCTTAGCCGGCTATAGGGGATGCGTGTTGCTTTCCATCATGTTGTTCTCCATGCCAGAATCCATTTCCTGAGTAGGGGCCTAGAAGCAGCTTGTTATCAGCCTTTGACGGGCGGCCCTTGCAGTTTCAACATTGTGGGCCTCCCTCTCGCCTTGGTGCCGCTGCTGATCATCCTCCTCCTCTTCCTCCTCCTCCTCCGGTGGTGCACCAAGGCCTGGTGGTATTGGCTCGGTCCTGAGGATTGCAAGGTTATGGAGAATGCAGCAAACAACTATGAAGAGGGAGACTTGCTCAGGCGAGTACTGCAGGGCTCCTCCTGAGTGGCCCAGACTGCGGAATCGTTGCTTGAGCACGCCGATCGTTTGCTCAATTATGTTCCTGGTGACGATATGGCTTTCATTTTACTGCAGCTCAGCAGGCGTGTTGGGATAATGGAGCAGTGTCATCAGCCAGGTGCAGAGTGGATAACCCTTGCCCCCGAGGAGCCAACCACTTGGCTGATGCGGTGCCTGGAAAAGGTCTGGCACACCAGTCTGGCGCAGGATGAAAGCATCGTGGCTGCTGCCAGAATAGCAGGCATTGACAGCGAGTATCAGCTGTCTGTGGTCACACACCAACTGGACATTTAAGGAGTGGAACCCCTTGCGGGTAAAGGATGCCTCTTATTTGTCCTCCAGGCGGAAATGTGTGAATACTTCCTCCCCGCCATATTGGAGCCTTAGTAGCCTGACTAGCACCCAAAAAACACGCACTGCACAGACCAATTTCTAAGCCATAAGATTTTTACCTATTTTGCACCACTTCCACTGTGCTTAAGCTTCTCTAAATATAATTTACTATCGTATAATCCTCTAGTGGAAGAAACTAATTTTATTTATATAGCACCTTTCGAATTCTCAAAATGCCCCACAAAAGGGCTTCACAGCCGATAAATTATTTTTGAAATACAGTCACTATTGTAATGTTGGGAATGCGGCAACTAAGTTACGCACAACAAGGCCCCACAACCAGCAATGAGATAAATGGCCAAATAATATGTTCTGGGTAGTATTACTTGAGGGATAAATTTCAGCCAGGACACAGGGAGAAGTCGTCTGCTCTTCTTACATACTGCCATGGGATCTTTTGAGTCCAACTGAGCAGGCAGTTAGGGCCTTGCTTTAGCTTCTCATTCGCGAGGTGAGAACAATCTCCAGCACTCACTCAGCATTGCAATACCTTGATTACATACTCAAGTCAAAGAGTGGGACTTGAACCCCTGACTTACTCATGAGAGTGCTCCCACGGAGCCAAATAGTTTAAAAAATGGCTCAAAGACGAGGATTTTATCCTTTAAAAGCAAGAAATAAAACTCTGACAATGAGTGACAAGGCAGTAATTTCATTATTTGGTTCTGCTGACATTTGTAAACCTCTCAAGCTTCACACTCCCAGTTTATAAGGTTATCAGACCCACTCAATTGAATTACTATCTTGGAACTCACTGCAACCATTTATTCTGGTAGAAGTATATCTAATTCCCTTTCAGAGTGCTGTGGTTGTGTACAAAAGCAGTGTTTATACCTGGTAACAACAAGAGGATGTTCCCTCCAGTTATGATTCCTGATTAGTTGCAGTTGGATGTTGAACCAAACACAGGGAAATGAGTGAGTTACAGTGATTCCCGATGGGAACTCAGAACTATTTCTGTATTCCACCATTCTTTTTTTAATACTCGGAACGTACAACACTTGACTAATTGACTATATAAAACTAGAAACCTTGTATTTCTTACATTTTGATTTAATGGGGGCTACTGTCAACACTTAAGGGTTTAATACTCTTCCATGTCATGTGCGCTGTCTGCTTCCCTTAGTAAGAATGAAGAATCTTATGGGTTGTCAGTACAAGATGCAAGAACCATAGCCTGAATTTTAATACTTTGGTGAGTTGGGAGCGGGGGAGCACTTGGAAGTGGTCGGGAAACCCGGGAGAACGGGTTCCCCGCAGGCCCTGCCAAATTTAACGGCAAGGCCGGATTTGGATTGGAAATCTCTGTTTCCCACCCGCAGCCACAGGTTCAGAGTCCGGCTGGCTGCGGGTGGGTAAGCCTGCGGCACTAGGCTGCAGAGAGGAGGCAGGGAGGGAGGGCGAAAGGGATCGATCGCGTGGGGGTTGGTCAGGGGGTGCCGGAGGAGTACGGGGAGAGCTAGAGGAGCACGGTGGGGGGAAGGAGCTGGGAGCACATTGGAAGGCCGGAGCAGCTGATTAGGGGGCCAGAGGAACACAGTGGGGGGGGGTGGAGGAACAAGGGGGTACTAGAGGAGCATGGGGAGTGGGGCTAGGAGCACATCGGTGAGTCAGAGTGGCTGATCGGGGGGGCTGGAGCAGTAGGGGGGAAGGGGCCGGGAGCATATTGGAGGGCTGGAGCGGCAGATCGGGGGGGGCTGGAGAAGTATGGGGGGGTGTGCCGGAGGAGCATGATAGGGTGGCCGGAGCAGCTGATTGTGGGGGCCAGAGGAGTGGGAAAGGGCTGGGAGCACATCGGAGGGCCAGGAACATCTTCGGAGGGTCGGAGGAGCATGTTAAAACCGGAAGTAGGCGGATTGGAAGCAGGTTCTGTCGGGATTCAGATTTTTAAGTCTTTAACCTCCCATCCGACCCCAACCCACCTATTTATTTGGGTTAAAATTCCCCCCCATGTGTCAGAAATATAAAATGTGTTTACATCATCATTTTACATAAAGACAAAAACATGTCAAATACCTTAAGAAATATCCAATTACTTATAGCTGTTCAATACTCCAATTGTGACTGTTAAAAATTGGCTGTGGAGCTAATAAACCGCCTCTTAGCCCTACAACTAAGTAATGGAATGCATTTATTTTATGCTGAGATAGTCTTGGAGAACTTCATTGAAAACGATTGTTAGGATGCTGCTGAGAAATTCTGAGGTAACTGCTGTGGCATAAATGATTGTAATTGGGGAAGAATTGCTCTAGTCACAATTTGTTTTGTTTGGTGCTGCAGTTTTTAATATCTTCTCCATGACAATACTACTTATTACTGCCCTTTCAATGCTAAAGCTCTCATACATGCCTTAGTCACCTTCAGACTTGACTACTCTGGCACTCCCTTTGTTGGCCTCCCTTTCTCCACCCTCCCTAAGCACCAACTTGTGCAAATTTCTACTGCACTTTGTCTCACACCAAGTCCTGCTTTCCCCTTCCACTATCCTCAATGATCCACATTGACTCCCTGCCCCAACACATTAAATTTAAAATACCCATCCTCAAATTTCTCCATGGTCTCACCCCAATCTATCTCTGTAATTTTCTCCTAATCTATATCTCTCCACCCTCCGAATAGTCTATTCGTCTGATTCTTGCCTTTTGTGCATACTTTTCTCTTTATCCCACCATTGGCAGCAGAACCTCTAATTGCGAGGGTTCTACTCTCTGCAATTCCCTCCGTAAATCTTGCCAGCTCCTTCTCCTCTTTTAGGAGGCCTTCAGTCCAACTTCCTAACCTTTCCAATAGCAAAATACTGCGAATGCTGAAAATCTGAAATAACAACAAAGGGTCATCGACCTGAAACGTTAACTCTGTTTCTCTCCATGATGCTGCCTGACCTGCTGAGTGTTTCCAGCATTTTCTGTTTTTATTCCGAACCTCTCCATTCCTGGCTTTGCACCTGCTTTCCTGATGTCGATTGGTGAAGCATATCCAAAATTAACATTTTAATAATTGATATTCTCATCGGACCTGCTCTCCAGAACGTGATCTGATTAAAGCACTCAGCTATCTCTTCATGCTTTAATCATCTGTCTCCTATTTCAGCGTACAATCATCCTATTTATATACAATAGCCACAAATACTTTCAGAATAATGAATGAGAAAGAATTGAGATTTTACAAGCAAAAACATTGAGATACAATATACCCCATTTCAATACAATATATTGAGCTTTTTGGTTTACATTTATAATTTTGGTGAATTGATTTCCTTGGTGAGGGAGGTCACTGCTGGGCAATGGGATATTTTCCAACTTTGGGTGCCCAGTATCAGCATCAAGCATTCCCAGATCAATCTTATTAACACAGAAGTTTGTATGGATGTGTAATTCACTACAGGAGTTAGTTATTGAAGCAGAGGAAGTGTAGGATTCGCAAAATTGGACTTTATATTAATAAGGATCAAATGGCAGAAGAGTCCATGTTTTTAAAGACTATTTTAAAAGAAGCCCAGAAAAAGGGGCATACAAAATGGCCACCATACCATGTGACCAGCTTATTGGGACACTTTAAAATGGTTCCTGCGCAACCTCAGACAGCTTTGTGGATTCAACCTACAGCAAGTTCTGGAAGCCGTTTCTGAGAGAACGAAACCAGACCCACAGGTATGCATATGGATTAGATGCAGATCTAGTCAAGATCGGTCTGGAGACAGAGGCCATCAAAATGTTGACCCAGACAAAAGGGGACAATTTCATATTCATGAGAACAGCACCCAGGACTAGATAACGAGATCAGCAGGACATTAAAAACAATGAAGGCAATTCCAGACCAGAGATGGGCCTTTACCAGCCGTTTAAGACATTTTAAAATAAAATGACTACCCCACTGTGCTCCCAGCCCGCCAAAAGTAAAACAAAGACTAACCTGATTTTGGGCGGGAGATGGAGGTTTCTGGAAGAAAGTATATCTGGAACGCTTTTCAGCAGTTGGAAGACACACAGGGTTGGAGAGCTGGAAACACGCAGCTTGAATCCGGACACCCAGAAGAAGAAGCAGGCAATTGCAGGAGGAAGATGAAAGCCAACATCGAAAAGGCCGTCTCGAAACCAGCGTTCCGCCCCGGGGAAACACATCGGGAGATCATCGACCATCCCCGGGCCGTTGCCGGAACGAGAGGCCATCGACCCAACTTGGGGGAAGAGACAAAAAAATAAAGGTCCCAAGAGAAGAAACCTTCCAGCCACCCCGGCTCGGGAGAAGAGAAAAGAAACTGAAGAAACAATGGGAGCCAGCCCAAGGCTCCTCTAACAAGGGTGGTGTTGTGTATGTAATATGTGTGCTACTTTGAACCTATGGACAGGACTGCACTACTTGTAGGGCGTAGTGATACGCAGTACCACTCCTGGCCATAGGGGTATAAATAGTACTGTGGGTACTGATCTCCCCTCAGTTCCCGCCTGTGGGCATGAAGTAAAGACCTACGTGCAGTCCCTACCTCCAGCCAGTAAAGACCTGTTTGAGTTATACGTTTAAGTCTTTGTGTTAATTGTTCAATACAATACACATACTTAACACTGGCGACGAATCAGGTTCTTACCCTGCGGCAGTTGAAGAGAGGTTTCAAACATCACCACCCCACTAGAAGCGACAGGCTTTAGGACTCTGAAGCCTCCATCAGCGACTGAGCACTGGAGTGCAGCAGCCATCCTGACAGCTTCCAGCGACTGACAGAAGTCTTTCTGCAGTTTCCTTGTTCAACCTAGGTGGTGGGGTAAGCCGTGCAGCGTCGGCTGCAAAGACAGGGCTGGGGAAGTTGGAGGAGATAAGGGCCATCGATCGCGATCGGAGATAAGGCCGGGCCGCTTTCAAGTGCGAGGCGCAGCGCGGGCCAGCGATCGGGACTAAAGATAAGGGCCGCACTCGGACTGAAAGGCGCGGCGGCTGCAGAAGCTCAAGGTGCGAGAGCCATGGTGCACAGCGCGGGCTATCGATCACACAGAAGATAAGGGCCGCACTCGGGGGCTGAAGGGAGACGGCGTCGGGGGACGGGTGAAGACCGCCAAGCGCGGGAAAACTGCCATTTTGTGGGCGGAGGACGACGGCAAGAGCGGGAAGCCGCCATCTTTGATAACAAGTAAAGAAAATAAAATCTGAGAAATTGCAAATCTACAATGCCTAAACACGGGAATATTAGCACCTTTGATAGTGACCTCGAAGATTGGGCCATATATGTTGAAAGAGTAAAAAATTATTGTAAGGCCAATAAAATTCGTGACCAAGATAAAGCTCTAACATTATTAAATTTAATGGGTGCGAAGACATACGGGCAATTGAAACACCTGTTATCACCAGATGAACCGGCGGTTAAGACGTTCGATGAGATTGTTACTGTCCTGAAAGATCATCTAAACCCCACGCCACTGATGCTAGCGGAATGATTTAAATTTTACGACAGAAGGCAGCTACAGCATGAAAGCAATGCTGAATATTTGCTGGAATTGCGTAAATTAGCGAAATATTGCCAGTTTGGAACGGGACTGACAGATGCACTACGAGACAAATTTGTGTGTGGTTTATTTAAACAGGATAAACAAAAGCGACTGCTCGAGGAGAATGAGCTGACGCTTGAGAAGGCGGTCACTATGGCAGCAGCACACGAAGCCGCAGCGAGAGGCACGGCAGTAATGCAGCTACGGTCACCGGAGCTCAGTGCACACAAATTGGGTGTGAGTTCTGGCAAATGTTATCGTTGTGGAAAGACAACGCATGATCAGAACCAGTGTTGGTTTAAAAACCAAGAATGTAGAACTTGTGGTAGGCTTGGACACATAGCTAGAGTATGCAGGTCAGGGAAGAAGACCAGCAACAAGAAGTCACCGCAAGGAAAATACGCAAAAGTACACAAGGTGGCCGAACAGGAGTCCGATTCAGACGCTAGCAGTAATGAACTGGCAGGCTTAAGCAGTATTGAACTGGCTAGCTTAAGGGTACTCAACGTTGGTAAGGGTGCAGACCTCCAGACAATTTGGGTCACTCTTCAGATCGAAGGAGTCCAAGTAAAACTGGAATTGGACACTGGATCGGCATTGACGGTCATAAATAAGAAAGATTATGGAAGGTTATTCCAACATATTCCCCTACAGGATACGGAGCTCATATTGAAAACATACACGGGGCAAAGATTGTACCCCATCGGGAAAATTGAGGTCACAGTGGTCCACAAGGGCGAAGAAAGTCAAATAATGGACTTATATGTGCTATCTGAAGGAGGTCCTCCACTACTAGGATGGGAGTGGATTAGGAAAATGAATATCGACTGGCATTTCCTACAAACAATAACGAGTGAGAACTCGGTGAACATAATCAACCCAGACTCTGGAACTGATGATGGTAAGACCAACCCGTGTGCAAAAGACAAAGTTTCAGCACAGAATTCCACTGAGATAGAGAATTCTGAGTCTGTCCAGTCTACTGACATGCACATTTCTGAGGGACACCGGGCTCGAACTCAACTCCATTTCAAACTGCAACAGCAATTAGAACAAATGATTCGCCGTTTTGAGCAAGAGATGAATGCGACGAAAGAGTTCTTTGATATAGAGTGGGAACATCTGGAAAGACAACAGAAGCAGCTGCTGGAGCAAATGGAGCAGGAGCACACAAAACGTCTGATGTCAGAGGAGTTAACGGTCAGCCAACTCCTGCATATGCTGAAGGACAGGACTCTGAAATGGGAAAAACTTGAACACGAACTTCAATATTCAAACGAAAGGGGTTCGGAGCTCTCAAAGGTTATTGGAAGAGCTGAGGTGGCAACACAGACTGAGATGACTGCAACAGAGCAGCCCTTGGATGCCAAAAGTACGCTGACTCACGTCAACGTAGAACAACAGACCGCTGAAACAGCTGCTCCGGTAGAGGGATTGAATAGTCCGATCAATCAATCTCCAAAAGAAGTTGAAGTAGTAAAATCTCAAATGAGGTCATTAGTAAACGACTTGCTGAAAGCCCAGAAAAAGCTGGATGAAGAGGTACGCATGAAGAAGTCTCTTCAGGAAAGATGTCTGGACTTGGAACAAAAGCTGGCTAACGCCCAGCTGGGTATGGAGGAAATAGAAGACCCTCTCGCTGGCCTAGATCAGGACGACACCGAATATTACTATGTCCTGTCCTGCCCAACTTGTAACTTCGACTCCCACCATACAGAAATCATGGAGGAGCACCGAAAGTCTACGGAACATCGGGAGAAGGTGGCTCTACTACGGAAAAAGGAGGAAGAGAAGGAGGAACTGTGCATGCAGCTGGCAGCTGACAGTGGCGCCCAGAGAGTCTCCAAGAAGCAGAAAAGGAAAAGTCAAAACAGAAGATGACCCATCTGAACCATTATTACCTCTACCAGATCACACACATGGTCCCTCCGAACGGAGCCAATTCAGTTCAGAAGTTCAAACTGTTAAATCCATGGAAGGACTATTGAATGAGTCACTCCAGCAACGTGAACCGACTACACCACAGAAATTGAATCTGTGAACTGTTTTCCGCAGAGACTGAATCTGTGATCTGTTTTGACATGAAGTTATCTATGTATCTATGTTATTCTGTTATGTAAACCTGAAGTTATATATGTATATATGTTATTACGTTATGTTAAATGGGGAGGTGACTGTAAAGCTAAGAAGGGAGGAATGTTGTGTATGTAATATGTGTGCTACTTTGAACCTATGGACAGGACTGCACTACTTGTAGGGCGTAGTGATACGCAGTACCACTCCTGGCCATAGGGGTATAAATAGTACTGTGGGTACTGATCTCCCCTCAGTTCCCGCCTGTGGGCATGAAGTAAAGACCTACGTGCAGTCCCTACCTCCAGCCAGTAAAGACCTGTTTGAGTTATACGTTTAAGTCTTTGTGTTAATTGTTCAATACAATACACATACTTAACAGGTGGAGCCGACGATTCTCGACCCTGCCGACATCCAGACCCGCTGGTGTCCAACCGCCCCCGACCCCCACCTCAGGAGCGAGAGGTGGTGCAGCTCGCAGGGGCTCTATGATCCAGGTGGAGACGAAACGCCTGAAAGGACCAAACACAGACTCGATTTCAAAACCTTGCACTTCCTAGTGGGATTGGTGAGCATTTTTCTGGCCCTTCACAATCAGATCTAGATAGGTTTAATAAGTGGGTGGATTTTAAGGGTACAATTAACATGAGTTGTTGTCCCTTGATGTTCCGTGTGTTTCCTTATTTCATGATGATCTTTGTAGAGTATAAGATGCCTGTATTTGCCTTAGTTAGTACTGTGTCGTTATGATTGGCTTGTGTGTTTTTCCCTCCCATGTACTCCCTTATCTGCTTGCATTTGATTTGATATTTTTCCTTATGCAATAAATTTCATTTTGTTTCATCAAACTTGGTCTACAAGAGTTTTCTCTACATTGTAGTCCCTGCACCTAAGTCCAGAGTATAAAATCTAAGGGGTGAGTGGGTCGAACCACTCAAGGTTTTACTGTGCAAGAGAGAGAGGCCTCTAGAGAGAGAAACCCCAGGGAAATCTCTCAAGGAACACCACTTACAGAAAATGGCGACCGCGGCAGGACTCTGGCAGCAGGATTGCAATGTAGTGGATCCAAGTTTGAATGGTCGAAATGCAATGGATGAGAGGATAGCGGATTATGTCTTTGGCAAGGTAAATCTCACTAAACAGTGGATTTCCGATCTCTTGCTGGATGGGCGTCCGGTGGACGCAGCCATCAGGTGGACAGAGAGCAAAGAGCATAAGCAGTCAGTGGAGAAGGCAATGTGGCTGATGTGTTACAAGAAGCAGGTCCAGATCTTGGACCGGGTCGTTGCAGCACAGGCAGCCAAGATCACAACCCAGTCAGCAGAGATAGAGGAAAAGGCCATGGGTGGGGAAAAACTCATCACAGCGCTTCACGCGCTGAGTCAGGAATGCCAAGTGGTAGCTTGTCAACATCTGGCTAGGATAGAGTACCTGGAATGCCAGGTTACTGAGGCAAAGATTAATGAAATGAGGATACGGGAGAAAAGCGCCCGCCTCGCACAACAGCTAAGAGCGCAGGAGGAGAGAGTAGTGGAGGTTAAGGCAGCTTACAAGCTGGCCCTCGAGCACGGGTTTGAGAGCACAGACCACGGACCCTGCCAAAAGACCATAGAGGACCTAAGAACGGCCCTGGTTAAGGCAAGAGGCATAGTATGTCTCGTCAGCCCGAAAGCTAGCCACATGGACTTTTTAAAGGAATCAAAACAGCCGATTCCAGCTGAGGTAATTGTGGTACCAGCCACCGAGCCCTCAGTACTGCCGAGCTATAGTGAGGCTTGGTCGGAAAAGGAGGGGGTAGCGAAAGAGGAGGTAGCCGAGGTGGAGTGTGTGGAAGAACCACTGGTAGCAAAGCCGGGACCGGCACCGATGTGTCCCGCTCGGCACCAGAGGTTCGGTCCCAACGCTGCCGATGGCAGTATCGGACCCCACCAGAACCAGCTCGTGGTGCCCTACGCTGGCCCGCAATTAAGGTCCATGGTGAGCCACCTCGCACGACTCACAGTAAAGGGAGATCCCCCGATTCAATTCAGGGAGATAGAGGAAACAGCATCCATTAATGACTGTGATGATCAGGAACAGGTCAAACTGTTGCTTTTCTCCCTGGATTCCACAATCCTTCAGTGCCTCTCAGAGGATGGTAAGAGGGGACGGAAAGGGTATGCAGATCTCAGGGAGGAAGTTTTAGATGTAATGGGAGTGGATGACGGTAGTCCGTTCGACCGTGTAGAAGGGACCGTGCAGTTATCTGGAGAACCCCCACGGGTTTTCGCAGAAAGGCTGTGGCCAGTATATCGACGCAGCTGTCCGGGTATGCCTGAACGGGCTCTAATGAGCAACGAACAGCGAGTTCATTGGCTCCGTTGTTTGGTCACCAACAGTTTGCCAGAGATACGGACCCTAGCCAGGTCATGGTTTGATCCTCAAGGTCCTGGTGTCATGGAGGAGACGGTACTCCGTCAGCTTAATGTGGCGTACAAGAATTGTAGAGGTCAGGAAACACGTCCCCAGAAGGGAAAGGTGCATGAGGCAAAACCCGCAGCCCCAAGTCAGAAGGAGTGGCGTCAGGAGGGGATTCGCCCTGTCCAAGCCAAGCTCAATTGCTACGGGTGTGGGAAGGATGGACATTGGCGCAAGGACTGTAGAAATCCGTGGAAGGATAATAAAGGGAGATTTCCCGCAGCCCAAGCCCAAGCCCAGACTGCCGCCCCAGCACCAGCCCAAACCCAAGCCGTAGCTTCCGCCCCGACACAGGGAGCTGGTGCAGTTATGGATCCCGCTGCGATTGAATCAATCATACGGACAATGCGGTCTCTGATGATTTCGCAGGGGAAGATAGCCATCACCATTGGTCTTGTCGTTCCCGAAACCTCGACCGCTGTGCCCCAATGGCTAGAGCCAAAACAGCCTGTCGACCTGTGTCCTCTAGAAAGACATGCAGAGGAAGAGACCTCCTGTAAAATGGAGGCATGCCTGCGGTGTCAGGTTGCGGAGGCTAAGTTAGTTGAGCAGGCTTTAAGGGAGGAGAACGCTAGGTTAACAGGGAGGGCTGGCAGTTTAGAGGGTCAGCTAAGGGCTTGTAAATGGTTTCACATCCATCAGTGCAAACTGTTTAAGCCGGGTGCAAGTACATCAGCAACCGAAGCCAGGTCTGAGGATAAAGATCCTCAGCCTGAGGCGCGCGATGAGTCACAGACCACACAAGCTGACATCGTAGCCTGCTTGGAAGGAGAAGCTGTCCCACCCACCTGGGGGGAGGTTTCTCCGCTGGCCTGGGAATCGGATGAGGAGGGGCCCGAACAACAAGGTCCCGCCGTCGACACGATTCTGGAGGAGGTGGAGTCGGAGGACGGAGGTCCCGCCCTTGACACAAGCGTGGGTGTTGTGTCCGTGTATAATCAGACACAGACTGCAGGAGAAACGGTACAACAGGTGTTCACTAAACGTGGCTCACACTGGAACTGCCTGTACAGATTATTACTCAGTGCTATATACAGGTGTGGTCACTGCCGGTACTACAGTATACATGAGCTGTAAAAAGTAGTTCCCCCCTTAAAGGTAAATACATTACAATTCCTCCCCTTTTAGATTAAGAGTACCATAACACTCATTTAACAATTAAATATCAAACTAATTACAATTAACACTTTTAACATGCAACATTAGCTGAAAATAGTCTATTTATATATTCAGTCTTTGGGGAGGCCTCCTGATCCTTTCTGGATAGCGCCTTTCCCGAGTGTCTTGCTCTTGGTGCGGAGGCGATTCTGGCCCCCTGTCGTCGGTTGGTTCATCAGCTTCCGATGCTACTGTTTCTGGGGTAGATGCGACCTGTACGTCGGGTTCATCACCAGGTACGTATGGGCGAGGCATGGGGTTGACTTGTTCCTGTGACTCTAGGATCTGGTCAGCATGGCGTCTCACGTTGCTCTCCCCAACGTCCACTGTGTACATTAGTGGGCCCTGCTGTGTGCATATCGTTCCTGGCTGCCATTTTTCTGTTCGGTAGTCGCGGGCCAAGACCGGTTGCCCTACATTGAAGCTCCTTGTTGGCTTCTCATGGATGTGCTGGAATTGCTTACTCTCAACATCTCTTCGTACGTTTGGTCTGAGCAAATGCAGGCGAGATATTAACCTTCGGTTAAAGAACATTATGGCTGGGGCCTGGTTGGTGACTGCATGTGTCGCATTCCGGTAGGTGAACAGGAAATTGGCCACCTTGTGCTGCAGCGGAATGTTGTCATTGTACATAGCCTTTATTGCCTTCTTAAAGGTTTGTACGAACCTCTCAGCCAATCCATTTGTGGCTGGATGATACGGGGCAGATGTGTAAAGCCTTACCCCATTCTTTTTCAAGAACCTCCGGAACTCTTCGGACACAAACTGTGGTCCGTTGTCGGAGCAGGTCTGTTCTGCCAAGCCATTCCTGACAAAAATGGTCTGTAGGACTGCAATAGTTTTCTCCGTGGTGGTGGAGGACATTTTGATGACCTCAGGCCATTTCGAGTGCGCATCCACGGCTATTAAAAACATTGAGTCCATGAATGGACCAGCAAAATCAATATGCACCCGTTGCCATGGAGATGAGGGCCACTCCCATGGGTGTAGAGGGGCCTGTGGTGGTGCATTTTGGACTTTCTGGCATCCTGAGCAGCTCTTGGTCAGGTCCTCGATTTGTTTATCGATTCCCGGCCACCACATATAAGACCTGGCTAGGCTTTTCAATTTTACCCCTCCCAGATGACCCTCATGAAGCTCATTGAGCACTCTATCCCTTAACTTGGGTGGAATTACCACTCGGGATCCACACACCAAGGTCCCCCGGCACACTGACAGCTGTTCTCTCCTTGTCGAGAATGCTGGCAACAGTGAGTCGCCATGTGCTGGCCATCCCTTCACCGTCAAATCATATACCCGAGACAGTGTCGGGTCATTTCGGGTTTCCTTTTTGATACAAGCATTAGTTACCGGTAGGTATTCAACTGTAGTCGAATGGAATATTTTGACAGGATCCACTGCTGGTGCTTCCTCCGCAGTAGGCAGCGGCAGGCGTGATAGCCCAACAGCATTTCCATGCTGTTTCGTGCCATTATATTCAATCTCATAGTGGTGCGCCCCTAGAAAAAGTGACCATCTTTGTAGTCGTTGCGCAGTCATCACCGGAACGCCCTTCTTCGGATTAAAAATGGAGACAAGAGGCTGGTGATCAGTCAGCAAGGTGAATTTCTGCCCGTGCAGATAGTGATTGAACTTTTTCACTCCCCATACTAGGCTGAGGGCCTCCCTGTCAATCTGGGCGTAGTTACGCTCGGCTGAGGTTAGTGATCATGACGCAAAGGTTTTTGGCCTCTCTGAGCCGTCCAAGAATTTGTGCGACAGCACCACTCCAATGCCGTAGGGTGACGCATCACATGCCAACCGAATTGGTAATGCTGGGTTGTAATGGGCCAATACCTTTTTCGATGTGATTAGTGTTTTGCTCTTCTGGAAAGCTCGTCTACATTCGTCACTCCACTTCCATGGCACCCCAGTTTGCAGTAGAATGTTGAGTGGGTGTAGTATTGTAGACAAATTTGGCAAGAACTTATGGTAGTAGTTTACCAGCCCGAGGAACGACCTCAGTTGTGACACATTTTCCGGTGCTGGAGCCTTGACTACTGCCTCAATCTTCTCTGGGGACTTATGTAACCCCTCTTTGTCGATAACGTGGCCACAATACGAGATCTGTTTTCTAAAAAACTCGCATTTGGGGCAGTTAGCTCAGAGCCCATATTCCTGCAATGTAGTGAGCACCTGCTCCAGGTTGGCAAGGTGATCACTGTCATTTTCGCCCGTGACCAGGATGTTGTCCGAATAACACTGGGTCTCTGGGATTCCTTGTAGGACTTGTTCCATTGCCCTCTGCCAAATAGCCGGAGCTGATGCTACCCCGAATACCAGCCGGTTGTATTGGTAGAGACCTTTATGTGTGTTGATTGTGAGGTATTTTTTTGATGCTTCTTCTACCTCCATTTGCAGATACGCCTGGGCCAGATCAATCTTAGTGAAGCGTTTCCCTCCAGATAGCGAGGTGAAAATATCTTCAATCCGCGGAAGTGGATATTGTACGGTGTGAAGGATCGGGTTCATTGTTACCTTAAAGTCCCCACAGATGCGAACCTTCTTTGGTTCCCCAGGCGTGCTGCTCAACAACTTTTTCATCACAGGGACGATGGGTGTAGCCCACTCGCTCCAGTCTACCTTGGACAATACACCTGAACGTTCCAGACTCTCCAGCTCTGCTTCGCCGGCTGGGCGGATCGCATAAGTTACCGGTCTGGCCTTAAAAAATGTTGGGCTTGCGTTTTCTTCAATTTTAATCATCGCTGTCATGCCTTTTAGTGTTCCGAGTCCTTGCTGGAACACTTGTTTCGCGTCAGTTAGGATCTTTGACAGTCGCCCAGGTGTGATGTTGTCATCCTTTTTGTCAGCCACACTCAGTGCCTGTATGGAATGCCAATCCAGTTGTATTTTCCGGATGCATTCATGTCCCAGTAATGGTGGTCCTCCATCTTGCAATACATACAGGTCTAGTTTTGGTGTTTCCTTACCGTTATATATAATGGTCACCCTTATTTTTCCTTTGGGGTTGACTTTTTGCCCCGTGTACGTCTTCAAAATAATTTTTGTGTCTCTCAAGGGTATGTGTGAGAATAGCCGCTCGTAGTCCCGTCGGTTTATGACTGTTAGGGCTGATCCTGTGTCTAATTCCATCTTTACCTGGACTCCTGCTATCTTGAGAATGACCCAAATGGTTCGGTGATCCTCCATTGTGATCACATTATGTAGTTTCAGACAACTCAGTTCCCTGCTTTCGGAGTCGTTACCACTCTTTTGTTCGTCTGAACTATTCTCCGTCATCTTATGTACGTTCTTGTACTTTCCTTTGGTAGGTTTCTTATTGTTGGTTTCTTTCCCGACCTGCAGACTCGTGCTATGTGTCCTACTTTTCCACACTGTCTGCACACTTTGTCTTTGAACCAGCAATCATTCTGGTCATGTGTTGTTCTGCCGCAGCGATAGCACTTCTCTGTTCCATATGACATTTCGTTTGTGCCATTTTCTTGCGGTCTCTGTTGTATCTCTGCAGCGCCCCGTGCTGCTGCTTCATATGATACCGCAATGCTGAAAGCCTTTTCCAGCCTAAGGTCCTTTTCAGATAAAAGCCGTTTCTGGGTTCCTTCACTTTGAAGCCCACACACAAACTTGTCACTTAATGTATCTGCCAGTCCCGCTCCAAACTGGCAGTGTTTCGATAGTTTGCGCAGTTCTGATAAATAATCAGCATTGCTTTCATCCTTATGGTGGTTCCGTTTGTGAAATTTGAATCTTTCTGCTATCAGCAGCGGTGTGGGGTTTAAATGTTCCTGTAGTATCGTTACAATGTCTTCAAAACTCTTTTCCATTGGCTTCGTTGGGGTTACTAGATTTCGTAATAAACCATACTTCTTTGCACCCATTAAATTTAACAATACCCACGTTTTCTTGTCATCTGACACCTCATTTGCCTTGCAGTACACCTCTATTCGTTCGACATATGTAGTCCAATCTTCGACTTCATTGTCAAATGCGGTGATACTGCCACTCTTCGGCATTTTGGGTGTGGTTTAAAATGGCGTCTCCCAATGGCTTAAAATGGCATCTCCCACGCTTTCTTTCCTCCCCCGCTGCTGCCAACGCCACACCGGGCGGTTCTCGTGGCAATGGCGGCGCCCTGTAGGTTTTGCGCGCTTCTCCTGCGCTGCTGCCAACGCTGCTTTCAGCGGTCCTCCTGGCAATGGCGGCGCCTCGCGGATTCCTGTGCGTCTCTCTCTCCCTCTCTTCGACGCTGCTTGGACCCTGAACACCAGCTGCACCCTGTGCGCTCTGCCCTCTCTCTCTCTCCCCCGTCGACGCTGCTCGGCCCCTGAACACCGGCTGCGCCCTGTGTGCTCTGCCCTCTCTCTCTCTCCCCCGTCGACGCTGCTCAGCCCTTTGCTGTGCTGCTCGGTCGGGCTCTAGCCCGCCGCTGTCCGGGAAGGATCAGCGCACTATCTGTTGCCAGCCCATTTCGCTGGGCCACCTCGACTGGAAAGCCAAGCCTGGCTCTCGAAAGCCTCCCCCGCAATTCTCGAGTCTCTGCTGGATGACTGGGCGGTTGCCCGTGGTCGACACCCGAGTCTCTGGCCTTGACCTCCAATCCACTGATATCCAGGAACGAATCCCCGGGAGGTGATGCAGAGTTGCAGGTAGGTTCGAACTTGCCTTGTCGCCAATGTTGTGTCCGTGTATACTAAGACACAGACTGCAGGAGAAACGGTACAACAGGTGTTTACTAAACGTGGCTCACACTGGAACTGCCTGTACAGATTACTACTCAGTGCTATTTACAGGTGTGGTCACTGCCGGTACTGCAGTGTGCATGAGCTGTTAAAAGTAGTTCCCCCCTTAAAGGTATATACATTACAGTGGGGGAGGTAGAAATTGGGGGCAGAGATTCTCCACCTGTAGGGACAGGTGAGGAGGAGCCATCTGCCACAGGCCCAATTCCTGAAGGGGCGGAGCCTGAAGGGAGGGTGCCAAAGCCCACAGTCGTGCAAGAGCCACGGGCTGTGAGAGTGGAAGTCCCACCCGAAGGTCCACTCGCCAAGGGAGCCTGCCCAAATCCCAAAGGGGCGGAGCCTGAGGGAAGGGAGCCGAAGCCTACAGTCGTGGAAGAGCCACAGGCTGTGAGAGCTAAGGTCCCACCCGAAGGTCCACTCGCTAAGGGAGCCATGGCCAAAGTACCTTTTCGCAGGTCGGCTCGAACGCCTCAGCCTGTAAAACCTTGGCCCGATTCCCCCGCTCCCAGTAGACGCCAACTTCAGAAATCCATGAAAAAACACAGTCCCCGATTAACAGCAAAAGGCTGCGGGGAACCAGAGCCACAGGTCACTGCAGCCCCGCCACAGGGAGCGGCAAGCTGCAGTCCAATCAGGGATTAGGCAAGCAGCCCGGGGACGGGCGGTGCTGTACATAAGTTAAGTTTAGGTTTAAGTTTAAGGTGTGTCACTATTAAAATGATTAGAGTTTAAGTAGTTTTAAATCTGCCCAATATATGTGTGTGTTTTGGATCGAGGTCGAAAGACCCGATCATGCCGTCACCTAAGCCAGAATCTCTCGGGAGCCTGGCTATATTGTTTGATTTATTGCAGGAACCAGGAGAACGATGAGAGGGATCCTCGTCACGTTCGTGATGGTCAGATGGAGCTGGGCCTATCGGGGCCGCACCAAGGACTCCACCGTCTATGGGTGCTCTGGAAATAGAAGACCCATCGCGACTGACGGAATCGGCTCACGGGACGCTGAAGAGACTGCTGCCTACTTCCATGAAGGGAGATGGCCAGGCTGGCTGGGGTTGAACTCTACTGAATACTCCAGCCAGACGAGGTTTGCATACAGAGAAACGTCTCTGATGTACCCCAGGGTGCGGATCATTGCGCCCAGAATCAGCTTCACCGTGGGCAAGAAGATTTGCTTAAATTGTTTGGGACATGTACCTTTGGACCGCTGGTGGTAGCTGCGCAAGTTGAGCAGCACCATGAAGAATTCGACGGTGGAATGGGAAAGATTGGGTAATAACACCCATCGGACAACAACGGGAACTCATGGGGGGTTGAGTGTCTGTTGGGACAAATGGTGGGAACCAGATGAGGGGATCTACATCTGTATCTGGGTCTCAGAACGCGCTTGCCCCACAGGCGTCTCCATCTTTTTCCAAAGACAGTGGCAGGATGCTGGGCAAGGAGTGAGGTGGGATGTCAGCAAACGTGCGTGCGGAGTCCCACACTCTCAGACCCCAGTAAACGCCACTGAGCTCATCACCCGGCCCCGCAAGCCCCTGCCCACAATTCCAGTAGCTAAAGCCCTCAAGGAAGGGTGCCCCACCATGACAAAGGGACCCGGGAATGGATTAGTATTGGTACCCACAGGTCAGGTACTATACCAAGGGGTCCACTACACGGTGGCTTCGGTGATTTTAAATCTCACCGAGGTAAGATTGCCAGCGTGGTGCCCCAGGGAAACGGAGCAATTATACCAGGTCCTATTAACAAACATGTTTAAACAGTTGTACGAATTCGACTTTGCTGATATCGACAGAGCCGAATTGTACACCACACCACATGAGGTCTTGGACAAAATAGGGAGGCAAAGAAGGGGTGCAGTGAATGATATTTTCACAGCTTTTAATACAGGAACTTCCGTCATCAACACACTGGATGACGTGGAGCTGCAAACCCAGATCAATGGTTTAAAAACACAGCTAAGAAAGATACTGACTGATGAGAATAAGGTACTGGGTTCTGAGTTACACGAGGACCAGGCCATGACACTACTCTTAAAAGAGATAATAGCTGAGCTGGAGAAACACGCCAGAACAGTAAATGCTCTCATCAGGGAGGATCGGAATGCGTCTGATCAGGCTGCGCAGAACGAAGCTTGTGTGCAATATGGGGCGTGGTTACTGGGCGAGGGCCGCAGTAATCTGGAGGATTTAAAGCAAGGTTTAGTCCCCTCCTGGATCAGCAACAAGCACCTCGCAGCTCTCCACCCTTTTGAGAATGCATTGAGTCCGTGCCAGCTCAGACTAGCTTCAGAATCCTACCCAGTCCCAGTGGACTGTGGACGGTCTAATCACACCATTATGGGTATAGTGGTAAGAATGCCGGTGATGGGAAAGACAGTAAGACCCGCCCTGGTATACAGGGTGGAGAACATTGGAGTCATTCAGGGGGGTGCACACATTCGCTACACGGGGGTCCACCTTACATCATTCGATGGGAGCATGCAATGATGGGTACCGACCTCTCAGGGTGCCGGGGCCGGGGAGCACACATCATCCTGTGTCCCCAGCACTTGAATGCCCATTCAAAACCACAGTGCGGTAAGAACTGCTGGTTGGAAGTCTATAAATTGCACCATGGAGGCAATGGCACAAGGCCATGTGCCCCCACAGGTGGCATATATAGGAGGTGGGACCTACTGTGTCACCACTGCAGTGCCCCACTACCAGCATGGACAGCGCGGTTGGTGTCCGGTTAGTGACAGCAGCTTCTGTTTCAAGCCCAGGGCAGAAGTTCAAGCAGCCCAAGAGTGAATTGTCCCCATTCCTGAACCTTCCACTGTTCACATCACTGTGAAAGAGAATTTCACCGATTTGCAGCGATTCGTGGCACATTTTGGGTATATCATTCCCCCTCTCCCCGAACACCTCACCAAGATATTAAAAGCCGTTGTTGTTTCACAGAAACACTTCTACACACTGGAGCAGAAGACTCTAGAGATAGGGGCAGACATATTGGACATAGTGACCCCACCGTGGTGGGACCTGTTCACTAATATAGAAGTCCCTTCCTGGATTAGGATAGCCTCCCACATTCTTGTAGTGTGCCAGGTTGTCATTGTAGTTTATTTACTGTTTGTACACTGTAAAAAGGTCAAACATTCACAAAAGTATGAGAATAGAGGGGAATGGAGGGAGCATTATGTGCGGGTAGAAGAAGAGACACCCGTTTAGATTTTGCTGCTCGTATAAAGTTAAAGTTTTCCCTCCCTCCTCTGTATTATTTTTGATATGTATTCACGTACTTGTGAATTTTTCGTGTATGTACATTATTTTTATTATTGAAGTTTTATTAGATGTGATGTTATTATTATTAGAAGGTAATGTGTATGCACTAGGTGATGTAGGGGTATAAGGACCCCCTCCACACCTGGAAGTAAGTTGTTAGATTTTAACTCCAGGGTATTGACATCTATAGATGCTTAATGTACACTAGATTTTTCTGAAATGGGTAAATGCATGTGTCGTGGGGTCATAGATACGTAAATGCTGGGGATGGTTAGATTGTGGACAGTCAGAAAATTTTGCTCACCCAGAATTATGATACTTCAAGCAAGTTACAGTATCATCAGGGGGGAGTGTAGGATTCGCAAAATTGGACTTTATATTAATAAGGGTCAAATGGCAGAAGAGGCCATGATTTTAAAGACTATTTTAAAAGAAGCCCAGAGAAAGGGGCATAAAAAATGGCCGCCATACCTTGTGACCAGCTTATTGGGACACTTTAAAATGGTTCCTGCGCAACCTCAGACAGCTTTGTGGATTCAACCTACAGCAAGTTCTGGAAGCTGGTTCTGTGAGAACGAAACCAGACCCACACGTATGCATATGGATTAGATGCAGATCTAGTCAAGATCGGCCTGGAGACAGAGGCCATCAAAATGTTGCCCCAGACAAAAGGGGACAATTTCATATTCATGAGAACAGCACCCAGGACTAGATAATTAGATCAGCAGGACATTAAAAACAATGAAGGTAATTCCAGACCAGAGATGGGCCTTTACCAGCCGTTTAAGACATTTTAAAATATAATGACTACCCCACTGTGCTCCCAGCCCGCCAAAAGTAAAACAAAGACTAACCTGATTTTGGGTGGGAGATGGAGGTTTCTGGAAGAAAGTATATCTGGAAGGCTTTTCGGCAGTTGGAAGACACGCAGGGTTGGAGAGCTGGCAACACGCAGCTTGAATCCGGACAGCCAGAAGAAGAAGCAGGCAATCGCAGGAGGAAGAAGAAAACCAACATCAAAAAGGCCGTCTCGAAACCAGCGTTCCGCCCTGGGGAAACACATCGGGAGATCATCGACCATCCCCGGGCCATTGCCAGAACGAGAGGCCATCGACCCAACTTGGGAGAAGAGACAAAAAATAAAGGTCCCAAGAGAAGAAACCTTACAGCCACCCCAGCTCGGGAGAAGAGAAAATAAACTGAAGAAACGATGGGAGCCAGCCCAAGGCTCTTCTAACCAGGGTCGAGCCGATGATCCTCGACCCCGCTGACATCCAGACCCGCCGGTGTCCAGCCGCCCCGACCCCCACCTCAGGATAGAGGGGTGGCACATCTCGCAGGGGCTCCACGATCCAGGTGGAGACGAAACGCCTGAAAGGACCAATCACAGACTCGATTTCAAAACCTTGCACTTCCTAGTGGGATTGGTGAGCATGTTTATGGCCCTTCACAATCAGATCTAGATAGTTTTAATAAGGGGGTGGGTTTTAAGGGTACAATTAACATGAGTTGTTGTCCCTCGATGTTCCGTGTGTTTCCTTATTTCATGATGATCTTTGTAGAGTATAAGATGCCTGTATTTGCCTTAGTTAGTACTGTGTCGTTAAGATTTGCTTGTGTGTTTTTCCCTCCCATGTACTTCCTTATCTGCTTGCATTTGATTTAATATTTTTCCTTATGCAATAAATTTCATTTTGTTTCATCAAACTTGGTCTACAAGAGTTTTCTCTACATTGTAGTTCCTGCCCCAAAGTCCAGAGTATAGAATCTAAGGGGCGAGTGGGTCGAACCACTCAAGGTTTTACTGTGCAAGAGAGAGAGGCCTCTAGAGAGAGAAACCTCAGGGAAATCTCTCAAGGAAAACCCCTTACAGAAGAGTCAAAGTTTAAGAATAGATTAGATAGGTGGTTGAAGGAAAGAGGAATAATGTGATATGGGAACAGGATGGGAACATCAGATTAGCATTGCAGCTTTCAGGGAGGTTAAACACCAACACAATCTCCTTGTGCTGAACGGCCTGTTCCCGTGTTATAATTTCTGTGCAATTTCATATAATAAAATAATTTTAGATAAAGATAAAAAGCTCCTATTAGTCAATGGCACTGCCAAATTCTCAGCCCTCTGATTGTTGGTAGTCATGGACATCCTTGACGTGGCTGATGTGCCACCCCCACACAAAGGCTGACCCTTTTTTTAATCCATTCACGGGATGTGGGCATCGCTGGCAAGGCCAGCATTTATTGCCCATCCATAATTGCCCTTGAGAAGGTGGTGGTGAGCCGCCATCTTGAACCGTTGCAGTCTGTGTGGTGAAGATACTCCCACAGTGCTTTTAGGGAGGGAATGAAAGGATTTTGACCCGGCGACGATAAAGGAGTGGCGATATATTTACAAGTCAAGATGGTGTGTGATTTGGAGGGGAACTTTCAGGTGATGGTTTTCCCATGCAACTGCTGCCCTGGTGGTAGAGGTTAGGAGGTGCTGTCGAAGAAGCCTTGGCGAGTTGCTGCAGTGCTGTAGATGGTACACACTGCAGCCATAGTGCATCGATGTTGGAGGGAATGAATGTTTTAGGTGGTGAATGGGGTGCCAATCAAGCGGGCTGTTTTGTCCTGGATGGTGTCGAGCTTCTTGAGTGTTGTTGGAGCTGCACTCATCCAGGCAGATGGAGAGTATTCCAACACACACCTGACTTGTGCCTTGTAGATGGTGGAAAGGCTTTGGGGAATACCTAGCCTCTGACATGCTCTTGTAGACACACTATTTATGAAGCTGGTCCAGTTAAGTTGCTGGTCAATGGTGACTCCCAAGATGTTGATGGTGGGGGATTATGTGATGGTAATGCCGTTGAATGTCAAGGGGCGGTGGTTAGACCCTCTTTTGTTGGAGATAGTCATTGCCTGGTACTTCTGTGGTGCAAATGTTACCTACCGCTTATCATCTCAAGCCTGAATGTTACCCAGGTCTTGTTGCATGCAGGCATAGACTGCTTCATTATCTGAGGAGTTGCAAATGGAACTGAACACTGCAATCATCAACAAACATCCCCACTTCTGACCTTATGATGGACGGAAGGTCATTGATGAAGCAGCTGAAGATGGTTGGGCCTAGGAGACTGCCCTGAGGAACTCGTGCAGTGATGTCCTGGGGCTGAGATGATTGGCCTCCCGCAACCACAGCCATCTTCCTTTGTGCTAGCTATGACTCCAGCCAGTGGAGAGTTTTCCCCCTGATTCCCATTGACTTCAATTTTACTAAGGCTCCTTGATGCCACACTCTGTCAAATGCTGTCTTGATGTCAAGGGCAGTCACTCTCTCTTCACCTCTTGAATTTGGCTCTTTTGTCCACATTTGGACCAAAGCTGTAATGAGGTCTGGTTGCTAATTGTCCTAGCAGACCCCAAACTGAGCATTGGTGAGCAGATTATTGGTGAGTAAGTGCCACTCGATAGCACTGTCGATGACACCTTCCATCACTTTGCTGATGATTGAGAGTAGACTGATGGGGCAGTAATTGGCCGGATTGGATTTGTCCTGCTTTTTGTGGGCAGAACATACCCGGGCAATTTTCCATATTGCCAGGTATTTGCTAGTGTTGTAGCTGTACTGGAACAACTTGGCTACAGTCGCAGCGAGTTCTGGAGCACAATTATTCAGCATGACAGCTGGGATGTTGTTGGGGCCCATAGCCTTTGCTGTATGCAGTGCGCTGTTTCTTGATATCACATAAGTGAAGCGAATTGGCTGAAGACTGGCTTCTGTGATGGTGGGGAGATGGGTCACCCACTCGGCACTTCTGGCTGAAGATGGTTGCGAATGCTTCAGCTTTGTCTTTTGCACTCACATGCACCCGCCATCATTGCAGATTGGGATTTCATGGAGCCTCCTCCTCCCGTTAGTTGTTTAATTGTCCACCACCATTCAAGACTGGATGTGGCAGGACTGCAGAGCTTTGATCTGATCCGTTGGTTGTGGGATTGCTTAGCTCTGTCTATAGCATGCTGTTTCTGCTGTTTAGCACGTATAAAGTCCTGTGTTGCAGCTTCACCAGGATGGCACTTCATTTTTAGGTACACCCAGTGCTGTTCCTGGCATGCTCTTCTGCACTCCTCATTGAACCAGGATTGGCCCCCTGGCTTGATGGTAATGGTAGAGTGAGGGATATGCTGAGCCATCAGGTTACAGATTGTGGTGGAATACAATTCTGCTACTGCTAGTGGCCTACAGCGCCTCATGGGTGGCCAGTTTTGAGCTACTAGATCTGTTCTGAATCTATCCCATTTAGCACGGTGGTATTGCCACACAACACGACGGAGAGTGCCCTCAGTGTGAAGATGAAATTTCGTGTCCACAAGGATTATGCGGTGGTCACTCCTACCAATACTGTCATGGACAGATTCATCTGCGTCAGGTAAATTGGACTCATTGAACTCATGTCTCTGGATCATTAGTCCAGGCCTCTGGATTACTAGTCCAGTAACATAACCACTATGCTATCGTTCCCTGCAGAATATATTATGCTCATGCCAGTTCCCAAACTTCCACTTTAAGCTGCGTTTAGAAAATAGAATTTAAAGACCTTTTCACGATGTAAAGTATCAATGCAAATTGTTTGCCTTTCTATTGAATATTTATTAAACAAGAAGTATTTTTTCATAATTTCTATGTTCAGTCCCATTTTATTCTATTCCAGAAATCAAGTTACCATTTCTAAATCATAGAAATACATAGAAATTACAACACAAAATCAGGCCATTCGGCCCAACCAGTGCATGTTGGCATTTACCCTCCACATGAGCAAACCGTCTGAATCACATTTACCTACCCTGTGCCCATATCACTTCAACCCCTTTTCGTTCATCCATCTATAAAATCTAATCTGGTATGTTCACATAGCTCTTGTTTCCAAATCTAACCACCAGCCTCACAACTCTCTGTGTAAAGAGGTTCCTCCTGCCTGCTGTTCAAAGTAAAAAATTGGTGAGTGAATGCTATTAGGTGGCTCGGTGTCCTGCCCATTCAGAAATTAGGGTGTTCCAACACACACACTTTTATCCTATAGACCCTCATGTCTTTATTTTTATGCATGTAGAAGGTAGCTCATCACATACCAGTTAATTCATTCAGCAGCACTTTAAACAACATTGTTATTTGCAGCAGAATGCATTAAGCTTTGTGACTAAGCCTTTCTCCAACAGAGTGGGAGGTATGAAACCTTATTTCAGATGTGCATATCCTGTGTGGAAAAACATTTGCAGAGAATGGCAGCTTGATTCATTTTAGTCAGGTCAGGCCCTTAGTTATTGGTCTAATTGGTGTAAAAGGCATGAGGCATCCGTTGTATTGTTAATTAGCTGGGAAAAAAAACAGCAGGACCCCGAGAATGAGTTAAATGCTGCAATTCAGTGTTAGGATTCAGACATTCACAATAAGCCTTTAGTTTTGCTCTTGTCTTTCAGGGTGTCATCATAATACCACTCAATGAAAGGCTGCATCAAAATTAGTGATTGTCTGTGACAATGTATAAGATATTTCTAGAAGTTGGCCAGCGTATATTTCCTATGGAGGATGGTACCATATTTCAAACTGAGCTGGTTTGGTTTAGATCTTCTCTTCTTAGGCAGTCCCTCGGAACCGAGGATGACTTGCTTTCACATTAAAAATGAGTTTGCAGGTGACTGATGAGTCCAATGCGGGACCTACAGTCTCTGTCACAGGTGGGGCAGACGATGGTTGAAGGGGCGGGTGAGTGCGGTGCTTGGGTTGAAGTGCGCTCCTTCCGCTGTTTGCGCTTGGCTTCCGCTTGCTCCCGGCGAAGAGACTCGAGGTGTTCGGCACCTTCCCGGATGCTTCTCCTCCACTTTGTGCGGTCTTGGGCCAGGGATTCCCAGGTGTTGATGGGGATGTTACACTTTTTCAAGGAGGCTTTGAGGGTGTCCTTGAAGCATTTCCTCTGCCCACCTGGGGCTCTCTTGCTGTGCCGGATCTCCGAGTAGAGCGATTGTTTTGGGAGTCTCGTATCGGGCATGCGGACAATGTGACCCGTTCATCGGAGCTGATTGAGCATGGTCAAAACTTTGATGCTGGGGATTTTGGCCTGAGCAAGAACACTGACGTTGGTGCGCCTATCATTACAATGGATTTGCAGGATCTTGCGGAGGCAGCGTTGGTGGTACCTCTCCAGTGCTTTGAGGTGCCTGCTGTACATGGTCCATATCTCTGGGGTATACAGCAGGGCGGGTATCACTGCTGCTTTGTAGACCATGAGCTTAGTGCCGGGTTTGAGGTCCTGGTCTTCAAACACTCTCTTCCTCAGGCGACCGAAGGCTGCACTGGCACACTGAAGGCGGTGTTCGGACTTCGTCGTCGACGTCTGCCCTTGTTGACAGTAAGCTCCCGAGGTATGTAAAGTGGTCCACGTTGTCCAAGGCCTTGTCATGGATTTTGATAATCGGGGGGGCAGTACTGTGTGGCGGGGGCAGGTTGGTAGAGAACCTTTGTCTTAAGGATGTTTAGTGTAAGGCCCTTGCTCTCGTACGCTTCAGTGAAGGTGTTGACGATGGTTTGGAGTTCGACCTCCAAGTAAGCACAGACGCAAGCGTCGTCTGCATACTGTAATTCGATGACAGAGGATGGGAAGACCTTGGATCTGGACTGGAGGCGACGGAGGTTGAACAGTTTCCCGTTATTTCTGTAAATTAGCTCCACTCCAGCGGGGAGCTTACTGAGGGTGAGATGGAGCATTGCAGCAAGGAAGATCGAGAAGAGCGTTGGTGTGATGACACAGCCTTGCTTGACCCCAGTTCATACATGAATTAGGTCTGTGGTGGAACCATTGGTCAGGGTCACGGCTTGCATGTCGTCGTGAAGAAGGCGGAGGATGGTGACAAACTATTGAGGGCAGCCGAATTTGAGGAGGACACTCCATAATCCCTCACGGTTGACAGTGTCTGGGGAGGTGTGATCGGCAGAGAGGGGGTAGGGAAAGCCAACTCCAACGGTACCTATTAAATCCGTGAATCTTAAGGTATGGTGTTCTTCAATAAATAGACGGAGACTGCAGATCAACAATCAACAGGTGTTTTCTGGATGAGGGTAGTCTAATAACTAACAGTACAGATGCCTGCTCAGGGCTTATATACAGGTGTGGCCACTGCCGGTATTACAGTATACAGGAGCTGTAAAAGTAGTTCTCTCTTAAAGGTACATACACTACATTACCCTCCTCCTGTCGAAATGCTTAGAACATGACCTTGTCATAACCAACACCTTGTTCCGTCAGAGTGACAAGTATAAGGCTTCATGGCAGCACCCTCGCTCCAGGCACTGGCATCTGCTGGACTACGTCATCGTCTGAGCGAGGGACCACAATGACGTCCGCATCACCCGCGCCATGACAGGAGCTGATGACTGCAGGACAGACCACCGCCTAATCCACTCTGTCATCTCCATCAATTTAGCCCCAAAACAGCGGCGGCAACAGAAGCAATGCCGCAGTAAAATTAACGCTGGAGGACTCAAAGACCCCGGTAAGAAAGCCCTATTCAGCCTGTGCCTCACAAACAACCTGACAACTCCCAGTGATGCAGGGACACAGAGTGCCCACAGCACCTGATCTGCACTCAAGGCCTCCATAATCAGCACCTTTGAAGAGACGTTCGGTCACTCGACCAGGAAACACCAAGACTGGTTCGACGAGAACGACCGGGAGATCCGGGAGCTAATAAGCCACAAGCGCAAGGCATTCCTGATCTGGAAACAGCAACAGAACTCGAGAGTAAGAACGCAGCTCTACAGACGCCTGAAGGCCGAGTTCCAACAAAAAACTCGCGACCTAAAGAACAGATGGTGGGTGGAGAAAGCGCAGGACATCCAGCAACTAGCCAACAAGCATGACGTGCGTGGATTCTTTAGCGCAGTCAAGACCATCTACAGCCCAAGCACCCAAGGTCCTACCCCACTGCGGGCCAAGAATGGAGAGGTACTCATCAAGGACAGAGAGGCAGTCAGTGCCTGCTGGAAGGAGCACTTCGAAGATCTCCTTAACCGCGACTCTGTCTTCGACGCGAGTGTCCTCAACTCCATCCCACAGCATGATACCCGCCACCATCTCAGTACAACCCCAGCCTGGCATGAGGTTGAAAAGGCCATCTGACAACTGAAGAACAACAATTCCTCAGGAGCAGATGGAATCCCCGTTGAGGCACTAAAGCATGGTGAAGAAGTACTACTGGCACGCATTCATGAACTAATTTCTCTTATCTGGAAGGAGGAGAGCATGCCAGAGGATTTCAGAGATGCCGTAATTGTGACCATCTTCAAGAAATGTGACAAGTCCAATTGCGGTAATTACAGAGGAGTTTCCCTGCTGTCTGCCACAGGGAAAGTCATCGCAAGAATCCTCCTCAATCGCCTCCTCCCAGGGGCCGAAGAGCTCCTCCCAGAGTCGCAATGCGGATTCCGCCCACTAAGGGACACAATGGAAATGATCTTCCCCGCACGTCAATTACAAGAGAAATGCAGGAAACAGCACTAACTGCTGTACATGACCTTCTTTGATCTCACAAAGGCCTTCGACACTGGTTTAGATCATGCCTTGTCTGACGCTCTTGATCTAGCATTTGCAGGCTAGTAAAAGGGATGCAGTACAAGCCTATGGAAAACACTGTATCCCATTAGATTACACTGATCATTTTTTAACAGCTAATTAAAATATAAGGAGCAATTTGTATGCAAGTATTTGTGGATATAGAAGGCCCAAGTTGCACAGGCCTCCCTTAACTGAGTTCTGCGGCAGGGACATGTGCATGACGATCATTACATGCTTGAGTGAGTTGTGCATGCAACTCAGACAAATTATCTCATTGGAAAATAGCAAAGGCCTTGTTTCAAATGTTTATGCAGAAATGCCCCAAAGCACTGAAATATTTATAGGAAAATTATGCCACTTTCATTTTTAGTTCTAAAGACAATGGCCTCTATTAAGAAATCGTCTTTCATACACATTTTCATTTTGCATCACATCTGCTGGCTCCTTACATCCTTCTGTTTTTTAGCAGAGGCAGGTCCAGGAGTAGAAGCAGAGCAAAACCAAGGCTTATGTATTTTCATTAATTGCTCAAATATATAATTCCTGTCTTCTGAAAGCTTGGAGAATATATTTTGCTATGTTTGTTGGGGTAATATGTTATATGAATGTGGAATTATATCAATCAGGTTAATTAGTAAGTATAATCAGCTTCAAAAAATATTAGGACAATCTCCAGATTATATTAATTGCATTGAAGAAGGAGATAGGCTGCTGCAATGCATTGACATTTTGTCCTTTGTCCTCTGGGTCCTAGGTTTGAATGCAGCCCAGATCAATTAGTTCAAAGTTACCCCATTCTTTGCCACTTAAAATGACCCTAAAGCCTGGAAATTGCTATCATTAGCCTCTGTGAAAATAAGGCAGAGAGAAATATGAGCGCGCTAAGCATTCATACTATAACATCACCAACAGTAATTTCTAGTCTTATGTGAGATGCGTTTTAACTATCTCAACCCATTTCCCAGTAAAAACAACAACAACTTGTATTTATATAGCACTTTAACATAGTAAAGCATCCCAAGGCACTGCACAGGAGCGTTATAAAACAAAATTTGACACTGAGTCACGTAAGGCATTATCAGGGCAGATAACCAAAAGCTTAGTCAGAGGTAGGTTTTAAGGAGGGTCTTAAAGGAGGAACGAGAGGTAGAGAGGTGGAGTGATTGAAATCGGGGGATGCTCAAGAGGCCAGAATTAGAGGAGTGCAGGTATCTCAGACGGTTGTTGGGCTGGAAAAGATTACAGAGATAGGGAGGGATTTGAAAACAAGGATGATCATTTTTAAATCGAGGCATTGCTTAACCGGGAGCCAATGTAGGTCAGCGAGCACAGGTGTGATGGGTGAACGGGACTTGGTGCGAGTTAGGACACGGGCAGCAGAGTTTCAGATGACCTCAAGTTTACGGAGGGTAGAACATGGGAAGCCAGGCATAAGAACATAAGAAATATGAGCAGGAGTAGGCCATTCGGCCCATTCAATAAGATCATGGCTGATCTTGTACCTCAACTCCACTTTCCTGCACTATCCCTATATCCCTTGATTCCCTTAATATCCAACAATCTATTGCTCTCTGTCTTGAATATACTCAATGACTGAGCATCACAGCCCTCTGGGGTAGAGAATTCCAAAGATTCACCACCCTCTGAGTGAAGACATTTCTCCTCATCTCAGTCCTAAATGGTTGACCCCTTATTCTGAGACTGTGACCCTGTGTTCTAGACTCCCCAGCCAAGGGAAACATCCTCCCTGCATCTACCCTGTTAAGCCCTGTAAGAATGTTGTGTGTTTCAATGAGATCACCTCTCATTCTTCTCAACTCTAGAGAATATAGGCCTAGTCTACTCAATCTCTCCTCATAGAACAATCCCCCCCATCCCAGGAACCAGTCTGGTGAACCTTCGTTGCACTCCCTCTTTGGCATGTATATCCTTCCTTAGGTAAGGAGATCAAACTGTACACAATACTCCAGATGTGATCTCACCAGGGCCCTATATAATTGCAGTAAGACGTCTTTACTCTTATACTCAAATCCTCTTGTAATAAAGGCCAACATACCACTTGCTTTCCTAATTGCTTGCTGTACATGTTAACTTTCAGTGATTCATAAACAAGGACACCCAGGTCCCTCTGAACACCAACATTTCCCAATCTCTCACCATTTAAAAAATAATCTGCTTTTCTTTTTTTCCTACCAAATTGGATAACTTCGCATTTCTCCACATTATATTCCATTTGCCATGTTCTTGCCCATTCACTTAGCCTGTCTATATCCCCTTGATGCCTCTTTACATCATTCTCACAACTTAAATTCCCACCTAGCTTTGTATCATCAGCAAACTTGTATCTATTACATTTATCCCCTCATCCACATCATTGATGCAGATTGTGAATAGCTGAGGCCCAAGCACTGATTCTTGTGGTACCCCACTCGTTACAGCCTGCCAACCCGAAAATGACCCGTTTATTCCTACTCTCTGTTTGCTGTCCGTTAACCAATCCTCAATCCATGTAAGTATATTACCCCCAAACCCATGAGCCCTAATTTTGTTTAATATCCTCTTGTGTGGCACCTTATCAAATGCCTTCTGAAAATCCAAATACTGTACACCACATCCACTGGTTCCCCCTTATCTATTCTGCTAGTTACAACCTCAAAAAACTCTAAAGGATTCGTCAAACATGATTTTCCTTTCATAAATCCGTGTTGACTCTGACCAATCCTATTATTATTTTCTAAGTGCTCTGTTACCATTTCCTTAATAATAGAATAGAATGAACTGAAATCCCTTCCTCCCACACCACTCTTTGAGCCACACATTTAAACCTCTAATCTGTTTGTCCCTGTGCCAATTTGCACGTGGCTCAGGTAACCATCCAGATTATTACCTTTGAGGTTCTGCTTTTTAATTTGGGTCCTAGCTCCTCAAACTCCCTCAGCAGAACCTCATTCCTAGTTCTACCTGTGTCGTTGGTTCCTACGTGGACCACGACAACTGGATCCTCCTCCTCCCACTCCAAGTTCTTCTTCAGCCGCGAGGAGATATCCTTAACCTTGGCACCAGGCAGGAAACACAACCTTCGGAACTCCTGGTCGTGGCTGCAGAGAACAGCATCTATCCTACTGACTAAACTGTCACCTAACACTACCACATTCCTTTTTACTTCCCCCACTTGAATGGCCTCCTGCACCACAGTGCCGTGGTCAGTTTACCCATCCTCCCTGCAGTCCTTGTTCTCATCCATACAGGTAGCAAGTACCTCGTACCTGTTGGACAAGGACAAGGGCTGAGACTCCTCCATTACTACATCCTGGTTCCCCATACCTTCAAAGGCATACCCTCCTGTCCCTGAACATTGAATATTTCAAAAGTACGGCTTAGCCTAAGGGGTATGACTGCCTCCAGGAACAAAGTTCCCAGGTAACTCTCCCCTTCCCTGATGCATCGCAATGTCTGCCTCTCGGACTCCAGCTAAACAACTCTGAGCCAAAGTTCCTCGAGCTGCAGACACTTACCACAGATGTGGTTGCTCGGGATCTCATTGGCCTCCACCAACTCCCATATGCTGCAGTTACAACAAACTACCTGCACTACCATCTCTATCTAACCTTATTGTATTTATATAATTAGTTACAGTATTTATTCAAATGATTATTTTTACTGTTAATTTTTAGTTATAATTGGTTAATTTAGTTTAAGTTATTAATTCAACAAAGTTACAGTAGTTAATACTCTCCCAGTTCTGAATTTAATCCACTTACCCAACCTAGAGAGCAATAGAGCTGTACTACTCAGCAACCAATCACCTACCAGCTGTCCTGTGACATCACACTTTGTTTTTTTAAGCCGCCGCTCCCACTGCTGCCACTCCCGCTCAGGTTCATGCTGTGTCCTGGGCCTTTTCCGGTGCTCCCTTTAAGCCACCGCTCCCACTGCTGCCGCACCAGCTCAGGTCCATGCTGTCACAGAAATCACAGAAATCACAGAAACCCCACAGTGCAGATAGAGGCCATTGCGGCCCATCGAGCCTGCACTGACACATATCCCACCCGATCCCCGTAACCCCTACACCAACACATATCCCACCCTATCCCCGTAACCCCACGTATTTAATCCCCCTAACACTAGGGGTCAATTTAGCATAGCCAATCAACCTAACCCACACATCTTTGGACTGTGGGAGGAAACCGGAGCACCCGGAGGAAACCCACGCAAACACAGGGAGAATGTGCAAACTCCACACAGACAGTCACCCGAGGCTGGATTCGAACCCGGGTCCCTGGCGCTGTGAGGCAACAGTGCTAACCACTATGCCACCGTCCTGGGCCTTCTCCGTTGCTCCCTTTAAGCCACTGCTCCTACTGTTGCCGCACCCGCTCAGGTCCGCGCTGTGTCCTGGGCCTTCTCCAGTGCTCCCTTTAAGCCACCGCTCCCACTGCTGCCACGCCAGCTCAGGTCCATGCTGTGTCCTGGGCCTTCTCCGTTGCTCCCTTTAAGCTACCACTCTCACTGCCTCTGCTCCTGCTCAGGTCCATGCTGTGTGCTGGGCCTTCTCCGGTGCTCCCTTTAAGCTACCACTCTCACTGCCTCTGCTCCCGCACAGGTCCATGCTGTGTCCTGGGCCTTCTCCGGTGCTCCCTTTAAGCCACCACTCTCACTGCCTCTGCTCCCGCACAGGTCCATGCTGTGTCCTGGGCCTTCTCCAGTGCTCCCTTTAAGCCACCGCTCCCACTGCTGCCACGCCAGCTCAGGTCCATGCTGTGTCCTGGGCCTTCTCCGTTGCTCCCTTTAAGCTACCACTCGCACTGCCTCTGCTCCTGCTCAGGTTCATGCTGTGTCCTGGGCCTTCTCCATTGCTCCCTTTAAGCTACCACTCTCACTGCCTCTGCTCCCGCACAGGTCCATGCTGTGTCCTGGGCCTTCTCCAGTGCTCCCTTTAAGCCACCGCTCCCACTGCTGCCACGCCAGCTCAGGTCCATGCTGTGTCCTGGGCCTTCTCCGGTGCTCCCTTTAAGCCGCCACTCTCACTGCCTCTGCTCCTGCTCAGGTCCATGCTGTGTGCTGGGCCTTCTCCAGTGCTCCTTTTAAGCTGCCACTCTCACTGCTGCCACTCTCGCTCAGGTCCATGCTGTGTCCTGGGCCTTCTCCGGTGCTCCCTTTAAGTCTCCGCTCCCGCTGCCTCTGCTCCCGCTCAGGTCCATGTTGTGTCCTGGGCCTTCTCCGGTGCTCTCTTTCAGCCGCCGCTCCCACAACAGTGCATTTGAATAGTCAAGTCCAGAGCTAACACAGGCATGGATGAGGGTTTCAGCAGCAGATAGCTGAGGGAGGGGCAGAGTCGGGCGATGTTCCAGAGGTGGAAATAGGCAGTCTTAGTGATGGCGTGGATATGTGATCGGACGCTTGTTACGTCCGTGTATTAGAAGACACAGACTGCGGAGAACGGTACAACAGATGTTTACTCAACGTGGCTCAGACTGCAACTGATCTGTACAGATTACTACTCAGCATTATATACAGGTGTGGTCACTGCCGGTACTACAGTATACATGAGCTATAAAAAGTAGTTCCCCCCCTTAAAGGTACATACATTACAATTCCTCCCCTTTTAGATTAACAGTACCATAACACTCATTTAACAGTTAAATACCAAACTAATTACAATTAACACTTTTAACATGCAACATTAGCTGAAAATAGTCTATTTATAAATTCAGTCTTTGGGGAGGCTTCCTGATCCTTTCTGGATAGCGCCTTTCCCGAGTGTCTTGCTCTTGGTGCGGAGACGATTCTGGCCCCCTGTCGTCGGTTGGGTCATCAGCTTCCGATGCTACTGTTTCTGGGGTAGATGCTACCTGTACGTCGGGTTCATCACCAGGTACGTATGGGCGAGGCATGGGGTTGACTTGTTCCTGTGACTCTAGGATCTGGCCAGCATGGCGTCTCACGATGCTCTCCCCAACGTCCACTGTGTATATTAGTGGGCCCTGCCGTGTGCATATCGTTCCTGGCTGCTATTTTTCTGTTCAGTAGTCGCGGGCCAAGACTAGTTGCCCTACATTGAAGCTCCTTGTTGGCTTCTCATGAATGTGCTGGAATTGCTTACTCTCAACATCTCTTCGTACGTTTGGTCTGAGCAAATCCAGGCGAGATCTTAACCTTCGGTTAAAGAACATCATGGCTGGGGCCTGGTTGGTGACTGCATGTGTCGCATTCTGGTAGGCGAACAGCAAATTGTCCACCTTGTGCTGCAGCGGAATGTTTTCCTTGTACATAGCCTTTATTGCCTTCTTAAAGTTTTGTACGAGCCTCTCAGCCAATCAATTTGTGGCTGGATGATACGGGGCGGATGTGTAATGCCTTACCCCATTCTTTTTCAAGAACCTCCGGAACTCTTCAGACACAAACTGTGGTCCGTTGTCGGAGCAAATCTGTTCTGGCAAGCCATTCCTGGCAAAAATGGTCCGTAGGACTGCTATAGTTTTCTCTGTGGTGGTGGAGGACATTTTTATGACCTCAGGCCATTTCGAGTGCACATCCACGGCTATTAAAGACATTGAGTCCATGAATGGACCAGCAAAATCAATATGCACCCGTTGCCATGGAGATGAGGGCCACTCCCATGGGTGTAGAGGGGCCTGTGGTGGTGCATTTTGGACTTTCTAGCATCCTGAGCAGCTCTTGGTCAGGTCCTCGATTTGTTTATCGATTCCCGGCCACCACACATAAGCCCTGGCTAGGCTTTTCATTTTTACCCCTCCCAGATGACCCTCATGAAGCTCATTGAGCACTCTATCCCTTAACTTGGGTGGAATTACCACTCAGGATCCACACATCAAGGTCCCCCGGCACACTGACAGCTGTTCTCTCCTTGTCGAGAATGCTGGCAACAGTGAGTCGCCATGTGCTGGCCATCCCTTCACCGTCAAATCATATACCCGAGACAGTGTCGGGTCATTTCGGGTTTCCTTTTCGATACAAGCGTTAGTTACCGGCAGGTATTCAACTATAGTCGAATGGAATATTTTGACAGGATCCACTGCTGGTGCTTCCTCTGCAGTAGGCAGTGGCAGGCGTGATAGCCCATCAGCATTTCCATGCTGTTTCGTGCCCTTATATTCAATCTCATAGTGGTGCACCCCCAGAAAAAGTGACCATCTTTGTAGTCGTTGTGCAGTCATCACTGGAACGCCCTTCTTCGGATTAAAAATGGCGACAAGAGGCTGGTGATCAGTCAGCAAGGTGAATTTCTGCCCGTGCAGATAGTGATTGAACTTTTTCACTCCCCACACTAGGCTGAGGGCCTCCCTGTCAATCTGGGCGTAGTTACGCTCGGCTAAGGTTAGTGATCGTGACGCAAAGGCTATTGGCCTCTCAGCCGTCCAAGAATTTGTGCGACAGCACCACTCCAATGCCGTAGGGTGACGCATCACATGCCAACCGAATTGGTAATGCTGGGTTGTAATCGGCCAATACCTCTTTCGAAGTGATTAGTGTTTTGCTCTTCAGGAAAGCTCATCTACATTCGTCACTCCACTTCCATGGCACCCCAGTTTGCAGTAGGGTGTTTAGTGGGTGTAGTTTTGCAGACAAATTTGGCAAGAACTTATGGTAGTAGTTTACCAGCCCGAGGAACGGCCTCAGTTGTGACACATTTTCCGGTGCTGGAGCCTTGACTACTGCCTCAATCTTCTCTGGGGACTTATGTAACCCCTCTTTATCGATAACGTGGCCACAATACGAGATTTGATTTCTAAAAAACTCGCTATTGGGGCGGTTAGCTCGGAGCCCATATTCCTGCAATCTAGTGAGCACCTGCTCCAGGTTGGCAAGGTGATCACTGTCATTTTCGCCCGTGACCAGGATGTCGTCCAAATAACACTGGGTCCCTGGGATCCCTTGCAGGACTTGTTCCATTGCCCTCTGCCAAATAGCCGGAGCTGATACTACCCCGAATACCAGCCAGTTGTATTGGTAGAGACCTTTATGGGTGTTGATTGTGAGGTATTTTTTTGATGCTTCTTCTACCTCCATTTGCAGATACGCCTGGGCCAGATCAATCTTAGTGAAGCATTTCCCTCCAGATAGCGAGGCGAAAATATCTTCAATCCGCGGATATCTTCAATGTACGGTGTGAAGGATCGGGTTCACTGTTACCTTAAAGTCCCCACAGATGCGAACCTTCTTTGGTTCCCCAGGCGTGCTGCTCAAAGACTTTTTCATCACAGGGACGATGGGTGTAGCCCACTCGCTCCAGTCGACATTGGACAGTACACCTGAACGTTCCAGACTCTCCAGCTCTGCCTCGACGGCTGGGCGGATCGCATAAGGTACTGGTCTGGCCTTAAAAAATTTGGGGCTTGCGTTTCCTTCAATTTTAATCATCGCTGTCATGCCTTTTAGTGTTCCGAGTCCTTGCTGGAACACTTCTTTCGCATCAGTTAGGATCTTTGACAGTCGCCCAGGTGTGACGTCGTCATCCTTTTTGTCAGCCACAGTCAGTGCCTGTATGGAATGCCAATCCAGTTGTATTTTCCGGATCCCTTCACGTCCCAGTAATGGTGGTCCTCCATCTTGCAATACATACAGGTCTAGTTTTTGGTGTTTCCTTACCGTTATATATAACGGTCACCCTTATTTTTCCTTTGGGGTAGAATTTTTGCCCCATGTACATCTTCAAAATAATTTTTGTGTCTCTCAAGGGTATGTGTGAGAATAGCCGCTCATAGTCCTGTCGGTTTATGGCTGTTAGGGCTGATCCTGTGTCTAATTCCATCTTTACCTGGACTCCTGCTATCTTGAGAGTGACCCAAATGGTTCGGTGATCCTCCATTGTGATCACATTATGTAGTTTCAGACAACTCAGTTCCCTGCTTTCGGAGTCGTTATCACTCTTTTGTTCGTCTGTGTGGTGTATGTAACCGTTCCACCTTTAAGAGAACTATTTTAAGAGATGCACTACTTTATCTTGGCTGCTGTATACTGTAACACCGGTGGTGACCACACCGGTATATAAGTGCTGTGTAATGATTTATTGGGCAGTTCAGCCTGACCTTCGACTAGTAAAGACCTGTTGAATTTATTCTTGTGGTCTGTGTGCAGTGATTCTTATTAACAATAACTAGAACACACAGACTTAACAGTGGCGACGATGACGATCTTACCCTGCGGCAGAAATATATCCAAGGCAGTTTAACGGGCATCGAGAAGAGGCATCCGCCCTCATCATCCTGCTGAGAAAAGACTCGGGTCTGAAGAGCAAGGAAGAATCCTGACACGAAGCCTTCCATCAGCAACAGGCAGTGATCATCCCTTCTATCACGGTGGTGGGTAAGCCGATCAGCGACGAGCAGCAAGTCGGCCACGTTGGCTGTGAAGTAGGGGAGGGATAAACGGAGGATATAAGGGCGGAGAACTCGACCACGGCCGGGGAAAAGAGCCGGACAGAAGTCGGGGCCAGAGGCGCTGAGACTGGGGCGGCATAAGGCATGGGAGCCGCGGTGAATGCAAACGCAGCCGGTGTAAAAGACCGGGCTGCAAGCGGGCTGGGAGACGCAACAGCATCGAGCGAGAGCTCGACCACGACCGGGGAAAAAGGCCGGGCAGCTACCGAGGCCGCGAGGTGCGGGAGAAAATAAAAATAATTTTAAAAAACCGCGGAGAACTCAGCCGCAGCCGGGGGAAAGGACCGGACTGCAAGAGGGGCTGGGAGGCACGATTTGAGAACCGCTGGGGAGGGCGAACGCAGCAATACGGCAATCGCCATTACAGCCAGCGGGGGAGAAAGGCAAACGCGGGAAGCCGCCATTTTCGTAGGCGGGGGAAGAAGACAAGCGCGGGAAACCGCCATTTTGAAAAAAAAAGAAAAGAAAAATTTCTTTTTGTTTCTCAAGAAGATTGCGAGGATGCCTAAGCGTGGTAACATCAACAATTTCGATGCCGATGTTGAAGATTGGGCCACGTATGTAGAACGCATAGAGATTTATTGTAAGGCAAATAAAATATCAGATGAAGATAAAGCACTAACCTTACTAAACTCAATGGGTGCGGAGACACACGGGCTATTGAAGCATCTTCTTCTATCACCAGCTAAACCGGCGGATCAGGCTTTCGCTAATATTGTTGCTGTCCTGAGAAATCATTTGAACCCCACACCGCTGATGTTAGCGGAACGATTTAAATTTTATGCGAGAACGCAACTGAAAGAGGAAAGCAACGCGGAGTATTTAATTGAACTGCGTAAGCTAGCGAAATACTGTCAGTTTGGGGAAAGACTGACAGAGGCACTGAGAGACAAATTCGTGTGTGGATTGTCGAAAGAAGGAACACAAAAGCGGCTGCTTGAAGAGAATGATCTTACACTTGATAAGGCTGTCACTATTGCAGCATCGCACGAAGCCGCAGCGAGAGGCACTGTGGAAATGCAGCTGAAGGCACTCAGCGTAGATCAAATGGCTTTGGGTACAGCTAAATGTTATCGTTGTGGAAAGACAACACACGATCAGAACCAAAGCTGGTTTAAAAATCAGGAATGTAGAAAATGTGGCAAGCTTGGTCGCATAGCTAAAGTATGCCGGTCAGGAAAGAAGACCAGCAACAAAAAGTCACCGCAGGAAAAGTGCAGAAAGGTACATAAGGTGGCTGAGAAGAGTTCGGATGAACAGAATTCGGATTCAGACTCCAACAGCAAGGAACTGGGTAGTCTGAGAATTCACAATGTGAGTAAGGAAGCTGACCTACAAACTATCTGGGTCACACTTCAGATAGCAGGAGTCCAAGTGAAGATGGAATTGGACACCGGATCGGCGTTGACGCTCATGAATAAGCAAGATTACAAAAGGTTATTCACACATATTCCCCTACGGGATACGGAGATAGTATTGCAGACATACACGGGGCAAAGAGTATACCCCATCGGAAAGATAAAAGTCAAGGTGGTACACAAGGGCAAAGAGCACCAAGGAATGGACATATATGTACTACCTGAGGGAGGTCCACCACTTCTGGGACGGGAGTGGATCAGGAAAATAAATATGGACTGGCACTCCCTAAAAGCAATAACGGTAGATTCCGGAAAAAAAAGATGTCAAACCTGAACGATTGTCCAGAATATTGGATGAGGCTAAAGAGGTGTTCCAACAGGGACTGGGAACACTGAGAGGAATTACGGCAAAAATCAAGATTGCAGAACATGCAAACCCAAAATTTTTCAAAGCCAGACCGATATCTTATGCGATACGACCTGCTGTGGAAGCTGAGCTGGAAGGGCTAGAACGTTCAGGAGTACTGTCTAAGGTGGACTGGAGTGAGTGGGCCACGCCCATTGTTCCCGTCATGAAGCGTTCATCGAGTAACAAGCCAGGGGAACCGGGGAAGGTCCACATCTGTGGAGACTTCAAGATCACGGTTAATCCGGTGCTTCACACGGTGCAATATCCGCTTCCGCGGATTGAGGATATCTTTGCTTCATTGTCTGGCGGGAAACACTTCAGCAAGATAGACCTGGCGCAAGCATACTTACAGATGGAAGTTGAGGAAGAGTCGCGCCAGTATCTCAGAATCAACACGCACAGAGGCTTGTATCGATATAATAGACTGGTTTTTGGAGTGGCTTCGGCTCCAGCAATTTGGCAGAGGGCCATGGAGCAGGTATTACAGGGAATTCCAAGCACTCAATGTTACTTGGACGATATCCTGATTACAGGAGATGACGATGAGGAACACCTTGCAAATTTGAAACTGGTGCTCATCAGATTGAAGGAATATGGACTTCGAGTTAATCGCCAGAAATATGAGTTCTTTCAGAAACGGATCTCGTACTGTGGTCATGTCATTGACCAGGAGGGGCTGCACAAGTCACCTGACAAGATCGAAGCTGTTGTGAAGGCTCCCGCTCCGGAAAATGTATCCCAGTTGAGGTCGTTCCTAGGGTTGATTAACTATTACCATAAGTTTCTGCCAAATCTATCCACGGTGCTGCACCCGCTGAACGCTCTTTTGCAGAAAGAAGTACCATGGAAGTGGAGCGAGGACTGTAAGAAGGCCTTTCGCAAAAGCAAGGCATTGATCACCTCAGAGGAAGTGTTGGCTCACTTCAACCCAACGCTACCTATTCGTTTAGCTTGTGATGCTTCTCCTTATGGTATTGGAGCAGTACTCTCACACAAGTTGCCAAATGGCTTGGAAAGGCCAGTCGCATTTGCATCCAGATCATTGACCTCCGCTGAGCGCAACTATGCTCAGATAGATAGGGAGGCTCTCAGCCTTGTGTGGGGAGTAAAGAAGTTTAATCATTACCTGCAGGGCCAGAAGTTTACACTGCTGACAGACCACCAGCCGTTGGTATCCATTTTTAACCCTAAGAAGGGTGTTTCGGTGATGACAGCACAGAGGCTCCAGAGATGGCCCCTTTTCCTAGGGGCACATCAATATCAGATAGAATTCAAAGGTACAAAGCAGCATGGTAATGCTGATGGGCTGTCGCGCCTGCCACTACCTACTGAGGAGGAGGCACCGACGGTTGACCCGGTGGAGTTATTTCACTCGACCATCATCGAATGTTTACCTGTCACCAATGCAAATATTGAAAGGGAGACTAGGAATGACCCGACACTGTCCCGGGTCTATGAATTGACAGTAAAGGGATGGCCAGCCCATGGTGATCCACTGTTACCGGCATTCTCAGCAAGACGAGAACAGCTGTCCATCTGTCAGGGAACATTGATGTATGGAACAAGGGTGATTATCCCTCCTAAGTTAAGAGAGAGAGTTCTAAAAGAACTACATGAAGGTCATCTGGGGGGAGTCAAGATGAAAAGCCTTGCTAGGGCTTATGTGTGGTGGCCGGGTATCGACCAACAGATAGAGGATCTGACGAAAAGCTGCTCAGGGTGCCAAAAAGTCCAAAATGCACCTCCAATTGCACCGCTGCATCCATGGGAATGGCCTTCAACTCCATGGCAACGTGTACATATTGACTTTGCTGGTCCATTCATGGACTCCATGTTTTTAATTGCGGTGGACGCACATTCTAAATGGCCAGAAGTGATTAAAATGACTACCACTACCTCGGAGAAGACGATCGCGGTGCTAAGAACGATATTTGCAAGAAATGGATTGCCAGAGCAAATATGTTCAGACAACGGACCACAGTTCGTGTCAGAGGAATTCCAGAAATTCATGAAGAAGAATGGGGTGAAACATTATACCTCTGCCCCATATCGTCCAGCTACGAATGGGCTGGCCGAGAGGTTTGTACAGACATTCAAAATGGCAATAAAGGCCATGAGCGAAGATCAGATTCCACTGCAACACAAGGTGGACAATTTCCTACTGGCATATCGAAACGCCACCCATGCAACAACAAACCAAAGTCCTGCCATGATGTTCTATAACAGGAGGTTGCGGTCCAGGTTGGACTTGTTAAAACCAAATGAGCGGAGGGAAGTCGAAAACAAACAGTTCCAGCATATCAATAACAAGCCCACTCGGAGTTTTGAAATAGGACAACCGGTGTTAACCAGGGACTATAAAAACGAGAAATGGCAATCTGGAACAATTCGGGCCAGACAAGGACCCCTGATGTACATGGTAGATGTTGGTGAAAACGTAATGCGACGTCATGCTGACCAACTGGTGGGATCGAGAACAAGGGTCGAGCCCATGGTTACGACAGAGACAACCGTGGAGGAAGTTAGTGAACCTGAAGCATCTACCTCAGAAGTGAATATACCTGATGATGATGTCCTATCCATAGGGGATCAACTAGATGAGTCACCCCAGCAACGAGAACCAGAGACCCCTGAAAGGCGTTATCCGTCTCGGATCAGGAGGCCTCCTCAGAGACTGAATCTGTGAACTGTTTTTACATGAAGTTGTGTATATATGTTATTATGTTATGTTAAATGGGGAATATATACTGTTAAGCTAAAAAGGGAGGATTGTGGTGTATGTAACCGTTCCACCTTTAAGAGAACTATTTTAAGAGATGCACTACTTTATCTTGGTATATAAGTGCTGTGTAATGATTTATTGGGCAGTTCAGCCTGACCTTCGACTAGTAAAGACCTGTTGAATTTATTCTTGTGGTCTGTGTGCAGTGATTCTTATTAACAATAACTAGAACACACAGACTTAACAGTCTGAACTATTCTCCCTCATCTTATGTACCTTCTGGTACTTTCTTTTGGTGGGTTTCTTATTGCTGGTTTTCTTTCCCGTCCTGCAGACTCGTGCTATGTGTCCTACTTTTCCACACTGTCTGCACACTTTGTCTTTGAACCAGCAATCATTCTGGTTGTGTGTTGTTCTGCCGCAGCGATAGCACTTCTCTGTTCCATATGACATTTCGTTTGTGCCATTTTCTTGCGGTCTCTGTTGTATCTCTGCAGCGCCCCGTGCTGCTGCTTCATATGATACCGCAATGCTGAAAGCCTTTTCTAGCGTAAGGTCCTTTTCAGATAAAAGCCGTTTCTGGGTTCCTTCATTTTGAAGCCCACACACAAACTTGTCCCTTAAGGCATCTGTCAGTCCCGCTCCAAACTGGCAGTGTTTTGATAGTTTGCGCAGTTCTGTTAAATAATCAGCATTGCTTTCATCCTTATGCTGGTTCCGTTTGTGAAACTTGAATCTTTCTGCTATCAGCAGCGGTGTGGGGTTTAAATGTTCTTTTAGTATCGTTACTATGTCCTCAAAACTCTTTTCCATTGGCTTCGTTGAGGTTGCTAGATTTCGTATTAAACCATACGTCTTTGCACCCATTAAATTTAACAATACCGATGCTTTCTTGTCATCTGACACCCCATTTGCCTTGCAGTACACCTCTATTCGTTCGACATATGTAGTTCAATCTTTGACTTCATTGTCAAATGCGGTGATACTGCCACTCTTCGGCATTTTGGGTGTGGTTTAAAATGGCGTCTCCCAATGGCTTAAAATGGCGTCTCCCGCGCTTTCCTTCCTCCCCTGCTGCTGCCGACGCCGCTCCTGGTGGTTCTCGTGGCAATGGCAGCACCCTGTAGGTTTTGCGCACTTCTCTCTCCCTCTCTCCGATGCTGCTCGGCCCCTGAACACCGGCTGCACCCTGTGCACTCTGCCCTCTCTCTCTCTCCCCCATCGACGCTGCTCAGCCCTTTGCTGTGCTGCTTGGTCGGGCTCTAGCCCGCCGCTGTCCGGGAAGGGTCTGCGCACTACCTGTTGCCAGCCCGTTTCGCTGGACCACCTCGACTGGAAAGCCAAGCCTGGCTCTCGACAGCCTCCCCCGCAATTCTCGAGTATCTGCTGGATGACTGGGCGGTTGCCCGTGGTCGACGCCCGAGTCTCTGGCCTTGACCTCCAATCCACTGATCTCCAGGAATGAATCCCCGGGAGGTGATGCAGAGTTGCAGGTAGGTTCGAACCTGCCTCGTCGCCAATGTTACATCCGTGTATAAGAAGACACAGACTGTGGAGAACGGTACAATAGGTATTTACTCAACGTGGCTCAGACTGCAACTGATCTGTACAGATTACTACTCAGCGTTATATGCAGGTGTGGTCACTGCCAGTACTACAGTATACATGAGCTGTAAAAAGTAGTTCCCCCCCTTAAAGGTACATACTTTACAACGCTCATCTCGGGGTCAGGTATGACAGCAAGATTGCGAACCGTCTGGTTTAGCCTCAGACAGTTGCCAGGGAGAGGGATGAAGTCGGTGGCTAGGGAACGGAGTTTGTGGCGGGGACTGAAGACAGTGGCTTCAGTTTTCCCAATATTTATTTGGAGGAAATTACTGCTTATCCAGTACTGGATGTCGGACAAGCAGTCTGACAATTTAGAGACAGTGGAGGGATTGAGAGAGGTGCTGGTGAGGTAAAGCTGGGTGTCATCAGCATACCTGTGGAAACTGACGCTGTGTTTTCATAAGATGTCGCCGAGGGGCAACATGTGGATGAGAAATAGGAGGGGGCCAAGGATAGATCCTTGTGGGACCCCAGAGGTAACAGTGTGGGAGTGGTAAGAGAAGCCATTGCAGGTGATTCTCTGGCTATGATTCAATGCATTAAAATGGAACCAGGCAAGTGCAGTTTCACCCAGCTGGACGACGGTGGAGAGGCGTTAGAGAAGGATGGAGTGATCAACCATGTCAAAGGCTGCAGACAGGTCGAGAAGGGTGAGGAGGGTTAGTTTACCTTTGTCACAGTCATATAGGATATCATTTGTGATTTTGATAAGAGCCATTTCGAGACTGTGGTCATGGTTAGGGCGGTGGGGGGAGCCTTAGAGAAAGTTTGGCACAGTGGGCTAGGGGAAGGGGGGGAGTGGCAGCGGCAGCTGAACAGATGGTCTCAATCTTAGTGACAAAGAAACCCATGAACTCCTCGCACTTGTTGTTGGAGGGGAGGGTGGAAGAGACAGGGAGAGGGATTTGAGAAAACAGTTTGCAGTACAAAAAAGGAGCCGGGGGTTATCTTTGCATTCCAGGATGATCCTGGAATAGTGAACAGTTTTGGCAGAGGAGAACAGGTCCTGATAGTGCTTTATGTGGTCCAGACAGATCTGGCGGTGAATGGCTAAACCAGTTGTCTGCCATATCCATTCAAGTCTGCATCTCTGGCACTTAAGGGAGTGGAGATGAAGGCCATACCAGGGAGAATGGGCAGGGCTCGAGAGAGTAAGGGGGAAAAATTCGGTATCACCCATTTTGGGGCACTAATGTCGGCCGGACGCAAAGTTTAGCGCCTGGCGCTAATTATCGCCTCTGACTGCAAAATTCGCCTCTATCGCCCCTGGAGGTGGTTTGAGTACTAAATCAGGTGCTACACACCTCTCTTAAGACGCAAACATCAGGGAGCGAGGCGCTACCTCAGAACGCTACCGAAGCTCAGACGATGCCAATTACCATGGAGGCCAGACAGACTGGCGCCATCCAGTTCTTAAAGGGGAGGGGGCCATCTTGCTGGCCAGCCACACCCTGCTCATTTCAGCCTTGAATCTCGGTCTGGAGAGACCTCAAAAGCAATTGTGTTGGAAGCACTAATGGATAGGCCCAGGGAAAGAGCTCGGCACTTAGGAACCTCAAAAGTGGTGCTGAGGGCCAAAACTCCTTAGGACAGCATTAAAACCAAAAATTTTGCCGACAAGAAAAGGCAGGAAGCGCCCGCCTTTAAATAGCGCTCCCCCAGCCCCTTCCCGACTTGAACAGGGCAGATGCAGAATAACACTATCTCCACTGTGTGTGAATAAGGTACCCTAAACCCAGCTTCAGAACTGCAACCTCTCGGTTTTAGGGGTAGAAAATGAATAACTTGACATAAGCAGAAAGCAGCATGGGTTAATCAGCCATGATCATATTGAATGGCGGAGCAGGCTCGAAGGACCGAATGGCCTACTCCTGCTCCTATTTTTCTATGTCTATGTTTCTATGTTAACTTGTATAGAGCATACAGAATGTGCTACACTGAGAGAGAGAGAAGGTACAGCATGTGTCTAAAATATCTCTTTGCAAAACAGACAGGCCCTGTACTGCAGACAGGTCGCCAAGGAAACAATGATAGGACATACTTTGGGCTGGCTAGCTGGAACTGAGACAAGATTAAGGAGGAAGAACATGGGTGTGTCTGTTATCAACTACAATATAAGCTTTAGCAAGAGTGAGTAATACAATAGATTAGATTATAACGTGATGTTTATACCTATTATTGTGAAACTATGAGAAATAATATAATTAACTCTAGGCAAACTGGTTTAGGGATCATGACGAAATTACTGAAGAATAGTAATTGAATGCTACTAAGTACCAAGGAATGTGTTTTTGTAAATCACAGATAAGAGAGGTTCCAGCTGCACTTACTAGTTTCATGCCTAAAGCAGGCAAGACGACAAAGAAGGGTCAGGTGATATGGGTGGAAATATGGTATAAAAAGTAAGATTATACTGGTGCAACAAGGGTGCAGTTTGAACTTAAGACACTGGAGATCAACCTTAGGGCGTCCAAGGTTCCATCCAATGGGCTGACCTCATGTAAGTACGTGGACGCGTGGCACTTGCATGCTTACTTTGATTGATATGTCAATATAAGATAAGGCAGAAGCTAAATCTTGTATGTCTTAATAAAGTATTAAAGTTGCTGTCGGACCTATCAATTAATAAGATATGGCAGAAGCCAAAATCTGACACATCCTCTGTTCCACCAGTGGACGCGTGTCCTTACATCACATCAGCTGATTTATCATTCATGTAGAGATTCAGCTGCTTGCAGATGTACAGTTCTCTGACCATCAGCTGCCCTCCTAAGCATAAACATCTGGATTTGGATCTATGAATCTGTTATTGGGGTAAGATTGCCAGTTTCAGCAGAGTAAACATGGGAAGCCATTCACAAACATTTGTATTCTTATCAGTATAGCTCCTGCATGACATGGCCTGCAGTATCCTGGATGGAATGTTGTTAAGTATTGCCACTGCTTCCCTCTGATGTGCCCTGGAACTGCTTCTTTGTGTATCAGGGCAAAAGATTTCCCTACAATTCACAAGGATGTAGCATATCCAAATCAGAATGTATTACTCAGGCCTGCGCTCTCAAACAGTCTTCTGTGAGGCTTTAGAATAAACTGATAGAATAAATTTGAAAGACCATATTGGAATATACAGGACTAGAAACGATCAGTTCAGTCCGTTTAACTGGCTCCAGATTCAAAAACAAAATACACAGTTCACTACCTATATCTCTCGATTTATTGTCTCAGCAAATACCTTGATCATCTTCCTGGGTAGTACTTCACCTGCAATGTGAAACAGTTGTATCTAATCTGTCCATTCATCTTCTCTCTTCATCTCAACAGCTACGTAGCATTTATAACATTTAGAAAATGGAAATCACATGCCCCTTTACTGTTACTCACAGAGCACGGTAAGGGATCTTGAATAGCTCAATGAGGCCTGCATTCAGTCTTCTCTAGTTTAAACAAACCTAGCTTCTTTAGTCTCTCAGGTATTACATAGAATTGCATGGAATTTACATCGCAGAAACAGGCCATTCGGCACAACTGGTCTGTGCCGTGTTTATGTTCCTCATGAGCCTCTTCCCACCTTAATTTACCTAACCCAATCTGCATATCTTCTATTCCTTTCTCCCTCATGCACTTACCAAGCTTCCCTTTAAAGGCATCTATGCTATTCACCTCAAGCACTCCATATGGTAGTGAGTTCCACATTCTAAACACTCTCTGGTATCTGATGCCAGGTATTAGGGAAATAATGTAATGTAGTATGACCATCAGAACTGCACATAGTATTTCAGATTGGAACGAAATACCCTGGGTAGCCTCAGTATCACATCCTGCTATTTCTGTTCTATTTCATGCACTATAGAGCCCAACATCCTATTTGCCTTATTTACTGATGTTGCACAATCAGCAGATGGTTATCTGTTCACTTATCTATTTAATTGCAATTAACTAAAGGGTAAGTCATGGCAGGACAGCCCAGTGCCATGGTATGCTCCTCCTGCGATATGTGGGAACTCAGGGACACTTCCTGTGTCCCTGACAACCATGTGTGCAGGAAGTTTGTCCAGCTGCAGCTACTGGCAGACCGCATTGTGGTGCTGGAACGGCAATTGGATTCATGCTGGACCATTTGCAATGCTGAGGACATCGTGAATAGCACGTTTGATCAGTTGGTCACACCGCAGGCAAAGATTGGACAGGCAGAAAGGGAATGAGTGACCAACAGACAGAGTACTAGGCACAGGCAGGTAGTGCAGGGGTCCCCTGTGGACATCCCCCTCTAAAACAGATACACCACTTTGAGTAATGTTGGGGGAGATGGTTTATCAGAGGAAGGCAGCAGCAGCCAACTTCCTGGCACCAGGGGTGGTTCTGCTGCACAGGACAGGAGGAAAAAGAGTGGTAGAGCTTTAGTAATAGGGGATTCTATTGTAAGGGGAATAGATAGGCATTTTGCGGCCACAAACGAGACTCCAGGATGGTGTGTTGCCTCCCTGGTGCAAGGGTCAAGGATGTCTCAGAGCGGCTGCAGAACATTTTGGAAGGGGAGGGTGAACAGCCAGTTGTCGTGGTGCATATAGGTACCAACGATATAGGTAAAAAATTGGATGAGGTCCTAAAAGCTGAATATAGGGAGTTAGGAGGTAAATTGAAAAATAGGACCTCAAAGGTAGTAATCTCAGGATTGCTACCAGTGCCACGTGCTAGTCAGAGTAGAAATAGAAGGATATTTCAGCTGAATATGTGGCTAGAGGAATGGTGTGAGGGGGAGGGATTCAAATTCCTGGGACATTGGAACCGGTTCTGGGGGAGGTGGGAGCAGTTCAAACTGGACAGTTTGCACCTGGGCAGGGCTGGGACCGATATCCTAGGGGGAGTGTTTGCTAGTGTTCTGGGGGAGGGCTTAAACTAAAATGGCAGGGGGTTGGGAACATGAGCAGAGTGACAGAGGAAAGGGAAAAAAGGATAAAAGAAAAAGATAGGAAGGAGAAAAACAAAAGTGGCAGTCAGAGAAATCAACAGTTTAAATCAAACATGGCCACAATAAATAATAATTCTAATAGGTCTAAGAGCGTTAAAAAAACAAGCCTGAAGGCTTTGTGTCTTAATGCGAGGCGCATTCGTAATAAGGTGGATGATGTGCTGCGCAAATAGAGGTAAACGATTATGATTTGATTGGGATTACGGAAACATGGCCCCAGGGTGGCCAAGGCTGGGAACTCAACATCCAGGGGTATTCAATATTCAGGAAAGATAGGCAAAAAGGAAAGGGAGGTGGGGTAGCATTGCTGGTTAAAGAAGAGATTAACACAATTTTAAGGAAGGATATTAGCTCTGATGATGTGGAATCTGTATGGGTAGAACTGAGAAATACCAAGGGGCAGAAAACGTTAGTGGGAGTAGTATTTTGACCTCCAAACATTAATGCGGAGGTTGGGGATGCCATTAAAAGGGAAATTAGAGAAGCGTGCAATAAGGGCACAGCAGTCATCATGGGTGACTTTAATCTACATATAAATTGGGCTAACCAAATTAGTAACAATACTGTGGAGGAGGAATTCCTGGAGTGTTTATGGGATGGTTTCCTGGACCAATATGTCGAGGAACCAACCAGAGATCCGGCCATCTTAGACTGGGTATTCTGTAACGAGAAAGGATTAATTAACAGTCTTGTTGTATGAGGCCCCTTGGGTCAGAGCGATCATAATATGATAGAATTCTTCATTAAGATGGAGAATGAAGTGGTTCACTCAGAGACTAGGGTCCTGAATTTAAATAAAGAAAACTACGATGGCCTGAGGCGCGCGTTGGGTAGGATTGATTGGGGAATGTCACTCAAAGGGTTGACGGTGGATAGGCAATGACAAACATTCAAGGTCCGCATGGATGAACTACAGAATTTGTTCATCCCAGTTTGGCATAAAAATAAAACAAAAAGGTTGACTCAACCGTGGCTAACAAGGGAAATTAAGGATAGCATAAAATCCAAGGAGAGGTCATATAATTTGGCCAGAAAAAGCAGTAAACCTGAGGAATGGGAGCAGTTTAGGATTCAACAAAGGAGGAAAAAGGGATTAATTAAGAAGGGGAAAATAGAATATGAGAGTAAGCTTTCAGGGAACATAAACACTGACTGTAAAAGCTTTTATAGATATGTGAAGAGAAAAAGATTGGTGAAGTCAAGCGTAGGTCCCTTGCAGTCAGAATCAGGGGAATTTATAATGGGGAACAAAGAAATGACAGACCAATTAAATATATATTTTGGTTCTGTCTTCACAAAGGAGGACACAAATAACCTCCCAGTGATGTCGGGGAACATAGGATCTTATGAAAGGGAGGAACTGAAAGAAATCAGTATTTGTAGGGAAATGGTGTTAAGGAAATTGATGGGATTGAAGGCTGATAAATCCCCAGGGCCTGATAATCTACATCCTAGGGTACTTAAGGAAGTGGCCCTAGAAATAGTAGATGCATTGCTGATCATCTTCCAACATTCGATGGAATCTGGAACAGTACCCATGGATTGGAGCGTAGCTAATGTTACCCCACTATTCAAAAAAGCTGGTAGAGAGAAAACGGGGAATTACAGACCGGTAAGCCTGACATCGGTAGTGGGGAAAATGCTAGAGTCCATTATAAAAGATGTAATAGCAGAGCACTTGGAAAACAGTGACAGGATCGGACAAAGTCAACATGGATTTACAAAAGGTAAATCGTGCTTGTCTAATCTACTGGAATTTTTTGAGGATGTAACTGGTAAAATAGATAAGGGAGAATCAGTGGATGTGGTGTATTTGGAATTTCAGAAGGCTTTCGATAAGGTCCCGTGTCATAAATCGCAACTTCTACAAGAAGTAACTCAGGAAGTACCACTGAACGGCCAGCTGAGGGCGCTGCCCGAGGAGTATAAATACTCAGGCGTGGGCCCAACTTGCCAGAGACTGTCTGGAAATAGGAAGTTAGTGGCTACTAACTAGACCTCCATGTTTTGTTACAAGTTGATTGAAGCCTTGCTTTATGTACAACCAAGTGCGTAGTGAGTCTTTATTACATCATCCCGCATAAGAGATTAGCGTGTAAAGTTAAGGCACATGGGATTGGGGGCAAGGTACTGACTTGGATAGAGAACTGGTTGGTAGACAGAAAGCAAAGAGTTGGAATAAACGGGTCTTTTTCCGAGTGGCAGGCAGTGACTAGTGGGGTACAGCAGGGATCAGTCCTTGGACCCCAGCTATTCACAATATATATTAATGATCTAGACAAGGGAACTAGATGTAATATCTCCAAATTTGCAGATGACACAAAGCTGGGTGGGTGTGTGTGCTGTGAGGAGGATGCTGAGAAACTCCAGGATTATTTGGACAGGTTGGGTGATTGGGCAGAAGCATGGCAGATGCAATATAATGTGGATAAATGTGAGGTTATCCACTTTGGTAGCAAAAACAGGAAGGCAGATTATTATCTGAATGGCAATAGATTGGGAGAAGGGGAAGTGCAACGAGACGTGGGTGTCCTTGTGCACCAGTCGCTGAAGGTAAGCATGCAGGTGCAGCAGGCGGTTTGGAAGGCAAATGGTATGTTGGCCTTCGTAGCGAGAGGGTTTGAGTACAGGAACAAGGATGTCTTGCTGCAGTTGTACAGGGCCTTGGTGAGACCACATCTTGAGTATTGTGTGCAGTTTTGGTCGCCTTATCTGAGGAAGGATGTTCTTGCCATGGAAGGAGTTCAGCGAAGATTCACCAGGCTGATACCTGGGATGGCAGGAATGATGTATGAGGAGAGATTGGATCGATTGGGCTTGTACTCGCTGGAGTGTAGAAGAATGAGAGGGGCTCTCATCGAAACTTATAAAATTCTAACAGGACTAGACAGACTAGATGCTGGAAGGATGCTCCCGATGGTCGGGGAGTCCAGAACCAGGGGTCACAGTCTAAGGATAAGTGGTAGGCCATTTGGGACAGAAATGAGGAGGAATTTCTTCACCCAGAGAGTGGTGAACCTGTGGAATTCTCTACCACAGAAGGCAGTAGAGGCCAATTCATTAAATATATTCACGAAGGAGTTGGATATATTTCTCAAGGCTAAAGGGATATGGGGAGAAAGCAGGGATCGGGTACTGAATTTGGATAATCAGCCATGATCGCATTGAATGGTGGAGCAGGCTCGAGGGGCCGAATGGCCTACTCCTGCTCCTATCTTCTATGTTTCTATGTTTCTAACCCCAATTTCTTTTCCTATATTGTATCCTGACACCATTTAGTTTGTAGTTCCAAAATTTATTCTTCTCTAATCTCTTCACTTTACAATTGTCAACATTTGAAGTTCATTTGTCCTTTCTCAACCCCACCTCCGAATCTATCTAGATCCCTCCGCATCATTTGTACATTTGAACTTCTCATCTTGGCATCACTGGACAATCTTCCACTTCCTGTTTCTCCAATATCACATCCCATCAATGCCTTCCACAGGTCTTAGTACTAACTTGACACCAAATGTACTTATAAAAGACATTTATGTTGTTCCTTATGTTTCTGTGTACCTAACCACATTGCCTCTTTTTGCCTGTTCAACTAGGATTTTAATACTAGCACTCTATTCTTATAGTCCTGTCTATCTATCATTGAACCTGAAAATCTATATTTTGAGGAATGCCTTTTTCTTTTGCCCTTGTTCCTTATTGCCCACATAGGTTTCCTCCTATCCATATTGTGTTTCTTATCCAGTGGTTTAAATTGACTTTGTAATTCCACAGTCATCAGCTCCATTCACAACTCCTCAGATAATGAAGCAGCCCATGCCAGCCTACAGCAGGACCACCACTACTCCACGTGTTGTGCCTCTAACAATATATTTCAGTCCAGCTTCATTAGCTGCTTCCTTTTGCCCACAAAGTCCACCTCTCTAAAATTAAGTCTTCGATGTACTCTCTTTATCCGTCATGAGTCTGATATCAAAACCCCCAATCAACATAACAAAAACAGATTATTGGGTCATTATCACATTGCTGCTTGTGGGAGCTTGCTGTGCACAAATTGGCTGCCGCATTTCCCACATTACAATGGTGATTACCCTCCAAAAAAGTACTTAATTGGCTGTAAAGCGCTTTGAGACGTCCGGTGGTCATGAAAGGTGTTATATAAATGTAAGTCTTTCTTTTTTCTTTCAAAATCAGATAGCGCACAGAGGTCACTCTCTCGAAACAACAAGAAAAATAATGTAATGCAAAAGCTTCTTAAGTAAGATTGCAATTATTGACAAGATCTGCAATGTTGTTGCCAGTTTTTGCTATGGGTCTGACCCCACTAGGAACTGGGATACAATTGCCCAAGCTCGATTCACACAATGCCCATACAGCTATCAGATTTTGTTGGATTTATAAATTAGTGTAAGGAAGGTGTGCTAAACTAATCCTATCTTTATGAAAATTGAAGAATATATTTGCTGCTCAAAGAGGAAGAACATGTTAATTATGTGAATTAAACATCACTTACACATCCAGATGCAAATTAGGTTGATAATAAAATAAATTTTTCTCTATAACTCAAATAGCATAAATGCCTGCAATACAGGTTACAAGGTGTATTTACAGAAATTTCAAGGAAATTATTATTGTAAAAATTCAAGCTTCACTGTTCCATTTGAACTTTTCAAGCAGGACAAAACTAAATAATAATGATGCTGAGCCCAACAGTCCCTGAGGTAAACATTAATACATCCAACTGCACTATGTGATACATTACATTTATGCAAAATAATATATAAATATCCTTTCACTCTCACACACAGGGGAATGTAGCCCCTGTTACGATACTAAACTAGCAGCCCAAATGACAGTAGTTCAAATGCCACCATGCCAAGTTGTAAAACCAAATTCAATAAATATAGTAAACTAGCACTAGCACTGCAGCGCACGCTGCACATACCTAATGAAGCTGGTGGCAGGACCACAGCAAATTGATCCGCTGGCCTCATTAGAGTAGTACCAGCAGGCTGCAGGTGGCCTTTGCAGCCCCAGAAACAGCCCACCAGTCATGGAGTGCAGCAAGGTTGGCCAGCATCCTCAGGAAAGTATAGTGCATGCTGCAGTCATTTGCAAATTTGGCAAAGGGACCTGAAACAGGCATTAGGTCCAATGCATATGCAAATTGGGGGCCTAACGCACTGGACGCCTACTGAGCAGCCCTCGCCAATATGGCGGGCACGCACTTCAGCAGCAGAATGAGTGCACGCATGTCACCTGCCATAATGGACCCTTAGGTGCCCATTTTATGCCTGTAAAATGGGTGCAGCACCATCAAACCTCTAGGCCAATGAGTCAGCTAAAATCACTGATTCAGTGCTTAGAAAATCAAAGCTGCTGCTTTGTCATAAGAACCCAACATGCTCACTAATGTCCTTCAGGAGATGAAACCTGCCACCCCTACCTGGTCTGGCCTGCATATGATTCCAGTACCACACCATGCGGTTGGTTTGTAATTCCCTGGAATAAATACTGCCTTGCCAGTGTTACCCAAGTCCCAAGAACAAATCACAAAAACAAAATGCATTCATAAAAAGATTTTTCCTCTCACCGTATGGAAAGTAAATCATGAAGTCATGTATTTTGTAAAGATGCACAAAGTTACCACATGCTACCGTATGGGGGCTTTCACACAGAGAAGCAAGTTTTACACCGCTTAGAATCATGTTGTTATTTATAGGAGCACCTATTAAAAATACTCAATCCAGTTTAACATATGGCTCAAGGAATATGGCAAGCCAAGTTTGGAAATTAAAAAGAAGCACAGAACAGGCTGGTTTGCTGATTCTGGCCTAGAATTGGGGTGCCATCGCAGTGCAGCGCACTGCACATACCTAATGAAGCTGGTGGCAGGACCACAGCAAATTGATCTGCTGGCCTCATTAGAGTAGTACCAGCAGGCTGCAGGCACCCTTTGCAACCCCAGAAACAGCTCACCAGTCATGGGGTGTAGCAAGGTTGGCCAGCATCCTCAGGAAAGTATAGCGCATGCTGCAGTCATTTGCAAATTTGGCAAAGGGGCCTGAAACAAGCATTAGGTCCAATGCGTATGCAAATTGGGGGCCTAACGCACTGGACGCCTACTGAGCAGCCCTCGCCAATATGGCGGGCACGCACTTCAGCAGCAGAATGAGTGCATGCATGTCACCTGCCATAATGGACCCTTAGGTGCCCATTTTATGCCTGTAAAATGGGTGCAGCACCATCAAACCTCTAGGCCAATGAGTCAGCTAAAATCACTGATTCAGTGCTTAGAAAATCAAATCCCTTAATTATCAGCAGTCAACCCAATACATATGACACATTAGACAATTTACTTTGTTCTGGTCTGTTCTGAGGCAAATTTTAAAGTCCAGTAAGGTTCGGCTAAAGATTTGAAATTCTGATCTAGCTACAATTCTTGAGCCAGTATTTACTAAATATCAGTGCCTACCTGGTAACAGGCACTGCACTTCAGAAAGTAATTCATTACATGAAATGCTTTGAGGCACCTTAATGTAAAAGGTGCAATCTTTTTGCATTTAAACTAGAAGACCTCCCCTGGCATTGCTTATGATGAGTCATATGATATAGGGGACCATAGTGGATAGTTCAACACCCACATCCAGTGCCAGCACCCATATTATGGGCTATTGAGGCTAAGGTCTGCTCAGCATAGCATGCACTGTAATGCAATCCAGAAGGCTTGGGTCTGAGGGTCTGCAAACTTGTCATTTGCTCAGCTCATTAAGGTCCAAAAAAAGCACACAAATTAGTGATAGGCCTCATAACATACTCTGCATGCTCCAGATGCTCAGCCCCTGTATAAAATGGCTGCTGTATATATGTCCCTTCTCTCATGTTGGATCTGTTGCTCTGAAAATGGATTCCTTTTTTTGTAGACTTGTTGCAAGTAGCTGCTGTATTTGCTTTTCATCTTGCCTACCTTGGTGCTTTGCCAGACCCAAGGTGGCAAAAATCATAGTTGCCTGCTGTGCCTGAAGGGGGTTTATATGGATCCTGTGAGCACAGTTAGGGGGATGCTGAGACCACTGGGGACATTCCCTGGAAATCAGGAGGGGAGAAGGTCAGCCATTGCAGCTTGGGGTGGGTGGATGGGGGGGCGCTGAAGAAGAGATCGGCCATCGTGGCAGAGGGGAAAGACCGTATATCGTGGCTGGAGGGAGGGAGAGGTCATCAGTGCTGGGGGGGCAGGGGAAGGTTGGTAATCACGCGGGGAGAAAAGAGAGGCCGCGGTCAGCATGGGAGGGGCTTCCGGGGCCTCTCAGGCTTCCCTGAGAGGCCCGGGAAGCACACCTGCTCCTCCTGGCCCACAAGGAGTGCTGAAAAGGCACTTACCTTGTGGAGCCAGCAGTTCCCGCCTCCCTTTCACTGCTGTGTTTCCTGACCACTGGGAAACCCATGCAGCAGCAGTGATTCTAAATCAGGTTTCCAATTGCACTGTGGCAGCCCAAAGTATAATATGTTGATGAAGTGCACCGGCTCTCCGCACCACAATGTCTGCCACCTTAAAAAGGCAGCGGGTGCGTGCATGACATGTTGGGGATGCGTTCCCCATATTTAAGTTTTTAACTTCTCCCCTCTCCCACCCGTCATGGAGGTGAAGGGTTAATATTGAGGCCATTGGGTCCATTGTGATTTTGAGAGTCTAAAGCCTGGATTTTTCACAGCAAACTCCATCTGCCTATCGCCATTTTTACCATGAAAAAGCCGGCTCCTTTAACAGTGCATGTGGTGAAAGGGTGAAAACAGACACAAAATGGGTGCTTTGCTAATAAGGCAAGGCTGTTTGAAAGTCTGGATTTAGCACGCAATTTTGGTCCTAATTGCTGATTACCATAACTTGAACATGCCTGGAGATGCTAAAACAGACACCTGCAGGTTTTTAGCACTCAAGCTCTGATTAGACACAATTTTCATGGAGCAGTGTATGTGGGCTCCTCGCGCCCACTTCTACTGAAGGTGGGGAGAGCTCTGGCTGGCGCACAGTAGCATGTTACAGGATGGCTCAGGGACCGAGGGAGAGGGTGCACAGGTTCTCAGACGCAGCACTGGAGGACCTGGTGAAGGAAATCCAGAGGAGGAGGGATGTCCCATACCTACAGGGGCGAAGGACGCCACCTCACCCTCCTGCCCCTCCTGTCCCTCTCTCCTGCAGCAGCTGGTGCTGCTCTGCCTGGCCTAACCTCCTCCTCCCATTCCTCCTGCAGATCAAAGGGGACCCCTATGCACGATGCCAATAACCAAGCACTCCCTTTCTCCTGGGGACTCCTATAAGGCGTCCAATTATATAGAGTAGCACAGCACGCCTTAACGATCATCCGGGTGGCGGTTCCTAGCGCAAGCTTCAACTCCTTTACCAAGATGGTGTCTTGCGCTAAACACGAACTAAACTGGCGGTCAGCTTAAGACACCATCTTGGCCACCTCGGTGCCTCTTTAGTGCCTAAAGTATTCAGGGAAAATCGCCCCCCAAATGTCCATGCATTGAACAACTGCATCAGGAATTTCTTGGTGGCAAGTTTAAAAAAAATTCTGGCCTTTAAAGCAGAAAGTGAAATCTAAAGTGCTTACTCATTCTTACATGATACGACTGTGATCAAATGCCATCGAAGGTTACTTCCATTGGAGCCTTCATATTCTTACTGCTGCCATCAGCATCCCTGACTCCATTAACACACAAGGCCTACAGAGGGCGAGAAAATATTGCTCCAATCCTGCCTTTATTTCTGCTTTGAGGACCTTCCCCACATTCAAATCTGTATTATTATGAAGGGTATCTATAGTACATTTGTTTTTTAGGCTTGATGCAAATCAGTATAATTAAAGAGTTAAATGAATTATATGCATCATATCTATCCTGGTTTGTTAAGATGTTATATACATATTTGATTTAAACATATTTTGCAGGGTGTGCACTGCATTGAAACATGCAATGTAAACACAGTGGAAATTCCAATGTTAATTGACAGCACCAACCTCTCACTGTTACCAGTCATGCCAATAGGTGGCACTGTATTATCTCATCACAACAAAGCACGCAAAATGCTTTTGAAAATGTTTTTGGTTGCCATTTTTTGGTCATTAAATTAAATTTCTGATATTCAAAATAAAGTTTTAAACAAAAAATAAAACTGAAAAATTACATGTTTCATGACATGATTAAACATACACATTGGGCCGAATCTTGCGGGAACAATAACAGTGTGTTAATGATGTAAACCATTATTAATGTGCAAATCAGCCGGCAAATTCAGGGGATTGAGAGATACACCAGTAGTTGTAAATCTCCAAAATTTGGGGGTCGAATTACGCCACTTCTCCGTTTGCTTCATACAAATGGCATCTCGTCCTTAGCGTCCCTGTTATTTTTAAAAACTTGCTGGATTTGCACATGAATTGCCCATTAAACTCGTCACAGAAAGTTAGGGCTGGAACTAAAGTGGCTTTTTAATGTGTAATAATTGTTAATGCAATGCTAATCAACCTCTCTGGCCTAGAAAGGGAACAATTTAAAATGTTCAATCTCATTCCTGCATGTATTAAATTCTTCTCAGTAATTTTTAAAATGTAGAATTTGAAATTTTTTAATTTTTTTCTTACTTTTCCTTTCTGTCACTTTTTCCCCTCTCTCTTAATCTAATCTTTCGTTCCCTCTCTTTATTTCTCTTTCTGTACCTGATTTGAACCTAATTCACTCACTCTAATTCAATCTCCTTCTCTGTTATTCCAATGTTTCTTTCTCAATCCTTAAATCTCATTGGTTAAAGGGGTCCCACCATTCACTAAGGGGTCAGAAGCCCGCAGTTCCAGCAAGTTACGGCATAAAGACATTTTTGAGCTGAAGGGTGCAGGAAAAGGCCTAACTAATGGGGTAGGCAGCAAGATGCCCTACCCCGGCAAGATTTGGCCCATTAAATTACCTTCTGTGACTTTTAATACTTTTATTAAAAGTAATTACTGCCTGGCCTCAGGCTGTCTCAAAAACCTTGGCTTCAGTGAGATTTTTTTTACCGAACAACAGTTGCAATCACTACTATGCATTCTGAGCATTTGCAGTTTGTTGGAATTTCCCAGTATGCATCTGTACATCAGCAGGAGTTGAAGGGCACAACAATGTATCATCTTGTCCTGTGAGAGTTTCTTTGCTTTTTCCAAAAGACTTTGTTAGAAACTGGAGATTGAATTCTTAAAGCTGTTATTACAAACAAGTGATGACATTTATATAAATGGACTAACAATTGTGCTTTTCTATGATGAATTCCTCACAGGCAAACTGTGAGCACAAGCTAAACCTGTTATTGTGGTTTGTTTGTTGATGATCAGAAAAGAAAACAAAGAGATTGGCTGTGAAATTCCACAGGGCTCTCCTGATCTACTGCCTCAACAATGGCAGAAGATTGGTGGAACCCCTGGAGAAATGCCTTGTTTTTAGCCATTTGGGCCAATTCTCCATGATTCCACCTATGTTCCACTGAGGTTATGGGAGTAGACCAGGAGAACACCCATGGAAATTCTGGGCAATTGTTTGTTGTTCAGCTGTTTATTGCTGCTGAAAATTCAATTTAGAAAACCCTCTCTCCTAAACTGTTTTTGGGGAAACTTGGAAACGGCATAAATGATGAACTTTTGCACGTCTTGGTAAATGTTGCTTGTTTATGGAAATTTATGCTTATAAATCAGAAAACTCACTAATAGCGGCCAATATTTTTCACTTCTGCACTCCTACTACATTGGCAGTACATATCATGAAATTGCACACCCACAGCCTCTGATTTTCCATCTAAGAAATAGAGGCAGAGAAATTCGTGTTAGCCAGTAAAATTGCCGAAAATGGCCGCAATGCTAATGGAGCAAAATTCATCGGGGGGGGGGGGATGAAGATTGTCGGCGCAGCACTTATGTGCAGTGCAATGCCGTCCTGCTGAAGTTGCTGGAGGCATCCGAATCAATAGCCCAGAAATTCGGGTCAGGGGCTTCCCGCGGGTACAAGCCTCCGACCTGCACTTACCTAGCGCGCCGGCCGTTGTGCTGTGGGCCCGCGTGGGATTCCGATCCTCGGCCTCCTCCAACTGCCGATGCGCAGTGCTTGCATATCCCGGGGCGCAGTTAGTTCGAAGCGTCCCCTGGGATAACGTGGGCCATGGAGAGCCAATGGTAGCAGGGAAATGCCCATTCATAAAATTGACAGGAAGCACTGTCAAAACTATAAATACTATAAGCCCCAAAACATTACTAAAACAGCAAATAAATTTTTTAAAAATCACATTTATAAAATAACTATCAATTACATAAAATAACTATTTTAAACAATAATTCAAACTTTTGAAAAAATTAATTACATTTTCTAACAGGGCTAAAAATAAACTTACCTTTCTTTAAAGTATTTAAAAATAATAAACCTGTGGAAAAAATATTTTCATTTTAATTAATTCACCACTTACCTTGTTAAAAGCAGGCCTTGCGCCTGCTTTTAAAAATGTATCTGCTGGAGACTTAGCTTCTCGGAGAAACCTGGAAAAAAAACGTAAGTTCCAGGCGCACGCGCTGCCTTTCCGGTGCACGCGTTCGACCTCTGAACCCCTTCCTTTAAGGGAACGGAAGTTTCGGTTTCCCACGCATGCGCAGTGCATGCACGAAACCGGCACTTTTGTTGGGCCTACGGGTGAGTACCCAGCGCTTACTCACCCGTGGAGACCCGAATTTCTGGGCCAATATTTGTTTGCAGGTGCAGCATTCGAGCCTCGCTCAGCCTTTAGAATTGAGGCCTTCCTGCCTTTTAAAAAAAAATTAACGTTAAAAAGGAGTCCCAATGTGAATTAAAGCTGAATTCCCTTCCTAACCTCAAAAAATGAGAAAAATGCCTCAGCACTAACACAAATGGCTCAGCAAGCCAGGGAAAGGGGCAATCAGGGTCTCACACACAGGACTCCAGCTTTGTGCAGGGGTGGTCAACACTGCAAGACTGGCCCTCTACCCACAGGGGCCAGGAGACCCATCCAGAAAGAACGATGTGGGAGAACATCATCGAGGCCATCACTGCCAGCAGTTTCACCACCACCACCTGGCTCCAGTGCCCAAAGAAGCTTCATGGCCTCAGACCACTGGTCAAGGTCAGTGAATGAATCTTCAAAAGCCATCTCCTACCAATTGCACCACTAGCCTCACATACTGCTCAATGCATGAATCCCCCCCCCATCCCCCAATCACCCACCTACCAACAATCTGCACTAATCACAAGGCACATCTCCCACTCCTAGCTTCACTTCACCTCCTTGGAGCAGACGGTGCAGGCTATTCTTGGCAGGATCATGGTTAAGCATTTGGCCAGCGGTGGGGCTGAAAGGATACAAGATGATGGTATCCTCATATGATATCCTCCTTCTGGCATGCATCTCATGCTTTCCCGCCCTCCCATCACCACAACTCCACAGTTGTGCCTTCCTCATTTGATGCTCCCAAGAAATGCAGCCTGTCCAGCCAGTGGGCGACCAAGAAGAGGGAGAGGAGAGTGAGGAAGAAGAAGAAGAAGAAGATTGATTTGACACTCCCAGCCACCAGCTCTTCAAGGTCAACCAGCAAGGAATGACATTTGTAGTGTCCCCCACTGAAAGTCAGAAGCCTTCCACCAGCCATGCTGCAGCCACAAGGCACACACAAGACAGTCACTAAGAGAATGCATACGGGTGATGAGTTGATTTCCGATGTCACATTGGATGGATAGACGTATATAGGTGGTTTGGAAAGTTTGCTTTGTGGTGGCTTTTGTTGAATCCGTGATTCTTAAAGTATGATGTTTTCCAATAACTACACGGAGGCTTTAACTTAACAATCAACAGCTGTTTACTGGAGGAGGGTAGTCTAAAGACTGACAGTACAGAGGCATGCTCAAGGCTTATATACAGGTGTGGTCACTGCCGGTACTACAGTACACAGGAGCTGTAAAAGTAGTTCTCTCTTAAAGGTACATACACTACAATTCATCCCCTTTTAGATTAGCAGTACCCATAGATGCAGAAAGGATGTTTCTGATGGCCGGGGAGTCCAGAACCAGGGGTCATAGTCTAAGGATAAGGGGTAAGCTGTAAAAGTAGTTCTCTCTTAAAGGTACATACACTACAATTCGTCCCCTTTTAGATTAGCAGCACCCATAGATGCAGAAAGGATGTTTCTGATGGCCGGGGAGTCCAGAACCAGGGGTCATAGTCTAAGGATAAGGGGTAAGCCATTTAGGGCTGAAATGAGGAGGAATTTCTTCACCCAGAGAGTGGTGAACCTGTGGAATTCTCTGCCACAGAGGGCGGTGGAGGCTAGTTCATTAAATATATTCAAGAAAGAGTTGGATATATTTCTTGAGGCTAAAGGGATCAAGGGATATGGGGAGAAGGCAGGTACAGGGTACTGAATTTGGATGATCAGTGTACTGGCCGTGCTAGACGTGCTCCTATCTAGTTATCCAGCAAGTTAAACACTTATTCAAAAATAATTCTTCTGAAGCCGGTTGCTGTTTTGAAGCTTTACTTGAACAAATTTGTGAAACTGTAAACAAAGACAAAGTATGTTTTGTACATAAACTGAGTACTATACATTCGATATTACATAAGATATAAACATATTTACAACAGTAGAATAGACTAACATTTGGACTAACTTCTATAACTATCAAATAGTAACCTTTTATAAACATAGTATTATCAAAATATTACTCTGACAACGTTGCTATTATGCTAAGGAACAAAGATACTCACAGATATTGCGCTTGGCCTAACATATGAAATCAGATTACATTGGATTGTGAATGGAACCTCTCATGGCAGATTCTCCATTACTCAAATCAGGTTCTTCCTAGCAAAACTGCTTCCTGGGGTCAACAGGAAGAAAGGTAGGAAGGTCAAATGACTGCTCACAGGAAGAAAGGAACAAAGGTCAAATGACCTCACACAGGAAGAAAGATCAGATGACCTTTCCAGCATACAAACTGTTAACATAATAACCGCCACCAGAGAGTGCTATCTGCACACATAAAATGTTCATTGGTCCAGAACACTCCCTGTCTGGGGTCGTTAACGACTCCACATAGTCCGAACTCTACTTGTCACTGGAGTCCTCTGGAGACAAAAGAAGAACCACCTCGGAGACGGTCCGTCGGTGTCGATGATAGGATGCAGCTTCCGTAGACTGCTGTGAGGGGGTAGGCTGCGTTCTGCTACGCACAGTTCCAACCTGGGTATGGTGAGGTCTGGCTGGGGCGCCAACTTGCCTCTATCAAAGACGAAGCCGATTTTGCTTTGTCCTTCTTGAGTGGTGACCTTCAGATAAGCCACACTTGCAATGGCCTTAGCGGATGCGTCTGCAAAGACACAAAGCTCTTTGAATTGGGCATTTAAGGGAGAGAAAGACGAATAGCAGTGAGGTATTCGGATCTCCTGTAAGTCTTGGAGTGAGTCTCCCCATCTGTCCCACTCTGCTTCCATCTCTTCAGGGAGAGGTGAATCCCACTCTTCAGCGCATGTGGAGAGTTCCCTGAGGAGCAGCCTGCCTTGTATGGTGACGGGGCTAAGAAGCCGAGAGGGTCGTATAGGGTGTTGACTGTAGACAGCACTCCTCTACGTGTGAAGGATTTCTTGGCGTCTAGGACTTGGAACGTGAACGTGTCTGTTGCTATGTTCCACGACACCCCTAGGCTACGCTGTAGGGGGAGGTCATCAGTGAAGAGGTCTCGGTCCTTGACGTCCTTAGCACGATCTTCAGGGGGGAATGCCTCCATCACTGCTGGTCTGTTAGAGGCTATCTTATGCAGCCTGAGGTTGGATAGTGCAAGTAGTTCCTGGGCTCGTCCAAGGGTACTGATGGCCTCTGCTTCGGTCGGGAATGACTTCAGTGCGTCGCCGACGTAGAACTCTCGTTCGATGAACCCTCTCACATCACTGCCAAAGTCATCGTCTTCTTCCTTGGCAGCCCTCCTTATTCCATATATGGCGACAGCAGGGGATGGGCTATTCCCAAAGACATGGACACGCATTCTGTTGTCCACAATGTCTCTATTAGGGTCATAGTCCCGATACCACAGGAAGCGGAGGAAGTCTCTGTGGTCTTCTCTCACCACGAAGCAATGAAACATGTGCTGGATATCGGCAGTGATGGCGACGGGCTCTTTCCTGAATCACATGAGCACTCCCAAGAGGCTGTTGTTAAGATCGGGCCCTGTGAGGAGTACGTCATTGAGAGAGACACCCTGATATGGTGCACTGGAGTCAAACACCACGCGGATCTGTTCCGGCTTTTTGGGGTGATAGACTCCGAAGGAAGGGAGGTACCAACACTCTTGGCCTTCCTGGAGTGGAGGAGCTATCTCTGCATGATCGTTGACAAGCATTTTCTTGACAAATTCTAGGAAGTGTGCTTTCATTTCTGGCTTTTTCTCTAGTGTGCGACGGAGTGAGTTAAGACGATTATAGGCATACTCCCTGTTGTTCGGCAGCCGTTGTTTGGGGTTCCGGAAGGGTAAGGGTGCAACCCAGCTGTTAGAGCTGTCACGAGAGACCTCATTGTCCATAATCTGGAGGAACCTCATGTCGTCGATCGATGGAGCAAGTTTGTGGTCGTTGGCGGTGCGACAGAAGACTGACTGACCCGGGTTCTCTCCAGTGAGCATCATCTGTGTGCTGTCTGCGGAGATCAGCACTGGGGTTTTCTGAGGCTGAGCCGTATGACTGAACTTCTCTGTCACTCGGATCTGACTACTGCATGGGGTAAGGTAGCTTGGACGACCATTCTCCAAGATGGAAGTCTTGAGTGTGCTCACCTGAGATGGCTTGTTCTCTAGTGTGCAACGTCCTACAGGGTACACATTAACGAGGCATATCTTGGAGCCTGCTCTTGCGCTCACTCCTTCTCCACACACCTCGGTGCACCTGGATGTAATCTCTGGACCAGCAGCTCCCTCTCTCTCCCCGCCATGCTCTGACGCGGGAGGAGGTGTCTCTGACTTCCAAGGAGCTGGGCCTGGGTGTAGTGCTGAAACGTGCCGATCACTTTCACATTCAGTGCATTTTGCATCCACCTTGCAGTTCTTGGCGAGATGGCTCGTGGACGAGCAGCACCTGAAACATATAGAGTTCTCTTTAAGATATTGTTTCCGATCTTCCAGGGACATCTCCCTGAAGCCTCTGCACTTCTTTAAAGGATGGGGCATGTTGTGGATAGGGCATTATTTGCTCATATCCTCAGGTTTCTTCTGAATCTTTGTGTGCTCAGTTGAGGACACTTGCATTCTGTGGACAGATATTGGTGTATTTCCATGTCTGTCGAACTTGTCTCTTCTGGCAAGTGCTGGGTGGGAGGAGAAGAAGTTGAAGCTGGGGTCGTTCCTGGCTTTGGCTTCTTTACGGATGAATTTAACGAACGCAGAGAATGGTGGGAACGCCACGTTGTGCTTTAGTTTGAACTTTGATCCAAACGTTATTCACTTCTCCTGCAGGTTAAATGGAAGCTTCTCAATGATGGGACTTACCCCTCTGGAAGTGTCCAAGTACGATAGACCGGGTAGGTAGCCGTCCTGCTTTGCGGCTTCGAGTTCCGACAGCAGATCTCCAAGGTCGCGGAGCTTCTGGGGTTCCTTACTCGTCAACCTCGGAAAGTTCTCCAACCTGTCAAAGAGAGTCCTTTCAATGGCTTCGGGCGAGCCGTAGCTTTCTTCCAGCCTCACCCAAGCCTTCTTCAACCCCTCTGGCCGCTGCCCCACGTTGGCCGCTTTTTTCCTGCAGGCCTGTCCGGCGGACTCTGGGCCGAGCCATTTGATAAGGAGGCTGAGCTCTTCTCCTGCCGACAGGTCTAAGCCCGATATGGCATCGTGGAAGCAGGGCTTCCAAGCCCGATAATTCTCTGGCCTGTCATCAAACTTGATTAACCCCGAAGTCACCAGCTGGGTGCGTGCAAGGTATTTGGCGAGGTCGTAGGTGCTGTGACCTGTGCCAGGGTTGCCTTGGCTGGGGGCTCTGTTGGGGGTTTCAAGGGACCGAGAGGGGATTTGCCTCTGACTTTCTCTATTCGGCGTCCTATTCCTTTGCACCGTGTCTTCCGTTCTGCTGGCGGAGACTCTGCGGCTTGAGGCACGCCGTCTGCTTTGACCTTGGTTGGCAACTTGTGGCATGTTATACGAAGTGTTTGCATCTGTAGAGATGTGCGGGCCTCCATCCCTTTCTCCTGTAAACTGTATGTTGGCATGGTCGCTCATGTAATCTATGGTGCGCTGTCGTGGACTCTGCCATGGAACGGGAATTAAAGGTTTGTAAGCTGTCTCGGAATCAGCTCCCTCCAAAATTGCCTCGAATACTTGTGTCTCGGCTAATGCAGCATCTATCTCTTTTTGTTGCTGCAGAGCGTCTAATGTGGCTTGGAGACGGGTCTGTTCAGCCTGGCGTTCCACTTGGTGATGGGCCTGTTCCGCTTGGAATTCAGCTTGGAGTCGGGCCTGTTCTGCTTGGAGCCGGGCCTGTTCTGCTTGGGGTTCAGCTTGGAGACGGACCTGTCTTACTTTTATTTCTATTTCACTGTCCGTATGCGCAGCTCTGGCTTGAGCTGCTACTAGCTTAGCCCCTGCTTTGGCGATGGCTATGCTTACTCTAGAACCACCCGATGACCGTGAATCAACTTGCGATCTGTAGTAACCGGAGCTTATAGACCGATTGTCACGTTCTACAGTTTCGTCTGCCTGTTTAAGGTCTTCTACTTGCTGCAAAGCATTTTCGTTATTACCTTCTGACATGCTGATGTGAGATAGATGTGCTCTACGAGGTTAAGGCTTACTCTGGGTTCCTCCTGCTCCGCTCTTCACAGCTAGCCGTATTGCTATCTTTTCACTGTACTGGCCGCGCTAGACGTGCTCCTATCTAGTTATCCAGCAAGTTAAACACTTATTCAAAAATAATTCTTCTGAAGCCGGTTGCTGTTTTGAAGCTTTACTTGAACAAATTTGTGAAACTGTAAACAAAGACAAAGTATGTTTTGTACATAAACTGAGTACTATACATTCGATATTACATAAGATATAAACATATTTACAACAGTAGAATAGACTAATTGTATAACTAACTAACATTTGGACTAACTTCTATAACTATCAAATATTAACCTTTTATAAACATAGTATTATCAAAATATTACTCTGACAACATTGCTATTATGCTAAGGAACAAAGATACTCATAGATATTGCGCTTGGCCTAACATATGAAATCAGATTACATTGGATTGTGAATGGAACCTCTCATGGCAGATTCTCCATTACTCAAGTCAGGTTCTTCCTCGCAAAACTGCTTCCTGGGGTCAACAGGAAGAAAGGTAGGAAGGTCAAATGAGCGCTCACAGGAAGAAAGGAACAAAGGTCAAATGACCTCACACAGGAAGAAAGATCAGATGACCTTTCCAGCATACAAACTGTTAACACAATAACCACCACCAGAGGGTGCTATCTGCACACATAAAATGTTCATTGGTCCAGAACAATCAGCCATGATCTCATTGAATGGCAGAGCAGGCTCGAAGGGCCGAATGGCCTACTCCTGCTCCTATCTTCTATGTTTCTATAATGTTCAAATAACAATTAACACTTTAACATGCACATTAAACTGAAATAGTCCATTTATAGATTCAGTCTTTGGGGCGGCTTCCTAATCCTTTCTGGATAGCGCCTTTCCTGAGGTTCTTGTTCTTGGTGCGGAGGCAATTCTGGCCCCTTTTCGTCGGTTATTTCATCAGTTTCCACTGCTACTGTTTCTGAGGTAGATGCTACCGGTATGTCAGGTTCATCCCCAGGGACGCGAGACATGGGGCTGACTCGTTCCTGTGACGCTGAGATCTGGTCGACGTGGCGTCTCACAATGTTCTCCCCGACATCCACTGTGTACATTAATGGCCCCTGCCGTGTGCATATTGTTCCGGGTTGCCATTTCTCTGTTCGGTAGTCACGGGCCAAGACTGGTTGTCCTACATTGAAGCTCCTTGTCGGCTTCTCATTGATGTGCTGGAATTGTTTATCCTCAACATTTCTTCGCACATTTGGTCTGAGCAAATCCAGATGAGATCTCAACCTTCGGTTAAAGAACATCATGGCCGGGGTCTGGTTGGTAACTGCATGTGTCGCATTTCTGTAGGTTAACAGGAAATTGTCCACCTTATGCTGTAGTGGAATTTCATCATCGCACATGGCCTTTATCGCCTTTTTAAAGGTTTGTACGAACCTCTCAGCCAATCCATTTGTGGCTGGATGATATGGGGCAGATGTGTAATGCCTTACCCCATTCCTTCTCATAAATTTCCGAAACTCTTCGGACACAAACTGTGGTCCATTATCAGAGCAAATCTGCTCTGGCAAGCCGTTCCTGGCAAATATGGCCCGTAGGACTGCAATCGTTTTCTCTGTAGTGGTTGAGGACATTTTTATCACCTCAGGCCATTTCGAGTGAGCATCCACTGCTATTAAGTACAGTGAGTCCATGAATGGACCAGCAAAATCAATATGCACCCGTTGCCATGGAGAGGAGGGCCACTCCCATGGGTGTAGAGGGACATGTGGTGGTGCATTTTGGACCTTCTGGCATCCTGAGCAGTGTATTGATTTGTATGTGGGTTCAATGACGACACATTCATGAAAGAGAATGTCTTTTAATCTAAAGTTTGTTCAACTCTGTTAACAGCATTACAGGAGACACCATCTTAGAGATCCATCTAAAATGAAACTAAAACTAAACTGCTTGTCTCTCACATGCCCTCTGCTGGTCAGGCATAAATAATCAATCAGGCAACTATGCTGGTAAGGCATAAATAATCAAACAGGCAAATACCATTACTATTTGCTGATATCATTACATCTCCCTTTCTTAAAACAAAAGTATTTTACTTTTATCTAACAACATGTTTTCTTTGTATTACTCTGCATTTTAACTCTAACACTTAATGAACTTACATTATCATTATCATTATCAAAGTTAGTTAACCTTGTTTTGTGTGTTCACGTGAAATATGTAAATACACTAGAACTTGAAGAAAGAATAAGATAACATTACTTCCTTCTATAACAAGAGTCCTTAAACTTGCTCAATGAGTCTCTCAGGAGGCTTCACATGTCTTGAGGATTTTCTGATTGATTGTCCTTGAATCTGAGTTGTTGCCTCAGATGATGATTTCTCAGCTGTGTGCTCAGGTTGTTCAACAGTATCAGTCTTTTGACCTGCTGTGTGATCAGGTTGCTCAACAGTATCAGTCTTTTGACCTGCTGTGGCTGGTCCCATGAGAAGATCCCGACGATTTCTTCTCAGAACAACACCCTCATCTGTCTGAATGGTGTATGATCCTGGTTGAACTTCACTCAGGACAGTTCCCTTCTGAGTCCATATGTTTGTTTTGTCTTTGAACCTTACTTGGTCACCAGTGTGGAGTTCAGGTAGGTTTTGTGTTCCTCTATCATAGTAGTACTTTTGCTTTTCTTTCTGTTGTTCTTTGAACTTCCTCACTTTCTCCCCCTCTCTTGTTTTCAGGAGGTTCTCCGGGATTGGTAGGTTTGACCTTAGCAGACGTCCCATAAGGAGTTGGGCTGGTGACATACCACACTCGAGTGGCATTGTGCGGTATACAAGCATGCTCTGGTAGAAGTCAGTTCCACTGTCTTTTGCCTTGTACATCAGTCTTTTCACTGTCTGGACCGATTTTTCCACTAGTCCATTGGACTGTGGAAAGTGAGGACTTGACGTTGTGTGGACAAAGTCCCACTCTTTGGCAAAGTGTCGGAAACTTGCATTGTAAAACTGGGGTCTGTTGTCTGTGAAGACCTCGCTTGCCACGCCATGTCTGGAGAATATGGCTTTCATACATGTTATCACAGCATCTGCAGTGGTGGTGTACAGTCTACAAACCTCTGGATACAGGGAGTAATAGTCTGTGACTGCAAGATAGTCCTTCCCTTGACATACGAATAGGTCAGCGCCTACCTTCTGGTAAGGCCTATCTGGCGCTGGGTGTGGCTTTAGTGGTTCTACCGGATTGCTTGCTCGATATTTCAGGCATATTGTGCAGTTTGACACCTCATTTGTCACATCTTGGTTGATTCGTGGCCAGTACATCACCTCTCGTGCTCTTTTCTTACACTTTTCGATTCCCAGATGTCCTCCATGGATCCTTTTTTGCATTTCTTTTCTCAGACTCTTTCGGATAACTATTTTACTTCCTTTGTAGATGATGTCTTCGACCACTGATAGTTCTGCCCTGCAGTTCCAGTACTCTGCCATGTCAGGTGAGCAGTCTTGCTTCATGTTGGGCCATCCATCCAAGATGCTTTTCCTCAGTCGTCTCATTGTTTCATCTTTGTTTGTCTCAGTCTTTATGAGCTCCATTTTTGCATCTGCTATGGGCAGTGCACTTGTGATCATGTCCACGTAGGCGTTCACTTTTTCATCCATTTTGGTGTTTGCGGGCTCACTTGGGTCTACAGCTCTGGACAATGTGTCTGCTGTGTACATCAGCTTACCCAGTGTGTACGCAACATTCAGTGTATAGCGTTGCAGCCTGATCAACATTCTTTGTATTCTAAGCGGACAGCTATTTAGTGGCTTTTGGAACAATGCAATCAAGGGCTTATGGTCAGTCTCTACACTGATTGCTTGTCCTGACACAAACTGGTGAAATCTTTCACAGGCGTATGTGATGCTGAGCAGCTCCTTTTCTATTTGAGCATATCGCGTCTCCGCGTCTGTCATTGAGCGCGATGCATATGCAATAGGTTGCCAGTAGTCATATTTTTGCAGAAGAACAGCACCGAGCCCACTCTGTGATGCATCTGATGATATCTTGATGGGTCTCGCTGGGTCATAAAACCTCAGAACTGGTTCCTCTGTGAGCAGTTTCTTTAGATCGCTCCATGACTTCTCATGCTCATGATTCCATTCCCATTCTATGTTCTTTTCAGTTAGTCTTCTCAGTGGCGCCATCTTTTCTGAGAGGTTGGATATGAATTTACCCATGTAGTTGATCATTCCATTAAACCTCTGCACGTCCTTTTTGCATTGTGGCTTTGGCATATTCTCAATGGCGGACACCTTTCTGGGATCTGGTCTGATGCCCTCACTGCTAAGGATATCCCCCACGAATGTCAGTTCTGTCACCCCGAGCTGGCATTTCTCTCTATTCAGCTTCAGGTTTGTTTTCCTTGTTGTTTCCAGCACTTTTTTCAGTCTCTCGTCATGCTCAGTTCTCGTGGTTCCCCATACTATGATGTCATCCATTGATGTATCAACTCCCTCCAGGTGCTCATAGATCATATGGATAGTTTTGTGATACACTTCAGGAGCTGAGGCAATGCCAAATGGTAACCTTAGGAATCTGTATCTGCCAAATGGACTGTTGAACGTGCACAGTCTTGAACTTGCCTCGTCCAGTTTCATCTGCCAAAATCCTGATGATGCATCTAACTTGCTGAAATACTTTGCATTTGCAAACTGTGACATGATTTCCTCACGTGTAGGAAGCTTGAAGTGCTCTCTCTTTATTGCTCTGTTTAGATCTCTTGGATCCAGGCAAATTCTGAGCTTTCCATTCTTTTTGTCCACAACGACGAGGGAACTCACCCACTCAGTTGGCTCATCTATCTTCTGAATCACGTTCAGGCTTTCCATCCTGTCCAACTCTGCCTTCAGCTGCTTTTGAAGAGCAAACAGAACTTTTCTGCATGGATGTATGACCGTTGGCATACTTTTATCTACTCTGATCGTGTGTTCTCCTGGAAGGCAGCCTAGACCCTGAAATAGGTCGTTGTACTCTTTCATGAGTTCAGCATAGACTGTCTCTCCTTTGCTTTCCACAACGAGGACTCTCTTTACCAGGTTCAGTCTCTCACAGGCTATTAAACCTAGTATGGCTTGCACATCCTTTGGCACCACGATTATTGCTAGCGTGTGTTCTCTGTCCTTGTGTGTCACTTTGACAATGCATCTTCCTTTCACTGGTATATCATAACCTGAATATCCTGTCACTTTCACTTTTATTCCATGTATCTTTGGTCTGGGTCTGATTTTCTTAAAATCAGTCTCTGATACCACATTAACTTGTGCTCCAGTATCCAATTTAAATGGAATGTGTATGTCATTCACTTTTAGTGTCAACATCCAGTCTCTTTTTTCTTTTTTGTTTTCAGACACAACATCCACATTGAACTCCTCTATCTCGCTTTCATCTACTGCATGGACCTTGCTTTGTTGCGTTGGTTCTTGCAGCAACGGGCATAATGGTTGTTTTTGTTGCAACTATTGCATGTTTTACCATATGCTGGACACTTTTTTGATGGATGCTGTGTACCGCATCGACTACATGACTTTCGATTGCCCCTTTCATTTTTGTTCGCTGGCCACGCCTCTTTTTTCACATTGGCGCTCTTTTTGTTAAACGGTTGGTGTCCGTTCTTTCTCACTGCATCCACATTGCAGCCATTGTCACTGAACAGCTCTTTTGCCTGCGACTTCACAGTCTCTGTAGCCCTACACAGTGCTATGGCTTTTCCCAGGTCTAGATTTTGCTCTCTTAGCAGTCTTTCCCTTAGACCATTATCTGGAATACCACACACCAGTCTGTCTTTTATCAGTGAGTCTGTCAGTCCCCCAAATTCACATGTTTTGCTTCGGTTTCTCAGTTCAGTCACATACTGATCAATAGTCTCACCCGTTTTCTGTACATATGTGAAAAATCTGTGCCTCGCAAACGTCACATTACGTTTAGGTATGCAGTAGGCCTCAAACTGTTCCATTATTTTATCCAACTTCATTTTGTCTCCATCAGCAGCGAATGTGAAGTTATTGTACACCTCCAGCGCTTCATCACCCACGACATGTAAGAACACTGACGCTTTCGTTTTATCACTTTTCTCGTCAGCTCCGATTGCCGCTAAATACAACTCCAAACGTTGTTTGAACCTCCTCCAATTTTCAGCCACATTACCTGTCAACTGAAGCTTCGCCGGTGGGTGTAATCCTACCATTTTTTCACTTTGTTAGCTATTCTCCAATGGTAAGTAACGATGTTCTCTTTTGGCTTGCTAATATGTGGAGAGCTGATTTAACTTCAGATTTTTCCTCTTCATCTCTTTCAATCACTTCTGACACCATGTATCGATTTGTATGTGGGTTCAATGACGACACATTCATGAAAGAGAATGGCCTAGAAATTCATTGTAGCCACTTTTGGGGCGGTAAAGTCGGGCGGCCGCTAAAGTTTGCGCCCGCCGCCAAGTCGAGGCCACTTCTCCGATATTCATTAGCTTCGCCCTAAGAGTTTGCTCGAGCGCTAAAACTGGCACTGGACGCCTCTCTTTAGGCGCTAAGCCGGAGGTGCTGAGCGAGAGCGCCGAGGCCGGGCGCAGCGCAGGTGCGGCCATCTCGTGATTGACAGCAGACACCCTGGCGCCGGCCAGCTCTTAAGGGGGAAGGGTCGACTTGGTCTGCTGCCACGCCCCGGATAGTGGAGCCCTGCAGCTAGGCCTGAACACTGCTGCTGGACCCAAATAGCGCCTGAAGCCATGCAGAAGGCCCGTGAACGAGCGCAGTGCTTCTCAGAGCGTGATCTGAGTGTGCTGGTTGGTGGTGTGGAGAAGAGGCGCCATCTTTTGTACCCGGACAATGGCAGGAAGGCGCCGGTCCGCGTCTACCGGAGAGCCTGGAGGCATGTCGCCAGCAAGGTGTCAGCCAACAGCGAGGTCCCCAGGACTGGTGTCCAATGCCGCAAAAAGTTTAATGACCTCACTCGGATTGTCAGGGTGAGTACCCTTTCCAGTGTCCTCCTCATCCTTGCATGTGCACCTCACATTATGGGCAAAGGGACCTGAAAGCCCTAATGGCCAGCCCTCATCCAGCAGCTATGGGACAGGCATGAACATCAATTGCACATTCTGCACTTAACACACTGGCCAATCTATTCCACCATGGGAGGCAGTGCACACAAGATCAGGGCTACACACTGGCTAGGCTATTCCACCATGGGAGGCAGTGCACACAAGATCAGGGCTACACACTGTACTTAGAGGCCGTCCTTTCTCTTGCAGGCCAAGCTGGCCAATAATAGGAAGAGCTGGACTGTGACCGGGGGAGGCCGACCCCAGATCCAGCCGCTCACCGAGCTGCAACATCGCATGGAGCGCATCATGGGTGGCCGGGTGATTGGCCCCGTTGCATGTGGAGATGCCGACCCTGTTCTGGGCACCAATGGTAATGACATCAACGTTTGGACCTCTCTCGTCCCACTTGCGCATCAGATCTACATCCTTTGCCACTGTCCGACCAATGCGCTGAATGCCACCACTCATGCATCCCTCGCTGACACCCTCTCCTCACTCTAAAGCTACTCTTGTGCCTTCCTGCTTTCAGATGGTGAGGAGGAGGTCCCTGAAGTTGCCAGTGACAGCCCCTCAGAAGAGTAGGAGGAGGAGGAGCAAGAGGAAGGCGGCCCATCAGGGGAACCCTCAGCCGTGGCAACCCATGCGAATGTAGGGGACACGTCTTCCCTGGAGGGGAGTGTGGCGGAAGTGTCGGAGGGGAGGGGAGCTCATGGGACCTGCGGCCTGCAGAAACGCGGGAGGGGGGTGCCAGCTCGGCGGCCTTCTCCCCAGAGGGGGGAAGGGTTGGAGGGGAGTCCAATTGCTGGGCCCAGCGGCGTCCAGCAATGCAGGAAGGGTCGGCCAGCTCGGCGGCCTTCTCCCCAGAGGGAGAGTCCGGCCTCCAGTCTGGAGATGGTCTTCACCGAGGAGATGGAACGCCTCGAGGACTCGGAGCGCAGGCACACGGAGCTCATGCGGGTAGTGGCATGGTTGCCTGAGGCCATCGAGTCCCTCTCTCGGAGTGTCACCGACGTCAGGGCCTCACAGGCCATCAGTTTGGCAGAATTCGGGGCAGAGCAGGCAGCGAGTCGGGCGGCATTCGGGGCAGCTCAGGCAGCGAGTGGGCAGCTGATCAGTGGTGCCGTGCAGTCACTGGGTGCTCTGATGTGGCCACTGAACAGGTCAACACGGGCACTCAGTGCTGCCACACTCGCTGTGTTAGCCAGGCATCGCCAGGGCACCCGGCGTGCTGCAGCAACACAGCGGTCTGTCCCTCGGCAGATTGGTGCGCATGCTGCAGTGCTGGCCCGGGCGAGTGCCAGTGTCTCAGGCGACCAGCGAGCGCCTGCCATCCGTCAGCTTGCCCCCATTCCTCCAGCCGCCACTGCCACTCCCCCAGTGGAGCTGCCAGGAGCTGCTGCAGCGACTGATGCTGGCCAGCCACAGCTGCAGCATTCAACAGCCGCCCGCTCGACGGCCAGGCCTCGACTAGGCCGACCCCCAAGGGCATCTGCCGTCACGACAATTGCCCCTCTGGAGCCTGTCCCCAGCCTTGCAGCAGCCAATGGCCTTACTTTGAGGAGGAGCAGCAGGGCGGGCAGGGGCCACACAAAGATGGCCAAAGCATCGCCCTAGCGGGCCAAAAAGTCTAATGTGTGGCCAGCTGTGTTTGTTTTTTGAGGCCGAGAATTGGATGTTTGTTTTTTGAAGGCCGAGGATGTGATGTTTGTTTTTTGAAGGCCGAGGATGTGATGTTTGTTTTTTACGAAGGCCGAGGATGACGGCCATTTTAGTTGCACTGTTTTGTTAATCCTCTCCAGGTTGTGGGAGCGAGTAATGTGTTTGAGTGTTTTTTGGGGGTTTCGTCTGTTTTTGGTTTTCATGTGGGAAGGGCCCTGAGTTTGTACAATAAAGCATTTTATTTATTCACATTGTCCATGTTTGATCTTTGAAGTGTTTGTTGCCTTAACCGGCTGAGGGCTTGCGGAGCGGCTGCAATCATGTTCTTTCATTGGCACAAGCCATTCCCTGACAGGGGGCCTAGAAGTGACGTTCAATAAGCCGCCGACGGGCGGCCCTTGGACCTTCTGCCTCCCTCCTGGGCTGGTACTCCTCGTCCTCCTCCTCCTCATGCTCCTCCTGCTCCTCCTCCTGAGGTGGGGGTCCAACGTGAGGTGGCAGTGCCTGAGTCCTGCGGAGAGCCAGGTTGTGCAGCATGCAGCAAACGACGACGAATTGGGAGACTCGCTCCTGCGAATACTGGAGGGCTCCCCCGGAGCGATCGAGACAGCGGAACCATTGCTTGAGGACGCCGATTGTTTGTTCTATGATGTTCCTAGTCGCTTGATGGCTCTCGTTGTATGCCTCTTCAGCAGGGGTCGTGGGCGCACGGAGCGGGGTCATGAGCCAGGTACACAAAGGATAGCCTTTGTCGCCGATAAGCCATCCTCTTGGGTGAGGCTGTGCCTGGAACATGTCAGCCACAGTTGTCTGTCGCAGGATAAAGGCATCGTGGCTGCTGCCTGGAAAGCGGGCATTGACAGCTAGGATGCGCTGCCTGTGGTCACACACCAGCTGTACGTTGAGGGAATGGTAGCCCTTCTGGTTGCGGTAATCCTCGGCATGCTCCAGAGGTGCCCGCAAAGCCACATGCGTGCAGTCAATGGCGCCCTGCACCATGGGGAAGCCCGCTATTCTTGCAAATCCCACTGTACGCTGCTGCTGCTTGTCCAGGGTCATGGGGAAGGAGATGAATTGATGTCTCCTTCTGAAAAGGGCTTCGGTCACCTGGCGGATGCAGCAATGCACGGCGAACTGGGAGATGTTAGCGATGTCCCCAGCAGCGGATTGGAAGGAGCCGGTGGCATAGAAGTTGAGAGCCACCGTCACCTTCACTGCCACCGACAGAGACGTCCTGCGCATCAGCTGTGGCTGCAGATCTCTCTGAAGCAGCTGGCAGATGTCTGCAACCACCTCCCTTCTGAATCGCAGCCTCCTTACACACATCACGGCAGACATGGTCAGATAGGAGGACTGCTGGCGGTATACCCTGGGTGGGTAAGGCCTCAGTTGGCGACGCCTGCTGCCCCCTCTGCGTCTAGCCAGGGCTGCCACTCTCTCTCGGCGTCTGTAAGCCCTTCTGGCATAAGGCTGAAAGTCAGCGTTGGCACCCAATGCAGCCCCCATTATATGCTGGCAAACACTGAGCTCTCAATGAAGGCAAAGATAGTTGCTAAGCTCTGGCCTGAGCCAAAAATACCTGTCCTAGTGTTGGTCCAAACCAGTAAGCTCTCCTCCTTGGTCTCTCTCCAAAAAACCGTTGCACAAGAGTGAATGCTGCAAAATGGCTGGCCTTTATAGTGCAGGGTAAGTGCCCTTTAATTAGCGCTCCCTGCGGCCCGCCTCGGCTGTGTACCGTTCCACTTCACAGTCGTTAGGGCCGCCCGGCGCACAATGGCCCGGCGCGAGTGAAGTTCCGGTTCGGGGCGCACAAAGGGCGTTGCATTGGTAAATGACGTCATGATCTGCGCGCGCAGCAGGGCGCGCACTAAGACTTTGCGCCGGCGCTAAATGTGTACTGAAGTTGGGGCGAGGCGCAGATCGCGCTGCGCCCGGGTGCTAAGCGCCTAGCGCTCGAGATCTACTCCTCCTAAGGCGCTAACGGCTGGCGCGCCCAACTGAATTTCTAGGCCACTGTCTTTTAATCTAAAGTTTGTTCAACTCTGTTAACAGCATTACAGGAGACACCATCTTAGAGATCCATCTAAAACGAAACTAAAACTAAACTGCTTGTCTCTCACATGCCCTCTGCTGGTCAGGCATAAATAATCAATCAGGCAAATATGCTGGTAAGGCATAAATAATCAAACAGGCAAATACCATCACTATTTGCTGATATCATTACAAGCAGCTCTTGGTTAGGTCCTCGATTTGTTGATCGATCCCCGGCCACCACACATAAGCCCTAGCAAGGCTTTTCATTTTCACCCCTCCCAGATGACCTTCATGAAGCTCATTGAGCACTCTCTCCCTTAACTCGGGATCCACACATCACTGTCCCCTGGCATACTGACAGCTGTTCTCTTCTGGATGAGAATGCTGGCAACAGTGAGTCGCCATGTGTTGGCCATCCCCTCACCGTCAAATCATATACCCGAGACGGTGTCGGATCATTTCGGGTCTCCTTCTCTATATCCGTGTTAGTTACTGGCAACCGTTCAATTATTGACGAATAAAATATCTCGATAGGGTCCACTGCTTGTGCTTCCTCCACAGTAGGCACTGGCAGGCGTGATAGCCCATCAGCGTTTCCATGCTGTTTTGTGCCTTTATATTCTATTTCGTATTGGTTCGCCCCTAGAAAAAGGGACCATCTTTGTAACCGTTGTGCAGTCATCACCGGAACACCCTTCTTTGGATTGAAGATGGAGACAAGTGGTTGGTGGTCAGTCAGCAAGGTGAACTTCTGCCCATGCAGATAGTGGCTGAATTTTTTTACTCCCCATACTAGGCTGAGGGCCTCCCTGTCAATCTGGGCATAGTTGTGCTCGGCTGAGGTTAGTGACCGAGACACAAAGGCTACTGGCCTCTCCAACCCATCTGGGAATTTGTGCGATAGCACTGCTCCAATACCATAGGGTGATGCATCACATGCCAACTGAATTGGCAGTGCTGGTTTGAAATGGGCCAACACCTCTTTTGATGTGATCAATTCTTTGCACTTCTGGAAAGCTCGTTTACATTTGTCATTCCACTTCCATGGTGCCCCCGTTTGCAGTAGGGTGTTCAGTGGGTGTAATACTGTAGACAAATTTGGTAAGAACTTACGGTAGTAGTTTACCAGCCCGAGGAACAACCTCAGTTATGACACATTTTCCGGTGCTGGAGCCTTGACTACTGCCTCAACCTTTTCAGGGGACTTATGTAACCCCTCTTCATCAATAACGTGGCCACAATACGAGATCTGCTTCTGGAAAAACTCGCACTTGTGGCAATTAGCTCGTAGCCCATATTCCTTTAATCTAGTGAGTACCTTCTCCAGGTTGGCGAGGTGATCACTGTCATTTTCGCCCGTGACCAGGATGTCGTCCAAATAACACTGGGTCCCTGGAATCCCTTGCAGGACTTGATCCATTGCCCTTTGCCAAATAGCCGGAGCCGATGCTACCCCGAACACCAGCCGGTTGTATTGGTAGAGACCTTTATGAATGTTGATCGTGAGGTATTGTTTCGAGGCTTCTTCTACCTCCATTTGCAAGTGCGCCTGGGCCAGATCAATTTTGGTGAAGCGTTTACCTCCAGCTAGCGAGGCGAAAATATCCTCAATCTGTGGAAGTGGATATTGTACTGTGTGAAGGACTGGGTTCACTGTCACCTTAAAATCCCCACAGATGCGGACCTTCTTTGGTTCCCCAGGCGTATTACTCAACGACCCCTTCATTACAGGAACGATGGGTGTAGCCCACTTGCTCCAGTCTACTTTGGACAGTACTCCTGAACATTGCAACCCTTCCAGCTCTGCTTCGACGGCTGGTCGGATCGCATAAGGCACCGGTCTGGCCTTAAAAAACTTTGGGCTTGCATTTTCCTCTATTTTAATCATTGCTGTTATGCCTTTTACTGTTCCGAGTCCCTCCTGGAAAACTTCTTATGCGTCAGTTAGCATTTTTGACAGTCGTCCAGGTGTGACGTCGTCATCCTTTTTGGCCTCAACCTTCAGTGCCTGTATGGAATGCCAATTTAATTGTATCTTCCGGATCCATTCACGTCCTAGTAGTGGTGGTCCTCCATCTGGCAATACATATAGGTCCATTTTAGGTATTTCCTGGCCTTTGTATATCACTTTCACCCTTATTTTTCCTTTGGGGTAGACTTTTTGCCCCGTGTACGTCTTCAAGACAATCTCTGTAGCTTTCTAGGGTGTATGTGAAAATAGCTGCTTGTAGTCCCTTTGGTTTATGACTGTTAGGGCTGATCCTGTGTCCAATTCCATTTTCACTTTGACTCTGTCTATCTTGAGTGTAACCCAGATAGTCTGGTGATCCTCCATTTTGGTTACCTTATGTAGTTTCAGACAACCCAACTCCTTGCTTCCGGAGTCTGTATCACTTTTCTGTTCGTCTGAACTACTGTCCATCACCTTATGTACCTTTTTGTACTTCTCCTGTGGAGATTTCTTGCAGCTGGTTTTCTTCCCTGACCTGCAGACTCTTGCTATGTGTCCTGCTTTTCCACACTGTCTGCACACTTGGTCCTTGAACCAATAATCCTTCTGGTCATGTGTTGTTCTGCGCAGCGATAACACTTCCCTGCTCCATATGACATTTCATTGGTGCCATATTCTTGCGGTCTCCGTTGTACCTCTGCAGCGCCCCGTGCGGCTGCTTCGTGTGATACTGCCATGCTGAAAGCCTTGTCCTGCATAAGATCCTTTTCTGATAGAAGCCGTTTCTGGGTTCCTTCACTTTGAAGCCCACACACAAACATGTCCCTTAACGTATCTGCTAGTCCCACTCCAAACTGGCAGTGTTTCGATAGCTTGCGCAGTTCTGTTAAGTACTCAGCATTACTTTTGTCTTTATGCTAGTTCCTTTTGTGGAACTTAAATCTTTCTGCTATCAGCAGCGGTGTGGGGTTTATGTGGTCCTGTAGGATTTCCACTCTGTTTTCGAAATTCTTATCCATTGGCTTCTCTGGGGTTATTAGGTTTTGCAGTAAGCCATAAGTTTTTGCACCCATGGAATTTAACAAAACCAGTGCTTTCTTAGCATCTGGCACTTCATTCGCCCTGCAGTACACCTCAATGCGTTCCACATATGTTGCCCAATCTTCGACTTCATTGTCGAACGCAGTGATACTGCCACTCTTCGGCATCCCTGAATGTGATTTAACTGTCTAAAATGGCGTCTCCCGCGCTCTCCCTTCTTCTCCGCGGCTCAATGGCATCTCCTGCGCTCTCCCTTCTTCTCCCCGTGGACGCGGCTCAGCCCTTGAGCCCTGGCCGTGCTCTGCGCGTTCTCCTGTGCGCCTTTCCCATTGCCGTCGCTCGGTCCTGAACCCGGCTGCTGCTTTACCCTCTCTCTCTCTGTTTTGTTTTTCCTCGACGCCGCTCGGTTTTCAACCCCCGGCTGCACCCTGTGCGCTTCACCCTCTCTCTTACCCCGTCGACGCTGCTCTGCTTTTTCTCTGCCGTCGGTTGGCTCCAGCCGCCGCTGTCTGGGAAGGGTCTGCGCTGTACCTGTTGCCAGTCTGTTGGTGGATCGTCGTGGCTGGGGAGCCAAGCTCGGCTCTCAACAACCTCCCCTGCGATGTTCACTCTCTGCCGGATGACTGGGCGGTTGCTCGTGGTTGACGCCCGTGCTTCTGGCCTCGACTTTCTTCCACTGCCCTCCCGGAGCGAAACCTTGAAGGGAAATGCAGAGTTGCAGGTAGATTTGAATCGACCTCGTCGCCACTGTTGAATCCGTAATTCTTAAAGTATGATGTTTTCCAATAACTACACGGAGGCTGTAACTTAACAATCAACAGGTGTTTACTGGAGGAGGGTAGTCTAAAGACTGACAGTACAGAGGCATGCTCAAGGCTTATATACAGGTGTGGTCACTGCCGGTACTACAGTATACAGGAGCTGTAAAAGTAGTTCTCTCTTAAAGGTACATACACTACAGCTTTTATTTCAGCATCATGGCCAAGAGGATGTTTTGATGATCAGTAACAGATGGAAGGTAAGGTGTAGGACTAATGTTGAAAGGGGAAATGGGGTTGTGGTCACTGGGATCGCAGGTGGATGATTCAATCTTGGATACCCCAGCCAAAAAGGGGCTGTCTGGGACACATCCTCCCATCTGATTCCTCCTCTTCTGCTTCCGCCTCTTCTGTGTGACCCTCTTCCCTTTGTAAGTGGATGCTGTAAATGTGAAATGACAGCATAAAGTGCTGGAAACACTCAATTGGTTAGGCAGCATGTCGACCTGAGATGTGAACTCTGCTTTTCTCTCCACGGATGTTGCGTGACCTGCTGAGCATTCGCAGCATGTTCTGTTTTCTCTAAGGCCTTCATTTGCCATCCGAGCCCTTCCAAGCATCCAGCAGCACTCCCTACGCACTTAAAAAAACTTTTCACATCTAATGCAGCAAGCCACTACTTCAATAAAATAAAAAAAATTCAGTCCAAAAGCTTAAATCCATCCTTACCTGAACGAGATGCAAACATCGCCATATTCAGCCTGCTTGCACGCCATGTTAACCTGTGACACAGGTGTATTCAGGTAGGCTGTGGGAGAGCTGACCTTGCTGAATTTTGTGAGGCAGGCCACAAGATGCTCTCTGCTTATGGAGAAATTCACAGGGAGACAGATCTGCATGTCTATTGTCAGGGAGTCATAAAATTGGACAAGTCAGCAGCTCTTAAAGGCCTGCGCATCATTGAAGTGGAGCATTAGGTATGAAGAGGTATCCAAGTCTTTGGTTGGCAAAAGGTGTGTAATGAGTGCTGTGAAAAGACTCTGTCATTTAATAACAATTCCTTAGAGGCACAACCACAAGAGATGCAGCAAGGGACACAAAGGCCAGCCACATGTTAAAACAGATGTACAAGCTGCATTCTCTGGATTATTAGACAAGGCCTCTGGCTTACTAGTCCACTAATAGATGCACTACACTATTGTCCTGGCATGTATTAGGGTAGATGTGTGGAGCCATGATGATCAGTTGGATTCCATCTATTAAGCTCCTATATAGCTTGCCCGTGGTAAAAGCTATATTCCCTCTTTAATTACTATCTCCTTTCCACAAGGTAAGTGATAAAGATGTTTATTATGGAAAATGATGTCAATCACTTGCTTTACAAAAGTATAAACTGACTTATCTGGCAAGTGCCCCATACAGTTGCCTGAAAGGATCCTATTGCATAGAAGCTTAATGACACTGAAAGAAAGAAAGACTTGCATTTATATAGTGTCTTTCCTGAGCTCAGGATGTCAAAGGCATGTTACAACCAATTAAGTACTTTTGAAGTGTAGTCACTGTTGTAATGTAGTCACTGGGACCTTTATAGTTATAGAAAGTTGTCTGTAAATCAGACCGAAGTAGCACCGTCACTACTTCTGCTGTGAAATGGACATGGTGAAGCTAGGTCCTCTCTCACATACCTAGGTAGGAGTATCATGGCCTGTAAAGAAAGAAGAAAGAAAGAAAGACTTGCATTTATATAGCGCCTTTCACAACCACTGGAAGTCTCAAAGCACTTTACAGTCAATGAAGTACTTTCTTGAAGTGGAGTCACTGTTGTAATGTGGGAAATGCAGCCAATTTATGCACAGCAAGGTCCCACACACAGCACTGTGATAATGACCAGAAAATCTGTTTTTGTTATGTTGGTTGAGGGATAAATATTGGCCAGGGCCAAGTTTGGTCTCTTGATATTGACTGGACAACAACTCCTGAGCTGTTACTGGATGTGAAGATTTTGTTCCCTTATGAGGTCATCATTCTCATTAAATGCTTACAATACAATGGAAACACCTAAAAGGATTGTCGTCGTTCATAACTTTGTGAGCTGCAATTTGTCATGCAACAGCAATTGTTGAGCCTGCAGAAAAGTCTTGCTCAGCAAATTTACCAAAAAATTGGATCACAGATAGGAGACAGAGAGTAGGGATAATGGGTATGTACTCAATTTGGCAGGATGTGACGAGTGGTGTCCCCCAGGGATCTGTATTGGGCCTCAGCTTTTCACTATATATTTATAAATGACTTAGATGAAGGAATAGAGAGCCATATCTAAGTTTGGTAGCACAGTAAGTTGTGCAGATGGGAGCAGAAAGGTGCAAATGGACATTGATAGATTAAGTGAGTGGGCAAAACTGTGGCAGATGGAGTTCAATGTGGGCAAGTGTGAGGTCATCCACTTTGGACCTAAGAAAGATGGATCAGAGCATTTTCTAAATAATGAGAACTTAGGAACTGTGGAGGAGCAGAGAGATTTAGGGGTCCAAGTCAGAAGTCACTAAAAGTCAGTGGACAGGTACAAAATATAATCTAAAAGGCTAATGGGCTGTTAGCTTTTATCTTAATGGGGTTGGAATACAAAGGGGTGTAAGCCATGCTACATTTGTATCAAGCTCTGGTTAGACCACATCTGGAGTACAGCGTTCACTTCTGGACACCGAACCTCAGGGAGGATATATCAGCCTTGGAAGGGATGCAGTGCAGATTCACCAAAATGATATCGGGGCTAAAAGGGTTAAATTATGAGGACAGGTTGCAAAGATTAGGCTTCTATTTCCCTGAGTATAGAAGATTAAGGGGTGATCTAATTGAGGTGTTTAAGATGATTAAAAGATTTGATAGGGTAGATAGAGAAAAACTATTTCCTCTGGTGGGGAAGTCCAGAGTAAGGGGGTATAACCTTAAAATTAGAGCTAGGCCGTTCAAAGATGAAGTCAGGGGCACTCTTTCCACAAATGATAGTGGAAATCAGAAACTAACTCCCCCAACAAGCTGTTGAGTCTGTCAATTAAAAATGTCAAAACTGTGATTGATAGATTTTTGTTAGGCAACGGCATTAAGGATATGGAATCAAGGCAGGTAAATGGAGTTAAGATGCAGATCAGCCATGGTCTAATTGAATGGCGGAACAGGCTCGAGGGGCTGAATGGCCTACTCCCGCTCCTATGTTCCTAAGGTATTCTCAATGCTTATACTATTATTCAAGTTGGAGGGAGGTCATGAATAAAAGTCCTGACCTATATGCATGTCTATTTAAGCAGAATCGTCTGGCAACAGTAAGTAATATTTGGTAAAGAAAGAAAGATGCAAATTTAATCTTTTTCAGGTTCATATATTTCTTGGCCTATGAAGAAAAACACATCCTAAATAGCAAAACAGTAAAGTTAAAAAGCTGCTTGCACATATGACATGTTGAGATTTATTTATTTAAATACGGTATGTAAGAGGAACAAATTTATTATCCATCTGCAAAGGGTAAGGAAACACTATTTATTTTCCAGAAAACAATCCAAAAACACTTACTTCTACTTATCTCTAGAGAGATCTCTTACATACTTCTTTCTAAATCCTGTCAATAAAGGTGTGCACCCCCCCTCCACCTCCACACCAGAACCCACCCCACCCCTTGCGACAGTGTAACCTCAAGGTGCCAATGAGCAGTGACACAGGAAACCTGCTGAAATAGTTTCAAATGGATGAAACTCAAAAAGCTGGCAGAGATTAGGTTAATTTTCCGCCCTTGATCTGCCTCCTGAAATAAACTTAATCTGTTACATGGGCAAGAGTTTCCAGGTCCACCTACGGGATTCACAGTTGGAATATTTCAACTCAAAGAGGCAGCACTACTCTAACCGTCTCTTTTCGAGGCTTGTTTATAACTTTCCATCAAATCATTGTTCTGAGTTCTCAACTGGCAGTTCTATAGAATGTCTGATTTTACAATTTGTTCACATAAAAACCTAAATTTACATAGCTGCTGGGATATTAAAAAAAATGAAAAGAAACAAAACAAATTGGATTGACTTTTATTTCTCATCGCTTCAGTAACACACATTGCACAATTTGCATTTATGCATTTCCTATCTGCATTATGATGCAGCTTTGATATTCCATTCTCCAGGTCAATGCAATTTATATAGATACCTTTCTTGCGCTGACTAATCACATGTGAGATTTAAGTGGGTTGCAAATCACATTATAATGCTAATTTCCACACAAAACTATAAACAGTCTGCCCTGAGGCTCGAGCCTGTTCTTTTTATTTTTAAAAATGCACTATGGCTGAAGAATCAAGCAGCTTACCACATGTAGGAGAAAACAAATGATCTTCTGAAAGGTTTGTTCGTTGAGGTGATGCAGCATAGCACCAAATTATTTGATGCTGACTTAGAGCATCCCTCAATCAGCATGTCCTGAAAGACTTGGCTACAGATTACCAACAGAGAAAAGCCCTTTGATGTAAACAGCAGAGTAGAAGTTTGCAGTTCTGTGAACTACCTCTCGGACCCTTACTTCTTCTCCTAAATGAAAAAAGAAAGAACTTACATTTAAAAAGCACTTTTCACGACCTCAGGACATCCCAAACGCTTTACAGCCAATGAAGCACGTTTGAAGTGTAGTCACTCTTGTAATGTAGGAAATGCAGCAGCCAATTTGCGCACAGCAAGGTCGCACAAACAGCAATATGATAATGACCAGATCATCTGTTTTAGTGATATGATAGGAAAATACTGTGGATGCTGGAAATCCGAAATAACAACAGAACATGCTGGAAAAACTCAGCAGGCCAGGCAACATCTGTGGAGAGAGAAATAGAGTCAATGTTTTGGGTCGAAACCCTTCTACAGAACTGAGAGAAAAGGCAGGAAATGAAACAAAAGGCAGTTTGGGGGTTGGGAAATGGGGGAGGGGATGAAAGAAGAGACATTAAGAGATATTCAAGGTGAGACAAGATAGTAATAGGATAGGTAAGGAAACAGACAATGGCTTTAGATGAAGTGTGAAATGCGCTGGCAGAGTGAAAGACAGCTGCCATGTGGGAGAGAGAAGAAAAAAAGGAAAAGTCACAAACCAAAAGTGTGGATAAAAAATATAAAACTATAATAGGGGCCGAGGTTATGATCTGAAGTTGTTGAACTCGATATTGAGTCCAGAAGGCTCTAAAGTGCCTAATTGGAAGATGAGGTGCTGTTCCTCGAGTTTACGGTGAGCTTCCAGGGAACAATGCAACAGGCCGAGGATGGTGAGGTCCAAGTGGGAATGGGGCGGTGAATTAAAACGACAGGCGGCCGGAAGCTCGGGGTCACCCTTATAGACTGAACGGAGGTGTTCCGCAAAGCGGTCACCCAATCTGCGTTTGGTCTCTCCAGTGTAGAGGAGACCACATCGTGAGCAGTGAATACAGTATATTAAATTGCAAGAAGTACATGTAAATCGCTGTTTCACCTGGAAGGGGTGTTTGGGGCCCTGGACAGTGGGAAGGAGGGAGGTATACGGGCAGGTGTTGCATCTCCTGTGCTTGCACGGGAAGGTGCCGGGCGAAGGGGAAGGGGTGCTGGGGGTGATAGAGGAGTGGACTAGGGTATCTCGGAGGGAGTGGTCCCTACAGAATGCTGAAAGGGGAGGGGAAGATGCGATTAGTGGTGGGATCATGTTGGAGGTGGCGGAAATGGCGGAGGATGATCTGTTGAATGTGGAGGCTGGTGGGGTGAAAGGTGAGGACAAGGAGAACCCTCTCATAGTTCCAGAAGGAAGGGGCAGGGGTGAGGGCTGAAGTGCGGGAGATAGAATGGACCCGGTTGAGGACCGTGTCAACCACGGTAGAGGGGAATCCTTGGTTGAGGAAAAAGGAAGACATGTCGGAAGCACTAGTGTGGAAGGTGGCATCTTCGGAGCAGACGCAGCAGAGATGGAGAAACTGGGAGAATGGAATAGAGTCCTTATAGGAGGTGGAGTGGGAGGAATTGTAGTCCAGGTAGCTGTGGGAGTCAGTGGGCTTGTAGTGAATGATGGTCAATATCCTATCCCCAGAGATGGAGACAGAGAAGTCAAGGAAGGGAATGGAAGAGTCGGAGATTGACCATGTGAAGGTAAGGGAAGGGTGGAAATTGGAGGCAAAGTGAATGAAATTGTCTAGTTCAGGATGAGAGCAGGAAATGGCACTGTTACAGTCATCAATGTACCGGAAAAAGAGGTGAGGGAGGGGACCCGAGTAGGACTGGAACAAAGAGTGTTCCACATATCCCACGAAAAGGCAGGCATAGCTAGGACCCATGCGGGTACCTATAGCAGCACCTTTGATTTGGAGGAAATAAGTGGAGTCAGAGGAGAAGTTGTTCAATGTGAGAACAAGTTCAGCCAGGCAGAGGAGGGTGGTGGTGGATAGGGACTGGTTGGGCCTCTGTTCAAGGAAGAAGCAGAGCACCCTCACGCCATCCTGGTGGGGGGTGGAGGTGTAGAGGGATTGTATGTCATTGGTGAAAAGGAGGCGGTTGTGGCGAGGAAACTGGAAACTGTTAAAGTGGCGGAGGGCACCAGAAGAGTAGCGGATGTAGGTGGGAAGAGACTGGACAAGGGGAGCAAAGATAGAGTCGAGATAGGAAGAGATAAGTTCCGTGGGGCAAGAACAGGCTGAAATGATGCATCTACCAGGGCAGTCCTGTTTGTGGATCTTGGGAAGGAGGTAGAAGCGGGCTGTGTGGGGTTGAGAGACTATGAGGTTGGTGGCCATGGGGGGAAGACCTCCAGAGGAGATGAGGTCAGTGACAGTCTTGGAAACAGTGGTTTGATGTTCAGTAGTGGGGTCATGGTGAAGGTAGGAGGAGGCGTCGGAGAGTTGGCGTTCAGCTTCTGCTAGGTAGAGGTCGGTTCGCCAAACAACAACAGCACCACCCTTGTCAGCAGGTTTAATGACAATGTCGGGGTTGGATCTGAGAGAATGGAGTGCTGCAAGTTCAGAGGGAGGTGGGTTGGAGTGAGTGAGGGGAGCAGAGAAATGGAGACGGCCGATGTCGTGGCGGCAGTTAGCAATGAAAAGATCTAGAGAGGGTAAGAGGCCAGGGGGAGGGGTCCAGGTAGAATGGGAATTCTGAAAGTGGGAGACAGGGTCAGCCGTGCGAGTGGAAGACTCCTGGCGAAAGAAGTGGGCACGGAGACGAAGGCAGCGGAAAAAGAGCTCAACATTGTGCCGAGCTCGAAATTCATTGAGGTGGGGGCTTAAGGGGATGAAGCTCAGGCCTTTGCTGAGGATTGGTCATTCAGGGTCAGAGAGGGGAAGGTCAGAGGGGATAGTGAAAACACGGCAGGGGGTGAGCTTCCGGTCGCTTGTCATTTCAATTCACCATTCCATTCCCACTCAGACCTCACTGTCCTCGGCCTCTTGCATTGTTCCACGGAAGCTCACCGTAAACTCGAGGAACAGCACCTCATCTTCCGATTAGGCACTTTACAGTCTTCCGGATTCAATATCGAGTTCAACAACTTCAGATCATAACCTCGGCCCCTATTATGTTTTTATATTTTTTATCCACACTTTTGGTCTGTGACTTTTCCTTTTTTTCTTCTCTCTCCCACATGGCAGCTGTCTTTCACTCTGCCAGCGCATTTCACACTTCATGTAGAGCCATTGTTTGTTTCTTTACCTGTCCTATTACTATCTCGTCTCACCTTGAATATCTCTTAATGTCTCTTCTTTCACCCCCTCCCCTATTTCCCAGCCCCCAAACTGCCTTTTGTTTCATTTCCTGCCTTTTCTCTCAGTTCTGTAGAAGGGTTTCGACCCAAAACGTTGACTCTATTTCTCTCTCCACAGATGTTGCCTGGCCTGCTGAGTTTTTCCAGCATTTTCTGTTGTTATTTCTTGCTCAGTACATGTTTGATCTGAACTTTATATTAGGGGTGAACATTCATAGGATTTCAGCTTGAGAAAGTACCACCCCCCACTCCCACCAAAAGAAACATGCTCCACCCTTTAATCATCAATGCTGGAACGTGCAATCACCAGTGAACCACTAGGAAGCACCAATACAACCTTCCTTCAACTCATTCCAGCTGGTGGTAGAATCCAGAACAAGGAGGCATAATCTTAAAGTTAGAGCTAGGCCATTTAGGAGTGAAATCAGAAAGCACTTTTTCACACAAAGGGTAGTGGAAATCTGGAATGTACTCCCCTCAAACCCTGTGGATGCTGTGGATCAATTAAAATTTTCCAGACTATGATCGATAGATTTTTGTTGGGTAAGGGTTTCAAGGGATATGTAGCAATGGCAAGTAAACATAGTTCAGGCAATGATCACAGGAAGAATCCTGTGTTCCGAATGTATGGTTGGGGCATAGATGCCTGGTCAGATCAGGCAAACCTGGGGTTGAGGGGCCCACCTGGGAATCCAGGCTGGGATTGAGATCTAGACCCCAAAAGATGTGGACATTTTTTTTAAATTTAGCCTGGTGAGGAGCAAAGGTCCAGGGAAAGCCTAGGTGCATCAGATTTTAGGAATTAGACGCAATTTGTCCAATGGAGAATGCACTAGATGGAGCATTTTCTGCTTCAGAGGACATATTGGAAAAATCATAGGCTGGGGGGGCCTATGATTTTTCCAATATGTCCTCTGAAGCAGAAAATGTGCAATATCTTGATACATACTTACAGCAAGTACACTTCTACACTGAGAGCGCTGAAACGCCAAATTTCCTCATTATATTCTCCCTTACTCCTCCTCTCGCTACCCCTCCTCACACACAGGCCAAGTCAGAAGAGAGCAACTTATCAATGCTGCCCTGCCGAGCATACATTTAAATCACATTGCCAGTCTCCTTGTGAACTGGCAGCAGAGGAGAAACGCATGCGCAGAGTGGCTGTGACAAATTGCCCACGAAACACGTAAAATGGAATTGCTTCAGGACGTCATTTACTAGTGGCAGCATGATGTGCAAAATATATATGAGGCAGGGCACAATGGCATGTGCCTCGAGTGAGCCGACAGCAAGCAAGAGCTGTATTTCCCTGGATTTTAATGCCTGGCAGTGTAAAAAAAATCTAGCAGTTTTAGCTTCATTTAGCCTCTGCAGGAGACCTGAGCCATAGGATCTGACAGTCAAAGAACAAATTGAGAGCAACTCTTTATTTTATTTGTTCATTCACGGGATGTGGGTTTCTCTGCCAAGGCCAGCATTTATTGTCCATCCCTAATTGCCCTTGAGAAGGTGGTGGTGAGCCGCCTTCTTGAACCACTGCAGTCCATGTGGCGAAGGTACTCCCACAGTGCTGTTAGGTAGGGAGTTACAGTGTTTTGACCCAGCAACGATGAAGGAATGGCGATATATTTCCAAGTCAGGATTGTGTTTGAATTGGAGGGGATCTTGCAGGTGGTGGTGCTCCCATGAGCCTACTGCCCTTGTCCTTCTAGGTGGTAGAGTTTGTGGGTTTAGGAGGAGCTGCCGAAGAAGCCTTGGTGAGTTGCTGCAGTGCATCTTGTAGATGGTACACACTGCAGCCATGTTGTAATAGTGGTGGAGGGAGTGAATGTTTAAGGTGGTGGATGGGGTGCCAATCAAGCGGGCTGCTTTGCCCTGGATGGTGTCGAGCCTCTTGAGTGTTGTTGGAGCTGCACTCATCCAGGCAAGTGGAGAGTATTCCAGCACTCTCCTTACTTTTTCCTTGTAGATGGTGGAAAGGGTTTACAGAGTCAGGAGGTGAGTCACACACCGCAGAATACCCAGCCTCTGACCTGCTCATGTTGCCACAGTATTTATGTGGCTGGTCCAGTTAAGTTTCTGGTCAATGGTGACACCCCCAGGATGTTGATGATGGGGGATTCAGCGATGGTAATGCCGTTGAATGTCAATTAATCTTTTGTGTATATATTAGGAACACCTCATCATAAAGCACTGTTGTGTGTATATTTCCTCCTGAGTAGACCACCGCAATTAAGGTACATATATTCAGCCACTAGGGGGCGATTTTGCCAATGGGGGCGCATTGGAGGCGGGACTGCTGCTTGTCAGGTCGTTGTCCCGCCTCCATCGACTTCTGGCCAACCCACGCTATTTTCCCTTGATTGACCTTGTTAAGCCCGCCCAGCGTGCTTAGCAGGCCAATTAAGGGGAAGCCAGTTACAGAGAATGTCAGCGTATGATGTTTCATCTGTCGAAACATTTTTGACAGATGAATTGTCATCGTTTGACAGCTCTGTGAAGCTGTCAAACACTGACATTTTATGTTGTTTGATGAGTCCTTGTATTCAAGACACATCAAACCTCTTTCTTTTGCAGAAATTAGATGGTTGTTTCATCGGAGAATGCAACAGCCATCTGTCATCTCTGCCGGTGAGATGCGAGACTCTCGGCATCACCAACTGTTGAAGCCTGCAGGAAGAAACAAAGGTAAGTAAACATTTTCTGTCACTTTCCACTCACCTCACATACTTACCTCTCCACACTTGCACCCATCACTTACCTTAACAACGCACTTTTGGACCCCTCCGACCCCCGCAGACCCACTGCTCGCCTCGTTGACCCTGGCGGGGTTTCCTGACGTCGGGAAGCCCGCGTCTCTATTGGTAAAATGGGGATAATCCTCTTAACTGCCTGTTAACTACCTCCAGGAGACGGGTGCATGCATGCATGAACAAATTACATAAAATGACATACAATTTTACAGCACAGAAACAGGCAATTCGGCCCAGCAGGCCTATGCTCCACATGAGCCTCCTCCCACCCCTCTTCATCTCACCCTATCAACATAACCTTCTATTCCTTTCTCCCTCATGTGCTTATCTAGCTTCCCCTTAAATGCATCTATGCTGTTCTCAACTCTTTCATGTGGCAGTGAGTTACACATTCTCACCACTCTCTAAGTGAAGAAGTTTCTCCTTAATTCACTATTGGATTTATTTGTGACTATCTTATATTTATGGCCCCTAGTTTTGGACCCCCCCCCCACCCCCTCCCCCACAAATGGAAATTATCTTCTCTACGTCTACCTTTCAAACCCTTTCATAATTATAAAGACCTCTATCAGGCCACCTCTCAGTCTTCTTTTTTCTAGAGTAAAGAGTCCCAGCCTGTTCAGTTTTCCCTGATAGTTGTATCAAAGTATCAAAATAGTTTTATAATATCAGAGGAAACGTAATCTACCTTTCATTATTTAAACTCAGCTGCTGATACCAGACTCAACCTCCATGATAATAGGGATTAATCTTACAATTCAAGTTGATAATATACAGTTGATCTTCCTGTGCATGAATGGTGTCATCACTGGATAACAAAAAATTGCAGTGTGCATTTTCTCCCCACTACAAGGACACTGACATTCCTATTTAAACTGATATATGTATCTGAACCTAAAGATTCACAAGGAAAGCTGAAATCATATTCAGAAACATTTAAGCATTGAATACAGTTTGCCACTCAATCCATTTTGCCTAAAACCAATAAATATAACGTAATAGCTTATAGATCAAAGCTGATATATTTCTGTGAAACCAAAACACTTTTTAAATCAATACATTTATGAACTAAAGAAACTCATTTTCTATGAAACCAACATATTCAAGCCAAACTGTTCTCATCAGAAACTATACATGCCTCTAAAATCCAATCAAACTATCTTATTAAAGTATTTTAAACCAGGTCAGATGGTTATAAAACTCATTCTCTTCCCTCAAACAATATATCCAGAAAGGAAACATTGACCTAAACCAGTTCATTTATGCTCAGCATGTTTCAAGCAAGAACTTTTGCGAATTCAATTTGAACCCAGGGCTCAGAGGTGAAAAGAGAGAGAAAGAACATTCTTTTTTGTAGTGCGTCTCACAAATTCAGGATGTCCCAAAGCGCTTCACATTCAATGAAGAGCTTTTGAGATATAATGAAACTTGGCAAGCCAAGATCCCACAAACAGCAGTGAGACAAAGGAACAGCTAATAATCATTTTCAGTGATGTTGGTTGTGGAATAAATGTTGGTCAGGATACTGGGAGATCTCTCTGCTCTTCTTGAAATACTGCCATGGAATCTTTTACATCCACCTGAAAAGGCAGATGGGGACTTGGTTTAATGTCTAACCTGAAAGAAGGCAGTGCTACACTCCCTCAGTATTGCATTGAAGGGTCAGTTGCTTTGCAATCCCGCCCCAATGTTCACTCAGCCGTCCGAGGATCTTCTTAATGGAAGTGAGTTTGGCCACTCACATTAATTTACAATCAACACAACAAAATATTTAATGCATTACATGGGGTCATCTTAATACTACACCCCAATGAGTTCATATCTTCAAAACTGTATTAAATGCATCCATTTTTCTTTACTAAAATGGATGGTCTCCTGAGACCTCAGCAACATCCTACAGGGATAAGGCTTCATATCTCGGACCACCTGAAATATGGACTGTCTGAATTCCAAGTCCAGAATGAAATGCTATGTGAAGTTCATGGGAACGGCTTCCAAGGATCGGCGTATAAATAGACCATCCCACCACTTAGGGAGACAGATGACACTTGGACGGCTCTTAATCAGACAACCATGCCAATGGACCACACTGCCAATAAAATTAGACCAAATGGACCAACAAAAGGAATGGGCAAGTCAGATCGACATGAACAGAAAATTTAAAACAAAAGTGGGAAAATTCTAGAGAAAGAACTATCTGTAAGTCATTCCATGAGAAACCCACAAAGCACAGAGGGATCAAAAGCTTGGGCATAGTTCTAACAAAACAGCACTGATATCTGTACAGAACAGACAAAGGAGGAAAACAGCCCTGGAGCAGATGGGCAGCAACTTGTCACCAACTAGAATTGTTCCAATTTGGACAAAATGTGAAAATTCAATCAGAAAATATCCTTTCCTGTTGTATTTATTTCATTATTATGTTTAGTTTTCTCAGGGGTCGAATGTTCTGACAACCAGCCTGTGCCTAACAATCTAGTCATTGGTCTTTGTCAGTACAAGCTGTCTATGAACACAGTAATCCCAGAACTAATACTGTCTTAGCAATAGCCTCCAAAAATTAGGTACATATTTCCTGATAATTTCTCAAATGCCAGCGAAATCTGATCAAGGACCCACAGATGCACAGGTCATGTCCTGAGGAACTGAGAACAGGCAATTGCTAGACTGAAAGATTCAACCTGACAGCCCCGTCCTTGAATGTGGCAGCCAATTCTCAATTCTCCGCTTTGGTACATGCACACAAACATTATTGATTAAGTAAATATGCTTTAGATAGTGTATCTCCTAGAGGACAAATAGCTTTTCAGCACCCCAAACATATTCAGTTAACACAGATGGAAAGCAAACCAGTATCGTGGTATTATAGAATTGTTGCTCATTTCCTTCCCCAAAAATGCCTCTGGAATAATGTTTTAAGTTCAATTTTTAAACATAATAGCCTAGAAATTGAATAAGGACTAGCAATCACCACTCATATTGCACAATCATAGCTTCACCTCACCCTCACACACTTACCACTGCTGCAAAACTCACACCAAGATCTCACACCTTAAATACACTGCCAGCTATTCAACCAAGTCAGGCACATCACCAAAACACATTGTACCACACTCACTGACACGCTTCCCTTTCTCTTGCAGGCAAAGGTAGCTCATAAACATCGGGAGCAGCAGCAGGTGGCTGGAGAGGAAGCCCGACTGTAGAACCTCACAGAGCTGGAGGAATCGGCGAGTTCATGCACAAGTTCTGCTGCACAGGACTCAGATGATGACCTCAATGCAGCGGCCTTCAGAAGAAGGGTGATGAACATGCACATAGAAATGCTTGGTGCAATGACAGGCCTGCTAGAGAGCCTCTTGTCAGTGTCAAGGAGCATGGAGGAGTCCAGCCTCAACATTGCACAGGGCTTTGCACGGAGCTTTGAGCCCATGATTTCCAGGATAGAAATGATGGGCAACTCCATTAGAGCACTTGTGGACCCAACCATGATGCTGGCCACGGGATCCGGGAACACTTCAGGAGGATGAGGAGGAGGAAAAGGAGGAAGAGAAGGAAGAGGAGGAGGAAGAGGAGGAAGCAGGCAGCAGATCTGCATACTGGACAGGCTAACCATGAGTGCCTCATGAGACTCTGGTTCCAATGAATGAAACCATAGATCCCCATTGCTCACCACTTCCCCACTGTGGTGTATGTAACATGTACCACCTTAAGAGACTACCTTAAGAGATGGACTACTTTATCTTGGCTACTGTATATTGTAGTACCGGTGGTGACCACACCGGTATATAAACTCTGTGTAGTAATTTGCTAAGCAGTTCAGCCCTGACCTTTGATTAGTAAAGACCTGTTTAAGTTATTCTTGTTGTCTGTGTCCAGTGATTTAGAATAAGCATATCTGGGACACTCAGACTCAACAGTGGCGACGAGTCCGATCTTACCCTGCGGCAGTTTTGCATCCAAGGCAGCTTCGTCCTCAGAACGGGCGTCGAGAAGAGGCATCCGCCCTCATCAGCCTGCTGAGCACCGCATCGCACGGGAGGCATCGAGAACCCGGGTTGAAATGACTGACCACGAAGCCCTCCATCAGCGACAGGTAGTGATCATCCTTCTACCATGGTGGTGGGTAAGCCGATCTAGCGACACGGGCAGAAAGTCGGCCGCGTTGTCAGTGGAGAAGGGGAGGGAAACCAGAGGAAAAAGGGCGGAGAACTCGACCACAGCCGGTGTAAAGGGCCGGGCTGCAATCGGGGCCGAGAGGCGCAGCGACAAGGGCAGCGTTAATGCCACGAGAACCGCGAAGAACTCGACCGCAGCCGGTGTAAAGGGCCGAGCTGCAATCGGGGCTGAGAGGCGCAGCAACAAGGGAAGCGTTAATGCCCACGAGAACCGCGGGGGAACAAAAGCTGCGTCGGGGAAATTAAGAACCGCTGGGAGGCGAGAATGGCAACAGCGCGGTAATCGCCATTGTAGCCAGCGGGGGAAGAAGACCAGCGCGGGAAGCCGCCATTGTAGTCGGCGGGGGAAGAAGACAAGCGCGGGAAAAGCCGCCAAGCGCGGGAAGCCGCCATTTTAGTAGGCGGGGGAAGAAGACAAGCGCGGGAAGCCGCCATTTTGGGAAAATAAAATATTTAAAGAAACTCTCAAGGATGCCTAAACACGGTAACATCACTGCTTTTGATAGCGATGTTGAAGATTGGGCCACGTATGTAGAACGCATTGGAGTTTATTGTACAGCAAATGAGGTACCAGATGATAAGAAAGCAATAACCTTATTAAACTCAATGGGTACGAAGACGTACGGGTTATTGAGGCACCTTGTAACACCAGATAAACCGGCGGATCAGGCTTTCGCGAATATTGTTACTATCCTGCAAGAACATTTAAACCCCACGCCGCTGCTGATAGCAGAACGATTTAAATTTTACAGAAGAACGCAGCTGAAAGAGGAAAGCAACGCTGAATTCTTAATTGAACTGCGCAAGCTATCAAAGTACTGTCAGTTTGGTACAGGACTAGCAGACGCTCTGAGAGATAAATTTGTGTGTGGATTACTAAAAGAAGGAACTCAAAAGTGACTGCTAGAGGAAAAGGACCTTATGCTTGATAAAGCTGTCACCATTGCAGCATCGCACGAGGCTGCAGCAAGAGGCACCGTGGAAATGCAGCTAAGGTCATCGGAACTCAGCACCAATCGAATGGCATTGGGTGCAGTAAAGTGTTATCGTTGTGGAAGGACAACGCACGATCAGAACCAGTGCTGGTTCAAAAATCAGGAATGCAGAAAATGTGGCAGGCTAGGTCACATAGCTAAAGTATGCCGGTCAGGAAAGAAGACCAGCAACAAAAAGTCACCGCAGGAAAAGTGCAAAAAGGTACACAAGGTGACAGAGAACAGTTCGGATGAACAGAAGACGGATTCAGACTCCAGCAGTAAGGAACTGGGTTGTCGAAGAATACATAATGTGGGTAACACAGCAGACCACCAAACTATCTGGGTCACACTTCAGATAGCAGGAGTCCAAGTGAAGATGGAATTGGACACTGGATCGGCATTGACGGTCATGAATAAGCAAGATTACAAAAGGTTATTTCCACACATTCCCCTGAGAGATACGGAGATTGTATTGAAAACAGACACGGGGCAAAGAGTATACCCCATCAGAAAGATAAAGGTAAAGGTGGTCCACAAGGGTAAAGAAAGCCGAGGAATGGACTTATATGTGTTACCTGAGGGAGGTCCACAACTACTGGGACGGGAATGGATCAGGAGAATAAATATGGACTGGCATTCCTTAAAAGCACTACCTGTAGATTCCGGTAAAAAGGACGATGTCAAACCTAAACGACTGTCCAGAATATTGGACGATGCTAAAGAGGTGTTCCAGCAGGGACTGGGAACACTGAAAGGAATTACGGCAAACATCAAGGTTGAAGAACATGCAAACCCGAAATTTTTCAAAGCTAGACCGGTACCTTATGCGATACGACCTGCTGTGGAAGCTGAGCTGGAGGGACTAGAACGTTCCGGAGTACTGTCAAAGGTGGACTGGAGTGAATGGGCTATGCCCATTGTTCCCGTCATGAAGCGTTCATCGAGTAACAAGCCGGGGGAACCGGGGAAGGTTCGCATCCGTGGCGATTTCAAGATCACTGTTAATCCGGTGCTTCACACGGTGCAATATCCGCTTCCACGGATTGAGGATATCTTCGCTTCGTGGTCTGGCGGGAAACACTTCACCAAGATAGACCTGGCGCAGGCGTGCTTACAGATGGAAGTTGATGAAGCGTCACGCCAGCATCTCACGATCAACACGCATAAGGGCTTATATCGGTATAATAGACTGGTTTTTGGAGTGGCATTGGCTCCAGCGATTTGGCAAAGGGTCATGGAGCAGGTATTACAGGGAATTCCAGGCACACAATGCTACCTGGACGACATTCTGATTACAGGAGATGATGATGAGGAACACCTTACAAATTTGGAACAGGTGCTCACCAGATTGAAAGAATATGGACTTCGACTTAATCGCCAGAAATGTGAGTTCCTTCAGAAGCAAATCTCGTACTGTGGTCACGTCATTGACCAGGAGGGGCTTCACAAGTCACCTGACAAGATCGAAGCTGTTGTGAAGGCTCCCGCTCCAGAGAATGTATCCCAGTTGAGGTCGTTCCTAGGGTTGATTAACTATTACCATAAGTTTCTGCCAAATTTATCCACGGTGCTACACCCGCTGAACGCTCTTTTGCAGAAGGGAGTGCCATGGAAGTGGAGCGAGGACTGTAAGCGGGCCTTTCACAAAAGCAAGGCATTGATCACCTCTAAGGAAGTGTTGGCTCACTTTAACCCAACACTGCCTATTCCTTTAGCTTGTGATGAATCTCCATATGGAATTGAGGCATTGCTCTCACATAAGTTGACTAATGGCTTGGAAAGACCAGTCGTGTTCGCATCCAGATCATTGACCTCCGCTGAGCGCAACTATGCTCAGATAGATAGGGAGGCTCTCAGCCTTGTGTGGGGAGTAAAAAAATTTAATCATTGCCTGCAAGGGCAAAAGTTTACGCTGCTGACAGACCACCAGCCGTTGGTTTCCATTTTTAACCCTAAGAAGGGTGTTTCGGTGATGACAGCGCAGAGGCTCCAGAGATGGTCCCTTTTCCTAGGGGCACATCAATATCAGATCGAATTCAAAGGTACAAAGCAACATGGTAATGCTGATGGGCTGTCGCGCCTGCCACTACCTACAGCGGAAGAGGCACCGACAGTTGACCCTGTTGAGTTATTTCACTCGACCATCATCGAATGTTTACCAGTCACCAATGCAAGTATTGAGAGAGAAACCAGGAACGACCCGACACTGTCTCGGGTCTATGAATTGACAGTGAAGGGATGGCCAGCTCATGGTGATCCACTGTTACCGGCATTCTCAGCCAGACGAGAACAGCTGTCTGTCTGTCAAGGAACATTGATGTATGGAACAAGGGTGATTATTCCTCCTAAATTAAGGGAGAGAGTTCTAAAGGAACTGCATGAAGGTCATCTGGGGGGAGTCAAGATGAAAAGCCTTGCTAGGGCTTATGTGTGGTGGCCAGGTATCGACCAACAAATAGAGGATCTGACTAAAAGCTGCTCAGGGTGCCAAAAAGTTCAAAATGCACCTCCAATTGCACCGCTGCATCCATGGGAATGGCCTTCAACCCCATGGCAATGTGTACATATTGACTTCGCAGGTCCATTCATGGACTCCATGTTTTTAATTGCGGTAGACGCACATTCTAAATGGCCAGAAGTGATTAAGATGGCGACCACTACCTCGGAAAAGACGATCGCAGTTCTAAGAACGATATTCGCAAGAAATGGATTGCCAGAACAAATATGTTCAGACAACGGACCGCAGTTCGTGTCAGAAGAATTCCAGAAATTCATGAAGAAGAATGGGGTGAAACATTATACCTCTGCCCCATATTATCCGGCTACAAATGGGTTGGCCGAGAGATTTGTACAAACGTTCAAAAAGGCGATAAAGGCCATGAGCGAAGACCAGATTCCACTACAACACAAGGTGGACAATTTCCTAATGGCATATCGAAACGCCACTCATGCAGTGACAAATCAAAGCCCTGCCATGATGTTCTATAACAGGAGGTTGCGGTCCAGGTTGGACTTGTTAAAACCAAATGTGCGGAGGGAAGTCGAAAACAAACAGTTCCAGCATATAAATAACAAGACCACTCGGAGTTTCGAAATAGGACAACCAGTGTTAGCCCGGGACTATAAGAATGAGAAATGGCAATCTGGAACAATTCGTGCCAGACAAGGACCCCTGATGTACACGGTGGATATTGGTGAAAACGTAATACGACGTCATGCTGACCAACTTGTAGAATCGAGAACAAGGGTCGAACCCATGACTACGACAGAGACACCAGTGGAAGAAGTTAGTGAACCTGAAGCATCTACCTCAGACGCCAATGTACCTGATGATGTCCAATCCATAAGAGATCAACTAGATGAGTCACCCCAGCAACGAGAATCAGAGACCCCTGAAAGGCGTTATCCAACTCGGATCAGGAGACCTCCTCAGAGACTGAATCTTTGAACAGTTTTGCATGAAGTTGTATATATGTTATCCATTTTATGTTTAAATTGGGATGTACACTGTTAAGCTAAAAAGGGAGGAATTGTGGTGTATGTAACCTATACCACCTTAAGAGACTACCTTAAGAGATGGACTACTTTCTCTTGGCTACTGTATATTGTAGTACCGGTGGTGACCACACCGGTATATAAACTCTGTGTAGTAATTTGCTAAGCAGTTCAGCCCTGACCTTCGATTAGTAAAGACCTGTTTAAGTTATTCTTGTTGTCTGTGTCCAGTGATTTAGAATAAGCATATCTGGGACACTCAGACTCAACACCCACCTTACCACACCTCTGTCATGGAACATCACAGTGTCCTCCTGGGGACAAAGCTGAACTGAGAGCCACCACAAAACAAACATTTCAAACATAACTTATAAATTTATCAATTACAATTCAAAACAACACGCCAACTAATCACTCCTGTGCATTCCCTTAGTGTCTGTCTTTCATGTTCCTTTTCCTACTCATACGCAGTGCTACCCCAGTGGCTGAAGCATGGCTGGTGGAAGGCTGCTGACTTTCAAAGTGGGAGACTACTGATGACCTTGCACGATGACCTCAAGCAACTCTGGCCCTAGAAGGCCTGGCTGTAGTCTGCACCACCTCAGCATGAGTGGCAGCAGTCTGGGCTGGCTGGATGACAGGCAGCAGCGAGGGCACTGGTGGAGCGGCAGTGGTGGGAGTATGAATGCTGTCATCCTGAGAAAGGATAGCAGGTCCACAGAACTGGCCTTATCGGCCAGCGCAAACGGGCCTTATTTCATGGTCACTGTTTTTAAAGAAGAGGAACATCAGTTTTCTATTATCTATAGTCTTAACTTACTGTTAGAAATACAGATTATCTGGTCATTATCGCATTGCTGTTTGTGGGAGCTTGCTGTGTGCAAATTGGCTGCTGCATTTCCTACATTACAACAGTGACTACATTTCAAAGGTACTTCATTGGCTGTAAAGCACTTTGGGATGTCCTGAGGTTGTGTAAGGAGCTATATAAATAAAAGTCTTTCTTTTTTACCTCATTCAGTTTTTTATATTTTCTAAGGTGTAAGGTGATGTTTCTATTTTTCCTACCAAAGTGCATCACCTCACATTAATCTATGTTAAAGTTCATTTGGATGTTGTGATCTCACACATACCTCCATGTGATTTTTCATGATGGTGTACTGATGCATATTTCAATGAGACGAAACCATTTATAAATCAACAGGCAGATTTACTTCACAAATAATTTGTGAATAAACAGAATAATATTTGCAATGACCCTTAATCTATTTTGTACCATAGAACATAAAAAAGCACACTACACTAGCCCTGTTAGCAGACTAAATCCATTTCTTCTGACCACTAATTTCCCTGAAACTGCCCAGCACGAAGCTTAAGTGTTCTTATCAGCTGTCAGCAGACTGTGAGACATTTCCCCGCATATTCTTACTTAACTGAGCTGGTCCAGCTGATCAACATCACTGCTGCGAAACTCTCTCCTGTGCACCTGTGTACTTCTCTCCTGTGCACCTCTCTCCTGGGTACCTGAGCTCCTCTCTCCTGAGTCTTATGTTCATTAATAAATAGACATTCTTATTATGAACACAGCTAGCTTTTGCTAGTTAGTTTATTGAGCACATGTGGACTAGGTACTGTATCTGTAGAGGCTTCCATCTTGACTGCTGCCTTGTGGGTAGCCTAGTGCCTCATGGGTAATGTAGTCTTAATATCTATACAGCTGGGTAGTGTAGTCTTATAAATACAGCTATGTACAACTCTACACAGCTCTATGGCTCCACCTAGTGTCCACTATAGAATGACATGTTATTGATAATTACATCCCCCTTTCTTTGAGGTTTAACAAAATCAATATCAATCAACTTTCACGAAAACAATAAAGATAATATCAGTAACACTTTTGTTAGTGCTCTATAAACATAAACATTTTCAAAACAGTCAACACATTTTCAAAGCTTTACATTGTACTCAAAGATTAAGTCTATCAGGCTCTTTTACGTCACGTGTGGATCTTCTCAACGCGGGTAAGCCTGATGTGTCTTCATGAGATTGTTCTGGCGGTGAATGACAAGATGCAGTTGCGGCATTGTCATCAATCTGCTCTTGAATAGTCTCTTGTGTTTTTAGGAGGGAACGGTGGTTCCTCCTGAGAATCTGTCCTTCCTCAGTTCTAACAGTGTATGACCTTGGTCCTACTTCCTCAAAAACTGTAGCTTTTCTGTTCCATGCATCTGGGTCCTCAATCCTGACAACATCATCCCTTGTCAATGGTTTTAGAGTTTTGGACGACTTGTCATAGTATGATTTCTGTTTCAGCTCTAACAGTTGAAGTCTCTGTCTCAGTTCCTCACTTTGTTGTTCTTTTGCACAGCAGGGTAGCGTGGTGCGCAACTTGCGACCCATTAGTAGTTCAGCAGGTGAAGAACCACAGTCTAAAGGTGAGGCTCGGTAGCTCAGCAGGGCGAGATAAGGATCAGACTAGCTTTCTGTCGCTTTCTTCAGTAGCTGCTTGAGAACTTGAACACCTTTCTCTGCCTTATTTGACTGAGCATACAAAGGACTGGATGTGATGTGCTGAAAGTCATACTGTGCTGCAAACTGTTGCCACTCATTACAGTTGAAGCACGGACCATTGTCGCTAACGGCAATCCTGGGAATTCCATGTCTGGCGAAGATGGATTTCACATGCATTATGACACTGCTTGCTGTGGTGCTTGAGAGCAGCGCCATCTCAGGATAGTTAGAATAGTAGTCAATCACAATTAGATAGTCTTTCCATTTAAATGAAAAAGGTCCATGCCAACCTTTGGCCATGGTGCTGTTGGTATGTCAGCTACTATCATTGGTTCCTTTGCTTGTTTGTTTTGGTGTTTCTGACATGTCTCACATTTGCCTATCATGTTCTCAATGTCCTTATTTATGCCAGGCCAATAAACAGTGTCTCTTGCCCTCCTTTTGCATTTTTCAATTCCGAGGTGTCCCTCATGAATCCTTTTGAGCATGTCTTGACATAGAGCCTGTGGAATGACTATTCTGTTCTGTTTTAGTAATAGTCCACTTGCGACACTCAATTCTGACCTTATGTGAAAATATTTTGGACAGGAACCTTTTGGCCAACCATGATGAATGTTCTCTACTACTGTTTGTAATATTGTATCTTTTACTGTTTCTTCTGTTATTTGCTTTGATTTTGTGTCTGACACGGGCAGCGCAGCAGTGACCATACTCACATGAACATCCACGTCTTCTTCAGTAGAGCTCACATGACTCATTGTGGGTGCTCGGGATAGTGCATCTGCTAACACTATGTATTTGCCTGGTGTGTAGATCAGTTCAAAGTCATATCTTTGCAGCTTCATCATGAGTCGTTGAATCCTTGGAGACATCTCATTCAGGTTTTTTTTTATGATGGCAATCAGAGGGCTGTGGTCTGTCTCAACTGTGAAGGTGGGAAGTCCATATATGTAGCCATGAACCTTTTCTAGTCCAACTACCAAGCCTAGACATTCCTTTTCAATCTGGGCGTATCGACACTCAGTATCAGTCATAGACCTGGAGGCATAGGCAACAGGCTTCCAATCTTCACCCTCTGCTTGTAGCAAGACCGCACCTAGGCCATCTTTTGATGCATCCGTTGACACTTTGATTCTTTTTGTTGGGTCAAAGAAGGTGAGTACAGGTGTGGTTGTCAGCACTGTTTTGAAGTTTATCCACTCTTGTTCATGTCTTTCTGTCCATGCGAACTCATTTGTTTTATGTAGCAGGTCTTGCAGACAGGCTGTTTTGGCTGACAAGTTAGGAATGAACTTTCCAATGAAGTTTATCATCCCCATGATGCGTAGCACTCCTTTTTTGTCAGTGGGTCGGGGCATTTTGAGTATGGCGTTTACTTTTTCCATATCTGGCTCTATTCCTTTACCAGATAGATTGTCTCCTAGGAAAGTGACTTCCTGGACGCCAAACTGACACTTGGCTTTGTTGAGCTTCAGTCCATTCTGGTGTATGCTCTGTAGCACTTTAGTCAGTCTCTCATTGTGTTCTTTCAGTGTGGAGCCCCAGATGATGATGTCATCAACATAGACCCGAACTCCTTCCAGACCTTCAATTATGTGTTCCATCGCTCTATGAAAGATTTCAGATGCAGATATTATCCCAAAAGGCATTCTGAGGAAACAATACCTGCCAAATGGTGTGTTGAAGGTACAGTATTTGGTGCTCTCTTCATCCAGTTTTAGTTGCCAAAATCCTTGTGAGTCATCAAGCTTTGTAAAGTATCTCGCACCTGACATTTCACTGGTGATTTCTTCTCGCTTGGGAATCTGGTAGTGTTCACGTTTTATGTTTGCATTTAAGTCCTTTGGATCCATGCATATTCTTAGATCATTGTTCTTTTTCTTTACACATACCATGGAGTTAACCCAGTCTGTTGGCTCTTCGACTTTCCTGATGACTCCTAGTGTGGTCATTCTGTCCAGTTCATTCTTGAGCCGGTCACGCAGGGGTGCTGGAACTCTTTGTGGAGCATGTACCACTGGCTGAGCATCCTGCTTTAGCTGGATCTTGTAAGTGAATGGTAGAACTCCAAATCCTTTGAACACATGCTGGAAATTATTCACTACAGAATCCACTGAGTCATCTGGTCTGCTTATGGCACAGTTTATATGGTAGACTCTCTTGACCAGTTCTTAGTCCTCACAAGCTTTGTCACCTAGTAGAGAATCAAGTCTTTCAGCCACAACAGAAAACATGAGATGATGCACTTTGTCTTTGACTGTCACTTTAAGTCTGCATACACCTAAGCTATCTATTTTCTGTCCATTATTGTCCTTCAGTAGTACTGACTTTTTCTGTATTTTGGGCTTTTCTTTCATATTGTTAATGTCACTCATACTGATTAAGTTTGCTTTTGCCCCAGTGTCTAGTTTCAAGGTAACTAATGCTCCATTTACCTGCAGTGGGATCATCCATTTGTCCTCTTTTACTGCATTAACTTTATGTTCAGCATTGTCCATTTCTGAGGGCTGCACATTTTCTGTATCCTTTTTGATATTGTCACATGACACCATTCGCACAAAATATGTCTCACTTAAATCAGTGTCCTCAATTACATTAACTCGTTGCCCATTCTTTGTTTTTACTTTTGAAAAGCATTGTTTGGCAAAGTGATTCTTTCCATTACACTTTGTGCACATTTTTCCAAATGCTGGGCATTGTTTTAACTGGTGTTTGTAACCACAGCATTTACAATTAAAAATGTCATCCTCTGATTGCTTTTCATTTCTGTTCTGCCCATGTTTCTTCCCCTTGTAGGACACAGCACCGACAGCAGCATTATCACTCATTACAATCGCATCATTATTGATTTCACTGAAAGTCTTTGCGTGCTTTCGAGCTAGCTCGCTGGCTTGGCATATTTTCATCGCATTTTCCAAATTTAGTTCGGTTTCTCTCAACAGACGTTCCCTGACTTTTTTATCATGAATACCAAACACAATCTGGTCACGAATCATGGATGCTTTGAGCTCAGAGAAATTACATGTCTGTGCTTTCAGTTTCAGATCAGTTATAAAGCTATAAAAGTCTCATTTTGTTGCTGTGTCCGAGAACGGAAGAAGTATCTTTCATACGTCTCATTCTTTTTGGGAGAGCAATGTGCATCAAATTTTTTTCGCACATCTTCTAATTTTTCTCTGTTCTCTGGATTAAATGCAAATGTATTAAATACCTCTATCGCCTGTGGGCCTGCAACCGCGAGCAGCAACGCTATCTTCCTTGCGTCTGGCTTCGTACCAAATCCGATGGCTGCAATGTAGAGTTCGAATTGTTGTTTAAAAATCCGCCAATTGTGGTCGACATTTCCCTCGAGATTCAAATGCTCTGGTGGCTTCAAATTCTCCATGTCGCTTTTCACAATTTTCAGCAGATCTTCATCACCCTGGTACCATCTTATGTTCATTAATAAATAGACATTCTTATTATGAACACAGCTAGCTTTTGCTAGTTAGTTTATTGAGCACATGTGGACTGGTACAGTATCTGTAGAGGCTTCCATCTTGACTGCTGCCTTGTGGGTAGCCTAGTGCCTCATGGGTAATGTAGTCTTAATATCTATACAGCTGGGTAGTGTAGTCTTATACATACAGCTATGTACAGCTCTACACAGCTCTACGGCTCCACCTAGTGTCCACTATAGAATGACATGTTATTGATCATTACACTGAGTACCTGTGCACCTCATTCCTGTGCAGCTGCGATCCCCTGTCCTGAGTACCTGTGCTCCTCTCTCCTGAGTAATTCAAAATCAAAATCAAATCAAATCAACTTTTATTGTCATTGTTAGTGCACAAGTGCAGGACAACGAAATGTAGGCTTCCGGCTCCCGAGAGTGTACATTTAGATTAAGACATTTAAACATTCAACATACATTTGGCTTGTAATACATTAACATAAACATAACCATAATAAAGTGCATTGGCAGATGTGCAGGCTTTAGAGTTTATTTGTGGAGTTCAGTAGGATGACAGCCCTTGGAAAGAAGCTGTTCCTAAATCTGGTCGTACGGGTGCGAATGCATCTGTAGCGTCTCCCAGATGGCAGGAGGGCAAACAGACTGTGGCTGGGGTGGGTAGGGTCTTTGATGATGGACCGTGACCTCCGTAAAAAGCGTTTCTGGTATATGTGCTTTTTGGTTTATGTGCTCTATAATTGTGTTCCTCCCTACTGTGCACCTGTGCACCTCTCTTCTGAGTATGTGTGCTGCTCTCCACTGAGTACCTGTGCTCCTCTCTCTTGAGTACCTGCACACCTCTCTCCAGAGTACCTCTGCTCCTCTATCCTGAGTACCTGTGCACCTCTCCCCTGTGTACCTGTGCTCCTCTCTCCTGAGTACTTGTGCACCTCTCCCCTGTGTATTTGTGCTCCTCTCTCCTGTGCACCTGTGCTCCTCCCTCCTATGCACCTATGCTCCTCTCTCCTGAGTACCTGTGCAGCTCACTCCTATGCACCTGCGTACCTCTCTCCAGTGCACCTGCGCACCTCTCTCCTGAGTTCCTGTGCACCTCTCTCCTGAGTACCTGCACACCTCTCTCCTGACTATCTGTGCATCTCTCTCCTGAGTATCTGTGCACCTCTCTCCTGTGCACCTGTACACCTCTCTCCTGTGCACCTCTCTTCTGTACACCTGTGCACCTCTCTCCTGAGTATCTGTGTTCCTCTCTCCTGTGTACCTGTGCACCTCTCTGCTGAGTACCTGTGCTCTTCTCTCCTGAGTACCTGCTCACCTCTCTCCTGAGGACCTGTGCACCTCTCTCCTGAGTACCTGTGCTCTTCTCTCCTGAGTACCTGCTCACCTCTCTCCTGAGGACCTGTGCACCTCTCTCCTGTGCACCTGTGCTCTTCTCTCCTGAGTACCTGCTCACCTCTCTCCTGAGGACCTGTGCACCTCTCTCCTGAGTACCTGCGCAGCTCTCTCCTGTGCACCTCTCTCCTGTGCACCTGCACAGCTCTCTCCAGTGCAGCTGCGCACCTCTCTCCTGAGTACCTGCTCATCTCTCTCCTGGGGACCTCTCTCCTGTGCACCTCTCTCCTGGGCACCTGCGTAGCTCTCTCCTTTGCAGCTGTGCACCTCTCTCCTGAGTACCTGCTCAGCTCTCTCCTGTACCTGTGCACCTCTCTCCTGTGTATATGTGATCCTCTCTCCTGTGCATCTGTGTACCTCTCTCCTGTGCACCTTTGAAACTCTCTCCTGTGCACCTATGCTCCACTATCCTGAGTACCTGCGCAACTCTCCCTGTGCACCTCTCTCCTGAGGACCTATGCTGCACTCTCCTGAGTACCTGTGCACCTCTCCCCTGAGTACTTGTGCACCTCTCTCCTGAGTACCTGTTCTCCTCTCTCCTGAGTACCTGTGCATCTCTCTCCTACGCACCTGCGCACCTCTCCCTTGTGCACTTGTGCACCTCTGTCCTGTGCTCCTCTCTCCTGAGCAGTTGTGCACCTCTCCCCTGCGCTCCTGTGCTCCCCTCTCCTGAATACCTATGCACCTCTCTTCTGTGTACCTGTGCTCCTCGCTCCTGAATACCTGCGCTCATCAGTCCTGAGTACCTATGCTGCTATATCCTGATTACCTGTGCTCCTCTCTCCTGTGCACCTGTGCACCTCTCTCCTGAGTACCTGCGCACCACTCTCCTGTGCACCTCTCTCCTGTACACCTCTCTCCTGTACACCTGCACAGTTCTCTCCTGTGCACCTGAGCTCCTCTCTCCTGAGTACCTGTGCACCACTCTCCTGCATACTTGCGCTCCTCTCTCCTGTGCAACTGTGCTCCTCTCTCCTGTGCACCTGTGCACCTCTCCCTGAGTACCTGTGCAGCTCTCTCCTATGCACCTGTGCACCTCTCTCCTGAGTACCTGCTCACCTCTCTCCTGTACCTGTTCACGTCTCTCCTGTGTACATGTGATCCTCTCGCCCGTGCATCTGTTTACCTCTCTCCTGTGCACCTATCTCCTGTGCACCTCTGCTCTTCTCTATGAGTACCTGTGCACCTCTCTCCTGTGCACCTCTCTCCTGCGCACCTGTGCTCCTCCCTCCTGAGTACCTGTGCACCTCTCTCCTGCATACATGCGCTTCTCTCTCCTGAGTACCTGTGCTGCTCTCTCCTATGTACCTGGGTTCCTCTATCCTGAGTACCTGTGCACCTCTCTCCTGCATACATGCGCTTCTCTCTCCTGAGTACCTGTGCTGCTCTCTCCTATGTACCTGGGTTCCTCTATCCTGAGTACCTGTGCACCTCTCTCCTGTGTATCTGTGCTCCTCTCTCCTGTGTACCTGTGCACCTTTCTCCTGCGCAGCGGTGCTCCACTCTCCTGAATACCTGTATTCCTCTCTCCTGAGTGCCTGTGCTCTTCTCCTGAGTACCTGTGCTCCTCCCTACTGAGTACCTGTGCTCCTCTCTCATGATTTCCTATGCACCTCTCTCCTGAGTACCTGTGCACCTCTCTCCTGAGTACCTGTGCACCTCTCTCCTGTGCACATGTATGTTGCATTTGCAAAGATAATCCAGAGACCGTAATCAGAGTTCTGTTCATGTTGCTTTTTTTTAATGGCTGCCACACACACACACTTCCAGGCAAAAGCAATCGAATACCTATACACAATACAATAATAACAGCACTTTCAAACTCCATGTGCTCAGGCCAAGGCAGTCGAGTACTTATCACCAATGTCAGACATAACAATGTGCTCCGCTCTCCTGAGTACCTGTGCACTTCATTCCTGAGTACCTGTGCACCTCTCTCCTGAGTAGTTGTGCACCTCTCTCCTGTGTATCTGTGCACCTCTCCCCTGAGAACATGTGCTCCTCTCTCCTGTGTAACTTTGCACCTCTCCGCTGAGTACCTGTGCACTTCTCTCCTGAGTACCTGTGCACCTCTCTCCTGTGTATCTGTGCACCTCTCCCCTGAGAACATGTGCTCCTCTCTCCTGTGTAACTTTGCACCTCTCCGCTGAGTACCTGTGCACCTCTCTCCTGAGTACCTGCGCACGTCTCTCCTGAGTACCTGCGCACCTCTCTCCTGAGTACCTGTGCTCCTTTCTCCAATGCAACTGTGCTCCTCTCTCCTGAGTACCTGTGCACCTCTCTCCTGAGTGCCTGCGCACAGCACTTTCAAACTCCATGTGCTCAGGCCAAGGCAATCGAGTACCTATCACCAATGTCAGACATAACATTTCCTCCCCCCTCACAGAATTTCAAACATGAAATGTAGTGACAAAGTCCTGTAGGTGGCCAGGGCGAGAACGTGTACGAACAGGCCGAGGTGCAGACTGGTGAAGGGCAGGCCGAAGTGGGAACTGGTGAGGAGCAGGCTGAGGCACAATATCTGCTTGAGGGTTGGCTGGCTGAGCCACATGTGCATCCCGCCACTCTGGGAGTAAGGCTTGGGGATTAGGTCCATATAATCCCGCATCAGGGGGTGCTGGCACCTTCCGAAGGTGGCTGGCATGCCACCGAGAGCCATCAGTGAGGTAGAAAGTGGCTGGTCCAAGTTGGCGGCTGATTTGGAGAGGGGAGGACCAGAATGACACCATCTTATTGTTGCAGTGAGGTCTGCAGGCTCTGACTCAATTGGAGTCTGAGATGTTGGGCGCCTTGGCCCTCTCGACTGGTTGAAGTGGAGTTTCATCTTCTCCTGCTGTCTAGCGACTGTGGCTTGAGCCGGTGGAGCAGGGCTCTGAGCTAGCGAGGGGCGGAACCTGCCAAGGGGCAGCATGAGCTCACGGCCTAGCATGAGGGATACGGGTGAGGCCCCTGTAGTGGAATGCTGGGAGGCTCTGTAGTGCAGCAGTGTGTGGAGGAGGGCCTTGTCAAATGCACACCCCTGGGATAGGTGTGCTCTGAGGCCATTTTTCAATGTCTGATTAAAACGCTCCATCCCCCCATTTGACTCGGGGTGGTAGTATGCTGTGAAGGATGCCCTTACTCTCAAGGTAAGAGGAGAGTTCTGAAGAGACTATTTGGGGGCCATTGTCTGTGGTGATGGCCTTTGGATGCCCCCAGCGGGAGAAGAGGGACTCAAGGATATCAATGATGACCCGAGAGGTGACGGAGCCCATGGCAGTGACCTCTGGCCATTTTGAGTGCAGGTCATAGGTCACCACTAGGAACCATTGATGGTGGGGGACACCATGGATCTCCCCGCAGATGTCCAGCTGCAGGTGCTCCCAGGGCTGAGAGGGCCAGGCAAGGGGTTGCAGGGGTGGAGGAGCTTGGTGGCCAGTCTTGCCACTTACAAGGCAGGCTGCACAGTCCTTGACCAGGGCCTCAATTTCCCTGTCGATACCCGGCCACCACACTAGGTCTCGGCATCGTTGTTTGAGCTTCACTATGCCCAAGTGGCCCTCATGCGCCATGGATAAAACACGCGCACGAAGGGCACTTGGGACCACAGTGCAGAGCCCACGTGCAACACAGGAGTCATTCCAGCAGGAGAGCTCCTCTTTAACTCTGGAGTAGGCAGACAGTTCCTCAGGCACCTTGCGAGGCCAGCCATCTCTGATGAAGGTGCACAGCTGGGAGAGGGCCGGATCCTGTTCAGAGGCCTCTTTGAGCTCCTGGAGAGAGACTGTGGTTTGGAGAGGCGTGTGCAGCATCTGGACGATATCCTGTTCCACATGGTCAGACCCGACAAGTGGGGCTGGGGCAGAGACAGTGCGGGAGAGCAGATCTGCAACAACATTGTCACGTCCTGGTGTGAACTGGAGACTGAAATTGTATTGGCGGAGGCGGTCAGACCAGCGGTGTAGACGCAGTGGTCTGTGGCCCATGCCGGATGTCGACAGCAGGGCAGTGAGAGCCTGGTGATCGGTTCACAGGGTGAAGGCACGGCCATAAGTGTACAGGTGCCACGGCTCACATGCCCAGACGCACGCCAGCGCCTCACGCTCGCCTACTGAGTACTTCTGTTCGGTGGGGCTAAGGGCTCGGGAGGCAAAGGCGATTGGTTTCTCCACTCCATTCTGTATCTGCTATAACAGCGCCCCCACAGCTGCAGCGGACGCATCGCAGGTGACGAGGTTAGTGTAGTGTATGTGCCTTTAAGAGCCCCCTGTGTACTGTAATGCCGGTAATGGCCACTCGGGCTATATAAGCCAGTATATTGTGTTGTATCAGTTAGTTCACCTCCAGACTTTGTTCAGTAAACACCTGTGAAACCAACTCCTGCCTTCAGTGTATCTGTTAACACACGGACACAACAGTGGCGACGAATTGGAAACGGACTTACCTGCAATTCGGCAGCACCTCAAGGACATCGATTCCTCAGACGTCCAAAGTTGAAGAAAAGCAAGAAAAAAAAAGCTGTGGTTTCACCAGCTAGCCGCGCTGGTGGCAGGTACTGCAATAATCCTTCCTGGGCGGCGGGCTGGGGCTCCATCGGCTGGCTCTGCAGCGAGGCCAAGCAGTGAAGGCGGAGGCAAGCAGAAACAGACGGGGGGGGGAGCACTCCGGAGACGGCCGGCGCTGCAAAGCAGGTCGGCATTCGGACCTCGAGAGAGAGTCCGGCGGGAACGAGTCTCCACCTGTAAATAAAAAAATTTAAAAAAACGCGGAGGTAAGGAATAATAAGGGGAAAAAACACTAGTGGGTGTAGTCTATAGGCCTCCGAACAGTGGCAACTCTGTTGGACGGAGTATCAATCAGGAAATAGTTGAGGCTTGTAATAAGGGAACATCTATAATTATGGGGGATTTTAACTATCATATTAATTGGACAAATCAAATTGGGCAGGGCTGCCTTGAGGATGAGTTCATTGAGTGTATTAGGGATGGGTTTCTTGAGCAGTATGTAACTGAACCGACCAGGGGGCAAGCAACCTTAGATCTGGTCCTGTGTAACGAGACAGGATTAATTAAAAATATCCTAGTAAAGGATCCCCTTGGAATGACTGACCATAACATGGTTAAATTCCGTATTCAATTAGAGGGTGAGAAGGTTGGGTCTCAAACAAGCGTGCTAAGCTTGAATAAAGGAGGCTAGGAAGGTATGAGAGCGGAATTGAGTAGAGTGGATTGGGAAAATAGATTAAAGGGTAAGACGATACATGATCAGTGGTGTACATTTAAGGAGTTATTTTACAACTTCCAAAAAATATATATTCCACTGAGAAGAAAAGGGTGTAAAAGAAAAGACAGCCATCCGTGGCTAAGTAAAGAAATTAAGGATAGTATTCGACTAAAAACAAGGGCACATAAGGTCGCCAAATCTAGTGGGAGGATAGAGGATTGGGAAAACTTTAAAAGACAGCAAAAAATAACAAAAAGATTGATTAAGAAAGGGAAGATAGATTATGAAAGTAAATTAGCAAAAAATATAAAAACAGATAGTAAGAGTTTTTATAGTTATATAAAAAGAAAAAGGGTGGCTAAAGTAAATGTTGGTCCCTTAGAGGATGAGACCAGGAAATTAATGCTGGGAAATATGGAGATGGCAAAAACACTGAATGAATATTTTACATCAGTCTTTACAGTAGAAGACACTAAGAATATCCCAACACTGGACAAACAGGGGGCTAAAGGGGGGGAGGAGCTAAACATGATCAAAATCACTGAGGAAGTGGTACTCAGTAAAATAATGGGACTCAAGGTGGATAAATCACCTGGACCTGATGGCTTACATCCTAGGGTCTTGAGGGAAGTGGCAGTAGGGATTGTGGATGCATTGGTAATCATTTTCCAAAACTCCCTGGACTCGGCAAAGGTCCTGGCAGACTGGAAAACTGCTAATGTAACACCCTTATTTAAAAAGGGCAGTAGACAGAAGGCTGGAAACTATAGACCGGTTAGCCTCACATCTGTGGTAGGTAAAATTTGGAGTCCATTATTAAAGAGACAGTAACAGGACATTTGGATAATCATAATTTAATAGGACAAAGTCAGCATGGTTTTATGAAGGGGAAGTCATGTTTGACAAATTTGCTGGAGTTCTTTGAGGAAATAACATATAGGGTGGATAAAGGGGAACCAGTGGACGTAGTGTATTTAGACTTCCAAAAGGCATTTGACAAGGTGCCACACAAAAGATTATTGCTTAAGATAAAAAATCACGGGATTGGGGGTAATATTCTGGCATGGATAGAGGATTGGCTATCTAACAGAAGGCAGAGAGTTGGGATAAATGGTTCATTCTCAGACTGGCAATCAGTAACTAGTGGTGTTCCGCAGGGGTCAGTGCTGGGTCCCCAAGTCTTTACAATCTATATTAACGATTTGGAGGAGGGGACCGAGTGTAACATATCAAAGTTTGCAGATGATACTAAGATGGGAGGGAAAGTAGTGAGTGAGGAGGACATAAAAAGCCTGCAAGGGGACATAGACTGGTTAAGTAAGTGGGCAGAGATTTGGCAGATGGAATACAATACTGGAAAGTGTGAGGTTATGCACTTTGGCAGGAAAAATCGTAGAGCAAGTTATTATCTTAATGGCAAGAAACTGGAAAGTACTGAAGTACAAAGGGATCTGGGGGTCCTGGTGCACGAAACTCAAAAGGTTAGTATGCAGGTGCAGCAAGTGATTAAGAAGGCCAATGGAATGTTGGCTTTCATTGCTAGGGGGATAGAATATAAAAATAGGGAGGTATTGCTTCAGTTGTACAAGACCGCACCTGGAATACTGTGTACAGTTTTGGTGTCCATACTTAAGAAAGGACATACTTGCTCTCGAGTCAGTACAAAGAAGGTTCACTCGGTTAATCCCGGGGATGAGGGGATGGACATATGAGGAGAGGTTGAGTAGATTGGGACTCTACTCATTGGAGTTCAGAAGAATGAGAGGTGATCTTATTGAAACATATAAGATTGTGAAGGGGTTGGATCGGGTGGATGCGGGGAAGATGTTCCCGATGATGGGTGAAACTAGAACTAGGGGGCATAGTCTTAGAATAAGGGGCTGCTCTTTCAAAACTGAGATGAGGAGGAACTACTTCACTCAGAGGGTGGTAGGTCCATGGAATATGCTGCCCCAAAAAGCTGTAGAAGCTACATCATTACATAAATTTAAAACAGAAATAGACAGTTTCCTAGAAGTAAAGAGAATTAAGGGTTACGGGGAGCGGGCAGGAATTTGGACATGAGTCTAGGTTCGGATCGGTCATGGCCCTGTGGGTAGCGGAGCGGGCCCAGGGGCCGTGTAGCCTGATCCTGCTCCTATTTCGCATGTCTAATTCTGTTAGATTCAGGAGATGGTTCTGTGATAGTGGATTGGCGGTTAGGATCAGATCAGCCATGATCTTATTGAATGGCAGAGCAGGCTCGAGGGGCCGATTGGCCTACTCCTGCTCCTATTTCTTATGTTCTTATGTTCTTAAAACAGCGTTGTCAGCAGCAGCAGCGGCGGGAAAGCGCGGGAAGCGCCGTATCTTTTCTGCAGGAAAGAAAGAAAAGCGCGAGAAGTGCCATTTTTATTCCAGGATGCCTAAGGCTGGCAATATTGATGCTTTTGATAACAAAATAGAGGATTGTACCACATATGTGGAAAGAGTGGAGGTATATTGCACCGCAAATGGAATAGAAAATGATAAAAAGGCGTCAGTACTTCTAAATCTAATGGGCGCAAAGACATACGGGCTGTTACGAAACTTAATCACTCCAGCCAAACCAAAGGACAAGAATTTTAAGGAAATTGTTGATACCCTACAGGAGCACTTAAACCCAACACCGCTGCTGATAGCGGAACGATTCAAATTCTTCAAGAGGAATCAACACAAGAATGAAAGTAACGCTGATTACCTCACCGAATTAAGGAAGCTATCAAAGCACTTCGAATTGGGGGCAGGACTGGCAGATTATCTTCGAGACACATTCGTCTGTGTTCTCCTAAGTGAAGGAACACAGAAAAGGCTGCTTTCTGAGAAAGATTTGACACTGGACAAGGCTTTCAGTATGGCTGTATCATACGAAGCAGCTGCAAGAGAAGCTGCAGAGATACAGCAAAAGACACAGGACTTCAGCACCCATGAAATGACACAGGGTTTCGAGAGATGTTATCGCTGCGGCAGATCCACCCATGACCAGAGGGACTGCTGGTTCAAGGACAAAGCATGCAGGCAATGCGGAAAGATTGGACACATTGCAAGGGTATGCCAATCTGGACAAAAAAAATCCACGGACAGGAAAAAAAAATCAATAAAGAAAAGTACAGAAAGGTACAAATGATGACGGACAGTAGCTCCGAAGACCAGTAGAGCGATAGCGACTCCGGAAACAAGAGACTAAGCTGTCTCAAATTACATAATGTAATTGCCAAAGAAGATTACCAGATCATTTGGGTTACCCTCATGAGAGCGGGGTCCCCAGTTAAAATGGAGCTAGATACAGGATCAGCTCTGACCATCATAAGTCGATGGCATTACGAGCGGCTATTTCTGCATATACCTTTGAAAGACACATCCATTATCTTGATGCCATATACGGGGCAGAAAGTATACCCCAGAGCAAAATAAGGGTGCCTGTTGTATAGAACGGCAAGGAAATACAGAAGTTGTATTTATACGTTCTACAAGATGGTGGTCCACCGCTGTTGGGACGTGAATGGATCAGGAAGATACGTTTAGACTGGCACTCCATTCAGGCACTGACGGTGACCAGTAAGGAAAAAAATGATGATGACGTCATACCTGAACGATTAAAAGACATCTTGGCCAACGCCAAGGACGTGTTTCAAGAGAAACTAGGAACCTTGAAAGGCATCACCGCCTCAATAAAAGTGGAAGATGCGTCAATTCCCAAGCTTGTTAACGCAAGGCAGATGCCATACGCAATTCGTCCAGCAGTTGAGGCAGAGCTGGAGAATTTGGAAAAGGCAGGCGTATTATCCAAGATAGATTGGAGCGAGTGGGCAACACCCATCATCCCGGTCATGAAGAAAACGTTGAATAATGATAAATCTGAAGAACAGAGAAAAATTTGCATCTGTGGAGACTTCAAGATGACTGTAAACTCGGCCCTTCACACGGTACAGTATCCTCTTCCGAGGGTAGAAGATATTTTCGTCTCACTATCCGGAGGGAAATGTTTCACCAAAATTGACTTGGCATAGGCATATCTACAGATGGAGGTTGAAGAGGCCTCTAAAAAGTATCTCACGATAAATACACACAAAGGCCTGTACCAGTACAATCAACTGGTTTTCTGAGTAGCATCAGCTCCAGCTATCTGGCAAAGAGCTATGGAGCAAGTCCTCCAAGGGATTCCGGGGACTCAATGTTACCTAGACGACATCCTTGTAACAGGAGAAAACGACAACGAGCACCTTGCCAATTTAGAGCAGGTGCTCACTAGGCTGAGAGAACGGGGCCTATGAGCAAATCGCCCCAAGTGCGAATTTTTCCAGAATCAAATATCATATTGTGGCCACATAATTAATAAGGAAGGGTTGCATAAGTCACCTGAAAAAATTGAAGCGGTCATAAAAGCCCCAGCACCTGAAAATGTTTCACAATTAAGGTCGTTCCTGGGATTAATAAATTACTATCATAAATTTTTACCGAACTTATCAACTCTTCTGCACCCTGTTAATGAACTGCTACAAACAGGAGTAATTTGGAAATGGAGCGAAGACTGTAAACGTGCCTTCCATAAATGCAAGGACTTAATCACGTCCAAGGAAGTTTTGGCTCATTACAACCCATCACTGCCAATCAGACTGGCATGCGATGCATCCCCTTACGGCGTAGGAGCAGTATTATCGCATAGATTCCCTGATGGCTCGGAACGGCCGATAGCTTTTGCGTCACGCTCATTGAACTCAGCTGAGCGTAACTATGCCCAAATCGACAGGGAAGCACTCAGCCTGGTATGGGGAGTGAAGAAATTCAACCATTACCTACACGGACAAAAATTTACCTTGTTGACTTACCATCAACCCCTCAACTCCATATTCAACCCTAAAAAGGGTGTTCCCATTATGACAGCGCAAAGGCTACAGAGGTGGTCCCTTTTTCTAGGGGCACACCAATATAACATAGAATACAAAGGATCAAAGCAGCATGGGAATGCTGACGGTTTATCGCGCCTACCGTTGCCAACAGTAGAAGAGGCACCTGCAGTAAACCCAGTGGAGATGTTCCACTCTACCATAGTCGAATGTCTACCAGTAACAAATTCTGCCATTGAAAGGGAAATGAGAAATGACCCGATTCTCTCACGAGTCTACAATATAACAGTGAAGGGATGGCCAGCACATGGCGAACCACTGTTGCCAGCATTCTCGCAAAGAAGAGAACAGCTGTCAGTGTGCCGAGGAACCTTGATGTGTGGATCCAGAATGGTGATTCCACCCAAACTCCAGGATAAAATTCTAAAGGAGCTTCACGAGGGAGTGAAAATGAAGAACCTAGCCAGGGCGTTTGTATGGTGGCCAGTTATCGATGGAGACATCGAAGAAATGACCAAGAGCTGCCTAGGATGCCAGAAGGTCCAAAACGCTCCACCACAAGTCCCTCTACATCCATGGGAGTGGCCCTCATCTCCATGGCAAAGGGTACATATCGACTTTGCTGGTCCATTTATGGACTCAATGTTCTTAATCGCGGTTGATGCACACTCCAAGTGGCCGGAGGTAATAAAGATGTCCTCCACCACCACGGAAAAAACCATCACAGTATTAAGGACCATATTTGCCAGGAATGGGCTGCCTGAACAGATCTGTTCTGATAATGGACCGCAATTTGTGTCCGAAGAATTCAGGAAGTTCTTAAAAAACAATGGGGTTAAGCACTACACATCCGCCCCATACCATCCCGCCACCAATGGATTGGCTGAAAGGTTTGTCCAGACCTTCAAGAAGGCCATAAAGGCCATGGGTAATGAAGACATAAAACTTCAGCATAAGGTGGATAACTTCTTGTTTGCATGCAGGAATGCAACACATATGGTTACAAACCAAACTCCCGCCATGATGTTCTTCAATAGAAGCCTAAGATGCCGGCTGGATTTGATCAAGCCAAACATCAGAAGGGACGTGGAGAACCGGCAATTTCAAGGCATGAATGAAAGGCCAACTAGAACCTTCCAGATAGGTCAACAAGTTTTGGCCCGGGACTACCGTACCGAGAAATGGCAGCCTGGAACTATTTGCACACGACTAGGACCGCTGATGTATACCGTGGACATTGGAGAAAGCATAATAAGGTGCCATGCTGACCATATCATAGAGTCATCCGAAAAGGGACAACCTACACCACAACTTTATACGCCTAATGATGAAGTAGAGATACCCATAGTATCTACCTCCGATCCGGTGATACTGGAACCAGATGAACCCGACACTGGCATTCAAGCCGAATCAGCCTTGCCAAAAGAACCTACTACACCACCAGAAACTACTACACCACCGAGGCGTTATCCGGACCGAGCCAGGAAGCCTCCAGAGAGACTGACTTATAATTGATTAACTGCAGCAATGTGTAGATTATTGTTCTTGTAACATGTAATTAATGATTACTTAAAATATTATGCACTGGTTGGCTAAAATTGGAGGAATTGTTGTGTATGTGCCTTTAAGAGCCCCCTGTGTACTGTAATGCCGGTAATGGCCACTCGGGCTATATAAGCCTGTATATTGTGTTGTATCAGTTAGTTCACCTCCAGACTTTGTTCAGTAAACACCTGTGAAACCAACTCCTGCCTTCAGTGTCTCTATTAACACACGGACACAACAGTTAGGGCTGGCGACGTCAAAGTGAGCCAACACTGGAGGCGACGTGAGCTGCGATTTGAGGAGGCGAACAGCTTCCATACAGGCTTGTGACCACACCCAGGGCTCATCCTTTCGCAAGAGCTGGCGCAGTGGGGCTGTGGTGGCTGAGTACTGGGGCAAAAACTTCAGGTAGTACCCAGTCATGCCAAGGAAGGAGGCAACCTGTGCTGCAGAGCTGGGTTCTGGGATGCTGTGAATGGCATCCACGTTTGACTGGAGTGGGGATATACCGTCAGCCGACAACCGAAACCCCACAAATTCGATCTCTGAAACAGCAAAGACACACTTTTCGCCATTCAGTGTGAGCTTGTGTTTTGCTAGAGCCGTGAAAACTCTGTGAAGGCGTTCGTCATGAGTGGAGGTCGAGGGCCCATGCACGACGATGTCATCCAGGTAGATGGCCACACCAGGAATGCCCGCGAGCACTGAGGACATCACCTTTTGGAAGCAGCTGGGTGCAGAGCTAAGCCCAAATGGCATCCTGGTGTACCGAAAGATGCCAGCATATGTCACAAAAGCAGTGAGGTCCCTGCTGCTGGGGTGGAGGGGAACCTGTAGCGAGCCCTGTCGAAGGTCCAGTTTCGAGAACAGGATGGAACCATAGAACTGCGCTGTGAGTAACTCTGACGTGGGCAGTGGATATTTGTCAGGGATTACGGCCTTATTCACTGCTCGAAGATCGACACAGACGCGTAGACCACCTGACTTTTTCATTGCGACCACCAGGTTGGAGACCCATGGGGAGGCATCAACTGGTTCGATGATGCCAGCTTCCAGTAGCTGCTTTAGTTCAGCTGTGACCCCGTCACGGAGAGCAAGCGGGATGCGGCGCAGTGGCTGAATGACAGGGGTAACGGTGGAGTCAACCATGGGCTGGTGGGTGAAGGCAGTCAGGCAGCCCAGACCCTCGAAGAGTGCTGGCCATGTTTGGTGCCACGGTGAGGTGACGTGCAGAATCGCAGACCCGCCAGTGTCCAAGAGAGAAAAACCCAGGTCAGTGAAAAGATCCAGTCCCATCAGGTTAGCTCCTTGGCGTGCCACATGAAAACAAAAATCTGGCAAAACTTTTGTTCCATAGCGTACAGTGAGGTTGACTGAGCCCACTAGTCCAATTTTTGAATTACCATACCCACAAAGGGCAGTGGAGAGCGCAGAGAGTGGCAGGGAGCTGAAAAAGCGTTTGAACGTGTCCACATTCAGCAGTGAGACGCTGGCACCGGTATCCAATAGCAGAGGGATGCACACATCATTCAGGTTAATTGTGCATGACTTGAAAGCCACTACTGGCCCAGAGCTCACGTTGTGAATTATAGGCCAACTGCTTGAGGACTGAGAGTGTTCATCTGTAGCAACAGGGGCAGAGCAGCAGACCTTGGCAAAGTGATTTTGTTTTCCACAATTGTGACAGGCTTGGCCGCGTGCGGGGCAATTCTGCGCTCTGGTAGCATGTGAACGAGATCCGCAGTTTCCACACTGTTGCCGCGGTAACGCGCGTTGCTGCTGTCTCGCGAGCATTAGCGTGTCAGAGCTGTCGGGGCCGAGGGCGCTGTCAATGGATGTGTGTGCTAGTTTCGCTGCACATTCAGCTGCAGACTCCACTTGAAAGGCAATGTTGACTGCCTGTGACAACGACAGATCGTCGGACTTGAGTAACAGTCTTTCACGCACTCTCACGTTGTTTGTGTGCTCTATTAGTTGATCACGCACCATTTCATCTTGTAGTGCACCGAACTTGCACGAGCTAGCTAACCCCCTAAAATTAGCCATGTATTGATGCACCGACTCGCCGAGGAGTTGGTGACGCTGTCTAAAAATGAATCGCCACAGGGGGGCACTTTGTGGGGCAGAGAAATGTGTGCTTAACAGAGCCACAGCCTCATCATATGTTTGAATTGAGTCTGCTGTGCATAATGTCCCAAGAACACGCTGGCCCTCCGCTCCCAAGCAATGGGATAACAGTGCCTTTTTCCGAGCCGTACTCACAGTTTCTAGCCCAAGAGCAAAGAGGTAGGTTTCAAAGGACTGTAACCAGCGAACCCATGGGATCGGGGGCTCACCTGGCAGTGCAAGGAAGGGAGGAGGTGGTGGAAGAGAGATTTCAGCCATCCTCGTCGCCAAATGTTGCATTTGCAAAGATAATCCAGAGACCGTAAGCAGAGTTCAGTTAATGTTGCTTTTTTTTAATGGCTGCCACACACACACACTTCCAGGCAAAAGCAATCGAATACCTATACACAATACAATGATAACAGCACTTTCAAACTCCATGTGCGCAGGCCAAGGCAGTCGAGTACTTATCACCAATGTCAGACATAACAATGTGCTCCGCTCTCCTGAGTACCTGTGCACTTCATTCCTGAGTACCTGTGCACCTCTCTCCTGAGTAGCTGTGCACCTCTCTCCTGTGTATCTGTGCACCTCTCCTCTGAGAACATGTGCTCCTCTCTCCTGTGTAACTTTGCACCTCTCCGCTGAGTACCTGTGCACTTCTCTCCTGAGTACCTGCGCATCTCTCTCCTGTGTGCCTGTGCACCTCTCTCCTGAGTACCTGCGCACCTCTCTCCTGAGTACCTGTGCTCCTTTCTCCAATGCAACTGTGCTCCTCTCTCCTGAGTACCTGTGCACCTCTCTCCTGAGTACCTGCGCACCTCTCTCCTGAGTACCTGTGCTCCTTTCTCCAATGCAACTGTGCTCCTCTCTCCTGAGTACCTGCGCACATCTCTCCTGAGTACCTGTGCTCCTTTCTCCTATGCACCTCTGCTCCTCTCTCTTGAGTACCTGTGCACCTCTCTCCTGTGCACCTGCGCACCTCTCTCCTCTGCACCTGTGCACCTCTCTTCTGAGAACCTGTTCACCTCTCGCCTGAGTAACTGCACCCCTCTCTCCTGAGCACCTGTGCACCTCTCTCCTGAGTACCTTCGCACCTCTCTCCTGAGTACCTGTGCACCTCTCTCTTGACTAACTGTGCTCCTCTCTCCTGCGCACCTGTGCACCTCTCTGCTGAGTACCTGTGCACCTCTCATCTGAGCACCTGTGCACCTCTCTCCTGTGCACCTCTCTCCTGAGTACCTGTGCACCTCTCTCCTGAGTACCTGTGCACCTCTCTCCTGAGTACCTGTGCACCTCTCTCCTGTGCACCGCTCTCCTGTATACCTGTGCACTTCTCTCCTAAGCACCTGCGTACCTCTCTCCTGTGCAACTGTGCACCTCTCTCCTGAGTACCTGTGAACTTCTCTGCTGTGTACCTGTGCTCCTCTCTCCTGAGTACTTGTGCACCTCTATCCAGTGCACCTGTGCTCCACTCTCCTGAGTACTTGTGCTCCTCTCTACTGAGTACCTATGCAACTCTCTCCTGTGTAACTGTGCACCTGTCTCCTGAGTACCTGTGCACCTCCCTCCTCTGCACCTGTGCTCCTCTCTCCTGAGCACCTGCGCACGTCTCTCCTGACTACCTGTGCCCCATTCACCTGTGCACCTGTGCACATCTCTGCTGGTTACCTGGGCACCTCTCTCCTGTGTACTTGTGCACCACTCTCCTGAGTACCTGTGCATTTCTCTCGTGACTACCTGTGCACCTCTCTCCTGTGCACCTGTGCTCCTCTCTCCTGTGCACCTGTACACCTCTCTCCTGTTCACCTGTGGAACTCTCGCCTGTGTACCTGTGCACCTCTCTCCTGTTCACCTGTGCTCTTCTCTCCTGAGTACCTGAGCACCTCTCTCCTGTGTACCTGTGCTCCACTCTCAAGTGTACCTGTGGAGCTCCCTCCTGATTACCTGTGCAACTCTCTCCAGAGTACCTGCACACATCTCTCCTGAGTACCTGTGCACCTCTCTCCTGAGTATCTGTGCACCTCTCCCCTGAGTACTTGTATGCACATGACTACCTGTGCTCCTCTCTCCTGCGCACCTGTGCACCTCTCTGCTGAGTACCTGTGCACCTCTCATCTGAATACCTCTGCACCTCTCTCCTGTGCATCTCTCTCTTGAGTACCTGTGCAACTCTCTCCTGTGTACCTGTTCACCTCTCACCTGTATACCTGTGCTCCTCTCTCCTGTGTCCATGTGCACCACTCTACTGAGTACTTGTGCACATATCTCTTTAGTACCTGAGCTCATCTCTCCTGTGTACCAGTGCACCTTCCTCCTCTGTACCTGTGCTCCACTCTCCTGTGTACCAGTGCACCGCTGTCCTGAGTACCTGTTTACCTCTATCCTGTTTACCTGTGCACCTCTCTCCTGTGTACTTGTGCAGCACTCTCCTGTGCACAAGTGCTCATCCCTCCTGAGTACATGTGCACCTCTCTCCTGCGCACCTGTGCATCTCTCTCCTGTTCACCTGTGGACCTCTCTCCTGTGTACCTGTGCACTTCTCTGCTGTGCACCTGTGGACCTCTCTCCTGAGTAACTGTGCTCCTCTCTCCTGTGTACCTGTGCATCTCTCTCCTGTGTACCTGTGCACCTCTCTCCCGTGCACCTGTGCTCCTCTCTCCTGAGTATCTGTGCTTCTCTCTCCTGTGCACCTGTACACCGCTCTCCTGTACACCTGTGGACATCTCTCCTGTGTACCTGTGCACCTCTCTCCTGTTCACCTGTGCTCCTCTCTCCTGAGTACCTGCGCACCTCTCTCCTGTGTACCTTTGCACCTCTCTCCTGAGTACCAGTGCTCCTCTCTCCTGTGTACCTGTGCAACTCTCTCCTGAGTACATGTGCACCTCTCTCCTGAGTACCTGTGCACCTCTCTCCTGTGTAGCAGTGCACCTCTCGCCTGTGTACCTGTGCTCCTCTCTCCTGTGTACCTGTGCTCCTCTCTCCTGTGTACCAGTGCACCTCTCTCCTGTGTACCTGTGCTCCTCTCTCCTGTGTAAGTGTGCTCCTCTCTCCTGTGTACCTGTGCTCCTCTCTCCTGTGTACCTGTGCACCTCTCTCCTGTTAACCTTTGCACCTCTCTCCTGAGCAGCTGTGCGCCTCTCTCCTTTGCACCTGTGCTCCTCTCTCCGGAGTACCTGTGCAACTCTCTCCTGTTCACCCATGCTCCTCTCTCCTTTGTACCTGTGCAGCTCTCTCCTGAGTACCTGTGCACCTCTCTCCAGTTCACCTGTGCACCTCTCTCCTGTTCACCTGTGCACCTCTCCCCTGTGTACCTGTGCATCATCTCCTGTTCACCTGTGCTCCTCTCTACTGAGTACCTGTGCTCCTCTCTCCTGTGTACCTTTAATCATCTCTCCTAATACATGTGCACCTCTATTCTGAGTACATGTGCTCCTCTCTCCTGAGTTCCTGTGCCCCTCTCTCCTGAATACGTGTGCACTTCCCTCCTGAGTACCTGTGCTCCTTTCTCTTGAGTACCTGTGCAACTCTCTCCTGAGTACCTGTGCAACGCTCTCCTGAGTAACTTTGCACCTCTTTCCTGTGTTACTGCGCAACTCTTTCATGTGCACCTGTGCACCTTTCTCCTGTGCACCTGTGCAAATCTCTCCTGTGCACCAGTGCTCCTCTCTCCTGTGTACCTGTGCACTTCTCTCCTGTGTACCTGTGCACCTCTCTCCTGAGTACCTGTGCACCTCTCTCCTGAGTACCTGTGCACCTCTCTCCTGAGAATCTGTGCACCTCTCTCCTGAGAACCTGTGCTCCTCTCCTGTGTACTAGTGTACCTCTCTCCTCTGTACTAGTGCTCCACTCTCCTGTGTACCAGTGCTCGGCTGCCCTGAGTCCTGTGCACCTCTCTCCTGTGCACCTGTACACCTCTCTCCTGTTCACCTGTGGAACACTCTCCTGTGTACCTGTGCAGCTCTCTCCTGTTCACCTGTGCTCTGCTCTCCTGAGTACGAGTGCTCCTCTCTCCTGTGTACCTGTGCACCTCTTTCCTGAGTACTTGTGCACCTCCCTCCTGAGTACCTGTGCTCCTCTCTCCTGTGTACCAGTGCACCTCTCTCCTGTGTACCGTGCTCCTCTCTCTGTACCTGAGCACCTCTCCTCTGTTCACATTTGCACGTCTCTCCTGAGTAGCTGTGCGCCTCTCTCCTTTGCACCTGTGCACCTCTCTCCTGTTCACCTGTGCTCCGCTCTCCTGAGTACCTGTGCTCCTCTCTCCTGTGTACCAGTGCACCTCTCTCCTGTGTACCTGTGCTCCTCTCTCCTGTGTACCAGTGCACCTCTCTCCTGTGTACCTGTGCTCCTCTCTCCTGTGTACCAGTGCACCTCTCTCCTGTTCACCTGTGCACCTCTCTCCTGAGTACCTGTGCTCCGCTCTCCTGTGTACCAGTGCACCTCTCTCCTGTGTACCGTGCTCCTCTCTCCTATGTACCTGTGCACCTCTCTCCTGTTCACCTTTGCACGTCTCTCCTGAGTAGTTGTGCGCCTCTCTCCTGTGCACCTGTACACCTCACTCCTGAGTACCTGTGCACCTCTCTCCTGTGTACCTGTGCTCCTCTCTCCTGTGTACCTGTGCATTTCTCTGCTGTTCACCTGTGCTCCTCTCTCCTGAGTACCTGTGCTCCTCTCTCCTGTGCACATGTACACCTCTCTCCTGTTCACCTGTGGACCTCTCTCGTGTGTACCTGTGCACCTCTCTCCTGTTCACCTTTGCACGTCTCTCCTGAGTAACTGTGCGCCTCTCTCCTGTGCAGCTGTACACCTCACTCCTGAGTACCTGTGCACCTCTCTCCTGTGTACCTGTGCACCTCTCTCCTGTGTACCAGTGCTCCTCTCTCCTGTGTACCTGTGCATTTCTCTGCTGTTCACCTGTGCTCCTCTCTCCTGAGTACCTGTGCTCCTCTCTCCTGTGCACATGTACACCTCTCTCCTTTTCACCTGTGGACCTCTCTCCTGTGTACCTGTGCACCTCTCTCCTGTTCACCTGTGCTACTCTCTCCTGAGTACTTGTGCACCTCTGTCCTGTGTACCTTTGCCCCTCTCTCCTGAGTACCAGTTCACCTCTCTCCTGTGTACCTGTGCACCACTCCCCGAGTACTTGTGCACCTCTCTCCTGTGTACCAGTGCAGCTCTCTCCTGTGTACTGTGCTCCTCTCTCCTGTGTACTTGTGCACCTCTCTCCTGTTCACCTTTGCACGTCTCTCCTGAGTAGCTGTGCTCCTCTCTCTTTTGCACCTGTGCTCCTCTCTCCAGAATACCTGTGCTCCGCTCTCCTGTGCACCTGTACACCTCTCTCCTGAGTACCTGTGCACCTCTCTCCTGTGTAACAGTGCTCCTCTCTCCTGTGTACCTGTGCATTTCTCTCCTGAGTGCCTGTGCACCTCTCTCCTGTTCACCTGTGTTACTCTCTCCTGAGTACTTGTGCACCTCTGTCCTGTGTACCTTTGCCCCTCTCTCCTGAGTACCAGTTCACCTCTCTCCTGTGTACCTGTGCACCTCTCCCCGAGTACTTGTGCACCTCTCTCCTGAGTACCTGTGCTCCTCTCTCCTGTGTACCAGTGCAGCTCTCTCCTGTGTACTGTGCTCCTCTCTCCTGTGTACTTGTGCACCTCTCTCCTGTTCACCTTTGCACGTCTCTCCTGAGTAGCTGTGCTCCTCTCTCCTTTGCACCTGTGCTCCTCTCTCCAGAATACCTGTGCTCCGCTCTCCTGTGCACCTGTACACCTCTCTCCTGAGTACCTGTGCACCTCTCTCCTGTGTAACAGTGCTCCTCTCTCCTGTGTACCTGTGCATTTCTCTCCTGAGTGCCTGTGCACCTCTCTCCTGTTCACCGGTTCACCACCCTCCTTTGCACCTGTGTACCTCTCTCCTGTGTACCTGTGCACCTCTCTCCTGTTCACCAGTGAACCTCACTCCTGAGTACCTGTGCACCTCTCTCCTGCCACCTGTGCTCCTCTCTCCTAAGTACCTGTGAACCTCTCTACTGAGTAGCTGTGCCCCTCTCTCCTGTTCACCTGTGCACCTCTCTCCTGTGCACCTGTGCTCCTCTCCCCTGAGTACCTGTGTACCTCTCTCCTGTTTACCTGTGCTCCTCTCTCCTGTGAACCTGTGACCTTCTCTCCTGTGAACCTGTGCTCCTCCCTCCTGATTAAATGGGCAGCTCTCTCCTAAGTAACTGTGCTCCTCTCTCCTGACTCCATGGGCAGCTCTGTCCTGAGTACCTGTGCTCCTCTCTCCTTTTCACCTGTGCACCTCTTTCGTGTTCACCTGTGCTGCACTCTCCTTTGTACATCTGCACCTCTATCCTTTGAACTTGTGCTCCTCTCTTCTGAATAACTGTGCTACTCTCTCCTGAGTACCTGTGCTCCTCTAACCTGGTCACCTGTGCTCCTCTCTCCTGAGTACCTGTGCACCTCTCTCCTGAGTACATATGCAGCTCTCTCCTGAATAACTGTGCTACTATCTCCTGAGTACCTGTGCTTCTCTCTCCTGAGTGCCTGTGCATCTCTTCACCTCTCTCCTGAGTACCTGTGCTGCTCTATCCTGTTTACCTCTGCACCTTTTTCCTGTGCACCTGCGCAGCTCTCTCCTGTGTACCTGTGCTCCTCTCTCCTGTGTACCTGTGCACCTCTCTCCTGAGCACCTGTGCAACTCTCTCCTAAGCACCTGTGCACCTCTCTCCTGTGCACCTGCTCACCTCTCGTGAGTACCTGTGCTCCTCTTTCCTGTGCACCTGCTCACCTCTCTCCTGAGTACATGTGCTCCTCTCTCCTGTGCACCTGCTTACCTCTCTCCTGAGTACTTGTGCTCCTCTCTCCTGTGTACCTGTGCACCTCTCTCCTGAGTGCCAGTGCACCTCTCTCCTGTGCACCTGTGCATCTCTCTCCTGAGTACATTTGCACCGCTCTCCTGAGTACCTACACACTCTCTTGTGAGTAGCTGTGCTGCTCTCTCCTGAGTACCTGTGCACCTCTCTCCTGTGCACCTGTGCTCCGCTCTCCTGAGTACCTGTGCACCTATCTCCTATGCACCTCTCTCCTGTTCACCTGTGGCCCTCTCTCCTGTGTACATGTGCACCTCTCTCATGAGCACCTGTGCACCTCTCTCCTGTTCACCCATGGACCACTCTCCTGTGTACTTGTGCACCTCTCTCCTGTTCACCTGTGCACCTCTCTCCTGTTCACCTGTGCACCTCTCTACTGAGTTCCCTGCACCTCTCTCCTAAGTACCTGTGCTCCTCGCTCCTGTGTACCTGTGCACCTCTTTCCTGAGTATTTGTGCTCCTCTCTCCTGTTCACCTGTGCTCCTCTCTACTGAGTTCCCTGCACCTCTCTCCTAAGTACCTGTGCTCCTCGCTCCTGTGTACCTGTGCACCTCTCTCCTGAGTACTTGTGCACGCTGCTTTTGAATTACTGTGCTCCTCTCTCCTGTGCACATGTGCTCCTCTCTCCTGAGTACCTGTGCACTGCTCCCCTGTGTACCTGTGCACCTCTCTCCTGTGTACCTGTGCTCCTCTCTCCTGTGTACCTGTGCTCTTTCTCCTGTGTACCTGTGCACCTCTCTCCTTTATACCTGTGCTCCTCTCTCCTGTGCACCTGTGCTCCTCTCTCCTGTGCACCTGTGCTCCTCTCTCCTGTGTACCTGTGCTCCTCTCTCCTGTGTACCTGTGCACTTCTCTTTTGTGTACCTGTGCTCCTCTCTCCTGAGTACGTGTGCACCTCTCTCCTGTGCAGATGTGCACCTCTCCCCTGAGTACCTGTGCACCTCTCTCCTGAGTACCTGTACACCTCTCTCCTGCGTACCTGTGCTCCTCTCTCCTGAGTACATGTGCACCTCTCTCCTGAATAACTGTGCTACTCTCTCCTGAGTACCTGTGCTCCTCTCTGCTGAGTACCTGTGCTTCTCTCTCCTGAGTGCCTGTGCACTTCTCTTCTGTGCATCTCTGCACCTCTCTCCTGCGTAACTGTGCTGCTCTACCCTGTTTACCTGTGCACCTTTTTCCTGTGCGCCTGCGCAGCTCTCTCCTGTGTATCTGCGCACCTCTCCCCTGAGCACCTGTGCAACTCTCTCCTAAGCACCTGCACACCTCTCTCCTGTGCACCTGCTCTCCTTTCTCCTGAGTACCTGTGCTCCTCTCTCCTGTGTACCTGTGCACCTCTCTCCTGAGTACTTCTGCTCCTCTCTCCTGTGTACCTGTGCATCTCTCTCCTGAGTACATTTGCACCTCTCTCCTGAGTTCCAACACACTCTCTTGTGAGTACCTGTGCTCCTCTCTCCTGTGTACATGTGCACCTCTCTCCTGTGCACCTGTGCTCCTCTCTCCTGAGTACCTGTGCACCTATCTCTTGTGCACCTCTCTCCTGTTCACCTGTGCTCCTCTCTCCTGAGTACCTGTGCACCTATCTCCTATGCACCTCTCTCCTGTTCACCTGTGGCCCTCTCTCCTGTGTACATGTGCACCTCTCTCATGAGCACCTGTGCAACTATCTCCTTTTCACCTGTGGACCACTCTCCTGTGTACCTCTGCACTTCTCTCCTGTTCACCTGTGCGCCTCTCTCCTGTTCACCCATGGACCACTCTCCTGTGTACTTGTGCACCTCTCTCATGTTCACCTGTGCTCTCATGCAGTCTCAGGCCAAGCACTCACATAACTGGAGGGAGCAGCAATGTATGGGAGGAGGTCAGGCTTGTGTGACATCAATCTGCTGCATGAAATACCTTTACATCCCACCATCTCAATCTCACTCTTTGCACAGATGGCTTAAAGTCCCAAATCCCTAACACTCACCCATTAACTATGCCCATCTACTAAAATTCACATCCACATCCCACACCTTGCAGACATTAATGGCTATTCAACTATGATAGGCACATCTGCCAAACACATGGCTGCACATTCACTCACAAGCTGTCCTTCTTCTTGCAGGCCAAGCTTTCACATAACTGGAGGGAGCAGCAATGTTCACTCAATGCGTGTTCACGCTGTTTGTCTCGGGTCATGGGGAATGAATTGTACTCCCTTCTCCTTTGGTATAGAGCATTTGTGGCCTGCCGGATGCAACAATGGACAGCGAACTGGGAGATATTCGCAATATCCCCTGTGGAAGCCTGTAAGGAGCCGCTGGCATAGAAATTGAGAGCCACCGTCACCTTCACTGCCACCAACAGAGACGTCCTGGTCCTGAGCTGAGTCTGGAGCTCTGGTTGCAGGAGGTGGCGGAGCTCTGTGACCACCTCCTTGCTGAAGCGGAGCCTTCTAAACACTGCTCCTCGGACAGGTGGATATATGAAAATTGTTCCTGGAATACCCTGGGAGAGTAATGTTTCCTGTGCAGAGTCCTGTTGGCCCTCCTCCCTCTGGCCACATTTTCCACTCTCTTTCTCCGCCTCCGCCGCCTCCGATGGTGAAGCTGGAGGATGAGGCCCAGTGCTAGTACAGCCCCCATTTAATCTTCTAAATGTGGTAGTAATAAAGCTGACAGAAGTGGGAACCTGAAAAGTCTTGTTGAGGAGCAAACTCCTTGTAACAGCGTAAAATGTCTCCAGATGCCTCTCTCCCTCTCTTTACCTGCGTATGCAGAATATTTTGTCAACAGGAAAAAGCAGGAAGCGCACGCCTTTAAATAGCGCTCCCCCAGCTCCCAGCCGACTGCAAAATGTCCCCCTCTACCTGTCGTTCCTAGCACCAGGCGCTAAGGCAAGGGGCGAGAATCAATTTCCAGTCCGGGGCGTTACCGGGCCGATGCGCGCTTCGATGATGTCACGATCTCTGGGCGCAGGAGATCGTGGTGGTAGTATCTAGCACCATCATAAACCACCAGGTCAATTTCGCAGACGGCGCTAAAATCGGCGCACTCAGGCGGTAAGTCGTTAGTGCCCCGTTAGCGGACCCGGAGGTGCTAACAGGAGGCGCTAACCAACCAAATTTTTCCCCATCAGTGTTTGTTAATTGGTTCTTGGAAAATAAAATCAATCGTGTTTTCATTATCCATTGTCAGTAGACAAATAAATAAAAGATCTCTACCTGTAATGTACAGAGACAGGTATTTACTTTTAATGTCTATCTATTTAGCACGTGGGTTATAAGAGCAAACACAAAATATATAAAACCTATGAAAAGATTGGTCAAAATTAGGACTTTTAATAACTAATGCTGAAATTAATACTTTTATTTGGAACATCACTCTAACATTGGATCATGGTTCATTATGTCTACGGTTTATTGCTGTGTGTATGAACAATGATTGTTTTGAGTCCTGAATATAACCAAATAAAAGAAAGACAACTGCTGTAATCATGTGACATACAATAGAAAAAATAACTGTAGTGTATGTACTTTGCAGAAGGAACTATATTCTGCAGCCCCTGTATGCTGCAGTACCAGTAGTAACCACCCCTGTATATAAGCCTGTGTAGTAACTTTTGCATAGTAGTTCCAGGTTGTCTCCACTCAGTAAAGACCTGTTATAACCAACTCCTGCAGTCCGTGTCTCAATTACACAAGGACATAATACTGGCGACGAGCAGACCCGAACTTACCTACAGTCTGCACCACCTCATGGGGATCCATCCCTGAAGCGAGGTTGTCAGAGGTCGAGGCCAGAAGAAAGAAAAAAGGGAGAATCAAGCGAACAGAGGAAACGGGCGTCAACCATGGGCATCCGCCTCTGATTCATCGGAGTTGAAGATTTGCAGGAGAGGCTGTCGAGAACGGGGCTTGGTTATCCTGTCGATGGTGTTTCAGCTAATCGGGCTGGTGGCAGGTAGTACACTGATCCTTCCTGGGCTGCGGCGGTCTAGAGCTCGATCGGGTGGCTTTTCAACGGGACTGAGCAGCGTTGTCGGGAAGAGGAGAGAGAGAGAGGGTGGAACACACAGGGCGCGGTCGGTGCTACGAAGCCGGGCAGCGTACAGACCCGAGAAGAGGGAGGCAAGTGTTCCACAGGGTTGCTCCGACGATGGGGAAATAATTAAAAAATTTGAAGCGCAGAAAGCCGCAAGGAGCTGCAGTTTGCTACGGGGACCGCGGAGAGCGGCGTTAGCAGCAGCGTGGGGGGAAGTGCGCGAAGACCATAGGGCGTCGCCATCAAGGCATATAACGCCAGCAACAGCGCTAGCAGCAGCGGAGAAGGCAGAAAGCGCGGGAGACGCCATCTTAATCCAGCGGGGAAGAAGGCAAAGCGCGGGAGGCACCATTTTGTAAATCGAGGAAGAAGGCAAAGCGCAGGAGGCGCCATCTTAGATTTCCAAGATGCCGAAGACTGGCAATATCACTGCCTTCGATAATGCAATAGAAGACTGGACCACGTATGTGGAAAGAGTCGAAGTATATTGCAAGGCAAATGAAGTAGCCGATGAAAAAAAGGCATCGGTACTACTAAACTTAATGGGCGCAAGAACGTACGGCCTATTGCGGAACCTGATTACTCCAGCCAAACCAAAGGCGAAGAGTTTTAATGAAATTGTTGATATCCTACAGGAACACCTAAATCCTACACTGCTGCTGATAGCAGAAAGATTTAAATTCCACAGGAGAAATCAGCATAAAGATGAGAGCAATGCTGATTACCTTACGGAACTACGCAAGCTATCAAAGCACTGCCAGTTCGGAGCAGGACTGGCAGATACCCTACAGGACAAATTTGTCTGTGGACTCCTGAGTGAAGGAACCCAGAAGAGGTTACTCTCAGAGAAAGAGCTGACGCTGGATAAGGCTTTCAGCGTGGCAGTATCGTATGAAGCAGCAGCAAGGGGAGCTGCAGAAATACAGCAAAAGCCACAGGAATACGGCACCCACGAAATGACACGGGGATTTGCAAAATGTTATCGCTGCGGCAGAACAACCCATGACCAGAAGGACTGCTGGTCCAAGGACAAAATATGCAGGCAATGCGGAAAGATGGGACATATTGCACAAGTTTGCAGGTCTGGGAAGAAGACTAACGACAACAAAAAGGCTACTAAGGAACAGTACAGGAAAGTACAAAAGATGACGGACAGTAGTTCTGAAGACCAGATGAGCGATAGTGAATCCGGGAACAAGAGACTAAGCTGTCTCAAACTTCACAACGTAATCGCAAAAGAGGATCACCGAACCATTTGGGTCACCCTCACGATAGCAGGGTCCCAAGTCAAAATGGAATTGGATACAGGGTCAGCTCTGACCATCATGAATCGACGAGACTATGAGCGGCTATTCTCACACATACCCTTGAAAGAGACATCCATTGTCTTGAAGATGTATACAGGGCAAAAAGTATACCCCAGAGGAAAAATACAACGGCAAGGAAACTCAGAAATTGTATCTGTACATACTGCAAGATGATGGACCACCGTTATTGGGATGTGAATGGATCAGAAAGATAAGTTTAGACTGGCATTCCATTCAGGCACTGACGGTGGCTGGTAAAAAGGATGACGACGTCACTCCTGGCCGATTGTCAACAATCTTAGATAACGCCAAAGAGGTATTTCAACAAGAACTGGGAACTTTTAAAGGCGTAACCGCCTCGATAAAAATAGAAGAGAATGCAATTCCCAAGTTTTTTAAAGCAAGACTGGTACCATATGCAATTCGCCCAGCCATCGAGGCAGAGCTGGAGAATCTGGAGAATGCAGGCGTGTTATCGAAGGTAGACTGGAGCGAGTGGGCGACACCCATCATTCCTGTCATGAAGAAAATGTTGAACATTAAGTCTGAGGAGCCAAGGAAGGTTTGCATCTGTGGTGACTTCAAGGTGACGGTGAACCCAATCCTTCACACAGTACAATATCCTCTTCCGAGGATAGAAGATATTTTCGCCTCACTATCTGGAGGGAAGCGTTTTACAAAAATTGACCTAGCACAAGCATATTTGCCGATGGAGGTTGAAGAATCCTCTAGGAAGTATCTCACGATAAACACTCACAAAGGTCTTTACCAGTATAATCGACTGGCATTCGGAGTAGCATCAGCTCCAGCGATATGGCAAACAGCGATGGAACAAGTCCTGCAAGGGATTCCGGGGACTCAGTGTTACTTGGACGACATCCTAGTGACAGGTGAAGAAACAGTGAACACCTTGCCAACCTAGAGCAGGTGCTCACTAGACTAAGAGAACATGGGCTACGAGCCAATCGCCCCAAGTGTGAGTTTTTTAAGAAACAGATATCGTATTGTGGCCACGTGATTGATGAAGAGGGGTTGCATAAGTCCCCTGACAAAATTAAAGCTGTAGTTAAGGCTCCAGCGCCTTAAAATGTGTCGCAACTGAGGTCATTCCTTGGATTGGTGAATTACTACCATAAGTTTTTGCCGAATTTGTCCACAATTCTGCACCCACTGAACGCCCTACTACAAACCGGAGTAGCATGGAAATGGAGTGATGAATGTAAGCGGGCCTTTCAGAAGAGTAAGGACCTCATCACTTCAAGGGAAGTATTGGCTCACTACAACCCATCACTACCGATAAGACTGGCGTGTGATGCGTCTCCCTACTGCATTGGAGCGGTACTGTCACATAAATTCCTTGATGGTTCAGAGAGGCCGATAGCTTTTGCGTCACGCTCGTTAACTTCAGCCGAGCGTAACTATGCCCAGATTGACAGAGAGGCCCTCAGCCTGGTGTGGGGGGTGAAGAAGTTCAATCACTACCTGCACGGTCAGAAATTTACTCTACTAACTGATCATCAACCTCTTGTCTCCATTTTCAACCCTCAGAAGGGCGTACCGATAATGACAGCACAACGGCTACAGAGGTGGTCCCTTTCCCTAGGGGCACACCAATATGACATTGAGTACAAAGGAACGAAACAGCATGGGAATGCTGATGGATTGTCGTGCCTACCGTTGCCGATGGTGGAAGAAGCACCTGCAGTGGATCCGGTGGAGATATTCCACTCGACCATAGTCGAATGTCTCCCTGTGACGAATGCAAACATAGAAAAGGAAACACGAAATGACCCGACACTCTCCTGGGTCTATGATTTAACGGTGAAGGGATGGCCAGCACATGGCGAACCACTGCTGCCAGCATTCTCGCCGAGAAGAGAACAGCTGTCAGTGTGCAGAGGAACCTTGATGTTTGGATCCAGAGTAGTAATTCCACCCAAATTGAAGGATAGAGTGCTCAATGAGCTTTATGAGGTCATCTGGGAGGGGTAAAAATGAAGAACTTAGCCAGAGCGTTTGTGTGGTGGCCGGGAATCGATAGAGAATTCGAAGAGATGACCAAGAGCTGTACAGGATGACAGAAGGTCCAAAACGCCCCACCACAAGCCCCTCTACATCCTGGGGAGTGGCCCTCATCTCCATGGCAAAGGGTGCACATTGATTTTGCTGGTCCATTTATGGACTCGATGATTTTAATTGCGGTGGATGCACATTCAAAGTGGCCAGAGGTAATAAAAATGTCCTCAACCACCACAGAAAAAACTATCACAGTCTTACGAACCATATTCACCAGAAATGGGCAGCCTGAACAGATTTGCTCCGACAATGGACCACAGTTTGTGTCTGAAGAGTTCCGGAGGTTCTTAAAGAACAATGGTGTTAAGCATTACACATCCGCCCCATATCATCCAGCCACCAATGGATTGGCTGAGAGGTTCGTTCAAACATTCAAGAAGGCTATCAAGGCAATGTGTAATGAAGACATACCCCTACAACACAAGGTGGACAACTTCTTGTTTGCCTACCGGAATGCGACACATGCGGTTACCAACCAAACTCCAGCCATGATGTTCTTCAATCGAAGACTACGATGCCACTTGGATTTGGTTAAGCCAAAAATCAGAAGAGATGTGGAGAACAGGCAGTTTCAGAATATGAATGAAAGGCCGACCAGGAGTTTTAAGATGGGTCAACCAGTTTTGGCCCGGGACTACCGCACAGAGAAATGGCAGCCAGGAACGATCTGTACACGGCAAGGACCTCTAATGTATACCGTGGACGTTGGAGAGAGCATTGTAAGGCGCCATGCTGACCAGATTCTAGAGTCACTGGAAAACGTCAATTCCACACCACGATCCGATACACCTGGTGATGAAACCGAAGTACCAATTGCATCTACCTCAGAATCGGTGACATTGGAAGCAGACGAACCAAACAACGACATTGATCCCGAATCAACTTTGCCAGAAGAACCTGATACCCTAAAGAGGCGTTATCCAGACAGAATCAGGAAGTCTCCTCAAAGACTGAACTTATAATTGCTTAACTTCAACTAATGTATATAGCAACTGTAATTGTAAATATGTTATTTAATTATTAATCGAATGTTATGTACTGTTTAGCTAAAAGGGGAGGAATTGTAGTGTATGTACTTTGCAGAAGGAACTATATTCTGCAGCCCCTGTATACTGCAGTACCAGTAGTGACCACCCCTGTATATAAGCCTGTGTAGTAACTTTTGCATAGTAGTTCCAGATTGTCTCCACTCAGTAAAGACCTGTTATAACCAACTCCTGCAGTCCGTGTCTCAATTACACATGGACATAATAATAACTACCTTCTTCATTGGCACACTTTGGTTTCCTCCTCAGCTGTGTATGTTTGGTGGCTTTTACTATATTTCCCCATTGTATTTCGGAGAGGCGAGCTAACCGCCAGTATAATACATCTCTTTGCTTTCAAAGCTCCCTTTGAAAAAGTTGAAAAGTTCATGTTTAACCTTGTTTTTGATGCAGGTTCATGACCTTAAATTGACAGCAGCAATAAATTCACTCCTAATATAAATGTGCTCTTTACAATACATCAAAATTTCAAACAGAAGTTTAATATTGGTGTCTGCCAACATCCTTTGCTGAAACTGACATCCCAAGAGCTGGGTCCAGCTGTTCCACACCAGCACACCCTGTGTGACATTTATGGAAGGGCGGGATGACAGGAAATCTTGCAGATGATGTCACCCCGTCATCCCACCCTCATTTACATCCACCCACTGCAGTTCTGGTGGGCCTCAGGAGTGATTCATACAATCGGGGGTGGGCGAAGGGGGTAAAACTGGCAGACAAATGCCATCCCGATTTAATTTCTGCCCATACCCATCACTTTTTTATTGGTTTCAGGCAGATGTGGGAGGGGGGAATGGGGGGGGGGGGGGGGCGTGGACACAATATCCATGCCGGAATTCTTTGTTGTGAAAAACCTGAAACTTAATATATCATCATTTATTGAAGTGTGAAACTGTTATCGGAGCACTCCAGTGGATAATATAGCCCTGTCAATTACGATGTAATTGTTCATACATTTCTTTACAGAGGGTATTCAAAGTTCAGTGCAAGGAAATTAAGGGAGAATATAGATGGAATTAACAGGCCCAGATATGTGAATTGTGAAGGTGAATGAGTAATTATCATGCCTACAAATAGGTCTGATTTCCATGGAGATGAGTCAGACAAGAATGGAATATGAAATGCTGCTGACTTTTTATTGAGGTACATTATCAGGTATGTACTCTAAAGTCATCAGTCCTAAAGAAGCCTACTTCCCTGTCACTGAGTCAGCAGGGGTATTATGGACTTTATTACATTCTCTGGTTAGCACCGGCACTTACCTAAATTGCGTGCTCTTTGCAAAACAGCAGACTGAGTCTCTTAGTTTGGCAAGATGGAATTCTTAGAATATATTTAACATTAGATCATTTGACTAAATAAAATGTATTAGTTTTTTTTTAGCCTTAATCTTTTAGTTGAAAATATACATTAGGTTATTCCCAATCTCCCCTCTAGAACTAAGAAACATTCCCTAAGCCCTTTGATTGCAAAGGTAGGCAAGTAAGACTACAAACACAGAGATAATTTCCATGGCCCCAAATATCCTTGGAGCCTGGGGCACAACTTGAGGGTTAAGGGGCTGGAAGAAGCATGGCAAAGGCAGAAAATTAGGCTGCACCCAGAAGCACCCAGTCTCCACCCTGAAAATGCCCTGATGGCAATTACCACTGGGACAGGCAAAAGTTCTGTCTGCTCCATAGAAGGCCCATGATGTCACAAGGAGGCGGGGCCAGTCGGATGACTTCTGCGAGAATCCTTGTGGGTTGAGCACTGCAAAGAAATCGGTCTAGGTCATTGGAGAGGTGGAAGTGAGGTCCATTGGGATGTCCAGACTTGGATTTGGCCTGCACACCCCAGAAGACTTCTGGAAGTTGTTGGATTCGCAAAATTTCCACATTTCCCCAAAGGTTACTATTAATAAAAGGGACCCTGTGTGGACATTTTTAAAAAAGGGTACCCAAAGATGGCGTCCGCACCTCGTGACCAAAAGCCTGCAAGACTTTAAAAGCTTAGACTCTGTGGCACAAGCAGCTTTTGGGGAAATCGAAACCTAAAATGCAGTTTCTGTGAAGAAAGACTTTTGTATTTTGAAAAGCAGGCAGCAGTACTTTGAATATGTATTAAGCCAAATCATAGATAGACCAAAACCAGTTAGGCCTATACTTGAGGCCATCAAGTTGTTTGCATCTTTAATCAGAGACAGCTTAAGGAAGCCATCAAGGCTGGACAGGCCGATTAAGATGCATTAATAACAATACAGCTCAGACATCAGGCCATTAGGTGCGATCAACGGCCATCTAAAAACAGTTAGTTTAGATTGCTACAATTATTTAAACTAGCCCGCCAAGATTGGGATAATGAACTAACCTAATTTGGCGCGCAGATAAGGGCCATCCAAAGGAGTATAATTGCAGGCCCACTGGCGACCGATGCTCTCTTGCTCCTTGCCCTCGTGGCTGCTGCTCTTTCCCCTCCTGCGCTTGCCGCCTGGCCACTGCCCGTGTCTTTCCCCACCCCATCAGGGATGCCTGGCATTGTACCAGGCGAACATGGGCAAACCAGGCCAGGCCAGGCGGGACGAGACAAGGCGAGGTGAGGTGAGGTGAGGTGAGGTGAGGCGAGATGAATTGGGAGAAGATTGAAGAACGCTTCGAATAATCGGGCCTTCAATTCAGTCGACCTACGAATATCTTCATGCAAACTCCAACTGCCGCCCGAGGAAGAGGAACCATGATCCCTGCGAGGTAAAGTACCCAAGCAAAGACTTTAACTTTGGGGTACTTTTGCTTGGACGATGGCCTTGCAGCGCCCCGAGACCACGTGACGACGGCATGCCCCATAGAGCACAAAGAGCGAACCCCAAGCCCCAATGTTGTTTGAGCTCAGCAGATTTTGACTCGGCGAGCATGAATTCTGGCCCCTTATAGCTTAATCTAGTTAGGTATAGGGGGTGGGTAAGGATAAGGGGATTGTTAATATAGTTTGTTTTCCCTCGATGTGCTGTGTGTTCCCCATTCCCTGTATAAGTATAGTTATTTTGTATTTGCCTGTAATTTTATACTAGTAACTTCTCGTAAGACTGTATTATTTTCTGTTTAATAAAATCTTGGTTTTCTTACATCCAAACCACCTGTCTACTCGAGTCTTTTCTGTATCGCCGCCTGTACCTAAATCCGGTGTCTAGAACCCAGGGGCGTGGGAGCGATTCGAACCGCTCGCAAACAGTCAGGGGCATAACTGACTGGGCGCACGCTCCAACCACACCACCCCCTACAAAGTATCATAGAAAATTGGCCCTCTTATAATGGAGGCCAATTGCTCACTGTTACAAAGCTTTTACGCCAGCGTGGCTCTCTAAGCAGCTGTTAGGTGCCACATCTTCCCTTCCCACCACCACGCCCCTCCTCAGCGGGTGTCCAAGATGTGTCAAGAGACACCACCAGACATTTAAAATAAACAACCTGACACTGGATATGCTGGTGGTGTCAGGCGGGGAGGTCACTTATGGCAATGGAGAGCGTCCAAGAAATTTCAACTCCTTTGCCTCCAACTAACATTGTATGACTATTATAAACAAGTAATGCACTTGAGAGAAGGTATTATCTCAAAATGTTTATTTAGAGGCTATGTTACAAAAGCCATGTGAACTGATTTACTGAAGTATCAGCTTGGTTCTGTTGCTATAACTCTGACCATTTGTGGAGTCAGAAGGTGGTGGAGATAAAGCACATTATATAGGCTGACACTTCAGTGAAGAACTGAGGGAAAGTTGCATTGTCATAGGTGCTGACTATTTGTTGAGACATGAAACCAAGACTCAGGTGAACCTAAAAGGTCCCATGACTTTATAAAGAAGAGTATGATGTTCATCTGGTGTACTGGCCAATATTCCTATTCCACCAAGTCCACCAAAAAATGCATTTTATCTGATAATTCTTTTCTCTGCTGTTTGTGGGATCTAGCTTGGCATACCTTGGTTGGCATGTTTGCCTATATAACCACAGTTACTACACTTAAAAAGTAATCCATTGGTTGTAAAACATTTTGGGACATCCTGTGATGAGGCCATTTGTTACTTATAGTTAGCATCACAAAAGAATATAATTCACAGCCCTTAGGTTCTCATTGGCTATTCTGTTTATACAAAATGTTAAAAAATAATGAGGCAAAGAATTAGGCAAAATTATTTTTAAAAAGATAGATTTAATGTGGCATTGTATTCCTTTATAATTTGGTTTCAGTGCAGTTGGTGCAGTCTGCGGGTTAATAAGCTATGTTATGTGATGTCATTTAAAATAAAGATACGGTGAATATTCATAAAATAAGTGGTCAACAGAACGTGATGTTATATCATCCATGAAAATTCAACATAGCTTTTCTTACATGTGGCACTGCTTGTATGATGGTGTCAAATCTTGAACTCTCTCCTCTGACAGCAGAATACAGAATTAATGACCAGTTGCTGAGCTAGGATTGCTGCAGCAGTACAAGAAATCTGTTCCCCTTCTTAAAACAATACCAATTTCTCCAAGTATTCCGATGCTTCCAGTAACCTAAGTCAATTTTACGAGGTATCTGTCTCTCTCATAAAAGTGTCTGGCTGTACTCTGTTATGCCAGCTCGCACTGGGGGATGACGGCTCGCACTGGGGTATGACCGCTTGCACTGGGGCATGACGACTCACACTGCAGTGAGCCGTAATACCACAGTGTGAGCCGTCATACACCAGTGTGAGCCGTCATACACCAGTGTGAGCCGTCATACTCCAGTGTGAGCCGTCATACACCAGTGTGAGCCGTCATACTCCAGTGTGAGCTGTCATACCCCAGTGTGAGCCACCATACCCCAGTGTGAGCAGTCATACCCCAGTGTGAGCTGTCCTACCCCAGTGTAAGCAGTCATACCCCAGTGTGAGCCGTCATACACCAGTGTGAGCTGTCATAGTTCAGTGTGAGCCGTCATACACCAGTGTGAGCCACCATACCCCAGTGTGAGCAGTCATACCCCAGTGTGAGCTGTCCTACCCCAGTGTAAGCAGTCATACCCCAGTGTGAGCCGTCATACTCCAGTGTGAGCTGTCATACCCCAGTGTAAGCAGTCATACCCCAGTGTGAGCCGTCATACACCAGTGTGAGCTGTCATAGTTCAGTGTGAGCCGTCATACCCAAGTGCGAGCCGTCATACACCAGTGCAAGCCATCATACCCCAGTGCGAGTCGTCATACCCCAGTGCAAGCAATCATACACCAGTGTGACCCATCAAACCCCAGTGTGAAGTCATACCCCAGTGTGAGCCGATTTACCCCAGTGCAAGCCATCATACCCCAGTGTGAGCCATCATACCCCAGTGAGAGCTGTCATACCCCAGTGCGAGCCATCATACTCCAATGTGAGCAGTCATATTCCAGTGCGAGTTGTCATACTCCAGTGAGAGCCATCATACCGCAGTGTGAAGTCATACCCCAGTGCGAGCCATCATACCCCAGTGTGAGTCGTCATACTCCAGTGCGAGCCGTCATACCCCAGTGCGAGCCGTCATACCACAGTGGGAGCCGTCATACCCCAGTGTGAGCTGTCAAACCCCAGTGCGAGCTGTTATACCCCAGTGCGAGGCGTCATACCCCAGTGCGAGCCGTCATACCCAAGTGCAAGCCTTCATAACCCAGTGGGAGCCATCATACACCAGTGTGAACTGCCATGCCCCAGTGCGAGTCTTCATACCACAGTGCGAGTTCCCATACCCCAGTGGGAACCGTCAAACCCCAGTGCGAGCCGTCATATCACAGTGTGAGCCATCATACCCCAGCGCAAGCCATCATACCCCAGTGTGAGCCATCATAACCCAGTGGGAGCCGTCATACCCCAGTGGGAGATGTCATACACCAGTGCGAGTCGTCATACCCCAGTGTGAGCCATCATACCCCAGTGTGAGCCGTGATACCGCAGTGTGAGCCGTGATACCCCAGTGTGAGCTGGCATACTCCAGTGCGAGCCGTCATACCGCAGTGCGAGCCATCATACCCTAGTCCGAGCGTCATACCCCTGTGGGAGCCGTCATACCCCAGTGTGAGCCATCATACCCCAGTGCAAGTCATCATAACACAGAGCAAGCCTTCAGACCCCAGTGCAAGTCGTCGTACCCCAGTGGGAGCCATCAAACCCCAGTGTGAGCCGTCATATCCCAGTGTGTGTCGTCATACCCCTGTGCAAGTCGTACTATACCAGTGTAAGTCGTCATACCCCTGTGCAAGTCTTCATATCCCAGTCAAAGTTGTCGTACCCCAGTGCGAGCTGTCATACCCCAGAGCGAGCTGTCATACCCCAGTGCGAGCCGTCATACTCCAGTGAGAAGTCATTCCCCAGTGTGAGCTGTCATACCCAGTGCGAGCCGTCATACCCCATTGCAAGGCGTCATACCCCAGTGGAATCCGTCATACCCCAGTGGAAGCCGTCAAACCCCAGTGCGAATCTTCATATCGCAATGCGAGTCATCATACCCCAGTGCGAGTCATCATACCCCAGTGTGAGCCATCATACCCCAGTGCCAGCCGTCAGACCCTAGTGGGAGCCGTCAAACCCCAGTGCGAGTTGTCATATCCCAGTGCGAGTCGTCATACCCAAGTGCGAATCTTCATATCACAATGTGAGTCGTCATACCCCAGTGTGAGCCATAATACCCCAGTGTGAGCCGGCATACTCCAGTGCGAGCCATAATACCCCAGTGTGAGCCGTCATACCCCAGTGTGAGGCATCATACTCCAGTGTGAGCCATCATACCCCAGTGTGAGCCGTCATACTCCAGTGTGAGCCATCATACCCCAGTGTGAGCAGTCATACCCCAGTGTGAGGCATCATACTCCAGTGCGAGCCATAATACCCCAGTGTGAGCCATCATACCCCAGTGTGAGGCATCATACTCCAGTGCGAGCCATAATACTCCAGTGTGAGCCATCATACCACAGTGTGAGCAGTCATACCCTAGTGCGAGCCTTCATACCTCAGTGCGAGCCGTCAAACCACAGTGTGAGCCATCATAATGCAGTGTGAGCAGCCATAATCCAGTGTGAGCTGTCATACTCCAGTGTGAGCTGTCATACACCAGTGCGAGCCGTCATACCCCAGTGTCAGCCGCGATACACCAGTGTGAGCCGGCATGCTCCAGTGCGAGCCGTCATACCGCAGTGCGAGCCACCATACTCCAGTGCGAGCCGTCATACACCAGTGCGAGCCATAATACACCAGTGCGAGCCGTCATACCCCAGTGCGAGCCGTCATACCTCAGTGCGAGCCGTCATACCCCAGTGCGAGCCATAATACCCCAGTGTGAGCCGTCATACCCCAGTGCGAGCCGTCATACCCCAGTGCGAGCCGTCATACCTCAGTGCGAGCCGTCATACCCCAGTGCGAGCCGTCATACCCCAGTGCGAGCCGTCATACCCCAGTGTGAGTCGTCAAACCCCAGTGCGAGCCGTCATACCCCAGTGTGAGCCGTCATACCCCAGTGCAAGCCATCAGACCCCAGTGGGAGCCGTCAAACCACAGTGCGAGTTGACATAGCCCAGTGCGAATCTTCATATCACAATGCGAGTCGTCATACCCCAGTGCGAGTCGTCATACCACAGTGCGAGCCATCATACCCCAGTGTGAGCCGTCAGACCCCAGTGGGAGCCGTCAAACCCCAGTGCGAGTTGTCATATCCCAGTGCGAGTCGTCACACCCCAGTGTGAGCCATAATACCCCAGTGTGAGCCATCATACCCCAGTGTGAGGCATCATATTCCAGTGTGACCCGTCATACCACAGTGTGAGGCATCATACTCCAGTGTGAGCCGTCATACCACAGTGTGAGCAGTCAAACCCCAGTGTGAGCCATAATAATGCAGTGTGAGCCGTCATACCACAGTGCGAGCCATCATCCTCCAATGTGAACAGCCATAATCCAGTGTGAGCTGTCATACTCCAGTGTGAGCTGTCATACACCAGTGCGAGTTGTCATACCCCAGTGTCAGCTGTCATACCCCAGTGTGATGTCATTCCCCAGTGGGAGCCGCTATACCCCAGTGGGAGCTGCTATACCCCAGTGCGAGCCATCATACCCCAGTGTGAGCGGTCACTCCCCAGTGCGAGCCGTCATACAACAGTGCGAGCCGCCATACTCCAGTGCGAGCTGTCATACCCCAGTGCGAGCCATAATACACCAGTGCGAGCTGTCATACCCCAGTGCGAGCCGTCATACCTCAGTGCGAGCCGTCATACCCCAGTGCGAGCCATAATACACCAGTGTGAGCCAGCAGACTCCAGTGCGTGCCATAATACCCCAGTGTGAGCCATCATACCCCAGTGCGAGCCGTCATACCCCAGTGCGAGCCGTCATACCCCAGTGTGAGCCGTCATAACCCAGTGCGAGCCGTCAAACCCAGTGGGAGCCGTCATACCCCAGTGCGAGCCATCATACCTCAGTGCGAGCCGTCATACCTCAGTGTGAGCCGTCATACCCCAGTGCGAGCCGTCATACCTCAGTGCGAGCCGTCATACCTCAGTGTGAGCCGTCATACCCCAGTACGAGCCGTCAAACCCAGTGGGAGCCGTCACACACAAGTGGGAGCCGTCATACCCCAGTGCGAGCCGTCGTACCGCAGTGTAAGCCATCATACCCCAGTGTGACCCATCAAACCCAGTGGGAGCCGTCATACCCAAGTGCGAGCTGTCAAACCCCAGTGCGAGCCATCATAATCCAGTGTGAGCCATCATACCCCAGTGCGAGCCATCATACTCCAATGTGAGCAGTCATACTCCAGTGGGAGCCGTCATACCCCAGTGCGAGCCGTCGTACCGCAGTGCAAGCCATCATACTCCAGTGTGACCCATCAAACACAGTGGGAGCCGTCATACCCAAGTGCGAGCTGTCAAACCCCAGTGCGAGCCATCATAATCCAGTGTGAGCCGTCATACCCCAGTGCGAGCCATCATACTCCAATGTGAGCAGTCATACTCCAGTGCGAGTTGTCATACTCCAGTGCGAGCCATCAAACCCCAGTGTGAATTCATACCCCAGTGCGAGCAGTCATAACTGAGTGCGAGGTGTCATACCCCAGTGGGAGCCGTCAAACCCCAGTGTGAGCCGTCATACCCCAGTGCTAGCCGCCATTCCCCAGTGCTAGCCATCATACTCCAGTGCGAGCCACCATACCCAAATGCGAGCCGTCATACTTCAGTGCGAGCCGTCAAATCACAGTGCGAGCCGTCATACCACAGTGCAAGCCGTCATACCCCTGTGGGTGCCGTCATACCCCAGTGTGAGCTGTCATACCCCAGTGCAAGTCGTCATAACCCAGTGCGAGTCTTCATACCCAGTGCAAGTCGTCATACCCCAGTGGGTTCCATCAAACCCCAGTTTGAGCTGCCATATCCCAGTGTGAGTCGTCATACCACAGTGCGAGTCATAATATTTCAGTGCAAGTCGTCATGCCCCTGTGCAAGTCTTCATATCCCAGTCCAAGTCGTCATACCCCAGTGTGAGTTGTCATACCCCAGTGTGAGCCATCATACTCCAATGTGAGCAGCCATACTCCAGTGTGAGCTGCCATACTCCAGTGTGAGCTGTCATACTCCAGTGCGAGCCGTCATACGCAAGTGCGAGCCGTCATACTCCAGTCAGAGCCTTCATGCCCCGGTGCGAGTTGTCATACTCCAGTGCAAGCCATCATACCCCAGTGTGAAGTCATACCCCAGTGCGAGCCGTCATAACCTAGTGCAAGGTGTCATACCCCAATGCAAGCCGTCATAACCTAGTGCGAGGTGTCATACCCCAGTGTGAGCCGTCATAACCTAGTGCGAGGTGTCATACCCCAGTGTGAGCCGTCATAACCTAGTGCGAGGTGTCATACCCCAGTGTGAGCCGTCATAACCTAGTGCGAGGTGTCATACCCCAGTGTGAGCCGTCATAACCTAGTGCGAGGTGTCATACCCCAGTGTGAGCCGTCATAACCTAGTGCGAGGTGTCATACCCCAGTGTGAGCCGTCATAACCTAGTGCGAGGTGTCATACCCCAGTGTGAGCCGTCATAACCTAGTGCGAGGTGTCATACCCCAATGTGAGCCATCATACCCCAGTGCGAGCCATCATACCCCAATGTGAGCCGTTATACCCCAGTGCAAGCCGTCGTACCCCACTACGAGCCGTCATACCCCAGTGTGAGCCGACATACCCCAGTGTGAAGTCATTCCCCAGTGTGAGCTGTCATACCCCAGTGCAAGTCGTCATAACCCAGTGCGAGTCTTCATACCCAGTGCAAGTCGTCATACCCCAGTGGGTTCCATCAAACCCCAGTGTGAGCTGCCATATCCCAGTGTGAGTCGTCATACCACAGTGCGAGTCATAATATCTCAGTGCAAGTCGTCATGCCCCTGTGCAAGTCTTCATATCCCAGTCCAAGTCGTCATACCCCAGTGTGAGTTGTCATACCCCAGTGTGAGCCATCATACTCCAATGTGAGCAGCCATACTCCAGTGTGAGCTGCCATACTCCAGTGTGAGCTGTCATACTCCAGTGCGAGCCGTCATACGCAAGTGCGAGCCGTCATACTCCAGTCAGAGCCTTCATGCCCCGGTGCGAGTTGTCATGCTCCAGTGCAAGCCATCATACCCCAGTGTGAAGTCATACCCCAGTGCGAGCTGTCATAACCTAGTGCAAGGTGTCATACCCCAATGCAAGCCGTCATAACCTAGTGCGAGGTGTCATACCCCAGTGCGAGCCGTCATAACCTAGTGTGAGGTGTCATACCCCAGTGCAAGCCATCATACCCCAGTGTGAAGTCATACCCCAATGCAAGCCATCATAACCTAGTGCAAGGTGTCATACCCCAATGCAAGCCGTCATAACCTAGTGCAAGGTGTCATACCCCAATGCAAGCCATCATAACCTAGTGCAAGGTGTCATACCCCAATGCAAGCCGTCATAACCTAGTGCGAGGTGTCATACCACAGTGTGAGCTGTCATAACCTAGTGCGAGGTGTCATACCCCAGTGCGAGCCATCATACCCCAATGTGAGCCGTTATACCCCAGCGCATGCCGTCATACCCCACTACGAGCCGTCATACCCCAGTGTGAGCCGACATACCCCAGTGTGAAGTCATTCCCCAGTGTGAGCTGTCATAACACAGTGCGAGCCATCATACCACAGTTTGAGCCGCCATAATGAACTGGGAGCCGTCATATCCCAGTGGGAGCCGTCATACCTCAGTGCGAGTCGTCAGACCCCAGTGCAAGCCGTCATACCCCAGTGCGAGCCGTCATACCCGAGTGTGAATTCATTCCACAGTGTTAAGCCATCATACCGCATTGCGAGCCGTCAAACCATAGTGCGAGCCATCATACCCCAGTGTGAGCCGTCATAACCCAATGCGAGCCGTCAGGCCCCAATGGGAGCCTTCAAACCCCAGTGTGAGTTGTCATCTCCCAGTGCGAGTCGTCATACCCCAGTGCAAATCTTCATATGGCAATGTGAGTCGTCATATCCCAGTGCGAGTCGTCATACCCCAGTGGGAGCTGTCATACACTAGTGCGAGCTGTCATACCACAGTGTGAGCCGTCATATCACAGTGCGAGCCATAATAACCCAGTGTGAGCTGGCATGCTCCAGTGCGAGCCATAATACCCCAATGTGAGCCGTCATACCCCAGTGCGAGCTGTCATACTCCAGTGCGAGCCGTTAAACTCCAGTGCGAGCCATCATACCCCAGTGGGAGCCGTCATACCCCAGTGAGAGCCTTCATACCCAAGTGTGAGCCATCATACCCCAGTGCGAGCCGTCATACCCCAGTGTGAGCCGTCATACACCAGTGAGAGCTGTCATACGACACTGCGAGTCGGCATATCCCAGTGCAAGGCGTCATACTCCAATGGAAGCTGTCTTACCACAGTGGGAGCTGTCAAAATCTAGTGCGAGCTGCCTTAACCCAGTGCGAGACGTCATACTCCAGTGCGAGCTGTAATACACCAGTGCGAGCCTTCATACCCCAGTGGGAGGCGTCATACCCCAGTGTGAGCTGTCGTACCCCAGTGTGAGTCGCCATAACCCAGTGCGAGTCGTCATACCCCAGTGGGAACCATCAAACCTCAGTGCGAGTCGTAATATCCCAGTGCGAGTCGTTATACCCCAGTGCTAGTCGTCATATCCCTGTGCGAGTCGTCATAACATTGTGTGAGTCACCATACCCCAGTGTGAGCCTTCATACTCCAGTGCGAGTCGTCATACCACAGTGGGAGCTGTCAAACACCACTGCTAATCGTCCTATCCCATTGTGAGTCGTCATACCCCAGTGCGAGTCTTCATATCCCAGTGCGAGTCGTCATACCCCAGTGCGAGACATCTTACCCCAGTGTGAGCCGTCATACCCCACTGGGAGCATTCATACCCCAGTAGGAGCCATCATACCCCAGTGGAAGCCGTCATGCCCCAGTGTGAGCCATCATACCACAGTGCGAGCCGTCATACCCCAGTGTGAGGCATCAGACCCCAGTGGGAGCCATCATACCCCAGTGCGAGGTGTCATACCCCAGTGCGAGTCATTATACCCCAGTGTGAGTCGTCATATCCCAGTGAAAGTGCACATACCACAGTGCGAGACTTCATACCCCAGTGCGAGTCATCGTAACGCAGTGCGAGCCGTCATGTCCCACTGCGAGCCGTCATAATGCAGTGCGAGCCGTCCTACCCCAGTGTGAGCCATCATACTCCAGTGTGAGGCGACATACCCCATTGGGAGCCGTCAGACCCCAGTGGGAGCCTTCAAACCCCAGTGCAAGTCGTCATATCCCAGTGCGAGTCGTCATACCCCAGTGCAAATCTTCATATCCCAATGCGAGTCGTCATATCCCAGTGCGAGTCGTCATACCCCAGTGCGAATCTTCATACCACAGTGTGAGCCATAATACCCCAGTGTGAGCCGCCATACTCCAGTGCGAGCAGTCATACCACAGTGCAAGCTGTCATAATCCAGTGTGAGCCATCATACTCCAGTGTGAGTTGTCATACTCCAGTGAGAGCTGCCATATTCCAGTGCGAGCCGTCTTACCCAAGTGCGAGTCGTCATACTCCAGTGTGAGACGTCATACCCCAGTGCGTGATAGCATACCCCAGTGCGAGCCGTCATACTCCAGTTTGAGCAGTCATACCACAGTGTGAGACGTCATACTCCAATGCGAGCCGTCATACCTCAGTGTGAGCTGTCATACCCCAGTGTGAGCCGTCATACCCCAATGTGAGCTGTTATACCCCAGTGCAAGCTGTCATACCCCACTGCGAGCTGTCATACCCCAGTGCGAGCCGACATACCCCAGTGTGAAGTCATTCCCCAGTGTGAGCTGTCATATCCCAGTGCGAGCCATCATACCACAGTTTGAGCCGCCATAACCAAGTGGGAGCCGTCATATCCCAGTGGGAGCCGTCATACCTCAGTGTGAGTCGTCATACCCCAGGGTGAGCCGTCATACCCCAGAGCGAGCCGACATACCAGAGTGTGAATTCATTCCACAGTGTGAGCAGTCATACCCCAGTGCGAGCCGTCATACTCCAGTGCGAGCCGTCATGTCCCAGTGCGAGCCGTCATAATGCAGTGCAAGCCGTCCTACCCCAGTGCAAGCCGTCAAACCACAGTGTGAGCCATCACACCCCAGTGTTGTGGTGTATGTACTTTGCAGAAGAAACGATATTCTGCAGCCCCTGTATACTGCAGTACCAGTAGTGACCACCCCTGTATATAAGCCTGTGTAGTAACATTTGCATAGTAGTTCCAGGTTGCCTCCATTCAGTAAAGGCCAGTTATAACCAAATCCTGCAGTCCATGTCTCAATTATACACGGACATAATACTGGCGATGAGCAGATACGAACTTACCTACAGTCTGCACCACCTCATGGGGATCCATCCCTGAAGCGAAGTTATCAGAGGTCGAGGCCAGAAGGAAGAAAGAAACAGAAGAAACGGGCGTCGACCGTGGGCATCCGCCTCTGAGTCAGCGGAGTTGAAGATTTGCAGGACAGGCTGTCGAGAGCGGGGCTTGGTTATCCTGTCGATGGTGCTTCAGCTAATCGGGCTGTTGGCAGGTAGTAAACTGATCCTTCCTGGGCTGCGGCGGTCTAGAGCTCGAGCGGGTGGCTTTGCAACGGGACCGAGCAGCGTTGTCGGGAAGAGGAGAGAGAGAGAGGGTGGAGCACACATGGCGCGGCCGGTGCTACGAAGCCGGGCAGCGTACAGACCCGAGAAGAGGGAGGCAAGAGTACCGCAGGGTTGTTCCGACGACGAGGAAATAATAAAAATTAAATGTGCAGAAAGCCGCGAGGAGCTGCAGTTTGCCACGGGAACTGCGGAGAGCGGCGTTAGCAGCAGCGCGGGGGGAAGTGCGCGAAGACCATAGGGCTTCGCCATCAAGGCATAAAACGCCAGCAACAGCGCTAGCAACAGCGGAGAAGACAGAAAGCGCGGGAGGCACCATCTTAATCCAGCGGGGAAGAAGGCAAAGCGCAGGAGACGCCATTTTGTTAAATCAGGGAAGAAGGCAAAGCGCGGGAGGCGCCATCTTAGATTTTCAAGATGCCGAAGATTGGCAATATCACTGCCTTCGATAATGCAATAGAAGACTGGACCACGTATGTGGAAAGAGTCGAGGTATATTGCGAGGCAAACGAAGTAGCCAATGAGAAAAAGGCATCGGTAATGCTAAACTTAATGGGCGCAATAAAGTACGGCCTATTGCGGGACCTGATTACTCCAGCCAAACCGAAGGCGAAGAGTTTTAACGAAATTGTTGCTATCCTACAGGAACACTTAAATCCTACACCGCTGCTGATAGCAGAAAGATTTAAATTCCACAGGAGAAATCAGCATAAAGATGAGAGCAATGCTGATTACCTTACGGAACTACGCAAGCTGTCAAAGCACTGCCAGTTCGGAGCAGGGCTGGCAGATACCTTACGGGACAAATTTGTCTGTGGACTCCTGAGTGAAGGAACCCAGAAGAGGTTACTCTCAGAGAAAGAGCTGACGCTAGATAAGGCTTTCAGTGTGGCCGTATCGTACGAAGCAGCAGCAAGGGGAGCTGCGGAAATACAGCAAAAGCCACAGGAATACGGCACCCATGAAATGACACAGGGATTTGCAAAATGTTATCACTGCGGCAGAACAACCCATGACCAGAAGGACTGCTGGTCCAAGGACAAAATATGCAGGCAATGCGGAAAGATGGGACACATTGCAGGAGTTTGCAGGTCTGGGAAGAAGACCAACGACAACAAAAAGGCTACTAAGGAACCGTACAGGAAAGTACAAAAGATGACGGACAGTAGGTCCGAAGACCAGATGAGCGATAGTGAATCCGGGAACAAGAGACTAAGCTGTCTCAAACTTCACAACGTAATCGCAAAAGAGGATCACCGAACCATTTGGGTCACCCTTACGATAGCAGGGTCCCAAGTCAAAATGGAATTGGATACAGGATCAGCTCTAACCGTCATGAATCGACGAGACTACGAGCGGCTATTCTCACACATACCCTTGAAAGAGACATCCATTGTCTTGAAGACGTTTACGGGGCAAAAAGTATACCCCAGAGGAAAAATAAGGGTGCCTGTCGAATACAACGGCAAGGAAATACAGAAATTGTATCTGTACATACTGCAAGATGGTGGACCACCGTTATTGGGACGTGAATGGATCAGAAAGATAAGTTTAGACTGACACTCCATTCAGGCACTGACGGTGGCTGGTAAAAAGGATGACGACGTCACTCCTGGACGATTGTCAACAATCTTAGCTAACGCCAAAGAGGTATTTCAGCAAGAACTGGGAACTCTTAAAGGCGTAACCGCCTCGATAAAAATAGAAGAGAATGCAATTCCCAAGTTTTTCAAAGCAAGACCGGTACCATATGCAATTCGCCCAGCCGTCGAGGCAGAGCTGGAGAATCTGGAGAATGCAGGCGTGTTATCTAAGGTAGACTGGAGCGAGTGGGCGGCACCCATCGTTCCTGTCATGAAGAAAACTTTAAACAATAAGTCTGAGGAGCCAAGGAAGGTTCGCATCTGTGGGGACTTCAAGGTGACGGTGAACCCAGTCCTTCATACAGTACAATACCTTTTTCCAAGGATAGAAGATATCTTCGCCTCACTATCTGGAGGGAAGCATTTTACAAAAATTGACCTAGCACAAGCATATTTGCAGATGGAGGTTGAAGAATCCTCCAGGAAGTATCTCACGATAAACACTCACAAAGGTCTTTATCAGTATAATCGACTGGTATTCGGAGTAGCATCAGCTCCGGCGATATGGCAAAGAGCGATGGAACAAGCCCTGCAAGGAATTCCGGGGACTCAGTGTTATTTGGACGACATCCTAGTGACAGGTGAAGATGACAGTCAAAACCTTGCCAACCTAGAGCAGGTGCTCACTAGACTACGTGAACATGGGCTATGGGCCAATCGCCCCAAGTGCGAGTTTTTTAAGAAACAGATATCGTATTTGTGGTGTATGTAACCTGTTCCACCTTAAGAGAACTTAAGCCTGTTCCACCTTAAGAGATGTACTACTTTCTCTGGCTGCTGTATACGTAATACCGGTGGTGACCACCGGTATATAAGCACTGTGTAGTAATATTGTATTTTAGTATAGTCCTGACCTCCAACCAGTAAAGACCTGTTGAACTTTAATCTTGTAGTCTGTGTTAGTAATTACAACTAGAACACACAGACTTAACAGTATTGTGGCCACGTGATTGATGAAGAGGGGTTACCTAAGTCCCCTGACAAAATTGAAGTGGTAGTTAAGGCTCCAGCGCCTGAAAATGTGTCGCAACTGAGGTCATTCCTCGGATTGGTGAATTACTACCATAAGTTTTTGCCGAATTTGTCCACAATTCTGCACCCACTGAACGCCCTACTACAAACGGGAGTAGCATGGAAATGGAGCGATGAATGTAAGCGGGCCTTTCAGAAGAGTAAGGACCTAATCACTTCAAGAGAAGTATTGGCTCACTACAACCCATCACTACCGATAAGACTGGCGTGTGATGCATCTCCCTACGGCATTGGGGCGGTACTGTCATATAAATTCCTTGATGGTTCAGAGAGGCCGATAGCTTTTGCGTCACGCTCGTTAACTTCAGCCGAGCGTAACTACGCCCAGATTGACAGAGAGGCCCTCAGCCTGGTGTGGGGGGTGAAGAAGTTCAATCACTAACTGCACGGTCAGAAATTTACTCTACTTACTGATCATCAACCTCTTGTCTCCATTTTCAACCCTCAGAAGGGCGTACCGATAATGACAGCACAACGGCTACAGAGGTGGTCCCTTTTCCTAGGGGCACACCAATATGACATCGAGTACAAAGGAACTAAACAGCATGGGAATGCGGATGGATTGTCGCGCCTACCGTTGCCGACGGTGGAAGAAGAACTTGCAGTGGGTCCAGTGGAGATATTCCATTCGACCATAGTCGAATGTCTCCCTGTGACGAATGCAAACATAGAAAAGGAAACGCGAAATGACCCAACACTCTCCTGGGTCTATGATTTAACGGTGAAGGGATGGCCAGCACATGGCAAACCACTGCTGCCAGCAATCTTGCCTAGAAAAGAACAGCTGTCAGTGTGCAGAGGAACCTTGATGTGTGGATCAGAGTAGTAATTCCACCCAAATTGAAGGATAGAGTGCTCAATGAGCTTCATGAGGGTCATCTGGGAGGGGTAAAAATGAAAAACTTAGCCAGAGCGTTTGTGTGGTGGCTGGGAATCGATAGAGAATTTGAAGAGATGACCAAGAGCTGTACAGGATGCCAGAAGGTCCAAAATGCCCCACCACAAGCCCCTCTACATCCATGGGAGTGGCCCTCATCTCCATGGCAAAGGGTGCACATTGATTTTGCTGGACCATTTATGGACTCGATGTTTGTAATTGCGGTGGATGCACATTCAAAGTGGCCAGAGGTAATAAAAATGTCCTCAACCACCACAGAAAAACCAGCACAGTCTTACGAACCATATTCGCCAGGAATGGGCTGCCTGAACATATTTGCTCCGACAATGGACCACAGTTTGTGTCTGAAGCGTTCCGGAGGTTCTTAAAGAACAATGGTGTTAAGCATTACACATCCGCCCCATATCATCCAGCCACTAATGGATTGACCGAGAGGTTCGTTCAAACATTCAAGAAGGCTATCAAGGCAATGTGTAATGAACATATACCCCTACAACACAAGATGGATAACTTCTTGTTTGCCTACCGGAATGCGACACATGCGGTTACCAACCAAACTCCAGCCATGATGTTCTTCAATCGAAGACTACGACGCCGCTTGGATTTGGTTAAGCCAAACATCAGAAGAGATGTGGAGAACAGGCAGTTTCAGAATATGAATGAAAGGCCGACCAGGAGTTTTAAGATAGGTCAATCGGTTTTGGCCTGGGACTACCGCACAGAGAAATGGCAGCCAGGAACGATCTGTACATGGCAAGGACCTCTAATGTATACCGTGGACGTTGGAGAGAGCATTGTAAGACGCCATGCTGACCAGATTCTAGTGTCACTGGGAAACATCAACACCACACCACGATCTGATACACCTGGCGATGGAACCGAAGTACCAATTGCATCTACATCAGAATCGGTGATATTGGAAGCAGACGAACCAAACTACAACATTGATCCCGACTCAACTTTGCCAGAAGAACCTGATACCCCAAAGAGGCGTTATCCAGACAGAATCAGGAAGCCTCCTCAAAGACTGAACTTACAATTGCTTAACTTCAACTAATGCATCTAGCAACTGTAATTGTAAATATGTTATTTCATTGTTAATCGAATGTTATGTACTGTTTAGCTAAAAGGGGAGGAATTGTAGTGTATGTACTTTGCAGAAGGAACTATATTCTGCAGCCCCTATATACTGCAGTACCAGTAGTGACCACCCCTGTATATAAGCCTGTGTAGTAACATTTGCATAGTAGTTCCAGGTTGCCTCCATTCAGTAAAGACCTGTTATAACCAACTCCTGCAGTCCGTGTCTCAATTATACACGGACGTTATAAGTGTGAGCCGTCATAACACAGTGCAAGCCGTCAGACCCCAGTGGGAGCTGTCATACATCAGTGTGAGCCGTCATGCCCCAGTGCGAGCCATCATACCCCAGTGCGATGCGTCATACCTCAGTGCGAGGCGACAAACAGCAGTGCAAGGCGTCATACCTCATTGCTAGTCGTCATATCCCTGTGTGAGTCGTCATAACATTGTGTGAGTCACCATACCCCAGTGTGAGCCTTCATACCGCAGTGCGAGTCGTCATAACCCAGTGCGGGTCTTCATCCCCCAGTGCGAGTCATCATACCACAGTGGGAGCTGTCAAACGCCAGTGCTAATCGTCCTATCCCATTGTGAGTCGTCATACCCCAGTGTGAATCTTCATATCCCAGTGTGAGTCGTCATACCCCATTGCGAGACATCATACCACAGTGTGAGCCATCATACCCTGCTGGGAGCACTCATACCCCAGTAGGAGCCATCATACTCCAGTGGGAGCCGTCATGCCCCAGTGTGAGCCATCATACCACAGTGTGAGCCGTCATACCCCAGTGTGAGGCATCAGACCCCAGTGGGAGCCGTCATACCCCAGTGCGAGGTGTCATACCCCAGTGCGAGTCATTATACCCCAGTGTGATTCGTCATATCCCAGTGAAAGTGGACATATCACAGTGCGAGACTTCATACCACAGTGTGAGTCATCGTAACGCAGTGCGAGCCGTCATGTCCCACTGCGAGCCGTCATAATGCAGTGCGAGCCGTCCTACCCCAGTGTGAGCCATCATACCCCAGTGTGAGGCGACATACCCCATTGGGAGCCGTCAGACTCCAGCGGGAGCCTTCAAACCCCAGTGCAAGTCGTCATATCCCAGTGCGAGTCGTCATACCCCAGTGCAAATCTTCATATCCCAATGCGAGTCGTCATATCCCAGTGCGAGTCGTCATACCCCAGTGGGAGCCGTCATACCACAGTGCGAGCCATAATACCCCAGTGTGAGCCGGCATACTCCAGTGCGAGCAATAATACCCCAGTGTGAGCCATCATACCCCAGTGCGAGCCGCCATACTCCAGTGCGAGCCGTCATACCACAGTGCAAGCTGTCATACTCCAGTGTGAGCCATCACACTCCAGTGTGAGCTGTCATACTCCAGTGAGAGCTGCCATGATCCAGTGTGAGCCATCTTACCCAAGTGCGAGCCGTCATACTCCAGTGTGAGACGTCATACCCCAGTGCGTGATAGCATACCCCAGTGCGAGCAGTCATACTCCAGTTTGAGCTGTCATACCACAGTGTGAGACATCATACTCCAATGTGAGCCGTCATACCTCAGTGTGAGCTGTCATACCCCAGTGTGAGCAGTCATACCCCAGTGCGTGCTGTCATACCCCAGTGTGAGCCATCATACCCCAATGTGAGCCGTTATACCCCAGTGCAAGCTGTCATACCCCACTGCGAGCCATCATACCCCAGTGCGAGCCGACATACACCAGTGTGAAATCATTCCCCAGTGTGAGCTGTCATAACCCAGTGCGAGCCATCATACCACAGTTTGAGCCGCCATAACCAAGTGGGAGCCGTCATACCTCAGTGTGAGTCGTCATACCCCAGGGCAAGCCATCATACCCAAGAGCAAGCCGACATACCAGAGTGTGTATTCATTCCACAGTGTGAGCCGTCTTACCCCAGTGCAAGCCGTCATACTGCAGTGCGAGCCGTCATGTCCCAGTGCGAGCCGTCATAATGCAGTGAGAGCCGTCCTACCCCAGTGCAAGCCGTCAAACCACAGTGCGAGCCATCATACCCCAGTGTGAGCCGTCATAACCCAGTGCGAGCCGTCAGACCCCAGTGGGAGCCATCAAACCCCAGTGCGAGTCGTCATATCCCAGTGCGAGTCGTCATACCCCAGTGCGAATCTTCATATGCCAATGCGAGTCGTCATATCCCAGTGTGAGCCGTCATACACCAGTGAGAGCAGTCATACTCAGTGCGCAGCGACATACCTCAGCGCAAGCCGTCATACCCCAGTGCGAGCCATCATACCCCAGTGCGAGCCATCCTACACCAGTGCGAGCTGTCATACCCCAGTGTGAGCCGACATATCACAGTGCGAGCCATCATACCCCAGTGCGAGCCATCCTACACCAGTGCGAGCCGTCATACCACAGTGCGAGCCATGATACCCCAGTGGGAGGCATCAAACCCCAGTGCAAGCTGTCATACCCCAGTGCGAGGCATCATACCCCAGTGCGAGCTGTCATACCTCAGTGCGAGCCGTCATACTCCAGTTTGAGCTGTCATATCCCAGTGTGAGCCGTCATAATGCAGTGTGAGGCGACAAACCCCATTGGGAGCCGTCATACCCCAGTGGGAGCCTTCACATCCCAGTGTGAGTCATCATATTCCAGTGCGAGTGGTCATGCCCCAGTGCGAATCTTCATATGCCAATGCGAGTCTCATATCCCAGTGCGAGTCATCATACCCCAGTGGGAGCCGTCATACCCCAGTGCGAGCCGTCATACCACAGTGTGAGCAGTCATACCACAGAGCGAGCCATAATAACCCAGTGTGAGCCGGCATACTCCAGTGTGAGCCGTCATACCCCAGTGCGAGCCGTCATACTCCAGTGCGAGCTGTCATACTCCAGTGCGAGCCATCATACCCCATTGGGAGCCGTCATACCCCAGTGAGAGCCTTCATACCCAAGTGTGAGCCAGTATACCCCAGTGCGAGCCGTCATACCCCAGTGTGAGCCGTCATACAACAGTGAGAGCCGTCATACCCCAGTGCGAGGTGACATATCTCAGTGCGAGCAGTCATACCCCAGTGCTAGCCATCCTACACCAGTGCGAGCCGTCATACCACAGTGCGAGCCGTCATACCCCAGTGGGAGGCGTCATACCACAGTGCGAGCCGTCATACCCCAGTGGGAGGCATCAAACCACAGTGCGAGCCGTCATACCACAGTGCGAGGCGTCATACCACAGTGCGAGCCGTCATACTCCAGTGTGAGCTGTCATATCACAGTGTGAGCCATTATTTCACAGTAGGAGCCGTCATACCCAAGTTCAAGCCATCATACCAAATGCAAGGCTACATACCCCAGTGTGAGCCGTCCTAAGCCAGTGAGAGCCGTCATACACCAGTGTGAGGCAATATACCTCAGTGCGAGCCGTCATACCCCAGTGCGAGCCGCCATACCCCAGTGCAAGACGTCATACCCCAGTGCGAGCCGCCATACCCCAGTGCAAGACGTCATACCCCAGTGCGAGCTGTCGTACCCCAGTGGGAGGCATCAAACCCCTGTGTGAGCCGTCATAGAGTCATAGAGTCATAGAGTAATACAGCACGGATAGAGGCCCTTCGGCCCATCGTGTCCGCGCCGGCCATCAAGCCCTGTCTAATCTAATCCCATATTCCAGCATTTGGCCCGTAGCCTTGTATGCTATGGCATTTCAAGTGCACATCCAAATGCTTCTTAAATGTTGTGAGGGTTTCTGCCTCCACAACCCTTTCAGGCAGTGAGTTCCAGACTCCAACCACCCTCTGGGTGAAAAAGTTCTTTCTCAAATCCCCTCTAAACCTCCCGCCCTTTACCTTGAATCTATGCCCCCTAGTTATTGACCCCTCTACTAAGGGAAAAAGCTCCTCAGCATCCATCCTATCTATGCCCCTCATAATTTTGTACACCTCAATCATGTCCCCCCTCAGCCTCCTCAGCTCCAAGGAAAACAAACCCAATCTGCCCAGTCTCTCTTCATAGCTGAAGCGCTCCAGCCCTGGTAACATCCTGGTGAACCTCCTCTGCACCCTCTCTAACGCGATCACATCCTTCCTGTAGTGTGGCGACCAGAACTGCACACAGTATTCCAGCTGTGGCCTAACCAGTGTTTTATACAGCTCCATCATAACCTCCTTGCTCTTATATTCAATGCCTCGGCTAATGAAGGCAAGTATCCCATATGCCTTTTTTACCACCTTATCCACCTGTTCCGCCGCCTTCAGGGATCTGTGTACTTGCACACCCAGATCCCTCTGACCCTCCGTCTTGCCTAGGGTCTTTCCATTCATTGTGTATTCCTTTGCCTTGTTAGTCCCCCCAAAGTGCATCACCTCGCACTTTTCCGGGTTAAATTCCATTTGCCACTGTTCCGCCCATCTGACCAACCCATCTATATCGTCCTGCAGACTGAGGCTACCCTCCTCGCTATTTACCACCCTACCAATTTTTGTATCATCCGCGAACTTACTGATCATACCCTTTACATTCATATCCAAGTCATTAATGTAGACCACAAACAGCAAGGGACCCAGCACCGATCCCTGTGGTACCCCACTGGCCACAGGCTTCCAGTCACAAAAACAACCTTCGACCATCACCCTCTGCCTTCTGCCACTAAGCCAGTTTTGTATCCAATGTGCCAAGGCACCCTGGATTCCATGGGCTCTTACCTTCTTGACCAGTCTCCTGTGCGGGACTTTATCGAAGGCCTGACTGAAATATCCCAGTGCAAGGCGCCATACACCAGTGCGAGCTGTCATACACCAGTGTGAGACGTCATGCTCCAGTGTGAGCTGTCATATCCCATTGTGAGCCGGTATTCCACATTGTGAGCCATCATACCCAAGTGCGATCCTTCATATTCCAGTATGAGCCATCACACCCCAGTGTGAGTCGTCATACCCCAGTGCGAACCGTCATAGCCAAGTGTGAAGTCATACCCGAGTGTGAGTTGTCATACCGCAGTGCGAGCCATCTTACCTCAATGCGAGCCGTCATACCTCAGTGCGAGCCGTCATATCCCAATGTGAGCTGTTGTACCGCAGTGTGAGCCGTCATACCCCAGTGGGAGCCGTCATACCTCAGTGTGAGCCGTCATGCCCCACTGCGAGGCGTCATACGACAGTGCGAGCCATCATACCCCAGTGCGAGCCATCATACCCCAGTGCGAGCCTTCATAATCCAGTGGGAGGCATCAAACCCCAGTGCAAGCCGTCATACCAGAGTGTGAGCCGTCATACCCCAGTTTGAGCCGTCATACCCCAGTGCGAGCCGTCATACCCGAGTGTGAAATCATACCCCAGTTTGAGCCGTCATAACCCAATGCGAGCTGTCATACCCGAGTGTGAATTCATACACCAGTGGGAGGCGTCAAACCACATTGCGAGCCATCATATCCCAGTGCGAGGCGCCGTACCCCAGTGCGAGCTGTCATACCCCGGTGCGAGATGTCATGCTCCAGTGTGAGCTGTCATATCCCAGTGTGAGCCGTTATTCCATATTGGGAGAGGTCATAACCCAGTGCGAGACCTCATACTCCAGGGTGAGCTGTAATACACCAGTGCGAGACTTCATAGCCCAGTGGGAGACCTCATACCCCAGTGTGAGCTGTCATTCCCCAGTACGCGTCGCCATCACACAGTGCGAGTCGTCATACCACTGTGGAATCGGTCAAACCCCAGTGCGAGTCGTAATATCCCAGTGGGAGTCATCATACACCAGTGCGAGCTGTCATATCCCTGTGTGAGTCGTTATAACACTGTGAGTTGTCATACCCCAGTGTGAGCCTTCATACCCCAGTGCGAGTCATCATAATCCAGTGTGAGTCTTCATACCACAGTGCGAGTCGTCATACCACAGTGGGAGCTGTCATAACAAATGCGTACCTTCATATTCCAGTATGAGCCGTCATACACCAGTGTGAGCCCTCATAACCCAGTGCTAGCTGTCATACCCCAGTGCGAGGCGACATACCTCAGAGCGAGCCGTCATACCACAGCACGAGCCGTCATACCCCAGTGTGAGCCGTCATACCCCAGTGTGAGCCGTACTAACCCAGTGGGAGCTGTCAAACCCCAGTGTGAGGCAACATGCCTCAGTGCGAGCCATCATACCCCAGTGCGAGCCGTCATACCCCAGTGCAAGGCGTCATACCCAAGTGCGAGCCGTCATACCCCAGTGGGAGGCGTCAAACCCGAGTGCGAGCCGTCATATCCCAGTGCGAGGCGCCATACCCCAGTGCGAGCCGTCATACCACAGTGCGAGTCTTCGTACTCCAGTGTGAGCCGTTATTCCACAGTGGGAGCTGCCATACCCCAATGCGACCTGTCATACCAAATGCGAGCCGTCATAACCCAGTGTGAGCCGTCATACCCGAGTGTGAAGTCATACCCCAGTGTGAGCTGTCATAACCCAGGGCGAGCCATCATACCCCAGTGTGTGCCGTCATACCTCATTGCGAGTCGCCGTAACCCAGTGGGAGCCGTCATTTCCCAGTGCGAGTCGCAATATCCCAGTGCGAGTCGTCATACCTCAGTGCGAGTTGTCCTATCCCTGTGTGAGTCGTCATACCCCAGTGTGAGCCGTCATACCCAGTTTGAGCCGTCATACCCCAGTGCGAGCTGTCCACCCGAGTGTGAATTCCTGCCCCAGTGGGAGGCATCAAACCCCATTGCGAGCCGTCATATCCCAGTGCGAGGCGTCATACCCCAGTGCGAGCCGTCATACCCCGGTGCGAGACTTCATGCTCCAGTGTGAGCTGCCGTATCCCAGTGTGAGACATTATTACACATTGGGAGCCGTCATACCCCAGTGCGAGACCTCATACTCCAGGGAGAGCTGTAATACACCAGTGCAAGCCTTCATAGCCCAGTGGGAGATATCATACCCCAGTGTGAGCCGTCATTCCCCAGTGCGAGTCGCCATAACCCAGTGCGAGTCGTCATATCACAGTGCGAGTCATCATACCACAGTGGGAGCTGTCATAACAAATGCGTACCTTCATATTCCAGAATGAGCTGTCATACCCCAGTGTGAGCCATCATAACCCAGTGCGAGCCGTCATACCCCAGTGCGAGGCATCATACCCCAGTGCGAGCCGTCATACCCCAGCGCGAGCCATCATACTCCAATGTGAGCTGTCATGTCACAATGTGAGCCGTTATTCCACAGTGGAAGCCGTCATACCCCAGTTCAAGCCATCATCCCAAATGTGAGCCTTCATATTCCAGTATGAGCCGTCATACCCCAGTGTGAGCCGTCATACCCCAGTTTGAGCCGTCATACCCCAGTTTGAGCAATCATACCCCAGTGCGAGCTGTCATACCCAAGTGTGAATTCATACCCCAGTGAGAAGCGTCAAACCCCAGTGCGAGCCGTCATACCCGAGTGCGAGGCATCATACGCCAGTGCGAGCCGTCATACCACAGTGCGAACCGTCATACTCCAGTATGAGCTGTCATACCCCAGTGCGAGCCGTCATACCAAATGCGAGCCTTCATATTCCAGTATGAGCCGTCATACAGTGTGAGCTGTCATACCCCAGTGCGAGCCATCATAACTGAGTCTGAAGTCATACCCCAATGTGAGCTGTCATAACCCAGTGTGAGCCGTCATTCCCCAGTGCGAGGCGACATACCTCTGTGCAAGCCGTCATACCCCAGTGGAAGGCATCAAATCCAAGTGCGAGCCGTCATACCCCAGTGCTAGGCATCATACTCCAGTGCGAGCCGTCATACCCCAGTGCGAGCCGTCATACCCCAGTGCGAGCCGTCATACTCCAGTGTGAGCTGTCATAATCCAGTGTGAGCCGTTATTCCACAGTGGGAGCCATCATAACCCAGTTCAAGCCATCATATCAAATGCGAGCCTTCATATTCCAGTGTGAGCCGTCATACCCCAGTTGAGCCGTCATACCCCAGTGTGAGACGTCATACCCCAGTTTGAGCCGTCATACCCCAGTGCGAGCTGTCATACCCGAGTGTGAATACATACCCCAGTGGGAGGCGTCAAACCCCATTTCAAGCCGTCATATCCCAGTGTGAGGCACCATACCACAGTGTGAGCCGTCATATACCGGTGCGAGACGTCATGCTCCAGTGTGAGCTGTCGTATCCCAGTGTGAGCCGTTATTCCACATTGGGAGCCGTCATACCACATTGCGAGAACTCATACTCCAGGGCGAGCTGTAATACACCAGTGTGAGCCTTCAGAGCCTAGTGGGAGCCGTCATTCCCCAGTGCAAGTCGCCATAACTCAGTGCGAGATGACATACCTCAGAGCGAGCCGTCATACCACAGCGCGAGCCGTCATACCACAGTGCGACCCGTCATACCGCAGTGCGAGCCGACATACCACAGTGGGAGCCGTCATACACCACTGCAAGGTGTCATACCCCAGTGTGAGCCGTCCTAACTCAGTGGGAGTTATCATACCCCAGTGTGAGGCAACATACCTCAGTGCGAGCCGTCTTACCCCAGTGCGAGCCGTCATACCCCAGTGCAAGACGTCATACCACAGTGCGAGCCGTCATACCCCTGTGGGAGGTGTCAAACCCCAGTGCGAGCCGTCATATCCCAGTGTGAGGCGCCATACCCCAGTGTGAGCCGTCATACCCCAGTGCGAGCCGTCATACTCCAGTGTGAGCTGTCATATCCCAGTTTGAGCCGTTAATCCACAGTGGGAGCCGCCATACCCCAGTGCAAGCCGTCATACCAAATGCGAGCCTTCATATTCCAGTATGAGCCATCATACCACAGTGTGAGCTGTCATACCCCAGTGTGAGCCGTCATACCCCAGTGTGAGATGTCATACCCCAGTGCGAGCCATCATAACCGCGTGTGAAGTCATACCCCAGTGTGAGCTGTCATAACCCAGTGTGAGCCGTCATACCCCAGTGCGAGGCAACATACCTCAGTGCGAGCCGTCATACCCCAGTGCGAACCATCATACCCCATGCGAGACATCCTACCCCATCGCAAGCCGTCATACCCCAGTGCGAGCCATCATAACCGCGTGTGAAGTCATACCCCAGTGTGAGCTGTCATAACCCAGTGTGAGCCGTCATACCCCAGTGCGAGGCAACATACCTCAGTGCGAGCCGTCATACCCCAGTGCGAACCATCATACCCCATGCGAGACATCCTACCCCATCGCAAGCCGTCACACCCCAGTGCGAGCCATCATACCCCAGTGGGAGGCATCAAACCCCAGTGCGATCTGTCATATCACAACGTGAGCCGTTATTCCACAGTGGGAGCCGACATACCCCAGTTCAAGCCATCATCCCAAATGTGAGCCTTCATATTCCAGTATTCCGTCATACCCCAGTTTGAGTGTCATAGCCCAGTGCGAGCTGTCATACCCAAGTGTCAATTCGTACCTCAGTGGGAGGCGTCAAACCCCATTGCGAGCCGTCATATCCCAGTGCGAGGCGCCATACCCCAGTGTGAGCTGTCATACACTGGTGCAAGATGTCATGCTCCAGTGTGAGCTGTCGTATCCCAGTGCAAGCCTTCATAGCCCAGTGGGAGCCGTCATACCCCAGTGTGAGCTGTCATTCCCCAGTGCGAGTCGGCATAACTCAGTGCGAGTCGTCATACCACTGTGGAATCGGTCAAACCCCAGTGCGAGTCGTCATACCCCAATGCGAATATTCATACCATAGTGCGAGTCATCATACCACAGTGGGAGCTGTCATAACAAATGCGTACCTTCATATTCCAGTATGAGCCATCATAACTCAGTGCGAGCCGTCATACCCGAGTGTGAATTCAAAACCGAGTGTGAGTTGTCATAACGCAGTGCGAGCCATCTTACCCCAATGTGAGCCGTCATACGTCAGTGCAAGCCGTCATATCCCAATATGAGCTGTTGTACCGCAGTGTGAGCCGTCAAACCCCAATGGGAGCCATCATACCTCAGTGTGAGCCGTCATGCCCCAGTGTAAGCCACCATACCCCAGTGCGGGCCGTCATACCTCAGTGCAAGGCGACAAACCCCAGTGCGAGCCGTCACACCACAGTGCGAGGCGTCACACCACAGTGCGAGGCGTCATACGACAGTGCGAGCCGTCATACCCCAGTGCGAGCCGTCATACCCCACTGCGAGCCGCCATACTCCAGTGTGACCCGTCATATCCGAGTGTGAGTTGTTATTCCACAGTGGGAGCCGCCATACCCCAGTGGGAGCTGTCATACCAAATGCGAGCCTTAATACTCCAGTAAGACCCATCATACCCCAGTGTGAGCTGTCATAACCCAGTGCGAGCCATCATACCACAGTGCATGCCGTCATACCCCAGTGCGAGCCATCCTACCCCATTGCGAGCCGTCATACCCCAGTGCGAGCCATCATACCCCAGTGCGAGCCATCCTACCACATTGCGAGCCGTCATACTCCAGTGGGAGGCATCAAACCCCAGTGCAAGCCTTCACACCACAGTGCGAGGCGTCATACCCCAGTGCGAGCCGTCATACCCCAGTGCGAGCTGTCATACTCCAGTGTGAGCTGTCATATGTCAATGTGAGCCATTATTCCACAGTGGGAGCCGTCATACCCCAGTTCAAGCCATCATACCAAATGTGAGCCTTCATATTCCAGTATGAGCCGTCATACCCCAGTGTGAGCCGTCATACCCCAGTGTGAGCCGTCATACCCCAGTTTGAGCCGTCATAACCCAATGCGAGCTGTCATACCCGAGTGTGAATTCATACCCCAGTGGGATGCGTCAAACCACATTGCGAGCCATCATATCCCAGTGCAAGGCGCCATACCCCAGTGCGAGCCGTCATACCCCGGTGCGAGACGTCATGCTCCAGTGTGAGCTGTCGTATCCCAGTGTGAGCCGTTATTCCATATTGGGAGCCATCATACCCCATTGCGAGACCTCATACTCCAGGGTGAGTTGTAATACACCAGTGCGAGCCTTCATAGCCCAGTGGGAGATCTCAAACCCCAGTGTGAGCCGTCATTCCACAGTGCGAGTCGCCATAACCCAGTGCGAGTCGTCATACCACTGTGGAATCGGTCAAATCCCAGTGTGAGTCATAATATCCCAGTGGAAGTCGTCATACCCCAGTGCGAGCTGTCATATCCCTGTGTGAGCCATTATAAAACTGTGAGTCATCATACCCCAGTGTGAGCCTTCATACCCCAGTGCGAATTATCATAACCCACTGTGAGTCTTCATACCACAGTGCGAGTCATCATACCACAGTGGGAGCTGTCATAACAAATGCATACCTTCATATCCCAGTATGAGCCGTCATACCCCAGTGTGAGCCGTCATAACCCAGATCGAGCCGTCATACCCCAGTGCAAGGCGACATACATCAGAGCGAGCTGTCATACCACAGCGCGAGTCGTCATACCCCAGTGCAAGGCGTCATACCCCAGTGTGAGCCGTACTAGCCGAGTGGGAGCTGTCATACCCCAGTGTGAGGCAACATGCCTCAGTGCGAGCCGTCATACCATAGTGCGAGCCGTCATACCCCAGTGCAAGACATCATACCCCAGTGCGAGCCGTCATGCCCCAGTGGGAGGCGTCAAACCAGATTGCGAGCCGTCATACCCCAGTGCGAGGCGCTATACCCCAGTGCGAGCCGTCATACCCCAGTACGAGCCGTCGTACTCCAGTGTGAGCTGTCATATCCCAGTGTGAGCTGTTATTCCACAGTGGGAGCTGCCATACCCCAATGCGAGCTGTCATACAAAATGCGAGCCTTCATATTCCAGTATGAGCCGTCATGCCACAGTGTGAGCCATCATACCCCAGTGTGAGCCATCATACCCCAGTGTGAGCTGTCATACCCCAGTGCGAGCCATCATACCCGAGTGTGAAGTCATACCCCATGTGAGCTGTCATAACCCAGGGCGAGCCGTCATACCCCAGTGTGTGCAGTCATACCCCATTGCAAGCCACCCAGTGGGAGCCGTCATTCCCCAGTGCGAGTCGTAATATCCCAGTGCGAGTCGTCATTTCTCAGTGCAAGTTGTCATATCCCTGTGTGAGTCGTCATACCAAAGTTTGAGCCGGCATACCCCAGTTTGAGCCGTCATACCCCAGTGCGAGCTGTCCTACCCGAGTGTGAATTCCTACCCCAGTGTGAGGCGTCAAAGCTCATTGCGAGCCGTCATATCCCAGTGCAATACGCCATACCACAGTGCGAGCCGTCATACCCCGGTGTGAGACGTCATGCTCCAGTGTGAGCTGTCGTATCTCAGTGTGAGCCGTTATTCCACATTGGGAGCCGTCATACCCCAGTGCGAGACCTCATACTCCAGGGAGAGCTGTAATACACCAGTGCGAGCCTTCATAGCCCAGTGGGAGATCTCATACCCGAGGGTGAGCCGTCATTCCCCAGTGCGAGTCGCCATAGCCCAGTGCGAGTCGTCATACCCCAGTGCGAGCCGTCATACCCCGGTGCGAGACGTCATGCTCCAGTGTGAGCTGTCGTATCCCAGTGTGAGCCGTTATTCCACATTGGGAGCCGTCATACCCCAGTGCGAGACCTCATACTCCAGGGAGAGCTGTAATACACCAGTGCGAGCCTTCATAGCCCAGTGGGAGATCTCATACCCGAGTGTGAGCCGTCATTCCCCAGTGCGAGTCGCCATAACCCAGTGCGAGTCGTCATACCACAGTGCGAGTCATTTTACCACAGTGGGAGCAGTCATAACAAATGCGTACCTTCATATTCCAGTATGAGCCGTCATACCCCAGTGTGAGCCATCATAACCCAGTGCGAGCCATCATACCCCACTGCGAGGCGACATACCTCAGAGCGAGCCGTCATACCACAGCGCGATCCGTCATACCTCAGTGCGAGCCATCATACCCCAGTGCGAGCCGACATACCCCAGTGGAAGGCATCAAAACCCTGTGCGAGCCATCATACCCCAGTGCAATGCGTCATACCCTAGTGTGAGCCGTACTAACCCAGTGGGAGCTGCCATACCCCAGTGTGAGGCAACATACCTCAGTGCGAGCCGTCATACCCCAGTGCGAGCCGTCATACCCCAGTGCAAGACGTCATACCCCAGTGCGAGCCGTAATACCCCAGTGGGAGGCGTCAAACCTGAGTGCGAGCCGTCATATCCCAGTTCGATGCACCATACCCCAGTGCGAGCCGTCATACACCAGTGCGAGCCGTCATACTCCAGTGTGAGCTGTCATATCCCAGTGTGAGTCGGTACTCCACAGTGGGAGCCGCCATACCCCAAGGCGAGCCGTCATACCAAATGCGAGCCTTCATATTCCAGTATGAGCCGTCATACAACAGTGTGAGCCGTCATACCCCGGTGTGAGCCGTCATACCCCAGTGTGAGGTGTCATATCCCAGTGCGAGCCATCATACCCGAGTGTGAAATCATACCCCAGTGTGAGCTGTCATAACCCAGTGCGAGCTGTCATACCGCAGTGAATGCCGTCATAACCCAGTGGGAGCCGTCATACCTCAGTGCGAGGCGACATACATCATTGCGAGCCTTCTAACCCCAGTGCGAGCCATCATACCACAGTGTGAGCCGTCCTACCCCAGTGCGAGCGACATACCTCAGAGCGAGCCGTCATACCACAGCGCGATCCGTCATACCTCAGTGCGAGCCGTCATACCCCAGTGCGAGCCGACATACCCCAGTGGGAGGTATCAAACCCCTGTGCGAGCCGTCATACCCAGTGCGAGGCGGCATACTCCAGTGCGAGCCGTCATACCACAGTGCGAGCCGTCATACTCCAGTGTGAGCCATCATACCCCAGTGTGAGCCGTCATAACCCAGTTTGAGCCATCATGCCCCAGTGCGAGCTGTCATATCTCACTGCAAGGCGCCATACCCCAGTGCTAGACGTCATACTCCAGGGCGAGCTGTAATACCCCAGTGCGAGCCTTCATAGCCAAGTGGGAGCCGTCATTCCCCAGTGCGAGTCGCCATAACCCAGTGCGAGTCGTCATACACCTGTGGAATCGGTCAAACCCCAGTGAGAGTCGTAATATCCCAGTGCGAGTCGTCATACCTAAGTGCGAGTTTTCATATCCCTGTGTGAGTCGCTATACCACAGTGCGAGTCGTCATACCACAGTGGGAGATGTCATAACAAATGCGTACCTTCATATTCCAGTATAAGCTGTCATACCCCAGTGAGAGCCTTCATAATCCAGTGGAAGCCGTCATACCCCAGTGCGAGGTGATATACCTCAGAGCAAGCTGTCATACCACAGCGCGATCCGTCATACCACAGTGCGAGCCGTCATACGCCAGTGCGAGCCGACATACCCCAGTGGGAGACATCAAAACACAGTGCATGCTGCCATACCCCAGTGTAAGGTGTCATACCCCAGTGTGAGCCGTCCTAACCCAGTGGGAGCCGTCATACCCCAGTGTGAGGCAACATAACTCAGTGCGAGCCGTCAAACCCCAGTACGAGCCTTCATACCCCAGTGGGAGCCGTCATACCCCAGTGTGAGGTGTCATATCCCAGTGCGAGCCATCATACCCGAGTGTGAAATCATACCCCAGTGTGAGCTGTCATAACCCAGTGCGAGCTGTCATACCGCAGTGTATGCCGTCATAACCCAGTGGCAGCCGTCATACCTCAGTGCGAGGCGACATATATCATTGCGAGCCTTCTAACCCCAGTGCGAGCCATCATACCACAGTGTGAGCCGTCCTACCCCAGTGCGAGCGACATACCTCAGAGCGAGCCGTCATACCACAGCGCGATCCGTCATACCTCAGTGCGAGCCGTCATACCCCAGTGCGAGCCGACATACCCCAGTGGGAGGTATCAAACCCCTGTGCGAGCCGTCATACCCAGTGCGAGGCGGCATACTCCAGTGCGAGCCGTCATACCACAGTGCGAGCCGTCATACTCCAGTGTGAGCCATCATACCCCAGTGTGAGCCGTCATAACCCAGTTTGAGCCATCATGCCCCAGTGCAAGCTGTCATATCTCACTGCAAGGCGCCATACCCCAGTGCTAGACGTCATACTCCAGGGCGAGCTGTAATACCCCAGTGCGAGCCTTCATAGCCAAGTGGGAGCCGTCATTCCCCAGTGCGAGTCGCCATAACCCAGTGCGAGTCGTCATACACCTGTGGAATCGGTCAAACCCCAGTGAGAGTCATAATATCCCAGTGCGAGTCGTCATACCTAAGTGCGAGTTTTCATATCCCTGTGTGAGTCGCTATACCACAGTGCGAGTCGTCATACCACAGTGGGAGATGTCATAACAAATGCGTACCTTCATATTCCAGTATAAGCTGTCATACCCCAGTGAGAGCCTTCATAATCCAGTGGAAGCCGTCATACCCCAGTGCGAGGTGATATACCTCAGAGCAAGCTGTCATACCACAGCGCGATCCGTCATACCACAGTGCGAGCCGTCATACGCCAGTGCGAGCCGACATACCCCAGTGGGAGACATCAAAACACAGTGCATGCTGCCATACCCCAGTGTAAGGTGTCATACCCCAGTGTGAGCCGTCCTAACCCAGTGGGAGCCGTCATACCCCAGTGTGAGGCAACATAACTCAGTGCGAGCCGTCAAATCCCAGTACGAGCCTTCATACCCCAGTGGGAGCCGTCATACCCCAGTGTGAGCCGTCATTCCCCAGTGCGAGTCACCATAACCCAATGCGAATCGTCATACACCAGTGGAATCGGTCAACCCCCAGTGCAAGTCATAATAATCCAAGTGCAAGCCATCATAATCATACCCCAGTGCGAGTTGTCATATCCCTGTGTGAGTCAAAACTACTTGAACAATCTACAGCACCCGGCCTCACCCTATATGAATCCAAGGTTAAATTCCTCCTCTATGCAGGCGACCTGGTTCTGCTGTCACCAACTAAAGAGGGTCTACAGCAGAACCTAGACCTGCTGGAGTCGTACTGCCAGACTTGGGCCCTGACAATAAATCCCCAAAAAACCAAAGTCCTTGTGTTCCAGCAAAGATCCAAACATCAGGGACCCAAAATAAATTTCACAGTAGGAACAACCAAAATTGAACAAACCACTAACTACACATACTTGGGCTTAAAAATCAGTTCTACGGGAAACTTCAAACTGGCTGTGAATGAACTGAAAGAGAAAGCAAGAAGGGCTTTCTATGCCATCAAAAAATCAATCCAAATAGAAATCCCAATTAGCATTTGGCTCAAAATTTTCAAATCAGTAATTGAACCAATTGCACTCAATGGCAGTGAGGTATGGGGACCGCTAACTCAACAAGAATTCGCAAAATGGGACAAACACCCAATTGAGATCCTACATGCAGAATTCTGTAAAAGTATCCTCCGGACTCAAAGGAAAACAGTAAACAATGCATGCAGGGCGGAACTAGGCCAATATCCATTATTAATCACTATCCAAAAAAGAACCACCAAATTTTGGAATCACCTACAAATGAGCAACCCCCAATGCTATCACTACGACGCCCTGAAATGCCAAGAGCTGACCATAAAGAAGAATACCCTCAGTCAACTAGTCCTGGGACTCAGTGAAGTAACTACTAACAATACTAACAATAACCAGCCCCAGGACAGTGACAGGGTAACACAAAGAATTCGACCCAACACAATCGTCGCTAAGCAAAAGGAAAAATATCTGACATATTGGGCAGAAACAACAAAAACCCAAAGCAAACTCAATTGCTACTTGGCCCTAAACAGACAATACAACATAGCTGATTACCTGACCATGGTAAAGGATAACAAACTGAGAAGAACCTTGACAAGGTACAGACTTAGCGAACATAGCCTAGCGATCGAAAAAGGCAGACACAGGCAGACCAGGCTGCCAAGAGAAGACAGGATATGCTCTCACTGCAGTCAGGGAGTAGTGGAGACAGAGATGCACTTCCTCACAGCCTGTGGAAAATATCAGGACATCAGGGAGAATTTCTACCAAAAGTTCTCACAAATATGCCCTGAATTCAGAAATCTGAATGACAACCAAAAACTCCCATTCCTACTGGGAGAGGAGAGAAGCTGTGTAACACTGGTGGCACACTATGTTACAGCTTGCCATGAACAGAGGGACAACCAGTAAACTAAGAAAAGAATATATATAAACAATGCGAATGTATATTTATACACTCAGGGATATACCTGTTTATACACTGTATGAATAGAACTGCGTTTATGTGCTCAACCATAAATGTATTTTGATGCTTTGGCAACATAAGATGTAACTTATCATGCCAATAAAGCGATTTGAATTGTGAATTGTGAATTGAGTCGTTATAACACTGTGAGTCGTCATAACCCAGTGTGAGTCTTCATACCACAGTGCGAGTCGTCATACCACAGTGGGAGCCGTCATAACAAATGCGAAGCTTCATATTCCAGTATGAGCCGTCATACCCTAGTGTGAGCCATCATAACCCAGTGAGAGCCGTCATACCCCAGTGCGAGGCGGCATACATCAGAGCGAGCCGTCATACCACAGCGCGAGCCGTCATACCCCAGTGCAAGTCGTCATACCCCAGTGCGAGCCGACATACCCCAGTGGGAAGCGTCAAAACCCAGCGGGAGCCGCCATACTCCAGTGCAAGGCGTCATACCCCAGTGTGAGCCGTACTAACCCAGTGGGAGCTGTCATACCCCAGTGTGAGGCAACATGCCTCAGTGCGAGCCGTCATACACCAGTGTGAGCCGTCATACCCCAGAGCAAGACATCATACCCCAGTGCGAGCCGACATACCCCAGTGGGATGCGTCAAACCCGAGTGCGAGCCGTCATATCTCAGTGCGAGGTGCCATTCCCCAGTGCGAGCCGTCATACCCCAGTGCGAGCCGTCGTACTCCAGTGTGAGCTCTCATATCCCAGTGAGAGCCGTTATTCCACAATGGGAGCCGCCATACCCCAATGCGAGCTGTCATACAAAATGCAAGCCTTTATATTCCAGTATGAGCCGTCATAGCCCAGTGTGAGCCGTCATAGCCCAGTGTGAGCCGTCATACCCCAGTGTGAGCTGTCCTACCCCAGTGCGAGCCATCGTACCCGAGTGTGAAGTCATTACCCCGGTGTAAGCTGTCATTACCCAGGGTGAGCCGTCAAACCCCAGTGCGTGCTGTCATACCACATTGCGAGCCGCCATAACCCAGTGGGAGCCATCATTCCCCAGTGCGAGTCGTAATATCCCAGTGCGAGTTGCCATAACTCAGTGCGAGTTGTCATATCCCTGTGTGAGTCGTCATACCCCAGTTTGAGCCGTCATACCCCAGTTTGAGCCGTAATACCCCAGTGCGAACTGTCCTACCCGAGTGTGAATTCCAACCCCAGTGGGAGGCGTCAAGCCCCATTGCGAGCCGTCATACCCCGGTGCGAGACGTCATGCTCCAGTGTGAGCTGTCGTATCACAGTGTGAGCCGTTATTCCACATTGGGTGCCGTCATACCCCAGTGCGAGACCTCATACTCCAGGGCGAGCTGTAATACACCAGCGCGAGCCTTCGTAGCCCAGTGGGAGATCTCATACCCCAGTGTGAGCCGTCATTCCCCAGTGTGAGTCACCATACCCCAGTGCGAGTCGTCATACCACAGTGCGAGTCGTCTTACCACAGTGGGAGCTGTCATAACAAATGCGTACCTTCATATTCCAGTATGAGCCATCATACCCCAGGGTGAGCCATCATTACCCAGTGCGAGCCGTCATACACCAGTGCGAGGCGACATACCTCAGAGCGAGCCGTCATACCACAGCGTGAGCCGTCATACCTCAGTGCGAGCCGTCATACCCCAGTGCGAGTAGACATACCCCAGTGGGAGGCGTCAAAACACAGTGCGAGCCGCCATACCCCAGTGCAAGGTGTCATACCCCAGTGTGAGCCGTCCTAACCCAGTGGGAGCCGTCATACCCCAGTGTGAGGCAACATACCTCAGTGCGAGCCGTCATACCACAGTGCGAGCCGTCATACCCCAGTGCAAGACATCATACCCCAGTGTGAGCAGTCATACCCCAGTGGGAGGCATCAAACCCCAGTGCGAGCCTTCATACCCCAGTGCGAGGCGCCATACCCCAGTGCGAGCCGTCATTCCCCAGTGCGACTCGCCATAACCCAGTGCGAATTGTCATACCCCAGTGGAATCGGTCAAACCCCAGTGCGAGTCGTAATATCCCACTGCAAGCCATCATACCCCAGTGCGAGTTGTCATATCCCTGTGTGCGTCATTATAAAACTGTGAGTTGTCATACCCCAGTGTGAGCCTTCATACCCCAGTGCGAGTCATCATAACCCAGTGTGAGTCTTCATGCCACAGTGCGAGTCGTCATAACACAGTGGGAGCTGTCATAACAAATGCGAGCCTTTATATTCCAGTGCGAGCCGTCATACCCCAGTGCGAGGCAACATAGCTCAGAGCGAGCCGTCATACCCCAGTGCGAGACGTCATATCCCAGTGCGAGCCAACATACCCCAGTGGGAGGCGTCAAAACCCAGTGCGAGCCATCTTGCACCAGTGATAGCTGTCATACCCCAGCGTGAGTCGGCATATCGCAGTGTGAGCCGTCGTACCCCAGTGCGTGCCGTCAAACCCCAGTGCGAGCCGTGATACCCGAGTGTGAAGTCATACCACAGTGTGAGTTATCACACCCTAGTGTGAGCCGTCATACCCCATTGCGAGCCGTCATACACCAGTGCGAGCCATCATATCCCAGTGTGAGCCGTCATACACCAGTGCGAGCCATCAATCCCCAGTGTGTGCCATCATACCCCAGTGGGAGCCATCATACCCCAGTGCGAGCCGTCATTTCCGAGTGTGAAGTCATACCCCAGTGTGAGTTGTCATACCCCAGTGCGTGCCGTCATACCCCAGAGTTTGCCGTCATACATCAGTGCAAGCCGTCATATCCAATGTGAGCTGTCATACCCCAATGTGAGCCGTCATACCCCTGTGGGAGCCAACATACTCCAGTGCGAGATGTCATACACGAGTGTGAAGTCATACCCCAGTGTGAGCTGTCATACCCCAGTGCGAGCCGTCATACCCCAGTGCGAGCCATCATACCCCAGTGCGAGCCGTCATATCCCAGTTTGACCTCTCATACCCTAGTGTGAGCCGTCATACCCCAGAGCGAGCCGCCTTACCACAGTGGGCGCTGTCAAACCCCAGTGCGAGCCGTCATACCCCAGTGCGAGCCGTCATAACACAGTGTGAGCAGTCATACCTCAGTGCGAGCCGTCATACCCCAGTGCGAGTCGTCATACCCCAGTGCGAGCCGACATACCCCAGTGGGAGGTGTCAAAACACAGTGCGAGCCGCCATACCCCAGTGCAAGTCGTCATACCCCAGTGTGAGCCGTCCTAACCCAGTGGGGGCCGTCATACCCCAGTGTGAGGCAACATGCCTCAGTGCGAGCCGTCATACCCCAGTGCGAGTCGTCATACCCCAGAGCAAGACGTCATACCCCATTGCGAGCCGTCATACCCCAGTAGGAGGCGTCAAAACACAGTGCGAGCCGTCATACCCCAGTGCAAGTCATCATACCCCAGTGTGAGCCATCCTAACCCAGTGGGAGCCGTCATACCCCAGTGTGAGGCAACATACTTCAGTGCGAGCCGTCATACTCCAATGCGAGCCGTCATACCCCATTGCGAGCCGTCATACCCCAGTGGGAGGTGTCAAACCCGAGTGCGAGCCGTCATATCCCAGTGCGAGGCGCCATACCCCAGTGCGAGCCGTCATACCCCAGTGCGAGCCATCATACTCCAGTGTGAGCTCTCATATCCCAGTGTGAGCCGTTATTCCACTGTGCAAACCGTCATACCCCAATGCGAGCTGTCATACCAAATGCGAGCCTTCATATTCCAGTATGAGCCATCATACCACAGTGTGAGCCGTCGTACCCCAGTGTGAGCCGTCATACCCCAGTGTGAGCTGTCATACCCCAGTGCGAGCCATCGTACCCGAGTGTGAAGTCATTACCCCAGTGTAAGCTGTCATTACCCAGGGCGAGCCGTCAAACCCCAGTGCGTGCTGTCATACCACATTGCGAGCCGCCATAACCAAGTGGGAGCAATCATTCCCCAGTGCGAGTCGTAATATCCCAGTGCGAGTCGTCATACCTCAGTGCGAGTTGTCATATCCCTGTGTGAGTCGTCATACCCCAGTTTGAGCCGTCATACCCCAGTGCGAGCTGTCCTACCCGAGTGTGAATTCCAACCCCAGTGGGAGGCGTCAAACCCCATTGCGAGCCGTCATATCCCAGTGCAAGGCGCCATACCCCAGTGCGAGCCGTGATACCCCAGTGCGAGATGTCATGCTCCAGTGTGAGCTGTCGTATCACAGTGTGAGCCGTTATTCCACATTGGGAGCCGTCATACCCCAGTGCGAGACCTCATACTCAAGGGCGAGCGGTAATACACCAGCGCGAGCCTTCATAGCCCAGAGGGAGATCACATACCCCAGTGTGAGCCGTCATTCCCCAGTGCGAGCCGCCATAACCCAGTGCGAGTCGTCATACCACAGTGCGAGTCGTCTTACCTCAGTGGGAGCTGTCATAACAAATGCGTACCTTCATATTCCAGTATGAGCCATCATACCCCAGTGTGAGCCATCATTACCCAGTGCGAGCCGTCATACCCGAGTGCGAGCCGTCATACCCCAATGCTAGACGTCATGCTCCATTGTGAGCTATCATATCCCAGTGTGAGCCATTATTCCACATTGTGAGCCATTATACCCAAGTGCGAGACCTCATACTCCAGGGCGAGCTGTAATAAACCAGTGCGAGCCTTCATACCCAAGTGGGAGCCGTCATACCAAAGTGTGAGATGTCATTCCCCAGTGCGAGTTGCCATAACCCAGTGCAAATCGTCATACCCCAGTGGAATCGGTCAAACACCAGTGCGAGGCGTAATATCCCAGTGCGAGCCATCATACCCCAGTGCGAGTTGTCATATCCCTGTGTGAGTCGTTATAACACTGTGGCCTAGAAATTCAGTCGCGCCACTTCTGGGGCGCTAAAGTTGGGCGGGCGCTAAAGTTAGCGCCCGCCGGAAAGTGTAGGCCACTTCGCCGAAATTCAGTAGATTTGGCCAAGGAGTTTGGGCGAGCGCTGAAACTGGCGTTGCACTCCTATCTTTAGGTGCTAAGCCGGCAGTGCGGACTGATAACGCCGAGGCCGGGCGCAGCGCAGGTGCGGTCATGTTTTGATTGACAGCAGACACCCTGACGCCGGCCAGCTCTTAAAGGGGGAAGGGTCGACTTTGTCTGCTGCCACGCCCTGGATAGTGGAACCCTGCAGCTAGGCCTGAACACTGCTGGTGGACCCAAATAGCGCCTGAAGCCATGCAGAAGGCCCATGAACGAGCGCAGCGCTTCTCAGAGCATGCTTTGAGGGTGCTGCTTAAGGCTTTTGAAAAGAGAAGAGAGATCTTGTGCCCGGACAGTGGCAAGAAGGCTCCCAGGAGGCAGTACAGGAGAGCCTGGAGGGAAATCGCCCACAGGGTGTCATCCACCAGCGATGTCCCCAGGAGTGCGGACCAATGCCGCAAGAAGTACAACGACCTCACTCGGATGGTCAGGGTGAGTACCCTTTCCAGTGTCCTCCTCATCCTTGCATGTGCACCTCACATTATGGGCAAAGGGACCTCAAAGGCCTAATGGCCATCCCTCCTCCCGCAGCTATGGCACTGGCATGATCATCAATAGCACTTTCTGCACTTTACACACTGGCCAAGCTATTCGACCATGGGAGGCAGTGCACACAACAACAGGGCACCACACTGGCCATGCTAATCGACCATGGGAGGCAGTGCAGACAACAACAGGGCAACACACTGTACTTAGAGGCCGTCCTTTCTCTTGCAGGCCAAGCTGGCCAAGAATATGAAGAGCCGGAATGTCACCGGGGGAGGCCGTGGCCAGTTCCAGGAGCTCAGTGACCTGGAGGAGCGCGTGGCTCGACTCATGCGTGGCCGGGTGGTTGGCCCCGTTGCTATTGGAGATGCCGACCCTGTGCTGGGCCCCAATGGTAAGGACATGACCGTTTGGACCTCTCTCGTTCCCCTTGCGCTTCAGATCTACATCCTTTGCCACTGTCCGACCAATGCGCATAATGCCACCACTCATGCCTCCCTCGCTGACGCCCTGTCCTCACTCTAAAGCTACTCTTGTGCCTTCCTGCTTTCAGCTGGTGAGGAGGAGGTCCATGAAGCTGAGAGTGCCAGTCCCTCGGAAGAGGAGGACGACGAGGACCAAGAGGAAGGCAGCACATCGGGGGAACCCTCATCCGTGCCAGGGGATGGCAATGGAGGGGACACGTCTTGCCTGGAGGAGAGCCAGGGGGAAGTGTTGCAGGGGGGTGCTGCTCCTGGGCCCAGTGGCGTCCAGGCAGGCGGGAAGGGTCGGGCAGCACGGCTGCCTTCTCCCCAGAGGGGGGAAGTGTTGCAGGGAAGGGCAGTTGCTGGGCCCAGTGGCGTCCAGGCACGCGGGAAGGGTCGGGCAGCTCAGCGGCCTTCTCCCCAGATGGAGAGTCCGCCCTCCAGTCCGGAGACAGTCCTCGCCCAGGAGGTGCGCCTCCTTGATGAAATGTCCGCGGCCTCCGAGCGGCGCCACAACGAGTTCATGAGGGTTGTGGGACAGTTGCCTCAGGCCATTGAGTCCCTGGCTCATAGTGTGGCCGCTTTCGGGGACTCACAGGCCAGGGGTGTCGAGCAACTCGCGGCAGCACAGGCCAGGGGTGTCGACCAACTCGCGGCAGCACAGGACGCGAGTCGCGAGTTCATGAGTGGTGCCGTGCAGACACTGGCTGATCTGATGCGGGCACAGAACAGGGCAGTTCGGGCACTCACTTCTGCCACACTCGCTGTGTCACGGAAGCATCGACAGGGCACCCGCCGCCCTGCTGCAGCACAGTGGTCTGGCCTCCACCAGATTGCTGCGCTTGCTGCAGTGCCAGCCCGGCCGAGTGCCAATGTCTCTGGCAACCAGCGAGCGCCTGGCATCAGCCAGCTTGCCCCCATTGCTGCAGCCGCCACTGCCACTCCCCCAGCCAAGGTGCGACGAGCTGCTGCAGAGACTGATGCTGCCCAGCCACAGCTGCAGCAGTCAGCAGCCGGACCCTCCAGGGCCGGACCTCGTCTAGGCCGACCCCCAAGGGCATCTGCTGTTACGCATTGCGGCCCTCAGGAGCCTTCCCCCAGCCTTCCAACACCCACAAGGCCCAGGTTGAGGCGGAGCAACAGGTCGGGCAGGGGCCGGAGAAGCCTGCACAAGGACTCGCCCTCTCGGCACACCAAGTAGAGGGTGTCGGCAACTGTTTTTTTTATATGGGGGTGTTTGTGTTCTGGAGGGGGGGGGCTTATTTTGGAAAGGCCGAAGATGAAGGCCAATTGGATTGACAAGTTTTGTTATTCCTCCCCAGGTTGTGGGAGTGAGATATGTTTTTCACTGTTTTTTGGGGGTCTTGTCTGTTTTTCTGTTTCATGTGGGAAGGGCCCTGAGTTTGTTAAATAAAGCTTTTTATTTATTCAGCTTGTCCAGGTGTCATGTTTCAAGTGGTTGTTGCGTTAACCGGCTGAGGGCTTGCGGAGCGGCTGCATTCAGGTCCCTTCATTGCCACAAGCCATTCCCTGACAGGGGGCCTAGAAGTGTCGTTCAATAAGCCGCCGGCGGATGGCCCTTGGACCTTGTGGCTCCCTTCTGGGCTGGTACTCCTCCTCCTCCTCCTCCTCCTCCTCATGGTCCTCCTGCTCGTCCTCCTGAGGTGGTGGCCCAACGTGAGGTGGCAGTGCCTGAGTCCTGCGGATAGCCAGGTTGTGCAGCATGCAGCAAACGACGACGAACTGGGAGACTCTATCCGGCGAATACTGTAGAGATCCGCCGGATCGATCCAGGCAGCGGAACCGTTGCTTCAGGACGCCAATCGTTTGCTCTATGATGTTCCTTGTGGCTTGATGGCTTTCGTTGTATGCCTCCTCCGCAGGGGTCCTGGGCGCGCGGAGCGGGGTCATGAGCCATGTGCACAAAGGGTAGCCCTTGTCCCCAATAAGCCATCCCCTTGGTGGAGGCTGTGCCTCGAACATGTCAGCCACAGTAGTCTGGCGCAGGATAAATGCATCGTGGCTGCTTCCTGGAAAGCGGGCATTGACAGCTAGGATGCGCTGCCTGTGGTCACACACCAGCTGTACATTGAGGGAACGGTAGCCCTTCCGGTTGCGGTAATCCTCGGCATTGTCGATAGGTGCCCGCATAGCCACATGCGTGCAGTCAATGGCGCCCTGCACCATGGGGAAGTCGGCGATCCTGGCAAATCCGACTGCACGCTCCTCCTGCCTCTCTAGGGTCATGGGGAAGGAGATGAATTGGTGTCTCCTTGCGAAAAGGGCATCGGTGACCTGCCGGATGCAGCGATGCACGGCGAACTGGGAGATGTTCGCTATGTCCCCAGCAGCAGCTTGGAAGGAGCCGCTTGCATAAAAGTTCAGAGCCACCGTGACCTTCACTTCCACCAACAGAGACGTCCTGCACATCAGCTGTGCACGCAGATCTCTGTGAAGCAGCTGGCAGATCTCTGCAACCACCTCCCTTCTGAAGCGCAGCCTCTTAACACAATGCGCGGCAGTCATGGTGAGATAGGACACCTGCTGCCGGTATTCCCTGAGTGGGTAAGGCCTACGTTGCCGACGCCTGATGGCCCCTCTGCGTCTAGGCATGGCTGGCCCTCTCACACAGCATCTGCGAGCCCTTCGCACATAATGCTGGAACTGAGGGTTGGAACCCCATGCAGCCCCCATAATAAACTTGCAAACAGTGAAATCACAAAGAGTCAAATTTCCAAGCTCTGGCCAGAAGCCAAAAATACCTCTCCTATGTTGTCCCAAATCAGTAAGGTCTGTTCCTTGGTCTCTGTCCAGAAATCCAAAGCACTAAAGTCATTGCAGCAAAATGGCTGGCCTTTATAGTTCAGTGTAAGTGCCCTTTAATTAGCGCTCCCCGAGGCCCGCAGGGCCTCTGCTGCGTTCCACTTCACAGTTCTTAACAGCGCCATGCCCACATTGGGCAGGCGCCACTGAATTTCCGGTTTGGGGCGCACAAACAGCGTTGCACGACGAAATGATGTCATAAGCTGCACGCGCAGCTGAGCGGGCGCAAACACTTTGCGCCGGCGCTAAATGTCAACTGAAGTTGGGCGTTGGCGCAGACCGGCCTGCGCCCGGGCGCTTAGTGCCTAGTGCTGGAAATTTACCCCTCTTATGGCGTTAACGGCTGGCGAACGCAACTGAATTTCTAGGCCAGTGAGTCATCATACTCCAGTGTGAGCCTTCATACCCCAGTGCGAGTCGTCATAGCCCAGTGTGAGTCTTCATACCACAGTGCGAGTCGTCATAACACAGTGGGAGCTGTCATAACAAATGCGAGCCTTCATATTCCAGTATGAGCCATCATGCCCCAGTGTGATCCATCATACCCCAATGCGAGCCGTCATACCCCAGTGCGAGGCAACATGCCTCAGAGCGAGACGTCATGCTCCAGTATGAGCTGTCGTAGCCCAGTGTGAGCCGTTATTCCACATTGGGAGCTATCATACCCCAGTGCACGACCTCATACTCCAGGGCGAGCTGTAATACACCAGTGCGAGCCTTCATAGCCCAGTGGGAGTCGTCTTACCACAGTAGGAGCTGTCATAACAAATGCGTACCTTCATATTCCAGTGCGAGCCGTCATACCCCAGTGCGAGCCAACATACCCCAGTGGGAGGCGTCAAAACACAGTGCGAGCCGCCATACCCCAGTGCAAGTCGTCATACCCCAGTGTGAGCCGTCCTAACCAAGTGGGAGCCGTCATACCCCAGTGTGAGGCAACATACCTCAGTGCGAGCCGTCATACCACAGTGCGAGCCGTCATACCCCAGTGCAAGATGTCATACCACAGTGCGAGCCATCATACCCCAGTGGGAGGTGTCAAACCCCAGTGCGAGCCTTCATATCACAGTGCGAGGCGCCATACCCCAGTGCGAGCCGTCATACCCCAGTGCGAGCCGTCGTACTCCAGTGTGAGCTGTCATATCCCAGTGTGAGCTGTTATTCCACAGTGGGAGGCACCATAACCCAGTGCGAGCCGTCATACCCCGGTGCGAGACGTCATGCTCCACTGAGAGCTGTCGTAGCCCAGTGTGAGCCGTTATTCCACATTGGGAGCCATCATACCCCAGTGCGCGACCCCATACTCCAGGGCGAGCTGTAATACACCAGTGCGAGGCTTCATAGCCCAGTGGGAGATCTCATGCCCCAGTGTGAGCCGTCATTCCCCAGTGCGAGTCGACATACCCCAGTGGGAGGTGTCAAAACCGAGTGCGAGCCGTCATACACCAGTGCAAGGCGTCATACCCCAGTGGGAGTAGTCATTCCCCAGTGCGAGTTGTATTAACCCAGTGGGAGCTGTCATACCCCAGTGTGAGGCAACGTACCTCAGAGCGAGCCGTCATACCCCAGTGCGAGCCGTCATACCCCAGTGCAAGATGTCATACCCCAGTGTGAGCCGTAATACCCCAGTGGGAGGCATCAAACCCGAGTGCGAGCCGTCATATCCCAGTGTGAGCCGTCATTCCCCAGTGCGAGTCGCCATAACCCAGTGCGAATCGTCATACCCCAGTGGAATCCGTCAAACCCCAGTGCGAGTCGTAATATCCCAGTGCGAGCCATCATACCCCAGTGCGAGTTGTCATATCCCTGTGTGACTCATTATAACAGTGTGAGTTGTCATACCCCAGTGTGAGCCTTCATACCCCAGTGCGAGTCGTCATAACCCAGTGTGAGTCTTCATACCACAGTGCGAGTCGTCATACCACAGTGGAAGCTGTCATAACAAATGCGTACCTTCATATTCCAGCATGAGCCATCATACCCCAGTGTGAGCCATCATAACCCAGTGCGAGCAGTCATACACCAGTGCGAGGTGACATACCAATGAGCGAGCCGTCATACCACAGTGCGAGCCGTCATACCCCAGTGCAAGACGTCATACCCCAGTGCAAGACGTCATACCCCAGTGTGAGATGTAATGCCCCAGTGGGAGGCGTCAAACCCGCGTGCGAGCCGTCATATCCCAGTGCGAGGTGCCATACCCCAGTGCAAGCTGTCATACCCCAGTGCGAGCCGTCGTACTAAGTTGTGAGCTGTCATATCTCAGTGTGAGCCGTTATTCCACAGTGGGAGCTGCCATACCCCAGTGCGAGCTGTCATACCAAATGCGAGCCTTCATATTCCAGTATGAGCCGTCATACCACAGTGTGAGCCGTCATACTCCAGTGTGAGCCGTCATACCACAGTGTGAGCCGCCATACTCCAGTGTGAGCCGCCATACCCCAGTGTGAAGTCATTCCCCAGTGTGAGCTGTCATACCAAATGCGAGCCTTCATATTCCAGTATGAGCCGTCATACCACAGTGTGAGCCTTCATATTCCAGTATGAGCCGTCATACCACAGTGTGAGCCGTCATACTCCAGTGTGAGCTGTCATAAGAACATAAGAACATAAGAAATAGGAGCAGGAGTAGGCCAATTGGCCCCTCGAGCCTGCTCCGCCATTCAATAAGATCATGGCTGATCTGATCCTAACCGCCAATCCACTATGACAGGACTATCTCCTGAATCGAACAGCATTAGACGCACGAAAACAGGAGCAGGATCAGGCTACACGGCCCCTGGGCCCGCTCCGCTACCCACAGGGCCATGACCTATCCGAACCTAGACTCATGTCCAAATTCCTGCCCGCTCCCCGTAACCCTTAATTCCCTTTTTTACTAGGAAACTGTCTATTTCTGTTTTAAATTTATGTAATGATGTAGCTTCGACAGCTTTTTGGGGCAGCATATTCCATGGACCTACCACCCTCTGAGTGAAGTAGTTCCTCCTCATCTCAGTTTTGAAAGAGCAGCCCCTTATTCTAAGACTATGCCCCCTAGTTCTAGTTTCACCCATCATCTGGAACATCCTCCCTGCATCCACCCGATCCAACCCCTTCATAATCTTATATGTTTCAATAAGATCGCCTCTCATTCTTCTGAACTCCAATGAGTAGAGTCCCAATCTACTCAACCTCTCCTCATATGTCCATCCCCTCATCCCCGGGATTAATCTAGTGAACCTTCTTTGTACTGACTCGAGAGCAAGTATGTCCTTTCTTAAGTATGGACACCAAAACTGTATGCAGTATTCCAGGTGCGGTCTCACCAATACCTTGTACAACTGAAGCAATACCTCCCTATTTTTATATTCTATCCCCCTAGCAATGAAAGCCAACATTCCATTGGCCTTCTTAATCACTTGCTGCACCTGCATACTAACCTTTTGAGTTTCGTGCACCAGGACCCCCAGATCCCTTTGTACTTCAGTACTTTCAAGTTTCTTGCCATTAAGATAATAACTTGCTCTACGATTTTTCCTGCCAAAGTGCATAACCTCACACTTTCCAGTATTGTATTCCATCTGCCAAATCTCTGCCCACTTACTTAGCCTGTCTATGTCTCCTTGCAGGTTTTTTATGTCCTCCTCACTCACTACTTTCCCTCCCATCTTAGTATCATCTGCAAACTTTGATGTGTTACACTCGGTCCCCTCCTCCAAATCGTTAATATAGATTGTAAAGAGTTGGGGACCCAGCACTGACCCCTGCGGAACACCACTGGTTACTGATTGCCAGTCTGAATATGAACCATTTATCCCAACTCTCTGCCTTCTGTTAGATAGCCAATCCTCTATCCATGCCAGAATGTTACCCCCAATCCCGTGATTTTTTATCTTAAGCAATAATCTTTTGTGTGGCACCTTGTCAAATGCCTTTTGGAAGTCTAAATACACTACGTCCACTGGTTCACCTTTATCCACCCTATATGTTACTTCCTCAAAGAACTCCAGCAAATTTGTCAAACATGACTTCCCCTTCATAAAACCATGCTGACTTTGTCTTATTAAATTATGATTATCCAAATGTCCTGTTACTGTCTCCTTAATAATGGACTCCAAAATTTTACCTACCACAGATGTTAGGCTAACCGGTCTATAGTTTCCAGCCTTCTGTCTACTGCCCTTTTTAAATAAGGGTGTTACATTAGCAGTTTTCCAGTCTGCCGGGACCTTTGCTGAGTCCAGGGAGTTTTGGAAGATTATTACCAATGCATCCACAATCCCTACCGCCACTTCCCTCAAAACCCTGGGATGTAAGCCATCAGGTCCAGGTGATTTATCCGCCTTGAGTCCCATTATTTTACCAAGTACTACTTCCTTAGTGATTTTAATCATATTTAGCTCCTCCCCCCCTATAGCCCCCTGCTTGTCAAGTGTTGGGATATTCTTGGTGTCCTCTACTGTAAAGACTGATACAAAATACTCATTCAGTGTTTTTGCCATCTCCATATTTCCCACCATTAATTTCCCAGTCTCATCCTCTAAGGGACCAACATTTACTTTAGCCACCCTTTTTCTTTTTATATAGCTATAAAAACTCTTACTATCTGTCTTTATATTTTTTGCTAATTTACTTTCATAATCTATCTTCCCTTTCTTAATCAATCTTTTTGTTATTTTTTGCTGTCTTTTAAAGTTTTCCCAATCCTCTATCCTCCCACTAGATTTGGCTACCTTATATGCCCTTGTTTTTAGTCGAATACTATCCTTAATTTCTTTACTTAGCCACGGATGGCTGTCTTTTCTTTTACAACCTTTTTTTCTCAGTGGAATATACTTTTTTTGGAATTTGTAAAATAACTCCTTAAATGTACACCACTGATCATGTATCGTCTTATCCTTTAACCTATTTTCCCAATCCACTTTACTCAATTCCGCTCTCATACCTTCATAGTCTCCTTTATTCAAGCTTAGCACGCTTGTTTGAGATACAGCCTCCTCACCCTCTAACTGAATATGGAATTCAACCATGTTGTGGTCACTCATTCCAAGGGGATCCTTTACTAGGACATTTTTAATTAATCCTGTCTCGTTACACAGGACCAGATCTAAGGTTGCTTGCCCCCTGGTTGGTTCAGTTACATACTGCTCAAGAAACCCATCCCTAATACACTCAATGAACTCATCCTCAAGGCAGCCCTGCCCAATTTGATTCGTCCAATTTATATGATAGTTAAAATCCCCCATAATTATAGATGTTCCCTTATTACAAGCCTCAACTATTTCCTGATTGATACTCCGTCCAACCGAGTTGCGACTGTTCGGAGGCCTATATACTACACCCACTAGTGTTTTTTTCCCCTTATTATTCCTTATCTCCACCCAAACTGTTTCATTATCCTGATCCTTTGACCCAATATCATTTCTCTGTATTACAGTGATTCCTTCCTTTATTAACATAGCCACCCCACCTCCCCTTCCTTCCTGCCTGTCCTTCCTGATTGTTAAATAACCTGGTATGTTTAATTCCCAGGCATTGTCACCCTGCAGCCATGTTTCTGTAATGGCCACAAGATCATACCCATATGTAGCTATTTGTGCCTTTAACTCGTCTATTTTGTTACGAATGCTACGTGCATTCAGATAGAGAACTTTCAAATATGTTTTGTGACACTTAGTTCCTGCTATTGCCCTTTTTATTGCTTTACCTTTTACTCCACACCTTCTACCCCTTCCTGACACGCTCTGGTTTTTAATTTCCCCACTGCTACCTAAGTCTTTGACCTTCTCTGTTGTCATTTTTATTATTTGCTCTCTAGGAACCTCCCCCCCACTAGTTAGTTTAAAGCCCTCTCTACAGCCCTAGTTATATGATCCGCCAGGACTCTAGTCCCAGCACTGGCCAAGTGAAGCCCGTCCCAACGGAACAGCTCCCTCCTGTCCCAGTACTGGTGCCAGTGTCCCAGGAAGCAAAACCCATTTCTCCCACACCAGTCTTTGAGCCACGCATTTAACTCTCTTATTTTATTTGTCCTAGCCAAATTCGCTCGTGGCTCAGGTAATAATCCAGAGATTATTACCCTTGTGGTTCTGCTTTTTAATTTGGCCCCTAGCTGCTCAAACTCCCTCAGCAGAACCTCCTTCCTTGTCCTATCTATGTCGTTGGTACCAACATGGACCACGACAACTGGATCCTCCCCCTCCCACTCCAAGTTTCTGTCCAGCCCAGAGGAGATGTCCTTAACCCTGGCACCGGGTAGGCAACACAGCCTACGGGACTCTCGCTCTTGGCTGCAGAGAACTCTATCTATCCCCCTAATAATACTATCCCCTACCACTACAACATTTCTATTTACTCCCCCCTCTTGAATGGCCACCCTCTCCACGGTGCTGTGGCCAGGTTGCTCATCCTCCCTGCAGCCCCTGCTTCCGTCTCCACAGGGAGTAAGAAGCTCGAACCTGTTGGACAAGAGCAAGGGCTGCGGCTCCTCCAACACTACCTTCTGGATCCCCGTACCTGCCTCACTCGTGGTCACACCGTCCTGTCCCTGACCATGGGCTACATCTGAATTAATTAACTTCATAGGTGTGACCACCTCCTGAAACACAGAGTCCAGGTACTTCTCCCCCTCCCTGATGTGTCGCAGTATCTGAAGCTCAGACTCCAGCTCATCAACACGGAGCTGGAGATCCTGTAGCAGCAGACACTTGTCACAGATGTAATCACCGTTAGCCTCAATGGGGTCTACCGGCTCCCACATCTCGCAACAGTAACACATCATCTGCTCCATTCTATGTAATTAATTATAAATTTTTTATTTAATTAATTGGATTTAGATTAAATCAATCCCTCTAAATTACACCAGTTTAATGGTTAACCAACTGTCTCCCTTACAGCACAGACCCTAGAAAAAAACCGCCGAATTTAAGCTTGTAATAAAAAGAAGAAATACTCACCAACCAATCCAACCAATCACTTACCTGCTTCCTGGTGACGTCACTCTTGGATTATTTTTTACCTCTCTCCTCTGCTGTTGATTTGGTATGCCTCTGGTCGCTGCCGCTGGTTTTTATGCCGGGTTATAGCTCCTCCTCCTGACCTCGCTGCTCACTCCTAGGTCCGATGCTGGTCTCGGGCCTCTGGTCGCTGCCGCTGGTTTTTATGCCGGGTTATAGCTCCTCCTCCTGACCTCGCTGCTCACTCCTAGGTCCGATGCTGGTCTCGGGCCTCTGGTCGCTGCCGCTGGTTTTTATGCCGGGTTATAGCTCCTCCTCCTGACCTCGCTGCTCACTCCTAGGTCCGATGCTGGTCTCGGGCCTCTGGTCGCTGCCGCTGGTTTTTATGCCGGGTTATAGCTCCTCCTCCTGACCTCGCTGCTCACTCCTAGGTCCGATGCTGGTCTCGGGCCTCTGGTCGCTGCTGCTGGTTTTTATGCCGGGTTATAGCTCCTCCTCCTGACCTCGCTGCTCACTCCTCGGTCCGATGCTGGTCTCGGGCCTCTGGTCGCTGCCGCTGGTTTTTATGCCGGGTTATAGCTCCTCCTCCTGACCTCGCTGCTCACTCCTAGGTCCGATGCTGGTCTCGGGCCTCTGGTCGCTGCCGCTGGTTTTTATGCCGGGTTATAGCTCCTCCTCCTGACCTCGCTGCTCACTCCTAGGTCCGATGCTGGTCTCGTGCCTCTGGTCGCTGCCGCTGGTTTTTATGCCGGGTTATAGCTCCTCCTCCTGACCTCGCTGCTCACTCCTAGTTCCGATGCTGGTCATAACCCAGTGTGAGCTGTCATACCCCAGTGTGAGCTGCCATAACACAGGGCCAGCCATCATACCCCATTGCGAGCTGCCATAACCCAGTGGGAGTTGTCATTCCCCAGTGCGAGTCATCATAACCCAGTGTGTGTCTTCATACAACAGTGCGAGTCGTCAGACTACAGTGGGAGCTGTCATAACAAATGCGTACCTTCATATTCCAGTATGAGCCGTCATAACACAGTGTGAGCCATCATAACCCAATGCGAGCCGTCATACCCCATTGCGAGCCATCATACCCCAGTGCAAGTCGTCATACCCCAGTGCGAGCTGACATACCCCAGTGGGAGGCGTCAAAACCCAGTGTGAGCCGTCATACCCCAGTGTAAGGCGTCATACCACAGTGTGAGCCATACTAACCCAATGGGAGCTGTCATACCCCAGTGTGAGGCAACATGCCTCAGTGCGAGCCGTCATACCCCAGTGCGAGCCGTCATACCCCAGTGGGAGGCGTCAAACATGAGTGCGAGCCGTCATATCGCACTGCGAGGCGCCATACCCAAGTGCGAGCCATCATACCCCAGTGCGAGCCGTCGTACTCCAGTGTGAGCTGTCATATCCCAGTGTGAGCCGTTATTCCACAGTGGGAGCCGCCATACCCCAGTGCGAGCTGTCATACCAAATGCGAGCCTTCATATTCCAGTATGAGCCTTCATACCACAGTGTGAGCCGTCATACCCCAGTGTGAGTCGTCATACCACAGTGTGAGCAGTCATACCCCAGTGCGAGCCATCATACCCGAGTGTGAAGTCATACCCCAGTGTGAGCTGTCATAACCCAGGGCCATCCGTCATACCCCATTGCGAGCCGCCATAACCCAGTGGGAGTAGTCATTCCCCAGTGCGAGTTGTAATATCCCAGTGGGAGCTGTCATACCCCAGTGTGAGGCAACGTACCTCAGAGCGAGCTGTCATACCCCAGTGCGAGCCGTCATACCCCAGTGCAAGATGTCATACCCCAGTGCGAGCCGTAATACCCCAGTGGGAGGCATCAAACCCGAGTGCGAGCCGTCATATCCCAGTGTGAGCCGTCATTCCCCAGTGCGAGTCGCCATAACTCAGTGCGAATCGTCATACCCCAGTGGAATCCGTCAAACCCCAGTGCGAGTCGTAATATCCCAGTGCGAGCCATCATACCCCAGTGCGAGTTGTCATATCCCTGTGTGACTCATTATAACAGTGTGAGTTGTCATACCCCAGTGTGAGCCTTCATACCCCAGTGCGAGTCGTCATAACCCAGTGTGAGTCTTCATACCACAGTGCGAGTCGTCATACCACAGTGGAAGCTGTCATAACAAATGCGTACCTTCATATTCCAGTATGAGCCGTCATACCCCAGTGTGAGCCATCATAACCCAGTGCGAGCAGTCATACACCAGTGCGAGGTGACATACCAATGAGCGAGCCGTCATACCACAGTGCGAGCCGTCATACCCCAGTGCAAGACGTCATACCCCAGTGCAAGACGTCATACCCCAGTGCGAGACGTAATGCCCCAGTGGGAGGTGTCAAACCCGCGTGCAAGCCGTCATATCCCAGTGCGAGGTGCCATACCCCAGTGCAAGCTGTCATACCCAAGTGCGAGCCGTCATACTACAGTGTGAGCTGTCATATCTCAGTGTGAGCCGTTATTCCACAGTGGGAGCCGCCATACCCCAGTGCGAGCTGTCATACCAAATGCGAGCCTTCATATTCCAGTATGAGCCATCATACCACAGTGTGAGCCGTCATACTCCAGTGTGAGCCGTCATACCACAGTGTGAGCCGTCATACTCCAGTGTGAGCCGTCATACCCCAGTGTGAGCTGTCATACCCCAGTGCGAGCCATCATACCCGAGTGTGAAGTCATACCCCAGTGTGAGCTGTCATAACACAGGGCCAGCCGTCATACCCCAGTGTGTGTCTTGATAACCCAGTGTGTGTCTTCATACAACAGTGCGAGTCGTCATACTACAGTGGGAGCTGTCATAACAAATGCGTACCTTCATATTCCAGTATGAGCCGTAATACCCCAGTGCGAGCCGTCATACCCCAGTGCAAGTCGTCATACCCCAGTGCGAGCCGTCATACCCCAGTGTAAGGCGTCATACGCCAGTGTGAGCCGTACTAACCCAATGGGAGCTGTCATACCCCAGTGTGAGGCAACATGCCTCAGTGCGAGCCGTCATACCCCAGTGCGAGCCGTCATACCCCAGTGGGAGGCGTCAAACCTGAGTGCGAGCCGTCATATCGCAGTACGAGGTGCCATACCCCAGTGCGAGCCATCATACCCCAGTGCGAGCCGTCGTACTCCAGTGTGAGCTGTCATATCCCATTGTGAGCCGTTATTCCACAGTGGGAGCCGCCATACCCCAGTGCGAGCTGTCATACCAAATGCGAGCCTTCATATTCCAGTATGAGCCATCATACCACAGTGTGAGCCGTCATACCCCAGTGTGAGCCGTCATACCACAGTGTGAGCAGTCATACCCCAGTGCGAGCCATCATACCCGAGTGTGAAGTCATACCCCAGTGTGAGCTGTCATAACCCAGGGTGAGCCGTCATACCCCAGTGCATGCCGTCATACCCCATTGCGAGCCGCCATAACCCAGTGGGAGCAGTCATTCCCCAGTGCGAGTCGTAATATCCCAGTGCGAGTCGTCATACCTCAGTACGAGTTTTCATATCCCTGTTTGAGTAGTCATACCCCAGTGTGAGCCTTCATACCCCAGTTTGAGCCATCATATCCGAGAGCGAGCTGTCCTACCCGAGTGTGAATTCCTACCCCAGTGGGAGGCGTCAAACACCATTGCGAGCCGTCATATCCCAGTACGAGACGCCATGCCACAGTGCGAGCCGTCATACCCCGGTGCGAGACGTCACGCTCCAGTGTGAGCTGTCGTATCCCAGTTTGAGCCGTTATTCCACATTGGGAGCCATCATACCCCAGTGCGAGACCTCATACTCCAGGGCGAGCTGTTATTCACCAGTGCGAGCCTTCATAGCCCAGTGGGAGATCTCATACCCCAGTGTGAGCCGTCATTCCCCAGTGCGAGTCGCCATAACCCAGTGCGAGTCGTCATACCACAGTGCGAGTCATCTTACCACAGTGGGAGATGTCATAACAAATGCGTACCTTCATATTCCAGTATGAGCTGTCATACCCCAGTGTGAGCCATCATAACACAGTGCGAGCCGTCATACCCCAGTGCGAGGCGACATACCTCAGAGCGAGCCGTCCTACCACAGCGCGAGCCGTCATACCCCAGTGCGAGCCGTCATACCACAGTGCGAGCCGACATACCCCAGTGCGAGGCGACATACCTCAGAGCGAGCCGTCATACCAAAGCGCGAGCCGTCATACCCCAGTGCGAGTCGTCATACCTCAGTGCGAGTTGTCATATCCCTGTCTGAGTCGTCATACCCCAGTGTGAACCTTCATACCCCAGTTGGAGCCATCATATCCGAGAGCGAGCTGTCCTACCCGAGTGTGAATTCCTACCCCAGTGGGAGGCATCAAACCCCATTGCGAGCCATCATATCCCAGTGCGAGACGCCATACCACAGTGCGAGCCGTCATACCCTGGTGCGAGACGTCATGCTCCAGTGTGAGCTGTTGTATCCCAGTTTGAGCCGTTATTCCACATTGGGAGCCATCATACCCCAGTGCGAGACCTCATACTCCAGGGCGAGCTGTTATTCACCAGTGTGAGCCTTCATATCCCAGTGGGAGATCTCATACCCCAGTGTGAGCCGTCATTCCCCAGTGCGAGTCGTCATACCACAGTGCGAGTCATCTTACCACAGTGGGAGATGTCATAACAAATGCGTACCTTCATATTCCAGTATGAGCCGTCATACCCCAGTGTGAGTCATCATAACACAGTGCGAGCCGTCATACCCCAGTGCGAGGCGACATACCTCAGAGCGAGCCGTCATACCACAGCGCGAGCCGTCATACCCCAGTGCGAGCCGTCATACCACAGTGCGAGCCGACATACCCCAGTGGGAGGCGTCAAAACCCAGTGAGAGCCTTCATACCACAGGGAAAGGCGTCATACCCCAGTGTAAGCCGTACTAACCCAGTGGGAGCTGTCATACCCCAGTGTGAGGCAACATACCTCAGTGTGAGCCGTAATACCCCACTGCGAGCCTTCAAAGCCCAGTGGGAGCCGTCATACCCCAGTGTGAGCCATCATTCCCCAGTGCGAGTCGCCATAACTCAGTGCGAGTTGTCATACCGCAGTACGAGTTGTCATATCCCTGTGTGAGTCGTTATAACACTGAGAGACGTCATACCCCAGTGTGAGCCTTCATACCCCAGTGCGAGTCATCATAAACCAGTGTGAGTATTCATACCACAGTGCGAGTCATCATACCACAGTGGGAGATGTCATAACTCAAGGCGAGCCGTCATACCCCAGTGCAAGACATCATACACCAGTGCGAGCCGTCATGCCCCAGTGCGAGCCGTCATACTCCAGTGTGAGATATCATATCCCAGTGTGAGCCGTTATTCCACAGTGGGAGCCGCCATACCCCAAGGCGAGCTGTCATACCAAATGCGAGCCTTCATACTCCAGTATGAGCCGTCATACCCCGGTGCGAGCCGTCCTACCCCAGTGTGAGCCGTCATACCCCAGTGCGAGCCGTCATACCCCAGTGGGAGGCATCAAACCCCTGTGCGAGCCGTCATACCCCAGTGCGAGGCGTCATACCCCAGTGCGAGCCGTCATACCCCAGTGCGAACCGTTAAACTCCAGTGTGAGCTGTCATATCCCAGTGTGAGCCGTCATACCCCAGTTTGAGCCATCATACCCCAGTGCGAGCTGGCCTACCCAAGTGTGAATTCATACCACAGTAGGAGGCGTCAACCCCCATTGTGAGCCGTCATATCCCAGTGCGAGGCGCCATACCCCAGTGCTAGATGTCACACTCCAGGGTGAGCTGTAATACACCAGTGCGAGCCTTCATAGCCCAGTGGGAGCCGTCATACCACAGTGTGAGCCGTCATTCCCCAGTGCGAGTTGCCATAACCCAGTGCGAATCGTCATACCCCTGTGGAATCGGACAAACCCCAGTGCAAGTTGTAATATCACAGTGCGAGTCGTCATACCCCAGTGCGAGTTGTCATATCCCTGTGTGAGTCGCTATAACACTGTGAGTCGTCATACCCCAGTGTGAGCCTTCATACTCCAGTGCGAGTCATCATACCACAGTGGGAGCTGTCATAACAAATGCGTACCTTCATATTCCAGTATGAGCCGTCATACCCCAGTGTGAGCTATCATAATCCAGTGCAAGCCGTCATACCTCAGTGCGAGGCGATATACCTTAGAGCGAGCCGTCATACCACAGCCCAATCCATCATACCACAGTGCGAGCCATCATTCTCCAGTGCGAGCCAACATACCCCAGTGGGAGGCGTCAAAACGCAGTGCGAGCTGTCATACCCCAGTGCAAGGCGTCATATCCCAGTGTGAGCCGTCCTAGCTCAGTGGGAGCCGTCATACCCCAGTGTGAGGTTACATACCTCAGTGCGAGCCGTCATACCCCAGTGCGAGCCGTCATTTCCGAGTGTGAGTTGTCACACCCCAGTGTGAGTTGTCATACCCCAGTGTGAGTTGTCACACCCCAGTGTGAGTTGTCACACCCCAGTGCGTGCCGTCATACATCAGTGCGAGCCGTCATTTCCAATGTGAGCTGTCATACCCCAGTGTGAGCCGTCATATCAAAGTGTGAGCCGTCATGCCCCAATGCGAGCCATCATACCCCTGTGGGAGCCGACATACCCCAGTGCGAGACGTCATAACTCAGTGCAAATCGTCATACCCCAGTGGAATCCGTCAAACCCCAGTGCGAGTCGTAATATCCCAGTGCGAGCCATCATACCCCAGTGCGAGTTGTCATATCCCTGTGTGACTCATTATAACAGTGTGAGTTGTCATACCCCAGTGTGAGCCTTCATACCCCAGTGCGAGTCGTCATAACCCAGTGTGAGTCTTCATACCACAGTGCGAGTCGTCATACCACAGTGGAAGCTGTCATAACAAATGCGTACCTTCATATTCCAGTATGAGCCATCATACCCCAGTGTGAGCCATCATAACCCAGTGCGAGCAGTCATACAACAGTGCGAGGTGACATACCAATGAGCGAGCCGTCATACCACAGTGCGAGCCGTCATACCCCAGTGCAAGACGTCATACCCCAGTGCAAGACGTCATACCCCAGTGCGAGATGTAATGCCCCAGTGGGAGGCGTCAAACCCGCGTGCGAGCCGTCATATCCCAGTGCGAGGTGCCATACCCCAGTGCAAGCTGTCATACCCCAGTGCGAGCCGTCGTACTAAGTTGTGAGCTGTCATATCTCAGTGTGAGCCGTTATTCCACAGTGGGAGCCGCCATACCCCAGTGCGAGCTGTCATACCAAATGCGAGCCTTCATATTCCAGTATGAGCCGTCATACCACAGTGTGAGCCGTCATACTCTAGTGTGAGCCGTCATACCCCAGTGTGAGCTGTCATACCCCAGTGCGAGCCATCATACCCGAGTGTGAAGTCATTCCCCAGTGTTAGCTGTCATAACACAGGGCCAGCCGTCATACCCCAGTGCATGCCGTCATACCCCATTGCGAGCTGCCATAACCCAGTGGGAGCCGTCATATCCAATGTGAGCTGTCATACCCCAGTGTGAGCCGTCATACCACAGTGTGAGCCGTCATGCCCCAATGCGAGCCATCATACCCCTGTGGGAGCCGACATACCCCAGTGCGAGACGTCATACACGACTGTGAAGTCATACCCCAGTGTGAGTTGTAATATCCCAGTGCGAGCCATCATACCTCAGTGCGAACCGTCATATCCCAGTTTAAGCTCTCATACCCTAGTGTGAGCCGTCATACCCCAGAGCGAGCCGTGATTCCCCAGTGGGAGCTGTCAAACCCCAGTGCAAGCCGTCATACCCCAGTGCGAGCCGTCATACCACAGTGCGAGCCGTCATACCCCAGTGCGAGGCGACATACCTCAGAGTGAGCCGTCATACCACAGCACGAGCCGTCATACCACAGTGTGAGCAGTCATACCCCAGTGCGAGCCGACATACCCCAGTGGGATCGCCAAAACCCAGTGCGAGCCATCATACCACAGTGCAAGGCGTCATACCCCAGTGTGAGCCGTACTAACCCAGTGGGAGCTGTCATACCCCAGTGCGAGGCAACATACATCAGTGCGAGCCGTCATACCCCAGTGCGAGCCGTCATACTCCAGTGCAAGACGTCATACCCCAGTGCGAGCCTAATACCCAGTGGGAGGCGTCAAACCTGAGTGCGAGCCATCATATCCCAGTGCGAGGCGCCATACCCCAGTGCGAGCCGTCATACCCTAGTGCGAGCCGTCATACTCCAGTGTGAGCTGTCATACCCCAGTGCGAGCCATCAAACCCGAGTGTGAAGTCATACCCCAGTGTGAGCCGTCATAACCCAGTGGGAGCCATCATACCCCAGTGCGAGGCGACATACCTCAGTGCGAGCCGTCATACCTCAGTGCGAGCCATCATACCCCAGTGCAAGCCGTCCTACCCCAGTGCGAGCCGTCATACCCCAGTGCAAGTCGTCATACCCCAGTGGGAGGCATCAAACCCCTGTGCGAGCCGTCATACCCCAGTGCGAGGCGTCATACCCCAGTGCGAGCTGTCATACCCCACTGCGAGCCGTCAAACCCCAGTGTGAGCTGTCATATCCCAGTGTGAATTCATACCCCAGCAGGAGGCGTCAACCCCCATTACGAGCCGTCATACCCCAGTGCGAGCTGTCATACCCCACTGCGAGCCGTCAAACCCCAGTGTGAGCTGTCATACCCAAGTGTGAATTCATACCCCAGCAGGAGGCGTCAACCCCCATTACGAGCCGTCATATCCCAGTGCGAGGCGCCATAACCCAGTGCTAGACGTCATACTACACGGCGAGCAGTAATACACCAGTGCAAGCCTTCATAGCCCAGTGGGAGCCGTCATACCCCAGTGTGAGCTGTCATTTCCAAGTGCGAGTCGCCAAAACCCAGCGCGTGTCGTCATACCCCTGTGGAATCGGTCAAAACTCAGTGCAAGTCGTAATATCACAGTGCAAGTCGTCATACCCCAGTGCGAGTTGTCATATCCCTGTGTGAGTCGCTATAACACTGTGAGTCATCATACCCCAGTGTGAGCCATCATAATCCAGTGCAAGTCGACATACCCCAGTGCGAGGCGATATACCTGAGAGCGAGCCGTCATACCACAGCGTGATCCGTCATACCCCATTGCGAGCCGTCATACCCCAGTGCGAGCCAACATACCCCAGTGGGAGGTGTCAAAACACAGTGCGAGCTGTCATACCCTAGTGCAAGGCGTCATACCCCAGTGTGAGCCGTCCTAGCCCAGTGAGAGCCGTCATACCCCAGTGTGAGGCAACATAACTCAGTGCGAGCCGTAATACCACAGTGCGAGCCATCATACCCCAGTGCAAGACGTTATACCCCAGTGCGAGCCGTCATACCACATTGGGAGGCATCAAATCCCAGTGCGAGCCATCATACCCCAGTGCGAGGTGCCATACCCCAGTGCGAGCTGTCATACCCCAGTGCTAGACGTCATGCTCCAGTGTGAGCTAACATATCCCAGTGTGAGTCGTTATTCCACTTTGTGAGCCATCATACCCAAGTGCGAGACCTCATACTCCAGGGCGAGCTGTAATACACCAGTGCGAGCCTTCATACCCCAGTGGGAGCCGTCATACCCCAGTGTGAGCCGTCATTCCCCAGTGCGAGTCGCCATAACCCAGTGTGAATCGTCATACCCCAGTGGAATCGGTCAAACTCCAGTGCGAGTCGTCATACCCCAGTGTGAGTTGTCATATCCCTGTGTGAGTCGTTATAACACTGTGAGTCTTCATACCCCAGTGTGAGCCTTCATACCGCAGTGCGAGTCGTCATAACCCAGTCTGAGTCTTCATACCACAGTGCGAGTCTTCATACCAGAGTGGGAGCTGTCATAACAAATGCGAGCCTTCATATTCCAGTATGAGCCGTCATACCCCAGTGTTGTCCATCATACTCTAGTGCGAGCCGTCATACCCCAGTGCGAGGCGACATACCTCAGAGCGAGCCGTCATACCACAGCGCGAGCCGTTATACCCCAGTGCGAGCCGTCATATCCCAGTGCGAGCCGACATGCCCCAGTGGGAGGTGTCAAAACCCAGTGCGAGCCATCTTGCACCATTGATAGCTGCCATACCCCAGTGTGAATCGGCATATCCCAGTGTGAGCCATCATACCCCAGTGCGTGCCGTCAAACCCCAGTGCGAGCCAACATACCCCAGTGTGAGCCATGATACCCCAGTGCGAGCCATCATACCCCAATGTGAGCCGTCATTCCCCAGTGCGAGCCATCATACCCCAGCGGGAGCCGTCATACACCAGTGCGAGCCGTGATACCCGAGTGTGAAGTCATACCACAGTGTGAGTTATCACACCCTAGTGCGTGCCGTCATACCCCAGTGCGAGCTGTCATACACCAGTTCGAGCCATCATACACCAGTGCGAGCCATCATTCCCCAGTGCGAGCCATCATACCCCAGTGTGAGCCATCATATCCCAGTGGGAGCCTGAAATAAAGAATAGATATGCCTTTCTAATCTAGGCTTTATTAACTTTAAAATCCTGTAGCACATCTTTCCACACCCAGTCCCAACCAAAGCTGGAAAGAACTGAATTTAAGATGGCCACCACAAATCACATGACATCAACTACCAATGAGATTACAGCATATATCCCAAGGCAGGAAACAAACAACCAATCACAATACTTCTTACTAAACATAAATAATAATCACCACATTCACCCCTCCTTTTAAAATATACTCCAACCTAAATAACCTTTACAATTTATAATTAATTACTTACAACTAAAACTATGCACAGACAAGAATAAAACTATTCAACATGACACAATACTAAGTGAACAACAACAAATAGTAACATTGCACATAAGTATTAAGTATCTCTCAACTAAAACAATATAATATAATATTTCAACAATTTTAAAACATTACTATCAACTTAAAAGTCCATTTTCAATCGGTCGACCGGATATCTTGTTCGTGTCAACCTTCTTAACCTTGGTGAAATTCCTTGCCCTCCCACACCAGGAGACACAGAAGTATCTTCTGCAGGAAGGCTATCCATATCCCGATTTTCAACGGTTTCCGGATTAGAAATCCCATCAGAAGGTAAACTGGGACGGTCATAAACATCCATCGAGGGCTGACTAATAGAAGTATAATTATCTGCAATCGGATTGGAAATATTCGTAGTATCTGTAACAGCATCCACATTATCTGAATCATGACTATTGTTAATATCCTCAGAAGAGGGCTGGCCACCACAAGGAGCCAAGTCTTTAATTGAAACGGTACTTTCTTTCCCATCTTGGAATCGAATATGAGCATATTGGGAATTTGCCTCCAACAGCTCCACCTCCTCCACTAAAGGATCATATTTTGACAATCTAACATGGCGTCGAAGCAGCACAGGTCCCTGCATAGTAAGCCATGACGGTACCGAATATCCGGTAGTAGATCTCCGTGGATAGTTAAAGAGCCTTTCATGGGGGGTCACATTAGTAGCCGTTGAAAGCAATGATCTAATGGAATGCAGGGCATCAGGCAGTAGCATTTCCTACTGATAGCAAAATACTGCAGATGTTGGAAATCCGAAATAACAACAGAAAATGCTGGAAAAACTCAGCAGGTCAGGCAACATCCGTGGAGAGAAATTTGAGTTGACGTTTCGGGTTTGACCCTTCTTCAAAACTGGAGAGAAAAGGAACTAGATCGAAGGCAGGGCTGCGATCGGACAAAAGAATAAAAGAACCAAAAGAAGTAAAAGAGATTAGAAGCTAGACGAGATGGTAATAGGCTGGGATTAGGTGTAAAGTGTACTGGCAGGGCAAAAGATAGCTGCCAGGTGTGAGAGAGAAACAAAAGGAAAGGGGGGGGGGAGGAAAGGAGTGGAAAAATATAAGTAAAAATGAAATAGGGGCCGAGGTTATGATCTGAAATTGTTGAACTCGATATTGAGACCGGAAGGCTGCAGAGTGCCTAATCGGAAGATGAGGTGCTGTTCCTCGAGTTTACGTTGAGCTTCCGTGGAACAGTACAAGAGGCCAAGGACGGTGAGGTCCGTTCAGCCCGTAAGGGTGACCCCGAGCTTCCGGTCGCCTGTCATTTCAATTCACCGCTCCATTCCCACTCGGACCTCACCGTCCTTGGCCTCTTGTACTGTTCCACGGAAGCTCAACGTAAACTCGAGGAACAGCACCTCATCTTCCGATTAGGCACTCTGCAGCCTTCCGGTCTCAATATCGAGTTCAACAATTTCAGATCATAACCTCGGCCCCTATTTCATTTTTACTTATATTTTTCCACTCCTTTCCTCCCCCCCCCTTTCCTTTTGTTTCTCTCTCACACCTGGCAGCTACCTTTTGCCCTACCAGTACACTTTATACCTAATCCCAGCCTATTACCATCTCGTCTAGCTTCTAATCTCTTTTACTTCTTTTGGTTCTTTTATTCTTTTGTCCGATCGCAGCCCTGCCTTCGATCTAGTTCCTTTTCTCTCCAGTTTTGAAGAAGGGTCAAACCCGAAACGTCAACTCAAATTTCTCTCCACGGATGTTGCCTGACCTGCTGAGTTTTTCCAGCATTTTCTGTTGTTATTTATCATTTCCTACTGTGTATTCTTAAGGTTCCGGGATGTCAAAGCCAACATAACTGCCTTCCAGATCACCCCATTGTATCGTTCGCACTGTCCATTACCCTGGGGATTATACAGGGTAGTTCTACTAGTAGAAATTCCCCGACTCTGAAGGTATTCCTTCAACTGGGAAGACATAAAAGAACTTCCCTGATCCGAATGGATATACGCAGGCATCCCAAAGATGACAAAAAGTTGAGTCAGACATTTGATAACTGTAGCAGCTGATACATCTGCGCAAGGAAAAGCAAAAGGGAACCTTGAAAACTCATCCACAACAGTAAATATATATCGGTTTTGAGTAGTTGAAGGAAGAGGCCCCTTAAAATCGACGCTCAAACGTTCAAAAGGAGAAGTAGCCTTTATAAGATGAGCTCGTTGAGGCTTAAAGAAATTCGGTTTACACCGAGCACAGATAGAACATGATGAAATCATCCGCTTGATGTCTTCAACTGAAAAGGGCAAATTCTTACTGCGTACGAAGTGTATCATCCTCGTAACCCCAGGATGGCATAAGGCATTGTGAAGATTAATAAGCGTATCTCCGTGAATCACAGAACAATAAGCCCTCGACAGCGCATCAGCAGCAACATTATCCTTCCCCGGACGATAAACTATATCAAAATGGTAACATGCCAACTCAATCCTCCACCTCATTATTTTATCATTCTTAATCTTTCCAAAATGTTTGACATCAAACATAAAGGACACAGACTTTTGATCAGTTACCAACGTAAAATGTCACCCCGATAAATAATGTCTCCATTTACGCAGTGCTTCTACTATTGCATACGCCTCTTTCTCTGTTGAAGAATGCCTTTTTTCACTATTGTTCAAGGTACGTGAGAAAAAGGCCACAGGTCTTCCATTTTGGTTCAGAGTAGCCCCAATTGCAAAATCAGAAGCGTCCATCTCAATCACAAAAGGAACCTGCTCATCAATAGAATGCACAACTGCTCCAAGGATATCCTTTTTAAAATTATCAAAACACGTCCTGGCCTCCCATGATAGAGGATATGTCGTAACCCGAATAAGAGGCCGGATCTTCTGTGAAAAATTTGCAATCCAATTAGAATAATAAGAAAACAGTCCAACAATTCGTTGCAAAGCCTTAGAATTAGTAGGACAAGGTAAATCAATCAATGGTCGCAGACGTTCTGGATCTGGTTTAATCTTGTTTCCCAAGATAATATACCCCAATAGATTTACCTCAGTGGTCGAAAAGATACACTTCTCTTTATTAAAAGTTAAACCAACTTTTTCCGCAGCTTGAAGGAATCTTTTTAAATTAGAATCATGCTCCACCCTTGATTTGCCACACACTGTGACGTCATCTAAGTATGAAAAGGCGTCAGAGAGAGAGTTATCACTTATAAAAGCATCCATTGCCCGTTGAAAACAAGCAACACCATTAGCAACACCAAATGGTATTCGGCAAAACTGATACAGCTTTCCGCCAGCCTCAAAGGCCGTATATGGTTGATCCTTCTTAACAATAGGAATCTGATGATAAGCACTCTTTAAGTCAATAGTGCTAAAAACCTTATACTGAGATACTTTGTTGATAAGCTCATCAATCTTAGGCAAGGGGTACGCATCTAATTGAGTATACCTATTAATAGTTTGGGAATAGTCTATCACCATTCGTTTCTTATGTCTCTCGTTAGTCGTGACAACTACCTGTGCTCGCCAAGGCGAACAACTATGTTCAATGATTCCTTCCAATAAGAGACGTTGAACTTCAGAATTAATAAATTCTCTATCCTGACTGCTATACCTTCTTGACTTGGTAGCAATTGGCTTACAATCCAGCATCAAATTGGAAAAAAGTGATAATGGAGAAATGGATAAAGAGGTTAATCCACAAATAGATAAAGGTGGCTTAGTCCCTCCAAATGAAAAACTGAGAGACTCGTGTAACTGAAGCACATCATGACCAATCAAAATATCCGCACAGAGATTAGGCAAAACAGATAGGCGTATATCAGTATACGTATTACCTAGAAGAATCAATTTCACAAAGCAACAACCAGCTACTTGTGAAGTGAGAGTCGTCTGAGCCATACACACCTGATACGTAACAGGCGAAATTTTCAAATGCTTCTCCTTCGCAAACTGAAGACTTATAAAACTCTCGGTACTGCCCGTATCTATAAGGGCCTTCACTTCCAACCCATTAACTTGGGCCGTAACTATAGCTTTGTTTAGGCCATGAGCAAATGCAGCAGAAATTGATGCAATAAACGCCCTATCTAAAGGCTGAATAGTCACAGAGGAGGTAATTGAACCTGATGATTTACACACACGTGCGTAATGACCTCTCTTGCCGCATTTACTACACACAGCCTCCCGAGCAGGACACTTCAGACGAGGGTGCCGGACGTTCCCACAAAAATAACACTTCTGAATCCGAGAGGCAACAGCCGCCGAAGTAGAAACTGTTTCAGAATCTAGTAAACCACTCCTATTAAGTCCACATAATTCCTTTTCATCCGGAACTGCCGAAACCACAGTCGCAGGCCAATTAAAAAGAGCATAAGAATCCGAACTTCTCTGAGCCACATCCAATGTAGAAGCTTGCTCAAAAGCACTCTTAAGATCCAAAGTCTTATTTTCTAACAACCGCTGACGAATTGATCTAGACAGTAATCCATTAATAAAAGCATCCCGTACCGATTCTTCCTTATATTCTTCAGCCGTCACAGCCTTATAATTACAGTTAACACTAAGGCACCGAAGTGCTTGTAAATAAGTATCCAAAGATTCTCCCACCTGCTGCCTACGGGCAGATAGAAGGTGACGTGCAAATACCTCATTCTTTGGTTTAACAAAAATCTTTTCCAATGTAGAAATAGCCACTTCGTAAGTTTTACAGTCGAAAATATACTTATACACATCTGGAGCAATGTAGTTGCTCAGCATATTCAGCTTATTTAGAGACTCTTGATCCAACACGCCCAAAACGTTTTTAAATGTACAATACCAGTGTTTCCATTTATCATCCACTCCAGCAGAATTAGGGTCAGCATTGAATCATTCTGGTTGAAGATATCGCTCCATTCTGACATAAAGTTAATAAATTGAAATAAAGAATAGATTTGCCTTTCTAATCTAGGCTTTATTAACTTTAAAATCCTGTAGCACATCTTTCCACACCCAGTCCCAACCAAATCAGGAAAGAACTGAATTTAAGATGGCCACCACAAATCACATGACATCAACTACCAATGAGATTACAGCATATATCCCAAGGCAGGAAACAAACAACCAATCACAATACTTCTTACTAAACATAAAGAATAATCACCACAGAGCCATCATACCCCAGTGCGAGCCGTCATTTCCGAGTGTGAAGTCATACCCCAGTGTGAGTTGTTACACCCCAGTGCTTGCCGTCATACCCCAGTGTTTGCCTTCATACATCAGTGCGAGCCGTCATATCCACTGTGAGCTGTCATACCCCAGTGTGAGCCGTCATACCACAGTGTGAGCCGTCATACCCCAATGCGAGCCATCATACACCTGTGGGAGCCGACATACCCCAGTGCGAGACGTTATAGACGAGTGTGAAGTCATACCCCAGTGTGAGTTGTCATACCCCAGTGCGAGCCATCATACCTCAGTGCGAGCCATCATACACCATTGCGAGCCGTCATACCACAGTGCGAGCCGTCATACCCCAGTGCGAGGCAACATACCTCAGAGCGAGCTGTCATACCACAGCGCGAGCCATCATACCCCAGTGCGAGCCGTCATACCCCAGTGCGAGCCGACATACCCCAGTGGGAGGCGTCAAAACCCAGTGCGAGCCGTCATACCCCAGTGCAAGGCGTCATACCCCAGTGTGAGCCGTACTAACCCAGTGGGAGCTGTCATACCCCAGTGTGAGGCAACATACATCAGTGCGAGCCGGCATACCCCAGTGCGAGCCATCATACCCCAGTGCAAGACGTCATACTCCAGTGCGAGCCTAATACCCAGTGGGAGGCGTCAAGCCTGAGTGCGAGCCATCATATCCCAGTGCGAGGCGCCATACCCAAGTGTGAGCCGCCATACCCCAGTGCGAGCCATCATACTCCAGTGTGAGCTGTCGTATCCCAGTGTGAGCTGTTATTCCACAGTGGGAGCCGCCATACCCCAAGGCGAGCCGTCATACCAAATGCGAGCCTTCACCTTCCAGTATGAGCCGTCATACCACAGTGTGAGCCGTCATACCCCGGTGTGAGCCGTCATAACACAGTGGGAGACGTCATACTCCAGTGCGAGGCAACATACCTCAGTGCGAGCTGTCATACCCCACTGCGAGTCGTCAAACCCCAGTGTGAGCCGTCATACCCCAGTTTGAGCTGTCATAGCCCAGTGTGAGTTGTCATACCTAAGTGTGAATTCCTACTCCAGTAGGAGGCGTCAACACCCAATACGAGCCGTCATATCCCAGTGCGAGGCGCCATACCCCAGTGCTAGACGTCATACTCCAGGGCGAGCAGTAATACACCAGTGCGAGCCTTCATAGCCCAGTGGGAGCCGTCATACCCCAGTGTGAGCTGTCACTCCCCAGTGCGAGTCGCCATAACCCAGTGCGAGTTGTCATACCCCTGTGGAATCGGTCAAACCCCAGTGTAAGTCGTAATATCACAGTGCGAGTCGTAATACCCCAGTGCGAGTTGTCATATCCCTGTGTGAGTCGCTATAACACTGTGAGTCGTCATACGCCAGTGTGAGCCGTCATACCCCAGTGTGAGCCATCTTAATCCAGTGCAAGCCGTCATACCCCAGTGTGAGGCGATATACCTCAGAGCGAGCCATCATACCACAGCGCGATCCGTCATACCGCAGTGTGAGCAGACATACCCCAGTGGGAGGCGTCAAAACCCAGTGCGAGCCGTCATACCCCAGTGCAAGGCATCATACCCCAGTGTGGGCCGTACTAGCCCACTGGGAGCTGTCATACCCCAGTGTGAGGCAACATACATCAGTGCAAGCTGTCATACCCCAGTGCGAGCCGTCATACCCCAGTGCAAGACGTCATACCCCAGTGCGAGCCATCATACCCCAGTGCGAGCCGTCCTACCCCAGTGCGAGCCGGCATACCCCAGTGCGAGCCGTCATACCCCAGTGGGAGGCATCAAACCCCTGTGCGAGCCGTCATACCTCAGTGCGAGTTGTCATACCCCACTGCGAGCTGTCAAACCCCAGTGTGAGCTGTCATATCCCAGTGTGAGCCGTCATACCCCAGTGTGAGCTGTCACACACCAGTTTGAGCCATCATACCCCAGTGCGAGCTTTCATACCCAAGTGTGAATTCATACCCCATTAGGAGGTGTCAACCCCCATTGCGTGCCGTCATATCCCAGTGCGAGGTGCCATACCGTAGTGTTAGACGTCATTCTCCAGGGCGAGCAGTAATACACCAGTGCAAGCATTCATAGCCCAGTGGGAGCCGTCATTCCCCAGTGCGAGTCGCCATAACCCAGTGAGAGTCGTCATTCCCCTGTGGAATCGGTCAAACCACAGTGCAAGTCGTAATATCACAGTGCGAGTCGTCATACCCCTGTGCAAGTTGTCATATCCCTGTGTGAGACCCTATAACACTGTGAGTTGTCATACCCCAGTGTGAGCCTTCATACCCCAGTGCGAGTCATCATAACCAAGTTTGAGACTTCATACCAAAGTGCAAGTCATCATAACACAGTGGGAGTTTTAATAACAAATGCGTACCTTCATATTCCAGTGTGAGCCGTCATACCCCAGTGTGAGCCATCTTAATCCAGTGCAAGCCGTCATACCCCAGTGCGAGGCGATATACCTTATAGTGAGCCGTCATACCACAGCACGATCCATCATACCCCAGTGCGAGCCGACATACCCAAGTGCGAGCTGACATACCCCAGTGGGAGGCGTCAAAACACAGTGCGAGCCGTCATACCCCAGTGCAAGGCGTCATACCCCAGTGTGAGCCGTCCTAGCCCAGTGGGAGCCGTCATACCCCAGTGTGAGGCAACATACCGCAGTGCGAGCCGTCATACCACAGTGCGAGCCGTCATACCCCAGGACGAGCCGTCATACCCCAGTGGGAGGCGTCAAACCCCAGTGGAAGCCTTCATACCCCAGTGCGAGTTGTCATATCCCTGTGTGAGTCGTTATAACACTGTGAGTCGTCATAACCCAGTGCGAGTCGTCATACCACAGTGCGAGTCATCACACCACAGTGGGAGTTGTCATAACAAATGCGAGCCTTCATATTCCAGTATGAGCCGTCATACCCCAGTGTTATCCATCATACCGCAGTGCGAGCCGTCATACCCCAGTGCGAGGCGACATACCACAGAGCGAGCCGTCATACCACAGCGCGAGCCGTCATACCCCAATGCGAGCCGTCATATCCCAGTGCGAGCCGACATACCACAGTGGGAGGCGTCAAAACCCAGTGCGAGCCATCTTGCACCAGTGATAGCGGCCATACCCCAGTGTGAGTCGGCATATCCCAGTGTGAGCCGTCGTACCCCAGTGCGTGCCATCAAACCCCAGTGGAAGCCATCATACCTCAGTGTGAGCCATGATACCCCAGTGCGAGCCATCATACCCCAGTGGGAGCCGTCATTCCCCAGTGTGAGCCGTCATACCCCAGTGGGAGCCGTCATACACCAGTGCGAGCCGTCATACCCGAGTGTGAATTCATACCACAGTGTGAGGCATCACACCCTAGTGCATGCCGTCATACCCCAGTGCGAGCCGTCATTCACCAGTGCGAGCCTTCATATCCCAGTATGAGCCGTCATACCCCAGTGCGAGCCATCATTCCCCAGTGCGAGCCATCATGCCCCAGTGTGTGCCATCATATCCCAGTGGGAGCCGTCATACCCCAGTGCAATCCGTCATTTCCGAGTGTGAATTCATACCCCAGTGTGAGTTGTCACACCCCAGTGCGTGCCGTCATACCGCAGTGTGAGCTGTCATACCCCAATGTGAGCCGTCATACCCCTTTGGGAGCTGACATACCCCAGTGCGAGACGTCATACACGAGTGTGAAGTCATACCCCAGTGTGAGTGGTCATACCCCAGTGCGAGCCGTCATACTTCAGTGCGAGCCGTCATACCCCAGTGCGAGCCGTCATACCCCAGTTTGAGCTCTAATACCCTAGTGTGAGCCGTCATACCCCAGTGCGAGCTGTCATACTCCAGTGTGAGCTGTCATAATCCAGTGTGAGCTGTCATACCCCAGTGCGAGCCATCAAACCCGAGTGTGAAGTCATACCCCAGTGTGAGCTGTCATAACCCGGTGCGAGCCGTCATACCCCAGTGCATGCCGTCATACACCATTGCGAGCCGTCATAACCCAGTGGGAGCCATCATACCCCAGTGCGAGGCGACATACCTCAGTGCGAGCCGTCATACCCCAGTGCAAGCCATCATACCCCAGTGCAAGCCGTCCTACCCCAGTGCGAGCCGTCATACCCCAGTGCGAGTCGTCATACCCCAGTGCGAGTCATCATACCCCTGTGCGAGCCGTCACACCCCAGTGCGAAGCGTCATACCCCAGTGCGAGCTGTCATACCCCACTGCGAGCCGTCACACCCCAGTGTGAGCTGTCATATCCCAGTGTGAATTCATACCCCAGTAGGAGGCGTCAACCCCCATTACGAGCCATCATATCCCAGTGCGAGGCGCCATACCCCAATACTAGACGTCATACTACAGGGCGAGCAGTAATACACCAGTGCGAGCCTTCATAGCCCAGTGGGAGACGTCATACCCAAGTGTGAGCCGTCATTTCCAAGTGCGAGTCGCCAAAACCCGGTGCGAATCGTCATACCTCTGTGGAATCGGTCAAACCCCAGTGCAAGTCGTAATAGCACAGTGCGAGTCGTCATATCCCAGTGTGAGTTGTCATATCCCTGTGTGAGTCGCTATAACACTGTGAGTCGCCATACGGCAGTGTCAGCCTTCATACCCCAGTGTGAGCCATCATAATCCAGTGCAAGTCGACATACCCCAGTGCGAGGCGATATACCTGAGAGCGAGCCGTCATACCACAGCGTGATCCGTCATACCCCATTGCGAGCCGTCATACCCCAGTGCGAGCCAACATACCCCAGTGGGAGGCGTCAAAACACAGTGCGAGCTGTCATAACACAGTGCAAGGCGTCATACCCCAGTGTGAGCCGTCCAAGCCCAGTGAGAGCCGTCATACCACAGTGTGAGGCAACATAACTCAGTGCGAGCCGTAATACCACAGTGCGAGCCGTCATACCCCAGTGCAAGACGTCATACCTCAGTGTGAGCCGTCATACCACATTGGGAGGCGTCAAATCCCAGTGCGAGCCTTTATACCCCAGTGCGAGGTGCCATACCCCAGTGCGAGCCGTCATACCCCACTGCTAGACGTCATGCTCCAGTGTGAGCTAACATATCCCAGTGTGAGTCGTTATTCCACTTTGTGAGCCATCATACCCAAGTGCGAGACCTCATACTCCAGGGCGAGCTGTAATACACCAGTGCGAGCCTTCATACCCCAGTGGGAGCCGTCATACCCCAGTGTGAGCCATCTTTCCGCAGTGCGAGTCGCCATAACCCAATGCGAATCGTCATACCCCAGTGGAATCAGTCAAACCCCAGTGCGAGTCGTAATATCCCAGTGCGAGCCATCTTACCCCAGTGTGAGTTGTCATATCCCTGTGTGAGTCGTTATAACACTGTGAGTTGTCATACCCCAGTGTGAGCCTTCATACCGCAGTGCGAGTCATCATAACCCAGTGTTATCCATCATACCCCAGTGCGAGCCGTCATACCCCAGTGCGAGGCGACATACCTCAGAGCGAGCCGTCATACCACAGCGCGAGCCGTCATACCCCAGTGCGAGCCGTCATATCCCAGTGCGAGCCGACATACCCCAGTGGGAGGTGTCAAAACCCAGTGCGAGCCATCTTGAACCAGTGATAGCTGCCATACCCCAGTGTGAGTCGGCATATCCCAGTGAGAGCCGTCGTACCCCAGTGTGAGCCATCATACCCCAGTGTGAGCCGTGATACCCCAGTGCGAGCCATCATACCCCAGTGCGAGCCTTCATACCCCAGTGCGAGCCATCATACCCGAGTGCGAAGTCACACCCCAGTGCGAGCCATCATACCCCATTCTGAGCCATCATACCCCAGTGCGTGCCGTCATACCCAGTGCGAGCCGTCATTCCCCAGTGCGAGCCATCATACCCCAGTGTGAGCCATCATATCCCAGTGCGAGCCATCATACCCCGGTGCGAGCCGTCATTTCCGAGTGTGAAGTCATACCCCAGTGTGAGTTGTCACACCCCAGTGCTTGCCGTCATACCCCAGTGTTTGCCGTCATACATCAGTGCGAGCCGTCATATCCAATGTGAGCTGTCATACCCCAGTGCGAGCCGTCATACCTCAGTGCGAGCCGTCATACCCCAGTGCGAGCCGTCATACCACAGTGCGAGCCGTCACACCCCAGTGCAAGGCGACATACCTCAGAGCGAGCCGTCATACCACAGCGCGAGCCATCATACCCCAGTGCGAGCCGTCATACCCCAGTGCGAGCCGACATACTCCAGTGGGAGGCGTCAAAACCCAGCGCGAGCCGTCATACCCCAGTGCAAGGCATCATACCCGAGTGTGAGCCGCACTAACCCAGTGGGAGCTGTCATACCCCAGTGCGAGCCAACATACATTAGTGCGAGCCATCATACCCCAGTGCGAGCCGTCATACCCCAGTGCAAAACGTCACACCCCAGTGTGAGCCTAATACCCAGTGGGAGGCGTCAAACCCGAGTGCGAGCCATCATATCTCAGTGCGAGGCGCCATACCCCAGTGCAAGCCGTCATAGCCCAGTGCGAGCCATCATACTCCAGTGTGAGCTGTCGTATCCCAGTGTGAGCCGTTATTCCACAGTGGGAGACGCCATACCCCAAGGCGAGCCGTCATACCAAATGTGAGCCTTCATATTCCAGTGTGAGCCGTCATACCAGAGTGTGAGCCGTCATACCCCGGTGTGAGCCATCATAACCCAGTGTGAGCCATCATACCCCAGTGCGAGCCATCAAACCCGAGTGTGAAGTCATAACCCAGTGTCAGCTGTCATAACCCAGTGCGAGCCATCATACCACAGTGCAAGCCGCCATACACCATTGCGAGCCGTCATAACCCAGTGGGAGCCGTCATATCCCAGTGCGAGGCGCCATACCCAGTGCTAGACGTCATACTCCAGGTCGAGCAGTAATACACCAGTGCGAGCCTTCATAGCCCAGTGGGAGCCGTCATACCCCAGTGTGAGCCGTCATTCCCCAGTGCGAATCGCCATAACCCAGTGCGAGTCGTCATACCCCTGTGGAATCAGTCAAACCCCAGTGCAAGTCGTAATATCACAGTGCGAGTCATCATACCCCAGTGCGAGTTGTCATATCCCTGTGTGAGTCGCTATAACACTGTGAGTCGTCATACGCCAGTGTGAGCCGTCATACCCCAGTGTGAGCCATCTTAATCCAGTGCAAGCCATCATACCCCAGTGTGAGGCGATATACCTCAGAGCGAGCCATCATACCACAGCGCGATCCGTCATACCGCAGTGCGAGCCGACATACCCCTGTGGGAGCCGACATACCCCAGTGCGAGACGTCATACACGAGTGTGAAGTCATACCCCAGTGTGAGTTGTCATACCCCAGTGCGAGCCGTCATACCGCAGTGCGAGCCGTCATACCCCAGTGCGAGCCGTCGTACCCCAGTTTGCGCTCTAATACCCTAGTGTGAGCCGTCATACCCCAGAGTGAGCCGTGATTCCCCAGTGGGAGCTGTCAAACCCCAGTGCGAGCCGTCATACCGCAGTGCGAGCCGTCATATCCCAGTGCGAGGCGCCACACCGCAGTGCTAGACATCATACTCCAGGGCGAGCAGTAATACACCAGTGCGAGCCTTCATAGCCCAGTGGGAGCCGTCATACCCCAGTGTGAGTTGTCATTCCCCAGTGCGAGTCGCCATAACACAGTGCGAGTCATCATACCCCTGCAGAATCGGTCAAACCCCAGTGCAAGTCGTAATATCACAGTGCAAGTCGTCATACCCCAGTGCGAGTTGTCATATCCCTGTGTGAGTCGCTATAACACTGTGAGTTGTCATACCCCAGTGTGAGCCTTCATACCCCAGTGCGAGTCATCATAACCCAGTGTGAGTCTTCATACCACAGTGCGAGCCATCATACCACAGTGGGAGCTGTCATAACAAATGCGTACCTTCATATTCCAGTATGAGCCGTCATACCCCAGTGAGAGCCATCTTAATCCAGTGCAAGCCATCATACCCCAGTGCGAGACGATATACCTCAGAGCGAGCCGTCATACCACAGCGCGATCCGTCATACCCCAGTGCGAGCCGACATACCCCAGTGGGAGGCGTCAAAACCCAGTGTGAGCCGTCATACCCCAGTGCAAGGCGTCATTCCCCAGTGTGAGCCGTACTAACCCACTGGGAGCTGTCATACCCCAGTGTGAGGGAACATACATCAGTGCAAGCCATCATACCCCAGTGCGAGACGTCATACCCCAGTGCAAGACGTCATACCCCAGTGCGAGCCATCATACCCCAGTGCGAGCCGTCCTACCCCAGTGCAAGCCGGCATACCCCAGTGTGAGCCGTCATACCCCAGTGCGAGCCGTCATACCCCAGTGGGAGGCATCAAACCCCTGTGCGAGCCATCATACCCCAGTCCGAGGCATCATACCCCAGTGCGAGCTGTCATACCCCACTGCGAGCCGTCAAACCCCAGTGTGAGCTGTCACATCCCAGTGTGAGCCTTCATACCCCAGTGCAAGCTGTCATACCCAAGTGTGAATTCATACCCCAGTAGGAGGCGTCAACCCCCATTGCGAGCCATCATATTGCAGTGCGAGGTGCCATTCCCCAGTGCTGGACGTCATTCTCCAGGGCGAGCAGTAATACACCAGTGCGAGCCTTCATAGCCCAGTGGGAGCCGTCATTCCCCAGTGAGAGTCGCCATAACTCAGTGCGAGTCGTCATACCCCTGTGGAATCGTTCAAACCCCAGTGCAAGTCATAACATCACAGTGCGAGTTGTCATACCCCAGTGTGAGTTGTCATATCCCTGTGTGAGTCGCTATAACACTGTGAGCCTTCATACCCCAGTGCGAGTCATCATAACCCAGTGTGAGACTTCATACCACAGTGCGAGTCATCATACCACAGTGGGAGCTGTCATAACAAATGCGTACCTTCATATTCTAGTGCAATCCGTCATAACCCAGTGTGAGGCGATATAACTTAAAGCGAGCCGTCATATCACAGCGCGATCCGTCATACCCCAGTGCGAGCCGACATACCCCAGTGCGAGCTGACATACCCCAGTGGGAGGTGTCAAAACACAGTGCGAGCCGTCATACCCCAGTGCAAGGCGTCATACCCCAGTGTGAGCCGTCCTAGCCCAGTGGGAGCCGTCATACCCCAGTGTGAGGCATCATACCCCAGTGCGAGCCGTCATACCTCAGTGCGAGCCGTTATACCACAGTGCGAGTCGTCATACCACAGTGCGAGCCGTCATACCCCAGTGCGAGGCGACATACCTCAGAGCGAGCCGTCATACCACAGCGCGAGCCGTCATACCCCAGTGCGAGCCGTCATACCCCAGTGCAAGCCGACATACCCCAGTGGGAGGCGTCAAACCCAGTGCAAGCCGTCATACCCCAGTGCAAGGCATCATACCCCAGTGTGAGCCGTACTAACCCAGTGGGAGCTGTCATACCCCAGTGTGAGGCAACATAATTTACTGCGAGCCATCATACCCCAGTGCGAGCCGTCATACCCCAGTGCAAGACGTCATACCCCAATGCGAGCCTAATACCCAGTGGGAGACGTCAAACCCGAGTGCGAACCATCATATCCCAGTGCGAGGCGCCATACCCCAGTGCGAGCCGTCATACCCCAGTGCGAGCCATCATACTCCATTGTGAGCTGTCGTATCCCATGTGAGCCGTTATTCCACAGTGGGAGCCGCCATACACAAAGGTGAGCCGTCATACCAAATGCGAGCCTTCATATTCCAGTATGAGCCGTCATAGCACAGTGTGAGCCGTCATACCCCGGTGTGAGCCGTCATAACCCAGTGTGAGCTGTCATACCCCAGTGCGAGCCATCAAACCCGAGTGTGAAGTCATACCCCAGTGTGAGCTGTCATAACCCAGTGCGAGCAGTCATACCCCAGTGCATGCCGTCATATACCATTGTGAGCCGTCATAACACAGTGCGAGCCGTCATACCGCAGTGCGAGCCGTCATACCGCAGTGCGAGCCGTCATACCGCAGTGCGAGCCGTCCTACCCCAGTGCGAGGCGTCATACCCCAGTGTGAGCTGTCATATCCCAGTGTGAGCCGTCATACCCCAGTGTGATCCGTCATACCCCAGTTTGAGCCATCATACCCCAGTTTGAGCCGTCATAGCCCAGTGTGAGTTGTCATACCTAAGTGTGAATTCCTACCCCAGTAGGAGGCGTCAATCCCCAATACGAGCCGTCATATCCCAGTGCGAGGCGCCATACCCCAGTGCTAGACGTCATACCCCAGGGCGAGCAGTAATATACCAGTGCGAGCCGTCATAGCCCAGTGGGAGCTGTCATACCCCAGTGTGAGCTGTCACTCCCCAGTGCGAGTCGCCTTAACCCAGTGCGAATCGTCATACCCCTGTGGAATCAGTCAAACCCCAGTGCAAGTCGTAAAATCACAGTGCGAGTCGTAATACTCCAGTGCGAGTTGTCATATCCCTGTGTGAGTCGCTATAACACTGTGAGTCATCATACGCCAGTGTGAGCCGTCATACCCCAGTGTGAGCCATCTTAATCCAGTGCAAGCCGTCATACCCCAGTGTGAGGCGATATACCTCAGAGCGAGCCGTCATACCGCAGTGCGAGCCGACATACCCCAGTGGGAGGCATCAAAACCCAGTGCAAGGCGTCATACCCCAGTGTGGGCCGTACTAACCCACTGGGAGCTATCATACCCCAGTGTGAGGCAACATACATCAGTGCGAGCCGTCATACCACAGTGCGAGCCGTCATACCCCAGTGCAAGACGTTATACCCCAGTGCGAGCCGTCATACCCCAGTGGGAGGCGTCAAACCCCAGTGCGAGCCTTCATACCCCAGTGCGAGGCGTCATACCCCAGTGCGAGCCGTCATACCCCAGTGCAAGCCGTCCTACCCCAGTGCGAGGCGTCATACCCCAGTGCGAGTCGTCATACCCCAGTGGGAGGCATCAAACCCCTGTGCGAGCCGTCATACCCCAGTGCAAGGCGTCATACCCCAGTGCGAGCTGTCATACCCCACTGCGAGCCGTCAAACCCCAGTGTGAGCTGTCATATCCCAGTGTGAATTCATACCCCAGTAGGAGGCGTCAACCCCCATTACGAGCCATCATATCCCAGTGCGAGGCGCCATACTACAGGGCGAGCAGTAATACACCAGTGCGAGCCTTCATAGCCCAGTGGGAGACGTCATACCATAGTGTGAGCCGTCATTTCCAAGTGCGAGTCGCCAAAGCCCAGTGCGAGTCGTCATACCCCTGTGGAATCGGTCAAACCCCAGTGCAAGTCGTAATATCACAGTGCGAGTCATCATACCCCAGTGAGAGTTGTCATATCCCTGTGTGAGTCGCTATAACACTGTGAGTCGTCATACGGCAGTGTGAGCCTTCATACCCCAGTGTGAGCCATCATAATCCAGTGCAAGTCGTCATAGCCCAGTGCGAGGCGATATACCTGAGAGTGAGCCGTCATACCACAGCGTGACCCGTCATACCCCATTGCGAGCCGTCATACCCCAGTGCGAGCCAACATACCCCAGTGCGAGGCGTCATACCCCAGTGCGAGCTGTCATACCCCACTGCGAGCTGTCAAACCCCAGTGTGAGCTGTCATATCCCAGTGTGAGCCGTCATACCACAGCGCGATACATCATACCACAGTGCGAGCCGACATACCCCAGTGCGAGCTGACATACCCCAGTGGGAGGCGTCAAAACACAGTGCGAGCTGTCATACCCCAGTGCAAGGCGTCATACCCCAGTGTGAGCCGTACTAGCCCAGTGGGAGCCGTCATACCCCAGTGTGAGGCAACATACCACAGTGCAAGCCGTCATACCACAGTGCGAGCCGTCATACCCCAGTGGGAGGCGTCAAACCCCAGTGCGAGCCTTCATACCCCAGTGCGAGTTGTCATATCCCTGTGTGAGTCGTTATAACACTGTGAGTCATCATATTCCAGTATGAGCCGTCATACCCCAGTGTTATCCATCATACGGCATTGCGAGCCGTCATACCCCAAAGCGAGGCGACATACCACAGAGCGAGCCGTCATACCACAGCGCGAGCCGTCATATCCCAGTGCGAGCCGACATACCCCAGTGGGAGGCGTCAAAGCCCAGTGCGAGCCATCTTGCACCAGTGATAGCGGCCATACTCCAGTGTGAGTCGGCATATCCCAGTGTGAGCCGTCGTACCCCAGTGCGTGCCATCAAACCCCAGTGTGAGCCATCATACCTCAGTGTGAGCCATAATACCCCAGTGCGAGCCATCATACACCAATGTGAGCCGTCATTCCCCAGTGCGAGCCATCAAACCCCAGTGGGAGCCGTCATACACCAGTGCGAGCCGTCATACCCAAGTGTGAAATCATACCACAGTGTGAGTTATCACACCCTAGTGCATGCCGTCATACCCCATTGCGAGCCGTCATACACCAGTGCGAGCCATCCTATCCCAGTGTGAGCTGTCATACCCCAGTGTGAGCCATCATTCCCCAGTGCGAGCCATCATGCCCCAGTGTGAGCCATCATATCCCAGTGGGAGCCATCATACCCCAGTGCAAGCCGTCATTTCCGAGTGTGAAGTCATACCCCAGTGTGAGTTGTCACACCCGAGTGCGTGCCATCATACCCCAGTGTTTGCCGTCATACATCAGTGCGAGCCTTCATATCCAATGTGAGCTGTCATACCCCAGTGTGAGCCGTCATACCGCAGTGTGAGCCGTGATACACCAATGCGAGCCATCATACCCCTGTGGGAGCCGATATACCCCAGTGCGAGACGTCATACACGAGTGTGAAGTCATACCCCAGTGTGAGCTGTCATACCCCAGTGCGAGCCGTCATACCTCAGTGCGAGCCGTCATACCCCAGTGCAAGCCGTCATACCCCAGTTTGCGCTCTAATACCCTAGTGTGAGCTGTCATACCCCAGTTTGAGCCGTCATACCCCAGTGTGAGCTGTCATACCCCAGTTTGAGCCGTCATACCCCAGTTTGAGCCGTCATACCCCAGTGTGAGCCGTCATACCCCAGTTTGAGCCGTCATACCCCAGTGTGAGCCGTCATACCCCAGTGTGAGCCGTCATACCCCAGTGCGAGCTGTCATACCCAAGTGTGAATTCATACCCCAGTAGGAGGCGTCAACCCCCATTACAAGCCGTCATATCCCAGTGCGAGGCGCCATACCCCAGTGCTAGACGTCATACTCCAGGGCGAGCAGTAATACACCAGGGCGAGCCTTCATAGCCCAGTGGGAGCCGTCATACCCCAGTGTGAGCTGTCATTCCCCAGTGCGAGTCGCCATAACACAGTGCGAGTCATCATACCCCTGTGGAATCGGTCAAACCCCAGTGCAAGTCGTAATATCACAGTGCGAGTCGTCATACCCCAGTGCGAGTTGTCATATCCCTGTGTGAGTTGCTATAACACTATGAGTTGTCATACCCCAGTGTGAGCCTTCATACTCCAGTGCGAGTCATCATAACCCAGTGTGAGTCTGCATACCACAGTGCGAGTCATCATACCACAGTGGGAGCTGTCATAACAAATACATACCTTCATATTCCAGTATGAGCTGTCATACCTCAGTGAGAGCCATCTTAATCCAGTGCAAGCCGTCATACCCCAGTGCGAGACGATATACCTCAGAGCGAGCCGTCATACCACAGCGCAATCCGTCATACCCCAGTGCGAGCCGACATACCCCAGTGGGAGGCGTCAAAACCCAGTGCGAGCCGTCATACCCCAGTGAAAGGCGCCATTCCCCAGTGTGAGCCGTACTAACCCACTGGAAGCTGTCATACCCCAGTGTGAGGGAACATACATCAGTGCAAGCCATCATAACCCAGTGCAAGCCGTCATACCCCAGTGCAAGACGTCATACCCCAGTGCGAGCAATCATACCCCAGTGCGAGCTGCCCCACCCCAGTGCAAGCCGGCATACCCCAGTGTGAGCCGTCATACCCCAGTGGGAGGCATCAAACCACTGTGCGAGCCGTCATACCCCAGTGTGAGCTGTCACATCCCAGTGTGAGCCTTCATACCCCAGTGTGAGCTGTCACATCCCAGTGTGAGCCTTCATACCCCAGTGCGAGCTGGCCTACCCAAGTGTGAATTCATACCACAGTAGGAGGCGTCAACCCCCATTGCGAGCCGTCATATTCCAGTGCGAGGCGCCATTCCCCAGTGCTAGATGTCACACTCCAGGGCGAGCTGTAATACACCAGTGCGAGCCTTCATAGCCCAGTGGGAGCCGTCATGCCCCACTGTGAGCCGTCATTCCCCAGTGCGAGTCGCCATAACCCAGTGCGAGTCGTCATACCGCTGTGGAATCGGTCAAACCCCAGTGCAAGTCGTAATATCACAGTGCGAGTCGTCATACCCCAGTGTGAGTTGACATATCCCTGTGTGAGTCGCTACAACACTGTGAGTTGTCATACCCCAGTGTGAGCCTTCATACCCCAGTGCGAGTCATCATAACACAGTGTGAGACTTCATACCACAGTGCGAGTCATCATACCACAGTGGGAGCTGTCATAACAAATGCGTACCTTCATATTCCAGTATGAGCCGTCATACCCCAGTGTGAGCCAACTTAATCCAGTGCAAGCCGTCATACCCCAGTGCGAGGCGATATACCTTAGAGCGAGCCGTCATATCACAGCGCGATCCGTCATACCCCAGTGCGAGCCGACATACCCCAGTGGGATGCGTCAAAACACAGTGCGAGCCGTCATACCGCAGTGCAAGCCGTCATACCCCAGTGTGAGGCAACATAACTCAGTGCGAGCCGTCATACCACAGTGCGAGCCGTCATACCCCAGTGCAAGACGTTATACCCCAGTGCGAGCCATCATACCCCAGTGGGAGGCGTCAAACCTCAGTGCGAGCCTTCATACCCCAGTGCGAGGCGCCATACCCCAGTGCGAGCCGTCATACCCCAGTGCTAGACGTCATGCTCCAGTGTGAGCTATCATATCCCAGTGTGAGCCTACATACCCCAGTGTGAGCCGTCACACCCCTGTGGAATCGGTCAAACCCCAGTGCAAGTCGTAATATCACAGTGCGAGTCGTCATACCCCAGTGCGAGTTGTCATATCCCTGTGTGAGTCGATATAACACTGTGAGTTGTCATACTCCAGTGTGAGCCTTCATACCCCAGTGCGAGTCACCATAACCCAGTGTGAGACTTCATACCACAGTGCGAGTCATCATACCACAGTGGGTGCTGTCATAACAAATGCGTACCTTCATATTCCAGTATGAGCCGTCATACCCCAGTGTGAGCCATCTTAATCCAGTGCAATCCGTCATACCCCAGTGCGAGGCGATATACCTCAGAGCAAGCCGTCATACGACAGTGCGATCCGTCATACCCCAGTGCGAGCCGACATATCCCAGTGGGAGGCGTCAAAACACAGTGCGAGCCGTCATACCCCAGTGCAAGGCATCATACCCCAGTGTGAGCCGTCCTAGCCCAGTGGGAGCCGTCATACCCCAGTGTGAGGCAACATACCTCAGTGCGAGTCTTCATACCACAGTGCGAGCCGTCATACCCCAGTGCAAGACGTCATACCCCAGTGCGAGCCATCATACCCCAGTGCAAGACGTCATACCCCAGTGCAAGCCATCATACCCCAGTGGGAGGCGTCAAACCCCAGTGCGAGCCTTCATACCCCAGTGCGAGGCGCCATACCCCAGTGCGAGCCGTCATAACCCAGTGCGGGACGTCATGCTCCAGTGTGAGCTATCATATCCCAGTGTGAGCCTTCATACGCCAGTGTGAGCCGTCACACCCCTGTGGAAGTCTTAATATCACAGTGCGAGTCGCCATACCCCAGTCCGAGATGTCATATCCCTGTGTGAGTCGATATAACACTGTGAGTTGTCATACGCCAGTGTGAGCCTTCATACCACAGTGCGAGTCATCATACCACAGTGGGAGCTGTCATAACAAATGCGTAACTTCATATTCCAGTATGAGCCGTCATACCCCAGTGTGAGCCATCTTAATCCAGTGGAAGCCGTCATACCCCAGTGCGAGGCGATATACCTCAGAGTGAGCCGTCATACCACAGCGCGATCCGTCATACCCCAGTGCGAGCCGACATACCCCAGTGCGAGCCGACATACCCCAGTGGGATGCGTCAAAACCCAGTGCGAGCCGTCATACCCCAGTGCAAGGCGTCATACCCCAGTGTGAGCCGTACTAATCCACTGGGAGCTGTCATACCCCAGTGTGAGGCAACATACATCAGTGCAAGCCGTCATACCCCAGTGCAAGATGTCATATCCCAGTACGAGCCATCATACCCCAGTGTGAGCCGTCCTACCACAGTGCGAGCCGTCAATACCCAGTGCAAGACGTCATACCCCAGTACGAGCCGACATACCCCAGTGGGATGCGTCAAAACCCAGTGCGAGCCGTCATGCCCCAGTGCAAGGCGTCATACCCCAGTGTGAGCCGTACTAATCCACTGGGAGCTGTCATACCCCAGTGTGAGGCAACATACATCAGTGCAAGATGTCATACCCCAGTACGAGCCATCATACCCCAGTGTGAGCCGTCCTACCACAGTGCGAGCCGTCAATACCCAGTGCAAGACGTCATACCCCAGTACGAGCCATCATACCCCAGTTTGAGCCATCATACCCCAGTGCAAGCTGTCAGACCCAAGTGTGAATTCATACCCCAGTAGGAGGCGTCAAAACCCAGTGCGAGTCGTCATACCCCAGTGCAAGGCGTCATATCCCACTGTGAGCCGTACTAACCCAGTGGGATCTGTCATATCCCAGTGTGGGGCAACATATATCAGTGCGAGTCGTCATACCCCAGTGTGAGCCGTCAAACCCCAGTGCAAGACGACATATCCCAGTGCGAGCCTAATACCCCAGTGGGAGGCATCAAACCTGAGTGCGAGCCGTCATATCCCAGTGCGAGGCACAATACCCCAGTGCGAGCCGTCATACCCCAGTGCGAGCCGTCATACTCCAGTGTGAGCTGTCATATCCCAGTGTGAGCCGTTATTCCACAGTGGGAGCCGTCATACCCCAAGGCGAGCCGTCATACCAAATGCGAGCCTTCATATTCCAGTATGAGCCGTCATACCACAGTGTGAGCCGTCATACCCCAGTGTGAGCTGTCATACACCAGTGCGAGCCATCAAACCCGAGTGTGCAGTCATACCTCAGTGTGAGCTGTCATAACCCAGTGCGAGCCGTCATACCCCATTGCGAGCCGTCATAGCCCAGTGGGAGCCGTCATACCCCAGTGCGAGGCGACATACCTCAGTGCGAGCCGTCATACCACATTGCGAGCCATCATACCCCAGTGCGAGCTGTCGTACCCCAGTGCGAGCCGTCATACCCCAGTGCGAGCCGTCATAGCCCAGTGGGAGCCGTCATACCCCAGTGCGAGGCGACATACCTCAGTGCGAGCCGTCATACCACATTGCGAGCCATCATACCCCAGTGCGAGCCGTCGTACCCCAGTGCGAGCCGTCATATCCCAGTGCGAGGCACAATACCCCAGTGCGAGCCGTCATACCCCAGTGCGAGCCGTCATACTCCAGTGTGAGCTGTCATATCCTAGTGTGAGCCGTTATTCCACAGTGGGAGCCGTCATACCCCAAGGCGAGCCGTCATACCAAATGCGAGCCTTCATATTCCAGTATGAGCCATCATACCACAGTGTGAGCCGTCATACCCCAGTGTGAGCCGTCATACCCCAGTGTGAGCTGTCATACACCAGTGCGAGCCATCAAACCCGAGTGTGCAGTCATACCTCAGTGTGAGCTGTCATAACCCAGTGCGAGCCGTCATACCCCATTGCGAGCCGTCATAGCCCAGTGGGAGCCGTCATACCCCAGTGCGAGGCGACATACCACAGTGCGAGCCGTCATACCACATTGCGAGCCATCATACCCCAGTGCGAGCCGTCGTACCCCAGTGCGAGCCGTCATACCCCAGTGCGAGCCGTCATAGCCCAGTGGGAGCCGTCATACCCCAGTGCGAGGCAACATACCTCAGTGCGAGCCGTCATACCACATTGCGAGCCATCATACCCCAGTGCGAGCCGTCGTACCCCAGTGTGAGCCGTCATACCCCAGTGCGAGCCGTCATACCCCAGTGGGAGGCATCAAACCACTGTGCGAGCCGTCACACCCCAGTGCGAGGCGTCATACCCCAGTGCGAGCCGTCATACCCCACTGCGAGCCGTCAAAATCCAGTGTGAGCTGTCATATCCCAGTGTGAGCCGTCATACCCCATTTCGAGCTGTCATACCCAAGTGTGAATTCATACCCCAGTAGGAGGCGTCAACCCCCATTGTGAGCCGTCATATCCCAGTGCGAGGCGCCATACCCCAGTGCTAGATGTCATACTCCAGGGTGAGCAGTAATACACCAGTGCGAGTCTTCATAGCCCAGTATGAGCTGTCATACCCCAGTGTGAGCCGTCAATCCCCAGTGCGAGTCGCCATAACCCAGTGCGAGACGTCATACCCCTGTGGAACCGGTCAAACCCCAGTGCAAGTCGTAATATCACAGTGCGAGTCGTCATACCCCAGTGCGAGTTGTCATATCCCTGTGTGAGTCGCTATAACACTGTGAGAAGTCATACCCCAGTGTGAGCTGTCATACCCCAGTGTGAGCCATCTTAATCCAGTGCAAGCCGTCATACCCCAGTGCGAGCCGATATACCTTAGAGCGAGCCGTCATACCACAGCACGATCCGTCATACCCCAGTGCGAGCCGTCACACCCCAGTGTGAGCCGACATACCCAAGCGGGAGGCGTCAAAACACAGTGCGAGCCATCATATCCCAGTGCAAGGCGTCATACCCCAGTGTGAGCCGTCCTTGCCCAGTGGGAGCCGTCATACCCCATTGAGAGGCAACATACCTCAGTGCGAGCTGTCATACCACAATGCGAGCCATCATACCCCAGTGCAAGACGTCATGCTGCAGTGTGAGCTATCATATCCCAGTGTGAGCCTACATACCCCAGTGTGAGTTGTCATATCCCTGTGTGAGTCGATATAACACTGTGAGTTGTCATACTCCAGTGTGAGCCTTCATACCCCAGTGCGAGTCATCATAACCCAGTGTGAGACTTCATACCACAGTGGGTGCTGTCATAACAAATGCGTACCTTCATATTCCAGTATGAGCCGTCATACCCCAGTGTGAGCCATCTTAATCCAGTGCAATCCGTCATACCCCAGTGCGAGGCGATATACCTCAGAGCGAGCCGTCATACGACAGTGCGATTCGTCATACCCCAGTGCGAGCCGACATATCCCAGTGGGAGGTGTCAAAACACAGTGCGAGCCGTCATACCCCAGTGCAAGGCATCATACCCCAGTGTGAGCCGTCCTAGCCCAGTGGGAGCCGTCATACCCCAGTGTTTGCCGTCATACATCAGTGCGAGCCGTCATATCCAATGTGAGCTGTCATACCCCAGTGTGAGCCGTCATACCGCAGTGTGAGCCGTCATACCCCAATGCGAGCCATCATACCCCTGTGGGTGCCGACATACCCCAGTGCGAGACATCATACACGACTGTGAAGTCATACCCCAGTGTGAGCCGTCATACCCCAATGCGAGCCATCATACCCCTGTGGGCGCCGACATACCCCAGTGCGAGACATCATACACGACTGTGAAGTCATACCCCAGTGTGAGTTGTCATACCCCAGTGCGAGCCATCATACGTCAGTGCGAGCCGTCATACCCCAGTGCGAGCCGACATATCCCAGTTTGAGCTCTCATACCCTAGTGCGAGCCGTCATACCCCATTGTGAGCCGTCATAGCCCAGTGGGAGCCGTCATACCCCAGTGCAAGGCGACATACCTCAGTGCGAGCCGTCATACCACATTGCGAGCCATCATACCCCAGTGCGAGCCGTCGTACCCCAGTGCGAGCCGTCATATCCCAGTGCGATGCACAATACCCCAGTGCGAGCCGTCATACCCCAGTGCGAGCCGTCATACTCCAGTGTGAGCTGTCATATCCTAGTGTGAGCCGTTATTCCACAGTGGGAGCCGTCATACCCCAAGGCGAGCCGTCATACCAAATGCGAGCCTTCATATTCCAGTATGAGCCGTCATACCACAGTGTGAGCCGTCATACCCCAGTGTGAGCTGTCATACACCAGTGCGAGCCATCAAACCCGAGTGTGAAGTCATACCTCAGTGTGAGCTGTCATAACCCAGTGCGAGCCGTCATACCCCATTGCGGGCCGTCATAGCCCAGTGGGAGCCATCATACCCCAGTGCGAGCCGTCGTACCCCAGTGCGAGCCGTCATACCCCAGTGCGAGGCGACATACCTCAGTGCGAGCCGTCATACCACATTGTGAGCCATCATACCCCAGTGCGAGCCGTCGTACCCCAGTGCGAGCCGTCATACCCCAGTGCGAGCCGTCATAGCCCAGTGGGAGCCGTCATACCCCAGTGCGAGGCGACATACCTCAGTGCGAGCCGTCATACCCCAGTGGGAGGCATCAAACCACTGTGCGAGCCGTCACACCCCAGTGCGAGTCGTCATACCCCAGTGCGAGCCGCCATACCCCACTGCGAGCCGTCAAAATCCAGTGTGAGCTGTCATATCCCAGTGTGAGCCGTCATACCCCATTTCGAGCTGTCATACCCAAGTGTGAATTCATACCCCAGTTGGAGGCGTCAACCCCCATTGTGAGCCGTCATATCCCAGTGCGAGGCGCCATACCCCAGTGCTAGATGTCATACTCCAGGGTGAGCAGTAATACACCAGTGCGAGTCTTCATAGCCCAGTATGAGCTGTCATACCCCAGTGTGAGCCGTCAATCCCCAGTGCGAGTCGCCATAACCCAGTGCGAGTCGTCATACCCCTGTGGAACCGGTCAAACCCCAGTGCAAGTCGTAATATCACAGTGCGAGTCGTCATACCCCAGTGCGAGTTGTCATATCCCTGTGTGAGTCGCTATAACACTGTGAGAAGTCATACCCCAGTGTGAGCTGTCATACCCCAGTGTGAGCCATCTTAATCCAGTGCAAGCCGTCATACCCCAGTGCGAGCCGATATACCTTAGAGCGAGCCGTCATACCACAGCGCGATCCGTCATACCCCAGTGCGAGCCGTCACACCCCAGTGCGAGCCGACATACCCAAGCGGGAGGCGTCAAAACACAGTGCGAGCCATCATATCCCAGTGCAAGGCGTCATACCCCAGTGTGAGCCGTCCTTGCCCAGTGGGAGCCGTCATACCCCATTGTGAGGCAACATACCTCAGTGCGAGCCGTCATACCACAATGCGAGCCATCATACCCCAGTGCAAGACGTCATACCCCAGTGCGAGCCGTCATACCCCAGTGGGAGGCGTCAAACCCCAGTGCGAGCCTTCATACCACAGTGCGAGGCGCCATACCTCAGTGCGAGCCAACATACCCCAGTGCTAGACGTCATGCTGCAGTGTGAGCTATCATATCCCAGTGTGAGCCTACATACCCCAGTGTGAGTTGTCATATCCCTGTGTGAGTCGATATAACACTGTGAGTTGTCATACTCCAGTGTGAGCCTTCATACCCCAGTGCGAGTCATCATAACCCAGTGTGAGACTTCATACCACAGTGCGAGTCATCATACCACAGTGGGTGCTGTCATAACAAATGCGTACCTTCATATTCCAGTATGAGCCGTCATACCCCAGTGTGAGCCATCTTAATCCAGTGCAATCCGTCATACCCCAGTGCGAGGCGATATACCTCAGAGCGAGCCGTCATACGACAGTGCGATTCGTCATACCCCAGTGCGAGCCGACATATCCCAGTGGGAGGCGTCAAAACACAGTGCGAGCCGTCATACCCCATTGCAAGGCATCATACCCCAGTGTGAGCCGTCCTAGCCCAGTGGGAGCCGTCATACCCCAGTGTTTGCCGTCATACATCAGTGCGAGCCGTCATATCCAATGTGAGCTGTCATACCCCAGTGTGAGCCGTCATACCGCAGTGTGAGCCGTCATACCCCAATGCGAGCCATCATACCCCTGTGGGTGCCGACATACCCCAGTGCAAGACATCATACACGACTGTGAAGTCATACCCCAGTGTGAGCCGTCATACCCCAATGCGAGCCATCATACCCCTGTGGGCGCCGACATACCCCAGTGCGAGACATCATACACGACTGTGAAGTCATACCCCAGTGCGAGCCATCATACGTCAGTGCGAGCCGTCATACCCCAGTGCGAGCCGACATATCCCAGTTTGAGCTCTCATACCCTAGTGTGAGCCGTCATACCCCAGAGCGAGCCGTCATACCCCAGTGGGAGCTGTCAAACCCCAGTGCGAGCCGTCATACCCCAGTGCGAGCAGTCATACCACAGCGCGAGCCGTCATACCACAGTGCGAGCCGTCATACCCCAGTGCGAGCCGACATACCCCAGTGGGAGGCGTCAAAACCCAGTGCGAGTCGTCATACCCCAGTGCAAGGCGTCATATCCCACTGTGAGCCGTACTAACCCAGTGGGATCTGTCATATCCCAGTGTGAGGCAACATATATCAGTGCGAGCCGTCATACCCCAGTGCAAGCCGTCATACCCCAGTGCAAGACGACATACCCCAGTGCGAGCCTAATACCCCAGTGGGAGGCATCAAACCTGAGTGCGAGCCGTCATATCCCAGTGCGAGGCACAATACCCCAGTGCGAGCCGTCATACCCCAGTGCGAGCCGTCATACTCCAGTGTGAGCTGTCATATCCCAGTGTGAGCCGTTATTCCACAGTGGGAGCCGTCATACCCCAAGGCGAGCTGTCATACCAAATGCGAGCCTTCATATTCCAGTATGAGCCGTCATACCACAGTGTGAGCCGTCATACCCCAGTGTGAGCTGTCATACACCAGTGCGAGCCATCAAACCCGAGTGTGAAGTCATACCTCAGTGTGAGCTGTCATAACCCAGTGCGAGCCGTCATACCCCATTGCGAGCCGTCATAGCCCAGTGGGAGCCGTCATACCCCAGTGCGAGGCGACATACCTCAGTGCGAGCCGTCATACCACATTGCGAGCCATCATACCCCAGTGCGAGCCGTCGTACCCCAGTGCGAGCCGTCATACCCCAGTGCGAGCTGTCATACCCCAGTGGGAGGCATCAAACCACTGTGCAAGCCGTCACACCCCAGTGCGAGTCGTCATACGCCAGTGCGAGCCGTCATACCCCACTGCGAGCCGTCAAAATCCAGTGTGAGCTGTCATATCCCAGTGTGAGCCGTCATACCCCATTTCGAGCTGTCATACCCAAGTGTGAATTCATACCCCAGTAGGAGGCGTCAACCCCCATTGTGAGCCGTCATATCCCAGTGCGAGGCGCCATACCCCAGTGCTAGATGTCATACTCCAGGGTGAGCAGTAATACACCAGTGCGAGTCTTCATAGCCCAGTATGAGCTGTCATACCCCAGTGTGAGCCGTCAATCCCCAGTGCGAGTCGCCATAACCCAGTGCGAGACGTCATACCCCTGTGGAACCGGTCAAACCCCAGTGCAAGTCGTAATATCACAGTGCGAGTCGTCATACCCCAGTGCGAGTTGTCATATCCCTGTGTGAGTCGCTATAACACTGTGAGAAGTCATACCCCAGTGTGAGCTGTCATACCCCAGTGTGAGCCATCTTAATCCAGTGCAAGCCGTCATACCCCAGTGCGAGCCGATATACCTTAGAGCGAGCCGTCATACCACAGCGCGATCCGTCATACCCCAGTGCGAGCCGTCACACCCCAGTGCGAGCCGACATACCCAAGCGGGAGGCGTCAAAACACAGTGCGAGCCATCATATCCCAGTGCAAGGCGTCATACCCCAGTGTGAGCCGTCCTTGCCCAGTGGGAGCCGTCATACCCCATTGTGAGGCAACATACCTCAGTGCGAGCCGTCATACCACAATGCGAGCCATCATACCCCAGTGCAAAACGTCATACCCCAGTGCGAGCCGTCATACCCCAGTGGGAGGCGTCAAACCCCAGTGCGAGCCTTCATACCACAGTGCGAGGCGCCATACCTCAGTGCGAGCCAACATACCCCAGTGCTAGACGTCATGCTGCAGTGTGAGCTATCATATCCCAGTGTGAGCCTACATACCCCAGTGTGAGTTGTCATATCCCTGTGTGAGTCGATATAACACTGTGAGTTGTCATACTCCAGTGTGAGCCTTCATACCCCAGTGCGAGTCATCATAACCCAGTGTGAGACTTCATACCACAGTGGGTGCTGTCATAACAAATGCATACCTTCATATTCCAGTATGAGCCGTCATACCCCAGTGTGAGCCATCTTAATCCAGTGCAATCCGTCATACCCCAGTGCGAGGCGATATACCTCAGAGCGAGCCGTCATACGACAGTGCGATTCGTCATACCCCAGTGCGATTCGTCATACCCCAGTGCGAGCCGACATATCCCAGTGGGAGGCGTCAAAACACAGTGCGAGCCGTCATACCCCAGTGCAAGGCATCATACCCCAGTGTGAGCCGTCCTAGCCCAGTGGGAGCCGTCATACCCCAGTGTGAGGCAACATACCACAGTGCGAGCCGTCATACCCCAGTGCAAGACGTCATGCCCCAGTGCGAGCCGTCATACCCCAGTGGGAGGCGTCAAACCCCAGTGCGAGCCTTCATACCCCAGTGCGAGGCGCCATACCCCAGTGCGAGCCGTCATACCCCAGTGCTAGACGTCATGCTCCAGTGTGAGCTATCATATCCCAGTGTGAGCCTTCATACGCCAGTGTGAGCCGTCACACCCCTGTGGAAGTCGTAACATCACAGTGCGAGTCGCCATAACCCAGTGCGAGTTGTCATATCCCTGTGTGAGTCGATATAACACTGTGAGTTGTCATACCCCAGTGTGAGCCTTTATACCACAGTGCGAGTCATCATACCACAGTGGGAGCTGTCATAACAAATGCGTAACTTCATATTCCAGTATGAGCCGTCATACCCCAGTGTGAGCCATCTTAATCCAGTGGAAGCCGTCATACCCCAGTGCGAGGCGATATACCTCAGAGTGAGCCGTCATACCACAGCGCGATCCGTCATACCCCAGTGCGAGCCGACATACCCCAGTGCGAGCCGACATACCCCAGTGGGATGCGTCAAAACCCAGTGCGAGCCGTCATACCCCAGTGCAAGGCGTCATACCCCAGTGTGAGCCGTACTAATCCACTGGGAGCTGTCATACCCCAGTGTGAGGCAACATACATCAGTGCAAGCCGTCATACCCCAGTGCAAGATGTCATACCCCAGTACGAGCCATCATACCCCAGTGTGAGCCGTCCTACCACAGTGCGAGCCGTCAATACCCAGTGCAAGACGTCATACCCCAGTACGAGCCATCATACCCCAGTTTGAGCCATCATACCCCAGTTTGAGCCATCATACCCCAGTTTGAGCCATCATACCCCAGTTTGAGCCATCATACCCCAGTTTGAGCCATCATACCCCAGTTTGAGCCATCATACCCCAGTTTGAGCCATCATACCCCAGTGTGAGCCGTCATACCCCAGCGCAAGCTGTCAGACCCAAGTGTGAATTCATACCCCAGTAGGAGGCATCAAACCCGAGTGGGAGCCGTCATATCCCAGTGTGAGCCGTCATTCCCCAGTGCGAGTCGCCATAACCCAGTGCGAATCGTCATACCCCAGTGGAATCGGTCAAACCCCAGTGCAAGTCGTAATATCCCAGTTGGAGCCATCCTACCCCAGTGCGAGTTGTCATATCCCTGTGTGAGTCGTTATAACACTGAGTCGTCATACCCCAGTGTGAGCCTTCATGCCCCACTGCAAGTCATCATAACCCAGTGTGAGTCTTCATACCACAGTGCGAGTCGTCATACCAGAGTGGGAGCTGTCATAACAAATGCGAGCCTTCATATTCCAGTATGAGCCGTCATACCCCAGTGTTATCCATCATACCTCAGAGCGAGCCGTCATACCACAGCGCGAGCCGTAATACCCCAGTGTGAGCCGTCATACCCCAGTGCGAGCCGACATACCCCAGTGGGAGCCGTCATACCCCAGTGCAAGGCATCATACCCCAGTGTGAGGCAACATACATCAGTGCGAGCCGACATACCCCAGTGGGAGGCGTCAAAACCCAGTGCGACCCATCTTGCACCAGTGATAGCTGTCATACCCCAGTGTGAGTCGGCATATCCCAGTGTGAGACGTCGTTTCCCAGTGCGTGCCTTCAAACCCCAGTGTGAGCCATCATACCCCAGTGTGAGCCGTGATACCCCAGTGCGAGCAATCATACCCCGATGTGAGCCGTCATTACCCAGTGCGAGCCATCATACCCCAGTGTGAGGCATCATACCCCAGTGGGAGCCGTCATACCCCAGTGGGAGCCGTCATACCCCAGTGCGAGCCATCATTCCCCAATGCGAGCCATTATGCCCCATTGTGAGCCATAGATACATAGATACATAGAAGATAGGAGCAGGAGTAGGCCATTCGGCCCTTCGTGCCTGCTCCGCCATTTAATGAGATCATGGCTGATCCTTTAATTCAGTATCCCGTCCCCGCCTTCTCTCCGTAACCCTTAACCCCTTTTGCCCGTAGAAATATATCTAATTCCCTCTTAAATATATTTAATGAGCTGGCGTACACTGCCCTCTGTGGCAATGAGTTCCACAGGTTCACCACTCTCTGAGTGAAGAAATTCCCCCTCATCTCTGTCCTAAATGGTTTAGCCCTTATCCTTAAATTATGTCCATCATATCCCAGTGGGAGCCGTCATACCCCAGTGCGAGCCGTCATTTCCGAGTGTGAAGTCATACCCCAGTGTGAGTTGTCATACCCCAGTGCATGCCGTCATACCCCAGTGTTTGCCGTCATACATCAGTGCTAGCCGTCATATCCAATGTGAGCTGTCATACCCCAGTGTGAGCCGTCATACCGCAGTGTGAGCCGTCATACCCCAATGCGAGCCATCATACCCCTGTGGGTGCCGACATACCCCAGTGCGAGACAGCATACACGACTGTGAAGTCATACCCCAGTGTGAGTTGTCATACCCCAGTGCGAGCCATCATACGTCAGTGCGAGCCGTCATACCCCAGTGCGAGCCGACATATGCCAGTTTGAGCTCTCATACCCTAGTGTGAGCCGTCATACACCAGAGCGAGCCGTCATACCCCAGTGGGAGCTGTCAAACCCCAGTGCGAGCCGTCATACCCCAGTGCGAGCAGTCATACCACAGCGCGAGCCGTCATACCACAGTGCGAGCCGTCATACCCCACTGCGAGCCGTCAAAATCCAGTGTGAGCTGTCATATCCCAGTGTGAGCCGTCATACCCCATTTCGAGCTGTCATACCCAAGTGTGAATTCATACCCCAGTAGGAGGCGTCAACCCCCATTGTGAGCCGTCATATCCCAGTGCGAGGCGCCATACCCCAGTGCTAGATGTCATACTCCAGGGTGAGCAGTAATACACCAGTGCGAGTCTTCATAGCCCAGTATGAGCTGTCATACCCCAGTGTGAGCCGTCAATCCCCAGTGCGAGTCGCCATAACCCAGTGCGAGACGTCATACCCTGTGGAACCGGTCAAACCCCAGTGCAAGTCGTAATATCACAGTGCGAGTCGTCATACCCCAGTGCGAGTTGTCATATCCCTGTGTGAGTCGCTATAACACTGTGAGAAGTCATACCCCAGTGTGAGCTGTCATACCCCAGTGTGAGCCATCTTAATCCAGTGCAAGCCGTCATACCCCAGTGCGAGCCGATATACCTTAGAGCGAACCGTCATACCACAGCGCGATCCGTCATACCCCAGTGCGAGCCGTCACACCCCAGTGTGAGCCGACATACCCAAGCGGGAGGCGTCAAAACACAGTGCGAGCCATCATATCCCAGTGCAAGGCGTCATACCCCAGTGTGAGCCGTCCTTGCCCAGTGGGAGCCGTCATACCCCATTGAGAGGCAACATACCTCAGTGCGAGCTGTCATACCACAATGCGAGCCATCATACCCCAGTGCAAGACGTCATACCCCAGTGCGAGCCGTCATACCCCAGTGGGAGGCGTCAAACCCCAGTGCGAGCCTTCATACCACAGTGCGAGGCACCATACCTCAGTGCGAGCCAACATACCCCAGTGCTAGACGTCATGCTGCAGTGTGAGCTATCATATCCCAGTGTGAGCCTACATACCCCAGTGTGAGTTGTCATATCCCTGTGTGAGTCGATATAACACTGTGAGTTGTCATACTCCAGTGTGAGCCTTCATACCCCAGTGCGAGTCATCATAACCCAGTGTGAGACTTCATACCACAGTGGGTGCTGTCATAACAAATGCGTACCTTCATATTCCAGTATGAGCCGTCATACCCCAGTGTGAGCCATCTTAATCCAGTGCAATCCGTCATACCCCAGTGCGAGGCGATATACCTCAGAGCGAGCCGTCATACGACAGTGCGATTCGTCATACCCCAGTGCGAGCCGACATATCCCAGTGGGAGGTGTCAAAACACAGTGCGAGCCGTCATACCCCAGTGCAAGGCATCATACCCCAGTGTGAGCCGTCCTAGCCCAGTGGGAGCCGTCATACCCCAGTGTTTGCCGTCATACATCAGTGCGAGCCGTCATATCCAATGTGAGCTGTCATACCCCAGTGTGAGCCGTCATACCGCAGTGTGAGCCGTCATACCCCAATGCGAGCCATCATACCCCTGTGGGTGCCGACATACCCCAGTGCGAGACATCATACACGACTGTGAAGTCATACCCCAGTGTGAGCCGTCATACCCCAATGCGAGCCATCATACCCCTGTGGGCGCCGACATACCCCAGTGCGAGACATCATACACGACTGTGAAGTCATACCCCAGTGTGAGTTGTCATACCCCAGTGCGAGCCATCATACGTCAGTGCGAGCCGTCATACCCCAGTGCGAGCCGACATATCCCAGTTTGAGCTCTCATACCCTAGTGCGAGCCGTCATACCCCATTGTGAGCCGTCATAGCCCAGTGGGAGCCGTCATACCCCAGTGCAAGGCGACATACCTCAGTGCGAGCCGTCATACCACATTGCGAGCCATCATACCCCAGTGCGAGCCGTCGTACCCCAGTGCGAGCCGTCATATCCCAGTGCGATGCACAATACCCCAGTGCGAGCCGTCATACCCCAGTGCGAGCCGTCATACTCCAGTGTGAGCTGTCATATCCTAGTGTGAGCCGTTATTCCACAGTGGGAGCCGTCATACCCCAAGGCGAGCCGTCATACCAAATGCGAGCCTTCATATTCCAGTATGAGCCGTCATACCACAGTGTGAGCCGTCATACCCCAGTGTGAGCTGTCATACACCAGTGCGAGCCATCAAACCCGAGTGTGAAGTCATACCTCAGTGTGAGCTGTCATAACCCAGTGCGAGCCGTCATACCCCATTGCGGGCCGTCATAGCCCAGTGGGAGCCATCATACCCCAGTGCGAGCCGTCGTACCCCAGTGCGAGCCGTCATACCCCAGTGCGAGGCGACATACCTCAGTGCGAGCCGTCATACCACATTGCGAGCCATCATACCCCAGTGCGAGCCGTCGTACCCCAGTGCGAGCCGTCATACCCCAGTGCGAGCCGTCATAGCCCAGTGGGAGCCGTCATACCCCAGTGCGAGGCGACATACCTCAGTGCGAGCCGTCATACCCCAGTGGGAGGCATCAAACCACTGTGCGAGCCGTCACACCCCAGTGCGAGTCGTCATACCCCAGTGCGAGCCGTCATACCCCACTGCGAGCCGTCAAAATCCAGTGTGAGCTGTCATATCCCAGTGTGAGCCGTCATACCCCATTTCGAGCTGTCATACCCAAGTGTGAATTCATACCCCAGTTGGAGGCGTCAACCCCCATTGTGAGCCGTCATATCCCAGTGCGAGGCGCCATACCCCAGTGCTAGATGTCATACTCCAGGGTGAGCAGTAATACACCAGTGCGAGTCTTCATAGCCCAGTATGAGCTGTCATACCCCAGTGTGAGCCGTCAATCCCCAGTGCGAGTCGCCATAACCCAGTGCGAGTCGTCATACCCCTGTGGAACCGGTCAAACCCCAGTGCAAGTCGTAATATCACAGTGCGAGTCGTCATACCCCAGTGCGAGTTGTCATATCCCTGTGTGAGTCGCTATAACACTGTGAGAAGTCATACCCCAGTGTGAGCTGTCATACCCCAGTGTGAGCCATCTTAATCCAGTGCAAGCCGTCATACCCCAGTGCGAGCCGATATACCTTAGAGCGAGCCGTCATACCACAGCGCGATCCGTCATACCCCAGTGCGAGCCGTCACACCCCAGTGCGAGCCGACATACCCAAGCGGGAGGCGTCAAAACACAGTGCGAGCCATCATATCCCAGTGCAAGGCGTCATACCCCAGTGTGAGCCGTCCTTGCCCAGTGGGAGCCGTCATACCCCATTGTGAGGCAACATACCTCAGTGCGAGCCGTCATACCACAATGCGAGCCATCATACCCCAGTGCAAGACGTCATACCCCAGTGCGAGCCGTCATACCCCAGTGGGAGGCGTCAAACCCCAGTGCGAGCCTTCATACCACAGTGCGAGGCGCCATACCTCAGTGCGAGCCAACATACCCCAGTGCTAGACGTCATGCTGCAGTGTGAGCTATCATATCCCAGTGTGAGCCTACATACCCCAGTGTGAGTTGTCATATCCCTGTGTGAGTCGATATAACACTGTGAGTTGTCATACTCCAGTGTGAGCCTTCATACCCCAGTGCGAGTCATCATAACCCAGTGTGAGACTTCATACCACAGTGCGAGTCATCATACCACAGTGGGTGCTGTCATAACAAATGCGTACCTTCATATTCCAGTATGAGCCGTCATACCCCAGTGTGAGCCATCTTAATCCAGTGCAATCCGTCATACCCCAGTGCGAGGCGATATACCTCAGAGCGAGCCGTCATACGACAGTGCGATTCGTCATACCCCAGTGCGAGCCGACATATCCCAGTGGGAGGCGTCAAAACACAGTGCGAGCCGTCATACCCCATTGCAAGGCATCATACCCCAGTGTGAGCCGTCCTAGCCCAGTGGGAGCTGTCATACCCCAGTGTTTGCCGTCATACATCAGTGCGAGCCGTCATATCCAATGTGAGCTGTCATACCCCAGTGTGAGCCGTCATACCGCAGTGTGAGCCGTCATACCCCAATGCGAGCCATCATACCCCTGTGGGTGCCGACATACCCCAGTGCGAGACATCATACACGACTGTGAAGTCATACCCCAGTGTGAGCCGTCATACCCCAATGCGAGCCATCATACCCCTGTGGGCGCCGACATACCCCAGTGCGAGACATCATACACGACTGTGAAGTCATACCCCAGTGCGAGCCATCATACGTCAGTGCGAGCCGTCATACCCCAGTGCGAGCCGACATATCCCAGTTTGAGCTCTCATACCCTAGTGTGAGCCGTCATACCCCAGAGCGAGCCGTCATACCCCAGTGGGAGCTGTCAAACCCCAGTGCGAGCCGTCATACCCCAGTGCGAGCAGTCATACCACAGCGCGAGCCGTCATACCACAGTGCGAGCCGTCATACCCCAGTGCGAGCCGACATACCCCAGTGGGAGGCGTCAAAACCCAGTGCGAGTCGTCATACCCCAGTGCAAGGCGTCATATCCCACTGTGAGCCGTACTAACCCAGTGGGATCTGTCATATCCCAGTGTGAGGCAACATATATCAGTGCGAGCCGTCATACCCCAGTGCAAGCCGTCATACCCCAGTGCAAGACGACATACCCCAGTGCGAGCCTAATACCCCAGTGGGAGGCATCAAACCTGAGTGCGAGCCGTCATATCCCAGTGCGAGGCACAATACCCCAGTGCGAGCCGTCATACCCCAGTGCGAGCCGTCATACTCCAGTGTGAGCTGTCATATCCCAGTGTGAGCCGTTATTCCACAGTGGGAGCCGTCATACCCCAAGGCGAGCTGTCATACCAAATGCGAGCCTTCATATTCCAGTATGAGCCGTCATACCACAGTGTGAGCCGTCATACCCCAGTGTGAGCTGTCATACACCAGTGCGAGCCATCAAACCCGAGTGTGAAGTCATACCTCAGTGTGAGCTGTCATAACCCAGTGCGAGCCGTCATACCCCATTGCGAGCCGTCATAGCCCAGTGGGAGCCGTCATACCCCAGTGCGAGGCGACATACCTCAGTGCGAGCCGTCATACCACATTGCGAGCCATCATACCCCAGTGCGAGCCGTCGTACCCCAGTGCGAGCCGTCATACCCCAGTGCGAGCTGTCATACCCCAGTGGGAGGCATCAAACCACTGTGCAAGCCGTCACACCCCAGTGCGAGTCGTCATACCCCAGTGCGAGCCGTCATACCCCACTGCGAGCCGTCAAAATCCAGTGTGAGCTGTCATATCCCAGTGTGAGCCGTCATACCCCATTTCGAGCTGTCATACCCAAGTGTGAATTCATACCCCAGTAGGAGGCATCAACCCCCATTGTGAGCCGTCATATCCCAGTGCGAGGCGCCATACCCCAGTGCTAGATGTCATACTCCAGGGCGAGCAGTAATACACCAGTGCGAGTCTTCATAGCCCAGTATGAGCTGTCATACCCCAGTGTGAGCCGTCAATCCCCAGTGCGAGTCGCCATAACCCAGTGCGAGTCGTCATACCCCTGTGGAACCGGTCAAACCCCAGTGCAAGTTGTAATATCACAGTGCGAGTCGTCATACCCCAGTGCGAGTTGTCATATCCCTGTGTGAGTCGCTATAACACTGTGAGAAGTCATACCCCAGTGTGAGCTGTCATACCCCAGTGTGAGCCATCTTAATCCAGTGCAAGCCGTCATACCCCAGTGCGAGCCGATATACCTTAGAGCGAGCCGTCATACCACAGCGCGATCCGTCATACCCCAGTGCGAGCCGTCACACCCCAGTGCGAGCCGACATACCCAAGCGGGAGGCGTCAAAACACAGTGCGAGCCATCATATCCCAGTGCAAGGCGTCATACCCCAGTGTGAGCCGTCCTTGCCCAGTGGGAGCCGTCATACCCCATTGTGAGGCAACATACCTCAGTGCGAGCCGTCATACCACAATGCGAGCCATCATACCCCAGTGCAAAACGTCATACCCCAGTGCGAGCCGTCATACCCCAGTGGGAGGCGTCAAACCCCAGTGCGAGCCTTCATACCACAGTGCGAGGCGCCATACCTCAGTGCGAGCCAACATACCCCAGTGCTAGACGTCATGCTGCAGTGTGAGCTATCATATCCCAGTGTGAGCCTACATACCCCAGTGTGAGTTGTCATATCCCTGTGTGAGTCGATATAACACTGTGAGTTGTCATACTCCAGTGTGAGCCTTCATACCCCAGTGCGAGTCATCATAACCCAGTGTGAGACTTCATACCACAGTGGGTGCTGTCATAACAAATGCATACCTTCATATTCCAGTATGAGCCGTCATACCCCAGTGTGAGCCATCTTAATCCAGTGCAATCCGTCATACCCCAGTGCGAGGCGATATACCTCAGAGCGAGCCGTCATACGACAGTGCGATTCGTCATACCCCAGTGCGATTCGTCATACCCCAGTGCGAGCCGACATATCCCAGTGGGAGGCGTCAAAACACAGTGCGAGCCGTCATACCCCAGTGCAAGGCATCATACCCCAGTGTGAGCCGTCCTAGCCCAGTGGGAGCCGTCATACCCCAGTGTGAGGCAACATACCACAGTGCGAGCCGTCATACCCCAGTGCAAGACGTCATGCCCCAGTGCGAGCCGTCATACCCCAGTGGGAGGCGTCAAACCCCAGTGCGAGCCTTCATACCCCAGTGCGAGGCGCCATACCCCAGTGCGAGCCGTCATACCCCAGTGCTAGACGTCATGCTCCAGTGTGAGCTATCATATCCCAGTGTGAGCCTTCATACGCCAGTGTGAGCCGTCACACCCCTGTGGAAGTCGTAACATCACAGTGCGAGTCGCCATAACCCAGTGCGAGTTGTCATATCCCTGTGTGAGTCGATATAACACTGTGAGTTGTCATACCCCAGTGTGAGCCTTTATACCACAGTGCGAGTCATCATACCACAGTGGGAGCTGTCATAACAAATGCGTAACTTCATATTCCAGTATGAGCCGTCATACCCCAGTGTGAGCCATCTTAATCCAGTGGAAGCCGTCATACCCCAGTGCGAGGCGATATACCTCAGAGTGAGCCGTCATACCACAGCGCGATCCGTCATACCCCAGTGCGAGCCGACATACCCCAGTGCGAGCCGACATACCCCAGTGGGATGCGTCAAAACCCAGTGCGAGCCGTCATACCCCAGTGCAAGGCGTCATACCCCAGTGTGAGCCGTACTAATCCACTGGGAGCTGTCATACCCCAGTGTGAGGCAACATACATCAGTGCAAGCCGTCATACCCCAGTGCAAGATGTCATACCCCAGTACGAGCCATCATACCCCAGTGTGAGCCGTCCTACCACAGTGCGAGCCGTCAATACCCAGTGCAAGACGTCATACCCCAGTACGAGCCATCATACCCCAGTTTGAGCCATCATACCCCAGTTTGAGCCATCATACCCCAGTTTGAGCCATCATACCCCAGTTTGAGCCATCATACCCCAGTTTGAGCCATCATACCCCAGTTTGAGCCATCATACCCCAGTTTGAGCCATCATACCCCAGTGTGAGCCGTCATACCCCAGCGCAAGCTGTCAGACCCAAGTGTGAATTCATACCCCAGTAGGAGGCATCAAACCCGAGTGGGAGCCGTCATATCCCAGTGTGAGCCGTCATTCCCCAGTGCGAGTCGCCATAACCCAGTGCGAATCGTCATACCCCAGTGGAATCGGTCAAACCCCAGTGCAAGTCGTAATATCCCAGTTGGAGCCATCCTACCCCAGTGCGAGTTGTCATATCCCTGTGTGAGTCGTTATAACACTGAGTCGTCATACCCCAGTGTGAGCCTTCATGCCCCACTGCAAGTCATCATAACCCAGTGTGAGTCTTCATACCACAGTGCGAGTCGTCATACCAGAGTGGGAGCTGTCATAACAAATGCGAGCCTTCATATTCCAGTATGAGCCGTCATACCCCAGTGTTATCCATCATACCTTAGAGCGAGCCGTCATACCACAGCGCGAGCCGTAATACCCCAGTGTGAGCCGTCATACCCCAGTGCGAGCCGACATACCCCAGTGGGAGCCGTCATACCCCAGTGCAAGGCATCATACCCCAGTGTGAGGCAACATACATCAGTGCGAGCCGACATACCCCAGTGGGAGGCGTCAAAACCCAGTGCGACCCATCTTGCACCAGTGATAGCTGTCATACCCCAGTGTGAGTCGGCATATCCCAGTGTGAGACGTCGTTTCCCAGTGCGTGCCTTCAAACCCCAGTGTGAGCCATCATACCCCAGTGTGAGCCGTGATACCCCAGTGCGAGCAATCATACCCCGATGTGAGCCGTCATTACCCAGTGCGAGCCATCATACCCCAGTGTGAGGCATCATACCCCAGTGGGAGCCGTCATACCCCAGTGGGAGCCGTCATACCCCAGTGCGAGCCATCATTCCCCAATGCGAGCCATTATGCCCCATTGTGAGCCATAGATACATAGATACATAGAAGATAGGAGCAGGAGTAGGCCATTCGGCCCTTCGTGCCTGCTCCGCCATTTAATGAGATCATGGCTGATCCTTTAATTCAGTATCCCGTCCCCGCCTTCTCTCCGTAACCCTTAACCCCTTTTGCCCGTAGAAATATATCTAATTCCCTCTTAAATATATTTAATGAGCTGGCGTACACTGCCCTCTGTGGCAATGAGTTCCACAGGTTCACCACTCTCTGAGTGAAGAAATTCCCCCTCATCTCTGTCCTAAATGGTTTAGCCCTTATCCTTAAATTATGTCCATCATATCCCAGTGGGAGCCGTCATACCCCAGTGCGAGCCGTCATTTCCGAGTGTGAAGTCATACCCCAGTGTGAGTTGTCATACCCCAGTGCATGCCGTCATACCCCAGTGTTTGCCGTCATACATCAGTGCTAGCCGTCATATCCAATGTGAGCTGTCATACCCCAGTGTGAGCCGTCATACCGCAGTGTGAGCCGTCATACCCCAATGCGAGCCATCATACCCCTGTGGGTGCCGACATACCCCAGTGCGAGACAGCATACACGACTGTGAAGTCATACCCCAGTGTGAGTTGTCATACCCCAGTGCGAGCCATCATACGTCAGTGCGAGCCGTCATACCCCAGTGCGAGCCGACATATGCCAGTTTGAGCTCTCATACCCTAGTGTGAGCCGTCATACACCAGAGCGAGCCGTCATACCCCAGTGGGAGCTGTCAAACCCCAGTGCGAGCCGTCATACCCCAGTGCGAGCAGTCATACCACAGCGCGAGCCGTCATACCACAGTGCGAGCCGTCATACCCCAGTGCAAGGCGTCATATCCCACTGTGAGCCGTACTAACCCAGTGGGATCTGTCATATCCCAGTGTGAGGCAACATATATCAGTGCGAGCCGTCATACCACAGTGCGAGCCATCATACCCCAGTGCAAGACGACATACCCCAGTGCGAGCCTAATACCCCAGTGGGAGGCATCAAACCTGAGTGCGAGCCGTCATATCCCAGTGCGAGGCGCAATACCCCAATGCGAGCCGTCATACCCCAGTGTGAGCTGTCATATCCCAGTGTGAGCCGTTATTCCACAGTGGGAGCCGTCATACCCCAAGGCGAGCCGTCATACCAAATGCGAGCCTTCATATTCCAGTATGAGCCGTCATACCACAGTGTGAGCCGTCACACCCCAGTGTGAGCCGTCATACCCCAGTGTGAGCTGTCATACACCAGTGCGAGCCATCAAACCCGAGTGTGAAGTCATACCTCAGTGTGAGCTGTCATAACCCAGTGCGAGCCGTCATACCCCATTGCGAGCCGTCATAGCCCAGTGGGAGCCGTCATACCCCAGTGCGAGGCGACATACCTCAGTGCGAGCCGTCATACCACATTGCGAGCCATCATACCCCAGTGCGAGCCGTCGTACCCCAGTGCGAGCCGTCATACCCCAGTGCGAGCCGTCATACCCCAGTGCGAGCCGTCATACCCCAGTGGGAGGCATCAAACCACAGTGCGAGCCGTCACACCCCAGTGCGAGTCGTCATACCCCAGTGCGAGCCGTCATACCCCACTGCGAGCCGGCAAAATCCAGTGTGAGCTGTCATATCCCAGTGTGAGCCGTCATACCCCAGTGCGAGCTGGCCTACCCAAGTGTGAATTCATACCCCAGTAGGAGGCGTCAACCCCCATTGTGAGCCGTCATATCCCAGTGCGAGGCGCCATACCCCAGTGCTAGACCTCATACTCCAGGGCGAGCAGTAATACACCAGTGCGAGCCTTCATAGCCCAGTGGGAGCTGTCATACCCCAGTGTGAGCCGTCAATCCCCAGTGCGAGTCACCATAACCCAGTGCGAGTCGTCATACCCCTGTGGAACCGGTCAAACCCCAGTGCAAGTTGTAATATCACAGTGCGTGTCGTCATACCCCAGTGCGAGTTGTCATATCCCTGTGTGTGTCGCTATAACACTGTGAGAAGTCATACCCCAGTGTGAGCCTTCATACCCCAGTGCGAGTCATCATAACGCAGTGTGAGTCTTCATACCACAGTGCGAGTCATCATACCACAGTGGGAGCTGTCATAACAAATGTGTATCTTCATATTCATGTATGAGCCGTCATACCCCAGTGTGAACCATCTTAATCCAGTGCAAGCCGTCATACCCCAGTGCGAGCCGATATACCTTAGAGCGAGCCGTCATACCACAGCGCGATCCGTCATACCCCAGTGCGAGCCGTCACACCCCAGTGCGAGCCGACATACCCAAGCGGGAGGCGTCAAAACACAGTGCGAGCCATCATATCCCAGTGCAAGGCGTCATACCCCATTGTGAGCCGTCCTTGCCCAGTGGGAGCCGTCATACCCCATTGTGAGGCAACATACCTCAGTGCGAGCCGTCATACCACAATGCGAGCCATCATACCCCAGTGCAAGACGTCATACCCCAGTGCGAGCCGTCATACCCCAGTGGGAGGCGTCAAACCCCAGTGCGAGCCTTCATACCACAGTGCGAGGCACCATACCCCAGTGCGAGCCATCATACCCCAGTGCTAGACGTCATGCTGCAGTGTGAGCTATCATATCCCAGTGTGAGCCGTTATTCCACTTTGTGAACCATCATACCCAAGTGCGAGACCTTATACTCCAGGGTGAGCTGTAAAACACCAGTGCGAGCCTTCATACCCCAGTGGGATCCGTCATACCCCAGTGTGAGCCGTCATTCCCCAGTGCGAGCCGCCATAACCCAGTGCGAATCGTCATACCCCAGTGTGAGTTGTCATATCCCTGTGTGAGTTGTTATAACACTGTGAGTCGTCATACCCCAGTGTAAGCCTTCATACCCCAGTGCGAGTCGTCATAACCCAGTGTGAGTCTTCATAACACAGTGCGAGTCGTCATAACACAGTGGGAGCTGTCATAACAAATGCGAGCCTTCATATTCCAGTATGAGCTGTCATACCCCAGTGTTATCCATCATACCCCAGTGCGAGCCGTCATATCCCAGCGCAAGGTGACATACCTCAGAGCGAGCCGTCATACCACAGCGCGAGCCGTCAAACCCCAGTGCGAGCCGTCATATCCCAGTGCGAGCCAACATACCCCAGTGGGAGGCGTCAAAACCCAGTGCAAGCCATCCTGCACCAGTGAAATCTGTCATACCCCAGTGTGAGTCGGCATATCCCAGCGTGAGCCGTCGTACCCCAGTGCGTGCCGTCAAACCCCAGTGCGAGCCATCATACCCCAGTTTGAGCTCTCATACCCTAGTGTGAGCCGTCATACCCCAGAGTGAGCCGTCATACCCCAGTGGGAGCTGTCAAACCCCAGTGCGAGCCGTCATACTCCAGTGCGAGCCGTCATACCACAGTGCGAGCCATCATACCCCAGTGTGAGCATTCATACCCCAGTGGGAGCCGTCATACCCAAGTGCGAGTCGTCATACTCCAGTGTGAGCTGTCATACACCAGTGTGAGCCATCATACCCCAGTTAGAGCCATCATACACCGGTGCGAGCGGTCATACCCCAGTGCGAGTCGTCATAGCCAGTGTGAGCAGTCATACACCAGTGTGAGCCGTCATACTCCAGTGCGAGTCGTCATACACCAGTGCGAGCTGTCATAACCCAGTGCAAGCCTTCGTACCCCAGTGCGAGCCGTCGTACCCCAGTGCGAGCCATCATACACCTGTGCCAGCCATCATACCATAGTGTGAGCCGTGATACCCTAGTGTGAGCTGTCATACCCCAGTGCGAGCTGTCATACCCCAGTGGGAGGCGTCAAACCCCAGTGCGAGCCGTCATACCACAGTGTGATTCATCATACCCCACTGGGAGCCGTCATACCACAGTGGGAGCTGACATACCCCAGTGCGAGCCGTCATTCACCCGTGCAATGTGTTATACATCAGTGTGAGCCGTGCTACCCCAGTGTGAGCCGTCATACCACAGTGTGAGCCATCATACCCCAGTGCGAGCCGTCATAACCCAGTGTGAGGCGTCATACCCCAATGGGAGCCATCATACACCAGTGGGAGCTGTCATACGCCAGTGCGACTCGATTTATCCCAGTGTGAATCATCATAACCGAGTGCGACTTGTCATACTCCACTTAGAGCCATCAGTGCAAGGCATCATACCCCAGTGCGAGCCGTCATACCCCAGTGGGAGCTGTCATACCCCAGTGGGAGCTGTCAAACCCCAGTGAGAGCTTTATACCCCAGTGCGAGCCGTCATACCCAAGTGCGAGCCGTCATACCCCAGTGTGAGCCTTCAGTCTACAGTGCGAGCTGGCATACGCCAGTGCACGCCGTCATAAACCAGTGCGAGCCTTCATACACCAGTGCGAGCTGTCATACCCCCGTGCGAGCCGTCATACCCCAGTGCGAGCCATCATACCCCAATACGAGCCATCATACCCCAGTGCGAGCTGTCGTAACCTATTGCGAGTCATCATACCACAGTGCGACCCGTCCTACCGCAGTGCCAGCAGTCATACCACAGTGTGAGACGTTATACCCCATTAGGAGCCGTCATACTCCAGTGCGAGCTGACATAATGCAGTGCGAGCCGTCATACCCCAGTGCGAGGCGTCATACCCCAGTGTATGCCATCATAAAACAGTGAGATCCGTCATACGCCAGTGCAAGTCGGCATATCGCAGTGTGGGCCGTCATACCCCAGTGCATGCCGTCATACCCCAGTGCGAGCCATCATACCATAGTGTGAGCTGTGACACCTAGTGTGAGCTGTCATACCCCAGTGCGAGCCGTCATACCCCAGTGCGAGCCATCATACCCCAGTGTGAGCCGTCATACCCCAGTGCGAGCCGTCATTCCAAAGTACGAGCCGTCATGCCCCAGTGCGAGCCGTCATACCCCAGTGCGAGCCGTCATACCCCAGTATGAGCTGTCATACAAATGGCATTTTGGCCTTTGTAGCAAGAGGGTTTGAGTACAGGAACAAGGATGTCTTGCTGCAGTTGTACAGGGCCTTGGTGAGACCGCACCTTGAGTATTGTGTGCAGTTTTGGTCGCCTTATCTGAGGAAGGATGTTCTTGCCATGGAAGGAGTGCAGCGAAGATTCCCCAGGCTGATACCTGGGATGGCAGGAATGACGTATGAGGAGAGATTGTGTGGATTGGGCTTATACTCACTGGAGTTTAGAAGATTGAGAGGGGATTTCATTGAAACCTATAAAATTCTGTCAGGCCTGGACAGACTAGATGCAGGAAGGATGTACCCGATGGCCGGGCAGTCCAGAACCTGGGTTCATAGTCTAAGGATAAGGGGTAAGATATTTAGGACTGAGATGAGGAGGAATTTCTTCACCCAGAGAGTGGTGACCCTGTGGAATTCTCTGCCACAGAGGGCGGTGGAGTCCAGTTCATTAAATATATTCAAGAAGGAGTTAGATATATTTCTTCAGGCTAAAGGGATCAAGGGATATGGGGAGAAGGCAGGGACAGGTTACTGAGTTTGAATGATCAGCCATGATCACATTGAATGGCGGAGTGGGCTCGAGGGACCGAATGGCCTACTCCTGCTCCTATCTTCTATGTTTCTAAGTTTCTATACCCCAGTGTGAGCCATCATTCCCCAACGGGAGCCATCATACCAGAGTGCGAGCCATCATACCACAGTGCGAGCCGCCATACCCCAGTGCAAGCCGTCATATGCCATTGCGAGTCATCATACCACAGTGGGAGCCGTCATACACCAGTGAGAGCCGTCATACGCCAGTTCAAATCGGCATATCCCAGTGTGAGCGTCATACGCCAGTGCATGCCGTCATACTCCAGTGCGATCCGTCATACCACAGTGCGAGCCATCATACCCCAGTGCGAGCTGTCATACCCCAGGATGAGCAGTCATACCCCAGTGTGAGATGTCATAATTCAGTGGGAGCCGTCATACTCCAGTGTGAGCCGTCGTACCCCACTGCGAGTCGTCATATCACAGTGCGAGTCTTCATACCCCAGTGCGAGTCATCATACACCAGTGGGAGAAGTCAACCCCCAATGCGAGTCGTCATATCCCAGTGTGAATCGGCATAAGCCAGTGCGAGTCATCATATCACAGTGCAAGTTGTCATACCCCTGTGTGAGTCTTCATATCCCAGTGCGAGTCGTCATACCCCAGTGCGAGTTGAAATACCCCAGTGGGAGCCGTCATACCACAGTGTGAGCCGTCATACACCAGTGCGAGCAGTCATACCCCAGTGCAAGCTGTCAAAACCCAGTGCGAGCCATCATACCCCGGTGTGAGACATCATATTCCAGTGCGAGCAGACAAACTCCTGTGCGAGCCGTCATACTGCAGTGTGAGCCATCATACTCCAGGCTGAGCTGTCGTAATCCAGTGTGAGCTGTCATACTCCAGTGCGAGCCGTCACACCACAGTGCGAGCCGTCATTCTCCAGAGTGAGCCATCATACACCAGTGCGAGCAGTCATACTCCAGTGTGAGCAGTCATACCCCAGTGCGAGCCGTCATACCACATTGTGAGCCGTCATAGCCCAGTGCGAGGCATCATACCCCAGTGAGAGCCGTCATAAACCAGTGGGAGCCGTCATATCCCAGTGCAAGCCGTCATATCCCAGTGTGTGTCGTCGTACCACAGTGTGATTTGTCATACCCCACTGGGAGCCGTCATACCACAGTGGGAGCTGACATACCGCAGTGCGAGCCGTCATACACCCGTGCAATGCGTTATACATCAGTGTGAGCCGTGCTACCCCAGTGCGAGCCGTCATACCCCAGTGTGAGCCGTCATACCCCAGTGTGAGCCATCGTACCCCAGTGCGAGCCGTCATAACCCAGTGTGAGGCGTCATACCCCAATGGGAGCCATCATACACCAGTGGGAGCTGTCATACACCAGTGCGACTCGATTTATCCCAGTGTGAATCATCATAACCGAGTGCGACTTGTCATACTCCACTTAGAGCCATCAGTGCAAGGCGTCATACCCCAGTGCGAGCCGTCATACCCCAGTGGGAGCTGTCATACCCCAGTGGGAGCTGTCACACCCCAGTGAGAGCTTTGTACCCCAGTGCGGGCCGTCATACCCCAGTGTGAGCCTTCATTCTACAGTGCGAGCCGGCATATGCCAGTGCACGCCGTCATAAACCAGTGCGAGCTTTCATACACCAGTGCGAGCTGTCATACCCCAGTGCGAACTGTCATACCCCAGTGCGAGCCATCATACCCCAATTCGAGCCTTCATACACCAGTGCGAGCTATCATACCCCAGTGTGAACTGTCATACCCCAGTGCGAGCCATCATACCCCAATTCGAGCCATCATACCCCAGTGCGAGCTGTCGTAACCTAGTGCGAGCCATCATACCACAGTGCGACCCGTCATACCACAGTGCCAGCAGTCATACCACAGTGTGAGACGTCATACCACATTTGGAGCCGTCATACCCCAGTGTGAGCCATCATACCCCAGTGCGAGGCATCATACCACAGTGTGAGATGTCATACACCACTGAGAGCCGTCATATGCCAGTGCGAGTTGGCATATCACAGTGTGAGTCGTCATTTCCCAGTGCGAGTCATAATACTTCAGTGCGAGCCATCATACCACAGCGGGAGGCGTCAAACCCCAGTGCGAGCCGTCATACCCCAGTGCGAGCCATCATACCCCAGTGCGAGGCGTCATACCTCAGTGAGAGCCGTCATACACCAGTGGGAGCCGTCACATCCCAGTCCAAGCCGTCATATCCCAGTGTGTGTCATCATATCACAGTGTGATTCGTCATACTCCAGTGCGAGCTGTCATATCCCACTGGGAGCCGTCATACCACAGTGGGAGCTGACATACCCCAGTGCGAGCCGTCATACACGAGTGCAAGGCGTTATACATCAGTGTGAGCCGTCATGCACCAGTGAGAGCCGTCATACGCCATTGTGAGTCAGCATATCCCAGTGCGTGCCGTCATACCCCAGTGCAAGCCATCATACACCAGTGTGAGCCGTGATACCCCAGTGCGAGCAGTCATACCCCAGTGTGACCCGTCATACCCCAGTGTGAGCCATGATACCCCAGTGTGAGCTGTCATACAAATGGCATTTTGGCCTTTGTAGCAAGAGGGTTCGAGTACAGGAACAAGAATGTCTTGCTGCAGTTGTACCGGGCCTTGGTGAGACCGCACCTTGAGTATTGTGTGCAGTTTTGGTCGCCTTATCTGATGAAGGATGTTCTTGCCATGGAAGGAGTGCAGCGAAGATTCCCCAGTCTGATACCTGGGATGGCAGGAATGACGTATGAGGAGAGATTGTGTGGATTGGGCTTATACTCACTGGAGTTTAGAAGATTGAGAGGGGATTTCATTGAAACCTATAAAATTCTGTCAGGCCTGGACAGACTAGATGCAGGAAGGATGTACCCGATGGCCGGGGAGTCCAGAACCAGGGGTCATAGTCTAAGGATAAGGGGTAAGCCATTTAGGACTGAGATGAAGAGGAATTTCTTCACCCAGAGAGTGGTGAACCTGTGGAATTCTCTGCCACAGAGGGCGGTGGAGGCCAGTTCATTAAATATATTCAAGAAGGAGTTAGATATATTTCTTAAGGCTAAAGGGATCAAGGGATATGGGAGAAGGCAGGGACAGGGTACTGAATTTGAATGATCAGCCATGATCTCATTGAATGGCGGAGCAGGCTCGAAGGACCGAATGGCCTACTCCTGCTCCTATCTTCTATGATTCTATGTTTCTATACCCCAGTGGGAGCCATCATTCCCCAATGGGAGCCATCATACCAGAGTACGAGCCATCATACCACAGTGCGAGCCGTCATACCACAGTGCGAGCCGTCATATGCCAGTGCGAGTCGTCATACCACAGTGCGAGCCGTCATACCCCAGTGCGAGCTGTCATATGCCAGTGCGAGTCGTCATACCACAGTGCGAGCCGTCATACCAGAGTACGAGCCATCATACCACAGTGCGAGCCGTCATACCACAGTGCGAGCCGTCATACCCCAGTGCGAGCTGTCATATGCCAGTGTGAGTCGTCATACCACAGTGGGAGCCGTCATACACCAGTGAGAGCCGTCATATGCCAGTTCAAATCAGCATATCCCAGTGTGAGCCGTCATACCCCAGTGCATGCCGTCATACCCCAGTGCGATCCGTCATACCACAGTGTGAGCCGTCATACCCCAGTGTGAGCCGTCATACCCCAGGACGAGCAGTCATACCCCAGTGTGAGATGTCATAACTCAGTGGGAGCTGTCATACCCCAGTGTGAGCCGTCGTACCCCAATGCGAGTCGTCATATCACAGTGCGAGTCTTCATACCCCAGTGCGAGTCAACATACACCAGTGGGAGAAGTCAACCCCCAGTGCGAGTCATCATATCCCAGTGTGAATTGTCATACGCCAGTGCGAGTCATCATATCCCAGTGCAAGTTGTCATACCCCTGTGTGAGTCTTCATATCCCAGTGCGAGTCGTCATACCCCAGTGCGAGTTGAAATACCCCAGTGGGAGCTGTCATACCCCAGTGTGAGCCGTCATACGCCATTGCGAGCAGTCATACCCCAGTGCAAGCTGTCATAACCCAGTGCGAGCTATCATACCCCGTTGTGAGACATCATATCCCAGTGCGAGCAGAGAAACTCCTGTGTGAGCCATCATACTCCAGGCTGAGCTGTCGTAATCCAGTGTGAGCTGTCATACCCCAGTGCGAGCAGTCATACCCCAGTGCGAGCCGTCATACTGCAGTGTGAGCCATCATACTCCAGTGTGTGCTGTCATATTCCAGTGTGAGCTGTCACACTCCAGTGCGAGCCGTCACATCACAGTGCGAGCCGTCATCCTCCAGTGTGAGCCATCATACCCCAGTGCGAGCCGTCATACCCCAGTGCGAGCCGTCAAACACCGGTGTGAGTTGACATACCCCAGTGTGAGCCATCATATCCCAGTGGGAGCCGTCATACCCCAGTGTGAGCCGTCATACCCCAGTGTGAGCCATGCTACCCCAGTGCGAGTCGTCATATCACAGTGCGAGTCTTCATACCCCAGTGCGAATCATCATACCCCAGTGGGAACCGTCAACCCCCAGTGTGAGACGTCATATCCCAGTGCGAGTCGTCATACGCCAGTGCGAGTCGTCATATCCCAGTGCAAGTCGTCATATCCCAGTGCGAGTCTTCATATCCCAGTGTGAGTCGTCATACCACAGTGCGAGTTGTCATACCCCAGTGGGAGCCATCATATCTCAGTGCGAGCTGTCATACCCAAGTGCGAGCCATCATACCCCAGGGCTGTCATCCTACTGAACTCCACAAATAAACACTAAAGCCTGCACATCTGCCGATGCACTTTATTCACTTTATTATGGTCATATTTATGCTAATATATATGTACAAATGTATGTTGAAATGTTTAAGTGTCCTAATCCAAATTGTACACTCTCGGGAGCCGCAAGCCTACATTTCGTTGTACTGCACTTGTGCACTAACAATGACAATAAAAGTTGATTTGATTTGATTTGATTTGATATGCCAGTGCGAGCAGTCATACCCCAGTTCGAGCCATCATACCCCAGTATGAGCCATCATAACCCGGTGTGAGCCATCATATCCCAGTGCGAGCAGACAAACTCCAGTGCAAACCGTCATACTGCAGTGTGAGTCGTCATACTCCAGGCTGAACTGTCATACTCCAGTGCGAGCTGTCACACCACATTGCGAGCCGTCATCCTCCAGCGTGAGCCATCATACCCCAGTTTGAGCAGTCATATCCCAGTGCGAGCCGTCATACTGCAGTGTGAGCTGTCATACTCCAATGTGTGCTGTCATATTCCAGTGTGAGCTGTCATACTCCAGTGCGAGCGGCAGCGGCGGGAATCCGAGCCTTCACACCACCAAGCGGCAGCGACCTATAAAAGGTAAGCCCGGGCGCGGGTAGGCCTCAGAGCAGCAGCGGCGGGACCCCGAGCGGCAGCGGCATCGACCTGTAAAAGGTAAGCCCGAGGCGCGGGGAGGCCTCAGAGTGGCAGCGGCGGGAATCCGAGCGGCAGCGACCTATAAAAGGTAAGCCTGAGGCGCGGGTAGGCCTCAGAGTGGCAGCAACGGGAATCCGAGCAGCAGCGACCTATAAAAGGTAAGCCCGAGGCGCGGGTAGGCCTCAGAGCGGCAGCGGCGGGAATCTGAGCGGCAGCGGCAGCGACCTATAAAAGGTAAGCCTGATGCGCGGGTAGGCCTCAGAGCGGCAGCGGCAGGAATCTGAGCGGCAGCGACCTATAAAAGGTAAGCCCGAGGCGCGGGTAGGCCTCAGAGCGTACCAATCTCCAATCTCAGAGGGAGAGAAGTAAAAAGTAATCGAGGTGTGATGTCACCACAAAGCAGGTAAGTGATTGGTTGGGAGTATTTCTCTCTTTTTTAAAACTTTAACTCTGTGCTTTATAGTTTTTAAGGTCTCTGTGGTGTAGCGAGGACAGTTTGTAAACCAGGGCCCTTAAATATATCATTTAACTGTAGTGAAATTGGTGGGATTCATTTGTTTAATTTAATTGCAATTAATTAAAGGGTACATCATGGCAGGACAGCCCGGTGCCGTGGTATGCTCCTCCTGCGCTATGTGGGAACTCAGGGACACTTTCTGTTTCCCTGACAACCATGTGTGCAAGAAGTGTGTCCAGCTGCAGCTACTGGTATGCCGCATTATGGTGCTGGAGCAGTGATTGGATACATACTGGACCATTCGCGATGCTGAGGACGTCGTGAATAGCACGTTTGATCAGTTGGTCACACCACAGGTAAAGTTGGCACAGGCAGAGAGGGAACGGGTGACCAACAGGTAGAGTAGTAGGCACAGGCAGGTAGTGCAAGGGTCCCCTGTGGCCATCCCCCTCTCAAACAGATATACCACTTTGGATACTGATTGGGGGGATGGCTTACCAGGGGAAGGTAGCAGCAGCCAACTTCCTGGCACCCGGGGTGGTTCTGCTGCACAGGATGGGAGGAAAATTACTGGGAGAGCTATAGTGATAGGGGATTCTATTGTAAGGGGAATAGATAGGCGTTTCTGCGGCCGCAAACGAGACTCCAGGATGGTGGGTTTCCTCCCTGGTGCAAGGGTCAAGGATGTCTCAGAGCGGCTGCAGAGCATTTTGGAAGGGGAGGGTGAACAGCCAGTTGTCGTGGTGTATATAGGTACCAACGATATAGGTAAAAACCAGGATGAGGTCCTAAAAGCTGAATATAGGGAGTTTGGAGGTAAATTAAAAAATAGGACCTCAAAGGTAGTAATCTCAGGATTGCTACCAGTGCCACATGCTAGTCAGAGTAGAAATAGAAAGATATTTCAGATGAATACGTGGCTAGAGGAATGGTGCAAGGGAGAGGGATTCAAATTTCTGGGACATTGGAACCAGTTCTGTGGGAAATAACAACAGAAAATGCTGGAAAAACTCAGCAAGTCAGGCAACATCCGTGGAGAGAAATTTGAGTTGACGTTTCGGGTTTGACCCTTCTTCAAAACTGGAGAGAAAAGGAACTAGATCGAAGGCAGGGCTGCGATCGGACAAAAGAATAAAAGAACCAAAAGAAGTAAAAGAGATTAGAAGCTAGACGAGATGGTAATAGGCTGTGATTAGGTGTAAAGTGTACTGGCAGGGTAAAAGATAGCTGCCAGGTGTGAGAGAGAAACAAAAGGAAAGGGGGGGGGGAAGGAAAGGAGTGGAAAAATATAAGTGAAAATGAAATAGGGGCCGAGGTTATGATCTGAAATTGTTGAACTCAATATTGAGACCGGAAGGCTGCAGAGTGCCTAATCGGAAGATGAGGTGCTGTTCCTCGAGTTTACGTTGAGCTTCCGTGGAACAGTACAAGAGGCCAAGGACGGTGAGGTCCGAGTGGGAATGGAGCGGTGAATTGAAATGACAGGCGACCGGAAGCTCGGGGTCACCCTTACGGACTGAACGGAGGTGTTCCGCAAAGCGGTCACCCAATCTGCGTTTGGTCTCCCCAATGTAGAGGAGACCGCATCGTGAGCAGCGAATACAGTATACTAGATTGCGAGAAGTACAAGTAAATCGCTGTTTCACCTGGAAGGGGTGTTTGGGGCCCTGGACAGTGGGGAGGGGGGAGGTATAGGGGCAGGTGTTACATCTCCTCCGCTTGCACGGGAAGGTGCCAGGCGAAGGGGAAGGGCTGTTTGGGGTGATAGAGGAGTGGACTAGGGTGTCTCGGAGAGAGCGGTCCCTGCGGAATGCTGAAAGGGGAGGGGAAGATACGTTTGGTGGTGGGATCACTTTGGAGGTAGCGGAAATGCCGGAGGATGATCCGTTGAATGTGGAGGCTGGTGGGGTGAAAGGTGAGGACAAGGGGAACCCTATCGTGGTTCCGGGAGGGAGGGGCAGGGGTGAGGGCAGAGGTGCGGGAGATAGAACTGACACGGTCGAGGGCGGTGTCAACCACGGTAGAGGGGAATCCTCGGTTGCGGAAAAAGGAAGACATGTCTGAAGCACTGGTGTGGAAGGTGGCATCGTCGGAGCAGATACGGCGGAGGCGGAGAAACTGGGAGAATGGAATAGAGTCCTTACAGGAAGCGAGGTGGGAGGAAGTGTAGTCCAGGTAGCTGTGGGAGTCAGTGGGCTTGTAGTAAATATTGGTCGATAACCTATCCCCAGAGATGGAGACGGAGAAGTCGAGGAAGGGAAGGGACAGTTCTGTGGGAGGTGGGTCCAGTACAAAACGGACGGTTTGCACCTGGGCAGAGCTGGGACCGATGTCCTACGGGGAGTGTTTGCTAATGCTCTGGAGGAGGGTTTAAACTAAAATCGCAGGGGGTTGGGAACCTGAGCAGAGAGATAGAGGAAAGGGAAACAAGGATAAAAGCAAAAGACTGGAAGGAGAAAAACAAAAGTGGCAGGCAGAGAAATCAAGGATTTAAATCAAACATGGCCACAGTAAATAAAAATTCTAAAAGATCTAAGTGCATTAAAAAAACAAGCCTGAAGGCTTTGTGTCTTAATGCAAGGAGCATTCGTAATAAGGTGGATGAATTAGCTGCGCAAATAGAGGTAAACAAATATGATATGATTGGGATTACGGAAACATGGCTCCAGGGTGGGCAAGGCTGGGAACTCAATATCCTGGATATTCAATATTCAGGAAAGATAGGCAAAAAGGAAAAGGAGGTGAGGTAGCATTGCTGTTTAAAGAGGGGATTAACACAATTGAAAGGAAGGATATTAGCTCTGATGATGTGGAATCTGTATGGGTAGAAATGAAAAACACCAAGGGGCAGAAAACGTTAGTGGGAGTGGTATATGGACCTCCAAACAGTAATGCGGAGGTCAGGGATGGCATCAAACGGGAAATTAGAGAAGTGTGCAATAAGGGCACAGTTGTTATCATGGGTGACTTTAATCTACATATAGATTGGGCTAACCAAATTAGTAACAATACTGTGGAGGAGGAAATCCTGGAGTGTATACGGGATGGTTTCCTGGACCAATATGTCGAGGAACCAACTAGAGATCAGGCCATCTTAGACTGGGTATTATGTAATGAGAAAGGATTAATTAGCAATCTTGTTGTGCGAGGCCCCTTGGGTCAGAGCAATAGAATTCTTCATTAAGATGGAGAGTGAAATCCCAGTGGGAGCCGTCATACCCCAGTTCAAGCTGTCATACCCAAGGCGAGCCTTCAAATTCCAATATGAGCCATCATACCCCAATGTGAGCCATCAAACCCCAGTGTGAGCCGTCATACCACAATGCGAGACAACATACCTGAGTGTGAAGTCACACCCCAGTATGAACTGTCTTACCCCAGTGTGAGCCGTCATACCACAGTGGGAGCCTTCATACCCCAGTGTGAGCCGTCATACCCCAGTGCGAGCCGTCATACCCCAGTGCGAGCCGTCATACCCCAGTGGGAGGTGTCAAACGCCAGTGCAAGCTGTCATACCCCAGTGCAAGCGGTCATACCCCAGTGCGAGCCGTCATACCCCAGTGTGAGCCGTCATACACCAGTGAGAGCCGTCATACGCCATTGCAAATTGGCATATTCCAGTGTGTGTCATCATACCCCAGTGTGAATCGTCATACTCCAGTGCGAGCCGTCATACACCACTGGGAGCCGTCATACCACAGTGGGAGCTGACATACCCCAGTGCGAGCTGTCATACACCAGTGCGAGGCGTTATACATCAGTGTGAGCCATCATGCACCAGTGAGAGCCGTCATATGCCAGTGTGAGTCAGCATATCCCAGTGTGAGCCGTCGTACCCCAGTGTGTGCCGTCATAACCCAGCGTGAGGAGTCATACCCCAATGGGAGCCATCATACACCAGTGGGAGCCATCATACACCAGTGCGACTCGATTTATCCCAGTGTGAGTCGTCATAACCGAGTGCGACTCGTCATACTCCACTTAGAGCCATCATACCCCAGTGCAAGGCATCATACCCCTGTGCGAGCCGTCATACCCCAGTGGGAGCCATCATACCCCAGTGGGAGCCGTCAAACCCCAGTGCGAGCCTCATACCCCAGTGCGAGCCATCATACCCCAGTGCGAGCCGTCATACCCCAGTGTGAGCCAACATTCTCCAGTGCAAGCCGGCATAGGTGAGTGCTCGCCGTCATACCTCAGTGCGAGCCATCATACCCCAGTGCAAGCTGTCGTATCCCAGTGCGAGCCATCATATCCCAGTGCGAGCCGTCATACCCCAGTGTGAGCCATCATACCACAGTGCGAGCTGTCGTACCCGAGTGCGAGCAGTCATACCACAGTGTGACCCGTCATACCACAGTGCGAGGCATCATACCACAGTGTGAGATGTCATACACCAGTGTGAGCCATCATCCACCAGTGCGAGGCATCGTACCACAGTGTGAGATGTCATACACCAGTGCGAGGCATCGTACCACAGTGTGAGATGTCATACACCAGTGCGAGGCATCGTACCACAGTGTGAGATGTCATACACCAGTGAGAGCCGTCATATGCCAGTGCGAGTTGGCATATCACAGTGTGAGTTGTCTTTTCCCAGTGCGAGTCTTAATACTCCAGCACGAGCCGTCATACCCCAGTGCCAGGCGTCATATCTTAGTAGGAGCCAACATACCCCAGTGGGAGCCGTCATACCCCAGTGCAAGCTGCCATACACCAGTGCGAGGCGCCATTTCCAGTGTGAGTCGTCATACCACAGTGCGAGCCACCATACCCCACTGTGAGCCGTCACACCCCACTGGGAGCCGTCATAGCACAGTGGGAGCTGACATACCCTAGTGCGAGCCGTCATACACCAGTGCAAGGCGTTATACATCAGTGTGAGCCGTCATGCACCAGTGAGAGCCGTCAGACGCCAGTGTGAGCCAGCATATCCCAGTGTGAGCCGTCATACCCCAGTGCATGCCGTCATGCCCCAGTGCAAGTCATCATACAAGAGTGTGAGCCGTGATACCTCAGTGCGAGCCGTCATACCGCAGTGTGAGCTGTCATACCCCAGTGTGAGCCATGATACCCCAGTGCGAGCCGTCATAACCCAGTGTGAGGCATCATACCCCAATGGGAGCCATCATACCACAGTGCGAGCCGTCATACCCCAGTGCGAGCCTCATACCACAGTGTGAGCCATCATACCCCAGTGCGAGCTCTCATACCCCAGTGTGAGCCGTCATTCTCCAGTGCGAGCCGGTATACGCCAGTGCATGCCGTCATACCCCAGTGCGAGCCATCATAACCCAGTGCGAGCTGTCATATCTCAGTGCGAGCCGTCATACCCCAGTGCGAACAGTCATACCCCAGTGCGAGCCATCATACCCCAGTGCGAGCCATCGAACCCGAGTGCGAGCCGTCATACCACAGTGCGACCCGTCATACACCAGTGCGAGCATTCATACCACAGTGTGAGCCGTCACACCCCAGTTGGAGCCATCATACCTCAGTGTGAGCCGTCATACCACAGTGCTTGGTGTCATACCTCAGTGTGAGATGTCATACACCAGTGAGAGCCGTCATATGCCAGCGCAAGTTGGCATATCACAGTGTGAGTCGTTATTTCACAGTGCGAGTCTTAATACTCCATCGCGAGCTGTCATACCCCAGTGCGAGGTGTCATAATCCAGTGGGAGCTGACATACCCCAGTAGGAGCCGTCATACCCCAGTGCAAGCCGTCATACCCCTGTGCAAGGCGCCATTTCCAGTGTGAGTTGTCACACCCCAGTGCGAGCAGTCATATACCAGTGTGAGCCGTCATACCACAGTGGGAGCCGACATATGACAGTTGGAGCCGTCATACCCCAGTGCAAGCCGTCATACCCCAGTGTGAGGCGTCATTCCCAGTGGGAGCTGTCACACCCCAGTGGAAGGCGTCCTACCCCAATGGGAGCCGTCATACCCAAGTGGGAGCCGTCAAACGCCAGAGCGAGCCATCTTACCCCAGTGCAAGATGTCATACCCCAGTGTGAGCCGTCATAAACCAATGAGATCCGTCATATGCCAGTGCGAGACGGCACATCCCAGTGTGGGCCGTCATACCCCAGTGCGTGCCGTCATACCCAAGTGCGAGCCATCATACCACAATGTGAGCCGTGATACCCCAGTGAGAGCTGTCATACCCCAGTGCGAGCCGTCATACCCCAGTGCGAGCCGTCATACCACAGTGTGAGCCGTCATACTCCAGTGCGAGCCGTCATACCACAGTGCGAGCCGTCATGCCCCAGTGTGAGCCGTCATACCCCAGTGCGAGCTGTCATACCACAGTGCGAGCTGTCATTCCCCAGTGGGAGCCATCATACCCCAATGGGATCTGTTGTGTATGTACCTTTAAGAGAATAACTGGTCTCAGACTGCAGTACCGGCAGTGACCACCCCTGTATAAAAGGCGCTAGAGAGCCTCTGTTGGTTAGTTTCGTTTATGCCTTTCACCAGTAAAGACTTGTTTGTTTCTCTCCTGCTAGTCCGTGACTCAATCATTCACGGACTTAACACTGGCGACGAGTTAGAAACGAACTTACCTGCAACTCAGCAGCAGCTCCGACGACGTGTTGAAGGTCGGAGCCAGAAGAAAAAAAAAAATAGGCCATTGAAACTCGAGAAACGGGCGTCGACCGTCAATCATCGATTTCAAAACTTGCAGGAGAGACTGTCCAGAGCCAGGCTGGGTTCCTCGGTCCGTGGTTTCCCAGCGAATCGGGCTGGTGGCAGGTAGTGCTCTGATCCTTCCTGGGCTGCAACGGGGCCGGACAGCGAGTCGGGAAGCAAGGAGAGAGAGAGAGGGTGGAGCATACAGGGCGCGGCCGGTGTTTCGAAGCTGGGCATCGTTCGGACCTCAGAAGAGGGAGGGAAGTGTTCCAGAGGGTCCGCTCCACGACGGGAAAATAATAAAAGAAAAAGAATACGCGCAAGAAACCGTGGAAAGCAGCGCTAACAACAGCGAGGAAGAAGGAAAAGCGCGGAAGGCGCCATTTTGTTAAATCGGAGAAGAAGGCAAAGCGCGGGAGGCGCCATTTTAGATTTGCAAGATGCCGAAGACTGGCTGTATCACTGCTTTTGATAATACATTAGAGGACTGGACCACGTATGTGGAAAGAGTCGAGGTATATTTCGATGCAAATGAAATAGCGGAGGGGAAAAAGGCATCAATATTGCTAAACGTAATGGGCGCTAGAACGTACGGCCTATTGCGGGATCTGATTACTCCAGCCAAACCGAAGGCGAAGAGTTTTAACGAAATTGTTGCTGTTCTACAGGAGCACTTAAACCCTGCACCGCTGTTGATAGCAGAAAGATTTAAATTCCACAGGAGAACTCAGCACAAAGATGAGAGCAATGCTGAGTATCTTATGGAACTACGCAAGCTATCAAAGCACTGCCAGTTCGGAGCAGGACTGGCAGATACCCTACGGGACAAATTTGTCTGTGGACTCCTGAGTGAAGGAACACAGAAGAAGTTACTCGCAGAAAAAGAGCTGACGCTAGATAAGGCTTTCAGTGTGGCAGTATCGTATGAAGCAGCAGCCAGTGGAGCTGTAGAAATTCAACAAAAACCACAGGAATACGGCACCCACAAAATGACACGGGGATTTGCAAAATGTTATCGCTGCGGCAGAACTAACCATGACCAGAAGGACTGCTGGTCCAAAGACAAAATATGCAGACAATGCGGGAAGATTGGACACATTGCACGAGTTTGTAGGTCTGGGAAGAAGACCAGCGACAACAAAAAGGCTACGAAGGAACCTTACAAGAAAGTACAAAAGATGAGCGATAGTGAATCCGAGAACAGGAGATTAAGCTGTCTCAAACTTTACAATGTAATCGCAATAGAGGATCACCGAACCATTTGGGTCATCCTCACGATAGCAGGGTCCCAGTTAAAATGGAATTGGATACAGGATCAGCGCTAACCGTCATGAATCGACGAGACTATGAGCAGCTATTTTCACACATACCCTTGAGAGAGACATCCATCGTCTTGACGATGTATACGGGGCAAAAGGTATACCCCAGTGGAAAAATAAGGGTGCCTGTCGAATACATTGGCAAGAAAATACGGAAATTGTATCTCTACATACTGCCAAATGGTGGACCACCGTTATTGGGACGGGAATGGATCAGGAAGATAAACATAGATTGGCATTCCATTCATGCAATGACGGTGGACGGTAAAAAAGATGAAGACGTCACTCCTGGACGATTGTCAACAATCTTAGCTAACGCCAAAGAGGTATTTCAGCAAGAACTGGGCACGCTTAAAGGCGTAACCGCCTCATTAAAAATAGAAGAGAATGCAGTTCCCAAGTTTTTCAAAGCAAGACCGGTATCATATGCAATTCGTCCAGCCGTCGAGGCAGAGCTGGAGAATCTGGAGAAGGCGGGCGTGTTGTCCAAGGTCGACTGGAGCGAGTGGGCGACACCCATCGTTCCTGTCATGAAGAAAACATTAAGCAATAAGTCCGGAGAGCCAAGGAAGATTCGCATCTGTGGGGATTTCAAGGTGATGGTGAACCCTGTCCTTCACACAGTACAATATCCTCTTCCAAGGATAGAAGACATCTTCGCCTCACTGTCTGGAGAGAAGCGTTTTACAAAAATTGACCTAGCACAAGCATATTTGCAGATGGAGGTTGAAGAGTCCTCTAGGAAGTATCTCATGATAAACACTCACAAAGGTCTTTACCAGTATCATCGATTGGTATTCGGAGTAGCACCGGCTCCGGCGATATGGCAAAGAGCGATGGAACAAGTCCTGCAAGGGATTCCGGGGACTCAGTGTTACTTGGACGACATCCTTGTAACAGGTGAAGATGACAGTGAACACCTTAACAACGTAGAACAGGTGCTCACTAGACTACGGGACATGGGCTGCGAGCCAACCGCCCCAAGTGCGAATTTTTTAAGAAACAGATATCGTATTGTGGCCACGTGATTGATGAAGAGGGGTTACATAAGTCCCCTGACAAAATTGAAGTGGTTGTTAAGGCCCCAGCACCTGAAAATGTGTCGCAACTGAGGTCATTCCTCGGATTGGTGAATTACTATCATAAGTTTTTGCCGAATGTGTCGACAATTCGGCATCCACTGAATGCCCTGCTACGAATGGGGGTAGCATGGAAATGGAGCGATGATTGTAAACGTGCTTTTCAGAAGAGTAAGGACTTAATCACTTTGAAGGAAGTATTGGCTCACTACAACCCAGCACTGCCAAACAGGCTGGCGTGTGATGCGTCTCCCTACGGCATTGGGGCGGTACTGTCACATAAATTCCTTGATGGTTTGGAGAGGCCGATAGCTTTTGCGTCACGCTCGTTAACTTCTGCCGAGCGTAACTACGCCCAGATTGACAGAGAGGCCCTCAGCCTAGTGTGGGGGGTGAAGAAGCTCAATCACTATCTGCACGGTTAAAAATTTGCTCTACTAACCGATCATCAACCTCTTGTCTCCATTTTCAACCCTCAGAAGGGCGTACCGATAATGACAGCACAACGGCTGCAGAGATGGTCCCTTTTCCTAGGGGCACACCAATATGACATCGAGTACAGGGGAACTAAACAGCATGGAAATGCTGATGGATTGTCACGTCTACCGTTGCCGACGGTGGAAGAAGAAGACCTTGCAGTGGATCCAATGGAGTTATTCCACTTGACTATAGTCGAATGTCTCCCTGTGACGAATGCAAACATAGAAAAGGAAACACGGAATGACCCGACACTATCACGGGTCTATGATTTAACGGTGAAGGGATGGCCAGCACATGGCAAACCACTGCTGCCAGCATTTTCGCCAAGAAAAGAACAGCTGTCAGTGTGCAGAGGAACCTTGATGTGTGGATCCAGAGTAGTAATTCCACCTAAGTTGACAGATAGAGTGCTCAATGAGCTTCATGAGGGTCATCTGGGTGCGGTAAAAATGAAGAGCTTAGCCAGAGCGTTTGTGTGGTGGCCGGGAATCGATAGGTAAATCGAAGAGATGATCAAGAGCTGTGCAGGATGCCAGAAGGTCCAAAACGCCCCACCACAAGCTCCTCCGCATCCATGGGAGTGGCCCTCATCTCCATGGCAAAGGGTGCACATTGAGTTTGCTGGTCCCTTCATGGACTCGATATTTTTAATTGCGGTGGATGCACATTCAAAGTGGCCAGAGGTAATAAAAATGTCCTCAACCACCACGGAAAAAACTATCGCAGTTTTACGAACCATATTCGCCAGGAATGGGCTGCCTGAACAGATTTGCTCTGACAATGGACCACAGTTTGTGTCTGAAGAGTTCCGGAGGTTCTTAAAGAACAATGGTGTTAAGCATTACACATCAAGGCAATGTGTAATGAAGATATACCCCTACAACACAAGGTGGACAACTTCTTGTTTGCCTACCGGAATGCGACACATGCGGTTACCAACCAAACTCCAGCCATGATGTTCTTCAATCGAAGACTACGATGCCGCTTGGATTTGGTTCAGCCAAACGTCCGAAGAGATGTGGAGAACAGGCAGTTTCAGAATATGAATGAAAGGCCGACCAGGAGTTTTAAGATAGGTCAACCAGTTTTGGCCCGGGACTACCGCACTGAGAAATGGCAGCCAGGAATGATTTGTACACGACAAGGACCTCTCATGTATACCGTGGACGTTGGGGAGAGCATTGTAAGACGCCATGCTGACCAGATTCTAGAGTCACTGGAAAACGTCAACTCCACACCACGATCTGATACACCTGGTAATGAAATCGACGTTCCAATTGCAGCTACCGCAGAACCGGTAATATTGGAAGCAGATGAACCAAACAACGACATTGATTCTGACTCAACATTGCCAGAAGAACCTGATACTCCAAAGAGGCGTTATCCAGACAGAATCAGGAAGCCTCCTCAAAGACTGAACTTATAATTGCTTAAACTTAACCAATGTATCTAGCAACAGTAATTGTGATTGTAATTCGTTATCATTAGTTGTTAAATGAATGTTATGTACTGTTTATCTAAAAGGGGAGGAATTGTTGTGTATGTACCTTTAAGAAAACAACTGGTCTCAGATTGCAGTACCGGCAGTGACCACCCCTGTATAAAAGGCGCTAGAGAGCCTCTGTTGGTTAGTTTCGTTTATGCCTTTCACCAGTAAAGACTTGTTTGTTTCTCTCCTGCTAGTCCATGACTCAATCATTCACGGACTTAACAGGATCCATCAAACCAGAGTGCGAGCCATCATACCACAGTGAGAGCCATCATACCCCAGTGCGAGCGGTCATATGCCAGTGCGAGTCGTCATACCACAGTGGGAGCCATCATACACCAGTGAGAGCCATCATACGCCAGTGCGAATCGGCATATCCCAGGTCGAGCCGTCATACCCCAGTGCGTGCCGTCATACCACAGTGCGAGCCGTCATACCCCAGTGCGTGCCGTCATATGGCAGGATGAGCAGTCATACCCCAGTGTGAGCCGTCATATGGCAGGATGAGCAGTCATACCCAAGTGTGAGCTGTCATACCTCAGTGGGAGCCGTCATACCCCAGTGCGAGCTGTCATACCCCAGTGTGTGCATTCATACCCCAGTGCGAACCAGCATACCCCAGTGTGAGCCGTCATACCCCAGTGCAAGTCGTCATATCCCTGTGCAAGTCGTCATACCCCAGTGCGAATATTCATATCCCAGTGCGAGTCGTCATACCCCAGTGCGAGTTGTCATACCTCAGTGGGAGCCGCCATATCCCAGTGTGAACTGTCATACCCCAGTGTGAGCCGTCATACGCCAGTGCGAGAAGTCATTCCCAGTGCAAGCCGTCATGCCACAGTGCGAGCCATCATACTCCGGTGTGAGCCATCATATTCCAGTGCGAGCAGACAAACTCCAGTGCGAGCCGTCATAATGCAGTGTGAGCTGTCATACTCCAGCCTGAGCTGTCATACTCCAGTGTGAGCCGTCACACCACAGTGTGAGCTGTCATCCTCCAGTGTGAGCCATCATGCCCCAGTGCGAGCAGTCATACCCCAGTGTGAGCCATCATACTGCAGTGTGAGCATTCATTCTCCAGTGTGTGCTGTCATATTCCAGTGTGAGCTTTCATACTCCAGTGCGAGCCATCACATTACAGTGCGAGCCGTCATCCTCCAGTGAGAGTCGTCATACCCCAGTGTAAGCCGTAATACCCCAGGGCGAGCCGTCATACTCCAGTGTGAGCTGTCATACCCCAGTGTGAGCCATCATTTCCCAGTGGGGCTGTCATACCTCAGTGCGAGCCGTCATACCCAAGGCGAGCCTTCATATTCCAATATGAGCCATCATACCCCAGTGTGAGCCATCATATCCCAGTGTGAGCCATCATACCCCAGTGTGAGCCATCATACCACAGTGCGAGCCATCATAACCTAGTGTGAAGTCATACCCCAGTATGAATTGTCATACCCCAGTGCGAGCTGTCATACCCCAGTGTGAGCCATTATACCCTAGGGTGAGCCATCATATCACAGTGTGAGCTGTCATACCCCAGAGTGAGCCATCATACAACAGTGGGAGCCTTCATACCCCAGTGGAAGGCGTCAAACCCCAGTGCGAGCCGTCATACCCCAGTGCGAGACCTCCTACCACAGTGCGAGCCGTCATACCCCAGTGTGAGCCATCATACATAGAAACATAGAAACATAGAGATAGGAACAGGAGTAGGCCATTCGGCCCTTCGAGCCTGCTCCGCCATTCAATGAGATCATGGCTGATCTTCGTCTGAGATCACAGCTGATCTTACCAGTTCAGTACCCCGTCCCCGCCTTTTCTCCGTAACCCTTAATCCCCTTAGCCTTCAGAAATATATCCAATTCTCTCTTGAAAATATTTATTGAATTAGCCTTCACAGCCCTCTGTGGCAGGGAATTCCACAGGCTCACCACTCTTTGAGTGAAGAAATTCTTCCTCATCTCTGTTTTAAATGATTTGCCCGCTATTTTTAGACTGTGGCCCCTGGTTCTGTGCTCCCCTGCCATTGGAAACATTCTCTCTGAATTCAGCCTGTCCAGGCCTGCCATAATTTTATATGTTTCGATGAGATCCCCTCTCAATCTTCTAAACTCCAGTGAGTACAAGCCCAAACTATTCAATCTCTCCTCGTAGGTCATTCCCGCCATTCCAGGTATCAGCCTGGTGAATCGCCGCTGCACTCTTTCCATGGCAAGAACATCCTTCCGCAGATGGGGCGACCAAAACTGTACACAATACTCCAGATGCGGTCTCACCAGCACCTTGTACAGCTGTAGTAAGGTATCCCTATTCCTATACTCGAACCCCCTTGATATGAAGGCCAACATACCATTTGCCTTCTTAATCGCCTGTTGCACCTGCATGCTCTCCTTCAGTGACTGGTGCACAAGAACACCCAGGTCCCTCTGCACTTCCCCATCTCCCAATCTATTGCCATTTAGATAATAATCCACCCTCCTGTTTTTACCCCCAAAGTGGATAACCTCGCATTTATCCACATTATAGTGCATCTGCCACGTATCCGCCCATTCCCCCAACCTGTCCAAATCGCACTGTAGCCTCCTGACATCCTCATCAGAGCCCACCCCTCCTCCTAGTTTAGTGTCGTCAGCGAATCACAACAGTGAGAGCCGTCATACGCCATTGTGAGTCGGCATATCCCAGTGTGTGTCGTCATACCCCAGTATGATTCATCATACTCCAGTGCGAGCCATCATACACCAGTGCGAGGCGTCATACATCAGTGTGAGCTGTCATGCACCAGTGAGAGCCGTCATACCCCAGTGCGAGACGTCATATCCCAGTTAGAGCCATCATACACCAGTGTGAGCCATCATAACGCAGTGCGAGCCGTCATACCCCAGTGCGAGCCGTCATAACCCAATGTGAGCCGTCATACTCCAGAGCGAGTCATCATACCCATTGCTAGCCGTCATACTCCAGTGCGAGCCGTCATATCACATTGCGAGCTCTCATACCCCAGTTAGAGCCATCATATGCCAATGCGAGCCTTCATACCCCAGTGCAAGCGGTCATACCCCAGTGCGAGCCGTCATACCACAGTGCGAGCCGTCATACCACAATGCGAGCCATCATACCCCAGTGCAAGCCTCCATACCTCTGTGCCAGCCGTCATACCCCAGTGCGAGCCATCATACCCCAGTGGGAGCCGCCATACCGCAGTGTGAGCAGTCATACCCTAGTGTGAGCCGTCTTACCCCAGTGGGAGCCATCATACCCCAGTGTGAGCCGTCATACCAAAGTGTGAGGCATCATACCCCAGTGAGAGCCGTCATACCACAGTGGGAGCCGTCATTTCCCAGTGCAAGCCAGCATACCCCAGTGCGAGCTGTCATACCCCATAGTGAGCCGTCATACACAAGTGTGAGCCTTCATATGCCAGTGCGAGTTGGCATATCCCAGTGTGAGTCAAAATACCCCAGTGCGAGTCGTCATACTCCAGTGCCAGCCATGATACCCCAGTGCAAGGTGTCATACCCCAGTGTGAGGCGCCATACCCAAGTGGGAGCCGTCAAACCCCAGTGCGAGCCGTCTTACCTCAGTGTGAGCTGTCATACTCCAGTGCGAGCCATCATACCACAGTGCGAGCTGTCATACCACAGTGTGAGCCGTCATACCCCAGTGTGAGCCATCATAACCCAGTGTGAGGTGTCATACCACAGTGTGAGCCGTCATACCCCAGTGTGAGCCATCATACCCCAGTGCAAGCCGTCATAACCCAGTGTGAGGTGTCATACCCAAATGGGAGCCATCATACACCAGTGGGTACTGTCATATGCCAGTGCGACTCGATTTATCCCAGTGTGAGTCGTCACAACCGAGTGCGACTCGTCATACTCCACTTAGAGTCGTCATACCCCAGTGCGAGCCGTCATACCCCAGTGCGAGCTGTCATTCCCCAGTGGGAGCCATCATACCCCAATGGGAGCCATCATACCCCATTGGGAGCCTTCATACCCCAGTGCAAGCCGTCATACCCCAGTGTGAGGCATCATTCCCAGTGTGAGCTGTCATACCCCAGTGCGTGCCGCCTTACCCCAGTGCGAGCCGTCATACCACATTGTGAGCCGTCATCCCCCAGTGCGAGCAGTCACACACAGTGTGCGCCGTCATAAACCAGGGAGAGCCGCCATACACCAGTGTGAGCCGTCATACCCCAGTGCGAGGCGTCATACCCCAATGGGAGCCGCCATACCCCAGTGGGAGCCGACATACCCGAGTGCAAGCTGTCATACCCCAGTGCGAGACGTCATTACCAGTGTGAGCCGTCACACTCCAATGCAAGGTGTCATACCCCAGTGGGAGCCATCATACCTGTGGGCACCGTCAAACCCCAGTGCGAGCTGTCTTAGCCCAGTGCGAGCCGTCATACTCCAGTGCGAGCCATCATACCCCAGTGCAAGCTTTCATACCCCAGCGGGAGCCGTCATACCCAAGTACGAGTCGTCATAACCTAGTGCGAGTCTTCATACCCCAGTGGGAGCTGCCATACCCCAGTGGGAGCCATCATGCCCTAGTGCAAGCTGTCATACCACAGTTCGAGGTGTCATTCCCAGTGTGAGCCGTCACACCCCAGTGCAAGGCATCGTACCCCAGTGGGAGCGGTCATACCCGTGGGTGCCGTCAAACACCAGTGCGAGCCATCTTACCCCAGTGTGAGCTGTCATACTCCAGTGTGAGCCGTCATACCCCAGTGTGAGCTGCCATACCCCAGTGTGAGCTTTCATACCCCAGTGGGAGCCGTCATACCCAAGTGCGAGTCGTCATAACCCGGTGCAAGTCTTCATTCCCCAGTGCGAGGCATCATACATCAGTGCGAGCCATCATACCACAGCATGAGCCGTCATACCCAAGTGTGAGCCGTCATACCCCAGTGTGAGCCGTCATTCCCCAGTGCGAGCCGTCATACCCCAGTGGGAGCTCTCATACCCCAATGCGAGCCATCATACCCAAGTGTGAAGTCATACAACAATGTGAGTTGTCATACGGCAGTGCGAGCCGTCATGCCCCATACGAGTTGTCATACCCCATTGCGAGCCGTCATATCCCAGTTTGAGCTGTCATACCCCAGTGTGAGTCTTCATCCACCAGTGCAAGCCGGCATACTCCAGTGTGAGCCATCATACTCCAGTGCGAGCCATCATACCACAGTGCGAGCCATCATACCACAGTGTAAGCATTCATACCACCCAGTGTGAGTAACCATAATCCAACGTGAGTTAACATTTTTCAGTGTGAGTAACAATATCCCATTGTGAGTAACCAGAATCCAGTGTGAGTAACAATACTGCAGTGTGAGTAACCATACCCCAGTGTGAGTAATCATACTTCAGTGTGAGCAACCATACCCCAATTTGAGTAAACATACCCCAGTGTTAGTAACCATACACCAGTGTTAGTAACATACCGCAGTGTGAATAACCATACTCCAGTATGAGTAACCATGCTCCTTTGTGTGTAACCATACCCAGGGTGAGTAACCGTATCCCAGTGTGAGTAACCATACTCCTTTGTGTGTAAATATACCCCAGCGGGAGTAACCGTATTCCAGTATGATTATCCATACCACAGTGCAAGTAACCATACTCCCGTGTGAGTAACCACACCCCAGTTTCAGTAACCATACCCCGGTGTGAGTAACCATACTCCAGTGTGTGTAACCATACCACAGTATGGGTAACAATACTCCCATGTGAGTAACCATACCCCAGTGTGAGTAACGGTTCTCCAGTGTTTAACCAAACTCCAGTGTGAGTAAACATGCCCCAGTGTGAGTAACCATACTTCAGTGTGTGTTACCATACCTCAATGTGAGTAACCATACCCCAATGTGTCTAACCATACCACAGTGTGTGCAACCATACTCCAGTATGTGTAACCATACTCCAGTGGGAGTAACTATAATCCAGTGTGAGTAACCATACTCCAAAGTGCGTAACCAAACCACAGAAAGAGTAACCATACTCCGGTGTGAATAAATATACACCAGTGTGATTAACAAAATCCCAGTGTGAGTAACCTTGCTACAGTGTGATTAACCATACTACAATTTGAGTAACCATAACGCAGTGGGAGGAACCATACCCCAGCATGAATAACCATACTCTTGTGTAAGTAACCATGCACCAGTGTGAGTAACTATACCCCAGTGTGAGTAACCATACCCCAGTGTAAGTAACCATACCTCAGTGTGAGTAACCATAAACCAGTGGGAGTAACCATAGCCCAGTGGGAGTAACTATACTCCAGTGTTAGTAACCATACCCCAGTGTGAGTAACCAAAATCCAGTGGGAGCAACCATACCCCAGTGGGAGTAACCATACTCCAGTGTTAGTAACCATACCCCAGTGTGCGTAACCATAATTCAGTGAGAGTAACCATACTCCAGATTGAGTAACCATACCCAAGTGTGAGTAACCATACCCCAGTGTGAGTAAACATACTCCAATGTGAGTAACCATACCCCAGTGTGATTATCTATACTCCAATGTGTGTAACCATACCAAAGTGTGAGTAAACATACCCCAGTGTGGGTAACCATAATCCATTGTGAGTAACCATATCCCAGTGTGTGTAACCTCACTCCAGTGTGAATAAAAATACCCCAGTGTGATTAACCATATCTCAGTGCTAGTAAGCATATTCAGATGTGAGTAACCATACTCCAGTGTGAGTAACCATACTCCATTGTGTGAGTAACCATACCCCAGTGTGCGTAACCATACTCCAGTGTGAGGCACCATACACCAGTGTGAGTAACCATACCCCAGTGTGAGTATCCATACTCCAGTGTGAGTAACCATACTCCAGTGTGCGTAACCATGCCCCAGTGTGAGTAAACATATACTGGTGTGCTAAATATACTCCAGTGTGAGTAACCATATCCCAGTGTGAGTAACCATACTCCAGTGTGAGTACCCATACTCCAGTGTGAGTAACCATACCCCAGTGTGATTAACCATAAACCAGTGTGAGCACCCATACCCCAGTGTGAGTAACCATGTCCCAGTGTGAGTAGCCATACCCCAGTGTGAGTAACCATGTCCCAGTGTGAGTAGCCATACCCCAGTGTGAGTAACCATGTCCCAGTGTGAGTAGCCATACCCCAGTGTGAGTAACCATGTCCCAGTGTGAGTAGCCATACCCCAGTGTGAGTAACCATATCCCAGTGTGAATAACCATACTCCAGTGTGAGCAAACATATCCCAGTGTGAGTAATCATGCCCCAGTGTGAGTACCCATACCCCAGTGTGAGTAACCATACTCCAGTGTGAGAAACCATACTCCAGTGTTAGTAATCATATCCCAGTGTGAGTAACCATACTCCAGTGTGAGAAACCATTCTCCATTGTGAGTAAACATACTCCAGTGTGACTAACCATATTCCAGTTTGAGTAACCAAACCCCAGTGTGAGTAATCATACTCCAGTTTGTTTAACCATACCTGTGTGAGTAACTATATTTCAACGTGAGAAATCATATCCCAGTGTGAGTAACCATACCCCAGTGTGAGTAACCATACGCCAGTGTGAGCAACCATATCCCAGTGTGAGTAACCATGCCGCAGTGTGAGTAAACATATTCCAGTGTGAGTAATCATACTCCAGTGAGAGTAACCATAACCCAGTGTGAGTAATCATATCCAAGTGTGAGTAACCATAACCCAGTGTGAGTAATCATACTCCAGTGAGAGTAACCATAACCCAGTGTGAGTAATCATATCCAAGTGTGAGTAACCATAACCCAGTGTGAGTAACCATACTCCAGCAAGAGCAACCATACTCCAGTCAGTGTAACCATACTGCAGAATGAGCAACTATACTGCAGTGTGAGTAACCATGCTCCAGTGTGAGTAACCATACTCCAGTGTGAGTAACCATAGCCCAGTGTGCGTACCCCTACCCTAGTGTGAGTAACCATACCCCAGTGTGAGTAATCATATCCCAGTGTGAGTAAATATACCCCAATGTGAGAAAGCATATCCCAGTGTGAGCAACGATAATCGAGTCTGTGTAACCATCCTACATGGTGAGTAGCCATATCCCAGTGTGAGTAACCATATCCCAGTGTGAGTAACCATACTCCATTGTGAGTAAACATATTCCAGTGTGACTAACCATATCCCAATCTGAGTAAACATACCCCAGTGTGAGCAACCATACTCCAGTGTGAGTAACCATATTCCAGTGTGACTAACCATATCCCTGTGTCAGTAACCATATACCAGCGTAAATAACCAAACTCCAGTGTGAGGAACCATATTCTAGTTTGAGTAATCATATCGCAGTGTGAGTAAACAAAACACAATGTGAGTAAGCATATCCAAGTGTGAGCAATGATAATCCAGTGTGAGTAACCATCCTCCAGTGTGTGTAACAATATTCCAGTGTGTGTAACCATACTCCAGTGTGAGTAACCATAAACCATGTGTGAGGAAGAATACTCCAGTGTGAGTAACCATACACCAGGGTGAGTAAGCATACCCCAGTGTAATTAACCATAATCCAGTGTGAGTAACCATACTCCAGTGTGATTAAACATAATCGAGTGTGAGTAACCATACTCCAGTTTGAGTAACCCTACTCCAGTGTGAGTAACCATATCCCAGTGTGAGTAACTATAATCCAGCGTGAGTAACTGTACTCCAGTATGAGTAACCATACTCTAGTTTAAGTAACTATATTCCAGTGTGAGTAACCACATCCATTTTGAGTAACCATACTCCAGTGTGAGTAACCATATTCCAGTGTGAGGACCCATATTCCAGTGTGAGTAACCATAATCCAGTGTGAGTAACCATACTCCAGCATGAGTAAACATTCTCCAGAGTGATTAAATATACCCCAGGGTGAGGATCAATATTCCAGCATGAGAATCCATATCACAGTGTGAGAAACCATACCACAGTGTGAGTAACAATACTCCAGTGTGAGTAACCATAGCCCAGTGTGAGTCACCATAACCCAGTGTGAGTAACCATATTCCAGTGTGAGTAACCATACCCCAGTGTGGCAAACCATACACCAGTTTGGGTAAACATACTCCAGTTTGAGTAACCATTCTCCAGTGTGTGTAACCATACTCCAGTGTGTGTAACCATATCCCAGTGTGAATATACATACCGCAGTGTGTGCAACCATACTCCAGTGTGAGTAACCATACCCCAGTGTGAGTAACTATAACCTGGTGTGAGAAACCATACCCCAGTGTGAGTAACCATACTCCAGTGTGAGTAACTACACACCAGAGTGTGGAACCATACCCCAGTGTAAGTCACCATAATCCAGTGTGTGTAACAATACTCCAGTGTGTGTAACCATATTCCAACGTGAGTAACCATACTCCAGCATGAGTAAACATAACCCAGTGTGAGTAAGCATAATCCAGTATGAGTAATCATACTCCATTGTGAGTAACCAGACCCCAGTGTGAGTTAGCATACTCCAGTGTGAGTAACCACACTCCAGTGGGAGTAACCATATTCCACTCTGAGTAACCATAATCCAGTGTGAGTAACCATACCCCATTTTGTGTAACCATACCCCACTGTGAGTAGCCATACCTCAGTGTGAGCATCCATACTCCAGTGTGAGAAACCTTACTCCAGTGTGAGTAACCATACACCAGTTTGAGTAACCATACTCCAGAGTGAGTAACCATACTCCAGTGTGTGTAAACATACCCCAGTGTGAGTAGCCATACTCCATGTGAGTAGTCTTACTCAGGTGTGAGTAACAATACTCCAGTGTGAGTAAATATACTCCAGTTTATAACCATACTCCAGTTTGTGTAACCATACTAGAGTGTGAGTAACCATAATCCAGTGTGGGTAACCTACTCCAGTCTGTGTAACCATACTCCAATGTGAGTAACCGTAATCCAGTGTGGGCAAATGTACCCCAGTGTGAGCACACATAACTCAGTGTGAGTAACCATAGTCCAATGTGAGTTAACATACTCCAGTGTGAGTAACAATGTCCCATTGTGAGTAACCAGAATCCAGTGTGAGTAACAATACCGCTGAGTGAGTAACAATACTGCAGAGTGAGTAACCTTACTCCAGTGTGTGTAACCATACCCCAATGTGAGTAACCATACCCCTGTGTTAGTAACCATACACCAGTGTTAGTAACCAAACTCCAGTGTGAGTAAACATACCCCAGTGTGAATAACCATACTCCAGTGTGAGTAACCATGCTCCTTTGTGTGTAACCATACCCCAGGGTGAGTAACCATATCCCAGTGTGAGTAACCATACTCCTTTGTGTGTAAACATAACCCAGCGGGAGTAACCGTATTCCAGTATGATTATCCATACCACAGTGCAAGTAAACATACTCCAGTGCAAGTAACCATACTCCAGTGTGAGTAACCATACCCCAGTTTGAGTAAACATACCCCGGTGTGAGTAACCATACTCCAGTGTGTGTAACCGTACCACAGTGTGAGTAACCATACTCCCATGTGAGTAACCATACCCCAGTGAGAGTTAAGGTACTCCAGTATTTAACCATATTACAGTGTGAGTAAACATGCCCCAGTGTGTGTAACCATACTCCAGTGCGAGTAACCATACTCCAGTGTGAGTAGCCATACTCCAGTGTGTGTAATCATAACCCAGTGTGAGTAACCATACTCCAGTGTGAGTCACCATACTCCAGTGTGAGTAACAATACTCCACTGTGAGTAACAATACTCCAGTGTTTGTAACAATATCCCAGTGTGTGTAACCATATTCTAGTGCGAATAACCATACTCAATGTGAGTAACCATAACCCAGTGTGAATAACTGTAATCCAGTGTGTGTAACCATACTCCAGTGTAAGTAACCATAACCCACTGTGAGTAACCATATTCCAGTGTGAATAAACATACCACAGAGTGTGCAACCATACTCCAGTGTGAGTATCCGTACTCCAGTGAGAGTAACTATACCCCATTGTGAGTAACCGTACTGCAGTGTGAGTAATCATACCCCAGAGAGAGAAACCATACTCCAGCCTGAGTAACCATACCCCAGAGTGAGTAAGCATACTCCATTGTCTGTAACCATACGCCAGCGTGATTAACCATATGCCAGTGTGGATAACCATAATCCAGTGTGAGTAACCTTACTCCAGTGTGAGTAACAATACTCCAGTGTGAGTAACAATACTCCAGTGTGAGAAACCATATTCAAGTGTGAGTTACCATACCGCATTTTGTGTAACCATACCCAAGTGTGAGTAACCATACCCCATTTTGTGTATCCATACTCCAGTTTGAGTAACCATACTCCACTGTGAGTAACCATACTCCACTGTGAGTAACCATACTCCAGTTTGTGTAACCATACGCCAGTGTGAGTAACCATACCCCAGTGTGAGTATCCATAGTCCAGTCTGAGTAACCATACTCCAGTGTAAGTAACCATACTCCAGTTTGAATAACCATACCCCAGTGTGTGTAACCATAATCCAGTGTGAGTAAACTTACTCCAGTGTGTGTAACCATATTCCAGTGTGTGTAACCATACTCCAGTGTGAGTAACTATACTCCGGTGTGAGTAACATTACCCCAGTGTGAGTAACCATACAGCAGTGTGTGTAACCATACCCCAGTGTGAGTAAACATACTCCAGTGTGTTTAACCATACTCCAGTGTGTGTAAACATACCCCAGTGTGAGTAAACATACTCCAGTGTGTGTAAGCATACTCCAGTGTGTGTAAACATACTCCAGTGTGAGTAATCATATCCCAGTGTGAGTAAACATACTCCAGTGTGAGTAAACATACTGCGGTGTGAGTAACTATACTCCAGTGTGTCTAAACATATCCCAGTGTGTGTAAACATATTCCAGTGTGTGTAAGCAAAATCCAGCGTGTGTAAACATGCCCCAGTGTGAGTAAACATACCCCAGTGTGAGTAACCATACCGCAGTTTGTGTAACCATACCGCAGTGTGAGTAACCATATCACATTGTGTGTAAATATATCCCAGTGTGAGTAACCATACTCCAGTGTGAGTAATCATATCCCAGTATGAGTAACCATACTCCAGTGTGAGTAACCATACCCCATTGTGAGTAACCATACCCCAGTGTGAGTAAACATGTTCCAGTGCACGTATCATACCCCATTGTGAGTAACTATACCCCAGTGTGAGTAACCATACTCCAGTGTGAGTAATCATATTCCAGTGTAAGTAACCATACCCAGTGTGAGGAACCATACCCCAGCATGAGTAAACATACTCCAGTGTGAGTAACCATACACCAGTGTAAGTAACCATGCGCCAGTGTGAGTAACCATACTTCTGTGTGAGTTACCATATCCCAGCGTGAGTAACCATACTCCAGTGTGAGTAACCATGCTCCAGTGTGTGCAACCATACCCCAATGTGAGTAACCATACACCAGTGTTTGCAACCATACCTCAGTATGAGTAACCAAACTGCAGTATGAATACCATAATCCAGTGTGAGTAACCATACACCCGTTTGAGTAACCCTACTCCGGTGCGAGTAACCATATCCCAGTGTGAGTAACTATAATCCAGCATGAGTAACTGTACTCCAGTATGAGTAACCATACTCTAGTTTAAGTAACTATACTCCAGTGTGAGTAACCACATCCATTTTGAGTAACCATACTCCAGTGTGGGTAAACATAGCCCACTGAGAATAACCATACCCCAGTGTGAGTAACCATACTCCAGCAAGAGAAATCATACTCCAGTCAGTGTAACCATACTCCAGAATGAGCAACCATACTCCAGTGTGAGTAACCATACTCTAGTGCGAGTAACCATACTCCAGAGTGAGTAAATATACCCCAGGGTGAGGATCCATATTCCAGTGTGAGAATCCATATCACAGTGTGAGTAACCATACCACAGTGTGAGTAACAATACTCCAGTGTGAGTAACCATAGCCAAGTGTGCATACCCCTACCCCAGTGTGAGTAACCATACCCCAGTGTGAGTAATCATATCACAGTGTGAGTAAATATACCCCAAAGTGAGAAAGCATATCCCAGTGTGAGCAACGATAATCCAGTGTGAGTAACCATCCTACATGGTGAGTAGCCATATCCCAGTGTGTGTAACCATACTCCAGTGTGACTAACCATATCCCAGTGTGAGTAACCATACCCCAGTGCGACAAACCATACACCAGTTTGAGTAACCATACTACAGTTTGAATAACCATCCTCCAGTGTGAGTAAACATACTCCAGTGTGTGTAAGCATAATCCAACGTGTGTAAACATACTCCAGTGTGAGTAACCATATCCCAGTGTGAGTAAACACACTCCAGTGTGAGTAAACATACTGCGGTGTGAGTAACTATACTCCAGTGTGTGTAAACATATCCCAGTGTGAGTAAACTTATTCCAGTGTGTGTGTACGCATACTCCAGTGTGTGTAAACATGCCCCAGTGTGAGTAAACATGCCCCAGTGTGAGTGAACATAACCAGTGTGAGTAACCATAATCCAGTGTGACTACCCGTACCCCAGTGGGAGTAACAATACTCCAGTGTGAATAACCATACTCCAGTGTGAGTAAACCTACTCCAGTGTGAGTAAACACACTCCAGTGGGAGTATCCATATTCCAGTGTGAGTAATCGTAACCCAGTGTGGGTAACCATACTCCAGTGTGAGTAACTATACTCCAGTGTGAGTAAGCATTCCGCAGAGTGTGTAACCATACCCCAGTGTGAATAACCATATCTCAGTTTGAGTATCCATACTACAGTGTGTGTAACCATACTCTAGTGTGAGGAGCCATACTCCAGTGTGAGTAGCCATACTCCAGTGTGTGTAAACATATTCTAGTGTGAGTATCTATGCTCCAGTGTAAGTAACCATACTCCAGTGTGAGTAACCATACCGCAGAGTGAGTAACCGTACCCCAGTCTTTGTAACCACACTCCCGTGAAAGTAACCATACTCCAGTGTGAGTAACCTTACTCCAGTGTTAGTAACCATACCCCAGTGTGAGTATCCATAGTCCAGTGTGAGTAACCATACTCCAGTGTGAGTAACCATACTCCAGTGTGAGTAACTATAATCCAGTGTGAGTAACATTACCCCAGTGTGAGGAACCGTATCCAAATCTAAGTAACCATACAGAAGTCTGTGTAACCATATCCTAGTGTGAGGAACAATACCCCAGTTTGCGTAACCATACCCCAGTGTGAGTAAACATTATCCAGTGTGAGTAACCATGTTCCCGTGTGAGGCACCGTACTCCAATGTGAGTAAACGTACCCCAGTGTGAGTAACCATGCTCCCGTGTGAGGCAGCATACTCCAGTGTGATTAACCATACTCCAGTGTGAATAACCATACCCCAGTGTGGGTAACCATATCTCAGTGTAAGTAAGCATACCCCAGTCTGAGTAACCATGTTACATTGTAAGTAATCATGCTCCAGTGTGAGTAACCATACTCCAGTGTGAGTAACCATACCTCAGTGTGAGTATCCATATTCCAGTTTTAGTAACCATATTCCAGTTTTAGTAACCATATTACAATGTGAGTAACCATGCTTCGGTGTGTGTAACCATATCCCAGTGTGCAGAACCATTCCCTATTGTGAGTAACCATACTCCAGTGTTTGTAACCATACCCCAGTGTGTATAACCATACTCCAGTTTAAGTAGCCATTATCCAGTGTGAGTAACCATACTCCAGAGTGAGTAACCATACCCCAGAGAGTGCAACCTACTCCGGTGTGAGTAAATATACTCCAGTGTGAGTAACAATATCCCAGTGTGAGTAACCATGCTCCAGTGTGATGAACCATACCACAGTGTGAGCAACCATACTGCAGTGGCAGCAACCATACCCAGCGTGAGTAAACATATACCAGTGTAAGTAACCATGCTCCAATGTGTGTAACCATACGACATTGTCAGTAAACATAATCCAGTGTGAGTAACCATGCCCCATTGTGAGTAACCATGCCCCATTGTGAGTAACTATACCCCAGTGTGAGTAACCATATCCCAGTGTGTGTAACCATACCGCAGTGTGAGTACAATAGCAAAACACTGCAGATGTTGGAAATCCGAAATAACAACAGAAAATGCTCAAAAACTCAGCAGTCATGCAACATCCATGGAGAGAAATTTGAGTTGATGTTTCGGGTCGAACCCTTCTTCAAAAGTGTGAGTAACCATACTCCAGTGTGAGTAACCATACTCCAGTGCGATTAACCATTCCCCAGTGGGAGTAACCATGCTCCAGTGGGAGTAAACATACCCCAGTGTGAGTAACCATACCCCAGTGTGAGTAACCATACCGCAGTTTGTGTAACCATACCGCAGTGTGAGTAATCATATCACATTGTGTGTAAATATATCCCAGTGTGAGTAACCATACTCCAGTGTGAGTAACCATACCACAGTGTGAGTAATCATATCCCAGTTTGAGTAGCCATACTCCAGTGTGAGTAACCATACCCCATTGTGATTAACCAAACCCCAGTGTGAGTAAACATGCTCCAGTGTGCGTAATCATACCCCATTGTGAATAACAATACCCCAGTGTGAGTAACCATACTCCAGTGTGAGGAACCATATCCCAATGTGAGTAAACATACTCCAGTGTGAGTAACCATACACCAGTGTAAGTAACCATGCACCAGTGAGAGTAACCATACTTCTCTGTGAGTTACCATATCCCAGCGTGAGTAACCATACTCCAGTGTGAGTAACCATGCTCCAGTGTGTGCAACAATACCCCAATGTGAGTAACCATACACCAGTGTGTGCAACCATACCTCAGTGTGAGTAACCAAACAGCAGTATGAATACCATAATCCAGTGTGAGTAACCATACTCCAGTTTGAGTAACCCTACTCCAGTGCGAGTAACCATATCCCAGTGTGAGTAACTATAATCCAGCGTGAGTAACTGTACTCCAGTATGAGTAACCATACTCTAGTTTAAGTAACTATATTCCAGTGTGAGTAACCACATCCATTTTGAGTAAACATACTCCAGTGTGAATTACCATATTCCAGTGTGAGTAACCATATTCCAGTGTGAGTAACCATACTCCAGCATGAGTAAACATATCCCAGTGAGAGTAACCATGCCCCAGTGTGATTAACCATACTCCAGCAAGAGCAACCATACTCCAGTCAGTGTAACCATACTCCAGAATGAGCAACCATACTCCAGTGTGAGTAACCATACTCCAGTGCGAGTAACCATACTACAGAGTGAGTAAATATAACCCAGGGTGAGGATCCATATTCCAGTGTGAGAATCCATATCACAGTGTGAGTAACCATACCACCGTGTGAGTAACAATACTCCAGTGTGAGTAACCATAGCCCAGTGTGCATACCCCTACCCCAGTGTGAGTAATCGTACCCCAGTGTGAGTAATCATATCCAAGTGTGAGTAAATATAGCCCAATGTGAGAAAGCATATCCCAGTGTGAGCAACGATAATCCAGTGTGAGTAACCATCCTCCATGGTGAGTAGCCATATCCCAGTGTGTTTAACCATACTCCAGTGTGACTAACCATATCCCAGTGTGTGTAACCATAACCCAGTGTGAGTAACCATACTCCAGCAAGAGCAATCATACTCCAGTCAGTGTAACCATACTCCAGAATGAGCAACCATACTCCAGTGTGAGTAACCATACTCCAGTGCGAGTAACCATACTACAGAGTGAGTAAATATAACCCAGGGTGAGGATCCATATTCCAGTGTGAGAATCCATATCACAGTGTGAGTAACCATACCACCGTGTGAGTAACAATACTCCAGTGTGAGTAACCATAGCCCAGCGTGCATACCCCTACCCCAGTGTGAGTAATCGTACCCCAGTGTGAGTAATCATATCCCAGTGTGAGTAAATATACCCCAATGTGAGAAAGCATATCCCAGTGTGAGCAACGATAATCCAGTGTGAGTAACCATCCTCCATGGTGAGTCGCCATATCCCAGTGTGTGTAACCATACTCCAGTGTGACTAACCATATCCCAGTGTGAGTAACCATACCCCAGTGTGAGTAACCATACTCCAGTGTGAGTAACCATACTCCATTGTGAGTAAACATACTCCAGTGTGACTAACCATATCCCAATCTGAGTAAACATTCCCCAGTGTGAGCAACCATACTCCAGTGTGAGTAACCATACTCCAGTGTGACTAACCATATCCCAGTGTCAGTAACCATACACCAGCGTAAATAACCAAACTCCAGTGTGAGTAATCATATTCTAGTTTGAGTAATCATATCGCAGTGTGAGTACACAAAGCACAATGTGAGTAAGCGTATCCAAGTGTGAGCAATGATAATCCAGTGTGAGTAACCATCCTCCAGTGTGTGTAACAATATTCCAGTGTGTGTACCCATGCTCCAGTGTGCGTAACCATACGACATTGTCAGTAATCATAATCCAGTGTGAGTAACCATGCCCCATTGTGAATAACCATGCCCCATTGTGAGTAACTATACCCCAGTGTGAGTAACCATATCCCAGTGTGTGTAACCATACCGCAGTGTGAGTACAATAGCAAAATACTGCAGATGTTGGAAATCCGAAATAACAACAGAAAATGCTCAAAAACTCAGCAGTCAGGCAACATCCATGGAGAGAAATTTGAGTTGACGTTTCGGGTCGAACTCTTCTTCAAAAGTGTGAGTAACCTTACTCCAGTGTGAGTAACCATACTCCAGTGTGATTAACCATTCCCCAGTGGGAGTAACCATACTCCAGTGGGAGTAAACATACCCCAGTGTGAGTAACCATACCCCAGTGTGAGTAACCATACCGCAGTTTGTGTAACCATACCGCAGTGTGAGTAATCATATCACATTGTGTGTAAATATATCCCAGTGTGAGTAACCATACTCCAGTGTGAGTATCCATACCACAGTGTGAGTAATCATATCCCAGTTTGAGTAACCATACTCCAGTGTGAGTAACCATACTCCAGTGTGAGTAACCATACCCCATTGTGAGTAACCATACCCCAGTGTGAGTAAACATGCTCCAGTGTGCGTAATCATACCACATTGTGAATAACAATACCCCAGTGTGAGTAACCATACTCCAGTGTGAGTTACCATATCCCAGCGTGAGTAACCATACTCCAGTGTGAGTAACCATGCTCCAGTGTGTGCAACAATACCCCAATGTGAGTAGCCATACACCAGTGTGTGCAACCATTCCTCAGTGTGAGTAACCAAACAGCAGTATGAATACCATAATCCAGTGTGAGTAACCATACTCCAGTTTGAGTAACCCTACTCCAGTGCGAGTGACCATATCCCAGTGTGAGTAACTATAATCCAGCATGAGTAACTGTACTCCAGTATGAGTAACCATACTCTAGTTTAAGTAACTATATTCCAGTGTGAGTAACCACATCCATTTTGAGTAAACATACTCCAGTGTGAATTACCATATTCCAGTGTGAATAACCATATTCCAGTGTGAGTAACCATACTCCAGCATGAGTAAACATATCCCAGTGAGAGTAACCATACCCCAGTGTGAGTAACCATACTCCAGCAAGAGCAATCATACTCCAGTCAGTGTAACCATACTCCAGAATGAGCAACCATACTCCAGTGTGAGTAACCATACTCCAGTGCGAGTAACCATACTACAGAGTGAGTAAATATAACCCAGGGTGAGGATCCATATTCCAGTGTGAGAATCCATATCACAGTGTGAGTAACCATACCACCGTGTGAGTAACAATACTCCAGTGTGAGTAACCATAGCCCAGTGTGCATACCCCTACCCCAGTGTGAGTAATCGTACCCCAGTGTGAGTAATCATATCCCAGTGTGAGTAAATATACCCCAATGTGAGAAAGCATATCCCAGTGTGAGCAACGATAATCCAGTGTGAGTAACCATCCTCCATGGTGAGTAGCCATATCCCAGTGTGTGTAACCATACTCCAGTGTGACTAACCATATCCCAGTGTGAGTAACCATTCCCCAGTGTGAGTAACCATACTCCAGTGTGAGTAACCATACTCCATTCTGAGTAAACATACTCCAGTGTGACTAACCATATCCCAATCTGAGTAAACATACCCCAGTGTGAGCAACCATACTCCAGTGTGAGTAACCATACTCCAGTGTGACTAACCATATCCCAGTGTCAGTAACCATACACCAGCGTAAATAACCAAACTCCAGTGTGAGTAATCATATTCTAGTTTGAGTAATCATATCGCAGTGTGAGTAAACATACCACAATGTGAGTAAGTATATCCAAGTGTGAGCAACGATAATCCAGTGTGAGTAACCATACCCAAGTGTGAGTAACTATAACCCGGTGTGAGAAACCATACCCCAGTGTGAGTAACCATACTCCAGTGTGAGTAACTACACACCAGAGTGCGGAACCATACCCCAGTGTAAGTCACCATCATCCAGTGTGTTTAACAATACTCCAGTGTGAGTAACTATATTCCAATGTGAGTAACCATACTCCAGCGTGAGTAAATATAACCAAGTGTGAGTAAGCATAATCCAGCGTGAGTAATCATACTCCAGTGTGAGTAACCAGACCCCAGTGTGTGTTAGCATATTCCAGTGTGAGTAACCATACTCCTTTGTGAGTAAACATACTCCAGTGTGAGTAACCACACTCCAGTGGGAGTAACCATATTCCACTCTGAGTAACCATAATCCAGTGTGAGCAACCATACCCCATTTTGTGTAACCATACCCCACTGTGAGTAACCATACCTCAGTGTGAGTATCCATACTCCAGTGTGAGTAACCATACACCAGTTTGAGTAACCATACTCCAGAGTGAGTAACCACACTCCAATGTGTGTAACCATTCTCCAGTATGAGTAAATATACTCCAGTTTATAACCATACTCCAGTTTGTGTAACCATACTAGAGTGTGAGTAACCATAATCCAGTGTGGGTAACCATACTCCAGTCTGTGTAACCATACTCCAGTGTGAGTAACTGTAATCCAGTGTGAGCAACAATACTACAGTGTGAGTAACCTTACTCCAGTGTGTGTAACCATACTCCAGTGTGAGTAACCATACCCCAGTGTTAGTAACTATACACCAGTGTTAGTAACCAAACTCCAGTGTGAGTAAACATACCCCAGTGTGAATAACCATATTCTAGTGTGTGTAACCATGCTCCTTTGTGTGTAACCATACCCCAGGGTGAGTAACCGTATCCCAGTGTGAGTAACCATTATCCTTTGTGTGTAAACATAACCCAGTGGGAGTAACCGTATTCCAGTATGATTATCCAAACCACAGTGCAAGTAAACATACTCCAGTGTGAGTAACCATATCCCAGTTTGAATAATCATACCCCGGTGTGAGTAACCATACTCTACTGTGTGTAACCGTACCACAGTGTGAGTAACCATACTCCCATGTGAGTCACCATACCCCAGTGAGAGTTACGGTACTCCAGTGTTTAACCATACTACAGTGTGAGTAAACATGCCCCAGTGTGAGTAACCATACTCCTGTGTGTGTAACCATATCTCATTGTGAGTAACCATACCCCAGTGTGAATAACCATAATCCAGTGTGAGTAAACATACTCCATTGTGTGTAAACATACTCCAGTGTGAGTAACCATACTCCAGTGTGAGTGACAATACTCCAGTGTGAGTAACAATTCTTCAGTGTTTGTAACAATACCCCAGTGTGTGTAACCATACTCTCGTGTGAATAACCATACTCAATGTGAGTAACCATACCCCAGTGTGTATAACTATAATCCAGAGTGAGTAACCATACTCCATTGTGTGTAACCATGCTCAAGTGTGTGTAACCATACTCCAGTGTGAGTAACCATAACCCAGTGTGAGTAACCATATTCCAGTGTGAATAAATATACCACAGAGTGTGCAACCATACTCCAGTGTAAGTATCCATACTCCAGTGAGAGTAATTATACCCCATTGTGAGTAACCATACTGATGTGTGAGTAACCATACCCCAGAGAGAGAAACCATACTCCAGCCTGAGTAACCATACCCCAGAGTGAGTAAGCATACTCCATTGTCTGTAACCATACCCCAGTGTGATTAACCATACGCCAGTGTGGGTAACCATACTCCAGTGTGAGTAACAATGCTCCAGTGTGAGTAACCACACTCCAGTGTGAGAAACCATATTCCACTGTGAGTAACCATACCCCATTTTGTGTAACCATACCCCAGTGTGAGTAACCATACCCCATTTTGTGTAACAATATTCAAGTGTGAGAAACCATACCCCATTTTGTGTATCCATGCTCCAGTTTGAGTAACCATACTCCACTGTGAGTAACCATACCCCAGTGTGAGTATCCATAGTCCAGTCTGAGTAACCATACTCCAGTGTAAGTAACCATACTCCAGTGTGAGTAACCATACCCCAGTGTGTGTAACCATACTCCAGTGTGAGTAACCATACCCCAGTGTGTGTAACCATACTCCAGTGTGAGTAACCATACCCCAGTGTGTGTAACCATACTCCAGTGTGAGTAATCTTACTCCAGTGTGTGTAAACATATTCCAGTGTGTGTAACCATACTCCAGTGTGAGTAACTATACTCCAGTGTGAGTAACATTACCCCAGTGTGAGTAACCATACAGCAGTGTGTGTAACCATACCCCAGTGTGAGTAAACATACTCCAGTGTGAGTAAACATACTCCAGTGTGTTTAACCATACTCCAGTGTGTGTAAACATACCCCAGTGTGAGTAACCATATCCCAGTGTGAGTAAACATACTCCAGTGTGAGTAAACACACTGCGGTGTGAGTAACTACACTCCAGTGTGTGTAAACATATCCCAGTGTGAGTAAACATACTCCATTGTGTGTAAACATACTCCAGTGTGAGTAACCATACTCCAGTGTGAGTGACAATACTCCAGTGTGAGTAACAATTCTTCAGTGTTTGTAACAATACCCCAGTGTGTGTAACCATACTCTAGTGCGAATAACCATACTCAATGTGAGTAACCATACCCCAGTGTGTATAACTATAATCCAGAGTGAGTAACCATACTCCATTGTGTGTAACCATGCTCAAGTGTGTGTAACCATACTCCAGTGTGAGTAACCATAACCCAGTGTGAGTAACCATATTCCAGTGTGAATAAATATACCACAGAGTGTGCAACCATACTCCAGTGTAAGTATCCATACTCCAGTGAGAATAATTATACCCCATTGTGAGTAACCATACTGATGTGTGAGCAACCATACCCCAGAGAGAGAAACCATACTCCAGCCTGAGTAACCATACCCCAGAGTGAGTAAGCATACTCCATTGTCTGTAACCATACCCCAGTGTGATTAACCATACGCCAGTGTGGGTAACCATACTCCAGTGTGAGTAACAATGCTCCAGTGTGAGTAACCACACTCCAGTGTGAGAAACCATATTCCAGTGTGAGTAACCATACCCCATTTTGTGTAACCATACCCCAGTGTGAGTAACCATACCCCATTTTGTGTAACAATATTCAAGTGTGAGAAACCATACCCCATTTTGTGTATCCATGCTCCAGTTTGAGTAACCATACTCCACTGTGAGTAACCATACCCCAGTGTGAGTATCCATAGTCCAGTCTGAGTAACCATACTCCAGTGTAAGTAACCATACTCCAGTGTGAGTAACCATACCCCAGTGTGTGTAACCATACTCCAGTGTGAGTAATCTTACTCCAGTGTGTGTAAACATATTCCAGTGTGTGTAACCATACTCCAGTGTGAGTAACTATACTCCAGTGTGAGTAACATTACCCCAGTGTGAGTAACCATACAGCAGTGTGTGTAACCATACCCCAGTGTGAGTAAACATACTCCAGTGTGAGTAAACATACTCCAGTGTGTTTAACCATACTCCAGTGTGTGTAAACATACCCCAGTGTGAGTAACCATATCCCAGTGCGAGTAAACATACTCCAGTGTGAGTAAACATACTGCAGTGTGAGTAACTCTACTCCAGTGTGTGTAAACATATCCCAGTGTGAGTAAACATATTCCAGTCTGTGTAAGCATAATCCAGTGTGTGTAAACATGCCCCCGTGTGAGTAAACATGCCCCAGTGTGAGTAAACATACCCCAGTGTGAGTAACCATAATCCAGTGTAACTACCCATACCCCAGTGGGAGTAACAATACTCCAGTGTGAATAACCATACTCCAGTGTGAGTAAACCTACTCCAGTGTGAGTAAACACACACCAGTGGGTGTATCCATATTCCAGTGTGATTAACCATAACCCAGTGTGGGTAACCATACTCCAGTGTGAGTAACCATTCCCCAGTGTGAGTAACCATTCCCCAGTGTGAGTAAGCATTCCGCAGAGTGTGTAACCATACCCCAGTGTGAATAACCATATCTCAGTTTGAGTATCCATACTCCAGTGTGTGTAACCATACTCTAGTGTGAGTAACCATACTCCAGTGTGAGTAACCATACTCCAGTGTGTGTAAACATATTCTAGCGTGAGTAACCATACTCCAGTGTAAGTAACCATACTCCAGTGTGAGTAACCATACCGCAGAGTGTGTAACCATACCCCAGTCTGTTTAACCATACTCCAGTGTAAGTAACCATACTCCAGTGTGAGTAACCATACCCCAGTGTGAGTATCCATAGTCCAGTGTGAGTAACCATACTCCAGTGTGAGTAACTATACTCCTGTGTGAGTAACATTACCCCAGTGTGAGGAACCGTATCCAAATCTAAGTAACCATACAGAAGTCTGTGTAACCATATCATAGTGTGAGGAACCATACCCCAGTTTGCGTAACCATACCCCAGTGTGAGTAAACATTATCCAGTGTGAGTAACCATGTTCCCGTGTGAGGCACCATACTCCAATGTGAGTAAACTTACCCCAGTGTGAGTAACCATGCTCCCGTGTGAGGCACCATACTCCAGTGTGATTAACCATACTTGTTAGATCCGTGTGTTAATGGAGACACGGAATGCAGGAGTTGATTTAACAAGTGTTTACTGAACAATGTCTGTAGGTGAACTAACAACACAAGACACTACACAGGCTTATATACCCGAGTGGTCACTACTGGTACTACAGTATACAGGGGCTTCAAAAACATAGTCCCTCTTAAAGGTACATACACTACAATTCCTCCCCTTTTAGATAAATAGTACATAACATTTTAAGTAATCATTAAATAACATTTTTACAAGAACAATAATATACACATTTGCTGAAGTTAATCAATTACAAATTCAGTCTCTCTGGAGGCTTCCTGACTCAGTCCGGATAATGCCTCGGTGGTGTAGTAGGTTCTTTTGGCAAGGTCGATTCGGCATCAATGCTAGTGTCGGGTTCATCTGGTTCCAGTATCACCGGATCGGAGGTAGATACTATGGGTATCTCTGCTTCATCACTAGGCATATAGAGTTGTGGTGTAGGTTGTCCTTTTTCGGATGACTCTATGATCTGGTCAGCATGGCGCCTTATTATGCTTTCTCCAATGTCCACGGTATACATCAGCGGTCCTAGTTGTGTGCAAATAGTTCCAGGCTGCCATTTCTTGGTACGGTAGTCCCGGGCCAAAACTGGTTGACATATCTGGAAGGTTCTAGTTGGCCTTTCATTCATGCTTTGAAATTGCCGGTTCTCTACGTCCCTTCTGATGTTTGGCTTGACCAAATCCAGCCGGCATCTTAGTCTTCTATTGAAAAACATCATGGCGGGGGTTTGGTTTGTAACCACATGTGTTGCATTCCTGTACGCAAACAAGAAGTTATCTACCTTATGTTGTAGATTTATGTCTTCATTACCCATGGCCTTTATGGCCTTCTTGAAGGTCTGGACAAACCTTTCAGCCAATCCATTGGTGGCGGGATGGTATGGGGCGGACGTGTAGTGCTTAACCCCATTGTTTTTTAAGAACTTCCTGAATTCTTCGGATACAAATTGCGGTCCATTATCAGAACAGATCTGTTCAGGCAGCCCATTCCTGGCGAATATGGTCCTTAATACTATGATGGTTTTTACCGTGGTAGTGGAGGACATCTTTATTACCTCCGGCCACTTGGAGTGTGCATCCACCGCGATTAAGAACATTGCCTAGAAATTGGGTATAGCCCCGCTTGAGGCATTAGAACTGGCGATGTGCAAAGTTTATAGCCAGACGAAACTTATCGCCGCCTGGCGCGATATTGGGTTGCATCGCCCCCAAAGGGGATTGAGGTGCTAAATCAGCCGTTGCACGGTGCTCTTAAGGCGCAAAAGGTCAGGCGTTACTCAATATCGACGCGGACGGGTGCAGTGCTGGTGAACTCAATTACGGGAAAGCACGAGACCTACAGGCGCCGGCCGGCTCTTAAAGGGGCAGGTCAGTCAGACTGAGCTTAAACACCCAACGCCCTGTAGGCCTCAGATTCGGCGCTCACCCTTGTCTGGCGTTAGAAACTTGTGCATTATGGAGAAGGTTAGGCAGAGAGCAGAGCGCTTCAGCACTGAGGCTCTGGACCACTTGGTGGCTGCAGTTGAACACCGTCGGGAGGTCCTGTATCCGGATAATGGCAAGAGGCCAAATCAGAAGGCTTATCGACGATCTTGGAGGGAGGTTGCTGTGAGGGTGAATTCCAGCAGCATGGCGACCAGGACCCCTGTTCAGTGCAGGAAGAAATTCAACGACCTCACACGGATCGTTAGGGTGAGTGATGGTTTACCAAACTTGTGCTTCCCTCCATCTGCAGCTGACTTCGGGCACCCTGCTGCAATGATGCGCCAATGGCCATCTGTCAGTATGCACCCATGGCCCTTTCTGGCCACACACATGGACAGATGTCTCAAGGCCTCATGTAAGGGCTCTTGCACCATGGGGGGCATGCGATGAGGTCTCAAGGCCTCATGTAAGGGCTCTTGCACCATGGGGGGCATGCGATGAGGTCTCAAGGCCTCATGTAACAGAACCTCCCCTTCTTTCCCCTGCAGTCCAAGATGGCACAGATTAGAAAGGAGCAGCGTCGAACCGGTGGCGGACCTGCACAAGTGGTCACTCTCACGGATCTGGAGGAGAGAGTGCACCAGATACTTGGAGGACGTCTGTCTGGTCCAGTGACCACTGCATCTGCCGACCCCATTACCGACAGCGAGGGTAAGACTCTCACCTTTTCCACCTGTTGCCTTCCACTTGGTCCCCCCGCCAGCATGCATCCTCAGTGTGCAGCCATGTCAGAGTCGTGCCGCAATCTGGCATGCCTTTCAGCAAACCTGTCCTTTTGCTAAAGCCACTCTTCCACCTCCCACTTTCAGATGAAGCAGCACCAACTCGGGCTCAACGCGCTGAAGCTGCCAGTGCCAGTGCCACCGGAGGCGAGGACCAGGAGGAATCCGGACCAGCCGTTGCAGAATCCGGGGATGGAGACATCTGCAGACTGGGGATAGTAGTCCCCTGGAGGGGAGGGGGGGTGGCTCTGAGGATGAACCAGTTGCCGGACCAAGCGGCATGGAGCAACGCAGGGGGGATAGGCAAGTTCAGCCACCGTCTCCCCGCATGGCAAGGCAGGTTGTCATGACTGCTGCACAGAGTGCAGATGAGGTCCGTCGCCCTCCAAACTAGCTCCCATTCCGATGCCAGTTGGTCAAAAGGCTTTTAGGTGTAGTGGTGCAAGTGCTTCGGACAGGGTTGAAGGCATCAAGAACTGTAAAGCTCAAATCCCAGAACTCCGCTCCACATTAGCTCGCCAACTCTCTCTAGCAGCGAGCGCAATGAGCAGGCCAAGTGGCAGAAGATTCTGCAGTAGAGCTGTCCCCTTTAAATAGCGCCCCCCTACTCCGAGAAGGGCCCGTTAGCCCTCGCTCGAACTGTCACTAATAGCGCTGGGCGCTAAGGCTCCGGGCGCCACCCAATATGCGCTCAGGCGCTCCTAAAAGGTGTTGCACACTGAAATGACGTCATGAGCTGCTTGCGCTCGCGGGCGCGCGCAAACACTTAGTGCAGGCGCTAAATGTATAATCAATATCTGAGTTGGCGCTATCTTCATAGCGTCCGCCCCAACATAGCGCGTCGCCCCAATTCTAGGTCTCTTTAGGCGTTCAGCGCCGGCGCTACCAACCCAATTTCTAGGCAATGAGTCCATAAATGGACCAGCAAAGCCGATATGTACTCTTTGCCATGGAGATGAGGGCCACTCCCATGGATGTAGAGGGGCTTGTGGTGGGGCGTTTTGGACCTTCTGGCATCCTAGGCAGCTCTTGGTCATTTCTTCGATGTCTCCATCGATACCTGGCCACCACACAAATGCTCTGGCTAAGTTCTTCATTTTCACTCCACCCAGATGCCCCTCGTGAAGCTCCTTTAGCAGTCTATCCTTGAGATTGGGTGGAATCACCACTCTGGATCCACACATCAAGGTTCCTCGGCACACTGACAGCTGTTCTCTTCTTTGCGAGAATGCTGGCAACAGTGGTTCGCCATGTGCTGGCCATCCCTTCACCGTTAAATCGTAGACTCGTGAGAGAGTCGGGCCATTTTGCGTTTCCTTTTCAATGGTAGAATTTGTCACCGGTAGACATTCCACTATGATCGAGTGGAATATCTCCACTGGGTCCACTGTAGGCGCCTCTTGCACCGTTGGCAACGGTAGGCGCGATAACCCGTCAGCATTCCCATGCTGTTTTGTTCCTTTGTACTCTATGTCATATTGGTGTGCCCCGAGGAAAAGGGACCACCTCTGTAGCCTTTGCGCTGTCATAATGGGAACACCCTTTTTAGGGTTGAATATGGAGACGAGGGGTTGATGGTCAGTCAACAAGGTAAACTTTTGTCCGTGTAGGTAATGGTTGAATTTCTTCACCCCCCACACCAGGCTGAGTGCCTCCCTGTCGATCTGGGCATAGATACGCTCAGCTGAGTTCAATGAGCGTGACGCAAAAGCTGTCGGCCGCTCCGAGCCATCAGGGAATCTATGCAATAATACCGCTCCCACGCCATAAGGGGATGCATCGCACGCCAGTCTGATTGGCAGTGATGGGTTGTAATGAGCCAACACTTCCCTGGACGTTATCAAGCCTTTGCATTTATGGAAGGCACGTTTACATTCTTCGCTCCATTTCCAAACTACTCCCGTTTGTAGCAGTGTGTTAAGCGGGTGCAGAACCGTCGACAAGTTTGGTGCAAATTTATGATAGTAATTTACTAATCCCAGGAATGACCTTAATTGTGAGACATTTTCAGGCGCTGGGGCCTTTACGACCGCTTCAATTTTTTCAGGTGACTTATGCAACCCTTCTTCGGTAATGACATGGCCACAATATGATATTTGTTTCTGGAAAAATTCGCATTTGGGGCGATTTGCTCATAGGCCCCGTTCTCTCAGCCTCGTGCGCACCTGCTCCAAGTTGGCAAGGTGCTCGTTGTCGTTTTCTCCTGTTACAAGGATGTCGTCTAGGTAGCATTGAGTCCCCGGAATCCCTTGCAGGACTTGCTCCATAGCTCTTTGCCAGATAGCCGGAGCTGATGCCACTCCGAAAACCAGTCGATTGTACTGCTACAGGCCTTTGTGTGTGTTTATCGTGAGATATTTTTTAGAGACCTCCTCAACCTCCATCTGTAGATATGCCTGTGCTAAGTCAATTTTGGTGAAACGTTTCCCTCCAGATAGTGAGGCGAAAATATCTTCTATCCTCGGAAGAGGATACTGTACCGTGTGAAGAATTGGGTTTACAGTCACCTTGAAGTCCCCACAGATGCAAACTGTTCTCTGTTCTTCAGGTTTATCATTATTCAACATTTTCTTCATGACCGGGACGATCGGTGTTGCCCACTCGCTCCAATCTAACTTGGATAACACGCCTGCTTTTTCCAAATTCTCCAGCTCTGCCTCGACGGCTGGATGAATTGCGTATGGCACCGGCCTTGCCTTAAAAAACTTGGGAATTGCAGCATCTTCCACTTTTATTGAGGCGGTGGCGCCTTTCAGGGTTCCTAGTTCCTGTTGAAACACTTTGGCGTTTGCCAAGATTTCTTTTAATCGTCCAGGTATGACGTCATCATCGTTTTTTTTTCTTACTGGTCACCGTCAGTGCCTGAAAGGAGTGCCAGTCTAAACGTATCTTTCTGATCCATTCACGTCCCAAAAACGGCGGACCACCATCTTGCAGAACGTATAAATACAACTTCTGTATTTCCTTGCTGTTGTATACAACAGGCATCCGTATTTTCCCTCTGGGGTATACTTTCTGCCCCGTATATGTCTTCAAGACAATGGATGTGTCTTTCAAAGGTATATGCGGAAATAGCCGCTCGTAATCCCGTCGACTCATGACGGTCAGAGCTGATCCTGTATCTAGCTCCATTTTGACTGGGGACACCGCTATCATGAGGGTAACCCAAATGGTCTGGTAATCTTCTTTGGCAATTACATTATGTAATTTGAGACAGCTTAGTCTCTTGTTTCCGGAGTCGCTATCGCTCTTCTGGTCTTCGGAGCTACTGTCCGTCATCATTTGTACCTTTCTGTACTTTTCCTTATTGACCTTTTTCCTGTCTGCGGATTTCTTTCTAGATCTGCAATGTGTCCCATCTTTCCGATTTGCCTGCATGCTTTGTCCTTGAACCAGCAGTCCTTCTGGTCATGGGTGGATCTGCCGCAGCGATAACATCTCTCGAAACCCTGTGTCATTTCATGGGTGCCGAAGTCCTGTAGCTTTTGCTGTATCTCTGCAGCTCCTCTTGCTGCTGCTTCGTATGATACAGCCACACTGAAAGCCTTGTCCAGTGTCAAATCTTTCTCAGAAAGTAGTCTTTTCTGTGTTCCTTCGCTTAGGAGACCGCAGACAAATTTGTCTCGTAGAGAATCTGCCAGTCCTGCCCCGAATTGGCAGTGCTTTGACAGCTTTCGTAATTCGGTTAGGTCATCAGCGTTACTTTCATTCTTGTGCTGATTCCTCCTGAAGAATTTGAATCGTTCCGCTATCAGCAGCGGTGTTGGGTTTAAGTGCTCCTGTAAGGTATCAACAATCTCCTTAAAATTCTTGTCTATTGGTTTGGCTGGAGTGATTAAGTTTCGTAACAGCCCGTATGTCCTTGCGCCCATCAGATTTAGAAGTACCGATGCCTTTTTATCATCCGCTACTTCATTCGCCTTGCAATATACCTCCACTCTTTCCACATATGTGGTCCAATCTTCTATATCACTATCGAAAGCAGTAATATTGCCAGTCTTCGGCATCTTGAAAATCTAAAATGGCGCTTCCCGCGCTTTTCTTTCTTTCCCGCCGAGTTAAGATAGCGCCTCCCGCGCTTTCCTGCTGCTGCTGCTGCCGCTGCTGCCAACGCTGTTCTCCGCGGTTCCCGTTGCGACCTGCAGCTTTTCGCGGTATTTCTATTTTTTTTTATATCGCTTCAATAGTTTCTCCGTTACTTGGAGAACCGTTCCCGTCGTGGAGCGGACCCTCTGGGACTTTCCCCTCCCTCTGCTCGGTCCGAACGCCGACCTGCTTTGCAGCACCGGCCGCGCCCTGAGTGCTCCACCCTCTCTCTCTCTTTGCTTCTGCTTCCCGACTCGCTGCCCGGCCCCGTTGCAGAGCCACCCGATTGAGCTCTAGCCCGCCGCAGCTCAGGAAGGATCAGTGCACTACCTGCCACCAGCTCATTTAGCTGGGGAAACCACAGACTGGAGACCAAGCCTGGCCCTCGTTTTCGAGTTTCTTCGAGTTATTTTTTATTTTTTATTTTTTTCTTCTGGCTTCGACCTTCGTCTGAGGAATCGATCCCCTTGAGGTGCTGCCGAATTGCAGGTAAATTCGTTTCTAACTCGTCGCCACTGTTAGATCCGTGTGTTAATGGAGACACGGAATGCAGGAGTTGATTTAACAAGTGTTTACTGAACAAAGTCTGGAGGTGAACTAACAACACAAGATGCTACACAGGCTTATATACCCGAGTGGTCACTACTGGTACTACAATATTCAGGGGCTTCAAAAACATAGTTCCTCTTAAAGGTACCTACACGACAATACTCCAGTGTGAATAACCATACCCAGTGCGGGTAACCATATCTCAGTGTAAGTAAGCATACCCCAGTCTGAGTAACCATGTTACATTGTAAGTAATCATACTCCAGTGAGAGTAACCATACTCCAGTGTGAGCAACCATACCTCAGTGCGAGTATCCATATTCCAGTTTTAGTAACCATATTCCAGTGTGCAGAACTGTTCCCTATTGTGAGTAACCATATTCCAGTGTTTGTAGCCATACCCCAGTGAGTATAACCACACGCCAGTTTAAGTAGCCATTATCCAGTGTGAGTAACCATACTCCAGATTGAGTAACCATACCCCAGAGAGTGCAACCATACTCTGGTATGAGTAAATATACTCCAGTGTGAGTAACAATATCCCAGTGTGAGTAACCATGCTCCAGTGTGATTAACCATACCACAGTGTGAGTAACCTTGCCGCAGTGGGAGGAGCCATACCCAGCGTGAGTAACCATACTCCAGTGTAAGTAACCATGCTCCAGTGTGCGTAACCATACGACATTGTCTGTAAACATAATCCAGTGTGAGTAACCATGCCCCATTGTGAGTAACTATACCCCAGTCTGAGTAACCATATCCCAGTGTGTGTAACCATACCGCAGTGTGAGTACAATAGCAAAATACTGCAGATGCTGGAAATCGGAAATAACAACAGAAAATGCTGGAAAAACTCAGCAGGTCAGGCAACATCCGTGGAGAGAAATTTGAGTAGACGTTTCAGGTCGAAACCTTCTTCAAAATTGTGAGTAACCATAGTCCAGTGTGATTAACCATACTCCAGTGTGAGTAACCATTCCCCAGTGGGAGTAACCATACTCCAGTGGGAGTAAACATATCTCAGTGTGAGTAACCATACCCCAGTGTGAATAACCATACCGCAGTTTGTGTAACCATACCGCAGTGTGAGTAAGCATACCACAGTGTGAGTAATCATATCCCAGTTTGAGTAACCATACTCCAGTGTGAGTAACCATACTCCAGTATGAGTAACCATACCCTATTGTGAGTAACCATACCCCAGTGTGAGTAACCATGCTCCAGTGTGAGTAACCATACCCTATTGTGAGTAACCATACCCCAGTGTGAGTAACCATACTCCAGTATGAGTAACCATACCCTATTGTGAGTAACCATACCCCAGTGTGTGTAACCATACCCCATTGTGAGTAACCATACCCAAGTGTGAGTAACCATACTCCAGTGTCAGTAACCATATTCCAGTGTAAGTAACCATACCCAGTGTGAGGAACCATACCCCAGTGTGAGTAAACATACTCCAGTGTGAGTAACCATACTCCAGTGTAAGTAACCATGCACCAGTGTGAGTAACCTTACTTCTGTGTGAGTTAACATATCCCAGTGTGAGTAACCATACTCCAGTGTGAGTAACATGCTCCAGTGTGTGTAACAATACCCCAATGTGAGTAACCATACCCCAGTGTGTGCAACCATATTTCAGTGTGAGTAACCAAACTGCAGTATGAATACCATAATCCAGTGTGAGTAACCATACTCTGGTGTGAGTAAATATACTCCAGTGTAACTAACCATACCCCAGAGTGAGTAACCATAATCCAGTGGGAGTAACCATACCACACTGTGAGTAACCATAATCCAGTGTGAGTAATCATACTCGAGTGTGAGTAACCATACCCCAGTGTGAGTAAACATACTCCAGTGTGAGGCACCATACACCTGTGAGAGCATCCATACCCCAGTGTGGGTAACCATAACCCAGTGTGGGTAACCATACTCCAGTGTGAGTGACCGTACCCCAGTGTGAGTAAACATACTCCAGTGTGTGTAACCATACCCCAGTGTGTGTAACCATACTCCAGTGTGAGTAACCATACTCCAGTGTGAGTATCCATACCCCAGTGTGAGTAACCATATCCCTTTGTGATTAACCATACTCCAGTGTTAGTAACCATACCCCAGTGTGAGTAACCATTCTCCAGTGTGAGTAACCATACCCCAGTGTGAGTAGCCATGCTCCAGTGTGAGTAACCACACCCCAGTGTGTGAAACCATACTCCAGTGTGTCTAACCATACCCCAATGTGTCTAACCATACCAAAGTGTGAGTAACCATACCACAGTCTGAGTAACCATACTCCAGTGTGAGGCACCATACACCAGTGTGAGTAACCATGCCACAGTGGGAATAACCATAACCCAGTTTGAGTAACCATACTCCAGTGTGAGTAACCATACTCCAGTGTGGGTAACCATACTCCACTGTGAGTAGCCATACCCCTGTCTAAGGAACCATACCGCAGTGTGAGTGTCCATACTCCAGTGTTAGTAACAATACTCCTGTGTGAGTAACCATACTTCAGTGTAAGTAAACATACCCCAGTGTGAGTGTCCATACTCCAGTGTTAGTAACCATACTCCTGTGTGATTAACCATACTTCAGTGTGAGTTACCATATCCCAGTGTGAGTAACCATACTCCAGGATTTGTAAACATGCACCAGAATGAGTAACCATACCGCAGAATGAGATAATTTACTCCAGTGTGAGTAAATATAGTCCAGTGTGAGTATCCATATCCCAGTCTGAGTAACCATGCTCCAGTGAGATTAACCATATTTCAGCATGAGTAACCATACCGCAGTGTAAGTAACCATGCCCCAGTGTGTGAAACCATACGACATTGTGAGTAAACATAATCCAGTGTGAGTATCCATGCCTCAGTGTGAGTAACCATACTCCAGAGTGATTAACCATACCCCAGAGTGAGTAACCATACACCGGTGGGAGTAAATATACTCCAGTGTGAGTAACAATATCCCAGTGTGTGTAACCATGCTCCAGTGTGATTAACCATACCACAGTGTGAGTAACCATACCGCAGTGGGAGGAACCATACCCAGCGTGAGTAACCATACTCCAGTGTAAGTAACCATGCTCCAGTGTGCGTAACCATACGACATTGTCAGTAAACATAATCCAGTGTGAGTAACCATGCCCCATTGTGAGTAACCATGCCCCATTGTGAGTAACTATACCCCAGTGTGAGAAACCATATCCCAGTGTTTGTAACCATACCCCACTGTGAGTAACCATACTCCAGTGTGAATAATCATATTCGAGTGTGAGTAACCATACCTCAGTGTGAGTAAACATACTCCAGTGTGAGGCACCATAACCCAGTGTGAGTAACCATACTCCAGTGTGAGTGACCGTACCCCAGTGTGAGTAAACATACTCCAGTGTGCGTAACCATACCCCAGTGTGTGTAACCATACTCCAGTGTGAGTAACCATACTCCAGTGTGAGTATCCATACCCCAGTGTGAGTAACCATATCCCATTGTGAGTAACCATACTCCAGTGTTAGTAACCATACCCCAGTGTGAGTAACCGTACTCCAGTGTGAGTAACCATACCCCAGTGTGAGTAGCCATGCTCCAGTGTGAGTAACCATACCCCAGTGTGTGAAACCATACTCCAGTGTGTCTAACCATACCACAATGTGTCTAAACATGTCAAAGTGTGAGTAACCAGATCCCAGTCTGAGTAACCATACTCCAGTGTGAGGCACCATACCCCAGTGTGAGTAACCATACCGCAGTTTATGTAACCATACCGCAGTGTGAGTAACCATATCACATTCTGTGTAAATATATCCCAGTGTGAGTAACCATACCCCAGTGTGAATAATCATATCCCAGTTTGAGTAACCATACCCCAGTGTGAGTAACCATAATCCAGTGTGCGTAATCATACCGCAGTCTGAGTAACCATACTCCAGTGTGTGTAACCATACCCCATTGTGAGTAACCATACCCCAGTGTGAGTAACCATACTTCAGTGTGAGCAACCATATTCCAGTGTAAGTAACCATACCCAGTGTGAGGAACCATACCCCAGTGTGTGCAACCATAACTCAGTGTGAGTAACCAAACAGTAGTATGAATACCATAATCCAGTGTGAGTAACCATACTCCGGTGTGAGTAAACATACTCCAGTGTGAGTAACCATACCCCAGAGTGAGTAACCATAATCCAGTGGGAGTAACCATACCCCACTGTGAGTAACCATACTCTAGCGTGAGTACTCATACTCGAGTGTGAGTAACCATACCCCAGTGTGAGTAAACATACTCCAGTGTGAGGCACCATACACCTGTGAGAGCATCCATACCCCAGTGTGGGTAACCATAACACAGTGTGAGTAACCATACTCCAGTGTGAGTGACCGTACCCCAGTGTGAGTAAACATACTCCAGTGTGCGTAACCTTACCCCAGTGTGTGTAACCATGCTCCAGTGTGAGTAACCACACCCCAGTGTGAGTAGCCATGCTCCAGTGTGAGTAACCAAACCCCAGTGTGTGAAACCATACTCCAGTGTGTCTAACCGTACCCCAGTGTGTCTAACCATACCAAAGTGTGAGTAACCATACCCCAGTCTGAGTAACAATACCCCAGTCTGTGTAACCATACTCCAGTGTGAGTAAACATACTCCAGTGTGAGTAACCATATTCCAGTGTAAGTAACCATACCCCAGTGTGAGTGTCCAGACTCCAGTGTTAGTAACCATACTCCTGTGTGAGTAACCATACTTCAGTGTAAGTAAACATTCCCCAGTGTGAGTGTCCATACTCCAGTGTTAGTAACCATAATCCTGTGTGATTAACCATACTTCAGTGTGAGTTACCATATCCAAGTGTGAGTAACCATACTCCAGTGTGAGTAAGCATTCCCCCATTGTGAGTAACCATAACCCATTGTGTGCAACCATAGCACAGTGTGAGTAACCATACTCCAGTGTGAGCAACTATACTCCAGTGTGCGTAATCATACCGCAGTCTGAGTAACCATACTCCAGTGTGTGTAACCATACCTCATTGTGAGTAACCATACACCAGTGTGAGTAACCATATTCCAGTGTAAGTAACCATACCCAGTGTGAGGAACCATACCCCAGTGTGAGTTAACATATCCCAGTGTGAGTAACCATGCTCCACTGTGTGTAACCATACACCAATGTGAGTAACCATACCCCAGTGTGTGCAACCATACCTCAGTGTGAGTAACCAAACTGTAGTATGAATACCATAATCCAGTGTGAGTAACCATACTCCAGTGTGAGTAAATATACTCCAGTGTGAGTAACCATACCCCAGAGTGAGTAACCATAATCCAGTGGGAGTAACCATACTCCGGTGTGAGTAAATATACTCCAGTGTGAGTAACCATACTCTAGTGTGAGTACTCATACTCGAGTGTGAGTAACCATACCCCAGTGTGAGTAAACATACTCCAGTGTGAGGCACCATACACCTGTGAGAGCATCCATACCCCAGTGTGGGTAACCATAACCCAGTGTGAGTAACCATACTCCAGTGTGAGTGACCGTACCCCAGTGTGAGTAAACATACTCCAGTGTGCGTAACCTTACCCCAGTGTGTGTAACCATACTCCAGTGTGAGTAACCATACCCCAGTGTGAGTAACCATATCCGATTGTGAGTAACCATACTGCAGTGTTAGTAACCATACCCCAGTGTGAGTAAGCATACTCCAGTGTGAGTAACCATACCCCAGTGTGAGTAGCCATGCTCCAGTGTGAGTGACCAAACCCCAGTGTGTGAAACCATACTCCAGTGTGTCTAACCGTACCCTAATGTGTCTAACCATACCAAAGTGTGAGTAACCATACCCCAGTCTGAGTAACAATACCCCAGTTTGAGTAACCATACTCCAGTGTGAGTAAACATACTCCAGTGTGAGTAACCATATTCCAGTGTAAGTAACCATACCCCAGTGTGAGTGTCCAGACTCCAGTGTTAGTAACCATACTCCTGTGTGAGTAACCATACTTCAGTGTAAGTAAACACTATCCTGTGTGATTAACCATACTTCAGTGTGAGTTACCATATCCCAGTGTGAGTAACCATACTCCAGTGTGAGTAACAATGCTCCAGTGTGTGTAACCATACCCCAGTGTGAGTAAGCATTCCCCCATTGTGAGTAACCATAAACCATTGTGTGCAACCATAGCACAGTGTGAGTAACCATACTCCAGTGTGAGCAACTAAACTCAAGTGTGCGTAATCATACCGCAGTCTGAGTAACCATACTCCAGTGTGTGTAACCATACCTCATTGTGAGTAACCATACACCAGTGTGAGTAACCATACCTCATTGTGAGTAACCATACACCAGTGTGAGTAACCATACTCCAGTGTGAGTAACCATACCCAGTGTGAGGAACCATACCCAAGTGTGAGTAAACATATTCCAGTGTGAGTGACCATGCTTCAGTGTAAGTATCCATGCACCAGTGTGAGTAACCATACTTCTGTGTGAGTTAACATATTCCAGTGTGAATAACCATACTCCAGTGTAAGTATCCATGCACCAATGTGAGTAACCATACTTCTGTGTGAGTTAACATATTCCAGTGTGAGTAACCATACTCCAGTGTAAGTATCCATGCACCAATGTGAGTAACCATACTTCTGTGTGAGTTAACATATTCCAGTGTGAGTAACCATACTCCAGTGTAAGTATCCATGCACCAATGTGAGTAACCATACTTCTGTGTGAGTTAACATATCCCAGTGTGAGTAACCATGCTCCAGTGTGTGTAACCATACTCCAGTGTGAGTAACCATACTCCAGTGTAAGTATCCATGCACCAATGTGAGTAACCATACTTCTGTGTGAGTAACCATACTCCAGTGTGAGTAACCATGCTCCAGTGTGTGTAACCATACCCCAATGTGAGTAACCATACCCCAGTGTGTGCAACCATACCTCAGTGTGAGTAACCAAACTGTAGTATGAATACCATAATCCAGTGTGAGTAACCATATTCCGGTGTGAGTAAATATACTCCGGTGTGAGTAACCATACCCCAGAGTGAGTAACCATAATCCAGTGGGAGTAACCATACCCCACTGTGAGTAACCATACTCTAGTGTGAGTAATCATACTCGAGTGTGAGTAACCATACCCCAGTGTGAGTAAACATACTCCAGTGTGAGGCACCATACACCTGTGAGAGCATCCATACCCCAGTGTGGGTAACCTTACCCCAGTGTGTGTAACCATACTCCAGTGTGAGTAACCATACTCCAGTGTGTGTATCCATACCCCAGTGTGAGTAACCATATCCTATTGTGAGTAACCATACTCCAGTGTTAGTAACCATACCCCAGTGTGAGTAGCCATGCTCCAGTGTGAGTAACCATACCCCAGTGTGTGAAACCATACTCCAGTGTGTCTAACCGTACCCCAGTGTGTCTAACCATACCAACGTGTGAGTAACCATACCCCAGTCTGAGTAACCAGGCTCCAGTGTGAGGCACCATACACCAGTGTGAGTAACCATGCCACAGTGGGAGTAACCATATCCCAGTTTGAGTAACCATACTCCAGTGTGAGTAACCATACTTCAGTGTGGGTAACCAAACTCCACTGTGAGTAGCAATACCCCAGTCTGAGTAACCATACTCCAGTGTGAGTAAACATACTCCAGTGTGAGTAACCATATTCCAGTGTAAGTAACCATACCCCAGTGTGAGTTACCATATCCCAGTGTGAGTAACCATACTCCAGTGTGAGTAACCATACCCCAGTGTGAGTAGCCATGCTCCAGTGTGAGTAACCATACCCCAGTGTGTGAAACCATACTCCAGTGTGTCTAACCATACCACAATGTGTCTAAACATGTCAAAGTGTGAGTAACCAGATCCCAGTCTGAGTAACCATACTCCAGTGTGAGGCACCATACCCCAGTGTGAGTAACCATACCGCAGTTTGTGTAACCATACCGCAGTGTGAGTAACCATATCACATTCTGTGTAAATATATCCCAGTGTGAGTAACCATACCCCAGTGTGAATAATCATATCCCAGTTTGAGTAACCATACTCCAGTGTGAGTAACCATAATCCAGTGTGAGTAACCATACCGCATTGTGAGTAACCATACACCAGTGTGAGTAACCATGCTCCAGTGTGCGTAATCATACCGCAGTCTGAGTAACCATATTCCAGTGTAAGTAACCATACCCAGTGTGAGGAACCATACCCCAGTGTGTGCAACCATAACTCAGTGTGAGTAACCAAACAGTAGTATGAATACCATAATCCAGTGTGAGTAACCATACTCTGGTGTGAGTAAACATACTCCAGTGTGAGTAACCATACCCCAGAGTGAGTAACCATAATCCAGTGGGAGTAACCATACCCCACTGTGAGTAACCATACTCTAGCGTGAGTACTCATACTCGAGTGTGAGTAACCATACCCCAGTGTGAGTAAACATACTCCAGTGTGAGGCACCATACACCTGTGAGAGCATCCATACCCCAGTGTGGGTAACCATAACACAGTGTGAGTAACCATACTCCAGTGTGAGTGACCGTACCCCAGTGTGAGTAAACATACTCCAGTGTGCGTAACCTTACCCCAGTGTGTGTAACCATGCTCCAGTGTGAGTAACCATACTCCAGTGTGTGTATCCATACCCCAGTGTGAGTAACCATATCCTATTGTGAGTAACCATACTGCAGTGTTAGTAACCATACCCCAGTGTGAGTAACCATACTCCAGTGTGAGTAACCATACCCCAGTGTGAGTAGCCATGCTCCAGTGTGAGTAACCAAACCCCAGTGTGTGAAACCATACTCCAGTGTGTCTAACCGTACCCCAGTGTGTCTAACCATACCAAAGTGTGAGTAACCATACCCCAGTCTGAGTAACAATACCCCAGTCTGTGTAACCATACTCCAGTGTGAGTAAACATACTCCAGTGTGAGTAACCATATTCCAGTGTAAGTAACCATACCCCAGTGTGAGTGTCCAGACTCCAGTGTTAGTAACCATACTCCTGTGTGAGTAACCATACTTCAGTGTAAGTAAACATTCCCCAGTGTGAGTGTCCATACTCCAGTGTTAGTAACCATAATCCTGTGTGATTAACCATACTTCAGTGTGAGTTACCATATCCAAGTGTGAGTAACCATACTCCAGTGTGAGTAAGCATTCCCCCATTGTGAGTAACCATAACCCATTGTGTGCAACCATAGCACAGTGTGAGTAACCATACTCCAGTGTGAGCAACTATACTCCAGTGTGCGTAATCATACCGCAGTCTGAGTAACCATACTCCAGTGTGTGTAACCATACCTCATTGTGAGTAACCATACACCAGTGTGAGTAACCATATTCCAGTGTAAGTAACCATACCCAGTGTGAGGAACCATACCCCAGTGTGAGTTAACATATCCCAGTGTGAGTAACCATGCTCCACTGTGTGTAACCATACACCAATGTGAGTAACCATACCCCAGTGTGTGCAACCATACCTCAGTGTGAGTAACCAAACTGTAGTATGAATACCATAATCCAGTGTGAGTAACCATACTCCAGTGTGAGTAAATATACTCCAGTGTGAGTAACCATACCCCAGAGTGAGTAACCATAATCCAGTGGGAGTAACCATACTCCGGTGTGAGTAAATATACTCCAGTGTGAGTAACCATACTCTAGTGTGAGTACTCATACTCGAGTGTGAGTAACCATACCCCAGTGTGAGTAAACATACTCCAGTGTGAGGCACCATACACCTGTGAGAGCATCCATACCCCAGTGTGGGTAACCATAACCCAGTGTGAGTAACCATACTCCAGTGTGAGTGACCGTACTCCAGTGTGAGTAAACATACTCCAGTGTGCGTAACCTTACCCCAGTGTGTGTAACCATACTCCAGTGTGAGTAACCATACCCCAGTGTGAGTAACCATATCCGATTGTGAGTAACCATACTGCAGTGTTAGTAACCATACCCCAGTGTGAGTAAGCATACTCCAGTGTGAGTAACCATACCCCAGTGTGAGTAGCCATGCTCCAGTGTGAGTGACCAAACCCCAGTGTGTGAAACCATACTCCAGTGTGTCTAACCGTACCCTAATGTGTCTAACCATACCAAAGTGTGAGTAACCATACCCCAGTCTGAGTAACAATACCCCAGTTTGAGTAACCATACTCCAGTGTGAGTAAACATACTCCAGTGTGAGTAACCTTATTCCAGTGTAAGTAACCATACCCCAGTGTGAGTGTCCAGACTCCAGTGTTAGTAACCATACTCCTGTGTGAGTAACCATACTTCAGTGTAAGTAAACATTATCCTGTGTGATTAACCATACTTCAGTGTGAGTTACCATATCCCAGTGTGAGTAACCATACTCCAGTGTGAGTAACAATGCTCCAGTGTGTGTAACCATACCCCAGTGTGAGTAAGCATTCCCCCATTGTGAGTAACCATAAACCATTGTGTGCAACCATAGCACAGTGTGAGTAACCATACTCCAGTGTGAGCAACTAAACTCCAGTGTGCGTAATCATACCGCAGTCTGAGTAACCATACTCCAGTGTGTGTAACCATACCTCATTGTGAGTAACCATACACCAGTGTGAGTAACCATACCTCATTGTGAGTAACCATACACCAGTGTGAGTAACCATACTCCAGTGTGAGTAACCATACCCAGTGTGAGGAACCATACCCAAGTGTGAGTAAACATATTCCAGTGTGAGTGACCATGCATCAGTGTAAGTATCCATGCACCAGTGTGAGTAACCATACTTCTGTGTGAGTTAACATATTCCAGTGTGAATAACCATACTCCAGTGTAAGTATCCATGCACCAATGTGAGTAACCATACTTCTGTGTGAGTTAACATATTCCAGTGTGAGTAACCATACTCCAGTGTAAGTATCCATGCACCAATGTGAGTAACCATACTTCTGTGTGAGTTAACATATTCCAGTGTGAGTAACCATACTCCAGTGTAAGTATCCATGCACCAATGTGAGTAACCATACTTCTGTGTGAGTTAACATATCCCAGTGTGAGTAACCATGCTCCAGTGTGTGTAACCATACTCCAGTGTGAGTAACCATACTCCAGTGTAAGTATCCATGCACCAATGTGAGTAACCATACTTCTGTGTGAGTAACCATACTCCAGTGTGAGTAACCATGCTCCAGTGTGTGTAACCATACCCCAATGTGAGTAACCATACCCCAGTGTGTGCAACCATACCTCAGTGTGAGTAACCAAACTGTAGTATGAATACCATAATCCAGTGTGAGTAACCATATTCCGGTGTGAGTAAATATACTCCGGTGTGAGTAACCATACCCCAGAGTGAGTAACCATAATCCAGTGGGAGTAACCATACCCCACTGTGAGTAACCATACTCTAGTGTGAGTAATCATACTCGAGTGTGAGTAACCATACCCCAGTGTGAGTAAACATACTCCAGTGTGAGGCACCATACACCTGTGAGAGCATCCATACCCCAGTGTGGGTAACCTTACCCCAGTGTGTGTAACCATACTCCAGTGTGAGTAACCATACTCCAGTGTGTGTATCCATACCCCAGTGTGAGTAACCATATCCTATTGTGAGTAACCATACTCCAGTGTTAGTAACCATACCCCAGTGTGAGTAACCATACTTCAGTGTGAGTAACCATACCCCAGTGTGAGTAGCCATGCTCCAGTGTGAGTAACCATACCCCAGTGTGTGAAACCATACTCCAGTGTGTCTAACCGTACCCCAGTGTGTCTAACCATACCAACGTTTGAGTAACCATACCCCAGTCTGAGTAACCAGGCTCCAGTGTGAGGCACCATACACCAGTGTGAGTAACCATGCCACAGTGGGAGTAACCATATCCCAGTTTGAGTAACCATACTCCAGTGTGAGTAACCATACTTCAGTGTGGGTAACCAAACTCCACTGTGAGTAGCAATACCCCAGTCTGAGTAACCATACTCCAGTGTGAGTAAACATACTCCAGTGTGAGTAACCATATTCCAGTGTAAGTAACCATACCCCAGTGTGAGTTACCATATCCCAGTGTGAGTAACCATACTCCAGTGTGAGTAACCATACCCCAGTGTGAGTAGCCATGCTCCAGTGTGAGTAACCATACCCCAGTGTGTGAAACCATACTCCAGTGTGTCTAACCATACCACAATGTGTCTAAACATGTCAAAGTGTGAGTAACCAGATCCCAGTCTGAGTAACCATACTCCAGTGTGAGGCACCATACCCCAGTGTGAGTAACCATACCGCAGTTTGTGTAACCATACCGCAGTGTGAGTAACCATATCACATTCTGTGTAAATATATCCCAGTGTGAGTAACCATACCCCAGTGTGAATAATCATATCCCAGTTTGAGTAACCATACTCCAGTGTGAGTAACCATAATCCAGTGTGAGTAACCATACCCCATTGTGAGTAACCATACACCAGTGTGAGTAACCATGCTCCAGTGTGCGTAATCATACCGCAGTCTGAGTAACCATACTCCAGTGTGTGTAACCATTACCCATTGTGAGTAACCATACCCCAGTGTGAGTAACCATACTTCAGTGTGAGCAACCATATTCCAGTGTAAGTAACCATACCCAGTGTGAGGAACCATACCCCAGTGTGTGCAACCATAACTCAGTGTGAGTAACCAAACAGTAGTATGAATACCATAATCCAGTGTGAGTAACCATACTCTGGTGTGAGTAAACATACTCCAGTGTGAGTAACCATACCCCAGAGTGAGTAACCATAATCCAGTGGGAGTAACCATACCCCACTGTGAGTAACCATACTCTAGCGTGAGTACTCATACTCGAGTGTGAGTAACCATACCCCAGTGTGAGTAAACATACTCCAGTGTGAGGCACCATACACCTGTGAGAGCATCCATACCCCAGTGTGGGTAACCATAACACAGTGTGAGTAACCATACTCCAGTGTGAGTGACCGTACCCCAGTGTGAGTAAACATACTCCAGTGTGCGTAACCTTACCCCAGTGTGTGTAACCATGCTCCAGTGTGAGTAACCATACTCCAGTGTGTGTATCCATACCCCAGTGTGAGTAACCATATCCTATTGTGAGTAACCATACTGCAGTGTTAGTAACCATACCCCAGTGTGAGTAACCATACTCCAGTGTGAGTAACCATACCCCAGTGTGAGTAGCCATGCTCCAGTGTGAGTAACCAAACCCCAGTGTGTGAAACCATACTCCAGTGTGTCTAACCGTACCCCAGTGTGTCTAACCATACCAAAGTGTGAGTAACCATACCCCAGTCTGAGTAACAATACCCCAGTCTGTGTAACCATACTCCAGTGTGAGTAAACATACTCCAGTGTGAGTAACCATATTCCAGTGTAAGTAACCATACCCCAGTGTGAGTGTCCAGACTCCAGTGTTAGTAACCATACTCCTGTGTGAGTAACCATACTTCAGTGTAAGTAAACATTCCCCAGTGTGAGTGTCCATACTCCAGTGTTAGTAACCATAATCCTGTGTGATTAACCATACTTCAGTGTGAGTTACCATATCCAAGTGTGAGTAACCATACTCCAGTGTGAGTAAGCATTCCCCCATTGTGAGTAACCATAACCCATTGTGTGCAACCATAGCACAGTGTGAGTAACCATACTCCAGTGTGAGCAACTATACTCCAGTGTGCGTAATCATACCGCAGTCTGAGTAACCATACTCCAGTGTGTGTAACCATACCTCATTGTGAGTAACCATACACCAGTGTGAGTAACCATATTCCAGTGTAAGTAACCATACCCAGTGTGAGGAACCATACCCCAGTGTGAGTTAACATATCCCAGTGTGAGTAACCATGCTCCACTGTGTGTAACCATACACCAATGTGAGTAACCATACCCCAGTGTGTGCAACCATACCTCAGTGTGAGTAACCAAACTGTAGTATGAATACCATAATCCAGTGTGAGTAACCATACTCCAGTGTGAGTAAATATACTCCAGTGTGAGTAACCATACCCCAGAGTGAGTAACCATAATCCAGTGGGAGTAACCATACTCCGGTGTGAGTAAATATACTCCAGTGTGAGTAACCATACTCTAGTGTGAGTACTCATACTCGAGTGTGAGTAACCATACCCCAGTGTGAGTAAACATACTCCAGTGTGAGGCACCATACACCTGTGAGAGCATCCATACCCCAGTGTGGGTAACCATAACCCAGTGTGAGAAACCATACTCCAGTGTGAGTGACCGTACCCCAGTGTGAGTAAACATACTCCAGTGTGCGTAACCTTACCCCAGTGTGTGTAACCATACTCCAGTGTGAGTAACCATACCCCAGTGTGAGTAACCATATCCGATTGTGAGTAACCATACTGCAGTGTTAGTAACCATACCCCAGTGTGAGTAAGCATACTCCAGTGTGAGTAACCATACCCCAGTGTGAGTAGCCATGCTCCAGTGTGAGTGACCAAACCCCAGTGTGTGAAACCATACTCCAGTGTGTCTAACCGTACCCTAATGTGTCTAACCATACCAAAGTGTGAGTAACCATACCCCAGTCTGAGTAACAATACCCCAGTTTGAGTAACCATACTCCAGTGTGAGTAAACATACTCCAGTGTGAGTAACCATATTCCAGTGTAAGTAACCATACCCCAGTGTGAGTGTCCAGACTCCAGTGTTAGTAACCATACTCCTGTGTGAGTAACCATACTTCAGTGTAAGTAAACATTATCCTGTGTGATTAACCATACTTCAGTGTGAGTTACCATATCCCAGTGTGAGTAACCATACTCCAGTGTGAGTAACAATGCTCCAGTGTGTGTAACCATACCCCAGTGTGAGTAAGCATTCCCCCATTGTGAGTAACCATAACCCATTGTGTGCAACCATAGCACAGTGTGAGTAACCATACTCCAGTGTGAGCAACTAAACTCCAGTGTGCATAATCATACCGCAGTCTGAGTAACCATACTCCAGTGTGTGTAACCATACCTCATTGTGAGTAACCATACACCAGTGTGAGTAACCATACCTCATTGTGAGTAACCATACACCAGTGTGAGTAACCATACTCCAGTGTGAGTAACCATACCCAGTGTGAGGAACCATACCCAAGTGTGAGTAAACATATTCCAGTGTGAGTGACCATGCTTCAGTGTAAGTATCCATGCACCAGTGTGAGTAACCATACTTCTGTGTGAGTTAACATATTCCAGTGTGAGTAACCATACTCCAGTGTAAGTATCCATGCACCAATGTGAGTAACCATACTTCTGTGTGAGTTAACATATTCCAGTGTGAGTAACCATACACCAGTGTAAGTATCCATGCACCAATGTGAGTAACCATACTTCTGTGTGAGTTAACATATTCCAGTGTGAGTAACCATACTCCAGTGTAAGTATCCATGCACCAATGTGAGTAACCATACTTCTGTGTGAGTTAACATATCCCAGTGTGAGTAACCATGCTCCAGTGTGTGTAACCATACCCCAATGTGAGTAACCATACCCCAGTGTGTGCAACCATACCTCAGTGTGAGTAACCAAACTGTAGTATGAATACCATAATCCAGTGTGAGTAACCATATTCCGGTGTGAGTAAATATACTCCGGTGTGAGTAACCATACCCCAGAGTGAGTAACCATAATCCAGTGGGAGTAACCATACCCCACTGTGAGTAACCATACTCTAGTGTGAGTAATCATACTCGAGTGTGAGTAACCATACCCCAGTGTGAGTAAACATACTCCAGTGTGAGGCACCATACACCTGTGAGAGCATCCATACCCCAGTGTGGGTAACCATAACCCAGTGTGGGTAACCATACTCCAGTGTGAGTGACCATACCCCAGTGTGAGTAAACATACTCCAGTGTGCGTAACCTTACCCCAGTGTGTGTAACCATACTCCAGTGTGAGTAACCATACTCCAGTGTGTGTATCCATACCCCAGTGTGAGTAACCATATCCTATTGTGAGTAACCATACTCCAGTGTTAGTAACCATACCCCAGTGTGAGTAACCATACTCCAGTGTGAGTAACCATACCCCAGTGTGAGTAGCCATGCTCCAGTGTGAGTAACCATACCCCAGTGTGTGAAACCATACTCCAGTGTGTCTAACCGTACCCCAGTGTGTCTAACCATACCAACGTGTGAGTAACCATACCCCAGTCTGAGTAACCAGGCTCCAGTGTGAGGCACCATACACCAGTGTGAGTAACCATGCCACAGTGGGAGTAACCATATCCCAGTTTGAGTAACCATACTCCAGTGTGAGTAACCATACTTCAGTGTGGGTAACCAAACTCCACTGTGAGTAGCAATACCCCAGTCTGAGTAACCATACTCCAGTGTGAGTAAACATACTCCAGTGTGAGTAACCATATTCCAGTGTAAGTAACCATACCCCAGTGTGAGTTACCATATCCCAGTGTGAGTAACCATACTCCAGTGTGAGTAACAATGCTCCAGTGTGTGTAACCATATCCCAGTGTGAGTAAGCATTCCCCATTGTGAGTAACCATAACACATTGTGTGCAACCATAGCACAGTGTGAGTAACCATACTCCAGTGTGAGTAACTATACTCCAGTGTGAGTAACCATACTCCAGGATTTGTAAACATACACCAGAATGAGTAACCATACCCCAGAGTGAGAAAATTTACTCCAGTGTGAGTAAATATAGTCCAGTGTGAGTATCCATATCCCAGTCTGAGTAACCATGCTCCAGTCAGATTAACCATATTTCAGCGTGAGTAACCATACCGCAGTGTAAGTAACCATGCCCCAGTGTGCGAAACCATACGACACTGTGAGTAAACATAATTCAGTGTGAGTATCCATGCCTCAGTGTGAGTAACCATACTCCAGAGTGAGTAAACATACCCCAGAGTGAGTAACCATACTCCGGTGTGAGTAAATATACTCCAGTGTGAGTAACCATACCCCAGTGTGAGAAACCATACCCCAGTGTGAGTAACCATACCCCGTGAGTAACCATATCACAGTGTGAGGCACCATACACAAGTGAGAGCATCACTACCCCACTGTGGGAAACCATAACCCAGTGTGAGTAACCATACTCCAGTGTGAGTAACCGTACCCCAGTGTGTGTGCACATACTCCAATGTGCGTAACCATACCCCAGTGTGTGTAAACATACTCCAGTATGAGTAACAATACTCCAGTGTGAGTATACATACCCATGTGAGTAACGTTATCCGAGTGTGAGTAACCTTATCCCAGTGTGAGTAACCATACTCCAGTGTTAGTAACCATACCCCATTGTGAGTAACCAAACTCCAGTGTGAGTAAACATACCCCAGCTTGAGTAGCCATGCTCCAGTTTGAGTAACCATACCGCAGTGTGCATAATCATACTCCAGTGTGTGAAACCATACTCCAGTGTGTCTAAGCATACCCCAATGTGTCTAACCATACCAAAGTGTGAGTAACCATACCCCAGTCTGAGTGACCATACTCCAGTATGTGTAGCCATACTCCAGTGTGAGTAACCATACTCCAGATTAAGTAACAATACCCCAGTATGAGAAACCATACCCCAGTGAGGGTAACCATACCCCAGTGTGAGTAACCATGCTCCAATGTGAGTAACCATACCCCAGTGTGAGAACCATACGCCAGTGTGAGTAAACATACCCCAGTGAGGTTACCCATACTGCAGTGTGATTAACCATACCCTAGTGTGAGTAACCATACTCCAGTGTGAGGAACCATACCACAGTGTGAGGTACCATACTCCAGTGTGAGTAACCATACCCCATTGAGGGTACCCATAACCCAGTGTGAGTAACTATACTGCAATGTGTGTAAAAATAGCCCAGCGTGAGTAACCATAATCCAGTGTGAGTAAATTTACTCCAGTGTATGTACCCATACCCAAGCATGAGTAACCATACCAAATAATGAGTAACCATACCCCAGTGTGAGTAACCATACTCCAGTGAGGGTAACAGTACCCCAGTGTGAGTAACCATACCTCAGTGCTAGTAAACATACTCCGATGTGAGTAACCATACTCCAGTGTGAGTAACCATAATCCATTGTGTGAGTAACAATACCTCAGTGTGAGTAACCATACTCTGATGTGAGTAACCATACCCCAGTGTGTGTAAACATATTCAAGTGCAAGTAATCAAAACCCAGTGTGTGTAACCATTCCCCAGTGTGAGTAACCATACTCCAGTGTGTGTAACCATACTCAAATGTGAGTAACCATACCCCAGTGTGAGTAACCATACTCCAATGTGAGTAACCATACCCCAGAGTGAGTAACCATACTCCACTGTGAGTATCCATAGCCCAGTGTGAGTAACCATACCCCAGTGTGAGTAACCATGCTCCAATGTGAGTAACCATACCCCAGTGTGAGTAACCATACCTCAGTGTGAGTAAACATACTCCAGTGTGAGTAACCATATCCCAGTGTGAGTAACCATACTCCAATGAGAGTTACCATACCCCAGTGTGAGTAACCATACCCCAGTGTGAGTAACCATTATCCAGTGGGAGTAACAATACCCCAGTGTGAGTAACCATACTCCAGTGTGAGTTACCATACCCCAGTGTGAGTAACCATTATCCAGTGGGAGTAACAATACCCCAGTGTGAGTAACCATACCCCAGTGTGAGTAAACATACTCCAGTGTGACTGACCATGATCCAGTGTGAGTAACCATACTCAAGTCTGAGTAACCATACTCCAGTATGAGTAACCATACTCCAGTGTGAGTAACCATATTCCAGTGTGAGTAACCATACCCCAGTGAGGGTAACCATAGCACAGTGTGATTAACCATGCTCCAATGTGAGTAACCTACCCCAGTGTGAGTAACCATACTCCTGTGTGAGTAACCATACCCCAGTGAGGGTACCCATACACAAGTGTGAGTAACTATACTCCAATGTGTGTAACCATTCTCCCCGTGTTTGCGTGGGTTTTCTCCGGGTGCTCCGGTTTCCTCCCACAATCCGAAGCTGTGCGGGTTAGGTTGATTGGCCATGATAAAAAAAATTGACCCTTAGTGTTAGGGGGGATTAAATACGTGGGGTTACGGGGTTACGTGGATAGGGCTTGGGTGGGATGGCTGTCGGTGTAGGGACCGGGTGCTAGGGTTTGGATGATCAGCCATGATCTCGTTGAATGACAGAGCAGGCTCGAAGGGCCGAATGGCCTACTCCTGCTCCTATCTTCTATGTTTCTATGTTTCTATGTTTCAATATCCCAGTGTGAGTAACCATACCCCAGTGTGAGTAACCATACTCCAGTGTGAGTAAACATATCCCAGTGTGAGTATCCATACTCCAGTGTGAGTAACTTTACCCCAGTGTGAGTAACCATCCCTCAGTGCTAGTAACCATACTCCGATGTGAGTAACCATACTCCAGTGAGTGTAACCATACTCAAGCATGAGTATTCATAACCCAGTGTGGGTAGCCATTCCCCAGTGTGAGTAACCATACTCCAGTGCATGTAACCATACTCCACTCTGTGTAACCATACTCCAGTTTGAGTAATCATACTCCAATGTGAGTAACCATACCCCAGAGTGAGTACCCATACTCCACTGTGAGTAAACATAGCCCAGTGAGGGTAAGCATACCCCAGTGTGAGTAACCATGCTCCAATGTGAGTAACCATACCCCAGTGTGAGTAATCATATCATGTAGTGTATGTGCCTTTAAGAGCCCCATGTGTACTGTAATTCCGGTAATGGCCACTCGGGCTATATAAGCCTGTATATTGTGTTGTATCCGTTAGTTACCCTCCAGACTTTGCTTAGTAAACACCTATGAAACCAACTCTTGCCTTCAGTGTCTCTATCAACACACAGACACAACAGTGGCGATGAAGTGGAAACGGACTTACCTGCAATTCGGCAGCACCTCAAGGACATCGATTCCTCTGGCGTCCAGAAGAATCTAGAAAGTGAAAGAAGCTGTGGTTTCACCAGCTGGCCAAGCTGGTGGCAGGTACTGTGCTAATCCTTCCTGGGCGTCAGGCTGGGGCTCCAGCGGCTGGCTCTACAGCTGGGCCAAGCAGCGAAAGCGGAGGCAAGCAGTAACAGACGGGGAGGGAGCACTCGGGAGACGGCCGGTGCTGCAAGCAGGTCGCCGTTCAGACCTAGAGAGAAAGTCCAGCGGGAACGAGTCTCCAACTGTAAATAAATAAATTAAAAAAGAACGGAAACCGCAGGAAACAGCATTGTCATCGGCAGCAGCGGCGGGAAAATGCGGGAAGCGCCATATCTTTTCTGCAGAAAAGAAAGAAAAGCACGGGAAGCGCCATATCTTTTCTAAGATGCCTAAGTCTGGCAATATTGATGCTTTTGATAACGAGATAGAGGATTGGACCACATATGTGGAAAGAGTGGAGGTATATTGCACTGCAAATGGAATAGAAGATGAAAAAAAAGCTTCAGTACTGCTAAATCTAATGGGCGCAAAGACATACGGGCTGTTATGAAATTTAATCACTCCAGCCAAACCAAAGGACAAGAATTTTAAAGAAATTGTTGATACCCTACAGGAGCACTTAAACCCAACACCGCTGCTGATAGCGGAACGATTCAAATTATTCAAGAGAAATCAACACAAAAATGAAAGTAACGCTGATTACCTCACCGAATTAAGAAAGCTATCAAAACACTACCAATTCGGGGCAGGACTAGCAGATTATCTTCGAGACAAATTCATCTGCGGTCTCTTAAGTGAAGGAACACAGAAAAGGCTGCTTTCTGAAAAAGATTTAACACTGGACAAGGCTTTCAGTATGGCTGTATCATACGAAGCAGCCGCAAGAGGAGCTGCAGAGATACAACAAAAGACACAGGACTTCGGCACCCATGAAATGACACAGGGTTTCGAGAGATGTTATCGCTGCGGCAGATCCACCCATGACCAGAGGGACTGCTGGCTCAAGGACAAAGCATGCAGGCAATGCAGAAAGATTGGACACATTGCACGGGTATGCCGATCTGGACAAAATAAATCCACAGACAGGAAAAAAAAAATCAATAAAGAAAAGTACAGAAAGGTACAAATGATGACGGACAGTAGCTCTGAAGACCAGAAGAGCGATAGCGACTCCGAAAACAAGAGACTAAGCTGTCTCAAATTACATAATGTACTTGCCAAAGATGATTACCAGACCATTTGGGTTACCCTCACGATAGCAGGGTCCCCAGTTAAAATGGAGCTAGATACAGGATCAGCTCTGACTGTCATAAATCGATGGGATTACGAGCAGCTATTTCCACATATACCTTTAAAAGACACATCCATTATCTTGAAAACATATACGGGGCAGAAAGTATACCCTAAAGGAAAAATAAGGGTGTCTGTTGTATACAACGGCAAGGAAATACAAAAGGTGTATTTATACATTCTACAAGATGGTGGCCCACCGCTGTTGGGACGTGAATGGTTCAGGAAAATACGTTTAGACTGGCACTCCATTCAGGCACTGACGGTGACCAGTAAGAAAAAAAACGATGATGACGTCATACCTGAACGATTAAAAGACATCTTGGCCAACGCCAAAGAAGTGTTTCAAGAGAAACTAGGAACCTTGAAAAGCATCACTGCCTCAATAAAAGTGGAAGATGCAGCAATTCCCAAGTTTTTTAAAGCAAGACCAGTGCCATACGCAATTCGTCCAGCAGCCGAGGCAGAGCTGGAGAATTTGGAAAATGCAGGCGTATTATCGAAAATAGATTGGAGCGAGTGGGCAACACCCATCGTTCCAGTCATGAAGAAAGCATTGAATAATGATAAATCTGAAGAACAGAGAAAAATTCGCATCTGTGGAGACTTCAAGGTGACGATAAACCCGGTCCTTCACACGGTACAGTATCCTCTTCCGAGGATAGAAAATATTTTCGCCTCACTATCCGGAGAGAAACGTTTCACCAAAATTGACTTGGCACAGGCATATCTACAGATGGAGGTTGAAGAGGCCTTTAAAAAATATCTCACGATAAATACACACAAAGGTCTGTACCAGTACAATCGACTGGTTTTCGGAGTAGCATCCGCTCCAGCTATCTGGCAAAGAGCTATGGAGCAAGTCCTCCAAGGGATTCCGGGGACTCAATGCTACCTAGACGACATCCTTGTAACAGGAGAAAACGACAACGAGCACCTTGCCAATTTGGAGCAGGTGCTCACTAGGCTGAGAGAACGGGGCCTACGAGCAAATCGCCCCAAGTGCGAATTTTTCCAAAATCAAATATCATATTGTGGCCACATAATTAATAAGGAAGGGTTGCATAAGTCACCTGAAAAAATTGAAGCGGTCATAAAAGCCCCAGCACCTGAAAATGTTTCACAATTAAGGTCATTCCTGGGATTAATAAATTACTATCATAATTTTTTACCGAACTTATCAACTCTTCTACACCCCCTTAATGAGCTGCTACAAACAGGAGTAATTTGGAAATGGAGTGAAGACTGTAAACGTGCCTTCCATAAATGCAAAGACTTAATCACGTCCAAAGAAGTTTTGGCTCAATACAACCCATCACTGTCAATAAGACTGGCGTGCAATGCATCCCCTTACGGCATAGGAGCAGTATTATCGCATAAATTCCCTGATGGCTCGGAACGGCCAATAGCTTTTGCGTCACGCTCATTGAACTCAGCTGAGCGTAACTATGCCCAAATCGACAGGGAAGCACTCAGCCTGGTATGGGGAGTGAATAAATTCAACCATTACCTACACGGACAAATATTTACCTTGTTGACTGACCATCAACCCCTCATCTCCATATTCAACCCTAAAAAGGGTGTTCCCATTATGACAGCGCAAAGGCTACAGAGGTGGTCCCTTTTTCTAGGCACAACATAGAATACAAAGGATCAAAACAGCATGGGAATGCTGACGGTTTATCGCGCCTACCATTGCCAACGGTAGAAGAGGCACCTACAGTAGACCCAGTGGAGATGTTCCACTCAACCATAGTGGAATGTCTACCAGTAACAAATTCTGCCATTGAAAAGGAAACGAGAAATGACCCGACTCTCTCACGAGTCTACGACTTAACGGTGAAGGGATGGCCAGCACATGGCGAACCACTGTTGCCAGCATTCTCGCAAAGAAGAGAACAGCTATCAGTATGCCGAGGAACCTTGATGTGTGGATCCAAAGTGGTGATTCCACCCAAACTCCAGGATAAAGTGCTAAAGGAGCTTCACGAGGGGCATCTGGGTGGAGTGAAAATGAAGAACCTAGCCAGAGCGTTTGTATGGTGGCCAGTTATCGATGGAGACATGGAAGAATTGACCAAGAGCTGCCTAGGATGCCAGAAGGTCCAAAACGCTCCACCCCAAGCCCCTCTACATCCATGGGAGTGGCCCTCATCTCCCTGGCAAAGGGTACACATTGACTTTGCTGGTCCATTTATGGACTCAATGTTCTTAATTGCGGTTGATGCACACTCCAAGTGGCCGGAGGTAATAAAGATGTCCTCCACCACCACGGAAAAAACCATCACAGTATTAAGGACCATATTTGCCAGGAATGGGCTGCCGGATCAGATCTGTTCTGATAATGGACCGCAATTTGTGGCTGAAGAATTTAGGAACTTCTTAAAAAACAATGGGGTTAAGCACTATACGTCCGCCCCATACCATCCCGCCACCAATGGATTGGCTGAAAGCTTTGTCCAGACCTTCAAGAAGGCCATAAAGGCCATGGGTAATGAAGACATAAAACTTCAGCAAAAGGTGGATAAATTCTTGTTCGCATACATGAATGCAACACATATGGTTACAAACCAAACTCCCGCCATGATGTTCTTCAATAGAAGCCTAAGATGCCGGCTGGATTTGATCAACCCAACATCAGAAGGGACGTGGAGAACCGGCAATTTCAAGGCATGAATGAAAGGCCAACTAGAATCTTCCAGATAGGTCAACAAGTTTTGGCCCGGGACTACCGTACCGAGAAATGGCAGCCTGGAACTATCTGCACACGACTAGGACCGCTGATGTATACCGTGGACATCGGAGAAAGCATAATAAGGCGCCATGCTGACCAAATCATAGAGTCATCCGAAAAGGACAACCTACACCACAACTCTATACGCCTAATGATGAAGTAGAGATACCCATATCTACCTCCGATCCGGTGATACTGGAAACCGATGAACCCGACACTGGCATTCAAGCTGAATCAGCCTTGCCAAAAGAACCTACTACACCACCAGAAACTACTACACCACCGAGGCGTTATCCGGACCGAGTCAGGAAGCCTCCAGAGAGACTGACTTATAATTAATTAACTGCAGCAATGTGTATATTATTTTTCTTATAACATGTAATTAATAATTACTTAAAATATTATGTACTGGTTAGCTAAAAGGGGAGGAATTGTAGTGTATGTGCCTTTAAGAGCCCCATGTGTACTGTAATTCCGGTAATGGCCACTTGGGCTATATAAGCCTGTATATTGTGTTGTATCCATTAGTTCCCCTCCAGACTTTGCTCAGTAAACACCTATGAAACCAACTCTTGTCTTCAGTGTCTCTATCAACACACAGACACAACAAATGTGAGTAACCATACTCCAGTGTGTATAACCATACTCCAGTGAGAGTAACCATACACCAGTGTGAGTAACTATACCCCGGTGTGAGTAACCATACCCCAGTGTCAGTAACCCTTATCCAGTGGGAATAACAATACCCCAGTGTGAGTAACCATACCCCAGTGTGAGTAAACATGCTCCAGTGTAACTGACAATAATCCAGTGTAAGTAAACATACCCCAGTCTGAGTAACCATACTCCAGTATGAGTAACCATGCTCCAGTGTGAGTAACCAAGCTCCAGTATGAGTAATCATGCTCCAGTGTAAGTAACCATAATCCAGTGTGTTTAACCATACTCCAGTGTGAGGCACCATACACCAGTGTGAGTAACCATGCCCCAGTGTGAGTAACCATACCCCAGTGTGTGTAACCATACCCCAGTCTGAGTAACCATACTCCAGTGTGTGTAACCACACCCCAGTGTGAGTAACCATACCCCAGTGTAAGTAACCATACTCCAGTGTTAGTAAACATAATCCTGTGTGAGTAACCATACTCCAGCATAAGTTACCATATCCCAGTGTGAGTAATCATACTCCAGTGTGAGTAACCAAACTCCAGTGTGAGTAACCATGCTTTGGTGTGTTTAAACATACCCCAGTGTGTGTAACCATACGTCAGTGTGAGTAACCATACTCCAGTATGAATAACCAAAATCCAGTGTGTGTAACCATAGCCCAGTGTGAGTAACCATACTCCAGTGTGAGTAACTACAGTCCAGTGTGAGTAACCATACCCCAGTGTGTATAACCATATTCTAGTGTGTATAACCATACTCCAGTTTAAGTAGCCATTATCCAGTGTGAGTACCCATACTCCAGAGTGAGTAACCATACTCCGGTGGGAGTAAATATACTCCAGTGTGAGTAACAATATCCCAGTGTGAGTCACCATGCTCCAGTGTGATTAACCATACTACAGTGTGGGTAACCATATTGCAGTGGGAGGAACCATGCCCAAGCATGAGTAACCATACTCCAGTGTAAGTAACCGTGCCCCAGTGTGCGTAAGCATACGACATTGTCAGTAAACATTATCCAGTGTGAGTAACCATGCCGCATTGTGAGTAACTATACCCCAGTGTGAGTAACCATGCCCCATTGTGAGTAAATATACCCCAGTGTGAGTAATCATACTCCAGTGTGAGTAACCATACTCCAGTGTGAGTAACCATGCTCCAGTGTGGGTAACCATACCCCAGTGTGAGTAACCATACCCCAGCGTGAGTAACCATACTCTAATGTGAGTAATCATATTTCAGTGTGAGTAACCATTCCTCAGTGGGAGTAACCATATCCCAGTGGGAGTAACCATACTCCATTGGGAGTAACCATACCCCAGAGTGAGTGACCATACCCCAGTGTGAGTAACAATGCCCCAGTGTGAGTAACCATACCCCAGTGTGAGTAACCATACTGCAGTTTGTGTAACCATACCAGAGTGTGTGTAACCATACCCCAGTGTGAGTAACCATACTGCAGTGTGAGTAACCATACTCCAGTGTGAGTAACCATGCCCCAGTGTGTGTAACCATACTCCAGTGTTAGTAACCATATTCCTGTGTGAGTAACCATATCCCAGTGTGAGTAACCATTCCTCATTGTGAGTAAACATACCTCAGTGTCAGCAACGAAACTCCAGTATGAATAACCATACTCCAGTGTGAGTAACAATATCCCAGTGTGAGTCACCATGCTCCAGTGTGATTAACCATACTACAGTGTGGGTAACCATATTGCAGTGGGAGGAACCATGCCCAAGCATGAGTAACCATACTCCAGTGTAAGTAACCGTGCCCCAGTGTGCGTAAGCATACGACATTGTCAGTAAACATTATCCAGTGTGAGTAACCATGCCGCATTGTGAGTAACTATACCCCAGTGTGAGTAACCATGCCCCAGTGTGTGTAACCATACTCCAGTGTTAGTAACCATATTCCTGTGTGAGTAACCATATCCCAGTGTGAGTAACCATTCCTCATTGTGAGTAAACATACCTCAGTGTCAGCAACGAAACTCCAGTATGAATAACCATACTCCAGTGTGAGTAACAATACTGCAGTGTGTGTAACCATCATCCAGTATGTGTAACCATACTCCAGTGTGAGTAACCATACCCCAGTGAGGGTAACCATACCCCAGTGTTAGTAACCACACTCCAGTGCGCGTAACCATACTCCAGTGTGAGTAACCATATCCCAGTGTGAGTAACCATACTCCAGTGTGAGTAACCATACTCCAGTGTGTGTAAACATACTCCAGTGGGAGTAACCATACGCCAGTGTGTGTAACTATACCTCAGTGTGAGTAACCATACTCCAGTGTGAGTAACCATGCTCCAAAGTGAGTAACCATACCCCAGCGTGAGTAACCATACTCCTGTGTGAATAACCGTACCCCAGCATAAGTAACATATCCCAGTGTGAGTAACCATATGCCAGCGTGAGTAACAATATCCCAGTGTGAGTAACCATACCCCAGTGTGAGTAACCATACTCCAGCGTGAGTAACCATACCCCAATGTGAGTAATCTTTCTCCTATGTGAGTAACCATAACCCAGTTTGTGTAACCATATCCCAGTGTGAGTAACCATACTTCAGTGTGATTAACCATACTCCAGTGTGAGTAACCATACTCCAGTGTGAGTATCCAAACACCAGTGTGAGTAACCATACCTCAGTGTCAGTAACCAAACTCCTGTATGAATAACCATACTCCAGTGTGAGTAACTATACTGCAGCGTGTGTAACCATACTCCAGTATGTGTAACCATACTCCAGTGTGAGTAACCATACTCAAGTGTGAGTAACCATTCCCCAGTTTGAGTAACCATACCCAGTGAGGGTAACCATACCCCAGTGTGAGTAACCACAGTCCAGTGTGAGTAACCATACGCCAGTGTGAGTAACCATATCCCAGTGTGAGTAACCATACTCCAGTGTGAGTAACCATACTCCAGCGTGAGTAACCATACCCCAATGTGAGTAATCTTTCTCCAGTGTGAGTAACCATAACCCAGTTTGTGTAACCATATCCCAGTGTGAGTAACCATACTCCAGTGTGAGTAACCATACTCCAGCGTGAGTAACCATACCCCAATGTGAGTAATCTTTCTCCAGTGTGAGTAACCATAACCCAGTTTGTGTAACCATATCCCAGTGTGAGTAACCATACCTCAGTGTGATTAACCATACTCCAGTGTGAGTAACCATACTCCAGTGTGAGTATCCATACCCCAGTGTGAGTATACATATCCCAGTGTGAGTAACCATACTCCAGTGTGAGTATCCATACCCCAGTGTGAGTAACCATACTCCAGTGTAAGTAACCATTCTCCAGTGTGACTATCCATATCCCAGTGTGAGTAACAATATTCCAGTGTGAGTAACCATTCCTCAGTGGGAGTAACCTATCCCAGTGTGAGTAACCATACTCCAGTGGGAGTAACCATACCCCAGAGTGAGTAACCAAATCCCATTGTGATCAATCATGCACCAGTCTGAGTAACCATACTCCAGTGAAAGTAACCATAATCAAGTGTGCGTAACCAATCTCCAGTGTGAGTGACCATACCCCAATGTGAGTAACAATGCCCCAGTGTGAGTAACCATACCCCAGTGTGAGTAAACATACTGCAGTTTGTGTAACCATACCAGAGTGTGAGTAACCATATCCCAGTTTGAGTAACCATGTGTGAGTAACCATACTCCAGTGTGAGTAACCATACCCCAGTGTGAGTAACCATACTCCATTGGGAGTAACCATTCCCCAGAGTGAGTGACCATACCCCAGTGTGAGTAACAATGCCCCAGTGTGAGTAACCATACCCCAGTGTGAGTAACCATACTGCAGTTTGTGTAACCATACCAGAGTGTGTGTAACCATACCCCAGTGTGAGCAAACATACCCCAGTGTGTGTAACCATACTCCAGTGTTAGTAACCATATTCCTGTGTGAGTAACCATATCCCAGTGTGAGTAACCATTCCTCATTGTGAGTAAACATACCTCAGTGTCAGTAACCAAACGCCAGTATGAATAACCATGCTCCAGTGTGAGTAACAATACTGCAGTGTGTGTAACCATCATCCAGTATGTGTAACCATACTCCAGTGTGAATAACCATATCCCAGTGTGAGTAACCATACTCCAGTGTCAGTAACCATACGCCAGTGTGTGTAACCATACCTCAGTGTGAGTAATCATACTCCAGTGTGCGTAACGATGCTCCAGAGTGAGTAACCATATCCCAGCGTGAGTAACCATACTCCTGTGTGAATAACCGTGCCCCAGCATGAGTAACATATCCCAGTGTGAGTAACCATGCGCCAGTGTGAGTAACCATATCCCAGTGTGAGTAACCATACCCCAGTGTGAGTAACCATACTCCAGCGTGAGTAACCATACCCCAATGTGAGTAATCTTTCTCCAGTGTGAGTAACCATAACCCAGTTTGTGTAACCATATCCCAGTGTGAGTAACCATACCTCAGTATGATTAACCATACTCCAGTGTGAGTAACCATACTCCAGTGTGAGTATCCATACCCCAGTGTGAGTAACCATACCTCAGTGTCAGTAACCAAATTCCAGTAAGAATAACCATACTCCAGTGTGAGTAACTATACTGCAGTGTGTGTAACCATACTCCAGTATGTGTAACCATACTCCAGTGTGAGTAACCATACTCAAGTGTGAGTAACCATACCCCAGTATGAGTAACCATACCCTAGTGAGGGTAAGCATACCCCAGTGTGAGTAACCATACGCCAGTGTGAGTAACCATATCCCAGTGTGAGTAACCATACTCCAGTGTGAGTAACCATACTCCAGCATGAGTAACCATACCCCAATGTGAGTAATCTTTCTCCAGTGTGAGTAACCATAACCCAGTTTGTGTAACCATATCCCAGTGTGAGTAACCATACCTCAGTGTGATTAACCATACTCCAGTGTGAGTAACCATATTCCAGTGTGAGTAACCATACGCCAGTGTGAGTAACCATACCCCAGTGTGAGTAACCATACTCCAGCATGAGTAACCATACCCCAATGTGAGTAATCTTTCTCCAGTGTGAGTAACCATAACCCAGTTTGTGTAACCATATCCCAGTGTGAGTAACCATACCTCAGTGTGATTAACCATACTCCAGTGTGAGTAACCATACTCCAGTGTGAGTATCCATACCCCAGTGTGAGTATCCATAGCCCAGTGTGAGTAACCCTACTCCAGTGTGAGTATCCATACCCCAGTGTGAGTAACCACACTCTAGTGTAAGTAACCATACTCCAGTGTGACTATCCATACCCCAGTGTGAGTAACCATATTCCAGTGTGAGTAACCATTCCTCAGTGGGAGTAACCATATCCCAGTGTGAGTATCCATTCTCCAGTGGGAGTAGCCATACCCCAGAGTGAGTAACCAAATCCCATTGTGATTAATCATGCACCAGTCTGAGTAACCATACTCCAGTGAAAGTAACCATAATCAAGTGTGCGTAACCAATCTCCAGTGTGAGTGACCATACCCCAGTGTGAGTAACAATGCCCCAGTGTGAGTAACCATACCCCAGTGTGAGTAAACATACTGCAGTTTGTGTAACCATACCAGAGTGTGAGTAACCATACTCCAGTGTGAATAACCATAATCCAGGCTGATAATCATATTCCATTGTAAGAAAACATACTTGAGTCTGAGCAACCATACCCCAGTTTGTGTAACCATACCCCAGTGTGAGTAACCATTCTCCAGTTTGAGTAACCATACCCCAGTGTGTGTAACCATACTCCAGTGTTAGTAACCATATTCCTGTGTGAGTAACCATATCCCAGTGTGAGTAACCATTCCCCATTGTGAGTAACCATACCTCAGTGTCAGTAACCAAACTCCAGACTGAATAACCATACTCCAGTGTGTATAACCATACTCCAGTTTAAGTAGCCATTATCCAGTGTGAGTAACCATACTCCAGAGTGAGTAACCATAACCAAGAGTGTGTAACCATACTCCGGTGGGAGTAAATATACTCCAGTGTGAGTAACAATATCCCAGTGTGAGTAACTATGCTCCAGTGTGATTAACCATAATCCAGTGTAAGTAACCATGCCCCAGTGTGCGTAAGCATACGACATTGTCAGTAAACATAATCCTGAGTGAGTAACCATGCCCCATTGTGAGTAACTATACCCCAGTGTGAGTAATCATACTCCAGTGTGAGTAACCATACTCCAGTGTGAGTAATCATGCTCCAGTGTGGGTAACCATACCCCAGTGTGAGTAACCATACTCCAGTGTGAGTATCCATACCCCAGTGTGAGTAACCATACACCAGCGTGAGTAACCATACTCCAGTGTGTGTAACCATACTCCAGTGTGAGTAACCATACTCCAGTGTGAGTATCCATACCCCAGTGTGAGTAACCATACTCCAGTGTGAGTAACCATACTCCAGTGTGAGTATCCATACCCCAGTGTGAGTAACCATACCCCAGCATGAGTAACCATACCCAAGTGTGAGGAACCATATTCCAGTGTGAGTAACAATTCCTCAGTGGGAGTAACCATATCCCAGTGTGAGTAACCATACTCCATTGGGAGTAACCATACCCCAGAGTGAGTGACCATACCCCAGTGTGAGTAACAATACTCCAGTGTGAGTAACCATGCTCCAGTGTGTGTAACCATACCCCAGTGTGAGTAACCATACTCAAGTGTGAGTAACCATACCCCAACCTGAGTAAACTTTCTCCAGTGTGAGTAACCATAACCCAGTTTGTGTAACCATATCCGTGTGTGAGTAACCATATCCCAGCATGAGTAACAAACCCCAGTGTGAGTAACCATACGCCAGCGTGAGTAACCATATCCCAGTGTGAGTAGCCATACTCCAGTGTGAGTAACCATACTCCAGTGTGAGTAACCATACCCCAAAGTGAGTAATGTTTCTCCAGTGTGAGTAACCATAACCCAGTTTGTGTAACCATATCCCAGTGTGAGTAACCATACCTCAGTGTGAGTAACCATACTCCAGTGTGAGTGTCCATACCCCAGTGTGAGTATCCATACCCCAGTGTGAGTAACCATACTCCAGTGTGAGTATCCATACCCCAGTGTGAGTAACCATACTCCAGTGTGAGTAACCATACTCCAGTGTGAGTAACCATACCCCAGTGTGTGTAACCATACTCCAGTGTTAGTAACCATGCTCCTTTGTGAGTAACCATATCCCAGTGTGAGTAACCATTCCCCATTGTGAGTAACCATACCTCAGTGTCAGTAACCAAACTCCAGTATGAATAACCATACTCCAGTGTGAGTAACTATACTGCAGTGTGTAACCATACCCCAGTATGTGTAACCATACTCCAGTGTGAGTAACCATACTCAAGTGTGAGTAACCATACCCCAGTGTGAGTAACCATACCCTAGTGAGGGTAACCATACCCAAGTGTGAGTAACAACACTCCAGTGTGAGTAACCATACCCCAGTGTGTGTAACCATACCTCAGTGTAAGTAACCATATTCCAGTGTAAGTAACCATGCTCCAGAGTGACGAACCATATCCCAGCGTGAGTAACCATACTCCAGTGTGAATAACCATACCCCAGCATGAGTAACATACCCCAGTGTGAGTAACCATACGCCAGTGTGAGTAACCATATCCCAGTGTGAGTAACCATACTCCGGTGTGAGTAACCATACCCCAGTGTGAGTAACCATACCCCAATGTGAGTAATCTTTCTCCAGTGTGAGTAACCATAACCCAGTTTGTGTAACCATATCCCAGTGTGAGTAACATACCTCAGTGTGAGTAACCATACACCAGTGTGAGTATCCATACCCTATGTGAGCAACCGTACCCCAGTGTGAGTAACCATGCTCCAGTGTGAGTAACCATGCTCCAGTGTGGGTAACCATACCCCAGTGTGAGTAACCATACTCCAGTGTGAGTATCCATACCCCAGTGTGAGTAACCATACCCCAGCGTGAGTAAACATACTCCAGTGTGAGTAAACATACTCCAGTGTGAGTAACTATACTCCAGTGTGAGTAACCATATCCCAGTGTGAGTAACCATACTCCAGTGTGTGTAACCATAACTCAGTGTGAGTAACCATACTCCAGTGTGAGTAACCATATCCCAGTGTGTGTAACCATACCTCAGTGTGAGTACCCATACTCCAGTGTGAGTAACCATACTCCAGTGTGAGTAAATATACTCCAGTGTGAGTAACCATACCCCAGTGTGAGTAACCATACTCCAGTGTGTGTAACTGTGGAGCAACAATTCACAAAACAGATGGCATACTGAACAATAGTGTTAACTCAACAGAGTGCATGTCGAACAATGTCATATTACAAATAACAACAGAAAATGTTGGAAATACTCAGCAGGCCAGGCAGCATCCGTGGAGAGAGAAACTGCACAGTTCGCTGATCAGACCACACATTGAGTTAAGTCCTGTTTGAGCAGAAGCAGACCACTGGTCCAGCTGGCCTGCCCCTCCAATTCACTCATCAGGGTTCCTATCTATAATTCTGTAACTAATAGACCTGAATACCATTTACCATTTGCTTCTTTCCTGGTTTTCCTCTATTTTCAGTCTTCCCCGAGGCTATGGCTGAGAAGGACCAGGTGCACAACCTGCTCTCAACCTATTGCTAATGGCATTCTTGACTGGCCACTAGGAGGCACCCATTAAAGATTCCCCTGTTGAATTTTCCTCCCTGTGGGGAGCTGTCTGTCATTACATGGCACTTCTTCACAACAGCACAACTTAGAACAACTAAGTGAGCCAGACTTTGAATTCCTCTACTCTGATACCAATTGTTTGATACCTTTAAGGACACTACATAATATATGAGGGAAAGTCCTTCCTTTCCTTATTCATGATGAACTCAATAAAGTTGAAAAGCCCAATTTTTAAATGGTTTTGAATTGCAGGTCACACAGAGAAATACCATCCCTTTTCCTGACGTTGCACCCAGAATTTAGCACCACAGTAACAACACAAGGCAACGAAGAGGATAAACATGAAGATAAACTTTATGGTTTTAACTGGCAGTCAAACATACATAAAGTGAACGACAGTTCATACAGCAGTATCAATGACCTTATGATAGTTTATGAGCTGCGTTGCCACAGAGAGCCCAGCATTTCTGCTATTTAAGGATATAACTAGGAGCAGAATCAGCAGAACTCTGGCTGACTACTCGATCTCATTGACACTAATGAGAATGAGGAAACTGGTTTGGTAGTTTATTGATGGGTAGGCTTGACAGTACAATGTCAGCAGCCAACATAAATAATGTATAAATAAGAACCTGACCTGGTCTTGGAATGGCTAACTTCAAAAGTGTATTTAAGAAGATTCTTTCATTATTTTAGTTTAATTTAGCATTAAGTTTAACTTATTGTAATGCAAGAAGTGATTTATCACAAGATCACAAGATAATTATGGATGAGGAAGGCCATTCAGGCCCATATTATTTCATCCTTCCAGAAGAATCCTAACATCCCTTGATAGCAGCAAGTCATTTCCATTTTCAATTCTCATCTTAAGTGCTTACTCTTCATGGTCACAGCATCCAAATGGTATTCGTGGACATACTGGGGTATATTTTCAACTTGCTGTCTGGGCATATTAGCGGTGTTGGTGGTTCAACCTGTTGTGTATGTGCCTTTAAGAGAAGAACTGATTCTATACTGCAGTACCGGCAGTGACCACCCCTGTATATAAAGCCATAGCAGGCTTCTGTATTTCAGTCTTGAATTACTCCCTGTTCAGTAAATACCTGTTTTATTGTTCTCCTGCAGTCTGAGTATTATTGATCCTCGGACACTACACTGGCGACGGGCAGGTTTGAACTCACCTGCAGTACTGTGTCACCTCACGGGGATCTTTCCCTGAAGAGAAGCTTCTTGGAGGTCGAAGTCAGAACGGCGGGCGTCGACCGCGGGCAACCGCCCAGGGATCCATCAGAGAGTTGCAGTCGAGGTGTTCCAGCAAGTCGTGCTGGTAGCAGGTAGTGCGCTGACCCTTCCGGACTGCGGCGGGCTCGGGCTCGATCGAGCGGCTCTGCAAAGGGGCCGTGCAGCATCGTCGGGAGGAAGAGAGAGAGAGAGGGTGGAGCGCACAGGGCGCGGTCGGTGCTCAAGAACAGGGCAGCGTGGAGAGGATAGAACGCGGGGAAGGGAAAGTGAGATGCGCCGAAGCTGCGGGTCGCCGCCATTACCCTGTAGAACGCTAGGAGCAGCGTGGCAGCAAGGGGAAGAAGGAAAAGCGCGGGAGGCGCCATTTTATTCCATTGGGGAAAAAGGAAAAGCGCGGGATGCGCCATTTTAATACATTGGTGAAGAAGAAAAAGCGCGGGAGGCGCCATTTTAAATCACCCAAGATGCCGAAAAGTGGCAGTATCACTGCTTTCGACAACAAGGTAGAAGACTATACCACGTATGTGGAAAGAATTGAAGTGTACTGCGAGGCAAATGAGGTGGCCAATGGAAAGAAGGCTTCGGTATTATTAAATTTGATGGGCGTGAGAACGTACGGCCTATTGCGGAATTTAATTACCCCAGCTAGACCAATGGAGAAAAGTTTTGAGGAGATTGTTAATATCTTACAGGAACACCTAAACCCTACACCGCTGCTGATAGCAGAAAGATTCAAGTTCCATAAAATAAACCAGCACAAAGATGAGAGCAATGCTGACTATCTTACGGAACTACGCAAGTTATCGAAGCACTGCCAGTTCAGAGCAGGACTGGCAGACACCTTAAGGGATAAGTTTGTCTGCAGGCTCCAGAGTGAAGGAACCCAGAAACGACTACTTTCGGAAAAGGACCTGACGCTAGAACAGGCTTTCAGCGTGGCAGTATCCTACAAAGCAGCAGCACGGGGAGCTGCGGAAATACAACAGAAACCACAGGAATACAGCGCTAACGAAATGGCGTATGGAGCAGAAAAGTGCTATCGCTGTGGCAGAACAACCCATGATCAGAAGGACTGCTGGGTTAAGTACAATGTATGCAGGCAATGTGGGAAAATGGGACATATAGCAAGAGTCTGCAGGTCGGGAAAGAAAACCAACACTACAAGAACTACTGAGGAAAAGTACAAGAAAGTAAAGAAATTGACAGACAGTAGTTTGGAAGATCAGGAGGGTGATAAGGACTCCGGGAGCAGGAGACTAAGTTGTCTAAAGTTACACAACGTGATCACAAAGGAGGATCACCGAACCATTTGGGTCACCCTCATGATAGCAGGGTCCCCAGTAAAGATGGAATTGGACACAGGATCAGCCCTAACTGTCATGAATCGACGAGACTATGAGCGGCTATTCTCACACATACCCTTGAAGGACATGTCCATTGTATTGAAGACATACACGGGGCAAAAAGTCTACCCCAGAGGAAAAATAAGGGTCCCAGTTGAATACAATGGCAAGGAAACACAGAAACTATATCTATATATACTACAAGATGGAGGACCACCATTATTGGGACGTGAATGGATCCGAAAAATACAATTGGATTGGCATTCCATTCAGGCGCTAACTGTGACTGATAAAAAGGATGATGACGTCACACCTGGATGACTGTCAAAAATTCTAACTGACGCGAAAGAGGTGTTCCAACAAGGACTTGGGACTCTAAAAGGAGTAACGGCAACGATAAAAATCGAAGATAATGCAAACCCAAAATTTTTTAAGGCCAAACCGTTACCTTACGCCATCCGCCCAGCCGTTGAAGCAGAGCTGGAGAGTCTGGAGCATTCGGGTGTGCTGTCCAAGGTGGACTGGAGCGAGTGGGCCACACCCATCGTTCCTGTAATGAAGAAATCATTGAGCAGCACGCCTGGGGAACCGAAGAAGGTTCGCATCTGTGGGGACTTCAAGGTAACTGTGAACCCAGTCCTGCACACAGTACAATATCCACTTCCACGGATAGAAAATATTTTCGCCTCACTATCTGGAGGGAAACGCTTTACAAAGATTGACCTGGCCCAAGCGTATCTACAAATGGAGGTGGAAATACCTCACGATAAACACTCACAAAGGCCTTTACCAGTACAATCGACTGGTATTTGGGGTAGCATCAGCCCCGACTATTTGGCAGAGGGCGATGGAACAAGTCCTGCAAGGGATCCCGGGGACCCAGTGTTATTTGGACGACATCCTGGTTACGGGCGAAAATGACAGTGAACACCTTGCCAACCTGGAGCAGGTGCTCACGAGATTACAGGAATATGGGCTACGAGCCAACCGCCCCAAATGCGAGTTCTTCAGGAGACAAATCTCATGCTGTGGCCACATGATTGATGAGGAAGGGTTGCATAAGTCGCCGGACAAGATTGAGGCTGTAGTCAAGGCTCCAGCACCGCAAAATGTGTCGCAACTGAGGTCGTTCCTCAGGTTGGTGAACTACTACCATAAGTTCTTGCCGAATTTATCTACAATTCTGCACCCACTGAACGCCCTACTGCAAACTGGAGTAACATGGAAATAGAGTGATGAGTGTAAGCGTGCCTTTCAGAAATGTAAATGCCTAATCACTTCAAAAGAAGTATTGGCCCACTACAGTCCAACACTACCGATTTGGTTAGCATGTGATGCATCTCCCTACGGCATCGGAGCGGTGCTGTCACACAAATTCCCTGACGGTTCAGAGAGGCCAATAGCCTTTGCGTCGCGCTCGTTAACCTCAGCCGAACGTAACTATGCCCAGATTGACAGGGAGGCCCTCAGACTGGTGTGGGGGGTGAAGAAGTTCAATCACTATCTGCACGGGCAGAAATTCACACTACTGACTGATCATCAGCCCCTGGTCTCCATTTTTAACCCAAAGAAGGGCGTTCCGGTGATGACGGCGCAATGGCTGCAAAGATGGTCACTTTTTCTAGGGGCACATCAGTACGACATAGAGTAGAAGGGTACGAAACAGCATGGAAACGCTGATGGGCTGTCGCGCCTACCGTTGCCTACGGTAGAGGAAGCACCTGCAGTGGACCCTGTTGAGATATTCCATGCGACCATAGTCGAATGTCTACCTGTTACAAACTCAAGTATAGAGAAGGAAACCCAAAATGACCCGACACTCTCTCGGGTCTATGATTTGACGGTGAAGGGATGGCCAGCACATGGCAACTCACTGTTGCCAGCATTCTCGCCAAGGAGAGAACAGCTGTCAATGTGCCGGGGGACCTTGATGTGTGGATCCCGAGTGGTAATTCCACTCAAGTTGAGAGATAGAGTGCTCAATGAGCTTCATGAGGGTCATCTGGGAGGGGTAAAAATGAAGAGCCTAGCCAGGGCGTTTGTGTGGTGGCCGGGAATCGATAAAGAAATCGAGGATATGACCAAGAGATGCACAAGATGCCAGAAGGTCCAAAACGCTCCACCACAGGCCCCGCTACATCCATGGGAGTGGCCCTCATCTCCATGGCAACAGGTACACATTGATTTTGCTGGTCCATTTATGGACTCAATGTTCCTAATCGCTGTGGACGCCCATTCGAAATGGCCAGAGGTCATCAAAATGTCCTCCACCACTACAGAGAAAACTATTGCAGTCCTACGGACCATCTTCGCCTGGAATGGCTTGCCAGAACAGATTTGCTCCCACAATGGACCACAGTTTGTGTCAGAGGATTTCCGGAGGTTTCTGAGGAATAATGTGGTGAAGCATTACACATCTGCCCCATATCATCCAGCCACAAATGGATTGGCTGAGAGGTTTGTTCAGACCTTTAAAAAGGCCATAAAGGCAATGCATAATGACGACATACCACTACAACACAAGGTGGATAATTTCTTGTTTGCTTACCAGAATGCAACACATGCAGTCACCAACCAAGCTCCAGCCATAATGTTCTTCAACCGAAGGCTAAGATGTCGCCTGGATTTGCTCAAACCAAACATAAGATGAGATGTTGAGGATAAGCAATTCCAGCACATAAATGAGAAGCCAACCAGGAGCTTCAAGATAGGGCAACCAGTCTTGGCCCGCGACTACCGAACAGAAAAATGGCAGCCAGGAACGATATGCACACAGCAGGGACCACTAATGTACACAGTGGACGTTGGAGAGAGCATCGTGAGACGCCACGCTGACCAGATTCTAGAGTCACAGAAACAAGCCAAACCCATACCACGAGCAGGTGCACCTGGTAATCAACCCGAAGTACAGATTGCATCTATCTCAGAAGCAGTCGTATTGGAAGCTGACGAACCAACCAATGACAATGAGCCAGAATCAACTCCGCCATAAGAGCAGGATACGCGAGAAAGGCGCTATCCAGTCAGGATCAGGAAGCCTCCTCAAAGACTGAACTTATAAATGATTATTTCAGTTGATGTATATAGTACAGAGAAAATTGTAATTGTAATTAGTTATTATTTAGTTGTTAAATGAATGTTATGTACTGTTTATCTAAAAGGGGAGGAATTTTTCTGTATGTGCCTTTTAGAGAAGAACTGATTCTATACTGCAGTACCGGCAGTGACCACCCCTGTATGTGAAGCCATAGCAGGCTTCTGTATTTCAGTCTTGAATTACTCCCTGTTCAGTAAATACCTGTTTTATTGTTCTCCTGCAGTCTGAGTATTATTGATCCTCGGACACTACACAACCACCACCCAATTTTCATTTTCAGTGTGGTGTCCTCAGAAAGGAAAGCCACGGATTAGGTTGGATCATTTCCAAAGTGTGCTCCCATTGCTACGATGGTGGTTTTGGATCCAAACTCCAAAAAGTGGGTTTGTTTGGCTTCAACTTGCTTGGTGAATGATTACAGACAACTATGAGGGAGTTAGCCAGAAGCCTCATAGAGGCAATTTTGAACTTGTATGAGACCTTAGTCAGGCTGCAGTTGAAGTATTGTGTGTAGATTTGGTCACCCACTTTATAGGAAGTATATAAAATGATGGAAAAGCAGCATAGATTCACTTGAATGTTACCAGGGATGAGGACTTGGTTATAATGAGAAACTTGGGAAGTTAAAGTTTTTGTTTCAGGAGCTGAGGAGGTTGAAGGGTGACCTGATTAGAGGGCTACAAGAGTCTGAAGAGTTATGGTAAGACAGATCATCTCTATTGACAGTGAGGTGGTAATCAGAGGGCACAAATTTAAGATAATCAAAAAAGCAATGAAAAGCGAGATTAGAAACAATTCTTTGCACAGAGATTGATCATAATGTAGACCTCCCTGTTGTTGTTGAACCAATGTCCATAACTACTTTAAAAAAATTTGGGAGGGGGAATGTTGGCCAGGCTGCATTTATTGTCTGTCTTTAATTGCATCCAGATGATGGCTGTGGGCCTTCTTGAACCACTGCAACACTTGTGCTGATGCTGCTCCCACAATGGCATTCCTTAAGGAATTCCAGGATTTGACCCACTTAAGATGAAGGAAAGTTGTGCATGCCCACATTACAATGAAGTGTGACTTAGAGGTGTTAGGATCCTCATGACCTTGCTGTTGTTATCCTTTTTCGCAGCAGAGGTCATGAGTCTAGTGTAGGAGGTGCTATTGAAATAAGCTTAGCAAATAGCTGCAGTGCATCCTGTAGCTACACTGTGCTGGTGATGGAGGAATGGATAATTAAACCATTGTAGGGTCTCCAATCGAGTAAACTGCTCTGTCCTCGATGAGGTCAAGCTTCTTGAGTGTTATTGCTGCTGCACCCATCCTGGTTGGTGGTGATTATTCCATCATAGGCAATTGTTTGAAAAAGAGGAACACTAAAGGGTACAGGGATTCAGCAGGAGATTGGGAGTACATGGCTCATGTTGAGAAAAACACTGATGTGGACTTGATGGTAAATTTGCCTGTTTCTGTACTGCGACAGGCTCTGATTGTAACTATGCTTAATGATGCCAATCGAAGAAGTTAAGTGGAAGAATTGGACAATGAACTCCTCCTGTACTTGTCCCCCTGTCCTAAGCACAGAGTGACTGAGCACGTAGAGAAATTTGAGCGGATTAGAGAGAGCCAACATGGATTTGTAAAGGATAGGTTATGTCTAACAAATCTAATAGAATTTTTTGACAAAGTACCTAAAGTAGTAGACAAGGGAATTTCTATGGATGTAGTTTAAATGGACTTCCAGAAGACATTCGATAAGATTCCTCATAAGAGACAGTTGGGTAAAATTAAAGCTCATGGATTTGAAGGCAAATTATTGACTTGGTGAAGAGATTGGTTAGGCGGCAGAATACAGAGAGTAGGGATAATGGGTATGTACTCAAATTGGAAGGAAGTGACTAGTGATGCTCCCCAAGAATCTGTGCTGTGGCCTTAACTATTCACTATGGGGGCAAAATTTGGTTGCTTTGCGCCTCCAGTTAGCACCACAAGCAAAGCAACTAGTGCCTGGCCACTAACACCTCCCGCGAAATTCAGCGGGAGGTTAACGGCGGCAGGAGCTGGTAGCGCCCTGTGGCGCTGCGCCTCCGGTGATGATGTCAAATTTTTATCTCATATTCGCTCCTATGACGCACCTTGCAATGTTTTACTATGTTAAATATGCTGTATAAATGCAAGCTGTTGTTGTAGTTAAAAAGCATATGGGTTACTTGGGTTTATAAATAGAGGCATAAAATATAAAAGCAAAGAGATCATGCTAGAACTTTATAAATCACTGGTTAGGCCTCAGCTGGAGTATTGTGGACAATTCTGGGCACCACACTTCAGGAAAGATGTACAGACATTAGAAAGGGTACAGAGGAGGTTTACCAGGAAGTTACCAGGGATGAGGGACTTCAGTTATGAGGAGGGGTTGTAAAAGTTAGGACTATTCTCCTTGGAACAGAAAAGGTTAGGAGGTGACCTAATAGAGGTTTTCAAGATGATGAGTGTTAAGTCCGTGAATGATTGAGACACGGACTAGCAGGAGAGAAACAAACAAGTCTTTACTGGTGAAAGGCATAAACGAAACTAACAAACAGAGGCTCTCTAGTGCCTTTTATACAGGGGTGGTCACTGCCGGTACTGCAGTCTGAGACCAGTTATTCTCTTAAAGGTACATACACAACAATTAGAGGTTTTGATAAGAGTAGATAGAGAAAAACTATTCCCTGTGGTGAGTGGGTCAATAACTAGAGGTCCAGATTTAAAATCATTGGCAAAAGATCTAGGTAGGAGATGAGAAGAAATGTTTTCACTCAGAGAGTTGTCGGGATCTGGAACGCTCTACCTGAAAAGGTGGTGGAAGCTGATTCCATAAATAATTTTAAAAGTGAATTGGGCGGGCATTTGAGGATGAGAAACTTATAGGGTTACAGACAAAAAGCGGGAGTGTCGGAATAAGCATGACTGCTATTTCAGGCACGACCGACCAAAAGGCCTTCTGTGCTATAAGTTTCTATGATTCTATGAAAAGCTGCTTACCAATTGTTCCTGCCATGATTTGCTCGGCGGGTTAAGGAAGAGACGTATCTGGTGAGCACGGACACCAATTTAACAAAAGGCTCCTGATTCAGGCTTAGGATCCTTGTTATCAATATGAAGTAATGCCTGGGTTTGTTGCAGGCAGCCACCAGGGATGCCTATCGAGCGCCTGGACCAATATGGCGTCATGTGCACGTCTGGAACGTTATGCTGCTGTATTGGAATCGCCCCAACTGTTTTGTATACTGAAAATGTGCAAGACGCATTGCAATTTCTCCCACAATGTCCAATTCCAATGGTGGGTGAAAAGTGAAGCAATATAATGTTAATAAAGTAAATGGGTAAGGTAAAAATCATTGGAGCTGTGATTACATTAATGCAAGAAGTCTAAGAAATAAAATGCATGATCTGGAAGTTCTTGTGGGGGTGGTAGATTGGACACCATTAGTATCACAGAGACATGGTGGAATGATTTCAATCAATGGGGTGCATATCTGGAAGGATATACGTTGTTTCGAAGAGACTGTATCAGGAGAATAGGATATGGTGTGGCAGTATTGAGGTACAAGTGAGAGAGGATATAAAAAAAGAGATAGAGTTGAATTAATTGATGATTACAAAGTTAAACTATTACTGGGGATATGCTGTAGACCCCCCCCCCCCCGCAGACCAGGGTGAAAGCCTTAATCTGCAAATGTGGGATGAGGTAAGGAAGGCGACTAGTAAGGGATCAACTATAGTCGTAGAAAAATTTAACTTTACAGAAATTGATTGGGACAATAATAGCCTAGAAATTGGGCCACTTACCATCCCGCGTTACCGCCGCGATCTGGTTGAAAAATGGCAGCCGCCACTCTAGCGCCATTCTGGCGTGGGACTCAGCGGCCGTCAGTTTGGTGAGGGCCTTAGCACTGCCAATAGCAGCGCTGGCAATGGAAATGTAAATGAAGAGAGGGTGACTTCAGTCGGCATGCAGAAGAGGAGGAAGCAGAAGAGAAAGAAGCAGAAGGAAGGATGCAATCCAGACAGACCCTTTCTGGCCGGGATATCCACCTGCAGTACCATTTACCACAACCCCAATTCCCCTTTCAACATTTGTCCTACACCTTACTGCCACTCTATTACTGACCATCACAACGTCCTCTTGGCCAAAATGCTGAAATAAAAGCCACCACAAAGCAAATTTTAAAATCCAACTTCATAGATCTATTCATCCAACTAATCACCCTTATGCGTTCTATTGGTGTTGTGTCCGTCAGGAGTAAGACACAGACTGCAGGAGAACGGTACAACAGGTGTTTACTCAACGTGGCTCACTCTGGAACTGAACTGTACAGATTACTACTCAGTGCTATATACAGGTGTGGTCACTGCCGGTACTACAGTATACATGAGCTGTAAAAAGTAGTTCCCCCCTTAAAGGTATATACATTACAATTCCTCCCCTTTTAGATTAACAGTACAATAACACTCATTTAACAATTAAATATCAAAGTAATTACAATTAACACTTTTAACATGCAACATTAGCTGAAAATAGTCTATTTATATATTCAGTCTTTGGGGAGGCTTCCTGATCCTTTCTGGATAGTGCCTTTCCCGAGTGTCTTGCTCTTGGTGCGGAGGCGATTCTGGCCCCCTGTCATCGGCTGGTTCATCAGCTTCCAATGCTACTGTTTCTGGGGTAGATGCGACCTGTACATCGGGTTTATCACCAGGTACGTATGGGCGAGGCATGGGGTTGACTTGTTCCTGTGACTCTAGGATCTGGTCAGCATGGCGTCTCACGATGTTCTCCCCAACGTCCACTGTGTACATTAGTGGGCCCTGCCGTGTGCATATCGTTCCTGGCTGCCATTTTTCTGTTCGGTAGTCGCGGGCCAAGACTGGTTGCCCTACATTGAAGCTCCTTGTTGGCTTCTCATGGATGTGCTGGAATTGCTTACTCTCAACATCTCTTCGTATGTTTGGTCTGAGCAAATCCAGGCGAGATCTTAACCTTCGGTTAAAGAACATCATGGCCGGGGCCTGGTTGGTGGCTGCATGTGTCGCATTCCGGTAGGCGAACAGGAAATTGTCCACCTTATGCTGCAGCGGAATGTTGTCATTGTATATAGCCTTTATTGCCTTCTTAAAGGTTTATACGAACCTCTCAGCCAATCCATTTGTGGCTGGATGATACGGGGCGGATGTGTAATGCCTTACCCCATTCTTCTTCATAAACCTCCGGAACTCTTCGGACACAAACTGTGGTCCGTTTTCAGAGCAAATCTGTTCTGGCAAGCCGTTCCTGGCAAAAAATGGTCCGTAGTACTGCAATAGTTTTCTCCGTGGTGGTGGAGGACATTTTGATGACATCAGGCCATTTCGAGTGCGCATCCACGGCTATTAAAAACATTGAGTCCATGAATGGACCAGCAAAATCAATATGCACCCGTTGCCATGAAGATGAGGGCCACTCCCATGGGTGTAGAGGGGCATGTGGTGGTGCATTTTGGACTTTCTGGCATCCTGAGCAGCTCTTGGTCAGGTCCTCGATTTGTTTATCGATTCCCGGCCACCACACATAAGCCCTGGCAAGGCTTTTCATTTTTACCCCTCCCAGATGACCCTGATGAAGCTCATTGAGCACTCTATCCCTTAACTTGGGTGGAATTACCACTCGGGATCCACACATCAAGGTCCCCCGGCACACTGACAGCTGTTCTCTTCTTGTCGAGAATACTGGCAACAGTGAGTCGCCATGTGCTGGCCATCCCTTCACCGTCAAATCATATACCCGAGACAGTGTCGGGTCATTTCGGGTCTCCTTTTCTATACGAGTGTTAGTTACTGGTAGGTATTCAACTATAGTCAAATTAAATATTTCGACAGGATCCACTGCTGGTGCGTCCTCCGCAGTAGGAAGTGGCAGGAGTGATAGCCCATCAGCATTTCCATGCTGTTTCGTGCCCTTATATTCAATCTCATAGTGGTGCGCCCCTAGAAAGAGTGACCATCTTTGTAGTCATTGCGCAGTCATCACCGGAACGCCTTTCTTCGGATAAAAAATGGAGACAAGAGGCTGGTGGTCAGTCAGCAAGGTGAATTTCTGCCCGTGCAGATAGTGTTTGAACTTTTTCACTCCCCACACTAGGCTGAGGGCCTCCCTGTCAATCTGGGCGTAGTTACGCTCGGCTGAGGTTAGTGATCATGACGCAAAGGCTATTGGCCTCTCTGAGCCGTCCGAGAATTTGTGCGACAGCACCGCTCCAATGCTGTAGGGCGACGCATCACATGCCAACCGAATTGGTAGTGCTGGGTTGAAATGGGCCAATACCTCTTTTGATGTGATTAGCGTTTTGATCTTCTGGAAAGCTCGTTTACATTCGTCACTCCACTTCCATGGCACTCCAGTTTGCAGTAGGGTGTTTAGTGGGTGTAGTATTGTAGACAAATTTGGCAAGAACTTATGGTAGTAGTTTACCAGCCCGAGGAACGACCTCAGTTGTGATACGTTTTACGGTGCTGGAGCCTTGACTACTGCCTCAATCTTTTCTGGGGACTTATGTAACCCCTCTTCATCGATAACGTGGCCACAATACGAGATCTGTTTTTTTTAAAACTCGCATTTGGGGCGGTGAGCTCGGAGCCCATATTCCTTCAATCTCGTGAGCACCTGTTCCAGGTTGGTGAGGTGATCACTGTCTTTTTCGCCCATGGCCAGGATGTCGTCCAAATAACACTGGGTCCCTGGGATCCCTTGCAGGACTTGTTCCATTGCCCTTTGCCAAATAGCCGGAGCTGATGCTACCCCGAATACCAGCCGGTTGTATTGGTAGAGACCTTTATGGGTGTTGATTGTGAGGTATTTTTTTGATGCTTCTTCTACCTCCATTTACAGATACGCCTGGGCCAGATCAATCTTAGTGAAGCGTTTCCCTCCAGATAGCGAGGCGAAAATATCTTCAATCCGCGGAAGTGGATATTGCACGGTGTGAAGGACTGGGTTCACTGTTACCTTAAAGTCCCCACAAATGCGAACCTTCCTTGGTTCCCCAGGTGTGCTGCTCAATGACTTTTTCATCACAGGGACGATGGGTGTAGCCCACTCGCTCCTGTCTACCTTGGACAGTACTCCTGAATGTTCCAAACTCTCTAGCTCTGCTTTGACAGCTGGGCGGATCGCATAAGGTACCTGTCTGGCCTTTAAAAATTTTGGGCTTGCGTTTTCTTCGATTTTAATTGTTGCTGTCATGCCTTTTAGAGTTCCAAGTCCTTGCTGGAACACTGCTTGCGCGTCGGTTAGGATCTTTGACAGTTGCCCAGGTGTGACGTCGTCATCCTTTTTGGCAGCCACAGTCAGTGCTTGTATGGAATGCCAATCCAGCTGTATTTTCCGGATCCACTCCCGTCCCAGTAATAGTGGTCCTCCATCTTGCAATACATACAGGTCTAGTTTTGGTGTTTCCTTACCATTATACATAACGGTCACCCATATTTTTCCTTTGGGGTAGACTTTTTGCCCCGTGTACGTCTTCATAATAATTTTTGTGTCTCTCAAGGGTATGTGTGATAATAGCCGCTCGTAGTCCCGTCGATTTATGACAGTTAGGGCTGATCCTGTGTCCAATTCCATTTTTACCTGGACCCCTGCAATCTTGAGAGTGACCCAAATGGTTCAGTGATCCTCCATTTTGATCACATTATGTAGTTTCAGACAACTCAGCTCCCTCCTTTCGGAGTTGGTATCACTCTTTTGTTCGTCTCAACTATTCTCCGTCACCTTATGTACATTCTTGTACTTTTCTTTTGGAGATTTCTTATTGCTGGTTTTCTTTTCCGACCTGCAGACTCGTGCTATGGCCCCGATTTTCGGCTTGTGTGGGAAATGGTCGGGTTTCCCCGAATGTGGGGTTTCTGACACACATAATAAAGTGTCAGCCAGCTCCACGCAATTTTCCCTCAAGTGGCCAATTAATTCCCAGCATGTGGGAAGCCTTGCTAATTGTCCAATTCGAGTCAGAAATCCCCACACTATGATGTCATCATTCGTAGTGCTTTCAAAATGTCCAGCAAGCTTCTCCACCTCTGCAGTCTTCTCAACCACTCTTGCACAATGGCAGAGGAGCCTGCACCAGCTGCTGCCAGCAGCAGAGGCCGAGCTGCCTTCAAATTTGATGAGGCTTCACTGCAGGCATTATTGGATGGGGTTAGGGCCCACAGGGAGGTCTTCTTCCCTAGGTCAGGGAGGAAGAGGCCTCCCACTGAGACCAATGCTGCATGGATGCAGGTGTCAGCAGATGCCAGCTCGCTGGGAGTCACCAGAAGAACCTTGGCATTACATCTCTAACTCCTTCCTTTACTCCCCCACAGTACCATCCAGAGCCCCCGTCCTCACTGTGGAGGAGGAAGAGGCTGTGCAGCCAGACTCCTCAGAGGAAGCTCCAACCTCTGAGGGCGCAGAATCAGCAGAAGTAATCGCACCCAGCACCAGTGCAGACACTCACACCTCGGGGGGACCTTCGGGACATAGAGTAGTGTTGTCACCTGGTGTTTCACATCTCACAAGTGAGCCTCAGCAGATTCTGGAGACAGGGACAGCAGTGGAGAGTCCTCGTCAGAGGGCGCAGGACTCTGCCAGCTCAGCTCAGCTGTGCTGCATGACGACCCTCTGCCTCTGGGTCCATCCGCAAGAGAAGAGGTGATGGACCTCCATGCATAGATGCAGGAGTCTCTGGCAGGTTTTGTCTCCAGGGTCGCTGCGAGTGTGGAGCGAATGGAGGAGTCCATAGCGACTATGACCAGAGCCTTTGTGGAGTCATTGGTGCATGAACGCAGCACCAAGGAAAGTTTGGCAACCTCCATTGGAGGAGATAACTCGCCAGCATACGGAAAACATGGTGAGTGCTCATAAGAGAATGACATCTCTTGAGGAGCGTTGGCCATCTGTTGAACAGAGAAACCAGATCTTCATGGAAGTCCTTCTGAGTAGGACTGCCAGTGCAGAAACGGGTTCCACTGACCCCCTAAAGCGCAGCAAGGTGCTCTTAAGCCACTTCCAAGCGTTGGCCCCTTCTGGCTTGTGCAGCTTCAGGTGAGTGAGCAGCAGCCTGGTGCTCCTGGTAATCATCCTGCTGTTCCTGGTTCTGCTGCTGTCACCTCTGCTGTGGGAGATCCTCTAATGCCAGGAAGGGAAGGTGCCAAAGGCCTCCCATGCTTCTAGCCGATGCCTCGGTTGAGGAGGTCCTGAGTTAGGGTGGTGAGAGGGGCTTCCCAGGAGCTCACACTGAAGAAGTGTGTGAGGCTCCAACTTTCTGCAGCTGCTCCTAAGGCTTCAAATAGTTCCCCCAAGCCTTGATCAACAAGGTCCTGCAGCCTACAAATGCCGCCCCTTTAAATCTCTTCAGCCCTCAGCGACCTGCTGCTGCAAGCAAGCAAGCCAGCGGTTTTCACGCCAGCTCTCATCGGCGGGGTTCCCCGCAGACGGGTTTCAGTTGGGGAAAGCCCCAAAGTCGCAACGGCACGAGAAAATCATCCTTAACAAGGTGATCATTGGTGATTAGTGCTCCGACGAGCAGTCCCGCCAGCGGCGGGCGGGACTGAAGCAGGGCGCATGGAAACTACGGTCCGAAAGTCGGACAGGGCGGGGAATCAGGCGGGGGGGGGTCCCGACCCACTTTTTCCGCGATTTTCAGACCACGGCAGCATGAAAAGCCGCCCGACAGCTGCCCGAAAATCGTGGCCTTTAAAGTGTGCAGACAGTGTGGAAAAGTAGGACACATAGGCCCCGATTTTCGGGCAGCTGATGAGCACTCACCATGTTTTCCGTATGCTGGCGAGTTATCTCCTCCATGGAGGTTGCCAACCTTTCCATGGTGCTGCGTTCTTGCACCAATGACTCCACAAAGGCTCTGCTCATGGTCGCTATGGACTCCTCCATTCGCTCCACACTCGCAGCGACCCTGGAGACAAAATCTGCCAGAGACTCCTGCATCTGTGCATGGAGATCCATCACCTCTTCTCTTGCGGATGGACCCAGAGGCAGAGGATCGTCATGCAGCACAGCTGAGCTGAGCTGGCAGAGCCCTGCGCCCTCCGACGAGGACTCTCCACTGCTGTCCCTGTCTTCAGAATCTGCTGAGGCTCACTTGTGAGATGTGAACCACCAGGTGACAACACTACTCTATGTCCCGAAGGTCCCCCCGAGGTGTGAGTGTCTGCGCTGGTGCTGGGTGCGCTTACATCTGCTGATGCTGCGCCCTCAGAGGTTGGAGCTTCCTCTGAGGAGTTTGGCTGCACAGCCTCTTCCTCCTCCACAGTGAGGACGGGGGCTCTGGATGGTACTGTGGGGGAGTAAAGGAAGGAGTTAGAGATGTAATGCCAAAGTTCTTCTGGTGACTCCCAGCGAGTTGGCATCTGCTGACACCTGCATCCATGCAGCATTGGTCTCAGTGGGAGGCCTCTTCCTCCCTGACCTAGGGAAGAAGACCTCCCTGTGGGCCCTAACCCCATCCAATAATGCCTGCAGTGAAGCCTCTTTGAATTTGAAGGCAGCTCGGCCTCTGCCGCTGGCAGCAGCTGGTGCAGGCTCCTCTGCCTTTGTGCAAGAGTGGTTGAGAAGCCTGCAGAGGTGGAGAAGCTTGCTGGACACTTTGAAAGCACCATGAATGATGACATCATAGTGAGGGGATTTCTGACTCGAATTGGACAATTAGCAAGGCTTCCCAAATGCTGGGAATTAATTGGCCACTTGAGGGAAAATTGCATGGAGCTGGCTGACACTTTTTTATGTGTGTCAGAAACCCCACATTCGGGGAAACCCGACCATTTCCCACACAAGCCGAAAATCGGGGCCTTTGTCTTTGAACCAGCAATCATTGTGGTTGTGTGTTGTTCTGCTGCAGCGATAGCACTTCTCTGTTCTGTATGACATTTCGTTTGTGCCATATTCTTGCGGTCTCTGTTGTATCTCAGCAGTGCCCCGTGCTGCTGCTTCATATGATACTGCAATGCTGAAAGCCTTGTCCAGCGTAAGGTCCTTTTCAGATAAAAGCCGTTTCTGGGTTCCTTCACTTTGAAGCCCACACACAAACTTGTCCCTTAAGGTATCTGCCAGTCCCGTTCCAAACTGGCAGTGTTTCGATAGTTTGCTCAGTTCTGTTAAATATTCAGCATTGCTTTCATCCTTATGCTGGTTCCGTTTGTGAAACTTGAATCTTTCTGCTATCAGCAGCGGTGTGGGGTTTAAATGTTCCTGTAGTATCGTCATTATGTCTCCAAAACTCTTTTCCACTGGCTTCGCTGGGGTTACTAGATTTTGTAATAAGCCATACGTCTTTGCACCCATTAAATTTAACAATACCGGCGCTTTCTTCTCATCTGACGCCTCATTTGCCTTGCAGTATATCTCTATTTGTTCGACATATGTAGTCCAATCTTCGACTTCATTGTCAAATGCGGTGATACTGCCACTCTTCGGCATTTTGGGTGTGGTTTAAAATGGCTTAAAATGGCGTCTCCCGCACTTTCCATCCTCCCTCGCTGCTGCCAACGCCGCTCTCGGCGGTCCTCATGGCAATGGCGGCGCCCTGTATGTTTCGCGCGCTTCTCCTGCGCTGCTGCCAACGCCGCTCTCGGCGGTCCTCGTGGCAATGGCGGCGCCTTGTAGGTTTCGCATGCTTCTCCTGCACTGCTGCCAACGCCGCTCTCCGCGGTCCTCGTGGCAATGGCGGCGCCTCGCGGATTTCTGCGCATCTCTCTCCCTCTCCTCGACACTGTTTGGCCCCTGAACACCGGCTGCGCCCTGTGCGCTCTGCCCTCTCTCTCTCTCTCCCATCGACGCTGCTCGGCCCTTTGCTGTGCCACTCAGTCGGGCTCTAGCCCGCCGCTGTCCAGGAAGCGTCTGCGCACTACCTGTTGCCAGCCCGTTTTGCTGGACAACCGCGACTGGAAAGCCAAGCCTGGCTCTCAACAGCCTCCCCCGCAATTCTCGAGTCTCTGCTGAATGACTGGGCGGTTGCCTGTGGTCGATGTCCGTGTCTCTGGCCTTGACCTCCAATCTACTGGTCTCCAGGAATGAATCCCTGGGAGGTGATGCAGAGTTGCAGGTAGGATCGAATTTGCCTCGTCGCCAATGTTGTGTCCATCAGTAGTAAGACACAAACTGCAGGAGAACGGTACAACAGGTGTTTACTCAACGTGGCTCACTCTGGTACTGAACTGTACAGATTACTACTCAGTGCTATATACAGGTGTGGTCACTGCCGGTACTACAGTATACATGAGCTAAAAAAGTAGTTCCCCCCTTAAAGGTATATACATTACAATTAGTGATTGTCTTTTGTGTGCCTTTGCCTATTCTACTGATGTCACGCAGTGCTACCCAGTGGCTGCAGCATGGCTGGTGGAAGGCTGCTGACTTTCAGTGGGAGACACTGCAAATGGCCTTGCTGGTCGACCTTGAGGAGCTGATGGCTACAAGTGTCAAATCGAGTGATGGTGTTTCTTCTTTTTCTCCTTCTCCTTCTCTCTTCTCTCCCTCTTCTTGGTCAACCACTGGCTGGGCAGGCTGCATTTCTTGCGTGTGTGAAATGAGTAAGGCACAAGGGTGAAGTTGTCGTGAAGGGAGAGCAGGAAAGCAAGAGGTGCATGTGAGAAGGAGGATAACGTATGAGAATACCAGCAACTTACATCCTTTCTGCCCCGCCGCTGGCCAAGGAATCAGCCATGCCCCTACCAAGAATGGCTAACACTGTCTCCTCCAAGAGGGTGAGGTGAAGCTAGGAATGGGAGGTGTGCCTCATGTTTGGTACAGATTGTTGGTGGGTGAGTGATTGGACGGGGCAGGGGTGGGGGGGTGGAGTCGTGCATTGAGCAGTGTGTAAGGCTAGTGGTGCAGTTGGTAGGAGATGGCTTTTGAAGATGCATTCACTGACCTTGACCAGTGGTCTGAGGTCATGAAGCTTCTTTGGGCACTGGAGCCAGGTCCTGGTGCCAAAACTGCTAGCAGTGATGGCCTCGATGATGTACTCCCACATCGTTCTTTCTGGAGGGCTTTCTTGCCCCTGTGGGTAGAGAACCTCTCTTGCAGTGTTGAACCCCTGCAGAAAGCTGAAGTCCTGCGCGCGAGACCCTGGGTGCCCCTTCCCTGGCTTGCTGAGCCATTTGTGTTAGTGCTGAAGCACTTCTCCCATTTTTTAAGGTGCAGAAGGGAATTCAACTTTAAGAGCTGAAGACTCCCATTTGGGAATTTATTTTCAAATGTTAATTTTTTTTAAGTCAGTGGACAGTTGAGCTGTAAGGACTAAAACTGCATATTTTTACAGTATTTTTATTTTTTTTCATTTCAGAAGGCATTGCCCCTTTAAGAAAACCGACAATGCTTTCTGAACTCAAAGCCTCGCTTTCAGAGAGGCTGTTCTGGCAGCAACAGTGCTTGGGCCAGGCTACACTGGAGCATCCTGCCAGAACGAACACAACCAGAAAGAGCTCCACGATGAGTTAAGCGCTGGGCTATTGATAATTAGTCCCCAGCGGCAATTTTTCAGTCCTGCCAGCACCACCATTTTCGGCGGCCATTAACACCAACAAAGTGAGAAAACACCTGGATTTGATGAGGTGTAATAAGGACAACTTTAAGTACCAGTGATCATAATGTGATCACATTTGACATAACAAGAGTTACTAAAACCCAAACCAAATTGCCAAATTTTAAGAGGACCAACTTAATGTACTTGAGAAGTGGGCCTGAAAAGTTTAAAGACAGCTAGAGGATTGAAGGAACTGTCGAATTCCTTCAAGGAGGTGATTCTGATGCAATGTGCATGCATGCAAAACAAAGGTATCAAGCTTAAAGGCACTCCTGCCTCGCTGAACTCCAAGCAACTCATAAAGAAGAAAAAAAGGTTTTTAAGGCCATGAAGGAAAATAGCACCGAATTAACAGTTTCAATACCAAAAGGAATGCCAGAAGTGTAAAAATGGCAAAGCAGAATTTTGAATCGAATATGGCAAACAAGTGATGGAGTGGAGCCACTGAAAGTGGGATCGGGTGAGTGCTTGACTGCCGCAAAATTGTTAAATACGTTTTTTGCCTCAGTCTTTGCCAAGGAGGAGACAGGTAACTTATTTGATCTGGAAAGAAAATTTGAGGGTGTTGTAGCAGTAAATTGCAACACTTCAGATTGCTACCAGCAGGGTGGCAGTACAGCTGTGCAACTTACAGTAAATAGATCTCAGGGGCAAGAAAAAAATGCATCCGAGGATCTTTAAGGAAATAAGAGAGGATATTGCAAGATGTCTTGCACAAATCCGTGAGAAATCACTGAATACTGGAGAGGTGCCTGGGGACTGGATAAAGGCAGATGTTACTCCTATTTGAAAAAAAGGCACCAGAAGTGACCCAGGAACTACAGACCATTGTGGGTACAGTTATGGAAAACCTTATTAAAGATAAAATCATGGAGCATCTGGATAGAAATAAAATCATAAAAGATAGCAAATATGGGTTCATGAAGGGGAGATCTTGCCAATCTAACTTGCTGGTTTTCTTTGAGGGTGTGACAAAGGAGCTTTATAGGGCTAATGTAGTGGATGTAGTGTACTTAGATTTCAGTAAGGCCTTTGATACAGTCCCTATAGAAAGGCTGGTACTGAAAATAAATAAAGCAGGAATCAGTGGAAATATTTTACAATGGATATGTAACTGGTTGTCCGATAGAACCCAAAGGGTGGTGATTGGGATTGTCATCAGCCTGGGAGACTTACCAGTGGGGTCATACAGGGATTTGTTTTGGGACCTCTTTTGTTAAATATTATCATAAGTGATTTGGAACTGGGGGTCACAAGTACAATGGTTAAACTTACAGATGATACAAAGCTAATGAAGTTGATAGACTCCAAAGGTGAACAGAACAAGCTACAGGAGGATTTGAATATACTTGGGAATTGGTCAGATGAAATTCAATGTCGAGAAATGCAAACAGCTCATATGAAGAACAAAAATCCAGGAAGGGATTATTACTTAAATGGAAAGAAAATAATGAGCTAGGCGGTTCAGAAGCATCCCTGGGATCATATGGGCCCGGCCCTCCAATCACAAAGAGGATTCCATTGCTGTCATTTCCAAATGGAATCCCCTAATGACATGCAATGGAATCACCAAATAATTAAACAATTTACAAAATTCTAGTAAATATAAATGTTCTGAATTTCAATTTTATTCATAAGTCCCTTCATTGCACTAAATACAATAAAAATTAAATTTTTTGAAAAATAATTTTAAACATCCAATATTTGCATAAACTAATTTAAAGGCCTCGATTTTAACTGACCCATGGAGTCGGGATTGGAGGCGTGCGGGGGGTTAAAGTCCCGAATTTGAGGGTCCCGACACCATCCCGCCCCCATGTAAGTTTCAAAGGAGGTGGGGTACACACCCCGCACTGGGACCCGCCTACCCGAGGTGGGAAGGGATTAGTGACAATTAACAGGCAGTTAACAGGCAGTTTTTAGCCTAATCCCTATTTTAAACCTTGAAGTGTGGTATTCCCGACGGTTCCAAACCACGCCAAGTTAGAGGAGTCGGGCCGTTGGGTTGAAGGACTTGGAGGGGTCGAGATGTCGGTGTTCAGGTGAGTGATGGGTGCATGAGTGCAAAGGTAAGTGTGTTTGGTGTGTCTAAAATGCGTAAAGAACTTTAAATTACCTGTACTTACCTTTTTAGCCTTCCTTCCTCTAGGTTCCGGGACTCCAATATCTAACTGGCACAGAAAGCAGAACGGCTGTGAACTGTCAAAAGTGACAGCCTGCAGCTTTCTGTGCCGGAGAGATTTCTAACTGAGTCTGTGTAGAAGGACTCAGGTTAGAAGTAAGACTGTCAGTGTTTGACAGCTTCAAACAGCTGTGAAACGCTGATATTTCATCTGTCAAAACATCTTGACAGATGACATTTCAGTCTGTGACGTCACCTGCTGCCGGGTGGCCCTTAATTGGCCTGCTGAGCCCGCTGGGTGGGCTCAACAAGGTCAATCAAGTTAAAATCATGTGGATTGGCCGCATCTCAATGGAGGTGAGACTACAACCCCGAAAGTTGTAGTCTGGCCTCCTTCCCGACTTCTGAGTGAAAATCACCCCCAAAGTGTTTACGCACCACTTTTTATTTTTAAATGTTGAATTTAAGATTTATAATAACCCTTGCACTGATGAAAGCAGGCCCTATGCCTGCTTTTACCAGCCATAAGAGATTCATGGGCAATTGCTGGACAATTGTGGGGCAAATCGCTCAACTCTGCACCAGCGATACCGATTTTACTTTCGGTTCGTATGATCTGTTAAGGCATAGCTTGACAGATCATAATTTCCGGGTTTCGCACAAGCGGAAACCCAGAATTTGCGGGGCCTTTCAGATGGATTACGATGGCATACGCCAAGCATATGCCACCGAAGACACCACAATTTGAGGGCTAATATGTATGGAAAATGAAAGAGATCTGATGGTCATGATTGACAACAAATTGAAGTGTTACAACGAAGCTCAGTGGCAGTGGGTGAAGCAAATTAGGTGCTGGGATGTATTAAAAGTTCAATATTGAGCTGTAACAGTGAGGTAATCCTGACTTTTTATAAATCATTACTGTGAGAGCAACCAGAATGATTGACCGGATGGAGGATTTGGATTATGAGGAGCGATTATGTAATTTGGGCAAGCTTACACTGGAAAAGAGAAGGTTGAGCGGGGATATGATTGCTGTTTTTAAGATTTTAAAGGTACTAGCTAATGTAGACCGTGACAAGCTATTTCACCTTGTCCAGAATGGTAGAAGCAGTGGACATAACCTGTGCTTTAAGGGGAGTTAATTCAAACCTAATCTGCAGAAATATTGGCCGGTATTTTCTGGAGGTAGGTGGGTTGGGAGCAGGGGGTTCCGATGCGGTCGGGAAACTGGGAAGGCCGTGTTTCCCACAGGCCCTGTCAACTTCAATGGCAGAGCCTGATTTGCATGTGAGGCCCCGGTTTCCTGCCCACAGCCAGCCAGATTGAGAGGCCGACTACTGCGGGCGGGTAGGCCTGCAGCTGCACGGAGCGATTAGGGATGGGCTCGCATGAGGAGTGGGGGTGCTGGGCAATGGATCAGGGCTGGGCAATGGATCGGGGGCCGAGCAATGGATCAGGGGGAGAGAGGACCGAGGATCGGGACTGGGCAATGGATCGGGGGGCGAGAGGACCGAGGGTCGGGGCTGGGCAATGGAACAGGGCCAGGCAATGGATCGGGGGGTGAGAGGACCAGGGATAGTGTAAAGTCTGTGGGTTGTACAGTTAATAACGACACAGACTTCAGGAATAACAAACAAACAGGTCTTTACTATTCGAAGGTCAGGGCGAACCTGCCCAAGGAATCATGCCACAACACTTATATACCGGTGTGGTCACCGTCGGTATTACAGTATACAGAAGCCAAACAAGTAGTGCCACACCTAAAGTAGTTCTCTTAAAGGTGAACGGTTACATACAATAGTTCTCTTAAAGGTAGACGGGTACATACACTACAATCCTCCCTTTTTAGCTTATTACATACAGAGTCCCCATTAAACATAACATATCTTCAACTTCATATAAAACAATTTACAGACATAGTCTCGGTGGGAAACAGTTCACAGGTTCAGTCTCTGCGGGAACAGTTCACAGATTCAGTCTCTGATCTTGACTCGGTCCAAACAACATCTCTTTGGTGTAGATGGTTCACATTGCTAGCGTGACTCCTCCATATCCTTTTCTTGACGTAACAGCTTGAACTTTCGTCCTGCTGAACCAGCAGTGCTGACTTTTACAACAACTGGGTTGCCTTGATATTTTCCTACTTCCCAACTGATTTAACTCCTTTCGTAGGGTCCACGCATGATCTGGTAAAAGTGATAATATTTGCGATAGTTATCATCTTCTGCTTCTTCTTTTTCTTTTCTGCTTTTTGGAGACTCTCGGGGCTCCCTTATCAGCTGCCAGCTGTAGCGCCACCAACTCTCTATGTTCCTTCGACTTTAAGTGCTTCATCCTGATTTCGGCACTTTGGGAGTTTTCATCACAAACTGGGCAGACCACATCCTCGTAATATTCAGTGTCACTCAACAGGTCATGGTAATATTCGGGTTCGTCCTGAGTTAGGCCAGCGAGAGGGCCTTCTACTTCCTCCTTACCCATCTGGACGTTAGCTGACTGTGGTTCCTTCCCTAGACATCTTTCTTGAAAAGACTTCTTCATGCATTCATCTTCATCCCGCTCTTCCTGGGTTTCCTGCAAATCCTTCACTAATGACCTCATTTGTGATTTCAACACTTCCCCTTCCCTCGGGGATTGATTGATCGGGCTATTCAATCCTTCTACTGGAGCAGCTGTTTCAACATTCTGTTGTTCACATAGACGCGATTCAGCGTACTTTTGGCATCCCAGTAAAGTCTGTTTTGCAACCTCAGCTATTTCCCTAACTTTTGAGAGCTCCGAACTCCTTCCCGTTGAAGATTGAAGCTCGTGTTCAGATTGTTCCCATTGCAGAGTCTTTTCCCTCAGCATATGAAGGAGTTGGCTGACCATTAACTCTTCCACGGGAACACTGTGGATCAGAGTCTTCTCCATTTCATCCACCTTTTCCTCCAATGCTTCCACCTTCTGTTCCTCTTGTACTTTGGCTTTCAGCGCTCGGAAAAGTTGCGCCCTGATGCTCTCTAGCTCATGTTCAGGGATCATTCTTACAGTCTCTGTGTTTCTTACAGTTTCCTTTTCTTCCACTGAAAGGATTCCCAGTTGAATCTGTTCTTCAAGTTGTTGAACCTTGGACATTGCCGCCTCATATTTGTCTTGGGTTTCCTTCAATATTTTTATGAGTTCTTGGACATCTTGTCTTTCATGTTCTGCCATGTCTTTCACCTCTAATTTCTCATCTATGGATGGAACTTCTACCGATGAGTCTGTCTTGGCCTTGAGCTCATCAAGAATTTCCTGCAGCCTTTGGACTTCTTGCTCATGTTCAACCTTTAGTTGTTCATATGCTTCTACTGAAACTAGCTTTTCGGAGGTTGCCGAGTTAACCCCCTCCAGAATTGTAGCCTGGGCCTGTTCATACTGTTCTTTCAACTTCTCACACTCTGCTTGTAAGGAGTCGTAGAGAAGAACTGGAATAACATCCTGGCTTCCTGAAGATTCCTCTTCATTTGCTTCTTTCGCAATTTCCTGTTGGAGTTCAGCCAAGGCTGCTATGCTATCTGCCTCTCGAAGTCTCACTGCCATCAAATCTTCTTTATTCTTGCAGTCTATCTCAGCCATTTTCCGATTACTTTCATTTAACTGAGTGAGTAGCCCCTTATTCTGGGCTGAGAGATATTGCACCTTCTCATGTAGACCATAGCACTCCTTCTCTGCTCGACATAGCTGGTTACTGCTGATTTGGTTCTGTGTTTCAAGTTCCAACATCCTTTGCTTAGCTTCTTTCAGTTTCGCCCCTATAAGCTCCTCTTGCAACATGGCCACATTATTCACATCAGGTAAAGAAGCGTTTCTCTTTTCCATGTCCAAGATTTTTTTCTGCGTATCTTTAAGTGCACACTGCGATTCAGCTTCTCTTAACCTTGCTTGCACTAGCTCCGTCTCCAATTGCAGAACAAAATCCTCAGTGTAGCGTGGTTTGCCTTTATGCTGTATCTCTAGATCATGCAAATATTCTAACTCCTGAACATCATAAGGGAGATGTGATCGGTAATTGGTCACGATGGCTCTATGGTCGCTCTTTGCTTGAGCTAGCTGCCTCTGCTGTCTTTCCAGGTTCTCCCATTCGGTGTCCCAGAACTTTTCCATTGTTTTCATCTCTTGTACGAGACGGTAACTCAACTGTTCTAATTGTTGTCGTACTTTGAAATAAGTTTGAGTCCGAGTTCGGTGTTCTTCCGTCGTGGATAAGTCCTTAACTTGAACAGGCTCAGAATTCTCTGTCAAACTGGAGTTCTGCTCTGAAGCTTTATTCTTCTCGGTAGCATAAGCCTTTATGCATGTCTTCATTTTCTCCACCATAGTCGGCAAGTTCATTTTAGCCTTGTCTTCCATATTTGAGTTGGTCTTATCGTCATCCGTTTCAGAATCTGAGCTGATAGCTTGCACCGAGTCCTCACTCATTATGGCTTTTAGATAGTGCCATTCCATGTCTATTTTCTTGATCCACTCTCGTCCTAGAAGTGGTGGTCCTCCCTCAGATAATACGTACAAGTTCATTCTTGGGTGTTCTTTACCCCTATCTCTCACCTTGACTCTTATCTTCCCCATGGGGTATAACTTATGCCCCGTGTATGTCTGCAATACGAACTTGGTATTTCTTAAGGGCATGTGATAGAATAGCCGGTGGTAGTCCCTTCGATTTATGACTGATAGAGCTGATCCAGTGTCCAACTCCATTCTTACTTGGACTCCAGCTATTTTTAGTATGACCCAGAAAGTTTGTAGGTCAGCTTCCTTACTCACATTGTGAATTCTCAGACTACCCAGCTCCTGGCTGTTTGGGTCTGAGTCTGAATTCTGTTCGCCTGAACTCTTCTCAGCCACCTTGTGTACCTTGTTGTACTTTTCTTGTGGTGGCTTCCTTTGGTTGTTGGTCTTCTTCCCTGACCGGCATACCTTAGCGATGTGACCCAGTTTGCCACATTTCCTACATTCTTGGTTCTTAAACCAGCATTGATTCTGGTCGTGTGTTGTCTTCCCACAACGATAGCATTTTGTTGTACTTGAGGTAATTTGGTCCACCCCGAGTGCCGCCGCCTTTAGCTGCATTTCCGCCGTTCCTTTCGCTGCGGCTTCGTGCGATGCGGCTATAAGGACAGCCCTGTCAAGTATGAGGTCGTTCTCTTCGAGTAGTCGCTTTTGTGTCCCTTCCTTGGACAATTCGCATACGAACTTGTCTCGCAGTGCCTCTGTCAGATTCCCTCCGAACTGGCAGCATTTCGCCAGCCTACGCAGTTCGACCAAATATTCCGCATTGCTTTCGTCTTTCCGTTGCGTTCTTGCATAGAATTTGAATCGTTCAGCCAACATCAATGGTGTGGGGTTCAAGTGGTCCTTCAGAACAGCCACAATCCCTTCGAAAGTCTGATCCGCTGGTTTAGCTGGTGCTAGTAGATGCTTCAGGAGCCCGTATGTCTTTGCGCCCATCGAGTTTAGCAATGTTATCGCTTTGTCGTCTTCCTCTATTTTGTTGGCTTCACAATAGATCTCGATGCGTTCCACGTACGTGGCCCAGTCTTCTATCTCAGAATTAAAATCGTTAATATTCCCTCGCTTAGGCATCTTCCTTTCCTTGGGAGCAGCACAAGTATTTCTTTAAATTCTTATTTATTATTTATTTATTTCTAAGATGGTGGTTTTTCCCGCGAAAATGGCGGTTTCCCGCTCTTTCCTTCTCTCCCCGCCCCTTCAATGGCGGTCTCCCGCGTCTGTCGTCTTCTCCGCCTAATGGCGGCTTCCCGCGTTTCTTCCCTGGTGGGAGGGGTACGCTTTCCCCACAGCGGACAGGTTCAGCCGCTGGGCTGGCTTCCGCACAGCTCCCCTTACTCGGCTCTGTCTTTCTCTCCCGCTCGCACGGCTCTACCGGCGCTGGGTACCCCGTTCACGGAGAACAGTTCAGCCGCTGGACTGGCTCTCGCGCAGCCTCTCTCCCCTTGCTCGGCTCTGTCTCTCTCTCCCCCACGTTCGGCTCTACCGGCGCTGGGTACCCCGTTGGTGGAGAACAGTTCAGCCGCTGGACTGGCTCTCACGCAGCCTCCTTTGGTCGGCTCTGCCTCTCCCACACGCCCGGCTCCCGTTCGCCTCCCAGCCCTCACGCAGTCCGGTGCTTCCCTCCCCGGCTGCGGCTGAGTTTCTCTCTTCCCGCGCCTGCTCCCGGTCTCAGCGCTTCGTGGCTTCGGTCGCTGCCCGGCTTTTCCCGCCGATCGCGGTCCGGCTATCTCACGACGCCATTGGACCCGCCTTCCTGACCAGCTCCGCTCCCCCTTGACCGTGGTCGAGTGCACAGCCCTTATCCTCCGGATTTCGTTACACTTTTCCCTACTCACAGTCTCCGCAGCCGCCTTGTTTCCAGCTGATCGGCTCACTCCGCACCGTGGTAGAAGGGTAGTCAGTGCCTGTTGCTGATGGAAGCTTTTGTTGCTAAAGTCTTCCTCCTTTCTATTGCTGCAGCCTCGTGTTTTCTTCCAGCAGAACGACGAGGGCGGTTGCCTCTCTTCGACGCTCTTTAGTTGCTTTGGTAGTCTTGCCGCAGGGTACGATCGGACTCGTCGCCACTGCAAAGTCTGTGGGTTGTACAGTTAATAACGACACAGACTTCAGGAATAACAAACAAACAGGTCTTTACTATTCGAAGGTCAGGGCGAATCTGCCCAAGGAATCATGCCACAACACTTATATACCGGTGTGGTCACCGTCGGTATTACAGTATGCAGAAGCCAAACAAGTAGTGCCACACCTAAAGTAGTTCTCTTAAAGGTGAACGGTTACATACAATAGTTCTCTTAAAGGTAGACGGGTACATACACTACAGATAGGTGCTGGGCAATGGATCGGGGGCCGAGCAATAGATCGGGGGGAGAGAGGACCAGGGATCGGGGCAGAGCAATGGATCGGGGGGAGAGAGGAGCGACGATCAGGGCCGGGCAATGGCTCAGGGGGAGAGACGACCAGGGGTCGGTGCCGGGCAATGGAGCAGGGGTCGAGCAATGGGTCGAGGGAGAGAGGACTGAGGATCGGGGCTGGGCAATGGATCGGGGGGAGAGAGGACCGAGGATCGGGGCCAGGCAATGGATCGGGGGCAGAGCAATGGATCAGGGGGAGAGAGGACCGAGGATCGGGGGCCGAGCAATGGATCAGGGGGAGAGGAGCAGGGACGGGACCGGGCAATGGATCGGGGGGAGAGAGAACCAAGGATCGAGGGCAGAGAGGACCGAAGATCGGGGACTGGAAATGGATCGGAGAGAGAGAGGAACAGGGATCGGTGCCAGGCAATGGATCGGGGCCGGGCAATGGATCGGGGCCGGACAATGGATCGGAGAGAGAGAGGACTGAGGATCGGGGCCGGAGAACGCATCGGCTGGGGAGAGGTCAGGCAGAGATGGGGGGGGGCGGGGGGGGGAAGAGAGAAGATCAGGGCCAGCCAGGAGAGGATCATGAACAGCCTCAGCAGCATCGTAGGAGGGAAGGCCTGGGGGCGGAAGTGGGGGCTATGGGGAGGCCTGCGGAGGTGATCTGAGGCCTGACGTGGGGGGGGCGGGTGCAGGGCGGTGGGGGGGGTGCGGGTGTGTGGAAGCCTGGGAAGGCGATCAGAGGCCTCATAAGTGGGTCACTTATCAGGGGGGTGGGTTAGGTGGGGACCCTGGATCCAGGAGGTAGTTTTAAAGCCACTTACCTCCTGGATGCAGCCGTCCCCGCCTCACTTTAACTGCCGGGTTTCACGAATTGTGTGAAACCCATCCACATGCAGTTAAAAACAAAATGGAATTTAAAAAGGAGGCTTTCAGCCTCATTATAATATTTAAATTGATGTTCCGCCCCCTGGGAATGGTTTGGTCACCCGCCCCTGTCCCGCCTCCGTTAAAACCGGAAGTGGGCAGGTTGGAAGCGGGTTCAGGTATGGAATCCCATTTTTAACAATTTAACTGCCCCCACGCTTCAAACCTACCTGTTTTTTTAGGTTAAAATTCCCCTCATTATTTCAGTGAGTGAGTAATTAATGTATGGAACAGGCTTCCTTGGGAGACAATGGAAGCAGATACTATGATTCAATAAAATACAAATTAGATAGATTTCTTTCCAAAAATAATACTTTGAGATACAGTGGGGTCGATTTTTGTGGAGCCGCCAGGCGGGGTTTCAGGCGTGTGGGGGGGGAAATTCATGATTTCGGGGGTCCCAACACCATCCCGCCCAAAACTCCGCTCCACACAACTTTCAGAGGCAGCTAACAGGCAGTTTTTAGCCGAATTCCTATTTTGAGGGGTTTCGTGTGGGTTTCCCGATGGCTCCAAACCACGCCAGGTTAGAGCAGGCAGGCCGTCGGGTTGAAGGAGTTGGAGGGGTCGCGATGTCGGCGCTCAGGTGAGTGATGGGTGCATGAGTGCAAAGGTAAATGTGTTTGGTGTGCCTAAAGTGTGTAAAGAACTTTTACTTACCTTCACAGCCTTTCTTCCTGTAGGCGTCGGGAGCCCATCACTCAGCCGGCACTTAAAGATGAACGGCTGCAATCTGTCAAAAGTGACAGCCTTCAGCTTTGAGTGCCGATGTGAGTTCTAACTGAGTCTGTGCAGATGGACTCATGTCAGAACTCAGACAGTCAGTGTTTCACAGCTTGAAACAGCTGTGAAACACTGATATTTCATCTGTCAAGAACACTTGACAGATGAAATTGCAGTCTTTGACGTCACCTGTTGCCGGGTGGCCCTTAATTGGCCTGCTGAGCCCGCTGGGTTGGCCGGACGTCGATGTAGGCGGGACTAAAACCTGAAAGTTGTAGTCCCGCCTTCTTCCCGACAGCTTTGGGAAAATCGACTCCTGTATGTGACTAATTTGAGACATGTTTGAGACATGTCATATGGTAAGTGTAGCATTTATCAAAACAGTTGATTTTGGACCTATGGGGCTGAATTTTGTCACTGGGGGCAGGCTGGGGTCATGTCAGGTGGTCAGCGTGTCAGGACCCCGCCTCCGATGTGAGGCGGGACAAAAGTGCGATTTTGCCCTAATTGGGCACTTGATTTCCAGCGTGTGGGAACCCCTGGTCCAATGAGTCTTTTGATACTGAAACTCGCCTCCGATGACGTCATCTATGCAGCTGAATTTAAGGCCTGCAAGCAATCTTGGTTCTTTTTCAGGCTTACAACTTTATCAACATACTTCTGAGGGATTCCTACTGCTACTATGTCCGGCACCAGACCAAAGTGCGCACCCAGATTCTATGAGGCCTCCCTCCAAGCTTTAGTGTAGGAGGTGGCCTGTGGGGTGGTGCGTGCGCCCAGTCAGTTATGCCTCTGACTGTTTATGAGCAGTTTGAATCACTCCCACGCCCCTGGGTTCTAGACACCGGACTGAGGTACAAGGCGGTGGTACAGAGAAGACGCGAGTAGAAAGGTGGTTGGAGGTAAACAAAAACCAAGATTTTATTGAAGAGGAAAAATTGATACAATCTTGTGGAAAGTTACTAGTGTACACTTCTACAGGCAAAAATACAAAAGAATAACTATACATATACAGGGAATGGGGAACACACGGCACATCGAGGGAAAACAACTATCTTAACAATCCCCTTATCCTTATCCCACCCCCTATACCTAACTAGGTTAAGCTATGAGAGTTCAAAACTTCATGCTCACCAATCAAAAGGGTTTGTTGGACTCAACACAGCGGCGGGGTTCAGGGTTCGCTCTTGGTGCTCTCTAGAGCCTGCCGTCATCACGTGGTCTCCGGGCGCTGCAAGGGCATTGTCCAGGTTCGAGTACCCCAAAGTTAAAGTCTCTGTTTGGATACTTTACCTTGCAGGGATGATACTTTGTCGCCAGCCGACAGTTTGAGTTGGTGTGCAGAGATTCGCAGGTCGGCTGAGGCTGAAGGCCCGATAATTCAAAGCCTACCCTCAGCCCGTCTCCTCAATTCGTCTCCTCAGGTGGTCTTCCTCAGGTGGTCTTCCCTCCTCCTCTCATCGCGTCCCACCTCGCCTGGCCTGAATTGTCCATGCCTGCCCGATACGGTGCCGGGGCGATTCCAGATGGAGTGGGGAAAGGCACGGGCAAAGGCCAGGAGTAAGCGCAGGATGGGGAAAGAGCGGCAGCCACGAGGGCGAGGGGCCAAAGAGAGGAGAGAGAAGAGAAGAGAGCGATTGCTACCCGGGGGGCCTTCAATTATACTCTTTTTTCAAAAACACTTATCTGCGCGCCAAATCAGGTTAGTTCTTTGTCTTAATCTTGGCGGGCTATTTTAAATAATGGTAGCAATCCATACTAACTGTTTATAGATAGCCGGTAATCGCATCTACCGGCCCAATAATTGACTTGCATTGTCATGAAAGTTCCTTGATGGGCCTATCCAGCCTCGATGGCTCTCTTAATCTGTTTCCGATTATATATGTAGACTGCTTGATGGCCTTAACTATAGGCCTAAACTTAATTTAGATTCCTCTCCAATTCGGTCTAATACATAATTCAGAGTCCTGTCTGGTTTCAAAATACGAAGTCTCTCTTCACAGACATTGCAGCTTTGGTTTCGATCCACAAGCTGTCTGCGTTGCAGAGTCCATTTTAAAATCTCACAGGCTTTCTGCCACGAGGCACGGATGCCACCTTGGGTACCTTGTTTTGATTTAAAATGTCCACGTAGGGTCCCGTTTTTTAATCACAACCTTCGGGGAAATGTAGAAATTTTGCAAATCTTACACTGGTAGAGGGAGCAAGAGCAAACAAGGAAGTGCTCTTTCCTTCCTCAGGGAGGAAAAAGCCTCCACAACAGACCAAAGCTGTGTGGCTGCAAGTGGCACAGGAGGTGAATGTGATTTCAACCTGGCTGCAGTGCCGAAAGAGGTTTCATGACCTTCTCCACACAGGAAAAGTGAGTATTCCATCCCCATGACCCTCAATCTGATCCCCATCGCCTCTCATCACCAGCACTCTGCTTTGTCAACTTCCTCCTCCACATCCCACTTCACCCTTTCATCCCTGCACCCTTACCCATTCCCTCTCTCTGTCTGTTCACATTCACTTAACAATTCAACTATGCAGCCCTCACACTCCCTATCACTGTGATGCTATGGCAACAACTTACATCACACAGGGAGGACCCTTGGTCTTGGCACCTCACTCCATCTTTGTGTCCTTCTAAGCAACTATGCTATAGATTCTCTACACTCACTCCTTCATTCTCACTCAAACTCCACTTGTGTCCCTCATTGCAGGAAAAGAGAGCCCACAATAAGAGGGAGAGGGCGAGGACAGGAGGAGGGCCACCCTCAATAGCCCAGCTCACCACTGCGGAGCAGGTGGCCCTGGAGATCGTGGGACTGGAGGAGGATGTGCAAGTGGGGGATGGACAGACGGGTGCATCAGAGCAAGCTGGTGACAGATTAGTTTTTCATCTCTCTCATTGATATTGCATGAGTGACTGATATTGATTCTGATGCTCTAACACATTGACTTATGGTCATCTGCACAATTCAATGTGTATGCAACATTTATCTCACATATCTAACTCTTTCCGTTACTCCCCCACAGGACCTGCAACAGCCTGCCTCCCCACTGTCCAGGAGGAAAGGAAATAAATAGTTCCCATTCTTCTGGTATATGCCTCAGTTGAGGATTTTCTCAGTCAAGGTGGGGAGAGGGGTTTCCCAGGAGGTAACACTGGAGATGGGTGCCAGGCTCCAAACTTCCACAACAATGGGTATGCCTGCTAAAAGTTCCCCCAGACCTAAAACAACAAAGTTCTGCCACCTGCAAATGATGATTGCTGAAAACTCCTTTTTAATGGTGGAGCTGCAGCTGTTAGTAAGCAGTCCACTTGTGAGGCTGCCAGGATTCACTGGCATGTTCCAGAGGAGACGTGTAGCACGGGGGAAAAGTGCTAAATTCAGAAAAGCCTCTCAAAATTGGATTATAGAGGCACTTAACTGGTTGTTAAGGGCCTTAAGGACCTATCCTGCCTCTTGGAGGCGGGATGGAAACGGGGTCTCAAACCCCAATTCTGGGAAAATTGCTCGGAGGTGGGCTGGAGGCGGGATCCGAGCCGCCCGCCATTTTTTGCAATTTTAACACCTCACACACCTCCAATCCTGCCTCCTCGGGCCTGGCAAAATCGAGCCCATGGTTTCGAAAGCTTTCCACCATTTGGGGTTTTCCCTCACCTGTCGTAGATTTATTGATAGCAACTGATTGCCATGATTAGTCAACAACTCCATTATCATTGTATCATACAACTATCAGGATGGTAGAAGGTGAGCTAAATGCACCTTGGTCTTTTTTCATCCAGCAATTCCTATGTTCCAATATGTGCACATTCCACCAGCAATAAGCTCTTTCCACTCCAGTGCCTACATCTGCAAGCAATAACGTTGTTCCACTGCAGTGCAATACTGTATACTCATGCCTACTCCTCCCCCAGAATTGTGAAAGAAAGAAAATACGATTTAAAATCAGTTTTTATTCCATCTCAATTAGCTACCATTTGGTATTAATAGATTTTTAACACAACTACTACAGTGTTCTTTTGTGTACTGCTGGAAGCTAATTGGAAAAATAGACAGTACAATTAGCTCTGATAAATTGAGACGTGCAAGATCTGCCAAAAACTCACTATATTTATAATTTAACTCTCCACAAAGAAACAAAGATTAGTTTGATCCATTCCTATCAGCCTGTCAATCTTCGTCTAGCAATCATACAGCTGGCAAACTGTTTATATATCTAGCTGTTCCATTTCTGCAACTAGCAAAAGATTTTTCAAGAAAATTTGAAGTGGAAAAAATTCAAATCACAAGGTGATAGCTCAGTCAGATTCAAGCAATGTATTAAATGGTAAATTCATTCAACTTGATATCCATGGAGTGGTGGGCATAGGTTAGCAAAAATGATTCCCTACTTAGCCATTCTTCATTTCAGATCGAGCATTTTGGAAAGGAGCAATGGGAGGAGGTCCATTGTTTGCCCTTGGAGAGGGCTGCTCTGACACACCTTAGCAGCAATTGGGTACAAAGCAACAGTGACAAAGGTTTAGGCCACATAAGTTATTGAAGTGTAGGTGGATATATTGGAGGCCGTGTATGCACATGTGTGTATATACATGTACAGAACCCAAGACACTTTCGCAAAAGAAGACCATTAGGATCAACAAAGCTATGCATTTTCATAGATGAGCTCCACTTACCTGCTTTCTCATCAGATCCCTAATATCCCATTTGTCTCCAGGAAAGTATTCACTTGTCTCTGGAATTCATTTATACTGTCTGCTTCCATGACCATGTCTTGTAATTTATTCCACATCTTTATTACTCATTGGGTGAAAGTTCAGCCCAAGTTCCCTCTTACTCCTAACATCCCAGAATTATTAAATTTATGTAATCCCTTCAATTAGATCATGATGCAATCTCTTATATGACTTCTGTAATCCTTCTTCATAACTTCAATTCCTGATTACCAATTGTTTCTCTTCTTCCTAAAGGGAAACAATATATGTTTCCTATGATTAATAACCAGAACTTAATGCAGCACTGCAGATGGAGTATGACCAATGCCTTGAAAGGATAATTACCAGTCCTAGCCCCTTTAGGCGTATTCCTCAGATGTTCACTGTGATAATAATAATAACTTCCGGGAAGTTATGTCATCACTTCCTGTGAACTGTGAACTATGAACTATGAACTGTGTACATACCTCACTTCCTGTCATATGTCACTTCCTGTTGGACTGGTATAAATACTGGACTGTTCAGTATTGTAAGAGGCTTCTACCAGAGGCATGGTAAAGACCTCTCTTGTATATAGTGTGTTTATAAGTTACTTAAAGCTTACTTTAAAGTTACTTGATGGTAAGACTCCTTTTTCTTACATCATTCACTTTCAACTAAAGTTTGAGGTAGCCAAATCCTAAAGATGCTTAATTGGGTCAAAAGGTCCGGACTATCTTTCCCTAAAGGAAAGGAACAACCTGAAAATGTTACCGTCCTCCAGATAGCACTTTTAATAAGTTTAGCTAGACTGTAACGTTCCAGATATTATGAGGGTCCAGAAAACTCCCCCAGAATTCTGCAACTCCTCACCAAAGAGTGTACAGAGATTGAGTTCGTGAGTTTGATGCAGAAGTATTATGTGAGACAATTCTAAAAATATATAGATTTATTAAAGAACTGACATATAATTTACAGTTGGTGAGTCAATCGCAACATTAACAGTTCCAAAAAGAGAAAGCTTTACAATCTTATCAGAGATCCTTACTCTCAAATCTTAAATTCGCTACAGTTTTACAGTTCTTAAAGTTTATTCAGGATATCCACCAAAATCAAATACAGTACCTTGATCCCCGAGGTACAAAGAGTTGGAGACTTACAGAGCTAGCTCTGAAGCAGAGAATCACTTTGCCTCTTTAAGCGAGTCTATTATCACATTTGAGAGTTCAATATTTATATTTATACCCTTTTCCAGTGGTATTTCCTTTAAGGATTTCTGCTGATGTAAGCTAATTAGCTCTAGTCATTTTTCTGCTAACCCCTGCAGTTCTTACAGTCACCTCAACTGGTAGCACTACAGAATTATGTCTCTTCTCTAGGCATTCTAAATTTATCATAAAAAATGGTGCAACAGCAGGTGCACTTTACTTGGTATCATTTTTATGAAGGCAGATGTTTGTTACTTTAATGTGCTCCTTTACGAGGTGTAAATTAGAACACCTTGTATCGGGTAACTATTGTCTTGTTCCCAAAGGTTCAAACATCAGGAGCCTTTAACCTTCTGTTTCAATAAGGTTATTGATTCAGTGTCAACAACGGCAGCAGCAGTGGCGACGGCAATGCGGACCTGGGAGGAGTGCTGAGGCGGTGGCGGCGATACCAACTCAGCACCAGCAGAATTTTCAAAGAGTGAAGTCAGAAGTCAAAAGTGACATCGGCACAAGGGGAGGGAACTGATTGAGATCAGTGTTGGGAGCGAAGAGAGCAGTGGTACAAGGGGAGGGAGCTGATTGAGGCCAGTGTCGGGAGCGGAGAGAACAGCGGTACAAGGGGAGGGAACTGATTGAGGCCAGTTTCAGGAGCGGAGAGAGCGGCGGTTCAAGGCTTAACAATCTCCAGAGCCACATCACGATTCAAAAAGTGATGTGGGCAAGAGGAAGCAGCTGATTGGGTGAGTACAGCCAGGTGAGTATTTATACTACTCTATAGTTTGACAGTTAAGATTAATAGTTTATAAAATTTAGAAGGTCTTAATTTTTGTGGTTATAGTTTCTAAGGTCCCTGTTGTGTATCGGGGAGTGCTAGTAAACAAGGGCCCTTGAGTATATCATATAATTGCAGTGTAATTAGTGGTATTGATTTGATTTAAATTAATTTAAATTAATTAAAGGGTAAGTCATGGAAGGACAGCTCAGCCCCATGGCATGCTCCTCCTGTGCTATGTGGGAAATCAGGGACACTTCCTGTGTCCCTAATGACCATGTGTGCAGGAAGTGCATCCAGCTGCAGCTACTGACAGACCACATTGCGGTGCTGGAGCTGCGAATGGATACAATTTGGAGCATTCGCGATGCTGAGGACATCATGGATAGCATGTTTAGGGAGTTGGTCACACTGCAGGTAAAGACTGCACAGGCAGGAAGGGAATGGGTGACCACCAGGCAGAGTAGTAGGTGCAGGCAGGTAGTGCAGGGGTCCCCTGTGGCCATCCCCCTCTCAAACAGATATACAAATGTGGATATTGTTGAGGGAGATGGCTTATCGGGGGAAGGCAGCAGCAGCCAACCTCCTGGCACTGTGGGTGGTTCTGCTACACAGGATGGGAGGAAAAAGAATGGGAGAGCTATTGTAAGGGGAACAGATAGGCATTTCTGCAGCGGCAAACGAGGCTACAAGATGGTATGTTGCCTCCCTGGTGCAAGGGTCAAAGATGTCTCGTAGCAGTTGCAGGGCGTTCTGGAGGGGGTGGGTAAATACCATCAGCATATCACCTGCCCAACGCGAACCAAGAACACGCTAGATCATGTTTACACTCCATTCTGGGATGGATACAAGGCCCTCCCCCGCCCTCCCTTCGGCAAATCAGATCACGACTCCATCCTGCTGCTACCCACCTATAGGCAGAAACTGAAACAGGAAAAGCCTGTGATGAGATCTCTACAATGCTGGTCGGATCAATCAGGCGCTATGTTACAAGACTGTTTTGATTCCACTGACTGGGATATGTTTCGGAATGCCTCGGACAATGACATCAACACATATACAGATTCAGTCATTAGTTTCATAAACAAGTGCATAGACGACGTTGTTCCGAGGATTGTTGTACGAACATTTCCCAACCAGAAACCATGGGTAAATGGCAATATCCGTGCTATGCTAAAAGCACGGTCCATCACATTCAACTCTGGGGACATTGATGAGTACAAGAAATCAAAGTACAACCTCAGAAAAACCATCAAAAATGCAAAAAGACAATACACGGACAAAGTGGAGTCACACTATCAAAGCTCAGATTCGCGAAGGATGTGGAGTGGACTACAATCTATTACAGACTACAAAGGGAAACCCAACTGTGTCATGCCCAGCAATGCCTCTCTCCCGGATGAGCTTAACACTTTTTACGCCCGGTTTGAGGCCAACAACAACTGGCCTGTTACAAGGGCGCCCGCGGCTCAGGATGACCGGGTCTTCTCAATCTCCGTGGCTGACGTGAGCAAGAACTTTAAGAGAGTGAACACCCACAAAACACTCGGTCCAGATGGAATCCCTGGGCGTGTCCTTAGAGCATGCGCTGACCAGCTGGCAGCCATGTTTACGGATATATTCAACCGTTCACTGTACCAGTCTGTAGTCCCCACCCACTTCAAGATGACATCGGTTATTCCAGTCCCCAAAAAAACAAAAGTAACCTGTTTAAACGACTACCGCCCCATCGCACTCACTTCTGTCATCATGAAGTGCTTTGAGAGGCTGGTCAAAACCCACATCAACTCGTTACTACCTGACACACTGGACCCACTCCAATTTGCCTACCGCCCAAACAGATCTAGGGATGATGCCATCGCCACTGTACTGCACACTGCCTGATCACACCTGGATAAGAGGAACACCTATGTGAGAATGTTGTTCATTGATTATAGTTCAGCATTCAATACCATTATCCCCTCCAAGCTTGTCAACAAGCTCAGTGAGCTAGGACTTAACACCTCCCTATGCAACTGGATCCTGGACTTCCTGACGGGAAGAACCCAGGTGGTGAAAATAGGCAGAAACACCTCCTCCACACTGATCCTGAACCCGGGAGCTCCCCAGGGTTGTGTGCTCAGCCCCCTTCTGTAGTCCCTGTTTACTCACGACTGCGTGGCCACGCACAACTTCAACTCCATCATCAAGTTTGCTGATGACACTACCGTTGTAGGCCTGATCACAGATGGCAATGAGACAGGCTACAGGGAGGAGGTAAGAGCCCTAGGAGAATGGTGCAAGTACAACAACCTCTCCCTCAACATCAGCAAAACAAAGGAGATGATCGTGGATTACAGGAAGCGGCAGGGGGAGGGACACAACCCAATCTACATTGAAGGGGCTGAGGAGGAGAGGGTCAGCAGCTTCAAATTCCTGGGTGTATTCATTATGGAGGACTTAACGTGGTCCCATCACATCGACGTTGTAACCAAGAAGGCATGCCAACGCCTGTTCTTCCTCAGGAGACTGAAGAAATTTGGAATGGCCCCCCAGATTCTCACCAACTTCTACCGGTGCACCATCGAGAGTATCCTGTCCGGCTGCATCACTACCTGGTATGGCAACTGCACCGCCACAGACCGCAAGGCTCTACAGATGGTAGTGAAAGCTGCACAACACACTATAGGAATTAAACTACCTGCTGTGCAGGATATCTACCCCGAGAGGTGCCGGGGGAAGGCCCTGAGAATCATTAAAGACGCAAGTCACCCCAGCCACAACCTCTTCGCCCTGCTCCCGTCCGGTAAGAGATACCGAAGCATACGGTCTCGTACCAACAGGTTTCGAAACAGCTTCTACCCCCAGGCCATAAGACTCATGAATGATTAATTTATTATTATTTATTACTGTTGTTTTATTTATTATTACTGTCTTTCTATTAGTATTTCTATTAGTATTTTTATCATTGTTATGCCATATTTATTCCAATGTTGGGAGGACTCGTAAAAATCAACATTTCATTGTGCAGTACACACGTCTGCTGCATATATGACAAATAAAATTGAATTGAATTGAATTGAATTGAACAGCCAGTTGCCGTGGTCCATATAGGTACCAACGATATAGGTAAAAACTGGGATGAGGTCCTAAAAGCTGAATATAGGGAGTTAGGAGGTAAATTAAAAAATAGGACCTCAAAGGTAATAATCTCAGGATTGCTACCAGTGCCATGTGCTATTCAGAGTAGAAATAGAAGGATATTTCAGATGAATACATGGCTAGAGGAATGGTGCAAGGGGGAGAGATTCAAATTCCTGGGACATTGGAACCAGTTCTGGGGGAGGTGGGACCAAAACAAACTGGACAGTTTGCTCTTGGGCAGGACCGGGACCGATGTCCTAGGTGGAGTGTTTGCTAGTGCTGTTGGGGAGGGTTTAAACTAAAATGGCAGGGGGTTGGGAACCTGTGCAGGGAGACAGAGGAAAGGGAAGCAAGGATAGAAGCAAAAGACAGGAAGGAGATAAGCAAAAGTGGCAGTCAGAGAAATCAAGGGTTTAAATCAAACATGGCCACAGTAAATAATAATTCTAAAAGTTTTCCGAGTGTTAAAAAAACAAGCCTGAAGGCTTTGTGTCTTAATGCGAGGAGCATTCATAATAAGGTTAATGAATTAGCTGTGCAAATAGATGTAAACCCATATGAAATAATTGGGATTTCGGAGACATGTCTCCAGGGTGACCAAGGCTGGGAATTCAACATCCAGGGGTATTCAATATTCAGGAAAGACAGGCAAAAAGGAAAAGGAGGTGGGGTAGCATTACTAGTTAAAGAGGAGATTAAGACAATAGTAAGGAAGGATATTAACTCTGATGATGTGGAATCTGTATGGGTAGAGTTGAGAAATACCATGAGGTAGAAAACGTTAGTGGGAGTTGTATACAGACCCCCAAACAGCAATGCATTAAATGGGAAATTAGAGATGCATGCAATAAGGGCACACCAGTTATCATGGGTGACTTTAATCTACATATAGATAGGTCAAACGAAATTAGTAACAATACTGTGGAGGAGGAATTTCTGGAGTGTATACGGGATGGTTTCCTGGACCAATAGGTCGAGGAACCAATGAGAGATCAGGCCATCTTAGACTGGGCATTATGTAATGAGAAAGGATTAATTAGAAAACTTGTTGTGCGAGGCCCCTTGGGGCGGAGCGATCATAATATGATAGAATTCTTCATTAAGATGGAGTGTGAAGTATTTGACTCAGAGACTAGGGTCCTGAATTTAAATAAAGGAAACTACGATGGTATGAGACATGAGTTGGCTAGGATGGCTTGGGGGACATTACTTAAAGGGTTGATGGTGGATAGGCAATGGCAAACATTTAAAGATCGCATGGACTAACTACAGAATTTGTTCATCCCTGTTTGGCATAAAAATAAAACAAAGAAGGTGACTCAACCGTGGCTAACAAGGGAAATTAGGAATAGCATAAGATCCAAGGAGAGGACATATAAATTGGCTAAAAAAAAGCAGCAAACCTGAGGATTGGGAGCAGTTTAGGATTCAGCAAAGGAGGACACAGGGATTAAATAAGAGGGGGAAAATAGAGTATGAGAGTAAATTTGTAGGGAACATAAAAACTGACTGTAAAAGCTTCTATAGATATGTGAAGAGAAAAAGATTGATGAAGTCAAGAGTAGGTCCCTTGCAGTCAGAATCAGGGGAATTTATAATGGGGAACAAAGAAATGGCAGCCCAATTAAATACATACTTTGGTTCTGTCTTCACAAAGGAGGACACAAATAACCTCCCAGAGATGTCGGGGAACAGATGTTCTAATGAGAGGGAGGAACTGAATGAAATCAGTATTTGTCAGGAAATGGTGTTAGGGAAATTGATGGGATTGAAGGCCGATAAATCCCCAGGGCCTGATAATCTACATCCTAGGGTACTTAAGGAAGTGGCCCTAGAAATAGTGGATGCATTGCTGGTCATCTTCCAAAATTCTATAGACTCTGGAACAGTTCCCATGGATTGGAGGGTAGCTAATGTTACCCCACTATTCAAAAAAAGTGGTAGAGAGAAAATGGGGAATTATAGCCCAGTAAGCCTAACATCAGTAGTGGGGAAAATGCTAGAGTCCATTATAAAAGATGTAATAGCAGAGCACTTGGAAAACAGTGACAGGATCGGACAAAGTCAACATGGAATTACAAAAGGTAAATCATGCTTGATAAATCTACTGGAATTTTTTGAGGATGTAACTGGTAGAATAGATAAAGGTGAACCAGTGGATGTGGTGTATTTGGACTTTCAGAAGGCTTTCGATAAGGTCCCGCATAAGAGATTACCATGTAAAGTTAAAGCATATGGGATTGGGTAAGGTACTGACTTGGATAGAGGACTGGTTGGCAGACAGGAAGCAAAGCGTTGGAATAAACGGGTCTTTTTCTGAGTGGCAGGCAGTGACTAGTGGGGTACCGCAGGGATCGGTGCTGGGACCCCAGCTATTCACAATATATATTAATGATCTAGATGAGGGAACTAGATATAATATCTCCAAGTTTGCAGATGACACAAAGCTGGGTGGGCATGTGTGCTGTGAGGAGGATGCCGAGAAACTCCAGGGTGATTTGGACAGGTTGGGTGATTGGGCAGATGCATGGCAGATGCAGTATAATGTGGATAAATGCGAGGTTATCCACTTTGGTGGCAAAAACAGGGAGGCAGATTATGATCTGAACGGCAACAGATTGGGAGAAGAGGAAGTGCAATGAGACCTGGGTGTCCTTGTGCACCAGTCGCTGAAGGAAAGCATGCAGGTGCAGCAGGCGGTTAAGAAGGCAAATTGTATGTTGGCCTTCATAGCAAGAGGATTCAAGTACAGGAGCAAGGATGTCCTGCTGCAGTTGTACAGGGACTTGGTGAGACCACACCTTGAGCATTGTGTGCAGTTTTGGTCGCCTTTTCTGAGGAAGGATGTTCTTGCCATGGAGGGAGTGCAGCGAAGATTCACCTGGGATGGCAGGAATGACGTATGAGGAGAGATTGGGTCGATTGGGCTTATATTCGCTGGAGTTTAGAAGAATGAGAGGGAATCTCATTGAAACTTATAAAATTCTAACAGGACTAGACAGACTAGATGCTGGAAGGATGTTCCCGATGGCGGGGGTGTCCAGAACCGGGGTCACAGTCTAAAGATAAGAGGTAAGCCATTTAGGACAGAGATGAGGAGGAATTTCTTCATCCAGAGAGTGGTGAACCTGTGGAATTCTCTACCACAAAAGGCAGTTGAGGCCAATTCATTAGATATATTCAAGAAGGAGTTAGATATATTTCTTAAGGCTAAAGGGATCAAGGGATATGGGGAGAAAGCAGGGACAGTGTACTGAATTTGGATGATCAGCCATGATCTCATTAAATGGCGGCGCAGTCTCGAGGGGCCGAATGGCCTACTCCTGCTCCTATCCTCTATGTTTCTATGTGTGGTAAACCACTTTTATCGTTCACTATCGTTACACTATGGTTATCACTGTTATATCGTTACACTATGGTTATCACTGTTTACACTGTTGTATCACTACACGAGGTCGCCTCTTGTCACGCTGTTATACCTGGGGTGACCACTGCTGACTCCGCCCATGGCTCCACCTACTTGCCCAGGCATAAAGGTGGTCGACTGGCTGGTATTCCTCCTTGTTGGGTCCGATCACCCACGAGGGTGGGCTCTGTTATTTAGCCAATAAAAACCTATAGTTACTTTCTTAACTCGTCGCTTTTCATTGGATGAATTGATAGGTGTATCACTATGTAACAACTTATCTTATCTCAATAGCCAAAATGTTATCACAGCTTTTTCATCGTTAGGTTTCTAGCTTTCCAGACCCAGTTTGTTATGTTTTAATAAAGCCAAAATTCTTTCATAGAATGGTGCATTTTTCTGAATAGGTTATATTGCTTATTCCTTCACAGCCTTATGTAACAATACAGTTTTGTACTCTATTCTTTAGCTTAGGCAAACTCGTACCTTTATTGCCTGATTTACTGCAATTAAACTGTGTGCCAAAGCTCGCCTCGATTTATCTACTGTGACCTCTCATTCCTGATCATGTTGCACCACGTTCTTCATACAACACATATTCTTTTATGCTCCTTGGTTACAAACTACTGTATTATTTTACATTATCTGCATTGAATTGTAGGTACTGCCAACTGCCACAGTTGGCAACAATATTTAACCCTTGAAATTACAGTGTGAATATTAGCATAGAGAACTTATAAAACAATCCTATGTGATTCCTTAGTCTGCTATTATAATGGAGGCATTAACTTGTTTATTTTTAAGGGTTGAAAAGATTGTTGAAATAGCATACAAAGGAAATGAATCATTAAGCATCAGTATGCTAATATTTGAAAAGCTCATACCCAAAGTCCTAAATCATTCCGAATCTAGTTATTCCTCATTTTTTGTACTGTCGTTTATTGTCGTTAATATTCCTTAAAAATAGCAAGTCCCAAGACCAACCCCTGTATTTTTCCCTTTTGGTCTTTTTCCAGCCTGAAATGTTCATATTTATAGCTATTTTCTCACTAAGCCAATTATCTATCCCAAGCCAAACTCCCTACCTTAGCCATTAATCACCAATATGAAAACTAGTTGAAAGTTTTCTGGAAATCCAAGGATATAATTTCAGCTGTATTTCCCTGTGCTGTAACTGTAATATTGCGTGGAGTGAGACAATCAAGGGAAGACAGCAATAACCATGATCTAATTTTTAATAAGGCAAATTTCCCCATGCCAGTGTCGCCTATTCCTAATCCTGCCAGTCTTCCTTCTGTTCCCCTGTTCACGACCTTTACTATTAGGTAAGATTCGGTACCATTGGATAAATACTTGAAGGAAAAAATTTACAGGGCTATGGGGAAAGGGCAAGGGGGTGGGATTAATTGGATAGATCTATCAAAGAGGGACAGGCACGATGGGTCAAATGGCCTCCTTCCGTGCTGTATCATTCTATGATTCTATAGGGCTAGAAATTAGCCTCCTTGGTGTCTCCTGTTATTGCCTCCTGGGGCGATAACGAGGCACTGAGCACTTACCGACCGGGCGCGGCAAGAGGATCGACTCCTGCTATATTTGGCGGGAGGTTGGCAGCGGCGGTATGGCGCTGCACCCTGATCTCCTTTGCCCGGAGATCGTGATGCCATCGCCGTGCGCATTGCCCCGGTAGCACCCCAGTCCCGAACTTCGGTTCTGACCCCTACAGCATCACCGGACGAAAACACAAGGAGCTGCAAGAGGCACTCATCGGGAGGCCGGGCGTTTTGGGGCAATACTTAAAGGCGAGGTGGCCGAGATAAAAATTCTCAAATGGTCTTTGTGTTTTATTTTTCATTTTTCTTCGTCAGCGATCGATCGGCCCTGCACTTTGATGCAATGATTTGGGCTGATCAGGCCAGATCGCGGCTGCCGTCGGGGACCAGGTAAGTTTTTGCCTTGCAGAGCCTTTAAAGGAGGGAAGGAGCCTTCCAACACAGCAGCATTGCACGGCCCATTGTGCCCCGCCTGCTGCCTGTTGCACGCCAGGAAGGAAGTGGCGTGCTTAATTTAGTGCTCCACTTTCTTCCTAGAGCGCAAAGACCAAATTTTTTAAAAGTTGAAAAACATTAGCGCCTGGCTTTAATTTTTTCAACTTTTAAAAGTTATCGCCCCAAACTGAATTTCTCCCCATATGATTCTATATACTCTGCCGAATTCCATACCCCTTAATGTTCTCTAATAATCTCCAATGTGATGCCTTGTCAATGGCCTTCCTAAAATCCATGTACACCGCACTCACTGCATTTTCCCCATTTATCATGACTATTACCTAATCATCCTTAATGAAAGATTCTAAAATTTTCCTTGCCAGAAATGTTAAGCTAATAGCCCTGACATTGCATGGATTAGCTCTGTCTCTTTTTAAAAATGGGTGGTAGATTAGCCAATCTCCAGCACATATCCACAATCACTAGAGCCCTGAAATACAGGGGGTAATTTTACCCCCAAAAGTGGGTGCGTTTGCGTCGGGTGGGAACTTAAAATGTAAAACATCTTAAACCCCCCCGAACACAACGCGCCTCGAACCTGCCCACTTCCGATTGTAACGGAGGCAGGATGGGACGGAGTGGGGTGGGGGGGTGGAACGACGACCGGGAGGGGGGTGGGGGGAGACCAACTAGATCCGAGGAGGCGGATCACTCATTAAAATATTTTAATGAGGTTGCGTGTCTAACATTTTATTTATATTTCAGGCTTATCGCTGGCTGGCTGTGTTTCCTGGGCCTTAGGAATCCCGGCAGCTAAAGGGAGGCAAGGACTGAGGCAGGGAACATGTAAGTGCATTTCCAGCTCTGCTTGTAGGCCAGGAGGAGCAGGTCTGCTTGCCCTCAGCCCAAAAAGCAAACCTGTAAAACTCCTCAGCGATTGGACACCCCCAGCGATTGGGCCCTCTCTGCGATCACCAACCACCGTCCCCATGATCACCGACACCCAACCCTGCAAACCATGCTTTGCCCACCCACCCACCACCCCCAACGATCTCTACACTGGGCAGCACAAAACCTATCTGCTCCTGGGCTGCGGCCTCTTCTGCAGCATTCCACGCCCGACAGCGAGCCAAATCTGTCAATCAGGCTGGCTTCTGGGCGGGGAACCTGTTAAAAAAAAAACACACACGCACACACCACAGCGTTCGGGCATCTGGGTTTCCTGACTAGATCTCCACCCCTCCCTGCTTGGAAATCCTGCCGCAGTAAATATTGAGGCCATAATTCCTAGGGCACCGGTAATTTCAGTTATTTAACCTGGTGTTCTTGTTTTTGTATTGACTTTTTCCATTTCTAGTTGAATCGTAAACTTTACCACATTGTGGTCTCTACTCCAAAGGTGCTCACCCACACTTAGCTCATCTATCCATTACTCATAACCAGATCTAACAATCCTTCTGTCCTTATACACCGACTAAAACAGTGCTTGAGGAAGGAGTCCTGTACACATTTTATGAATTCCATTGTAAGAATCAACGGACTCCTATCTAAATCACTGAGGTCGAGTCAGTTCAGTAAATTAACCGAATTTAATTAAACTGGTGAACAAAACAAAAACATGCAGGAGCAACAGCAAACAGGTCTATACAGTAGCTTGTTCCACGAGGTCTGAACTCAGAACCTCCCACCTCTGACGTCATGACGTCATCACGTTTCCCGCCACTCGGGGCACCACGTGACCAACGTGATGATGTCATCGTGTTGTTTCAGGGTTTTTACAGAAAGCTTGTTTACACTCAGCAAACGGACATAGGTGCTGTAACATTGCTTTAAAGACAGTTATTCATTTGTACAGGAGTTCATTGGTGGTTTTACCACACCATTCCCTTTTCTCCATTTACTCTCTCGCTGTCACAATCAATAAATGGATAATTAAAATCTCCCAAAATAATAATTTTGTTATTCTTACTCTCTAATCTGACGGTAAGTTTCCTCTTCCATTTTCTTCCACAATTTGGAGGTCTGTACTACACCCCTACTAATGTAACAAGCCCATTTTTCATCTTTTAGCTCCAATCATATTGGGCTCGATTTTGCCAGGCCCGAGGAGGCGGGATTGGAGGCGTGTGAGTTGTCAAAATCACAAAAAATGGCGGCCGGGCCCAATACCACCTCCATCCCGTCTCCGAGCAATTTTCCCACATTCGTGTTGTCAGACCCCGTTTCCATCCCGCCTCCAAGAGGCGGGATAGGCCCTTAAGGCCCTTAACAACCACTTAATTGCCTCTATAATCCCATTTTGAGAGGCCTTTCTGATTTTTAGACATTTTCCCCATCCTACACGCCTCCTCTGGAACATGCCAGTTAATCCTGGCAGCCTCACAAGTGGATTGCTTACTAACACCTTGACTGGGCATTTCCTCAACTGAGGCATATACCAGAAGTATGGCGAACATTTATTTCCTTTCCTCCTGGACATCAGATTCGGACGAAGACCAGCCGCGGCAGCAGCAGACACATGAGCAACAGCAGCACCAACAGCAGCAGCAACAAATGGAGCGCCAAGCTGCTGCTCACCCATCTGAAGCTGCACAGGCCAGAAGGCACCAACGCGCACGACCACATTGCTGGCCGGGATGCAAGGGACGTGCTTATGTTGGCCAGATTTGCTTAGCCTGCACAATCAAACGCTTTTGCCTCGCACCTTCTTCCCAGACCATCGACAATAGACAAGAACCTACAGATTCCTATCACTCTGACCACCATACTGACAATTGCAAGTTGCTCTAAACCCTCAATGTGGAAGTCCCATTTGCGAAATGACACAAGCCACAACTTCAACAGTTAACCATCAAATCTGTTTATGATACCATGACAAGGATGGCTGGTCAAAAAACAATCCATCACAACACCCAAGTGACTACCCTTGTGACTACCTGTGCTTTATCTTCCTCTTACGCGTGCTCCTACGTGGTGCTTCCCCTGTGGCTTCAGCAGATGTGGTGGCCCCTTGCTCACTTTCTTGCTGCTCCTGTCTCGACACCTTTGGCGGGTGTCCTCTGGGGTTGTGAACCTGTGAGGGCTCGGCATCAGTCTGCTGCTCCTGCGGCTGTGCAGGGGCTGAGATGCCCATCTCAGTTGGGTGAGGACTCTGGTGGGGCTCTGACCGAGTGCTTTGCAGTGGCATGGTCATGTGAGCGCTTGGAGAGGAGCCCCCACTTCCTTGTTGTCTGCCACCAACATCCCTCTCATGGGTCAGCCCACTTCAGTGCTAGCAAGTGGTTTGACAGCACCTTGCTGCACTGCAGGGGGGCCATGAGGACTCATTTCTGCACTGGAAGTCCTACTCCAGAGGACTTCCATGAAGGTCTGGTTTGTATGCTCAATAGCTGACCATCACTCCTCAAGAGATGTCAGTCTATTCTGAACAATGGCCATGTTTTCAAGACCCTGGCGACTAAGCTCTTCCATGGCCTTAGCCATCCTCTCCTCTACCTTAGCCATCCTCTCCTCTATGGTAGCCAGCCTTACCATGGAGCTAGCCATCCTTTCCATGGAGGTTGCCATCCTTTCTGCAGTGATGCATTCATGCGCCAATGCCTCCACAAAGGCTCTGTTCATGTTCGCGATGGGCTCATCCATTTGCTCCACACTCACAACGACCCTGGAGACAAAACCTGCCAGAGATTCCTGCACCTATTCCTGGAGTCCCAGAACCGCACTCCTTCTGGATGGACACGGAGGCACAGGGTCGACATGCAGCTGAGCTGAGCTGGCAAAGTCCTGCGCCCTCTGATGAGGACTCTCCACTGCTGTCCCTGTCTCCACCATCTGCTGATGCTCACTTGTGAGCTGTGATACACCAGGTGACAACACTTCTATCTTGCGAAGGTCTCTCCGATGTGTGAGTGTCTACGCTGGTGCTGGGTGCGCTCAATTCTGCTGATGCTGCGCCCTCAGAGGTTGCAGCTTCCTCTGAGGAGTCTGGAGGCTCAGGCTGTTCCTCCTGGACAGTGGGGACAGGGGCTTTCGATGGTCCTGTGGGGGAGTAAAGGAAAGAGTTAGAGATGTGAGGTCAAGGTTACATGCACATTGAATAGTGCAGATGATCATAAGTCAATGTGTTAGAGCATCAGAATCATTATCAGTGACTCATGCAATGTCAATGAGAGAGATGCCAAACTATTGTGTCACCAGCTTGCTGTGATGTGCCCATCTGTCCATCCCCCACTTGGGAATCATCCTCGATCCCGGCAATTTCCAGGGCCGCCTCCTCCCAGGCAGTGAGCTGGGCTACTGAGGGTGACCCTCCTCCTGTCATGGCTCTTTCCCTCTTATTGTGGGCGCTCTTTTCCTGCAATGAGGGACACAAGTGGAGTTTGAGGGAGAATGAAGGAGTGAGTGTAGAGAATCCATAGCATAGATGCTTAGAAGGAGACAAAGGACCCTCCCTGTGTGTTGTAATGTGTTGTTGTTGCATCATAGTGATAGGGAGTGTGAGGTCTGCATGGTAGATTAGCTAAGTGAATGCGACCATAGAGAGAGAGGGAATGGGTAAGGGTGCAGGGATGTAAGTGCCAAGTGGGATGTGGAGGAAGAGGTTGGCAAAGCAGAGTGCTGGTGAGGAGACGCGATGGAGATCAGATTGAGGGTGATGGGAAAGTCATACTCACTTTTCCTGTGCGGAGAAGGTCATGAAACCTCTTCCTGCATTGCAGCCAGGTTCTGCGGCTCATCGAGATGGAGTTGACCTCCTGGGCCACTGGCAGCCACACAGCTTTAGTCTGCTGGGGTGGCTTTTTTCTCCCTGAGGAAGGGAAGAGCACCTCCTTATTGGATCTTGCTCCCTCCACCAGAGCTTGGAGGGAGGGCTCATTGAAGCATGGAGCACACTTTGGCTTACTGGTGGACAGTCAATCAATGAAGTGCTTACTAAAATGACCATAAAGTTTGCAGTCTCCAGAAGAAGCAAGGCTGCTTGCAAACCTTAAATCCAGCAGCATTGATGACATCTTCGAAGGCAACTTTCTGGATGAAGAGACTCATTGGGCCAGGGCCAGGGGTTCCCAAACACTGGAAATCAATTGCCCAATTAGGGGAAAATTGCACTTTTTCCGCACTTCACAAATGCCATCTGACACGCCCCAGCCCGATGCTGATTGCAAAACCGAGCCCATTGACTTTGTTGGTAGCCATTCCTTGTCTACATTAACCCCTTCTACAGCCTGTATTGCATCATTTACCAATGCTGCCACTCTGCCTTCTTTCTTACATTTTCTATCTCTCCTAAATATAATGGCCTAGAAATTCAGTTGCGTGCGCCAGCCGTTAGCGCCTTAGGAGGAGTAGATCTCGAGCGCTAGGCACTTAGCGGGCAGGCGCAGCGCGATCTGCGCCTATGCCCAACTTCAGTAGACATTTAGCGCCGGCGCAAAGTGTTTGCGCGCGCTCAGCTGCATGCGCAGATTATGACGTCATTTCCTCGTGCAACGCCCTTTGTGCGCCCCAATCCGGAACTTCAGTCGCGCCCGCCCAATGTGGGCGTGGCGGTCCTAAGAACTGTGAAATGGAACGCAGCAGAGGCCATGCGGGCCGCGGGGAGCGCAAATTAAAGGGCACTTACCCTGAACTATAAAGGCCAGCCATTTTGCAGCAATCACTCTTGTGCAACGGATTTATGGACAGAGACCAAGGAAGAGAGCTTACTGCTTTGGCCCAACATAGGAGAGGTATTTTTGGCTTCAGGCCAGAGCTTGGCAATTCGCCTTCATTGTGAGGTCATTGTTTGCCAGTATATTATGGGGGCTGCATGGGGTGCCAACCCTCAGTTTCAGCATTATGTGCGAAGGGCTCGCAGACGCTGTGTGAGAGGGGCAGCCCTGGCTAGACGCAGAGGGGGCAACAGGCGTCGGCAACGTAGGCCTTACCCACTCAGGAAATACCGCCAGCAGGTGTCCTATCTCACCATGCCTGCCGCGAAGTGTGTTAGGAGGCTGCGCTTCAGAAGGGAGGTGGTTGCAGAGATCTGCCAGCTGCTTCACAGAGATCTGCGTCCACAGCTGAGGTGCAGGACGTCTCTGTCAGTGGAAGTGAAGGTCACGGTGGCTCTGAACTTCTGTGCAAGCGGCTCCTCCCAAGCCGCTGCTGGGGACATTGCAAACATATCCCAGTTCGCCGTGCATTGCTGCATCCGCCAGGTGACCAATGCCCTTTTCAGAAGGAGACACCAATTCATCTCCTTCTCCATGACCCTGGAGAAGCAGCAGCAGCGTGCTGTGGGATTTGCAAGAATAGCGGGCTTCCCCATGGTGCAGGGCGCCATTGACTGCACGCATGTGGCTTTGCGGGCACCTATCGACAATGCCGAGGATTACCGCAACCGGAAGGGCTACCATTCCCTCAATGTACAGCTGGTGTATGGCCACAGGCAGCGCATCCTAGCTGTCAATGCCCACTTTCCAGGTAGCAGCCACGATGCATTTATCCTGCGACAGACTACTGTGGCTGACATGTTCCAGGCACAGCCTCCCCCAAGAGGATGGCTTATCGGGGACAAAGGCTATCCTTTGTGTACCTGGCTCATGACCCCGCTCCGCGCGCCCAGGACCCCTGCTGAGGAGGCATACAACGAAAGCCATCAAGCCACTAGGAACATCATAGAACAAACGATTGGCGTCCTCAAGCAACGGTTCCGCTGCCTGGATCGTTCCGGCGGATCTCTGCAGTATTCGCCGGAGAGAGTCTCCCAGGTCGTGGTCGTTTGCTGCATGCTGCACAACCTGGCTGCAGGACTCAGGCACTGCCACCTCACGCTGGAGCACCACCTCAGGAGGAGGAGCAGGAGGAGCATGAGGAGGAGGAGGAGGAGGAGGAGGAATACCAGCCCAGGAGGGAGGCACAAGGTCCAAGGGCCGCCCGTCGGCGGCTTATTGAACGTCACTTCTAGACCCCCTGTCAGGGAATGGCTTGTGGCAATGAAGGGACCTGAATGCAGCCGCTCCGCAAGCCCTCAGCCGGTTAAGGCAACAACCACTTCAAACATCAAACATGGACAAGCTGAATAAATAAAATGCTTTGTTGAACAAACTCAGGGCCCTTCCCACATGAAACCCAAAAACAGAAAACACCCCCAAAAAACAGTCACACACATGACTCACTCCCACAACCTGGGGAGGAATAACAAAACATTTCCACAAAAATGGCCTTCATCCTCGGCCTTACAAAAACAACCACCCCCATAAACAAAACAACCATCCCCATATAAAAACAACCATCCCCATATAAAAACACATTTGCCCACACCCTCTACTTTGTGGCCCGCGAGGGCGATTCCTTGTCCAGCCTTTTGCGGCCCCTGGCCGCCCTGCTGCTCCTCCTCAAAGTGTGCCCAGTGGCTGCTGCAAGGCTGGGGGAAGGCTCCTGAGGGGCACATGGCGTGATGGCAGATGCCCTTGGGGGTCGGCCGAGATGAGCTCTGGCCCTCGAGGGGCCGGCTGGTGACTGCTGCAGCTGTGGCTGGGCAGCAGCAGTCTCTCCAGCAGCTCGTCGCAGCTCCACTGGGGGAGTGGCAGTGGCGGCTGCAGGAATGGGGGCAAGCTGGCTGATGGCAGGTGCTCGCTGCTCGCCTGAGACACTGGCACTCGCCCGGGCCAGCACTGCAGCATGCGCAGCAATCTGCTGAAGGACAGACCGCTGTGCTGCTGCAGCGCGGCGGGTGCCCTGGCGATGCCTGGCTGACACAGCGAGTGTGGCAGCAGTGAGTGCCCGTACTGCCCTGGTCTGTGCCCGCATCAGACCAGCCAGTGACTGCACGGCACCACTGATCACCTGGCCACTCGCTGCGTGTGCTGCCCCGAATTCGGCCCAACTCGCGGCCTGTGCTGCCCCGAATTCGGCCCGACTCGCGGCCTGTGCTGCCCCGAATTCGGCCCGACTTGCGGTGTGTGCTGCTTCGAATTGCTCGAAACTCCTGGCCTGTGAGGCGCCGAAATCGGCCACACTATGAGCCAGGGACTCAATGGCCTCAGGCAACCGTGCCACAACCCCCATGAACTCGGTGTGCCGGCGATCCGAGTCCACGGACATTTGATCGAGGAGGCGCACCTCCTTGGCGAGGACCGTCTCCGGACTGGAGGCCGGACTCTCCCTCTGGGGAGAAGGCCGCCGAGCTGCCCGACCCTTCCCGCGTTGCTGGATGCCACTGGGCCCAGCAACTACACTCCCCTGCGACCCTTCCCCCCTCTGGGAAGAAGCCCGCCGAGCTGTCCGACCCTTCCCGCGTTGCTGCACGCCACTGGGCAGAGGAGCTACACTCCCCTCCGACACTTCCCCCTGGCTCTCCTCCAGGGAAGACGTGTCCCCTCCATTGGCATCCCCTGGCGCGGCTGAGGGTTCCCCTGATGGGCCGCCTTCCTCTTCCTCTCCCTCCTCCTCCTCCTCCTCTTCCGAGGGGCTGTCACTGGCAGCTTCAGGGACCTCCTCCTCACCATCTGAAAGCAGGAAGGCACAAGAGTAGCTTTAGAGTGAGGAGAGGGCGTCAGCGAGGGAGGCATGAGTGGTGGCATTCAGCGCATTGGTCGGACAGTGGCAAAGGATGTAGATCTGAAGCGCAAGTGGGACGAGAGAGGTCCAAAAGGTGATGTCCTTACCATTGGTGCCCAGAACAGGGTCGGCATCTCCAGATGCAACGGGGCCAATCACCCGGGCACCCATGAGGCTACTCACGCACTCTTCAAGGTCACTGAGCTGCTGGATCTGGGGACGGCCTCCCCCGGTCACAGTCCGGCTCTTCTGATTGTGTGCCAGCTTGGCCTGCAAGAGAAAGAACGGCCTCTAAGTACAGTGTGGTGCCCTGATCTTGTGTGCACTGCCTCCCATGGTCAAATAGCTTGGCCAGTGTGGTGCCCTGATCTTGTGTGCACTGCCTCCCATGGTCGAATAGCTTGGTCAGTGTGTAAAGTGCAGAATGTGCAATTGATGTTCATGCCAGTCCCATAGCTGCTGGATGAGGGCTGGCCATTAGGGCTTTTAGGTCCCTTTGCCCATAATGTGAGGTGCACATGAAAGGATGAGGAGGACACTGGAAAGGGGACTCACCCTGACAATCCTTGTGAGGTCATTGAACTTTTTCCGGCATTGGACAGCGTTCCTGGGGACCTCGCTGTTGGATGTGACCCTGTGGGCGACCTCCCTCCAGGCTTTCCTGTAGACGCTGGTGGCAGGCTTCGTGCCACTGTCCGGGAACAAGAGTTTGCGTCTCCTCTCCAAAGCCCTAACCAGCACCCTCAAATCATGGCCAGTGAAGCGCTGCGCTCGTTCACGGGCCTCCTGCATCTTTCCCGGCGCTATTTCTGTTCAGCAGCAGTGTTTAGGCCTAGCTGGAGGGCTGCAGTGTCCAGGGCGTGGCAGCAGACGAACTCGACCCTTCCCCCTTTAAGAGCTGGCCGGCGCCAGGGTGTCTGCTGTCAATCAAGAAATGACCGCACCTGCGCTGCGCCCGGCCTCGGCGGTTTAGCTCAGCACCGCCGGCTTTGCGTCTAAAGATAGTTGTGTAACGCCAGTTTTAGCGCTCGAGCAAACTCTTAGGGCGAAGCTACTGAATATCGGCGAATTGGCCTCGACTTTGCGCCGGGCGCAAACTTTAGCGGCCGCCCGACTTTTCCGCCCCAAAAGTGGCTATACTGAATTTCTAGGCCAATATGCTTGGTGGCTCTTGGACAGATTTGTGTGTACCTTTGGAAGTAGCCGAGTGAGTTGTAAACTTAATTCTAAATTCTCCAGCCAGGGCTAGATTTACTTCAATTGATGCTGTACACCCTGGCTGCCAGTTGATGTGCCAGGTTGGCACCACCCCACACCAACACCATAAAGCATTCCTACAATGCCCAAACCATTGCTTTCACACTCATCACCATTGCGGGGGATACCATTATGTCTCACCATTCACTGCAACTCACTAAGCCACTTCCAAAGGTGCACACAAATCTGTCCAAGAGCACAATGGCCCAGATATTCGATCCCTACTGGTGTGTACGCGCCGTGTACCCACCCATAGGGACATCGGAAATGCCGGTTTCAGGCATGCACTGCGCATGTGCTAAAAACCGGCATTTCTGATCTGTCAAGAATCCTCTTGACAGACCCTCTGGCTGCCGAGGGAAGGGCCCCTGCGGACAGATAGTTCCGCTTTTCGGAGACCCTCCACCCGCGGAAAACCCTTACAATTCTTATGCCTGGTAAAAGCCTGTGGGAGGCCTGCGATTGGAAAATACAGGCCAATGTGTTCAAAATAAAAGTTTCAATGTTTGACACCACATTAACAGAAACTTTACATGAATATTGCATAAAACACTTAAGTGCCAACCATTATGTGTTGTTAGATGGTATGACTGCATTAGGATGAGGGTGAGTGTGAGGGGTGACTAATGAGATGGGGAAGTGATAATGTAAATAGAGAGGGATGGTTGGAGGTGCAAGGTAAGCTGGTGTGAGTAAGGATGTGCAGGAGTAGAGTAGGGAAGGCAGAGTGATGGGGATGTGATGAGTGGCACAGCAGGATGAGGTTGAGTGTGGCTTTGTACTAACGTTTCGTGATCTACTGAGATCATTGAGAGGTTTGTGCCACTGCAGCTTGGTCCTCCTGATGACATCCCTGCTTGTGCCCTCCTGTGCAATGTGCAACCAGACTGCGTTGGTCTCCTGGGGAGGTCTCTTCCACTCAATGGAAGAGAAGAGGACCTCACTGCTTGCTGTGACTCCCTCCATAAGCATATGGAAGGAGTCATGGCAGAGCTTGGGTGCAGCCGTGCACCTCTGTGCCATGCTTGTCAGTGTTTGCAGCACCTCAATGCTGCAGAACACTGACAGCACAAATGTCAAAATCAATTTGCGCGTGCTCCCTTTAAGGAAACTGGCTGATGACGCATCATCAAATGACGTGTGTAGGGGGTGGCGGGTGACGCGTGCACCCAGTCATTTATGCCCCAGCCTGCCTGTGAGAGGTTTGAATCGCTCCCACACCCCTGGGTTCTAGACACCGGACTTAGGTACAGGTGGTGATACAGAAAAACTCGAGTAGACAAGTGGTTTGGTGTAAGAAAACCAAGATTTTATTAAAACAAAAACGAAAACACAGTCTTATGAGAAAATTACTGGTAGAGAACAATTACAGGCATATAACAATAATTATACTTATACAGGGAATGGGGAACACACGGCACATCGAGGGAAAAACAACTGCTTTAACAAACCCCTTATCCTTATCCCACCCATATACCTAACTATATTAACCTATGAGGGGCCAGGAATTCATGTTCACCAATCCCAAACAAAGCCTGTTGTTTTGGCAATTGCGTTTTGAGGTCTGGTCTCCTGTCCTTTGGGGTATTCCGTCGCCATGTGGTCTCAGGGCGCGGTGCTGGAGCTGTTGCTGCGACACACCTTTCTTCTCCTCAGCTGCCATTGTCATCTCATCGTGATGGGTTCTCTTCTTCTTCTCCCTCGGGCGGTCGTCGGCGGTAACGTTGCATCAGCGAGACGGTTGGCAGTCTTCACTGCTTAGGCTTTCCTACCCATTCTTGGAATGCCGGTATATTCGTTATGGCATGGACACCTGTGTTTAATGCCAGCTGATTCGCAGTGTTTAACTGGCCCACTTAGACTCACTGTCCATATATTTTCTTCCCCCAAGCGCCAGCTTATAACTCGGTGCTCGGTCTTAATTAATGCGTCTTCTGCTGCCCTTCTCTGCTCTTTGTCGGGTCTACCTTATTCTTCGTCTCGGTTCATTTCACCTCGTTTCCTCTGCCCTCTCTCGTGACCCAGGTGTCCTGGGTGACTTTGGACTCGGGCCTTGTCCCTCACCCACGATTGGTATGGATGTCCTTGGTTGTGAAAACCCAATGCGGGGAGCGAGAAGAGAACCCGCCACGAGGCCAGGGCACGAGTACGGGCAGCGGCAGCCCAAGGCCCGACAAGAGGTCAGAGTCGAGAGAGCAGCGAGCAGAGAGCCAGAGAGAGAGAGAGCTACTAAGGGCCTACAATTATACTCCTTTCGATGGCCCTTATCTGTGCGCCAAATCAGGTCAGTCCATTGTTTCACTTTTGGCGGGCTGTTTTAAATGATTGTCCCAATCTAAACTAACTAGCTTTAGATGGCCGTTTATCGCACCTAATGGCCTGATGTCCGGGCTGTATTGTCATTAATGCATTTTAATCGGCCTGTGCAGACTTGATGGCTCCCTTAAGCTGTTTCCGATTAGTTATGCTGACAAACTAATGGCCTTATGTTTAGGCCTAACTGGGTTGATCTCTTCCAATTTGACGAAATGCATATTCAATGTTTGCTTAGTTGCCTGGTCCTTCAAACACAAACGTTCTTTTCACAGAAATGCATTTTAAGTTTCGATTTCCCAAAGCAGCCTGTTCTGTGCTGCAGAGTCCAAGCTTTTAAAGTCTTACAGGCTTTTGGTCACGAGGTGCGGACGCCCTCTTTGGGTACCCTTTTTAAATTGTCCATAGGGTCCCTTTTATTAATAACCTTGGGCGAATGTGGAAATTTTGCGAATCCTACACATTCCCCCTGTGACACTAAAACTTGCTTGAAGTATCATCCTTACAAGGTGAGCAAAATTTTCTGACCCTCCATAGTCAACCTTCCCCTGTAATTACCTATCTAATATACCCACGACACATGCACTTCCCATTCCGCGAAAATGTAGTGTACATAAGTATACATAGAATATCTACAGTCGTTTACACACATCCAAGTATGGAGGGGGTCCAACACCCCTGCACCACTTGGTTCACATACATCTTTATTATCAATGCGTCGCAAAATCTTTATTAAAATGAACAAACACAAAAAAACAACAAACTTTAGTCAAAAATACAAGGAAAAAACTCAATCAGGCGTATCTCCCTCCACCTTCACATAATGTTCCTTCCAGATCCTCTGGTTTCGGAACGCTAACAACTGAACTTTTCCCTTGCACTGGATGCAGACTAGATACAACACTATACCTAACTGGCAAACCACGAGGATGTGGGAAGCCAGTCTGATCCACGAAGGGACCTCTATGTTATTGAAAATGTCCCACCAGGATGGAATCACAATATCCAATATCTTAGCCCCTATCTCTACTGTTTTCTGCTCCAGAGTGTAAAAATGTTTCTGTGAAACTATAACGGCCTTGAGTATTTTGGTAAGGTGTTCAGGGAGAGGGGCAATTTCATAGCCAAAATGGGCTACATACTTCTGCAAATTGGTAAAATTCTCCTTCACAGTGAGGTGAACAATGGAGGGTTCAGGAATGGGGACAATTTGCTCCTGGGCCACTTGAACTTCTGCCTCGGGTTTAAAACAGAAACTGCTGTCACTAACCGGACACCAGCTATGCTGTCCATGCTGGTAGTAGGACACTCCTGTGGTGACACAATATGTCCCACCTCCTATATATGCTACCTGCGGGGGAACATGGCCTTGTGCCATTGCCTCCATGGTACAATTTATAGGTTTCATGCCAGCAGCTCTGAATGGTTTTGAATAGGCATTCAAGTGCTGGGGACACAGGATTATGTGTGCTCCTCGGCTCCGGCACCCTGAGAGGTCAGTACCTGTCATAGCGTGCTCCCACTTTATGACGTAAGGTGGGAGCGCTGTGAAATGAATGTGTGCACCCCCTTGAATGACTCCAATGTTCTCTACCCTGTATACCGGCGCGGGTCTGGCTGTCCTACCCATGACCGGCATCCTAACTATTACTCCCATGATGGTGTGGTTGGACCGTCCACAATCCACTGGGACTGGGTAGGCTTTGGAAGCTAGCCGGAGTTGGCATGGGCTTAATGCATTCTCAAATGGATGGAGGGCTGCGAGGTGTTTGTTGCTGATCCAGGAGGGGAGTAAACCATGTTTTAAATCCTCCAGATTACTGTGGCCCTTGCCCAGTAACCATGCCCCGTATAGCACGCACACCTCGTGCTGCGCAGCCTGGTCAGAAGCATTTCTGTCCTCCCTTATGAGAGCATTTACCGTCCTTGCATGCTTCTCCAACTCCGCTATAATCTCCTGTAAATAAACCGTCATGGCCTGGTCCTCATGCAACTCCGAGCCCATTACCTTGTTCTCATCCATTAATATCTTCTTTAACTGTGTTTTTAAATTCTTTATCTGGTCTACAGCTCTATGTCATCCAGACTGTTGATGACAGAGGACCCAGTGTTAAACGCAGTAAAAACATCATTCCATACTCCCCTTCTTTGTCTCCCTGCATTACCCCAAAACTCGCGGTGTGTGGTGTACAGTTCAGTTTTGTCGACATTGGCGAAATCGAACTCATAAAACTTCCTGAACATGTCCTTTAATAGGGCCTGGTATAGCTGCTCTGTTTCTTTGGGACACCACTCCGGCAAATGTACCTCGGTGAGATTTAAAATCACGGAGGCTACCGCATAGTGTACCCCCTGGTACAGCACCTGATCTGTAGGTACTAGTACCAGCCCATTCTCTGGTCCCTTGGTGGTGGTGGGGCACCCTTCCCTGTGTATCCTCGCTGCCGGCGCCATGGGCGGGGGCTTACAGGGGCGGGTTACAAGCTTACTGGCATTGACTGGGATTGGGGCGTACGGGACTGCACACACCTTTCGGCTGGCATCCCACTTCATCCCCTTCCCGGCGTCTTGCCACTGCCGGTGGAAAACAATGGATATGCCTGCGGGGCAGACCCTCTCTGACCCCCACATACAGATATAAATCCCTTGGTCTGGTACCCACCACTTGTCCCAACACACACTTAATCCTCCATGAGTCCCTGTAATCGTCCAGTGGGTGTTGTTCCCCAGCCATTCCCACTCGACTGCGGGGTTTCTCATATCTTTGCTCAGCTTTCTGAGCCACTACCACCTATCCAGAGGAATGTGTCCCTTGCACGTTAAACATATACGCTTCCCTACTATGACGCTGACCCTTGTGGTAATGACCCGTACCCTGGGGCACAGGAGGGAGACCTCCCCGTACGTGAATCCGGTTTGGCTGGAGTACTGAGATGAATTGGACCCCAGCCATCCTGGCCACCTTCCCTCGTGGACATAGACGGCGGTCTCCTCTGCATCCCGTTCACCGCTTCCGTCGGTTGCTATAGGTGCTCTATCTCCCGAGCACCCGTAGATGTGGGAGTCTTCTACATCGCCCCTCTTTCCCAGGCTCAGTCCCATCAGGGCGAGTAGGATTACGATCCCGTTCATCCCGACAGTCTTTCTGTAACAGATACAAAAACATACAGCCAGGTCCCCAAGAGAGTCTTTGGCTTGGGTGAAGCATGGTCGGGTCTCGCGACCTCGACCCAAAATACACACTCTTAGCAGATTACTTACTTATTTATAACTACACATCACCTTATTTAACTTAAGCTAAAACACCCAAACTTAAGCTAAATACTTAAACTTAACAATATAAACTTACATTACCTAAACTATGTACATCCACCGCCCGTCTCTGGGCGGCCAGGCTAATTCCTGGTTGGACTGCGGCACACCACTTCCCCCGGCGTGGCCGCACCGTCCTGTACTGTTGGTCCCTCGCCACCCGTGGCGACTAGCTGAGGAACTCTGTCCATTGACTACCTCCTGACTTGGGAGGCTGTCCCTTTGAACTGGGGAGCTGGTGACCATGGCTTTCTCGGCTGGGGCGTCGTGGGGACCTTCTAGGGACTTTGGCGGGTGGGGCTTTCTTGGCCGATGGGCCTTTAACCCAGACGGCTGTCCCCTCCGGTGCGGCCTGTGGGCTTACCACTGCCGCTGGCCGGGGATCTTCTTCCTTAGGCTTGATCTCTCCCGAACCTGGGCTTGGAGCAGGTAACTCTTTGCAGCCTGTTGCTGCAGGCTGAGAGTCTCCGCATCCAGGTCCCAAAACTGGGTCCGGGGCGGGGTCTTCCCCCTCGGGTCCCTCCTCGTCTGGATCCCAGAAGAGTGGAGGAGTGTCCCAATCGATGGGCAGGATGGCCCCTCCCTTTAAGCAAGGCACAGCGCCTGCCTGCGCTGTCTGTGAACTCACTTCTGCTGCAGGCTGAGGATTTTTATCCTCAGACCTTACCCCAACTGGCTGTTTTCCCCTTTCAGGTTGAAACAGTTTGCACTGGTTAATATAACCAGCAGCCTGTTTTAAAACCTGTCCTAAAGGTTCGTCCGCTGCCCCGAATGGACCTTCTAGGGACTCCCCATTCTCTTCCCTTACCGGGACGGCCCTACAGACGGGATCTTGGGCTTGGACCTGCTTTAGGTCCGGGGCCAAAGCTACCCACTGTGTGCCTCCCTTGTCCCGGACTGCGGCTACCGGGCTTGCTTTACAGGGATCCCATAACTCTCCTTCCCTCGCCCTCTGCTCGGCCACCTCATTGGTCCTTTGGTTACCCTCCCACGTGCTAGGGAGGGATCCTAAAACTATGGCCAAAAGTTTGGCCATTTCCCCAGCCTGCTCGTTCCCTGTGACTCCCATTGGGCTAAATGGGACCTCGTTAGACCCGGGTGGATTGGTCGGGTCTTCCGAATGGACCACCGTGCTGGAAGCTCCAGTGTCCACCGAATATCTCACCTGCACCATCTCCACCCGCATCTTAACACAGGGCCTGCTCCCCTCATCGTTTTAAAGGGGACACAGGTCGACAGGCTGCGCTGGTTCTAGTCATGGCTGTGGATTGGGTGGGGCTGATGGGGTCAGAGCACCAGTAGCAGCTACTACTCTTCCCTGTGTAATGATCAATAACATGTCAGTCTATAGTGGACACAAGGTGGAGCCGTAGAGCTGTGTAGAGCTGTATATAGCTGTATCTATAAGACTACACTACCCAGCTGTATATATATTAAGACTACATTACCCATGAGGCACTAGGCTACCCACAAGGCAGCAGTCAAGATGGAAGCCTCTACAGATACTGTACCTAGTCCACATGTGCTCAATAAAAGGTCTAGCAAAAGCTAGCTGTGTTCATAATAAGAATGTCTAGTTATTAATGAACATAAGATGGTACCAGAATGGTGAAGATCTGCTGAAAATTGTGAAAAGCGACATGGAGAATTTGAAGCCACCAGAGCATCTGAAACTCACAGGAAACATCGACTACAATTGGCAGACTCTTAAACAACAATTCGAACGCTACATTGCAGCCATTGGATTTGGTACGAAGCCAGACGCAAGGAAGATAGCGTTGCTGCTTACGGTTGCAGGCCCACAGGTGATAGAGGTATTTAATACATTTGTATTTAATCCAGAGGAGAACAGAGAAAAATTAGAAGATGTGCTAAAAAAATTTGATGCACATTGCTCTCCCAAAATGAATGAGACCTATGAAAGATACATGTTCTGTTCTCAGACACAGCAGCAAAATGAGACTTTTGATAGCTTTATAACTGATCTGAAACTGAAAGCACAAACATGTAATTTCTCTGAGCTCAAAGCATCCATGATTCGTGACCAGATTGTGTTTGGTATTCATGATAAAAAAGTCAGGGAACGTCTGTTGAGAGAAACTGAACTAAATTTGGAAAATGCGGTGAAAATATGCCAAGCCAGCGAGCTAGCTCGAAAGCACGCGAAGACTTTCAGTGAAATCAATAATGATGCAATTGTAATGAGTGATAATGCTGCTGTCGGTGCTGTGTCCTACAAGGGGAAGAAACGTGGGCAGAACAGAAATGAAAAGCAATCGGAGGATGAAATTTTTAATTGTAAATGCTGTGGTTACAAACACCAGTTAAGACAATGCCCAGCATTTGGAAAAATGTGCACAAAGTGTAATGGAAAGAATCACTTTGCCAAACAATGCTTTTCAAAAGTAAAAACAACGAAAGGGCAACAAGTTAATGTGATAGAGGACACTGATTTAAGTGAGACATTTTTTGTAGGAATGGTGTCATGTGACAATATCAAAAAGGATACAGAAAATGTGCAGCCCTCAGAAATGGACAATGCTGAACATAAAGTTAATGCAGTAAAAGAGGACAAATGGATGATCCCACTGCAGGTAAATGGAGCATTAGTTACCTTGAAACTAGACACTGGGGCAAAAGCAAACTTAATCAGTATGAGTGACATTAACAATATGAAAGAAAAGCCCAAAATACAGAAAAAGTCAGTACTACTGAAGGACTATAATGGACAGAAAATAGATAGCTTAGGTGTATGCAGACTTAAAGTGACAGTCAAAGACAAAGTGCAGTATCCCTGACGACCATGTGTGCAAGAAATGCATCCAGCTGCAGCTACTTGTAGACCGCATTGCGGCGCTCGAGCTGCGGGTGGATGAGTTTTGGAGCATGCGCGATGCTGAGAGGGTCGTGGATAGCACGTTTAGCGAGTTGTTCATGCCGCAGGGTAGGGCTGCACAGGCAGAAAGGAATTGGGTGACCATCAGGTGGAGCAACAGAGGCAGGCAGGAAGTGCAGGGGACCCCTGTGGTCATCCCCCTTTCAAACAGGTATACCAAGTTGAATACTGTTGAGGGGGATGACTCACCAGGGGAAAGCAGCAGCAGCCAACTTCCTGGCACCAGGGACGCTTCTGCTGCTCAGAAAGGGAGGAAAAAGAGTGGGAGAGCAATAGCGGTAGGGGATTCTATCGTAAGGGGAACAGATAGGCGTTTCTGTGGCCGCAAACGTGACTCCAGGATGGTTTGTTGCCTCCCTGGGGCCAGGGTCATGGATGTCACTGAGCGGCTACAGGGCATTCTTAAAGGGGAGGGTGAGCAGGCAGAGGTCGTGGTCCACATTGGGACCAACGACATAGGTAGGAAGGGGGATGAGGTCCTGCATCAAGAATTTAGGGAGCTAGGTAGCAGATTAAAGAGCAGGACCTCAAAGGTTGTAATCTCTGGATTACTCCCAGTGCCACGTGCTAGTGAGTATAGGAATAGCAGGATAGAACAGATGAATGCGTGGCTAAAGAGTTGGTGTAGGAGGGAGGGTTTTAGTTTCCTGGATCACTGGGCCTGCTTCTGGGAAAGGTGGGACTTGTACAAGTCAGACGGGTTGCACCTGAACCAGAGCGGGACAAATATCCTTGCGGGGAGCCTTGCTAGCACTGTTGTGGGGGGTTTAAACTAACTTGGCAGGGAGATGGGATACAGAGGGGAGCTGAAATAGGGGGTGATGTGCTGCCAATTATAGAGAAAAAAACAAGTCAGCTTGGTAAACAGGGCAAATATTTAAGGGCAAGGCTGGATGGCATCTATTTTAATGCAAGGAGTCTTGCAAATAAGGTGGATGAATTGAAGGTGTTGATAAACACATGGGAGTATGATATTGTTGCTATCACGGAGACATGGTTGAGGGAGGGGCAAGACTGGCAGCTCAATATTCCGGGGTACAGAATCTTCAGGCGAGACAGAGGGGGAGGTATAAGAGGAGGGGGTGTCGCAATATTAATTAAGGAGTCAATTACTGCAGTAAGGAGGGATGATATATTAGCAGGTTCCTCTAATGAGGCCATATGGGTGGAGCTTAAAAACAAAAAGGGGGCAAGCACTTTGCTGGGAGTGTACTATATGCCTCCAAACAGTCAGGGGGAGATAGAGGAACAGATATGTAGGCAAATCTCAGGGAAATGTGCAAATAATAAGGTAATAATAATGGGGGACTTCAACTTCCCCAATATTAACTGGGATAGTCAGAGTGTGAAAGGCTCAGAGGGTGTAGAATTCTTAAAGTGCATCCAGGAGAGCTTTTTGAGCCAGCATGTAGAAAGTCCTACAAGAGAGGGGGCGGTACTGGACCTAATTCTAGGGAATGTGGCCGGCCAAGTGGAAGAAGTGCTAGTAGGTGAGCACTTTGGTGACAGTGACCATAATATGGTGAGATTTAAGGTGGTCATGGAAAAGGACAGGGATGGGCCGGAAATAAAGGTTCTAAATTGGGGGAAGGCCGATTTTAATAGGATAAGGCAGGATCTGGCCAAAATGGACTGGGATCAGCTACTTGTAGGAAAATCCGCATCGGAGCAATGGGAGGCTTTCAGAAGGGAGATTGAGATCATACAATGGCAACATGTTCCCGTAAAGGTCAAGGGTGGTTCCAAAAACCACAGGGAACCTTGGATGTCAGGGGATATACGAGAATGGATTAGGAAAAAAAGGAGGGCTTTTGGCAGATACAAAAGGCTAAAGATGGAGGAAGCCCTAGGGGAGTACAAAAAGTGCAGGGGGATACTTAAAAAAGAAATTAGGAGATCAAGGAGGGGCCATGAAATAACACTGGCGAGCAAAATAAAGGAAAATCCAAAGATGTTTTATAAGTATATTAAGGGTAAGAGGATAACTAGGGAAAAAATAGGGCCCATTAGGGACAAAAGTGGCAATCTGTGTGTGGAGCCGGAAGATGTAGGAGGGGTTCTAAATGAATTTTTTGCATCTGTTTTCACTATGGAGAAGGACGATGTAGACATAGAAATAGGGCGGGGGGACTGTGATATGCTCGAACATATTAACATCGAGAGGGAGGAGGTATTGGCGGTTTTAGCAGGCCTAAAAATGGATAAATCCCCAGGCCCGGACGAAATGTATCCCAGGCTGCTGTGCGAGGCAAAGGAAGGGATTGCGGGGGCTCTAACACATATATTCAGAACCCCTCTGGCCACAGGGGATGTGCCAGAGGACTGGAGAACCGCTAATGTAGTACCATTATTCAAGAAGGGGAGTAGGGAAAAATCGGGGAACTACAGGCCAGTGAGCCTAACATCAGTGGTAGGTAAATTATTGGAAAAAATTCTGAGGGACAAAATTAGTCTCCACTTGGAGAGGCAAGGATTAATCAGGGATAGTCAACATGGCTTTGTCAAGGGAAGATCATGTCTGACTAATTTGATTGAATTTTTTGAGGGGGTGACTAGGTGTGTGGATGAGGGTAACGCAGTGGATGTGGTATACATGGATTTCAGTAAGGCCTTCGATAAAGTCCCGCACAGGAGACTGGTCAAGAAGGTAAGAGCCCATGGAATCCAGGGTGCCTTGGCACATTGGATACAAAACTGGCTTAGTGGCAGAAGGCAGAGGGTGATGGTCGAAGGTTGTTTTTGTGACTGGAAGCCTGTGGCCAGTGGGGTACCACAGGGATCGGTGCTGGGTCCCTTGCTGTTTGTGGTCTACATTAATGACTTGGATATGAATGTAAAAGGTATGATCAGTAAGTTCGCGGATGATACAAAAATTGGTAGGGTGGTAAATAGCGAGGAGGGTAGTCTCAGTCTGCAGGACGATATAGATGGGTTGGTCAGATGGGCGGAACAGTGGCAAATGGAATTTAACCCGGAAAAGTGCGAGGTGATGCACTTTGGGGGGACTAACAAGGCAACGGAATACACAATGAATGGTAAGACCCTAGGCAAGACGGAGGGTCAGAGGGATCTGGGTGTGCAAGTACACAGATCCCTGAAGGCGGCGGAACAGGTGGATAGGGTGGTAAAAAAGGCATATGGGATACTTGCCTTCATTAGCCGAGGCATTGAATATAAGAGCAAGGAGGTTATGATGGAACTGTATAAAATACTGGTTAGGCCACAGCTGGAATACTGTGTGCAGTTCTGATCGCCACACTACAGGAAGGATGTGATCGCTTTGGAGAGGGTGCAGAGGAGGTTCACCAGGATGTTACCAGGGCTGGAGCGCTTCAGCTATGAAGAGAGACCGGGCAGATTGGGTTTGTTTTCCTTGGAGCAGAGGAGGCTGAGGGGGGACATGATTGAGGTGTACAAAATTATGAGGGGCATAGATAGGATGGATACTAAGGAGCTTTTTCCCTTAGTAGAGGGGTCAATAACAAGGGGGCATAGATTCAAGGTAAAGGGCGGGAGGTTTAGAGGGGATTTGAGAAAGAACTTTTTCACCCAGAGGGTGGTTGGAGTCTGGAACTCACTGCCTGAAAGGGTTGTGGAGGCAGGAACCCTCACAACATTTAAGAAGCATTTGGATGAGCACTTGAAATGCCATAGCATACAAGGCTACGGACCAAATGCTGCAATATGGGATTAGATTAGACAGGGCTTGATGGCCGGCGTGGACAGGATGGGCCGAAGGGCCTCTATCCGTGCTGTATAACTCTATGACTCTATGACTATCTCATGTTTTCTGTTGTGGCTGAAAGACTTGACTCTCTACTAGGTGACAAAGCTTGTGAGGACTTAGAACTGGTCAAGAGAGTCTACCGTATAAACTGTGCCATAAGCAGACCAGATGACTCGGTGGATTCTGTAGTGAATAATTTCCAGGATGTGTTCAAAGGATTTGGAGCTCTACCATTCACTTACAAAATCCAGCTAAAGCAGGATGCTCAGCCAATGGTACATGCTCCACGAAGAGCTCCAGCACCCCAGCGTGACCAGCTCAAGAATGAACTGGACAGAATGACCACACTAGCAGTCATCAGGAAAGTCGAAGAGCCAACAGACTGGGTTAACTCCATGGTATGTGTAAAGAAAAAGAACAATGATCTAAGAATATGCATGGATCCAAAGGACTTAAATGCAAACATAAAACGTGAACACTACCAGATTCCCAAGCAAGAAGAACTCACCAGTGAAATGTCAGGTGCCAGATACTTTACAAAGCTCGATGCCTCACAATGATTTTGGCAACTAAAACTGGATGAAGAGAGCACCAAATACTGTACCTTCAACACACCATATGGCAGGTATTGTTTCCTCAGAATGCCTTTCAGGATAATATCTGCATCTGAAATCTTTCATAGAGCAATGGAACACATAATTGAAGGTCTGGAAGGAGTTGGGGTCTATGTTGATGACATCATCATCTGCGGCTCCACACTGAAAGAACACAATGAGAGACTGACTAAAGTGCTACAGAGCATACACCGGAATGGACTGAAGCTCAACAAAGCCAAGTGTCAGTTTGGCATCCAGGAAGTCACTTTCCTATGAGACAATCTATCTGGTAAAGGAATAGAGCCAGATATGGAAAAAGTAAACGCCATACTCAAAATGCCCAGACCCACTGACAAAAAAGGTGTACTACGCATCATGGGGATGATAAACTTAATTGGAAAGTTCATTCCTAACTTGTCAGCCAAGACAGCCTGTCTGCGAGACCTGCTACATAAAGCAAATGAGTTCGCATGGACAGAAAGACATGAACAAGAGTGGATAAACCTCAAAACAGTGCTGACAACCACACCTGTACTCACCTTCTTTGACCCAGCAAAAAGAATCAAAGTGTCAACGGATGCATCAAAAGATGGCCTAGGTGCGGTCTTGCTACAAGCAGAGGGAGAAGATTGGAAGCCTGTTGCCTATGCCTCCAAGTCTATGACTGATACTGAGTGTCGATACGCCCAGATTGAAAAGGAATGTCTTGGCTTGGTAGTTGGACTAGAAAAGTTTCATGGCTACATATATGGACTTCCCACCTTCACAGTTGAGACAGACCACAGCCCTCTGGTTGCCATCATAAAAAAAAACCTGAATGAGATGTTTCCAAGGATTCATCGACTCATGATGAAGCTGCAAAGATATGACTTTGAACTGATCTGCACACCAGGCAAATACATAGTGTTAGCAGATGCACTATCCCGAGCACCCACAATGAGTCATGTGAGCTCTACTGAAGAAGACGTGGATGTTCATGTGAGTATGGTCACTGCTGCGCTGCCCGTGTCAGACACAAAATCAAAGCAAATAGCAGAAGAAACAGTAAAAGATACAGTATTACAAACAGTAATAGAGAACATTCATCATGGTTGGCCAAAAGGTTCCTGTCCAAAATATTTTCACATAGGTCAGAATTGAGTGTCGCAAGTGGACTATTACTAAAACAGAACAGAATAGTTGTTCCACAGGCTTTACGTCAAGACATGCTCAAAAGGATTCATGAGGGACACCTCGGAATTGAAAAATGCAAAAGGAGGGCAAGAGACACTGTTTATTGGCCTGGCATAAATAAGGACATTGAGAACATGATAGGCAAATGTGAGACATGTCAGAAACACCAAAACAAACAAGCAAAGGAACCAATGATAGTAGCTGACATACCAACAGCACCATGGCAAAAGGTTGGTATGGACCTTTTTCATTTAAATGGTAAAGACTATCTAATAGTGATTGACTACTATTCTAACTATCCTGAGATGGCGCTGCTCTCAAGCACCACAGCAAGCAGTGTCATAATGCATGTGAAATCCATCTTCGCCAGACATGGAATTCCCAGGATTGCCGTTAGCGACAATGGTCCGTGCTTCAACTGTAAGGAGTGGCAACAGTTTGCAGCACAGTATGACTTTCAGCACATCACATCCAGTCCTTTGTATGCTCAGTCAAATGGTAAGGCAGAGAAAGGTGTTCAAGTTCTCAAGCAGCTACTGAAGAAAGCGACAGAAAGCAAGTCTGATCCTTATCTCGCCCTGCTGAGCTACCGAGCCTCACCTTTAGACTGTGGTTCTTCACCTGCTGAACTACTAATGGGTCGCAAGTTGCGCACCACGCTACCCTGCTGTGCAAAAGAGCAGCAAAGTGAGGAACTGAGACAGAGACTTCAACTGTTAAAGCTGAAACAGAATCATACTATGACAAGTCATCCAAAACTCTAAAACCATTGACAAGGGATGAAGTTGTCAGGATTGAGGATCCAGATGCATGGAACAGGAAAGCTACAGTTCTTGAGGAAGTAGGACCAAGATCATACACTGTTAGAACTGAGGAAGGACAGATTCTCAGGAGGAACTGCCGTTCCCTCCTAAAAACACAAGAGATTATTCAAGAGCAGATTGATGACAATGCCGCAACTGCATCTTGTCATTCACCACCAGAACAATCTCATGAAGACACATCAGACTTACCCGTGTTGAGAAAACCCACACATGAAGTAAAAGAGCCTGATAGACTTAATCTTTGAGTACAATGTAAAGCTTTGAAAATGTGTTGACTGTTTTGAAAATGTTTATGTTTATAGAGCACTAACAAAAGTGTTACTGATATTATCTTTATTGTTTTCTTGAAAGTTGATTGATATTGATTTTGTTAAACCTCAAAGAAAGGGGGATGTAATGATCAATAACACGTCATTCTATAGTGGACACTAGGTGGAGCCGTAGAGCTGTGTATAGCTGTATATAGCTGTATGTATAAGACTACACTACCCAGCTGTATATATATTAAGACTACATTACCCATGAGGCACTAGGCTACCCACAAGGCAGCAGTCAAGATGGAAGCCTCTACAGATACTGTAGCTAGTCCACATGTGCTCAATAAAAGGTCTAGCAAAAGCTAGCTGTGTTCATAATAAGAATGTTTATTTATTAATGTACATAACACCCTGGCCAGTCAATATCGACCTCATGGCATCCAGAAATGACTCGATCGTGGCGGGAGTGATTCCTACATCTGCCTTTTGGGCTGGGGCCGAAGAATTCTTTCCCTTGTTATCTTTCCAAGAGTTTTTTCACTCCTTCCTCCAGTGACCATCCTTCCCGCACCCGTCACAATTTGTCTTTGTGTTGGGGGGGTTATTCCCTTCCTGGTGCCACTCTTTCCTATCCAGTCTGGGTTTTACCTCATGCACCTTCCCCTTAGGTGGGTGTGCATTGGTTCCCCTACAGTTTTTATAGGCTAGAGTCAACTGCCTGATCACCGTAAGTTCGGTGGTCTGGGCGTTTCTGGGGTCAAACCAGACTTCTGCCTTGGCCCGGACCTGTGGCAAGCTGTTCACCACCAGGCAACGGAGCCAATGGGCCAGCGGATCCCCGTTCAGGAACACCCGGTTCCGCGTTCCCGGACAGGCCCTCCGGTACACCGGCCATAACCGGCCCGCGAAAGCCTGCAGGGTTTCCCCTGTGAGCTGGACTGTCTTCTCCATATGGGAGAAAGGACTTCCCTCATTCATCCCCATGGCCTCCAGAACCGCATCTCTGAGCTCCTCATACTCGCTCTGCCCCCTCTTACACTCGTCAAAGAGGGATTAGAGGAGACTACTCTCCAGGGAGAATAGCAGCATCTTGGCCTGCTCAGCGCCATCGCAGTCGTTGACGCTGGCTGCCTGCTCTATGTCCCTGAAGTGGATCGAGGGATCTCCCTTTTCGGAGAGCTTCAGGATTGGTTCACCTTAGCCCTAAGCTGTTGGGTGCTATAGGGTAATACAAACTAGTTTTGGAGGGGACCCTCATCATCGCCATTGACGGGTGGGCTGAACCTCCGATGCCATGCTGGGCACATCGGTCCTGGCTCCGACCTCTCTGGCGGGGGTTGCTCCACCTCCACTTCCACATCTGGCTCCACCCCCCCTTGCTGCGAAACCTTGCTGAAGCTTGGCGCTACGGGTGGTGGACGTGAGATCTCCTGTCCCTCAACTGGGTCGTCCCTGGGCACTACCGGTGATGTTGGAACTGTCCTCCCCTCGTTCCCCATAAAATCCGCCTGACCTGCCTTTGGGCTTATGAGGCATACCATGCCTTTTGCCTTCCGGAGGGCTCGGCTCAGATTTTCTATCCGCTCTTTACAGGGGTCATGGTCTGCCTCCTCAAACCCCTGTTCGCTCGCTAGCTTGAAAGCTGCCTTTACCTCCTGTACTTTCTCTTTCTGTTCCCTAACCTGCCTTGCCAACGGGCGTTCTTCTCCTGCAACCTTAACTCATTTCCCTTGGCCTCGGTGACTTGGCACTGTAGATATTCCAACTGGGCCTTGTGTTCTCCCATTAAATGCACTCTCTCCTGATTCAAGGCCTGCAATGCTACCAATAACTTCTCCCCTGCTAGAGCCTTATCCTGGATCTCCAGGGCTGACTCCCTTAACTCGACTGCCTGTGCTGCAATGAGCCTGTCCAAAAGCTGGACCTGCTTTTTGAAACACATCAGCCAAACTGCCTTCTCTAAGGACTTCTTGTGTTCCTATCCCTCTGTCCACTTAGCTGCTGCATCTACCGGACGCCCAGCCCTTAGCAGAGTGGTGATCCACTTATTAGTGATATTCACCTTGCTAAACACTTAATCAGAAATCCTTTCCTCCATCATGGTTTGCTCATCCGAACCATTGTCTACTGTATCGCAACTCTGTTACCGGTGTCCTGCCGCGGTTGCCATTTTCTGTAGGGGGTGGCGGGTGGCGCATGCACCCAGTCAGTTATGCCCCTGACTGCCTGTGAGCGGTTCGAATCGCGCCCTGGGTTCTAGACACTGGACTTAGGTACAGGTGGTGATGCAGAAAAACTCGAGTAGACAGGTGCTTTGGTGTAAGAAAACCAAGATTTTATTAAAACAGAAGCAAAAACACAGTCTTATGAGAAAATTACTGGTAGAGAACAATTACAGGCATATAACAATAATTATACTTATACAGGGAATGGGGAACACACGGCACATCGAGGGAAAAACAACTACTTTAGCAATCGCCTTATCCTTATCCCACCCCTATACCTAACTAGATTAAGCTATGAGGGGCCAGGAATTCATGCTCACCAATCCCAAACAAAGCCTGTTGTTTTGGCAATTGCGTTTTGAGGTCTGGTCTCCTGTCCTTTGCGGTACTTCGTCACCACATGGTCTCAGGGCGCGGTGCTGGAGCTGTTGCTGTGACACACCTTTCTTCTCTTCAGCTACCGTCGTCGTCTTGTCGCGATGGGTTCTCTTCTTCTCCCTCGGGCGGTCGGCGGCGGGAGCGTTGCGTCAGCGAGACGGTTGGCAGTCTTCACTGCTTAGATTTTCCTACCCATTCTTGGAACGCCAGTATATTTGTTATGGCGTGGACACCTGTGTTTAATGCCAGCTCATTCGCAGTGTTTAACTGGCCAACTTAGTCTCACTGTCCATATATTTTCTTCCCCCAAGCGCCAGCTTATAACTCGGCACTCGGTCTTAATTAATGTGTCTTCTGCTGCCCTTCTCTGCTCTTTGTCGGGTCTACCATATTCTTCGTCTCAGTTCGTTTCGCCTCATTTCCTCTGCCCTCCCTCATGGCTCAGGTGTCCTGGGTGACTTTGGATTTGGGTTCTCGTCCCCCACCCGTGATTGGTATGGATGTCCTTGGTTGTGAAAACCCAACGCGGGGAGTGAGAAGATAACCCGCCACGAGGCCAGGGCACGAGTATGGGCGGCGGCAGACCAAGGCCTGACAAGAGGTCAGAGTCGAGAGAGCAGCAAGTAGAGAGCCAGAGAGAGAGAGAGCTACTAAGGGCCTACAATTATACTCCTTTCGATGGCCCTTATCTGTGCGCCAAATCAGGTCAGTCCATTGTTTCACTTTTGGCGGGCTGTTTTAAATGATTGTCCCAATCTAAACTAACTAGCTTTAGATGGCCGTTTATCGCACCTAATGGCCTGATGTCCGGGCTGTATTGTCATTAATGCATTTTAATCGGCCTGTGCAGACTTGATGGCTTCCTTAAGCTGTTTCCGATTATTTATGCGGACAAACTAATGACCTCATGTTTAGGCCTAACTGGGTTGATCTGTTCCAATTTGATGAAATGCATATCCAATGTTTGCTTAGCTGTCCGGTCCTTCAAACACAAAAGCCCTTTTCACAGAAATGCATTTTAAGTTTCGATTTCCAAAGCAGCCTGTTCTGTGCTGCAGAGTCCGAGCTTTTAAAATCTTACAGGCTTTTGGTCACAAGGTGCGGACGCCATCTTTGGGTACCCTTTTTAAATTGTCCATAGGGTCCCTTTTATTAATAACCTTGGGGGAATGTGGAAATTTTGCGAATCCTACACGTGTCATCGAATGACCTCATCAGATCCACTTCCTTCAATTGGCCAGCAAACATGCTGGGCGGGCTTAACAAGCCCAGTCAGGGGAAAATCATTTTGGACACAGGCTGGAGTCAGCAGCGAGGCCGCGACCCGCCACCAATGTCACCCACCACGGACCTGCCGAGGTTGGTAAAATCCAACCCTTGGACTCGAGGGGAATCAAAGGATATGGGGATCAGGCAGGAAAGTGGAGATGAGGTTGAAGATCAGCCATGATCTTATTGAATGGCAGAGCAGACGCGAAGGGCCATATAGCCTACTCCTGCTCTTAATTCTTATATTCTTAACCGTTCTTTAAAAGTATTTAATTTTGTGAAGCACTATCAGATGTTCCTATATGACAAGATGCTATATAAATACAGCAACAACAATATAAGTACCTTAATTATTGGAAAAGTTATGGGGTCAGCAATGTAGTTTTCCCATCTGTCAACAGGTTACTTGGCTGATGACGCAGACCAGCAGACACAAGAGATGTTGGCTCTTGGATGGGATTCAGTATTCATTGTTGTTATAGTTCCAGAGTCAGAGATTTCAAATTCGATGGTGTACATCTGTAAATTCTTTTACCCAAGTAGAGGGTATATTTTGTGAGGTGAGGCAACTCACTCGATCTTCCCTAAGGACTGCACCTTGATGTGATGGAAAGGCTTTGGTGCTCCAATGACCCCGAGTTCAATGCTGATGGGAGTATAACTCCTGGTAGGGCAGGTTGAAAGATAGGAGCCAGATTAAAGGCATGCTATCAGTTCTCCTTTGCAGGGGGTTGTTAGGCAAACAACCAGTCTACATAAAAATGCCTTTCATTATGGAAACAACCCAGAAGATAAATCGGTTACAGACATGCAAATATAGACATCAACTGTGGAGAACCATGACATACAAAGCAAAATGATGCAGTCAAATATCTTGCTCTGGACGAACAGCAGTGGTAGAAATGGAAAAACTCAGCAGGCCAGGCAACATCCGTGGAGAGAGAAATAGAGTCAACATTTCAGGTCGAAATCCTTCTTCAGAACAGAGAAAAAAAGGCAAGAAATGAAACAGATTAAAAGGCAGTTTGGGGGCTGGGAAATGGGGGAGGGGATGAAAAGAAGAGACATTAGCCTAGAAATTCAGTTGGTTGCGCCAGCCGCTAGCACCTTAAGAGGGAGAGAAGTGGGGCGCTAAGCGGCTAGCGACCAGGCGCGGCACGGTTTGCACCTCTCGCGAAATTTAGTAACAATTTAGCGGCGGCACAAAACCTTTGCGCGCGCTCAGCTGCGCGCACAGATCCTGACGTCATTTCATGGTGCAATGCCCTTTGTGCGCCCCGACCCAGAAATTCAGTGGCGCCGGCCTAATGTGCATCTGGCGCCCCCAGCAACTGGTAAAGTGGAACGGTTCCCAGTCGCTGCGGGGTGCGGGGGGCGCTAATTAAAGGGGACTCCTCCTGCAGTATAAATGTCAGCCATTTTGCTCCACTCCTTCTTTGTGAGACACTGATATTTGGAGAAAGACAAAGGGAGAGAGCTTTCTGGTTTGAATCAACACTTGCACAGGTACTTTTGGCTTCAGGCCAGAGCTTTGCACTTGTAATTAACTTTCAGTGCCATAGCATTAATTCGATACATCTAATGGGGGCTGCAATGGGTGCAAACATTGGCTTACTGGATTGCATTCAGAGGGCTCAGAAACGCCATGACAGAGTGCCTGTCATGGCCAGACGGAGAAGGGCCAACAGGCGTCGGCACAGGAGGCCTTACCCACCCAGGGTATACCGCCAGCAGTTCTCTTATCTGAACATGTCTGAGGACCAGTGTGTTCGGAGGCTGCAATTCAGAAGGGAGATGGTCACAGAGATCGGCCATCTGCTTCAGAGAGATCTGCGGCCACAGCTGAGGAGCAGGACGTCTCTGTCGGTGGCAGTGAAGGTGATGGTGGCTCTCAACTTCTATGCCACCGGCTCCTTCCAATCCGCTACTGGGGACATTTCCAACATCTCCCAGTTTGCGGTACATTGCTGCATCCGCCAGGTGACCAATGCCCTTTTCAGAAGGAGACGTCAGTTCATCTCCTTCCCCATGACCCTCGACAAGCAGCAAAAGCGTGCAATGGGCTTTGCAGCATTAGCGGACTTCCAAATGGTGCAGGGCGCCATTGACTGCACGCATGTGGCTTTGCGGGCACCTCTGGAGAATGCCGAGGATTACCGCAACCGGAAGGGCTACCATTCGCTCAACGTGCAGTTGGTGTATGACCACAGGTACCTCATACTAGCTGTCAATGCCCGCTTTCTAGGCAGCAGGCACGATGCCTTCATCCTGCGCCAGACTTCTGTGGCAGACATTTTCGAAGCCCAGCCTCACCCACGAGGATGGCTTCTCGGGGACAAAGGCTATCCTTTGTGCACCTGGCTGATGACCCCGCTCCGTGTGCCCAGCACCCCTGCTGAAGAGCAATACAATGGCAGCCATCAAGCAACCAGGAACATCACTGAGCACACAATCGGCGTGCTCAAGCAACGGTTCCACTGTCTGGATCGTTCCGGGGGAGCCCTACAGTACTCGCCTGAGCGAGTCTCCCATTTCGTTGTTGTGTGCTGCATGCTGCACAACCTGGCTATCCGCAGGACTCAGCCACTGCCAGCAGGCATTGGAGGAACACCAGAGGGGGAGGAGGAGGAGGAGGAGGAGGAGGAGGACCAGGATGGGAGGGAGGCAGAAAGTGCAAGGGCCGTTCGTCGGCGGCTTATTGCAACTCGGTTCTAGGCCCCCTCTCAGGGAATGGCTTGTGCCAATGAAGGAAGATGAATGTAGCCGCTCCGCAAACCCTCAGCCGATCAAGGCAACCAATACTTCCAAAAGCAAACATGGACAGTGCGATTAAAGAAAAGTTTTTACTCTTACAACTCTGTGCCCTTCCCGCATGTCAAACTAATTCAGAGAAACCCCCCAAACAAAAACACACCAGTCTCGGCCTTCATATAATAAAGAAATACAACAGTGTCGGCCTTCATATAAAAAAGAAATACAACAGTGTCGGCCTTCATATAAAAAAGAAATACAACAGTGTCGGCCTTCATATAAAAAAGAAATACAACAGTCTCGGCCTGTTTATAAAAAACAAATACAACAGTCTCGGCCTGTTTATAAAAAGCAACTCAATTGGCCAGACCTTTTACTTTTCCACCTGCAAGGGTGATCCGTCTCGCTTCCGGCCATGGCCCCTACCCGCCCTGCAGCTCCTCCTCAATGGGACCCCAGTGGCTGTAGCAAGGCTGGGGGAAGGCTGCTGAGGGTTAGTTGGTGAGACAGCAGATGCCCTTGGGGGTCAGCCTGGACCAGCTCTGGGCCTGGAGGACCCGGCTGTGGACTGCTCCAACTCAGCTTGGGCGGCAGCAATCTGTCCTACGGGTGGTGGCAGCTGCAGTGGAGGAGTGACAGTGTTGGCTGCAGGAGTGCTGCCAACCTGACAGAGCACAGGCACTCCCTGGTCAGCTGATTCACTGGCACTTGCACGGGCCAGCACTGCAGCATGCACAGCAACCTGCTGAAGCACAGACTGCTGGGCTGCTGCGGCGCGGCGAGTGCCCCGGCGAAGCCTGGTCGAGCCAGCGAGTGTGGCAGCAGTTATTGCCCGTGTGGCCCTGGGCTGTGTCTGGATGACACCAGCCAGTGAATGCACGGCACGACTGACCACTTTGCTGGAGGCCGCCTGTGCTGCCGCGAAGTCCTGCAGACTCCTGGCCTGTGCTGCCCCGAATTCCTGCACACTCCTTGCCAGCGACTCTATGGAGTCAGGCATCATTGCCACTGCAGCCATGAGCTCAGTGTGCCTGCGCTCAGCCTGGGTGCCCATTTCCGCTAGGAGCCGCACCTCCTCTGCGCTCACTGTAGCAGGACCGGAGGCCACACTCTCCCTCCGGGGAGAAGGCCGCCAAGCTTCCCCACCCCTCCCTTGTTGCTGCAGCCCACTGGACCCCGGAGCATCACTCTCCTCCGAAACTTTCCCCCTGCTCCCCTCCAGGGAAGACATGTCCCCAGCTGGCCATGGGCTGCCTCGGCCGAGGGTGTCCCTGATGGGGCGGTTTCCTCTTCCTCCTCCTCTAGGTCTGAGTCCGACACAGTGCCAGCTTGAGGGGCCACCTCCTCACCTGGCGAGTCACCATCTGAAAGCAGGGATGCACAAGAGTTGCTTTAGAGTGAGGACATTGTTGTGTCCATCAGTAGTAAGACACAGACTGCAGGAGAACGGTACAACAGGTGTTTACTCAACGTGGCTCACTCTGGAACTGAACTGTACAGATTACTACTCAGTGCTATATACAGGTCTGGTCACTGCCGGTACTAGAGTATACATGAGCTGTAAAAAGTAGTTCCCCTCTTAAAGGTATATACATTACAATTCCTCCCCTTTTAGATTAACAGTACCATAACACTAATTTAACAATTAAATATCAACCAATTACAATTAACACTTTTAACATACAACGTTAGCTGAAAATAGTCCATTTATATACTCAGTCTTTGGGGTGGCTTTCTGATCCTTTCTGGATAGCACCTTTTCCGAGTGTCTCGCTCTTGGTGCGGAGGCGATTCTGGCACCCTGTCGTCGGTTGGGTCATCAGCTTCCGATGCTACTGTTTCTGGGGTAGATGCGACCTGTACGTTGGGTTCCTCACCAGGTACGTATGGGCGAGGCATGGGGTTGACTTGTTCCTGTGACTCTAGGATCTGGTCAGCATGGCGTCTCACGATGTTCTCCCCAACGTCCACTGTGTACATTAGTGGGCCCTGCCGTGTGCATATCGTTTCTGGCTGCCATTTTTCTGTTCGGTAGTCACGGGCCAAGACTGGTTGCCCTACATTGAAGCTCCTTGTTGGCTTCTCATGGATGTGCTGGAATTGCTTACTCTCAACATCTCTTCGTACGTTTGGTCTGAGCAAATCCAGGCGAGATCTTAACCTTCGGTTAAAGAACATCATGGCCGGGGCCTGGTTGGTGACTGCATGTGTCGCATTCCGGTAGGCGAACAGGAAATTGTCCACCTTATGCTGCAGCGGAATGTTGTCATTGTACATAGCCTTTATTGCCTTCTTAAAGGTTTGTACGAACCGCTCAGCCAATCCATTTGTGGCTGGATGATACGGGGCGGATGTGAAATGCCTTACCCCATTCTTTTTCATAATCCTCCGGAACTCTTCGGACACAAACTGTGGTCCGTTATCAGAGCAAACCTGTTCCGGCAAGCCGTTCCGGGCAAAAATGGTCCATAGGACTGCAATAGTTTTCTCCGTGGTGGTGGAGGACATTTTGATGACCTCAGGCCATTTCGAGTGCGCATCCACGGCTATTAAAAACATTGAGTCCATGAATGGACCAGCAAAATCAATATGCACCCATTGCCATGGAGATGAGGGCCACTCCCATGGGTGTAGAGGGGCATGTGGTGGTGCATTTTGGACTTTCTGGCATCCTGAGCAGCTCTTGGTCAGGTCCTCGATTTGTTTATCGATTCCCGGCCACCACACATAAGCCCTGGAAAGGCTTTTCATTTTTACCCCTCCCAGAAGACCCTCATGAAATTCATTTAGCACTCTATCCCTTAACTTGGGTGGAATTACCACTCGGGATCCACACATCAAGGTCCCCCGGCACACTGACAGCTTTTCTCTTCTTGTTGAGAATGCTGGCAACAGTGAGTCGCCATGTGCTGGCCATCCCTTCACCGTCAAATCATATACCCGAGACAGTGTCGGGTCATTTCGGGTCTCCTTTTCTATACGAGCGTTAGTTACCGGTAGGTATTCAACTTTAGTCGAATGAAATATTTCGACAGGATCCACTGTTGTTGCTTCCTCCACAGTAGGCAGTGGCAGGCGTGATAGCCCATCAGCATTTCCATGTTGTTTCGTGCCCTTATATTCAATCTCATAGTGGTGCGCCCCTAGAAAGAGTGACCATCTTTGTAGTTGTTGCGCAGTCATCACCGGAACGCCCTTCTTCAGATTAAAAATGGAGACAAGAGGCTGGTGGTCAGTCAGCAAGGTGAATTTCTGCCCGTGCAGATAGTGATTGAACTTTTTCACTCCCCACACTAGGCTGAGGGCCTCCCTGTCAATCTGGGCGTAGTTACGCTCGGCTGAGGTTAGTGATCGTGACGCAAAGGCTATTGACCTCTCTAAGCCGTCCGAGAATTTGTGCGACAGCACCGCTCCAATGCCGTAGGGTGACGCATCACACGCCAACCGAATTGGTAGTGCTGGGTTGAAATGGTCCAATACCTCTTTCGATGTGATTAGTGTTTTGCTCTTCTGGAAATCTCGTTTACATTCGTCACTCCACTTCCATGGCACTCCAGTTTGCAGTAGGCTGTTCAGTGGGTGTAGTATTGTAGACAAATTTGGCAAGAACTTATGGTAGTAGTTTACCAGCCCGAGGAACGACCTCAGTTGTGACACGTTTTCCAGTGCTGGAGCCTTGACTACTGCCTCAATCTTTTCTGGGGACTTATGTAACCCCTCTTTATCGATAACATGGCCACAATACGAGATCTGTTTTTTAAAAAACTCGCATTTGGGGCGGTTAGCTCGGAGCCCATATTCCTTCAATCTAGTGAGCGCCTGCTCCAGGTTGGCGAGGTGATCACTGTCATTTTCGCCCGTGACCAGGATGTCGTCCAAATAACACTGGGTCCCTGGGATCCCTTGCAGGACTTGTTCCATTGCCCTTTGCCAAATAGCCGGAGCTGATGCTACCCCGAATACCAGCCGGTTGTATTGGTAGAGACCTTTATGGGTGTTGATTGTGAGGTATTTTTTTGATGCTTCTTCTACCTCCATTTGCAGATACGCCTGGGCCAGGTCAATCTTAGTGAAGCATTTCCCTCCAGATAGCGAGGCGAAAATATCTTCAATCCGCGGAAGTGGATATTGCACAGTGTGAAGGATTGGGTTCACTGTTACCTTAAAGTCCCCACAGATGCGAACCTTCTTTGGTTCCCCAGGCGTGCTGCTCAACGACTTTTTCATCACAGGGACGATGGATGTAGCCCACTCGCTCCAGTCTACCTTGGATAGTACTCCTGAACGTTCCAAACTCTCCAGCTCTGCTTCGACAGCTGAGCGGATCGCATAAGGTACCGGTCTGGCCTTAAAAAATTTTGGGCTTGCATTTTCTTCGATTTTAATTGTTGCTGTCATGCCTTTTAGTGTTCCGAGTCCTTGCTGGAACACTTCTTGCACGTCGGTTAGGATCTTTGACAGTCACCCAGGTGTGACGTCGTCATCCTTTTTGGCAGCCACAGTCAGTGCTTGTATGGAATGCCAATCCAGCTGTATTTTCCGGATCCATTCATGTCCCAGTAATGGTGGTCCTCCATCTTGCAATACATACAGGTCTAGTTTTGATGTTTCCTTCCCGTTATATATAACGGTCACCCTTATTTTTCCTTTGGGATAGACTTTTTGCCCCGTGTACGTCTTCAAAATAATTTTTGTCTCTCTCAAGGGTATGTGTGAGAATAGCCGCTCATAGTCCCGTCGGTTTATGACTGTTAGGGCTGATCCTCTGTCCAATTCCATTTTTACCTGGACTCCTGCTATCTTGAGAGTGACTCAAATGGTTCGGTGATCCTCCGTTTTGATCACATTATGTAGTTTCAGACAACTCAGCTCCCTGCTTTCGGAGTCAGTATCATTCTTTTGTTCATCTGAACTATTCTCCGTCACCTTCTGTACCTTCTTGTACTTTTCTTTTGGAGATTTCTTATTGCTGGTTTTCTTTCCAGACCTGCAGACTCGTGCTATGTGTCCTACTTTTCCACACTGTCTGCACACTTTGTCTTTGAACCAGCAATCATTGTGTCGTGTGTTGTTCTGCCGCAGCGATAGCACTTCTCTGTTCTGTGTGACATTTTGTTTGTGCCATATTCTTGCGGTCTCTGTTGTATCTCTGCAGTGCCCCGTGCTGCTGCTTCATATGATACTACAATGCTGAAAGCCTTGTCCAGCGTAAGGTCCTTTTCAGATAAAAGCCGTTTCTGGGTTCCTTCACTTTGAAGCCCACACACAAACTTGTCCCTTAAGGTATCTGCCAGTCCCGTTCCAAACTGGCAGTGTTTTGATAGTTTGCGCAGTTCTGTTATTTATTCAGCATTGCTTTCATCCTTATGCTGGTTCCGTTTGTGTAACTTGAATCTTTCTGCTATCAGCAGCGGTGTGGGATTTAAATGTTCCTGTAGTATCGTCACTATGTCTCCAAAACTCTTTTCCACTGGCTTCGCTGGGGTTACTAGATTTCGTAATAAGCCATACGTCTTTGCACCCATTAAATTTAACAATACCGGCGCTTTCTTGTCATCTGACACCTCATTTGCCTTGCAGTATACCTCTATTCGTTCGACATATGTAGTCCAATCTTCGACTTCATTGTCAAATGCGGTGATACGGCCACTCTTCGGCATTTTGGGTGTGGTTTAAAATGGCTTAAAATGGCATCTCCCGTGCTTTCCTTCCTCCCCCGCTGCTGCCAACGCCGCTCTCGGCGGTCCTCGTGGCAATGGAGGCGCCCTGTAGGTTTTGCGTGCTTCTCCTGCGCTGCTGCCAACGCCGCTCTCGGCGGTCCTCATGGCAATGGCGGCGCCCTGTAGGTTTCGCGCACTTCTCCTGCGCTGCTGCCAACGCCGCTCTCCGCGGTCCTTGTGTCAATGGCGGTGCCTCGCGGGTTTCTGCGCGTCTCTCTCCCTCTCCTCGACGCTGCTCGGCCCCTGAACACCGGCTGCACCCTGTGCACTCTGCCCTCTCTCTCTCTCTCTCCCGTTGACGCTGCTCGGCCCTTTGCTGTGCTGCTCGGTCGGGCTCTAGCCCACCGCTATCCGGGAAGGGTCTGCGCACTACCTGTTGCCAGCCCGTTTCGCTGGACCACCATGACTGGAAAGCCAAGCCTGGCTCTCAACAGCCTTCCCCGCAATTCTCAAGTCTCTGCTGGATGACTGGGCGGTTGCCCGTGGTCGACGCCCGTGTCTCTGGCCTTGACCTCCAATCTACTGGTCTCCAGGAACGAATCCCTGGGAGGTGATGCAGAGTTGCAGGTAGGATCGAATTTGCCTCGTTGCCAATGTTTTGTCCGTCAGTAGTAAGACACAGACTGCAGAAGAACGGTACAACAGGTGTATAAAGTAGTTCCCCCCTTAAAGGTATATACATTACAGACATGACGGCAGCGAGGGAGGCATGAGTGCTGCTATGCACTGCATTGGTTCGATAGTGACAAAGGATGCTGGCGTGAGTCGCAGGTGGAAAGAGAGAGGTCCAAAAGGTGTGGACCTTACCATTGGTGCCCAGAACAAGGTCAGCATCTCCAGTCGCGACAGGGCTAATCAGCCGGCCTGCCATGATCTGCTCCACTCGCAGCTCTAGGTCGCTGAGATGCTTAATGTCAGGATGGCCTCCCCTGGACTGGCACTGCTGTCTCCGGTTGTGCGCCAGCTTGCCCTGCAAGAGAGACAATGGCCTCTAAGTACAGTGTGAAGCCCTGATGTTGCCTGCACAGCCTCCCATGGTGGAATAGCCCTGACACTTTGAAGCCCTGATGTTGCCTGCACAGCCTCCCATGGTGGAGTAGCCCTGACAGTGTGAAGCCCTGATGTTGCCTGCACAGCCTCCCATGGTGGAATAGCCCTGACCATGTATAAACTCCTGAATATGCAAGTGCTTTTCATGACAGTCCCATAGCTGCTGGATGAGGGCTGGGCAGTAGGGCTTTCACATCCCTTTGGCCATCAACTGAGGAGCACATGCAGGAATGAGGAGGATACTGGAAAGGGTACTCACCCTGACAACCCGAGTGAGGTCGTTGAATTTTTTACGGCATTGGAGGGGAGTCCTGGCAACCACGCTGTTGGAGGCGACCCTGTTTGCCACCTCCCCCCAGGCTTTCCGATATTCGGAGGGCAGTGGCCTCCTGCCACCTTCAGGGAACAGAACATGGCGCCTGCGCTGAACTGCGCCAACCAGCACCCTCAGGTCACCCTTGCCGAAACGCTGTGCTCTCTCCATTGGCTTCACCATTCTCCTGGCCGTGGATCAGTTGAATTAGCACTGTTCAGGCCTTCCCTCAGGGCTGCAGTGTGCAGGGCGTGGAAGCCAAACAATTTCACCCTCCCCCTTTAAGTGCTGACCGGCGCCTGACTGTCTGCCTTCAGTCAATAACTCGCCACACCTGCGCTGCGCCCGCCTTCGGTGTTTGCGCCCTGGATCGCCGGCTTAGTGCCTAATGATAGTCGTGCATCACCTGCTTTAGTGCAGCAGCAACCTCTTAGGGCGATGCAACTGAATATCGGCGAAGGTGGCGCTAAGTTGCGCCGGGCGCAAAAGTTAGCGAACGCCATGCTGTAGTGTCCCAAAAGTGGCTATACTGAATTTCAAGGCCATTAAGAGATATTCAAGGTGAAATGAGATGGCAATAGGACTGGTAAAGAAACAAACAATGGCTTTAGATGAAGTGTGAAATGCGCTGGCAGGGTGAAAGACAGCTGCCATGTGGGAGAGAGAAAAAAAAAGGAAAAGGCACAAACCAAAAGTGTGGATAAAAAATATGAAAATATAATAGGGGCCGAGGTTATGATCTGAAATTGTTGAACTCGATATTGAGTCCGGAAGGCTGTAAAGTGCCTAATCAGAAGATGAGGTGCTGTTCCTCGAGTTTACACAGAGCTTCCGTGGAACAATGCAAGAGGCCGCAGACGGTGAGGTCTGAGTGGGAATGGAACGGTGAATTGAAATGACAGGCGACCGGAAGCTCGGGCTCACCCTTACGGACTGAAGGGAGATGTTCCGCAAAGCGGTCACCCAATCTGCGTTTGGTCTCCCCAATGTAGAGGAGACCACATCGTGAGCAGCGAATACAGTATACTAGATTGCAAGAAGTACAAGTAAATCGTTGTTTCACCTGGAAGGGGTGTTTGGGACAGTGGGAAGCGGGGAGGTATATGGGCAGGTGTTGCATCTCCTGCACTTGCACGGGAAGATGCCGGGCAAAGGGGAAGGGGTGCTGGGGTTGATAGAGGAGTGGACTGGGTGTCTTGGAGGGAGCGGTCCCTACAGAATGCTGAAAGGCGAGGGGAGGGGAAGATGCGTTTGGCGGTGGGATCATGTTGGAGGTGGCGCAAATGGCGGAGGATGATCAGTTGAATGTGGAGGCTGGTGGGGTGAAAGGTGAGGACAAGGGGAACCTTATCATGGTTCCGGGAGGGAGGGGCAGGGGTGAGGGCTAAAGTGCAGGAGATAGAACGGACCCGGTTGAGGGCCGTGTAAACCACAGTAGAGGGGAATCCTCGGTTGCGGAAAAAGGAAGACATGTCAGAAGCACTGGTGTGGAAGGTGGCATCTCTCTATGGATGTTGCCTGGCCTCCTGAGTTTTAACAGCGTCTTCTGTTGTTATTTTGGATTTCCAGCTTCTGCAGTATTTTACTATCATGGTAGAAATGGTATTGCCTCATGTGGCACGAGGTACAGGCGACTTTAACTAACTATCTCACTTGATCAGAGGATTGGGTACGGAGATCAGCAGCCTAATTTTTCAATCTGCACTCCTGACTACACCAGCAGGCTCATCTTGCAAAATTTTCCCTTAAGTATTGTCAACCCAAGCATAAAAAGAGATAATGTACTAAAAATCAATCTTAAAGCAGATCCCTAATTAGTATTGAATAATACGGCAGAGGTTTTCCAGCTATTACCAGCTTTATATAACTAAAAAGGTTAAATCTTGTGTTGTTGAGGATAACTGTAGGCATTATTCACACACCAGTGCATTTTCAACAGCATTAAATGAAATTTCATTAAAAAAATATTTTCATTTTCACATCTCTATTTTCTTGCCTCAACTTCAGGTTCTGTTCTAATACAGTACAGGTCGGAATTTTAATTTTATCCCTGTGACTACAATTTCACTGAAATTAATATACAGCTTTCTTAATTAGAGTTTTACAACAGTACAAATGCTAGAGGCAAAGATAGGCTCTAATATAATTTAAAGGAAAACCCAGCCTGGCTGGTGAAATAACTCCGATTGCATCACTCTTGTTAATTAAATTGACGTTATGATGGGGATGACAACAAATCACAATGCATCAATGAGTCCACAGTTACATAATTTACCTGTGATCTTTAGTAGAAAGAAAATGTTATTGGGATCAAGATGGCCCCAAATCCATGATTTACATAGCTTTGAGCAGGCCAATATGTAAGAGGCTGAGAATCGGCCACAGTAATTAAATGGATAGTACAGATGTACAATGTGATGACAGGAATGACTTCACTGCAGGGTTTTAGTCCTCTTTAATAAAATCTAATTGACAGCAATAGTATTTAATGCAAGCCATTGGAGGTGCAGCTGAAACATCCAAGTTTCACTGAAACGCACCTAAGGGGGTGAAACAAATGGATTGCACTTTGGCACAGAGGGGGAAGGCTGAGTTCAGAGCAGGAAGCCCTTCAGACTTCCAGGGCTAAGACCGCCAAGATCTGAGTGTGGGGGATTTACCTGCCGGAACAGGTGTAGGATTCAGCTGATTCAACAGCTAAACCACAATGAATGAACATATTAGCATTTGGGCTTCATCTGCTTTAACAGTTGTCCATATCAGAAAACAAAATCAGAACAAATGTCACAGCGGTTGGAACTTTAGCGCTTGGAATACTTGCAAAATTGACAAAGAGAAAAAAATACTCCGTGTACAGCAGTAAGAAGCCAGAGGACGGGGGACAAAGAATATCACCTTATAAGGTCAGGCTCACTTCCGTTAATGTAAAAAGGAAACACTAGATACTGCCAACAAGAGCGTGCAAAAGTACCCAGTGGAATAGCTAACCAAATGAATGTTGAGATCTACACTCAAGAAGAATCACTTTGATAGACATTCTGGCTCGCCCAGAATAACAGCTTGATCACCTCGCGTTCTGAACCGTATTCCCCAGTTGTAAGTATTATCTTTAACTGTTGCTCATTGTCGTTCGTCAATTGAATAAAGTGCTTGGTAATCTCGACGCCAGTTTCTGAGGTTGTCATCTCCGCTCAGGGTCAAAATGAATAATAAGGTTATGAATAATACAAGTGAAATTCAAACCTTACACAGGTTTCTTGGAGGTGTGGTTGAGACCAGGACACTGGACTCACTTAAGAAACAAATAGATGCTGGAGGCAATCAAATCGGCTGAAGGGCCTTTTTCATCCAAATCCATCTAGCCATAAGGGATGCAGCTTCAGCAAACCAATGTTATCTGTTTGAATCTCATTAATCTGCAGCTAAATAACTTCAATGCAAATAGCCTGCACTGTTAATTTGTATCAGAGGGCAGCATTTGTAGATCAGAGGAGGGAGAAAGACAAACTAGCACCACAGACAAAGGAATATGGGCCTCCTAATTGCAAGTTAATACAAAGATGGAGATAATTCTTTCTGCAAGCAAAGCTTTTTCTTCAAGGAGAACTGTGAGTAAAAAAAGGAGCAGACTAGCATTTTATTTAGAATGGCAACAAAATAGAATTGGAGACTGAATTTCACACAGCAGAAATGTTTCTACATTGGAAGAAATTTGCTTCTATATCAAAAGTTTAACTTCAAAGTCTGCACAAAGATACTATTGTCATTGCTCTCATACTATCAATGACAACTGACATAGTTGTCTTAAAAACAATGACATCTCCATTATCTTACTCCAATTGTTCACTTTCCTAATTATATGCAAGGATAAAGCCTTGCACAAGACATTGGCCTAGAAATTGGACATGGCCTGAAAACGGGCACGGGGATTGCGAGGCGTGACCAATCCACGTCCGTTTCTTCTGATGCAGGCAGCACGCAAACTTCATGCTGCCTGCTAATTTAAATAATAGTAGCGTATAGCCCAGCACTGAACGCACTGCTGAGCTGCTGCATGCCTCAGCAGGGGGCCCAAGTTTGTGCGAGGCTAGCCTGCATTACCTAAAGGCAGCCTACACCTCCAAAAGGGGAGGTCCATTCTGGCTGCAGCAGGTGCTGGAAGTGGCTGGAGAACAGAGTCTGAGCAGGAACAATAATGACTAATGGTGCAACAGGGTGGAGGTTGTGCTCCAAGGTTCTCAGATGCTGCACTGGAGGCCTTGGTGCAGGAGGTAGACAGGAGGAGAGAGGTCCTGTAGCCACAGGGGGCCAGGAGGCCCTCCAGACAAACCCTGAGTAGGCAATGGGAGCAGTTAGCCATCGCAATCAATGCCTGCAGTGTAGCCCTGAGGACCTGCATACAGTGCTGCAAGAAGGTTAATGACCTCACATGAGTGGTCAAGTTCAGTGAATTCTTCTTCAAGTGCCATATCCATACAACTGAACCACTAGGCTCAGACACTGTTCAATTCACCACACTCCTTCACCACCTACCAATCACCACTCATACCTTACATTCATAGCTTCAACTCACCCTCACGCACTGCTGCAAGCCTCGCACCTATACCTCACAGCTTGCAAACAATGTCAGCTATTCAACCATGACAGCCACATCAGCCAAACACATTACACCACACTCACTGACACACTTCCTTCTTTCTTGCAGGACAAGGTGGTTCATAATCAGAGGCAGCAGGGAGACAGATGTGCCTGTATGACCTTACCCCCATGGAGGAGATGGTGCTGGAGATTATTGGGAGGGCATCACTGAGCCCGTGGTCAGTGGCGAGGCTGAAAAAATCAAAGATGATGGTATCCTCATACCTAATCCTCCTTCTCACATCCCACTTCCCCCTCATTCCACAATCTATTCTGATTTACAAGCTGGAGGAGTCCAGCACCAACATTGAACAGGCTTTACTCAAAGCTTGGAGCCCATCCTTTCCAGTTTGGAAGTGGTGGGCAACTCCATTAGCGCACGTGTGGACATAACTATGATGCAGCATCTGATGGCCGATGTCTCAGCTTCCACTGCAGCACAAGAAGAAGCCACCCAACATCTGAGTGCTATAGTGAAAGCTCAGACTAAAGTCATGCAAGCTCAGCTTGCTGCCATGCAAGCACAGACTGCTGCCATCATGCCTGTGGTTACAATTTTGAAAGGGTGTCACAGCAGTCCAGCAATCTGTCCTCCAACAGATTACTAGGATTGCTGAGGTGCCACCCCCAGGGGAGTGGCAGTGACTCTGTGGATCACAAACCTGCTATCCTCTCTCAGAATGACAGCATTCATCCTCCCACTACTGCCACTCCGCCAGTGCCCCTGCTTTGCCTGTCAGCCAGCCAGCCTAGACTGTTGCCGCCCATGCCGAGATGGTGCAGGCTTCAGTTGGGCTTTCTAGGCCCAGAGAAGCTCAAGGTCATCCTCCAAGGCCATCTGCAGTCTCCTCCAATGAAAGTCAGCAGACATCCACCAGCCATGTTGCAGCCACTGGGGTAGCACTTCGTAGGAGCACTCGGTCTATGCAAAGTACATGGTTTGGAATGTTTGTTTTGTGGTGGCTTTTATTGTAGCATTGTGGCCAAGAGGACACTGTGCTAGTCAGTAACAGAGGGATGGCAAGGTGTGGGACTGTTGGTGAATGGGGAATTGGGTTTGCGTTCACTGGTAACATAGTCAAATGAGTCAATCACGGACAGCACGGCCAGAAAGGGGCTGTATTGGTTGCCTCCTCCCTTCCTCCTCCTCCTCCTCAGCTCTTCACTGTATACCTGGTGGCAAGGGTGGTGCCTTCATGATGGCGAGGTTGTGCAGCATGCAGCAGACCACAACAGATCTTGAGACATGCTCTGGCGAGTACTGCAGTGCTCCTCCAGAGCGGTCCAGACAGCAGAAGCGTTGTTTCAGCACACTATCAGGCTCCATGTGGCAGCATGGCTTTCATTATATGCATGCTGCCCACGTGTGCTTGGGTTGCGCTCCATAGTCATGAGCCATGTGGTCAGCGGATAGCCCTTGTCACCCAGAAGCCACCCTCTGGTTTGTCATGGTGGCTCAAATGTGGATGGTCCAGCAGACTGCCACAGAATAAAGGTATCATGACTGCTGCCAGGATACCGGGCATTGACCTGCATGATGCGCTGAGTATAGTCGCACACCAGCTGGACATTGAGGCAGTGGAATCCCTTCCAGTTCCAGTACATCTCTGAATTTACCTGCAGCACCCGCAAAGCGATGTGTATGCAGTCAATGGCACCCTGAATCATGGGGAAAGTCTTTCTATCCTGGCAAAGCTGCATGCTCACACCGCCTGCTTCTCTCTGGCAAGAGAGATTGTAATGTATTCACCTCTCTTTGCATACAGAGCCTCAGTGATCTCCCTTATGCAACAGTGTATGGCGAACTGGGAGATATTGGAAATATCGCCTGATCCAGCCTGGAAGGAGCCTGATGCATAAAAAATTCATGGTCACACTTGCCTTCACAGCCACTGGCAATGCCATACTCACCCGGCTCCGAAGCTGCAGTTCTGCCTGCAACAGGCAGCAGATTTCAGTGAGCACTGTAGTGATCAATAGCATGTCATTCTATCGTGGGCACTAGGTGGAGCTGTGTAGAGCTGTATATAGCTGTATGTTTAAGACTACATTACCCATGAGGCACTAGGCTACCCAGGGGGCAACAGTCAAGATGGCAGCCTGCACACAGGAGCACACATGGAAGCCTCTACAGATACTGTACCTAGAGAACATGTACTGAATAAATAACTAGCTAGAAGCTAGCTGTGTTCATAATAAGAATGTCTAGTTATTAATGAACATAACATGGTACCAGGGTGGTGAAGATCTGCTGAAAATTGTGAAAAGCGACATGGAGAATTTGAAGCCACCAGGAGGTTTCAATCTCGAGGGAAATGTCGACTACAATTGGCGGATTTTTAAACAACAATTCGAACTCTACATTGCAGCCATCGGATTCGGTACAAAGCCAGACGCAAGGAAGATAGCGTTGCTGCTTACGGTTGCAGGCCCACAGGCGATAGAGGTATTTAATACATTTGTATTTAATCCAGTGGAGAACAGAGAAAAATTAGAAGATGTGCTAAAAAAAATTTGATGCACATTTCTCTCCCAAAAAGAATGAGACGTATGAAAGATACATCTTCCATTCTCGGACACAGCAACAAAATGAGACTTTTGTTAGCTTTATAACTGATCTGAAACTGAAAGCACAGACATGTAATTTCTCTGAGCTCAAAGCATCCATGATTCGTGACCAGATTGTGTTTGGTATTCATGATAAAAAAGTCAGGGAACGTCTGTTGAGAGAAACCGAACTAAATTTGGAAAATGCAGTGAAAATATGCCAAGCCAGCGAGCTAGCTCGAAATCACGCGAAGACTTTCAGTGAAATCAATAATGATGTGAATGTAATGAGTGATAATGCTGCTGTCAGTGCTGTGTCCTACAAGGGGAAGAAACGTGGGCAGAACAGAAATGAAAAGCAATCGGAGGATGAAATTTTTAATTGTAAACGCTGTGGTTACAAACACCAGTTAAGACAATGCCCAGCGTTTGGAAAAATGTGCACAAAGTGTAATGGAAAGAATCACTTTGCCAAACAATGCTTTTCAAAAGTAAAAACGATGAAAGGGCAACGAGTTAATGTGATTGAGGACACTGATGTAAGTGAGACATTTTTTGTAGGAATGGTGTCATGTGACGATATCAAAAAAGATACAGAAAATGTGCAGCCCTCAGAAATGGAAATTCTGAACATAAAGTTAATGCAGTAAAAGAGGACAAATGGATGATCCCACTGCAGATAAATGGAGCATTATTTACATTGAAACTGGACACTGGGGCAAAAGCAAACTTAATCAGTATGAGTGACATTAACAATATGAAAGAAAAGCCCAAAATACAGAAAAAGTCAGTACTACTGAAGGACTATAATGAACAGAGAATAGATAGCTTAGGTGTATGCAGACTTAAAGTGACAGTCAAAGACAAAGTGCATCATCTCATGTTTTCTGTTGTGGCTGAAAGGCTTGATTCACTACTGGGTGACAAAGCTTGTGAGGACTTAGAACTGGTCAAAAGAGTCTACCGTATAAACTGTGCCATAAGCAGACCAGATGACCCGGTGGATTCTGTAGTGAATAATTTCCAGGATGTGTTCAAAGGATTTGGAGTTCTACCATTCACTTAAAAGATCCAGGTAAAGCAGGATGCTCAGCCAGTGGTACATGCTCCACGAAGAGTTCCAGCACCCCTGCGTGACCGGCTCAAGAATGAACTGGACAGAATGACCACACTAGGAGTCATCAGGAAAGTCGAAGAGCCAACAGACTGGGTTAACTCCATGGTATGTGTAAAGAAAAAGAAGAATGATCTAAGAATATGCATGGATCCAAAGGACTTAAATGCAAACGTAAAACGTGAACACTACCAGATTCCCAAGCGAGAAGAAATCATCAGTGAAATGTCAGGTGCCAGAGACTTTACAAAGCTCGATGCCTCACAAGGATTTTGGCAACTAAAACTGGATGAAGAGAGCACCAAATACTGTACCTTTAACACACCATTTGGCAGGTATTGTTTCCTCAGAATGCCTTTTGGGATAATATCTGCATCTGAAATCTTTCATAGAGCGATGGAACACATAATTGAAGGTCTGGAAGGAGTTCGGGTCTATGTTGATGAAATCATCATCTGGGGCTCCACACTGAAATAACACAATGAGAGACTGACTAAAGTGCTACAGAGCATACGCCGGAATGGACTGAAGCTCAACAAAGCCAAGTGTCAGTTTGGCGTCCAGGAAGTCACTTTCCTAGGAGATAATCTATCTGGTAAAGTAATAGAGCCAGATATGGAAGAAGTAAATGCCATGCTCAAAATGCCCCGACCCACTGACAAAAAAGGAGTGCTACGCATCATGGGGATGATAAACATCATTGGAAAGTTCATTCCTAACTTGTCAGCCAAGACAGCCTGTCTGCGAGACCTGCTACATAAAACAAATGAGTTTGCATGGACAGAAAGACATGAACAAGAGTGGATAAACCTCAAAACAGTGCTGACAACCACACCTGTACTCACCTTCTTTGACCCAACAAAAAGAATCAAAGTGTCAACGGATGCATCAAAAGATGGCCTAGGTGCGGTCTTGCTACAAGCAGATGGTGAAGATTGGAAGCCTGTTGCCTATGCCTCCAGGTCTATGACTGATACTGAGTGTCGATACGCCCAGATTGAAAAGGAATGACTAGGCTTGGTAGTTGGACTAGAAAAGTTTCATGGCTACATATATGGACTTCCCACCTTCACAGTTGAGACAGACCACAGCCCTCTGGTTGCCATCATTAAAAAAAACCTGAATGAGATGTCTCCAAGGATTCAACGACTCATGATGAAGCTGCAAAGATATGACTTTGAACTGATCTACACACCAGGCAAATACATAGTGTTAGCAGATGCACTATCCCGAGCACCCACAATGAGTCATGTGAGCTCTACTGAAGAAGACGTGGATGTTCATGTGAGTATGGTCACTGCTGCGCTGCCCGTGTCAGACACAAAATCAAAGCAAATAGCAGAAGAAACAGTAAAAGATACAGTATTACAAACAGTAATAGAGAACATTCATCATGGTTGGCCAAAAGGTACATGTCCAAAATATTTTCACATAAGGTCAGAATTGAGTGTCGCAAGTGGACTATTACTAAAACAGAACAGAATAGGTATTCCACAGGCTCTACGTCAAGACATGCTCAAAAGGATTCATGAGGGACACCTCGGAATTGAAAAATGCAAAAGGAGAGCAAGAGGCACTGTTTATTGGCCTGGCATAAATAAGGACATTGAGAACATGATAGGCAAATGTGAGACATGTCAGAAACACCAAAGCAAACAAGCAAAGGAACCAATGACCTTTTTCATTTAAATGGTAAAGACTATCTAATAGTGATTGACTACTATTCTAACTATCCTGAGATGGCGCTGCTCTCAAGCACCACAGCAAGCAGTGTCATAATGCATGTGAAATCCATTTTCACCAGACATGGAATTCCCAGGATTGCCGTTAGCGACAATGGTCCGTGCTTCAACTGTAAGGAGTGGCAACAGTTTGCAGCACATTATGACTTTCAGCACATCACATCCAGTCCTTTGTATGCTCAGTCAAATGGTAAGGCAGAGAAAGGTGTTCAAGTTCTCAAGCAGCTACTGAAGAAAGCGACAGAAAGCAAGTCTGATCCTTATCTCGCCCTGCTGAGCTACCGAGCCTCACCTTTAGACTGTGGTTCTTCACCTGCTGAACTACTAATGGGTCGTAAGTTACGCACCACGCTACCCTGCTGTGCAAAAAACAGCAAAGTGAGGAACTAAGGCAGAGACTTCAACTGTTAAAGCTGAAACAGAAATCATACTATGACAAGTCATCCAAAACTCTAAAACCATTGACAAAGGATGATGTTGTCAGGATTGAGGATCCAGATGCATGGAACAGGAAAGCTACAGTTCTTGAGGAAGTAGGACCAAGGTCATACACTGTTAGAACTGAGGAAGGACAGATTCTCAGGAGGAACCGCCGTTCCCTCCTAAAAACACAAGAGACTATTCAAGAGCAGATTGATGACAATGCCGCAACTGCATCTTGTCATTCACCGCCAGAACAATCTCATGAAGACACATCAGGCTTACCCGTGTTGAGAAGATCCACACGTGAAGTAAAAGAGCCTGATAGACTTAATCTTTGAGTACAATGTAAAGTTTTGAAAATGTGTTGACTGTTTTGAAAATGTTTATGTTTATAGAGCACTAACAAAAGTGTTACTGATATTATCTTTACTGTTTTCTTGAAAGTTGATTGATATTGATTTTGTTAAACCTCAAAGAAAGGGGGATGTAGTGATCAATAGCATGTCATTCTATAGTGGACACTAGGTGGAGCTGTGTAGAGCTGTATATAGCTGTATGTTTAAGACTACATTACCCATGAGGCACTAGGCTACCCAGGGGGCAACCGTCAAGATGGCAGCCTGCACACAGGAACACACATGGAAGCCTCTACAGATACTGTACCTAGAGAACGTGTACTGAATAAATAACTAGCTAGAAGCTAGCTGTGTTCATAATAAGAATGTCTAGTTATTAATGAACATAACAAACACCTCCTTAGTGAAGCGAAGACATTGCACACACTATTCCTCGCTGAGGTTGGGGTAGGTGTATTGCTCCCTGAAGACCCTGGGTGGACATGGCCTCCTGCTGAGAGCCCTTCTCTCTCTCCTCCTCCCTCTTCGAGCAGCTTGTCCTACTCTGTGTCACCTCTGCTCATTCTCCCTGTCATGCTGCAGGCCAAGGGGGATACAAACTTGTGCACCCATGTCTGGGAGTAATTGGTCTGAGCAGCAGACATGAAATAACCTGCCACACCACTCCCTGGAAGCTTCAGTAACATCAAATAAGATTAAAAAAAACACCAAATACTTCTACAAACAACCAAGAGCCAGTAGAATTCAATCAGCAACAGGCCTGAAAGCAGGTGATGATCCCTTTAAATAGCACTGGTGGGGGTCCTTCCTGCTGCTGAAACCATGTTCAGCTGTGTGTGTTTGAGAGGGTGTTAGCTGGAGTGCTGAGGTCAAAAATGGCAGGGCTGGCATCAAATCAGCGTTGCACACTGATTGACGTCATGATCTGCATACTCTGCACACTTCCGGCACACGCTCCCAGCACCCGCGCTAACGACCTACCCAAAATGGCGTCCTGTGTGGCCTGCACCAGAAATGTGTGCGCACCTCAGAAGTCATTTTGGACCTGAATAGGCACCCGTAGTGCTGAAAGACCGGGCACTACTGAGCCAAATTTAGCAGCAAGTGTCTTAAGACACAGCCCACTAATGCCAGCCTCCTCCTGACTGACATAAATCAACTATACTGCCCAAGAAAATTGTCTTGAGATTTTGAGTTACATCACCAAACCAAAACTTCAAGAAAAAATGTCTGATTGTCCATCTCTTTTCGTCCCAGTCGACCCCATTCAGGCTGTCAGGTCACCTCAGCCAACACACACCTGCAAAATACAAAACCTGTACTCGAAGTCTGCTACCACATTTAATTTGATGGAACCTGATGTTTCAGCTATCTGCATTATGAAGCACTTCCTTCCTGATTATTGACACATTCAAGATCAGTTTCAGTCCTCAACATATTTTTTTTTTAAAAGATGTTATTGATTTAACATTCATTTCACCTTGGAGGAGGAAACAGTATTTCCATTTATCAGATATTGATTTGGGTGCAAAACAGAAGCTTATTAGTAAGCTACTTAATTATGTTTCCCTGGTGAATTTATATTTAACACATGTACAGAAAATATTAAAGGAAACCCTTATTCAGAAGGAGATGACAGTAATATGATGAGAATTTTTATTTGCCAATGAACTTGTGTCCACTGGGTTCTCTAATAGATTGGATCTCCATACTCATTTCCTTTTGCATCCTTTGGCAAGAGAAGAATGCTCTTTTACTGGTTCCCATCGATTGATTAGAATCAGCTTTAGGTACTCCAGGGACAATTGTTGTGCTCACAATGTTCCTCCCTCCATACAACCTCATCTCTGAATCCCAAAAGGAACCCTGACAGAGGTGACTCAGAAAGCCAATGCAGCATAACACTTGAGTAAATAAAGGACACCAATATTGGTCTGTATCAGTTAGCCTTTGCTTTAGTTGGTTGCATATCCAACATTTACAAAAAGCTTTCACAAAGTTCTAAGTGAGGCCCTTCAACTCATAAGTGGCTTGGATGAATAAAGAGATAATGAGTGATGGCTTTCACCTACATTGTTTGGGCGATAAACTGGCGGAACAAATTGCCCACTCATTACAGAACAGCTCGATTTTCCTGATCCAATAGCATCCCACAGCGATTTTAATGCAGTCGCCTGATAAATATATGCTAATAGGGGTCTTGTTGTTCAGAATAGTAATGGCTGCCCTGTAGGATTTCCCACTCTCCCAATCGTCAGGAGCAAGTTTAGTGCTGGTAGCTCGCTGATTTAATTCAAAAAAAGTCCCATCATAAAAATGGCACGGGCCCCACGCTGATTCCTTCAGACGGCGCAGCACACATCCGATCCATGCACTTGATTAAGGCTGTATTCTAAAATTGTCCCACAATATTTCTCTTTTTAATATTGGGCCACATTCATTTTTGATAAGTAAATTATAATAAACTCATACTGAAAGGGTAATTTACTGAATTAACACAGCATAGAAGGAGCCCAAATGGTTCAACAAGCACACCCATCAGATGGTTGAACCATACAAGCCAGCAAGCTATCAACTGGTTTAACGAGCCAGCAAGCTATCAACTGGTTTAACACCTGATTGCTAAATATTGTGTGTGTGTGTGTGTGTGTGTGTGTGTGTGTGGTGGGGTGTCAAGCCTCATGACTACCAGAAATCATGCAACCACACCCAACATCTCAGGAAAAGATAGAGGAGAAAGATAGAGGAGAAAACTGGTGAGGAATAAAAAGCAGATTAGATATGATACTGCGATTAAACTTATAAAATAATAATTGCGCATGCTATTGTTGCAGAGAAACTGTAGGATAGAGAAAAGAATCCACTCAGCTGAAGCGCAACCCCTCTTATCTCTGATCGATTTGTCTCTCGTTGTGAGCGTGGATACATTTAAACATTTGGCAGTGAAAACAAAAAGACTTTCTGACACGCTCTGCTCACCTGCACTGGACCTGCCAGCAGTAGCTAACCTTGTTGCAACATTGCTGGTAGCCTTGCCTGATGATAGACAAGGCATGAATGTGAAGGTGCCCCCTAAGGAAGAAAAAAACACCACTAGCCTGTCCAATCAGAGAATAATTGTATCTACAATCTCAGCTACATTTACCTGCCTATGAATAGCATATGACTAAACAAAACATAAATTTCAGTTACAATTTCATATCAAACATGAATGGATTGAATGAAAAAGCAATTTGAAAAGCATTCTGGAAGCAAAACTGCATCAACTTTGTAGGTGAACCAGTGTTCGAGTGGCCTTTTTTGTTGTTTTTGAAACGTTCCTTGTTGCATAAGATACATTCTTGATTTTTTTTTTAATAAAATACATTTTTGTTTGCCTTACTTGGCAGCAACTAATTTCCATGTTGTTTTACTAGGAGGATAAGCGCTTCTTAGGGGAGTGTAGGGAAAGAAGATACAGAATTTTAAGGCGAAAATTCCAACAATAACAATTGTGAGACAGTTATTTAAGACTAGCATCTGTAGGGGGTTTCTCTTGCTTGCTCTGGTCTCCTGCCAGGCTTCTTGCAATAATTACCCATGAGTGGTTCGACCTACTCGCCCCTATGGTTCTAGACCTTGGACTTAGGTACAGGGAGCTGTAGTGCAGAGAAAAACTCAATAGACCAGGTCGAATAGCACGAAATGGATGCCTTTATTGAACAGTTTGCAGCATTATAAAATACATGTCATATGCACTGATTAAAGCAACTACAAGCATGCACACATCTATAAACTTAACTCTATAGAAATGGGGAACACACGGCACATCGTGAAAGGGGTAACACATTACAATTACCCTTAACCCCCTCCCCTAAACCTAACTAAGTTTCGATTTGAGGGACTCGGGATTATGCTCACCACTTTAAGAATTGCGAAAAAGGATTTGCAGCCTTTCGACACAGCTTTCCGTCGTCACGTGGCTTTGGAAGCTTCTGGCGCAGCTTGTTTTCCTCTTCGTTCTCCTGCGATGGAGGCAGCCGATACAGCCTTGGTGAGCGCTCACCACGGATGGATCCGTTACTGATGTGATGTTGAAGAACTGGAGTACCCGGGCCCTTGAGTGTCTTCTTCTCCAGCCTGGGTCGTCAATGATCTCCCGACAAAAGTACCCGGGCCTCCCTCGTCGTCTTCCTGTCGTGGCCGGGCCTTGCCTGGCCGAGCTGGCTTCCAAGCCGAATTCTTCTCGTTGTCTTCTCGTCGTGGCCGGGCCTTGTCGGGCCGAGCCTCCCAAAGTCGCGGAACACACGGCTGAACACCCCGCTGGACACCGTTTACCGAACCACGAACTGAACACGTTCCGAACCGAAGCCCCCGAACCGAAGAAGTACCGATCGACTTTACTCAATCCACAGTTCTACCTTTTTGGAACATTCTTATCTCCCGCCAAATCATAGTCCTGTCTTTGTAATAATTTTGGCGGGCAGAACTCTCTGCAGGGGTGTTTTGCCTTCATAACGGGAGTTGGTGATAGCTTAACTGGCCTTCCTGGGCCGATAATGTCTTTGCTTTGTTACCGTAACTTGGTTTGTATATTGATCGGTCTGGAGATTGCCCTGGATGGCTGTTAAACGGCTTCTCTTTGTACAGTGTAATGGGTTAAAGTGTTCGTTCAATTGTCTGCCCATTTCTTGATGGGTCTCATCCTGCCACCCAAATCTGTCCTGTACTTATAATCTAATCAATATGTATGCTCAGTTCCATGAGTTTCGGCTTCCCAAAACTGGTTTTCGCGGGCTTTTAATGCCCTCAATCCACAAGCCTGTCTGGCTTGCAGTAACAGAAATTCAAATGGTCCCAGAAGCTGGTCTCGAGGTCTGGCAGCCATTTTGTGTGCCCTTTATCAAAGGTTTCTCTGTATAAGCTTCTTTTGGTCAATAAAGCTGTTTTATTAACCCTATTTTCCGACGTGATTATTTAATGAAAATTTCGCGAATCTTACAGTCCCTCCTGTGATACTGATAGCTTGCTTAAAGTATCAATAACCCTTGGTGAGCAAATTTTCCCTGATTCCCCACATCCAAACATTCCTGGTAATTAACTATCTATGACCCCCATGACACATGCAGTTCCCATTTCAGAAAAATTACATTGTGTACAGTTGGACAACCATAGGCAGTACTACCTCAAACTATAACACATTCATCTTTCAGATGTGAAGGGGCCGATACCCCTTACACCACCTGCATACACATTTTATTAATCAAAAATAGAAAACCGATCAACGGTTATAACACAACAGTATTCATACACTTAAATCATATAGTAACCAAAACCAAGAGTGGAGGGATGCTTTATCCTTTAATACATAGCAGCCTAAGCGGGGGTCTCTTCACCCACTCGTACATAGCGTTCTCTCCATTCTCCTGTGTTCTCATGCCTCTGGAGGTGTTTGCCTCTCTTGCAATGCACGAACAGTAAATATATTACAATCAAAACCTGGCACACTACTAGGATGTGGGATGCTATTCTAATCCAGGGCGGGATCTCTATATTAGTGAACAGGTCCCACCATGGTGGGGTGTCTATGTCTAATATGTCTTTCCCTATCTCCAATGTCTTCTGCTCTAGTGTGTAAAAATGCTTCTGTGAGACTATTACGGCTTTTAAAATCTTGGTGAGGTGTTCGGGGAGAGGGGGAATGAAATAACCAAAATGCGCAACGAATCGCTGAAAATCCGTGAAATTCTCTTTTACAGTGAGGTGAACAGTGGAAGGTACAGGAATGGGGACAATTCGCTGTTGTGCCACTTGAACTTCAGCCCTGGGTTTGAAACAGAAACTGCTGTCACTGACCGGACACCACCCGTGCTGTCCGTGGTGGTAGTGAGGTGCTGCAGTGGTAACACAGTATGTTCCACCTCCGATATATGCCACCTGCGGGGGCACATGGTCTTTTGCCATTGCCTCCATGGTGCAAGTTACCGGCTTCGCGCTAACGGCTCTGAACCCGCACTGTGGTTTTAAAAAGGCATTCAAGTGCTGGGGACACAGGATGATGTGTGCTCCCCGGCTTCAACACCCCGAGAGGTCGGTGCCTGTCATCGTACGCTCCCATCTGATGACATAAGGCGGGACCACTGCGTAACGAATGTGCGCACCCCCCTGAATGACTCCAATGTTCTCCACCCTGTATACCGGGGCGGGTTTTGCTGTGGGACCCAACACCGGCATCCTCACCACTATTCCCATGATAGTGTGATTCGAGCGTCCACAGTCCACTGGGACTGGGCACGCCTCTGCAGCTAGTCTGAGCTGGCACGGACTTAATGCGTTCTCAAAAGGGCGGAGCACTTGCAAGTGCTTATTGCTGATCCAGGACGGGACCAAACCTTGTTTTAAATCCTCCAGATTACTGCGGCCCTCGCCCAGTAACCACGCCCCGTATAGCACACAAGCCTCGTTCTGTGCAGCCTGATCGGACGCATTCCGATCCTCCCTAATGAGTGCATTTACCGTTCTAGCGTGTTTCTCCAGCTCAGCGATTATTTCTTTTAAGTGTAGTGTCATGGCCTGGTCCTCATGTAGCTCAGAACCCACTACCTTATTTTCGTTTGTCAGTATGTTCCTTAATTGGGCCTTTAGACCATTAATCTGTGTCTGCAGCTCCACGTTGTCTAGAGCGTTGACAACAGACGTCCCGGTACTAAAAGCAGTGAAGATGTCATTTACAGTACCCCTTCTTTGCCTCTCTACCCGATGCAAAACTTCCTGTGGTGTGGTGTACAATTCGGCTTTGTCGATGTCGGCAAAGTCAAACTCATAAAATTGTCTGAACATCCTGGTTAACAGGACCTGGTACAATTGCTCCATTTCCTTGGGACACCACTCCGGCAATCGTACCTCAGTGAGGTTTAAAATCACTGAGGCCACCGCGTAGTGTACCCCTTGGTACAGCATCTGACCGGTGGGTACCAATACTAAACCGTTCCCGGGTCCCTTTGTGGTGGTGGGGCACCCTTCCTTCTGGGCTAGTGCTACCGGAATCGTGGGCAGGGGCTTGCGTGGGCGGGTGATGAGTTCAGTGGCGTTTACCGGAATCGGGGAGAATGGGACTCCGCACGCCTGGATGCTGACGTCCCACCTCATCCCTTTCCCGGCATCCTGCCACTGCCTCTGGAAAAAGATGGATATGCCTTTGGGGCAAACGCACTTCGAACCCCACATGCAGACATATATCCCTTCATCTGGTTCCCACCACTTGTCCCAACACACACGTAATTGTCCGTGAGTCCCCGTAATTGTCCGATGGGTATTGTTGCCCAGTCGCTCCCACTCGATTGTAGAGTTCTTCATATTCTTTCCCAGCTTTCGAAGCCACCACCATCTACTTAGCGGTACGTTCCCATTACACACCAAACAGATCCTCTTTCCCACGGTAACGCTGACTCTGGGTGCAATGATCCTCACCCGAGGGCACAGTAACGAAGTCTCTTGGTAGGCAAACCCGGATTTGCTGGAGTATTCTGTAGAATTCGACCCCAGCCATCCTGGCCATCTCCCTTGGTGGAAGTAGGTGGCGGTTTCCTCAACCTCTCGCTTCCCCATCCCATCCGTCGCGATGGGGGCTGTGTCCCCGGAGCATCCGAACACGACGACGTCCTTGGTGCAGCCTCAGTAGGTCAGCCCGCACCCGATCGCCGCGAGCACCACGAGAATCCTCTCCATTGTATTCCTGGTTTCTGTAACCGATAAGATGATGTAGCCAGGCTCCCAATAGGCACTGGCCTAATTAAACAGACGCTCGGGTCCCTTGACCCCGCTTCCAAACAAACACACATACTGGGCAGACTTCGAAAACTACCGTTTAAAACATCCCCATCATCTTAAACTTTACATGCCTTAAACTAACATTAAAATTACTTAACTTAACTTATCATTACCTAAACTTAACATACCTAAACTTATGTACAGCGCCGCCCTCCTTCGGGCGGCCTACCTAATTCCTGTGAGGGCTGCAGCGTGCCGCTCCCTGTGGCGAGGCTGCACTGACCTTCGGCTTTGATCCCCCGCAGCCTGTCGCTGCTGAACGGGAATCGTGTCTTTCCTGGGCTTCCCTGGATCGATGTTGGGGGAAGTGAGGAGAATCTGGCCAAGGCTTTCTGGGCTGAGGCGTCCGAGCCGACCTGCGAGGGGGCACCTTGGGCGAGGCTCCCAGGGCTAACGGACCGGGGGTCGGGACCTCCACTGTCGCAGCCTGTGGTCCCACCACAGCTGCCGGCTCCGGCTCCCTTCCCTCAGGCTCCGCCCCCCTGTGGCTGGGATCCGTGGCATCTGACTCCACCCCACCTGTCCCCACAGGTGGTGAGTCTCCGCCCCCAATCCCTACCTCCCCTATGCTCAAGTTGGGGGCGGGACCTCGTCCTCCGGCTCCTCCTCCTCCATGATCGGGTCAGGGGCGGGGTCGAGCTGTTCGGGCTCTCCCTCGTCCGAATCCCAAACTAACGGGGAGACCTCCCACTCTGATGGGATGACTCCTCCCCTCACGCAGGCTACAGTTCCAGCCTGTGTGGTCTGTGACCCTGTCTCAGGCTGAGGATTTCTGTCCTCAGACCTGGCCCCTGTTGTTGGCCCTCATGCACCCGGCTTAAACAGTTTACACTGGTTAATGTGAAACCATTTAGTACGTCGGGGCACCTTCACTGCGTACACCATGGGGCTGGCCTTGTCTACAATGCTGTAGGGCCCCATGTACAGTGGTTCTAGATTCCCTACTCGGGCATAGTTCCTAACCATGACCTGGTCTCCGACTTCCCACTCTTGCTTCTTACGGGGTTCCAGCAACAGTCGATTGCCCTGATGCTGTCTCCCATGTTCCCAGCCGCTTGCTCATAAACCTGTTTCAGGCGCTCCAAAAGGGTTTGGACGAACTTGTCCCGATTCACCTCTTGGAGCTGGCCCTCAGTGAGCACCGGGGCTAGTACATGGGTGGGTGTTCGCATGATCCTCCCCGTCATTAACTCGTGCGGGGAGTGCCCCGTACTTTTGGACTGGCTGGCCCGGATCCCCATGAGGACTAGAGGCAGGATCTCCACCCACTTCTGGGGCGAGCCCATTGCCTCTTTCCTCAGCTTTTCCTTGAGGGTCCAGTTCATGCGTTCAACAATCCCGGATGACTGGGGATTGTGCGCTACGTGCCACTTCCCTTCAATGCCCAAGAGCATGAGGGTGTTCTGCATCACTTGGCCGGTGAAATGACTCCCTTGGTCGGACTCAACAAACCGGGGGAGCCCCCACCGTGAGAACACTTCCCGGACCAAGATCTTGGCAGTACCCAGCGCCGTAGCTGTTCTACACGGGAAGGCTTCTACCCACTTGGTAAACACATCCACCAGGACAAGGCAGTACTTATAGCCTCCCTGGGCGGTGGACAGGGGCCCTATGTAGTTGACCTGTATCGACTGCCATGGTCCCTCTACCCTCCTGATGTGCCCCATGGGCACCTTCCTTTTCTGGGGGTCTGGGTTGTTTGCAGCGCACACAAGACAGCTTGCACAGAACTCGCGGATATCGTCTCGAAGTCCCGGCCACCATCCCGCCTGCTGTACCCGTTGCCAGGTAACCTCAGGCCCGGGGTGTCCTGCCCCTGGACCCTCATGGGCCAGTTGAAGGAATTCCCTCCAGTGCTGCTGCGGCACAACCCACTGTTCCTCCCGGAACAACATGCCTTCCTTGACGGAGAGGGCTGTCATACTGTACGGACCCTCCACCTGCTTGCCCTCAGCAATAGCATTGAGGACTGTTTTCAGGGCGGGATCCAGGGTTTGGACGGTCTTTAGGTCTAGGGGCGGTGTCACCCCTGTGTTCCCTGGAGTCTCCTCCCTGCCTCGGATCGTGCCACGGGTCCGGGTCCATAGGGGTCCCAGAAAATGCCGTTGTGGGCACCCTCCCTGGCTAGCGCATCTGCCTGCTGGTTACCCTGACTGCGGGGTTCTGTGGTGGAATGAGCCTTCACCTTGTGGATGAACACCTCCCCTTCCTCCCCCACTGCTGCCAGGATCTTTTCCAGCAAGGGCTTAACTGTTAAAGGTCGTCCGTCCGCGGAGGTATATCCGCGACGAGACCAAATGGCCAGGTATTCCGTGCACGAATTGCATGTGAACATGCTGTCCGAGCAAATCGTATATGGGGTTGGGAAGATCTCGGGGTGGGTAACCACGTACGCCACCACGGACAGTTCAGCCTGCTGTGCGCTCATAGTGCTGGGGAGCCTAATCGCCAGGGCAATGTTTGCCGCAGGGTCATAAACTCCACACCCTGTGAGCTGTTCGCCAGCAGATACCGTGCTGGAACTGTCTACGTAGATCTCGCGGCCTGTGGGGTGTATCCCGGCCCGTAAACCTATGTTGACCTCCCATACCCCTTCGACGGAACACCGATGGGCTGTTCCGGGATATACCATGTTGGCCGCGAGCTTCGGCTCGCAAAGACCTTTAACCTTGAGATCCATCTGGGAAAGGAGGAGGGTCCAGCGTGCAATCCGAGCGCTGCTTACGGTCCCATCCTTAATCCTTCCATCCAGAAGCATCTTTGTGGGTGTGTGATGGGTGAGGAGAGTGATGGGAGAGGTTCCTGTGAAGATCGCTGATCTGTTCACAGCCCAATGCGTGGCCAGGAGATGCCGTTCGCAATTGGAAAACCTCCTCTCCACATCCGTAAGCACCCTGGAGGAGTAGACCACCGGCCTCAGCTTGCCGTGTCGCTCCTGGAGCAGCACGGCGCTCAGGCTGTCTCCACTGGTGGCTACTTCCAGGAAAAACTCCTCCCCCCATCTATGGCCCCTAGGGCTGGCGCGGTCTGCAGGTCCCTTTTCAACTTCTCGAATGCTGCCTGACAACCCTCGTCCCAAGACCACTCGACTCCCTTGTTAAGAGTCGGAGTAGCGGGGCTGCTGTGGCTGCATAGTCCTCGATGAAGTCTCTGCAGTACCCGGTCAGTCCCAAAAAGGACCTCACACCCGTTACTGTGTTAGGAATTGGCAAATCTTGCACCGATTCCCGCCTAGCCTTATCTATGCCTCTTTCCCCAGCGCGGATGGTCAGACCCAGGAATTTCACCTCCTGCTGGCCGATCCGTGCTTTCTTTGGGTTTACTTTAAAACCCTTCCTTTCCAGTAGCTCCAATAATTCAGCTAATAGTGGGCCGTGCTCCTCCCTTGAATCCGTGAACAGGAGCAAGTCGTCCACATACTGCACTATCTGATTGGGCTGGCTAAATTCCTTTAAACTTCCTGCCATGCACTGATGGAAAATGCTGGGGCTGTTGTGGAAACCCTGTGGCAAGCAATTCCAAGTGTACTGTTGCCCTTTAAAAGTAAAGGCAAACTTGTACTGATCCTCCCGCCGCAACGGAATGGACCAAAAACCGTTCAAGATATCCAGCACTGTGAACGTGGTCGCGGATGCTGGAATACTCCCTATTAGGTCGGCAACTGCTGCTACCGTGGGCGCGCAGGCTGGGATGTTACTGTTGAGGACTCTGTAGTCCACCGTGGCCCTCCATAAATTGTCCGGCTTCCTTACCGGCCATAATGGGGAGTTCACATGAGAGGCTATCGGCCTCAACACGCCCTGCTGCACCAATGAAGATATTGCTGTCTCCATGTTGGGTTCTGCTTCCTTGGGGAAGTTATACTGCTTTTGGGGTTGGATCATGGGGTCCCCGTCTACGCTGACCTCAAACCCGGTGACCCTCCCACAGTCGTGCTTGTGGGTGGCAAATGCGGTCAGATTGTCCGACACAAACGCTTACAAGTCCGTTGGGACGTCCGCAACCATAAGCTCGAGGTCGTAACCTCCTGACGGCTTCATGGTGCACAGGGTCCCCTTTCCTCCCTTCCCTGGGATCACGACTACCTTGCCTAACCCATTCTCGGCTCCCCAGAGACAGTGATTTCTAAGGTCCACGAGGATCCCGTGTTCCACCAAGAAATCAGACCCGAGGATGCCTTTACCACCCCCCTCGTTCCACTTCATCAGGATACACGTCCATGTGGTGTGGAGTGCTCCCAAATGAATGGAGAGTGGGATGGAGAACGCGCCAGCCTGTTCTTTGCCTGTGAAACCCACTAATGAGAATGGAGCCTGGGTAGACAGAGGTGAGGCAAAAGGTTTAGCTGTGTGGATCACGGTACATGATGCCCCCGTATCCAACAGGTAACTACCTTTTTCCTTCTCTACCTCCATCTCCACAAGGGGTCTTCTCCACGCGTCATATCAGAGCGGACACAGGTAGACGGGCTGCGCGGGCTTTAGTCATTGGGGCACTGCGGTTGGGGCTGGGGGAGCAACAGGGCCGTTGGCGACTGCCACCTTCCCCTGCGAGGTCATTAGAGACCGCATTGCCTCTAAAACTGACTCGATCGCAGCGGGATGGATCGACACGTCGGCTCCTTTCTCCCGGATGGGCGTTTGGGCTGGGGCTGAGGGAGCTTTTCCCTTTAAATCCTTCCAGGGATTTTTACAGTCCCGGTGCCAGTGACCTTCCTTCCCACACCCGTAACAACTATTCTTGGCTTGGGGAGGGCGATTCCCCTCCTGATGCCACTCTTTTTTAACAGGAGCTGCAGGCCTCACCTCATGCACCATTCCCTTCGGGGGAGGCACTTCCCTACTCCTGCTGTTCCTGTAACCTATCGTGAGCTGATCAAGTACTAACTCCTCCGTGGAGCGGGGGTTATTGGGGTCAAACCATGTTTTGGCCTGCTCCCTCACCTGTGGCAAGCAATTGGTGACCAGGCACCGGAGCCAATGAGCCCTTTGACCAGCGTCCAGCCTGCCCCGGGCCGGCCCGCCCGGGCAGCTGCGCCGATACACCGGCCACAACCTTCCGGCGAAAACCCGTGCGGGCTCTCCCTCTAGCTGTACCGTCCTACCCAATCGGAGGAACGGACTTCCGTCATCTTCCCCCATAATCTCCAGGACCTCGTCCCGTAAATCCTCATACTCCCTGTGCCCTCTCTTGCTATCGTCAGAGAGACACTGGAGGATCGAGCTGTCCAGGGAGAACAGCAGCATTCTGGACTGCTCTCTCCCGTCGCAGTCATTAACTGCTGCGGTCTGCTCCACGTCCCTAAAATGGACGGAGGGATCTCCTGACTCGGAGAGTTTTGGGATGTGGCTTATCACTGCCCTTAGCTGTTGTGCGCTGTGGGGCATTACGATCTGATTCATGAGGGGTCCGTCATCGCCATTCTCGTTGTCCAGACCGAGCCTCCGGTGTCAAGCAGGACACATCGGTGCCGGCTTCGACCCTACTACCTGGGGTTGCTCTACCTCAGGAATCTCTTCGACTAACTCCACCATTTCCTCCCCCGCAACCCAAGACTCATCATAGCTGGGAGGTGCCGAGGGCTCGGTGGTTGGTACCCCAACTGCCTCTCGCGGAATCGGTCTTTTGGATTCCCTGGCTAACTGTAGATGGCTCGCTGGTGCGTTTATGAGACACACCCAGCCGTTTGCCTTCGCTAGGGCCATTCTCAGGTCCTCTAGCTCCCTTTGGCAAGCGCTATGGTCGGCGTTCTCAGACCTATCCTCAATGGCCATCTTGTACGCTGCTCTAGCTCCCAGAATACTCTCCTCCTGTGCCTTTACCTGCTGAGCTAGGCGGACACACCTGTCTCTTATTCTTCCTTCACTGGACTTGGCCTCAGTGACCTGACACTCCAAGTAATCTATCTTGGCCTCATGGCGATTGGTTACGGAGTGGCGTTCCTGATTCAGCGCGTTGAGCGATGCAATCAGTCTCTTTCCTCCCGCAACCTTTTCCTCTACTTCTGCTAGTAATCCTTTGATCTGGGCCATCTGTGCTACAACGACTTGGTCCAAAAGCTGGACTTGCTTCTTGTAGCACATCAGCCAGACCGCTTTTTCTAAAGATCTTTTGTGCTCTTTGCTTTCTGTCCACTTGATGGCTGCGTCTAGCGGGTGCCTATCTCTTAATAGGTCAGATATCCACTGTTCTGTAAGGTTTACCTTCCCAAAAACATAATCCACTATTCTCTCATCCATCACATTTCGTTTATTCAGACCTTGATCTAAAACACTACATTCCTGCTGCCAAGGTCCTGCTGCGGTCGCCATCTCTGTAGGGGGTTTCTCTTGCTTGCTCTGGTCTCCTGCCAGGCTTCTTGCAATAATTACCCGTGAGTGGTTCGACCCACTTGCCCCTACGGTTCTAGACCTTGGACTTAGGTGCAGGGAGCTGTAGTGCAGAGAAAAACTCAATAGACCAGGTCGAATAGCACGAAATGGATGCCTTTATTGAACAGTTTGCAGCATTATAAAATATATGTCATATGCACAGATTCAAGCAACTACAAGCATGCACACATCTATAAACTTAACTCTATAGAAATGGGGAACACACGGCACATCGTGAAAGGGGTAACACATTACAATTACCCTTAACCCCCTCCCCTAAACCTAACTAAGCTTCGATTTGAGGGACTCGGGATTATGCTCACCACTTTAAGAATTGCGAAAAAGGCTTTGCAGCCTTTCGACACAGCTTTCTGTCGTCACGTGGGTTTGGAAGCTTCTGGCGCAGCTTGTTTTCCTCTTGGTTCTCCTGCGATGGAGGCAGCCGATACAGCCTTGGTGAGCACTCGCCACGGATGGATCCATTACCAATGTGATGTTGAAGAACTAGAGTACCCGGGCCCTTGAGTGTCTTCTTCTCCGGCCTGGGTCGTCGATGATCTCCCGACAAAAGTACCCGGGCCTCCCTCGTCGTCTTCCCGTCATGGCCGGGCCTTGCCTGGCCGAGCTGGCTTCCAAGCCGAATTCTTCTCGTCGTCTTCTCGTCGTGGCTGGGCCTTGTCGGGCCGAGCCTCCCAAAGTCACGGAACACACGGCTGAACACCCCGCTGGACACCATTTACCGAACCACGAACTGAACACGTTCCGATCCGAAGCCCCCGAACCGAAGAAGTACCGATCGACTTTACTCAATCCACAGTTCTACCTTTTTGGAACATTCTTATCTCCCGCCAAATCATAGTCCTGTCTTTGTAATAATTTTGGCGGGCAGAACTCTCTGCAGGGGTGTTTTGTCTTCATAACGGGAGTCGGTGATAGCTGAACTGGCCTTCCTGGGCCGATAATGTCTTTGCTTTGTTACCGTAACTTGGTTTGTATATTGATCGGTCTGGAGATTGCCCTGGATGGCTGTTAAATGGCTTCTCTTTGTACAGTGTAATGGGTTAAAGCGTTCGTTCAATTGTCCACCCATTTCTTGATGGGTCTCATCCTGCCACCCAAATCTGTCCTGTACTTATAATCTAATCAATATGTATGCTCAGTTCCATGAGTTTCGGTTTCCCGAAACTGGTTTTCGCGGGCTTTTAATGCCCTCAATCCACAAGCCTGTCTGGCTTGCAGTAACAGAAATTCAAATGGTCCCAGAAGCTGGTCACGAGGTCTGGCAGCCATTTTGTGTGCCCTTTATCAAAGGTTTCTCTGTATAAGCTTCTTTTGGTCAATAAAGCTGTTTTATTAACCCTATTTTCCTACGTGATTATTTAATGAAAATTTCGTGAATCTTACATATAGTACTGATATTTTTAATCCCCAAATCTTTAACCTATCTGCTTCAATCTATAATATCTTAGCTCCACAACTTGCCAAGAAACAGTTGACTATTTTTGAAACCTCAAAGCACAGCCTGCCCTGAACATAGGACCCTCATTAGTTATACTGTACACAGGAAACCACATATGTGATCACTGGTACTTGGCAAAACATTACTCATTGCAATGAGCATTGTCACAGAAAATGTGTCGAAAGCACAGTAGTCACTATGAAAATAATTCAGAAATTGAAAATGGTGGCACAAGAATAACAAGAACGAATATGATTAATGACATATCTAAAAAAAATTGCTTTTCTAAATAATCATTGCATTGCTCTGTGGCAGATTTCTCTCCTATGACTGCAGGGGCCATGATCAGAATTGACCCACTGTTTCCAATGGGTGCTTTTCTTCCAGAGATAAAATTGATGTCACTGGAATCATATTAGCTCAGATGTAATTGATTCATCTTTACCCTTACAGGCAGCAGTTCCTGCAATCTAAATTTTCACCTACAAGGAAGGAAGCATTAAATTGTGCATAATGACAAAGAAAGCATTCTAGCAAAAGCAATAACCTCCCAGTGGGAGATTTATCAGAAACAACCCATATGAGGGTACTGATGACAATGGTTTATCGGTGCTACTTCTTGATTGTGTAGACTAATTGATGAGATAAAAGTTATTGGACACAAATTTTATTGTGTTGCTGAATATTTATACCTGGCATGGAACAGTCAATTCCACAAAAGTCATTATATGATAAGTCAGCAGAAATTGGGAAACAGAATTATTTTAAGCTGTGTATTCATATCAATCTATACTTGTCATTTTTGCCCAAGGTAGGATTTAAGTATGATCTCATCCTATTTTGTAATTTTATCATCTTACAATTATTTTAAGGGAAAAAGTATTAAAATAAATATCAGTGCAATACTCAGGCCTAGAAATTCGGTGGGCTGCGCCACCAGTTAGCGCCTAAAGAGGGCAATCAGTGGCTTTAGCGCCACTGGCCACGCCTCCCGCGATATTTAGCTGGGGCGCTAATGGCGGCGTTAGCCTGTTGCGCTGCGCCACCACCGATGACGTCATCGGTGTGCGCAGTGCCCCGCTACCGCCCCGATCTCGATATTCGGTAGCGCCCACCTCTGTAGCGCCATTCGCAAATCGCGCCCGGTTCACGGAGCCTACCTGTGGCGGCAGTGGTGCAAATTAAGGTGGAGGTGCAGGGCGGCCGTTTTTTTCGACGGCCGCCTGCCAGCACCTCCGTCCCCGGCCTCCTGATCTCCCCCCGCGGCAGTGCCGGCTGTTTTCCGAGAGCCCGGCACTTCTCCTCGGTGCCGGGCTCTTTTGCCGGCACTCGCAATCTCCGATCGCGCTGGTGCAGGCCCCTCCCCCTTAAGAATTGGAGGAAGGCCTGCAGTACCGCAGTGCGCCATGCCGCAGCGTTTGGCGCTGCGGCACGTTGCACTGCGATATTCAGTTTCAATGCCCTAAGAGGGACGCAGAGCGCCTCGAGCCTCGCCCCGTGTCCCTCTAGGGGCGCTCAAGCTGAATTTCCGGCGGTCGCAACTGCTCCGATCACTGTGCTAATTCCGGTGCCCAGGTGAGCTTGGCGCCCCGTTTGCGGCTCCACCGAATTTCTCCCCCTCAGAGTTGTACCGAATCATACAGGTCGGAAAGGCACCAGGATCAGTCACTGGTCTGGACTGAGTCAACTCATCTCAGATGCAACCGCGGTAGGGGCACTGCAATTGGTCTCCGTACCAAACATAGTGAAGGGAAAAGTCAGCTAACTCAGTACAGACTGCAGCATCATTATTAACTAGTTGTTTTTGAATGCACTTACAATACTGTTATATATTAAGTATCACCTTAGCTCAATTGGTATTACTTTTGCCTGTGAGTCAGAAGGTTGTTAGTTTAAGCCCTGCTGTAGGGCTTTACTATTTAATCTAGGCTGACACTTAAGCGCAATACTGAAGGACTGCTGCATTGTCAGAGGTGTCATTTTTTAGATTAAGCATTAAACCAAGCCCCATCTCCCTGTTCAGGTGGACGTATGGCACTGTTTGAAACAGAGTGGAGCATTCGCCTGGCATCCTAACTAACATTCATCCCTCATCCAACATCAACAATACCGATTAACAGGTCACTTACCTCATTTGTTGTTCAGACGACCTTCCTGTGCAACTTTTCTGCTGCATTTCCTACAAAATGACTGCACTTCAGAATTACTTTATTGGCAGTGAATGGCTTTGGAGCATTGAAAAGGCAGAAGATGCTATATAAGTGCAAATTTATTCATTCTTTCTATACCGTGACAAGATCTATTCTTCTATCACATCTTTTTTAGTTATATTCTGCTATGGGACAGTTGCTATTTTGTCCATGGTAAGTAATTTTTGAAATAAAACATGTAGGGTTGAGCCCCACTTTAAAAAGTTTGTAACCTATGTTGTGTTTGGAGGATATGCAATGGAATATAGCAAAATATCCAGTTTATTCTAAATGATAGAAGAATAAGATAATTTACAGATAATGAATTTGTGATTTAAGGACATCATGTAGGCAAATAGGATCTTCAACTGCTTTTTAGTCTACGTTCTATCACTACAATAAACGTGAAATCATTTAGTGTTATAAAATAATTGTTTAATTTTTGCTTGTATTTAATGTGTATTATTGCCATCACCAAGGAAACCTCATTTCTTCGAAATGGTCTTGTAAATTGTCCATCACATCTTACCAGAGAGTACTGATTACCATCTTCAAGATCAATTTGATGACTGCCACCTTGAAAGTCCCTTGTTCAAGAGCACTGCAAAATCTGATGCGTAAGCACTGAAAGTTTCTAGGTTTTAAGTATGAGGATGTGACTCCTAAATCAATATAATTTATACGGTTTTTACATAAACTTTTAAAATAAGGAAGTCACTGATTATGTTACCTCACATGTTTATAAATCTATTCTCAAATATATAGGCGCTAGGATTAATTTGTTCAATGAAGATGTTAACCAGACTTGTTTTGTCAATATTGTTCTGTATTATGTAATTTATGGTCAATCAACATAAGATTACAGATAGCTACCTTTAATGTCCCTTGACGAATTCTCAGCTCATTATATGAAAAAAATTGTTGTATAAAATAGGTCAATTTCATAGTTCTTTCTTTGCAGCTTCCTACACCATGAACATCCCTACCAATTAAATAGAAATTATACAGATGACTCAGTTAACAAGCACCAAGTGCACCTAATGAAGTATTGGATTCCTGTAGGATTGGGATCCATGCTGATTGTAATGTTAGAAAACAGCAACAGGTGCAAAATACTCCCTGTTCAATGTGTTTACCAATGTTCACTACAGAAAGGGTAGGTTAACAAAATAAACATTACTGCTTTATTGATGAGATTTGTCACTTTTAATTTTGACCAAGCATTTCCATCACAAATTCAATGGCAAAAGAAGTACATCCACTTGCAGCTTGTTATCACACCTCTAAAACAATTCTTTGTCCTGTTTCTATCTATACAGTTTCTTACAAAAATCTACACGGTTACAGCTATAAAACATGATTCCCAAATCTTTGTACATGCTCATGGATTTATTTATCAATGGTCTTGCGAAATTGCAGTCATAGTCAATGCAAAAGACAAGCAGACTTAAGTTTGCAGAATGCCTTATCACATGCAATGAATTCACTTTGGACTTAGCGATTGTTATTATGTAATCAAACACAGTGACCATTTTGCAGACAGCGAGATCCCACAAGCAGTCAGTGATAGTCAAGGGATCAATACTGATCAAAGTTGTGGGAAAACTTCCGGTTCTCCTGTAAATGGCACCATGGGAACGTTAATGTCCAGCTTCACTAAAGCAGCATGAAAACAGGAAGGCTAACATTTGTCTTGGCGGTAGCACAAAATTGACGACAGCGAGTCAACAGCCTGTTTACTTCAGCTCCATTTACCTGCCTTAGCTCCACATCCCTTGATTCCCTATCTGACAAAAATCTATCAATCTTAGTCTTGAAAGCTACAGTTATCCCAGTATCCACAGTCTTTTGGGGGAGAGAATTCCAGATTTCTACTACTCTTTGTGTGGAAAAGGTGCTTCCTGATTTCCTTCCTGTAGGGGGTGGCGAGTGTGCCATCAGCTTCGCCCCTGACTGGCTTTTGAGCGGTTCGAATCACTCACACACCCCTGGGTTCTAGACATCGGACTTAGGTACAGGCAGCGATACAGAATTGGAGTAGACAACTGGTTTGGTGCAAGAAAAACTGTATTTTTATTAAAAAGGCACAATAAAAGTTACAACACTGAAAATTACTGGAATAGTTACAGGCTTACAAGGGTACACTTAATTAGGAATGAGGAACACACGGCACATCGAGGGAAAAATCACAGTAATAATCCCCCTACCCTTGTCCCACCCCCAATATCTAACTAAATTGTGCTGTGAGGGGCCAGGGATTATGCTCACCAATAAGGGTTTCTGGACAGGCCGAATCCTGTCGATCAAGCCGGTTGTGGTTTTGGGGTTCACTCTTTGTGTCCTTTGGGGCTCGCCGTCGTCACGTGGACTCAGGGCACGGCGGTGGAGTCGTCTGAGTAAAGTACCCTCTTTTCCTCCGTTAGAGATAGGGAGTAAAGTCTTTGCAGAATGGAAGACTTCGGGTTTTTTTCTTCTGGTGGTGGTCTGGTCGTCAAAGTTTTTGTTGCGGTTGGGGCTCGGTTGGCAGTCTTCCGTGTTGGCTTGGTCGCGGTGGCCTAGATCACTACCTGTGCAGTGGTAATGATCCGAAGGTATGGTTTACCCGGCCCTTTGTTACCGCGGTGCTCATGGTCATCTGCTTCTTTGAGTTTCGAGTATCTCTGTACCCGAGCGTGTGCCTGCTCATCCCCCAATGCTTCTCCACACTGCCCTTCTCTGCCTTTCGTCGGCCCGCCTTCATCTGCTTCTTCTTCTACCCCTGCTTCGGTTGTCAGCTTTGTTACTGCATCTTAGTCTTCGTCTGCTAGCTTGCCTGCTTGCCCTGGTTACCGGTGGGCCTACAATTATACTATTTCGGATGTTCGTTATCTGTGCGCCAAATCAGGGTTATTTCTTTGTCCGATTTTTGGCGGGCTCGTTAAAGTGATTATAGCCGTTCACTTTAACTGCTTTTTGGGTGGTTGCCCCTTTGCTAAGTGCTCTTTAATGTCCTGGTGTTTGTTATTCATAAACGTGAATCGGTGTCTTCTTGGCTCGGTAGCTACTTTAAACTGTAAGCGATTATTTATGCAAAGGTTTGATGGGTTCAAGATTAAGTCTTTCCTGAGTTGATTAAGAATGTGTATTCTGCATTGTCTACTTGTCAGGCTCTCAGAAAAAACAAGTCTTTCACAGGCCCTGGCATGTCAGGGTTTTGAATTGACCTGCTGTTTTTGCAGGGCCCTGCTCTTGCAGGCTTCTGCCACGAGTTCCAGAAGCCATTTTGTTGAGGGTTCCCTTATAACTTCATCCTTCAGGGTCCCTTTATTAATAACATTTTGGGGAATGTTCAAATTTTGAGAACCCTCCATTCCTAAATGGCTCAGCTCTAATTTTAAGATGATGTCCTCTCATTCTTGATTCCCCCATCAAAGGAAATAGTTTCTCTGCATCTACCCTATTGAATCCTTCTAACATTTTAAACACCTTGCCCAGATCTCCTGTCCATCTTCTATACTCAAGCGAATACAAGCCAGGTTTATGCAACCTATCCTCAGAATTTAACCCTCTAAGCCCTGATATCATTTTGGGAATGTCAAACAGGGCCCTTGTAGCATCATGCAGCATCATCTGTACATCACTGTTCATCAAATAGGTTCATATCCTGCACTCTCCTTCACTTACCCAGAAACACAAATGTATCCTGTCTCTACATTTGTGTACCCTCCACTGTGTTTCCCCCCATCCAGATACATGGTTTCATCCAATTATTTTTACCATCAAATAATTTTTCTTGATATATTTTTAATATTCAACATTTAGCCACTTGCCATGGCATGTTTCAGATGGGAAGCTTGCACTAGCTATTATGAGAGGAATATGAACTTTGGGTATGAATGGACATATGGAACATGGTTGGGTGCAAAGTCCATTTTCTACAGGCTGGAAAGTATTTTGTGGAAACCAGAATACACCCATTCAGATAATATACAGTAATGAAGTGGTTAGAATATGGGACTAGCTACCCACACAGAGGTTGGGTGTTCAGATTCCACCATGGCAAGTTGTAAAATTGATTTTTTTTTAAATGACCATGAAAGCGGATTGTATGGGGAACCTGCCCCTACCTGGCCTGGCTAACACTTGACTCCCACAAACAACAATGTGATAATGACCACTTGATCTGTTTTAATGATATTGGTTGAGTGATAAATATTGGCCAGGGCACTGGAGAAAACGTTCCTGCTTTTCTTTGAATAGTGCCATGGGATATTTTACTACCACCAGAGAGGGCAGACGGAGTTAGTTTAACGTCTCTTCCAAAAGACGGCACCTCCAAAAGTGTAGCATTTCCTCAGTACTGGAGTGTCAGCCTAGATTTTATGCTCAAGTCTCTGAAGGTTGTGGGACCTGAACCCACAACCTTCTGACTCAGAGGTGAGGATGTGGTTGACTCTTCCACTGAAGTTGTCTAATAATCAATCACCTATGGCATGGATGTCGCTGTGCAAACCTCACTGAATTTTGTCCCTTCTCTAATTTTAACAGGCTCTCTATATATGGAAAGAGGGCACAGGGAGCAGGGAAGAGAGCAGGAAATCCAGTGAGACAGCAGGACTTATAGAGCTATTGCTCTCTATTACAAGGAATTAATTTTTTTGTTGCCTGAAGGAAATTAATTGCCGGTGAAGACAATGGATCAAGGAGGAATGTGCGGAAAACTGGACCGTCTATCAGATGTAATGCTCTATCATAATTTCCCAAATTCCCTATGAATTATGGCTATGTTGAGCCTGTCCATGTTATACATTTGATTCTTATTTCATTATTATACATTCCCTTTTATTTTAATAAGGAACACTTTTCCAAGAAGCTCTCCAATGCCTCTTCCAAAGAATTCAACAAAAAGAAAGAAAAAACTTACATTTATATAGTGCCTTTCACAATCGCAGGCTATCCCAAAATGCTTTACAGCCAATGAAATACTTTTGAAGTGTCATCACTGTTTTAATATAGGAAACATGGCAGCCAATTTGCACACAGCAAGGTTCCACAACAGTAGTGTGATAATGATCAGGTAATCTGTTTTAGAGATGTTGGTTGAGGGATAAATATTGGCCAGGACACCAGGGAAAGCTCCTCTGCTCTTCTTTGAATAGTACCAAAGATCTTTTACACACAACTCAGTGGAGGGCTTTGATGTAATTTCTTATTTGAATGATGTCACCTACAACAGCACAGCACACCCTCTGTTATACATTGTATTGTCAGCCTAGTTTACGTGTTCAAGGCCTGGAGTGGGGGCTTGAACCCACAACTGCTGACACAAAGGCAAGAGTCCAACCACTGACAACGAGCCTACTTAGAGTTGTGAGGCTGTCCATACGTTAAGGGTGGAGTCCCCGTGGATCTTGGCCTCTTCCCCTTGATGTAAATTAACTGTTTATCTTTAACAACAGTCAAAATTTGCTTTTTATGGTATCTGTTTGCAGCCAATGTTGTTACATTGTTCCTTAATAAATTAAGCTATAGAAGTCTCAATCACAAAAGCTTCTGGTCCAGCTGATTTGCAGAGAGAGCTGAAGATATGGTAAAGCTGACTGGAAGGCTGCTTCCAGTGGGGTCCCGCAGGGCTCAGTTGCTGTTTGTGGTATATATCTCCTCTCCTCTGTACCCACTCTAGTGCAATCACATTTTTCCTGTAATATGATGACCAGAACTGCACGCAGTACTCTAGCTGTGGCCTAACTAGTGTTTTATACAGTTCAAGCATAACCTCCCTGCTCTTGTATTCTATGCCTCGGCTAATAAAGGAAAATATCCCGTTGCTGTTTGTGGTATACATCAATGTTTTAAACTTCAGTGTAGGGGGCATGATTAAGAAGTTTGTAGATGATGCAAAAATTGTCTGTGTGGTTGATAGTGAGGAAGAAAGCTGTAGACTGCAGGAAGATATCAATGGACTGGCCAGGTGGGCAGAAAAGTGACAAATGGAATTCAATCATCTTGAGTATTGTGTGCAGTTTTGGTCACCTTATCTGAGGAAGGATGTTCTTGCCATGGAGGGAGCGCAGCGAAGATTCACCAGGCTGATACCTGGGATGGCAGGAATGACGTATTAGGAGAGAATGGGTCGATTGGGCTTATACTCCCTAGAGTTTAGAAGAATGAGAGAGGATCTCATTGAAACTTATAAAATTCTAATAGGACTAGACAGACTAGATGCAGGAAGGATGTTCCCAATGGCGGGGGAGTCCAGAACCAGGGGTCACATTCTAAGGATAAGGGGTAAGCCATTTAGGACAGAGATGAGGAGGAATTTCTTCACCCAGAGAGTGGTGAACCTGTGGAATTCTCTACCACAGAAGGCAGTAGAGGCCAATTCGTTAAATATATTCAAGAAGGAGTAAGATATATTCCTTAAGGCTAAAGGGATCAAGGGATATGGAGAGAAGGCAGGGACAGGGTACTGAATTTGGATGATCAGCCATGATCTCATTGAATGGTGGAGCAGGCTCGAGGGGCTGAATGGCCTACTCCTGTTCCTATCTTCTACGTTTCTATGTAATCCGGAGAAGTATGAAGTAATGCATTTGGGGAGGGCTAACAAGGCAAGGGTAGGATAATGAGAAGTGTAGAGGAACAGAGGGACCTTGGAGTGCATGTCCACAGATCCCTGAAGATAGCAGGACAGGTAGATAAGGTGGTTAAGAAGGTGTACGGGATATTTTCCATTATTAGCCGAGGCATAGAATACAAGAGCAGGGAGGTTATGCTTGAACTGTATAAAACACTAGTTAGGCCACAGCTAGAGTACTGCGTACAGTTCTGGTCATCATATTACAGGAAAGATGTGATTGCACTAGAGAGGGTACAGAGGAGAATTACGAGGATGTTGCTAGGACTGGAAAATTTTAGCTATGAAGAAAGACTGGATAGGCTGGGGTGTTTTCTTTGGAACAGAGGAGGCTGAGGGGAGACTTAATTGAGGTGTATTAAATTATAAGGGGCCTAGATAGAGTGGATTGGAAGGGCATATTTCCCTTAGCAGGGAGGACAAAACCTAGGGGATTTAGATTTAAAGTAATTGGTAGAAGAATTATCGAGGAGTTGAGGAGAATATTTTCACCCAGAGGGTGGTGGGGGTCTGGAACTCAGTGCCTGAAAGGGTGGTAGAGGCAGAAACTCTCATCGCATTTCAAAAGTACTTGGATGTGCACCTGAAGTGCCGTAACCTACAAGGCTACGGACCAAGAGCTGGAAAATGGGATTAGGCTGGATAGCTCTTTTTCTGCTGGCACAGACACAATGGGCCAAATGGCCTCCTTCTGTGCTGTAAATTTCTGAGTCTATGGGTTGGATTTTACTCACCAAGACGCATTGGGGGGCGGGACTGCTGCCTTCCGGGTTTTAGTCCCGCCCTCAGTGATGTCTGATGAACAAATGCTATTTTGCCCTGATTGGCCTTGTTACGCCCACCCTGCGCGCTTCATCTGCCGGTTTTCTTAAAGGCATATGCACTACACTTGCTTTACAGGTGATTTGACAGTGTTTGACAGCATTGAGGTGCTGTCAAACACTGACAATCACTGTCCAAAGGTGAGCCCTTGAACCCAGGCCCTCTAATGACTCTCTCCTTAAACAGATGGCAGCTGCAGCTGAGATTGCAGAAGCCATCTGTCACTTCTCCCAATGAGATGAGCCTACAGAAACACTTCACAGCTTGTCACCTGCAGAAACATCTAACCACATTAAAAATTACTTTCACAACTTTTCCTTAGCTCTGATACTAACCTGTGTCCAATTGTATGCTTCACACCACTTCTGCAGCTGTCATCCGAACACCAACATAACAACAGACCCACAGCATGCCTCACTTACCCTGGTGGGGTTCCCGACGCCAGGAAGCCTGCAACAGCAGTCAAAAAATTGGAAAAAGCCTCTTAGCTGCTGGTTAACTATCTGTAAACAGGCAGTTAAGTGGCTATAATCCTCTTCCCGCCACTAGGAGTCGGGTCCCTGCGCAAACTGGGGACCCGACTCCTGGGAAGATTGGTTGGAGGCGGGTTGGGTGCGGGTTTGGGACCCGCTCCAATTTTGGGGGATTTTTCCAGCAGTCCCGCCTCCAGATCCGCCTCCTCAGGGCTGGTAAAACCCTGCCCTATGATTCTATAGAGTTGCATACATCTTGGTAGCCAATTGCAAAGCAGCAGTTAAAGAGGCATAGGGACAAGTGAACTATTGGCCTCTTGGTCAAATAATCATGTCTGGCATAGAAAGGAACTTAAAGGGGAGAGGGATAAAGTAGATGTATCTAATTTCTATTTTAATGGAGTTTTTTTTAGCTTATCTGAAATTATTGGAAAATGAGAGAGGGGGACACAGATCCCCTTTTGTATTCCCCAACAGCTCCACACTTTCTGTGGTAACTATAACAAAATGCTAGCAATCATTGTTGACTACTTCTAGCAGCACAGTTTCAGCATACTGCAATTTAATGCATACATTTTCTTAAAGCGAAAATTTACATGTAATTGCCTTACACAGCTCATTAGCAGTAAAATATCTATTCACTGGTTTATTGTTGTTCTTTTAGCTATTAATACTGTATAAACTTAGTTGAGGTGGAAGTGATGGTAGAATTCTGCCTCTCATTTTGAAAGTGACCGGAAGAAACCTTCAGAAAGGGATGCTCTTTTAATCACTGCAGGGATAAAGGGCACTGCCTGACACCACTGATTTAGCTATATGACATTTAATCCACTAATCATGCATCATCTTCTCTAATTGTATACTCATAAATGGGAGAACTATTTTCCTTGCTTAAAACTTTTCCCTCCAAGTGCGTGTATATGTGAATACATTAATTCTACATTATATATTGGATGGCCCAGAATTTGCGGTCCCAATGATGGTGAACTGGCAGTGGCCAAGGTCAGTGAATGAATCTTCAAAGGCCATCTCATACCAACTGCACCATCAGCATCACACACTTCTCAATGCACAGCTCCCTCTCCCCCCCACCAATCACTCACCTACCAACGATCTGTACCAAGCATGAGGCACACCTCCCATTCCTAGCTTCACCTCACCCCCATGGCGGAGACGGCACTGGCCATTCTTGGCAGGGGCATGGCTGAGTCCTTGGCCAGTGGCGGGGCTAAAAGGATACAAGCTGCTGGTATCCTCGTATGTTATTCTTCATCTTGCATGCACCTCTTGCTTTCCTGCCCTCCCCTCACCACAACTCCACCCTTGTGCCTTCCTCATTTCACACATCCAAGAAATGTAGCCTGCCCAGCTAGTGGTTGGCCAAGAAGAGGGAGAAGAGAGTGGAGGAGAAGATGAAGAAATGCATCAATCAATTTCACGATCCCAGCCACCAGCTCCTCGAGGTTGTCCTGCAAGGCCACCTGCAATCTCCCCCATTGAAAGTCAGTAGCCTTCCAACAGCCATGCTGCAGCCACTGGGGTAGCACTGCATGACATCAGTAGGATAGGCAAAGGCACACACAAGACAATCACTCAGGAAATGCACAAGGGTGATTCGTTGATTTCTTCTTGTCATATTGGATGGATAGCTGTATTAAGTTGGATTGGAAATTTTGCTTTGTGGTGGCTCTTATTTCATCATTGTGGCCAAGAGGATGCTGTGATGGTCAGTAACAGAGGGAAGGTAAAGTGTGGGACAAATGTTGAAAGGGGAATTGTGGTTGTGGTCACTGGTACCACAGGAGGATGATTCCATTCCAGATATCCCAGCCAGAAAGAGGCTGTCTGGGTTGCATCCTTCCTTCCGCTTCCTCCTCTTCTGCATCTTCCTCTTCTGCTTCTTCCTCTTCCCTCTGTGAGCAAATGCTGGTATTCTGAAATAAAAGCATAAAATGCTAGAAATATTCAGAAGGTCAGGCAACATCTTGACCTGAGACATGAACTCTGTTCCTCGCTCCACAGATGCTGCCTGATCTGCTGAGTATTTTCAGCATTTTCTATTTTCTCAGAGGCCTTCCTTTACCACCCAAGGCCTTGCAAGCATCCAGCAGCACTCACTGCACACTTTTAAAACTTGTAACATGTATTGCACCAAGCCACTACTTCAATAAAACAAAAAAAACTCCAGTCCAAAAGCTTAAAGGCAAACTTACCTGAAAGATGTATGTGTCCGTTTAAGAAGCACTGACAGCGTCTCTGTCGGTCTGCTGCACCCTCGCTTTACAGAGCAAGCTTAGGACCCAGCACTAAACTCATCAAAATGGCGGCCACCGAGTCTCACGCCAGAGGCGGGCTTTAGAGCGGCAGCTGCCATTTTTTTTCAGAATTCCAGCGCAAACGGGTGGTGTTAACTGGCCCAATTTCCCCCCCAATATATTTTATATGGCTTTAGACAGATAGAGTAATGTAAATTAAAGATTGGCTTCAAATTAGCTATGTCTTTCAAAGAGTTTTTTTTTATCTGGGTCACCAAGGAGCAGCTAATATACAAAACTGTCTAGAGATTTCTGTTTTTCCATGGGGTTCATCTGGCCAGGTAGGTTTCTCTCATTTGATGATGTTGCCTATATTCGGTAATTAATTGTGTCAGAAGATTATGTGATGTCTGGGTCAATCCAATTTGAGTTGTTAATGTACACAAGTTTATAGACTTTCAGAAGTGAACTCATACTAAACAGGATTGTACAGTTCACAACTTACCTCCTTGAGCGTTACAAATAATTAATACCTGAATTGTCTGGCCATTGTAAAAAAGTCTGTTTCATCTTCAAGTGAGGCTGCTTGGACATCAAATAAAAGTCCGGGCAACATAGAATCATAGAATGGTTACAGCACAGAAGGAGACCTTTCAGCCCGTCAAGCCCAGGCCGGCTCTCTGCAAGAGCACTTCAGTTAGCCCCACTCCCCAGCCCTTTCCCCGTAGCCCTGCAAATTTTTTTCCTTCAGGTACTTATCCAATTCCCTTTAGAAAGCCATGATTGAATCTGCCTCCACCACACTTTCAGGCAGTGCATTCCAGATTATAACCACTTGCTGCGGAAAAAGTTTTCCTCATGTCACCTTTCGTTCTTCTGCCAATCACCTTAAATCTGCGTCCTCTGGTTTTCGACTCTTCCGCCAATGGGAACAGTTTCTCTCTACTCTGTCTAGACCCCTCATGATTTTGAACACCTCTATCAAATCTCCTCTCAACCTTCTCTGCTCCAAGAAGAAGAACACCGGCTTCTCCAGTCTATCCACATAACCAAATTCCCTCATCCCTGGAACCATTCTCATAAACCTTTTCTGCACCCTCTCTAAAGCCTTCACATCCTTCCTAAAGTGTGGTGCCCAGAATTGGATACAATACTCCCGTTGAGGCCGGACCAGTGTTTTATAAAGGTTCATCATAACCTCCTTGCTTTTGTACTCTATGGGCTCAATTTTGCCAGGCCCGAGGAGGCGGGATTGGAGGCGTGTGAGGTGGTAAAATCTCAAAAAATGGCGGGCGGGCCCGATCCCACGTCCATCCCGCCTCCGAGCAATTTTCCCAAATGTGTGTTCTCTGACCCCGTTTCCATCCCACCTCCAAGAGGCGGGATAGGCCCTTAATGCCCTTAACAACCAGTTAAGTGCCTCTATAATCCCATTTTGAGAGGCCTTTCTGATTTTAACACTTTTCCCATGTCCTGCACGTCTCCTGTGGATCATGCCAGTGAACCCCGGCGGCCTCAAAAGTGGACTGCTTACTAACAGCTGCAGCTCCACCATTAAAAAGGAGTTTTCAGCATTCATCATTTGTAGGTGGCAGAACTTTGTTGTCTCAGGTCTGGGGGAACTTATAGCAGGCATACCCATTGTTGTGGAAGTTTGGAGCCTGACACCCATCTCCAGTGTTACCTCCTGGGAAACCCCTCTCGCCACTTTGACTGAGCGCTTCCTCAACTGAGGCATATACCAGAAGCATGGGAGCCATTTATTTCCTTTCCTCCTGGACATCAGATTCGGACGAAGACCAGCCGTGGCAGCAGCAGAACCATGAACAACAGCACCACCGACATCAGCAGCACCAACAGGAGCACCAAGCTGCTGCTCACCCACTAGGAGCTGCACAGGCCAGAAGGCACCAGCACGCGACCACATTGCTGCTCGGGATGCAAGGGACGCACTCATCTTGGCCAGATTTGCTTAGACTGCACAATCAAACAATTTTGCCTCGCACCTTCTTATCAGACCATCGACAATGGCCAAGAACCTACGGATTCCTATCACTCTGACCACCATACTGACAATTGCTAGTCGCCCTAAGCCCTCAATGTGGAAGTCCCATTAGCGAAATGACATACGCCACAACTGCAACAGTTTGCCATCAGAATTTTTTATGACAATAAGCAACTGATGGCTTTTCAAAATTAAACGCAACATTACACCCAAGTGACTATGGTAGCCAGCCTTACCATGGAGGTAGCCAGCCTTACCATGGAGGTAGCCATCCTTTCCAAGGAGGTTGCCATCCTTTCCATGGCAATGCGTTAATGCGCATAACGCCTCCACAAAGACTCTGCTCATGTTAGTGATGGTCTCCTACATTCGCTCCACACTTGCAGCGACCCTAGAGACAAAACCTGCCAGAGACTCCTGCACCTGTTCCTGGAGTTCCAGCACCGCACTCCTTCTCGATGGACCCGGAGGCACAGGGTCGACATACAGCAGAGCCGAGCTGGGAGCGCCCTCTCCACTGTGACGAGGACTCTCCACTGCTGTCCCTGTCTCCACCATCTGCTGATGCTCACTTGTGAGCTGTGATACACCAGGTGACTACTCTACTCTATGTGCCGAAGGTCCATCCGAGGTGTGTCTGCGTTGGTGCAGGGTGCGCTTAATTCTGCTGATGGAGCGCCCTCAGAGTTCAGAGGTTGCAGCTTCCTCTGAGGTGTCTGGAAGCTCAGGCTCTTCCTCCTGGACAGTGGGGACAGGGGCTCTCGATGGTCCTGTTGGAGAGTAAAGGAACGAGTTAGAGATGTAAGGTAAAGGTTGCATGCACATTGAATTGTGCAGATGATCATAAGTCAATCTATTAGAGCATCAGAATCATTATCAGTCACTCATGCAGATGCCAAACTATTCTGTCACCAGCTTGGGAATTCCGTCCCCCACTTGGGAATTCTCTTCGATCCCAGCAATTCCCAGGGCCGCCTCCTCCGAGGTGGTGAGCTGGGCTACTGAGGGTGGCCCTCCTCCTGTCATGGCTCTTTCCCTCTTATTGTGGACTCTCTTTTCCTGCCATGAGGGACACAAGTGAAGTTTGAGTGAGAATGAAGGAGTGAGTGTAGAGAATCCATAGCATAGATGCTTAGAAGGAGACTGTGATATCCGAGTGGTAAGGTCCGAAACTGAGATAAGAGCGATCTTAAGGAACAAAACCCAACTGTTTGTTACACGGTGTAGCAGAGAAACATCTCTTACAGGCTGCAAGCAAAACACAGTATTTCTAACTGCACGATGCAAGATGGAGGAACCCCTCTGAGTCATACCCATAATGCATTGCCACATTACCATACTAACTGGCGTACCAGGACATTACCTTAAACACTGGTGAATATGATCCCTTAATCTTTGGCTCCATCTGGTGGATAACTTAAACATTACATCCCAGATTACTATATCCCCCCCCTCTTAAGTTTACATTAATTTCTTAACAACATTCTTAAAAAGTCCCATAAGGAAACTCCTTTAATGATAGTCCACACTGAACGAATCTAGCAGATCGTTATCAATCTCTCTGGCAGCTTGCGAGGCCTTGGTGAACGTCTTACAGTCAAGTCCCTGCTTGGTTGTGGTAGAGACGCCTGCTGCTCCTGAGCAGTACTCAGAGTATCTGACTCTGTTACGATGGTTTCCTCTTGACGAAGGGGTCCAGGTGGAACTGGCTCTGTTCGTGGTGGTGGTACCACCGATGCATTTGGATAACTGGGGGCCAACTTGTCCTCCGACATCTCCTCTGGAACCTCCAGTTCAATTTCCCCTTGTCTGGTCAGTATCTGATCCACATGTCTGCGTACTACCTGACCAGTTCCCACCATGACCGTATATGATACTGGACCGGTCATTGAGTCTATGACGCCAGGAATCCATTTTGGACCATAACTGAAATTCCTGGTAATGACCACATCTCCTTCTCCAAAACTGCAGCTCTTTGTCCTTCTGTCATGGTTCTCCTTTTGTTTGATTTGTCGGTTTTCCACCTTCCTTTTTAGGTCTGGGTGAACCAGGTCAAGAGTGGAGCATAGTCGACGTCCTAACAACAGCTCAGCAGGAGAGAGTCCTGTGGTAGATTGAGGTGTTATTCTGTAGCTGAACAGAACTCGTGACACCTTGGTTGCCAAACTCCCTTCCACACTTTTTTTCATCATCTCCTTAAATGTTTGTACGGCTCTCTCCGCAAGTCCATTTGAAGACGGATGATATGGAGCTGAGGTCATGTGCACTATGACATTGTTTCTCATGAACTCTTTTGTTTCTGTACTCACAAAACACGTGGCATTGTCACTTACTATGATCTCCGGTAGCCCTTGATTACTAAAACTCCTACGCAGGCAGTCTATAGTAACAATAGACGAAGCAGAATTTACAGGATAAACATCCATCCATTTGGAATGTGCATCAATGATTATGAGGAACAACTTTCCCATGAATGGACCCACATAATCTACATGTAATCTTCTCCCTGGTTTATCCGGCCACTCCCAGGGGTGGAGAGGAGCCGCTGCTGGTGCCTTCCTGTGTACATGACAAGTGCTGCATGTCTTGACTAGATTTTCTATCTCCTCATCTAGCTTTGGCCACCACAAGTAACTCCTTGTCAAGGCTTTCATACGCAAAACTCCAGGATGACACTGATGTAGTTGTCCTAGGATAGACTGTCGTGCTGGCTATGGAATAATCACTCGTGCTCCCCACAACACGCAACCATCCTGCACACTCAGCTCTGTCTTCCTGACACTGTAAGGTGTGAAATCAGTCCCTTCCGGATGCTGTGGCCAACCCCTCATCACATATTCTTGGACTCTAGACAGTACTGGATCTTTACCGGTCCATGTCCTTACCTGTTCTGCGGTCACAATTGCCGTGTCCGTGTCCTCCAACATCAAAACTCTGTCCTCTGGAGCTGCATGGATAGGTATACCTGGCAGTGGAAGATGGATCAAGGTATCTACGTTCCCATGGTACTTGCCCGCCTTGTAAACGATGACATACTCATATGCCCTCAATGTCACTGCCCACCTCTGGATCCGGGGTGACACCATCTGTGGTACTGCTTTCATTTCATTAAAAAGAGATAGAAGAGGTTTATGATCGGTGCATATGGTGAATTTCCTGCCATATATGTACTTGGGAAACCTCTGTAACCCAAACATTACTGCTAACCCCTCTTTATCTAACTGGGAATACTTTTTTCCGCCGGTGTCAGAGTTCGAGACATAAACCCTATCGGTCGTTGTGTTCCATCTTCCAAGCTGTGTGAAAGAACTGCCCCCAATCCATAAGGTGAAGCATCACAAGAGAGAATTATGTCTTTCTCTGCATTGTAGTGAACCAGCACATCCGAGGACAGCATCAGTTTCTTGGACTGTTCAAATGAAACCCTCTGTTCCTCTTTCCACTGCCACTGTGTCTCCTTGCACAGAAGTTTGTGAAGAGGTGCTAACACAGTTGCCAAGTTTGGTAAAAATCTGTTATAATGGTTTAGCAGTCCCAGGTAAGCTTTTAACTCAGTCACATTGGTAGGAGCTGGGGCCTCCTGCAGTGCTTGTACCTTCTCCTTGATTGGATGGAGCCCGGTGGTGTCCACTCTGTGTCCCAGGAACACGGCCTCATTCCCCAGGAAAGTGCACTTACTCCTCTTGAGCCGTAACTGAGCCTTATCCAATCTTTGTAGTACCTCTCTCAGAGTGCTCAGATGCTCCTGGTCGGTTCTTCCTGTCACCAGAATGTCATCCAGATAGATTGAAACATATGGGATCCCTTGCAGTACACCCTCGATAGTCCTCTGGAAAATAGCTGGACTAAATGAGACACCGAATGGTAAGCGGTTATAGGTAAACAAACCCTTGTGTGTATTTATGGTTACATACTTCTTGGATTCCTCATCTAGTGTAATCTGCAAGTATGCATGACTCATATCCAGCTTTGTGAATTTCTTCCCTCCAGCCAGGTTTGCAAAGAGATCCTCTGTTTTGGGAATAGGATACTGTTCTAGTTTAGACACTCTATTTACTGTCAATTTATAATCTCCGCAGAGTCTTACCGAAATATCCGGTTTTAAAACAGGTACAATGGGAGCTGCCCATTCTGAACATTTCAAGAGTTCCAGAATGTTCTCTCTCAAAAGATGGTCAAGCTCAGCCTCTACCTTCGGTTTCATGGCATACGGCGCAGGTCGTTGTTTAAAAAACCTTGGCAGTGCCTCCTTCTCTACATAAATCTTGGTGTGGAGATGCCGGTGTTGGACTGGGGTGGACAAATGTAAGAAGTCACACAACACCAGGTTATAGTCCAACAGTTTTATTTGAAATCACAAGCTTTCGGAGCGCTGCTCCTTCGTCAGGTGAAGTGGAGAGATGCATAAAGACACATAAGAAAATAAGAAAGAGGAGCAGGAGTAGGCCAATCGTCCCCTCGAGCCTGCTCCGCCATTCAATAAGATCATGGCTGATCTGATCCTAACCGCCAATCTACTATCACAGAACCATCTCCTGAATCTAACAGAATTAGACACATGAAATAGGAGCAGGATCAGGCTACATGGCCCCTGGGCCCGCTCCGCTACCCACAGGGCCATGTCCGATCCGAACCTAGACTCATGTCCAAATTCCTGCCCGCTCCCCGTAACCCTTAATTCCCTTTACTTCTAGGAAACTGTCTATTTCTGTTTTAAATTTGTGTAATGATGTAGCTTCTACAGCTATTTGGGGCAGCATATTCCATGGACCTACCACCCTCTGAGTGAAGTAGTTCCTCCTCATCTCAGTTTTGAAAGAGCAGCCCCTTATTCTAAGACTATGCCCCCTAGTTCTAGTTTCACCCATCATCGGGAACATCCTCCCCGCATCCACCCGATCCAACCCCTTCACAATCTTATATGTTTCAATAAGATCGCCTCTCATTCTTCTGAACTCCAATGAGTAGAGTCCCAATCTACTCAACCTCTCCTCATATGTCAATCCCCTCATCCCCGGGATTAACCGAGTGAACCTTCTTTGTACTGACTCGAGAGCAAGTATGTCTTTTCTTAAGTATGGACACCAAAACTGTATGCAGTATTCCAGGTGCGGTCTCACCAATACCTTGTACAACTGAAGCAATACCTCCCTATTTTTGTATTCTATCCCCCTAGCAATGAAAGCCAACATTCCATTGGCCTTCTTAATCACTTGCTGCACCTGCATACTAACCTTTTGAGTTTTGTGCACCAGGACCCCCAGATCCCTTTGTACTTCAGTACTTTCCAGTTTCTTGCCATTAAGATAATGGGGCAGAAATTTGGGTCGGGGGCTTGCTGTGCGTGCAAGCCCCCAATCTGCACTTACCCGACGCGCCTGCCATTCACCTACAGGGACGCCTGGAATTCCTTTTTGAAAGAGAAGAATCCCGGGCAGCGTATGACGTCACGCCGCCCAGGAGTGCAGCCAGCGCGAAGCCTGTAGCGCGCTGTGCAACTGAGACACGCCCCTTAAGGTCTCATTGTAATAGGACACGCCCCCAATCTTTCCAAGCAGCTGCAGAGGACTTTGTAGTTACACAGCTGCAGGGAAAGTACGTTATCTGCTAATTTATGAATGTTTTGTGAACTTTTATAAAATTTTAAAAACGTTTAAATGATTTTGATGACTCTTAGATAGTTTTAAAGAGAATTGAAGCTATTTAAGCATTTTTTAAAGCCTTGAAAACATTCTATTAATTCTTTTCAGTTATTTAGCAAGATGCACTAGTTAATTCGCTTGTATCTATCACTACTGGCATAACGCTGACTCCAGCACAAATGCCCTCCCCAGGTCACAGTGCAGAGCCACTTTGGTCCCAGGAGCCAGCAGCTGCGCCAGTCATGCTGCAGGGCAGCGTAGAATTGCCTCAGCAACAACCCTTTCCTCAAGCCGCTGCTGAAGAGCAGGAACAATCTGACAGGGCCCTTGCAAATAGATCTGGAGGGCTCCAGTCACGGGTAGTGAAAAGGCGCAGGAAACGTTAGAGTGTCACCTTCAGCTCACTCCGCCACCTTCAACCCTCAGTCACACAGGCCAGTTGGCAAATGGTTAAATAGTTATATTTTTCACTTTATTTAAATGTTAAATATTTTCTTACATATTTAAATTCAAGTGTTTATTTATGAAGGAAAGGATAGGTAACCTTATTGTTTCAGCAGTACACCCAGTAATCAATGTTGAATGAATTTAAACATTTATTTAACTTCAAAAACTTTTACAACAAATGTTACAAAATTATAAAATAGCTAGTTTGCACTTTGAATGTCTGTATTGCAGTGAGAAAGTAAAAATTACTGTAAAATGTTTACACTTTCTTTTCTAACAGTCACCATTTTGCACATGTTTGAAAATGTTAAAAGAGGTAGTTAGCATCTTAATTTTTGTAATTTCACTAAGAATCAAACACAAATGAGTTAAACCTGTTTACAAAGTGATTTCAAAACTGTTAACGTTAACATTTTTAAATTGCATAAAATAGGTCATTAACATCCTTGAACGAAGAAAGAAAGACAAGTAAAAACGAACTCTTTCCAATAACACTTCCTCACTGTTCCTGTCCATAAATTTTTTTAAAGTTCATAACTGTTACTTAAAATTTACAAGTTATTCACTTTATACATTGAAACTGAATCTGAAAAGTGTTTGATTATGCAATAAAAGGTCACTGTTTCACTTCAATATGTGTCTGCTTCTGTCTTTGCCTTGCAGGGGGAGGGGTAGGTACTGTATTGATTTCTTTGTGGGGTCAATGACGAGACATTTATGAAAGAGAATGTCTTTTTAATCTAAAGTTTGTTCAACTCTGGTTAACAGCCTTACAGGAGACACCATGCTAGAAATCCATCTAAAACGAAACCAAAACTAAACTGCTTGTCTCTGTCACATGCCCTCTGCTGGTCAGGCATAAGTAATCAATCAAGCAAACATGCTCGTAAGGCATCATAATCAAACAGGCAAATACCATCACTATTTGCTGATATCATTACATCTCCCTTTCATGAAACAAAAGTATTTTACTTTTAACTAACAACATGTTTTCTTTGTATTAATCTGCATTTTAACTGTGACACTTAATGAACTTACATTAACATTATCATTATCAAGGTTTTTTAACCTTGCTTTGTGTGTTCACATGAAATATGTAAATACACTAGAACTTGAAGAAAGAATAAGATAACATTACTTCCTTCTATAACAATAGTCCTTAAATTTGCTCAATGAGTCTCTCAGGAGGCTTCACGTGTCTTGAGGATTTTCTGATGGATTGTCCTTGAATCTCAGTTGTTGCCTCAGATGATGGTTTCTCAGCTGTGTGATCAGGTTGTTCAACAGTATCAGTCTCTTGACCTGCTGTGTGATCAGGTTGTTCAACAGTATTAGTCTTTTGACTTGCTGTGGCTGGTCCCATGAGAAGATCTCGACGATTTCTTCTCAGAACAGCACCCTCATCTGTCTGAATGGTGTATGATCTTGGTTGAACTTCACTCAGGACAGTTCCCTTCTGAGTCCATATGTTTGTTTTGTCTTTGAACCTTACTTGGTCACCAGTGTGGAGTTCAGGTAGGTTTTGTGTTCCTCTGTCATAGTAGTACTTTTGCTTTTCTTTCTGATGTTCTTTGAACTTCCTCACTTTCTCCCCCTCTTTTGTTTTCAGGAGGTTCTCCGGGATGGGTAGGTTTGACCTTAGCCGACGTCCCATAAGGAGTTGGGCTGGTGACATACCACACTCGAGCGGCGTTGTGTGGTATACAAGCATGCTCTGGTCGAAGTCAGTTCCACTGTCTTTTGCCTTGTACATCAGTCTTTTCACTGTTTGGACCGATTTTTCCACTAGTCCATTGGACTGTGGATAGTGAGGACTTGACGTTGTGTGGACAAAGTCCCACTCTTTGGCAAAGTGTCGGAAACTTGCATTGTAAAACTGGGGTCCGTTGTCTGTGAAGACCTCGCTTGCCACGCCATGTCTGGAGAATATGGCTTTCATACATGTTATCACAGCATCTGCAGTGGTGGTGCACAGTCTACAAACCTCTGGATACAGGGAGTAATAGTCTGTGACTACAAGATAGTCCTTCCCTTGACATACGAATAGGTCAGCGCCTACCTTCTGGTAAGGTCTGTCTGGCACTGAGTGTGGCTTTAGTGGTTCTACCGGATTGCTTGCTCAATATTTCAGGCATATTGTGCAGTTTGACACTTCATTTCTCACATCTTGATTGATTCGTGGCCAGTACATCATCTCTCGTGCTCTTTTCTTACACTTTTCGATTCCCAGATGTCCTCCATGGATCCTTTTTAGCATCTCTTTTCTCAGACTCTTTGGGATAACTATTTTACTTCCTTTGTAGATGATGTCTTCGACCACTGATAGTTCCGCCCTGCAGTTTCAGTACTCTGCCATGTCAGGTGAGCAGTCTTGCTTCATGTTGGGCCATCCATCCAAGATGCTTTTCCTCAGTCGTCTCATTGTTTCATCTTTGTTTGTCTCAGTCTTTATGAGCTCCATTTTTGCATCTGCTATGGGCAGTGCACTTGTGATCATATCCACGTAGGCGTTCACTTTTTCATCCATTTTGGTGTTTGCGGGCTCACTTGGGTCAACAGCTCTGGACAACGTGTCTGCTGTATACATCAGCTTACCCGGTGTGTACGCAACATTCAGTGTATAGCGTTGCAGCCTGATCATCATTCTTTGTATTCTAAGCGGACAGCTATTTAGTGGCTTTTGGAACAATGCAATCAAGGGCTTATGGTCAGTCTCTACACTGATTGCTTGTCCTGCCACAAACTGGTGAAATCTTTCACAGGCGTATGTGATGCTGAGCAGCTCCTTTCCTATTTGAGCATGTCGCATCTCTGCGTCTGTCATTGAGCGCGATGCATATGCAATAGGTTGCCAGTAGTCATATTTTTGCAGAAGAATGGCACCGAGCCCACTCTGTGATGCATCTGATGATATCTTGATGGGTCTCACTGGGTCATAAAACCTCAGAACTGGTTCCTCTGTGAGCAGTTTCTTTAGATCGCTCCATGACTTCTCATGCTCATGATTCCATTCCCATTCTATGTTCTTTTCAGTTAGTCTTCTCAGTGGCGCCATCTTTTCTGAGAGGTTGGATATAAATTTACCTATGTAGTTGATCATTCCATTAAACCTCTGCACATCCTTTTTGCATTGTGGCTTTGGCATATTCTCAATGGTGGACACCTTTCTGGGATCTGGTCTGATGCCCTCACTGCTAAGGATATCTCCCACGAATGTCAGTTCTGTCACCCTGAGCTGGCATTTCTCTCTATTCAGCTTCAGGTTTGTTTTCCTTGTTGCTTCCAGCACTTTTTTCAGTCTCTCGTCATGCTCAGTTCTCATGTTTCCCCATACTATGATGTCATCCATTGATGTATCAACTCCCTCCAGGTGCTCATAGATCATATGGATAGTTTTGTGATACACTTCAGGAGCTGAGGCAATGCCAAATGGTAACCTTAGGAATCTGTATCTGCCAAATGGACTGTTGCACGTGCACAGTCTTGAACTTGCTTCATCCAGTTTCATCTGCCAAAATCCTGATGATGCATCTAACTTGCTGAAATACTTTGCATTTGCAAACTGTGCCATGATTTCCTCACGTGTAGGAAGCTTGAAGTGCTCTCTCTTTATTGCTCTGTTTAGATCTCTTGGATCCAGGCAAATTCTTAGCTTTCCATTCTTTTTGTCCACTATGACGAGGGAACTCACCCACTCAGTTGGCTCATCTATCTTCTGAATCACGTTCAGGCTTTCCATCCTGTCCAACTCTGCCTTCAGTAATTTTTGAAGAGCAAACGGAACTTTTCTGCATGGATGTATGACCGTTGGCATACTTTTATCTACTCTGATCGTGTGTTCTCCTGGAAGGCAGCCTAGACCCTGAAATAGGTCATTGTACTCTTTCATGAGTTCATCATAGACTGTCTCTCCTTCGCGTTCCACAACGAGGACTCTCTTTACCAGGTTCAGTCTCTCACAGGCTTTTAAACCTAGTATGGCTTGCACATCCTTTGGCACCACGATTAATGCTAGCGTGTGCTCTCTGTCCTTGTGTGTCACTTTGACAATGCATCTTCCTTTCACTGGTATATTAGTACCTGAGTATCCTGTCACTTTCACTTTTATTCCATGTATCTTTGGTCTGGGTCTAATTTTCTTAAAATCAGTCTCTGATATCACATTAACTTGTGCTCCAGTATCCAATTTAAATGGAATATGTATGTCATTCACTTTTAGTGTCAACATCCAGTCTCTTTTTTCTTTTTTGTTTTCAGACACAACATCTACATAGAACTCCTCTATCTCGCTTTCATCTACTGCATGGACCTTGCTTTGTTGCGCTTGGTTCTTACAGCAACGGGCATAATGGTTATTTTTGTTGCAACTATTGCATGTTTTACCATATGCTGGACACTTTTTCAGTGTATGCTGTGTACCGCATCGACTACATGACTTTTGATTGCCCCTTTCATTTTCGTTCGCTGGCCACGCCACTTTTTTCACATTGGCGCTCTTTTTGTTAAATGGTTTGTATCCGTTCATTCTCACTGCATCCACGTTGCAGCTACTGTCACTGAACAGCTCCTTTGCCTGCAACTTCACAGTCTCTGTAGCCCTACACAGTGCTATGGCTTTTCCCAGGTCAAGATCTTGCTCTCTTAGCAGTCTTTCCCTTAGACCATTATCTGGAATACCACACACCAGTCTGTCTTTTATCAGCGAGTCTGTCAGTCCACCAAATTTACATGTTTTGCTTCGGTTTCTCAGTTCAGTCACATACTGATCAATAGTCTCTCCCGTTTTCTGTACACATGTGAAAAATCTGTGCCTCTCAAATGTCACGTTATGTTTAGGTATGCAGTAGGCCTCAAACTGTTCCATTATTTTATCTAGCTTCATATTGTCTCCATCAGCAGCGAATGTTAAGTTATTATACACCTCCAGCGCTTCATCACCCACGACATGTAAGAACACTGACGATTTCTTTTTATCACTTTTCTCGTCAGCTCTGATTGCCACTAAATACAACTCTAAACGTTGTTTGAATCTCCTCCAATTTTCAGCCACATTACCTGTCAACTGAAGCTTCGCCGGTGGGAGTAAACCTTCCATTTTTTCACTTTGTTAGCTATTCTCCAATGGGAAGCAACGATGTTCTCTTTTGGCTTGCTAATATGTGGAGAGCTGATTTAACTTCAGATTTTTCCTCTTTATCTCTTTCAATCACTTCTGACACAATGTATTGATTTCTTTGTGGGTTCAATGACGAGACATTTATGAAAGAGAATGTCTTTTTAATCTAAAGTTTGTTCAACTCTGGTTAACAGCCTTACAGGAGACACCATGCTAGAAATCCATCTAAAACGAAACCAAAACTTAACTGCTTGTCTCTGTCACATGCCCTCTGCTGGTCAGGCATAAGTAATCAATCAGGCAAACATGCTCGTAAGGCATCGTAATTGTTAAGTCTGTGTGTTCCAGTTATATTTAAGGTCAATTCCTGACACAGACTACAAGAATAACTTTTCAATAGGTCTTTACTATTCGGAGGTTAGGGCTGTACCACCCAGCAAATTACTACACAGCACTTATATACCGGTGTGGTCACCACCGGTATTACCGTATACAGCAGCCAGAGAAAGTAGTACATCTCTTAAGGTGGAACAGGTTTAAGTTCTCTTAAGGTGGAACAAGTTACATACACCACAATCCTCCCTTTTTAGCTTAACAGTTATATCCCCATTTAACATAACATAATAACATATATACATATACAACTTCATGTAGAAACAGTTCAAAGGTTCAGTCTCTCAGGAGGCCTCCTGATTCAAGTTGGATAACGCCTTTCAGGGGTCTCTGATTCTTGTTGCTGAGGTGACTCCTCTAGTTAGTCTCTTATGTCTTGGACATCATCATCAGGTACATTCACTGCCGAGGTAGATGCTTCAGGTTCACTAACTTCTTCCACGGTTGTCTCTGTCGTAACCATGGGTTCGACCCTTGTTCTCGATCCTACCAGTTGGTCAGCATGACGCCGTATTACATTTTTACCAACATCTACCGTGTACATCAGGGGTCCTTGTCTGGCCCGAATTGTTCCGGATTGCCATTTCTCGTTTCCATAGTCCCTGGCCAACACTGGTTGTCCTACCTCGAAACTCCGAGTGGTCTTGTTATTTATATGCTGGAACTGTTTGTTTTCAACTTCCCTCCGCACATTTGGTTTTAACAAGTCCAACCTGGACCGCAACCTCCTGTTATAAAACATCATGGCAGGACTTTGGTTTGTCACTGCATGAGCGGCGTTTCGATATGCCAGTAGAAACTTGTCCACCTTATGTTGTAGTGGAATCTGATCTTCGCTCATGGCCTTTATTGCCTTTTTGAATGTTTGTACAAATCTCTCGGCCAACCCATTTGCAGCCGGATGATATGGGGCAGAGGTATAATGTTTCACCCCATTCTTCTTTAAGAATTTTTGGAATTCTTCTGACACGAACTGTGGTCCGTTGTCGGAACATATTTGTTCTGGCAATCCGTTCCTTGCGAATATCGTTCTTAACACCGCAATTGTCTTTTCTGAAGTAGTGGTAGTCATCTTGATCACTTCTGGCCATTTAGAATGTGCGTCCACCGCAATTAGAAACATGGAGTCCATGAATGGACCAGCAAAGTCAATATGTACGCGTTGCCATGGGGCTAAAGGCCATTCCCATGGATGCAGCGGTGCAATCGGAGGTGCATTTTGCACTTTTTGGCACCCTGAGCAGCTTTTCGGCAGCTCCTCTATCTGTTGGTCGATACCCGGCCACCACACATAAGCCCTAGCAAGGCTTTTCATCTTGACTCCCCCCAGATGACCTTCATGCAGTTCCTTTAGAACTCTTTCCCTTAGCTTAGGAGGAATAATCACTCTCATTCCATACATCAATGTTCCTTGACAGACGGACAGCTGGTCTCGTCTTGCCGAGAATGCCGGTAACAGAGAATCACCATGTGCTGGCCATCCCTTCACTGTCACCTCATAGACTCTGGACAGTGTCGGGTCGTTCCTGGTTTCTCTTTCAATACTTGCATTGGTGACTGGTAAACACTCGATGGTGGTCGAGTGAAATAACTCAACAGGGTCAACCTTCGTTGTCTCCTCTTCTTCAGGTAGTGGCAGGTGCGACAGCCCATCAGCATTGCCATGCTGCTTTGTACCTTTGAATTCTATCTGATATTGATGTGCCCCTAGGAAAAGGGACCATCTCTGGAGTCTCTGTGCTGTCATCACCGACACACCCTTCTTAGGGTTAAAAATGGATACCAACGGCTGATGGTCTGTCAGAAGCGTAAACTTTTGGCCCTGCAGGTAATGATTAAACTTCTTTACTCCCCACACAAGGCTGAGAGCCTCCCTATCTATCTGAGCATAGTTGCGCTCAGCGGAGGTCAATGATCTGGATGCGAACGCGACTGGCCTCTCCGTGCCATTTGGCAACTTGTGTGAGAGTACTGCCCCAGTACCATATGGAGAAGCATCACAAGCCAAACGAATAGGCAGTGTTGGGTTGAAGTGAGCCAACACTTCCTCTGAGGTTATCAATTCCTTGCTTTTGCGAAAGGCCTTCTTACAGTCCTCGCTCCACTCCCATGGTACTCCCTTCTGCAAAAGAGCGTTCAGCGGGTGCAGTACCATGGATAAATTTGGCAGAAACTTATGGTAATAGTTAATCAATCCTAGGAACGACCTCAACTGAGATACATTAACCGGAGCAGGAGCCTTCACAACTGCTTTGATCTTGTCAGGAGACTTATGAAGTCCCTCCTGGTCAATGACATGGCCACAGTACGAGATCCGCTTCTGAAAGAACTCACATTTCTGCCGATTAACTCGAAGTCCATATTCTTTCAATCTGATGAGCACCAGTTCCAAATTTGCGAGGTGTTCCTCGTCACCATCTCCTGTAATCAGAATATCGTCCAGGTAACATTGTGTGCCTGGAATTCCCTGTAATACCTGCTCCATGGCCCTCTGCCAAATTGCTGGAGCCGATGCCACTCCAAAAACCGGTCTATTATACCGGTACAAGCCTCTATGCGTGTTGATCGTGAGGTACTGGCGTGACTCTTCCTCAACTTCCATCTGTAAGTACGCCTGCGCCAGGTCTATCTTGGTGAAGTGTTTCCCGCCCGACAATGAAGCGAAGATATCCTCAATCCGCGGAAGCGGATACTGCACCGTGTGAAGCACCGGATTAACAGTGATCTTGAAATCTCCACAGATGCGAACCTTCCCTGGTTCTCCTGGCTTGTTGCTCGAAGGACGTTTCATCACAGGAACAATGGGCGTAGCCCACTCACTCCAGTCTACCTTAGACAGTACTCCTGAACGTTCTAGCGCTTCCAGCTCCGCTTCCACAGCAGGTCGTATCGCATAGGGTACCGGTCTGGCTTTGAAAAATTTTGGTTGTGCATGTTCTTCAATCTTGATGTTTGCCGTAATTCCTCTCAGTGTTCCCAGTCCCTGCTGGAACACTTCTTTAGCATCGTCCAATATTCTGGACAATCGTTTAGGTTTGACATCTGTTTCCCTGGCATCTACCGTTAGTGCTTTTAAGGAATGCCAGTCCATATTCATTTTTCTAATCCACTCCCGTCCCAATAGTGGTGGACCTCCTTCAGGTAGCACATATAAGTCCATTCCTCGGCTTTCTTTGCCCTTGTGGACCACCTTTACCTCTATCTTTCCAATGGGGTATACTCTTTGCCCCGTGTATGTTTTGAATACAATCTCCGTATCCCGTAGGGGAATATGTTGGAATAACCTTTTGAAATCTTTCTTATTCATGACCATCAATGCCGATCCAGTGTCCAATTCCATCTTCACTTGGACTCCTGCTATCTGAAGTGTGACCCAAATTGTCTGGAGGTCTGCTTCCTTACCAACGTTGTGTACTCTTAAGCTACCCAGTTCATTACTGCTGGCGTCTGAATCTGACTTCTGTTCATTCGAACTGTTCTCTGTCACCTTGTGTACCTTTCTGTACTTTCCCTGCGGTGACTTTTTGTTGCTGGTCTTCTCTCCTGACCGGCATACTTTAGCTATGTGACCAAGCCTGCCACATTTTCTGCATTCCTTATTTTTGAACCAGCACTGGTTCTGATCGTGCGTTGTCTTTCCACAACGATAACATTTTACTGTACCCAAGACCATTTGATTTGTGCTGAGTTCCGGTGACCGTAGCTGCATTACCGCCGTGCCTCTCACTGCGGCTTCGTGCGATGCTGCCATAGCGACAGCTTTATCAAGCGTCAGCTCATTCTCCTCAAGCAGTCGCTTTTGTGTCTCTTCTTTTAACAATCCACACACAAATTTATCTCTTAGCGCACCTGTTAGTCCTGTTCCAAACTGACAGTACTTTGCTAGCTTACGCAATTCAATTAAAAATTCAGCATTGCTTTCATCTTTCAGCTGCTTTCTGCTGTAAAATTTAAATCGTTCCGCTAGCATCAGCGGCGTGGGGCTTAAATGATTTTTCAGGACAGTAACAATATCTGCAAAAGTCTTATCCGCCGGTTTCTCTGGTGATAGAAGGTGTTTCAATAGCCCGTATGTCTTCGCACCCATTAAGTTTAATAAGGTTAGTGCTTTCTCCCCATCTGGTATCTTATTTGCTCTACAATAAACTTCTATGCGTTCTACATACGTGGTCCAATCTTCGATGTCGCTATCAAAAGTATTAATGTTCCCATGTTCAGGCATCTTTGCAAATTTTTTTTTTTTTTTCAAAATGGCGGCTTCCCGCGCTTGGCGGACTTTCCCGCGCTCGTCTTCTTCACCCGCTGGCTGCAATGGCGATTGCTGTGCTGCTGCCGGTCTCGCCTCCCCAGTGGTTAACAACTCCCCCGACGCTGCTTCTACTCCACCGCGGTTCCCGTGGGCATTCGCGCTTCCCTGCCGTCGCGCCTCGCAGCCCTTCTTGCAGCCCGGTTATGTGCACCCACTGCATTTGAATTCACCGTGGCTCTCGCGCCTTCAGCTGCCCCAGTCGCTGCGCCTTTCGGCCCGAATGCGGCCCGGCCCTTTTCACCGGCCGCGGTCGATTTCACTGCCCTCTTTCCTCCGTCTTCCCTCCCCTTCGCTACAGCCAACGCGGCCGACTTTCGCTGATTGGCTTACCCACCACCGTGGTAGAAGGAAGATAGCTGTCTGCCGCTGATGGGGGCTTCGAGTTCAGAATTTCTCTTCTTCACTCCGGGTCCTCGATGCCTCCAGCGCGACGTGCTGTTCAGCAGGATGATGAGGGTGGATGCCTCTTCTCAATGCCCGTTCTGAGGATGAAGCTGCCGTGGATGTAAACTGCCGCAGGGTAAGATCGGACTCGTCGCCACTGTTAAGTCTGTGTGTTCCAGTTATATTTAAGGTCAATTACTGACACAGACTACAAGAATAACTTTTCAATAGGTCTTTACTATTCGGAGGTTAGGGCTGTACTACCCAGCAAATTACTACACAGCACTTATATACCGGTGTGGTCACCACCGGTATTACCGTATACAGCAGCCAGAGAAAGTAGTACATCTCTTAAGGTGGAACAGGTTTAAGTTCTCTTAAGGTGGAACAGGTTACATACACCACAATAATCAAACAGGCAAATACCATCACTATTTGCTGATATCATTACAGGTACAGGGCGTAACTACCACGTGAAGGTGTTGGCTACCAGCAGTTCGCGAGCAGCCTTAGATTCGGCGGCACTTGGCTCCTCCCCATGAGGCCTGGCAACATGAACATTGCCATCGCCTTCATCCTCCACTTCAACAGGCAGCTGTTCCTCATTGTTAAGGGTCAGTCCTTCCTGCAGGGCAAGGTTGTGCAAAGCACAACAGGCCAGCTCAATCCTTGCCACTTTCTGGTGAGAGTACTGCAAGGTCCCCCCTGACCTATCCAGGCACCGGAAGCGTGATTTCAGAACTCCTATTGTCCTCTCCACCACTTGACGTGTAGTCACGTGAGCATGGTTGTATCTCTCCTGAGACTGATTATAGGTATTGCGGTAGGGGGTCATCAGCCATTGTTTTAGCGGGTAGCCCTTGTCGCCCAATATCCATGCGGATCCTGTAGGCAATTTGCTGAGAGAATCATACAATTTAGAGTTACGGAGGACGAAGGAGTCATGATTACTTCCCCGGTGTCCTGAATTAACGTTTAGGATCCTCAGGTGTGCATCACATAATATCATTACATTCAATGAATGATACCCCTTCCTGTTAATGAATGTCACAGGTGCATCCTTGGGTGCCTTCAATGAAATATGTGTTCCATCGACGGCCCCAATCACTTTGGGGAATCCAGCAATGCGATGAAATGCTAAGGCCATCTCCTTCTGATGACGAGCGGACAAGTCATACATAATGAAATCAGAAATCCTACGGCAAATGGCTTCTGTGACCTGGTGAATGCAGACCCTCGCAGCATTCTTGGAGATGTTGGTTATGTCACCGGTTCCTGCTTGAAATGGTCCACTTGCAAAGAAGTTCAATGCTGTGGTTACCTTCATGTTCACTGACAAGGCAGTGCGGGTCTTCGAGCGTGGCTCCCAGTCTGCCTTCAACATGTCACATAGTCGTCCAATTGCCTCTTTACTGAAGCGCAGCCGCCTGATACACAACTCCTCGGACAGCATTTCAAATGATCGCCTCTCCCTGTAAACTCTGTGGGGTGGGTAGTTGTTCCTTCTGATCAGGAGACGTTCATGGTTCCTCAATCTTCTACGTTGCTCCCTGGCATTCCTATTTCTTTGAAGCAAATACACAAATAGCATCACGGCAAAATTTCTACAACAGGGCATGTTTCTCGCTCACAGGACTACTCCTCACAAAGACGTACCTGTATGGAGTAAATGGAAATAGTTGTTAGTTATTTTAATAAACTGAGGCCTAGAAATTCAGTTAGGGGCGCCCAGCTGGCTAGCGCCCAAAAGTTAGCGCTGGGCGCGGAGCCATTTGCGACCGTCAGAAATTCGGCTTCTGCGCCCCAAACCGGAACCGGGCGCTATTCCAGGGTGTGCCCGCCTCCGCTTGGGGCGCTGAAACTGAATTTCAGCGCTCTTGGCGCCGCTGCACCAGCCGCTGCGGAGCGGCAGGCTGCGGTACTGCAGGCCTCCTCCTTCTCTTAAGGGGGAGCTGCCTGCAACGGGGAGATCGCCGCTGGAGAGTGCCGGCAAATGAGCCCGGCACCTCGGAGAAGTGCCGGGTTCGCGGAAAGCAGCCGGCAATGCCGCGGGGGGGGGGGGGGTGGAGGAGGCCGGGGAAGGAGGTGCGGGCAGGCGGCCGCCGAAAAAGTGGCCGGCCGCACCTCCACCTTAAAGCGCCCCACTAATGCTAGAGTACGGCCCCGTTTTCTGGTCGCTGTTTGCGGCCGCTGCGGAAGAGGCGGCCGCAACTAAATATGGGGATCGGGCCGGTTTCGGGGCGGAACCGGGGCACTGCGCACACCGATGACGTCATCGGTGCCGGCGCAGCGCTAACGGCTACCGCCGCCAATACCGCTGCGCTGAATATCAGCGCAAACTCCTTTTTGGTGCAGAAGCCCTCTTTAGGCGGTAACTGGCCGCAAAGCTGGCAGCGCCTTAATGAATTTCTAGGCCTGAGTGCCTATAACATCAACTCGGCCTATGCCAGGAAGCATGCTTTAACGGCTTGCAAACACATCCTTCCCACCTGATGAATATCACAGGCCTACATCCTTTTCTAATCATTTACATTTGCAGAAATTCATCATTACATAAATACATTCATCCACGTACTGAAAGGAATACATACATAAATGCACATCCTTAATGGAATATATACAGACATACATACAATCATACATACATACTTACTAAATATTACTGATGACAATTTCATTTTGTAAGCATTTTATTATTTTTAAACAGTAAATTTAACATTTTATAAAAATAAATTCAATGAGGCCTTGCCCACAGCCACAATTGCTCCTTTTAACTACAGTACTGAAAAATCGTTTTAAACAAAAAAAAAATTTAAAACTTACCTCAGCCTTTCTTAAAATAACTTTCCTCCCTTTCCCAAACAGAAATAGAATGACTTTCAGAAGCTCCACGATGACAGACTTCTTCCTCCGCAGCTTCTCGATAGCTTTACTCCTGCTTTTTTCATTTCCAAGTTGTCAGGACTTACCCTCACTGAATACATGAATGAAATCGACGAAGTTCACTGCGCACGCACTGCCTGTGCAGTCACACGCGCTGTGCCTCTGAACCCCTTCGTTCAGAGGACAGGAAATGCCGGTTTTCCCCGCATGCGCTGTGCATGCTGAAAACCGGCATTTCCTCCGGCCAGACGCGTGAGTACACCGACCATACTCAGGCGTTCAGAGAGGAATTACTGGGCCAATAACTTGCTCTAGGATTTTTCCTGCTAAAGTGCATAACCTCACACTTTCCAGTATTGTATTCCATCTGCCAAATCTTTGCCCACTTACTTAGCCTGTCTATGTCCCCTTGCAGGTTTTTTATGTCCTCCTCACTCACTACTTTCCCTCCCATCTTAGTATCATCTGCAAAATTTGATATGTTACACTCGGTCCCCTCCTCCAAATCATTAATATAGATTGTAAAGAGTTGGGGACCCAGGACTGACCCCTGCGGAACACCACTAGTTACTGATTGCCAGTCTGAGAATGAACCATTTATCCCAACTCTCTGCCTTCTGTTAGATAGCCAATCCTCTATCCATGCCAGAATATTACCCCCAATCCCATGATTTTTTATCTTAAGCAATAATCTTTTGTGTGGCACCTTGTCAAATGCCTTTTGGAAGTCTAAATACACTACGTCCACTGGTTCCCCTTTATCCGCCCTATATGTTACTTCCTCAAAGAACTCCAGCAAATTTGTCAAACATGACTTCCCCTTCATAAAACCATGCTGACTTTGTCCTATTAAATTATGATTATCCAAATGTCCTGTTACTGTCTCCTTAATAATGGACTCCAAAATTTTACCTACCACAGATGTTAGGCTAACCGGTCTATAGTTTCCAGCCTTCTGTCTACTGCCCTTTTTAAATAAGGGTGTTACATTAGCAGTTTTCCAGTCTGCTGGGACCTTTACTGAGTCCAGGGAGTTTTGGAAAATTATTACCAATGCATCCAGAATCCCTATCGCCACTTCCTTCAAGACCCTAGGATGTAAGCCATCAGGTCCAGGTGATTTATCCGCCTTGAGTCCCATTATTTTACCGAGTACCACTTCCTTAGTGATTTTGATCATGTTTAGCTCCTCCCCCTCTATAGCCCCCTGTTTGTCCAGTGTTGGGATATTCTTAGTGTCCTCTACTGTAAAGACTGATACAAAATATTCATTCAGTGTTTTTGCCATCTCCATATTTCCCACCATTAATTTCCCGGTCTCATCCTCTAAGGGACCAACATTTACTATAGCCACCCTTTTTCTTTATATATAACTATAAAAACTCTTACTATCTGTTTTTATATTTTTTGCTAATTTACTTTCATAATCTATCTTCCCTTTCTTAATCAATCTTTTTGTTATTTTTTGCTGTCTTTTAAAGTTTTCCCAACAGCTTATATTGTCAGAGCATAATGCCAGATGATTACAGGTAATCTTTCTAACTGCCATTTATCACACCTCGGCAGAGATAATCACAGCAAGCAAAGGTGTGAATGGTGTCCAAACAGGTTAGTCAGGAAAACATTACATCAAAGAACAATGAGGTGGGGTCACAAGGGGTCAAATGTTGCAGATGCTGGGTTCTGTATGAAAAACAAAAAACAGACAAGGAAACATTTTTTTTGCTGGAAATCACAGCAGGTCCGGCCGCATCTGTGTAGAGAGAACAAGCCAACGACGACTCGAGTCTGGATGACCCTACGTCTGGTGGGGTTACATGTAGCATGACATGAACCCAAGATCCCACTTGGGGCTGTCCTCATGAGTGCGGAACTTGGCTATCAGTTTCTGCTCTACGATTTTAAGTTGTCGTGTGTCTCAAAGGCCACCTTGGAGAAGGCTTACCCAAAGATCGGAGGCTGAATGTCCTTGACTGCTGATTGTCCCGCCTGGTGATTGATGCGCGGTGTCCGTTCAGCCGTTGTCGCAGTGTCTGCATGGTCTTGCCGATGTACCATGCTCCGGGGCATCCTTTCCTGCAATGTATGAGGTAGACAATGTTGGCCGAGTCACATGAGTATGTACCATGTACCTGGTGGGTGGTGTCCTCACGTGTGATGACGGTATCTGTGTTGATGATCTGGCATGTCTTGCAGAGGTTGCCGTGGCAGGGTTGTGTGATGTCGTGGTCGCTGTCCTCCTGAAAGCTGGGTAATTTGCTGCGAACAATGGTCTGTTTGAGGTTAGGCGGCTGTTTGAAAGCGATTAGTGGAGGCATGGGGATGGCCTTAGCGAGGTGTTCGTCGTCATTGATGACATCCTCACGTGTGATGATGGTATCAGTGTTGATGATCTGGCATGTCTTGCAAAGGTTGCCGTGGCAGGGTTGTGTGGTGTCAGGTACATGGTACATACTCATGTGACTCGGCCAACGTTGTCTACCTCATACGTTGCAGGAAAGGATGCCCCGAAGCATGGTACATCGGCGAGACCATGCAGACACTGCGACAATGGATGAACGGACACCGTGCAACAATCGCCAGGCAGGAGTGTTCCCTCCCAGTTGGGGAACACTTCAACAGTCAAGGACATTCAGCCTCCGATCTTTGGGTAAGCATTCTCCAAGGCGGCCTTCGAGACACACAACAACGCAAAATCGTAGAGCAGAAACTGATAGCCAAGTTCCAAACTCATGAGGACGGCCTCAACCGGGATCTTGGGTTCATGTCACGCTACATGTAACCCCACCTGACGTAGGGTCATCCAGACTCGAGTCGTTGTTGGCTTGTTCTCTCTACACAGATGCGGCCGGACCTGCTGTGATTTCCAGCAAAAAAAATGTTTTCTTTTCTGTTTTTTGTTTTTCATACAGACCCCAGCATCTGCAACATTTGACCCCTTGTGACCCCACCTCATTGTTCTTTGATGTAATGTTTTCCTGACTAACCTGTTTGGACACCATTCACACCTTTGCTTGCTGTGATTATCTCTCTGCTGAGGTGTGATAAATGGCAGTTAGAAAGATTATCTGTAATCATCTGGCATTATTCTCTGACTATATAAGCTGTGTCTTTATGCATCTCTCCACTTCACCTGACAAAGGAGCAGTGCTCCGAAAGCTTGTGATTTCAAATAAAACTGTTGGACTATAACCTGGTGTTGTGTGACTTCTTACATAAATCTTAGCTGGGGGGCCATTAAATGTGCCAAGTTCTTCCTTGAACACATTCTCACGTTCAATCAACACATCTTGCAAAGACAATTGTTTGCCTCCCTCTATTTGATTTATTGCTCCCCAATCTAATTTAATTTCTTGTATCCAGCCCCGACCTAACAAGTTTGGTCCAGAACCCGATACTACAACTACAGGTAGCTGTTCCACGGTGTCCCTGTGTTGCACAGTTACAGTAGCTGTACCCAATGTCACCACTCGTTCACTGGTATATGTTTTAAGCTGCATAGAGCAAGACTTTAACTCTGGAACTTTTGCACGGTTCCATCATTTTGAGTACTCCTCCCTGTTCATTATGGTTACGCCGCATCCTGTATCCACTTCAAAGTTGACCTTAGAGTCATTTATTGTCAGTTGCAATGTGATAGGATCCACTTTTGGAATGTTCTCTACCATACTATGCATTGTGAACATGTTGTCTTCTTTCTCAGCTTCTCCACTGATGTGATGTGCTCCCTGTTTTTTCACTTCGCTTCCTTCGTTTTGCTTTCCTTCCCCTTTTGGTTTGTATTCCTCCACGGTTGCTTTTGCACTGCATGCACGTTTTATATGTCCTTTTTTCCCACATTTGTGGCACTTTTCCTCCAGAAACCTGCATTCCCTCGCCAGGTGATCACCATTGCATCTATAACATGCCTTTACATGCTCACGTTGTGGTTTCTGGTGCATATTTAACTTGTGCACAACCTGACCTGCAACTTGCTTCGTAGTAGCCCAGTCGGAACCTTGTATTTCTTTTACATCTCGGTTCACTGTCTCTATGGCTTGAGCAAGTTCCAACGCTTTTTCATACGTAAGCCCAGTCTCGGACAATAATCTCCTCTGCATTCGATTATCCATTATCCCGCAAACCAGCCTATCTCTCAGCATGTCTTTCAGGTTGTTCCCGTAATTGCAATCATGTGCCAATTTTCTCAACACCGCTACATAATCCAATATAGTCTCTCCCGGTTTTCTGTTCCATGAATTAAATTTGAAACACTGTACAACCTCACTCGGTCTGGGATTGAAATGTTCCTTCAGCAAGGCCACTAATTCAGCAAATGTACTGTCTCCCAGCTTTGTAGGACTGCATAAGTTTCTCATTAAACTATACATCTGACTTCCCACGGAAGTGAGCAAAATAGCTCTCCTTTTTCCGACATCATCTATATCATTTGCTTCAAAGAAATGCATCAGCACCTCGCAGTACTCATCCCAGGTCTGAGTCTGAACATCAAAAGCAGAGATCTTTCCTACCATAGCAGCCATGATCCGTTATTCAGCACTCTGTTATTTTTTTTCTCCGTCGCGATGTGATCAGTTGATCCTCGTCGCCAATATCTGATATCCAAGTGGTAAGGTCCAAAACTGAGATAAGCGAGATCTTAAGGAACAAAACCCAGCTATTTATTACATGGTGTAGCAGAGAAACATCTCTTACAGGCTGCAAACAAAACACAGTGGCCTAGAAATTCATTATAGCCACTTTTGGGGCGGTAAAGTCGGGCGGCCGCTAAAGTTTGCGCCCGGCGCAAATTCGAGGCCACATCTCCGATATTATTTAGCTTCGCCCTAAGAGTTTGCTCGAGCACTAAAACTGGCGATGCACGCCTCTCTTTAGGCGCTAAGCCGGAGGTGCTGAGCGATACCACCGAGGCCGGGCGCAGCGCAGGTGCGGCCATTTCTTGATTGACAGCAGACACCCTGGCGCCGGCCAGCTCTTAAGGGGGAAGGGTCGACTTGGTCTGCTGCCACGCCCTGGATAGTGGAGCCCTCCAGCTAGGCCTGAACACTGCTGCTGGACCCAAAGAGCGCCTGAAACCATGGAGAAGGCCCGTGAACGAGCGCAGCGCTTCTCAGAGCGTGATCTGAGGGTGCTGGTTGGTGCTGTGGAGAAGAGACGCCATATTTTGTTTCCGGACAATGGCAGGAAGCCGCCGGCCCGCCTCTACCGGAAAGCTTGGAGGCATGTCGCCAGCAAGGTGACATCCAACAGCGAGGTCCCCAGGAGCGGTGTCCAATGCCGCAAAAAGCTTAATGACCTCGCCAGGATTGTCAGGGTGAGTACCCTTTCCAGTGTCCTCCTCATCCTTGCATGTGCACCTCACATTATGGGCAAAGGGACCTGAAAGCCCTAATGGCCAGCCCTCATGCAGCAGCTATGGGACAGTCATGAACATCAATTGCACATTCTGCACTTAACACACTGGCCAGGCTATTCGACCATGGGAGGCAGTGCACACAAGATCAGGGCTACACACTGTACTTAGAGGCCGTCCTTTCTCTTGCAGGCCAAGCTGGCCAATAATAAGAGGAGCCGGACTGAGACCGGGGGAGGCGGACCCCAGATCCAGCCGCTCACCGAGCTGCAACATCGCATGGAGCGCATCATGGGTGGCCGGGTGATTGGCCCCGTTGCATCTGGAGATGCCGACCCTGTTCTGGGCACCAATGGTAAGGCCATCACCTTTTGGACCTCTCTCGTCCCACTTGCGCATCAGATCTACATCCTTTGCCACTGTCCGACCAATACGCTGAATGCCACCACTCATGCATCCCTCGCTGACACCCTCTCCTCACTCTAAAGCTACTCTTGTGCCTTCCTGCTTTCAGATGGTGAGGAGGAGGTCCCTGAAGTTGCCAGTGACAGCCCCTCAGAAGAGGAGGAGGAGGAGGAGCAAGAGGAAGGCAGCCCATCAGGGGAACCCTCAGCCGCGGCAAGACATGCCAATGTAGGGGACACGTCTTCCCTGGAGGGGAGCGTGGGGGAAGTGTCGGAGGGGAGGGTAGCTCCTGGGACCAGCGGCCTGCAGAAACGCGGGAGGGGGGTGGTAGCTCAGCGGCCTTCTCCCCAGAGGGGGGAAGGGTCGGAGGGGAGTCCAATTGCTGGGCCCAGCGGTGTCCAGCAACGCAGGAAGGGTCGGCCAGCTCGGCGGCCTTCTCCCCAGAGGGAGAGTCCGGCCTCCAGTCCGGAGACGGCCAACGCCGAGGAGATGCGCCGCCTCGAGGACTTGTCCGCGGACTCGGAGCGCCGGCACACGGAGCTCATGGGGGTAGTGGCACGGTTGCCTGAGGCCATCGAATCCCTGTCTCGGAGTGTGACCAACTTCGGGGCCTCACAGGCCACCAGTCGGGCAGAATTCGGGGCAGCTCAGGCAGCGAGTGGGCAGGTGATCAGTGGTGCCGTGCAGTCACTGGGTGCTCTGATGCGGTCACTGAACAGGTCAACACGGGCACTCACTGCTGCCACACTCACTGTGTCAGCCAGGCATCGCCAGGGCACCCGGCGCACTGCAGCAGCACAGCGGTCTGTCCTTCGGCAGATTGGTGCGCATGCTGCAGTGCTGGCCCGGGCGAGTGCCAGTGTCTCAGGCGACCAGCGAGCGCCTGCCATCCGCCAGCTTGCCCCCATTCCTCCAGCCACCACTGCCACTCCCCCAGTGGAGCTGCCAGGAGCTGCTGCAGCGACTGATGCTGGCCAGCCACAGCTGCAGCATTCACCAGCCGGCCCCTCGACGGCCAGACCTCATCTAGGCCGACCCCCAAGGGCATCTGCCATCACGACATGTGCCCCTCAGGAGCCTGCCCCCAGCCTTGCAGCAGCCAATGGCCTCACTTTGAGGAGGAGCAGCAGGGCATGCAGGGGCTGCCAAAGTTGGCGGAAGGCATCGCCCTCGCGGGCCACTAAGTAGAGGGTGTGTCCAAATGTTGTGTTTTTTGGAATGTTTATTTTGTGTAGGCCGAGGATGAAGGCCATTTTTGATTAGATCTTTTGTTAATGCTCCCCGGGTTGTGGGAGTGAGTCATGTGTGTGAGTGTTTTTTGGGGGTTTCGTCTGTTTTTGGTTTTCATGTGGGAAGGGCCCTGAGTTTGTACAATAAACCATTTTATTTATTCACATTGTCCATGTTTGATCTTTGAAGTGTTTGTTGCCTTATCCGGCTGAGGGCTTGCGGAGCGGCTGCAATCATATTCTTTCATTGGCACAAGCCATTCCCTGACAGGGTGCCTAGAAGTGACGGTCAATAAGCCGCCGACGGGTGGCCCTTGGACCTTCTGCCTCCCTCCTGAGCTGGTACTCCTCGTCCTCCTCCTCCTCCTGCTCCTCCTCCTGAGGTGGTGGTCCAACGTGAGGTGGCAGTGCCTGAGTCCTGCGGATAGCCAGGTTGTGCAGCATGCAGCAAACGACGACAAATTGGGAGACTCGCTCCTGCGAATACTGGAGGGCTCCCCCGGAGCGATCCAGACAGCGGAACCGTTGCTTGAGGACGCCGATTGTTTGTTCTATGATGTTCCTAGTCACTTGATGGCTCTCGTTGTATGCCTCTTCAGCAGGGGTCGTGGGCGCGCGGAGCGGGGTCATGAGCCAGGTACACAAAGGATAGCCTTTGTCCCCGATAAGCCATCCTCTTGGGTGAGGCTGTGCCTGGAACATGTCAGCCACAGTTGTCTGTCGCAGGATAAAGGCATCGTGGCTGCTGCCTGGAAAGCGGGCATTGACAGCGAGGATGCGTTGCCTGTGGTCACACACCAGCTGTACGTTGAGGGAATGGTAGCTCTTCCGGTTGTGGTAATCCTCGGCATGCTCCAGAGGTGCCTGCAAAGCCACATGCGTGCAGTCAATGGCGCCCTGCACCATGGGGAAGCCTGCTATTCTTGCAAATCCCACTGCACACTGCTGCTGCTTGTCCAGGGTCATGGGGAAGGAGATGAATTGATGTCTCCTTCTGAAAAGGGCATTGGTCACCTGGCGGATGCAGCAATGCACGGCGAACTGGGAGATGTTAGCGATGCCCCAGCAGCGGATTGGAAGGAGCCGGTGGCATAGAAGTTGAGAGCCACCGTCACCTTCACTGCCACCGACAGAGACGTCCTGCGCATCAGCTGTGGACGCAGATCTCTGTGCAGCAGCTGGCAGATGTCTGCAACCACCTCCCTTCTGAATCGCAGCCTCCTAACACACTGCGCGGCAGACATGGTCAGACAGGAGGACTGCTGGCGGTATACCCTGGGTGGGTAAGGCCTCAGTTGGCGATGCCTGTTGTCCCCTCTGCGTCTAGCCAGGGCTGCCACTCTCTCACGGCGTCTGTAAGCCCTTCCGGCATAAGGCTGAAACTCAGCGTTGGCACCCAATGCAGCCCCCATTATATGCTGGCAAACACTGAGCTCTCAATGAAGGCAAAGATAATTGGTAAGCTCTGGCCTCAGCCAAAAATACCTGTCCTAGTGTTGGGCCAAAGCAGTAAGCTCTCCTCCTTGGTCTCTCTCCAAAAAACCGTTGCACAAGAGTGAATGCTGCAAAATGGCTGCCCTTTATAGTGCAGGTTAAGTGCCCTTTAATTTGCGCTCCCCGCGGCCCGCCTCGGCTGTGTACCGTTCCACTTCACAGTCGTTCGGGCCGCCCGGCGCACAATGGGGCGGCGCGAGTGAAGTTCCGGTTCAGGGCGCACAAAGGGCGTTGCACTAGGAAATGACGTCATGATCTGCGCGCGCAGCAGGGCGCGCGCTAAGACTTTGCGCCGGCGCTAAATGTCTACTGAAGTTGGGGCGAGGCGCAGATCGCGCTGCGCCCGGGCGCTAAGCGCCTAGCGCTCGAGATCTACTCCTCCTAAGGCGCTAACGGCTGGCACGCCCAACTGAATTTCTAGGCCAGTATTTCAAACTGCATGATGCAAGATGGAGGAACCTCTCTAAGTCATACCCATAATGCAATGCCACATTACCATACTAGCTGGTGTACCAGGACATTACCTTAAACACTGGTGAATATGATCCCTTAATCTTTGGCTCCATCTGGTGGATAACTTAAACATTACATCCCAGATTACTATAGAGACAACGGGCCCTCCCTGTGTGTTGTAAGTTGTTGTCATTGCGTCAGAGTGATAGGGAGTGTGAGGGCTGCATGGTCGAATAGTTAAGTGAATGCGACCATAGAGAGGGAATGGGTAAGGGTGCAGGGATGTAAGTGTCAAGTGGGATGTGGAGGAAGAGGTTGGCAATGCAAAGTGCTGCTGAGGAGAGGTGATGGGGATGAGATTGAGGGTGATGAGAAAGTCATACTCACTTTTCCTGTGCGGAGAAGGTCATGAAACCTCTTCCTGCACTGCAACCAGGTTCTGCGGCACATAGAGATGGCATTGACCTCCTGGGCCACTTGCAGCCACACAGCTTTTGTCTGTTGTGGTAGCTTTTTTCTCCCTGAGGAATGGAATAGCACCTCCTTATTAGATCTTGCTCCCTGCACCAGAGCTTGGAGGGGGGGCTCATCAAAGCGAGGTGCACACTTTTGCTTGCTGGTGGACATGGTCGGTAAATGAAGTCCTTCATACAATGTCCAAAGCATTTCCGGTCTCCAGAAGAAGCAAGGCTGCTTGCAGGCCTTAAATCCAGCAGCACTGATGACGTCATCGGAGGTGATTTTCAGGATGGAAAGACTAATTGGGCCAGGGGTTCCCACACGTTGTAAATCAAGTGCCCAATTAGGGGAAAATCGCACTTTTTTCCCACTTCACATCGGAGTCGAGGTCCTGACACGAAAACCACCTGACACGCCCCAGCCCGACCCCAATGGCAAAATCGAGCCCTATGCCTCTATTTATGAAGCCCAGGATCCCGTATGCTTTTTTAACCGCTTTCTCAACCTGCCCTGCCACCTTCAACGATTTGTGCACACATACCCCCAGGTGGCTCTGTTCATGCACCCCCTATAGAACTTAGAACAGCTCAGGAGTTTTTAGTTTCATTCTTGGCATTGCCTATTCTATATGAAGCAGCCAAAGAGGGGCTCAGCAAAGTCATCACTCAAGTATCATTTTATCTGCAATCTAGTTCAGAGCTACAGTCTGAATGTTTTCAGAACAATTTAACTATCATGTTACCCAAGGAGACATGGCAGTTCTTTTTGAGATCTAAGGCCTTGATCTCCACTCTGACTTTGGGCTGGTTATTATCCCTGTTGTTGTAAAAGGAATTTGATTTAGAAGCAGCAAACACTGCTGCAGTGGCAATTCAAGTTCTCTGACGGCTGAAATTGGCACAGAAATCTTTCACTTTTTTCTCCCATTACAACAGAGGCAATGAAGGCCACTTAAGCCCTAATTGGTTCAGATCACTTCAACCAGTCCTACTCAAATACAAATTGCTTACCCTCAGTTTCAACTGGAGTTGAAATAATTGGAGTGCAGCAGTATACAGAATGAGGAGCATTGATGAGGTATGCTTATGTCTGTTGCATAAAGACAGGAGACAGAAGGCTGAAAGGGAGTGCAGGCTCCAAAGAAACCTAACTATTAATATCAGAGACCTACAGGAGTAGTTCTTTTGCCTGCTGGGGGGATTCCTGTTTGCCTCTTCAACCATACCTAATGATACCAGTCACTGTGATAAACAGGGCAAAGGAACACCTCAGTGAGGCTCAAACCAAAAACAGGGTGCTCCTGAACAATGTTTTGGAGCATTGAAGAATAATTTTGTTTTGATCTCCTGAGGAGGTGCAGTGAAGTACACCCCAGAGAAAGTTGTGCAATATAACGATGTTGTACTGCCGAATAACATCATTGGGATAGGCATTAACATTTTCTCTCAGACTCTCCACTTTTAAATGTTAAAGCTGGTCTTGATAGCTCTTGCAGTTTGACACTTTATCAAAAGGAGCTGTGCAAAAGAATGCTAAGCTTACAGAAATGATCTATATCAGCATGCTTTTATAAGAACCCCTACTCCAATGCGTTAGCCAGCATGGCTCATAATGGAGGAGATTTAGGTTAGGTTCTCCTCCATAATACCTAGACATACATTAGACAGCTAGCACCCTCAAGTTCCAGCATCCTCTGCTCCAACAGATCTGCACAGGAGGTGCACAGCCTTAGCATAGCAGGAATGGGAGTAGGTCGCATGGATCTCCACAAAGAGCTTTGTGCACTGTTATATTCTTTGAGTCATTCCAGCTCTTGTGAAAGTGCCATTCATATGCTTCTAGGACCATAGGAAGTGCTCAATTTAAGTGAAAGTGGTGGTTAATGTTGCTTTTGCAAGGTTCTGGATTCTTCATTAAAAGCCTCCTGTGTTGACTATGGTTATTTTCTTCTGTAGACAGCGGACATGAGACACTTGCTAGCATCTACGCAGTGTCTTAGCAATACAATTGCTTTTTTATGGGAGATGCCTGCATCCATTTATAGGTTAATGAGACCTATTAATTCTTGAAGGCCAAAATCTGAATCGGGCATCCTGACTAATAAATTCCATCATATGCTCTTTCAAAGGGAGTACTTCTTTATGTCAGAACTAACCCTCAACTGTTGCTGCCTATGGCTCACACTTGGCCTCCAACAAGTACTGATGGTCAACATAACAGCAGAGACAAATATCAAGTGTATTATACCACAGGTTACACCCTGCACATATTTAGGGAAATGTTTGCTCTTTATACACATGATGCTTACTGTTTTGCAAATTCATAAAAAGTTCCATTTAGTTATTTAAAAATCCCATTGGCCATGTAGCATTACAAAGCAGAACTGCCCTTACACAATTTCCACTACATTGTATTCTTGCATATCTGCAACGCAGCTTCTGTGCTCATTTATTCACAAGTTAAAAGCCCCTCTATTTAAATAATATGCCTTTGAGATGACAGCTTCAATCACTTGTCTTCTTTTTCTTTGGCATACCATATATGTGAGCTGTGGTTACAGCAAAGGGTCACTCTAATTCTAAAGGCTGACCAAAGATGGGCTTCATCTCCATTATTAGGTATTGGTTGTTGGTATTTTATTCATGTACTTTGGAAACAGTGTTGGGATTTGGCATTACTTATTTTTTTCTTTTACACTCACCAGAATGGACCTTTGTTATCCTGGAGTGAAGCCAGATTGAATCCTAATTTAGAGCAAAACCATGTTCATCTAGAGGACAACAGCCGAGTCACTGAAGCATTAAAAAATATCTAATTATGTGATTGTGTGAAGGAATGAGCCATAAAACCTATTCAGAAAAATACACCATTCTATGAAAGAATTCTGGCCTTATTAAAACATGACAATCTAACGATGGAGAAGTTGTATTGTTAACAGCAATCTGGCTATGGGGATGGGATGGTTGTTGACACTGAGTCAATGGCCTTGTTGAAACAGAAGGTTGGAGGCTCCTGACGGTCTGAATCTTTGGAAAGAAGACAATGGTGCATCCTGGTTAAGGTGTTCTAAGTTACACTTTGTAAAGTGGCACATAAAATTAGGAAACATATGCCTTCGTAAAAATGTCATCAAGTAAAAGAAACACCTGCCGTCACACCGTTTTTGTGTTAAACTTAGAACACCTATGGAAGAGAGACATGATTCTGTGTTACAACCAGCTGAGGTGACTAAGAATTGCATAGATCACCCTAGTTAAGGTGTTCTAATTGCAAGAGCACAAACAGAAGGCCTTACTAAAAATGACATCAAATAGAAACACCTGCTGTCACACCGTTTTTATGATAAGCTTAGGACACCTAGGGTAGATACACGATTCTTAATGCTACCAGCTGAGATGACTAAGAATTGCAAGGGTCAGCAGAAAAATGACTAGAGATAATTAGCTTACATCAGCAGAAAAACCTTAAAGGAATACCACTGGAAAAGGGTATAAATATTGAACTCTCAAATAGGATACTAGACTCGCTGTAAAGGGGCAAAGCGATTCTCGGCTTCAGAGGCAGCTCTGTAAGTCTCCAACTCTTTGTATCTCGGGGATCAAGGTATTATATTTGATTTTGGTGAATATCCTGAATAAGACTGAGGCCTAGAAATTCAGTTTGGGGCGGCCAGCTCGCTCGCGCCCAGAAAGTACCGCTGCGCCCGGAGCCACTTGCGCCTGCTGGAAATTCAGTTTCAGCGCCCCAACTTGAAGGCGGCCGCTATTCAAGGGTTTCGGCGCCCCCGCTTGGGGCGCTGAAACTGAATATCGGCGCGCTAGATGCCGCAGCGCCACCCGCTGTGGAGCGGCAGGCTGTGGTACTGCAGGCCTTCCTCCCTCTCTTAAGGGGGAGGTGCCTGCAACAGCGAGATCGCCGCTCGCTAGTGCCGGCAAATGAGCCCGGCACCACGGAGAAGTGCCGGGCTCCCGGAAAACAGCCGGCAATAATGTGGGCGGGGGTGGAGGAGGCCGGGGAAGGAGGTGCGGGCAGGCGGCCGCCGAAAAAGCGGCCGACCGCACCTCCGCCTTAGCTCGCCCCACTAACGCTACAGGACGGCCCCGTTTTCTGATCGCTGTTTGCAGCCGCTGCGGAAGAGGCGGCCGCAACTAAATATGGCGGTCGGGCCGGTAGCGGGGCGGTAGCGGGGTACTGCGCACACCGATGATGTCATCGGTGGTGGCGCAGCGCTACTGGCTAACGCCGCCATTACCGCAGCGCTGAATATCGGCGAAAGCTCAGCAAGTGGCGCAAAAGCCCTCTTTGGGCGAAAACTGGGCGCAAAGCCTACTGAATTTCTAGCCCTGAGAACTGTAAAACTGTAGCGAATTTAAGATTTGAGAGTAAGGATCTCTGATAAGATTGTAAAGCTTTCTCTTGTTGGAACTGTTAATGTTGCGATTGACTCACCAACTGTAAAATACATGTCGGATCTTTAATAAATCTATATATTTTTAGAATTGTCTCATATAATACTTCTGTATCAAACTCGCAAACTCAATCTCTGTACACTCTTACGTGAGGAGCTGCAGAATTCTGGGGGAGTTTTCCGGACCCTCATAATATCCGGAACGTTACAGTCTAGCTAAACTTATCAAAAGTGCTATCTGGAGGACAGTAATATTTTCAGGCTGTTCCTTTCCTTTAGGGAGAGATAGTCCAGACCTTCAGACCCAATTAGGCCTCTTTAGGATTTGGCTACCTCAAACTTTAGTTGAAAGTGAACATCTGAGGAATACGCCTGATCCGGGGTAGCCCTAAAGGGGCTAGGACTAGTAATTATCCCTTCAGTAGAAGGTACCTGGAGGGATTTTTTTTGTTTGTTGATTCTTGAGTTGGTTTCATGTGCTGAAAAACTGGGTCACATGAAACCATTCTCACCATCATTGCTGCAGTTTAAATAGAATAATGCTTGGGATCCGAACATCAAGTGAAGCGACTCATAGTGTAAATAAACAGTTTCTTTCCAAATATCAACCAGCACTTTAACAGATGGGGCCCACATGGGTAATAAAATAGACTAAGGGGGCAAAATTTGGTTGCTTTGCACCTCCCATTAGCGCCCCCTTGGGGTGCTAATGGGGCACAAAGCAACTAATGCCCGGGCGCAGCACCGCTAACGCCTCCCGTGAAATTAAGTGGGAGGTTGGCGACGGCGGTAGCCAGTAGCGCCATTTGGCGCTGTGTCTCCGGCGATGGTTCGGGTCGTGCCCCCTAACGTACTGCCGGAAGCTATGTCCGACAGGGCTGGGGCGGTGATAATTAAAAGGCAGGTGTCGGGCGGCTATTTTTTTGCCTCTTGAGTACCGGGCTCTTATGTGGAACCCTGCTCCCTGGTGGCCCAGCAGGGTCCCAGTTCGCGCTGTGCAAGGCTCTCCTCTTAATAAGGGGAGGGATGCCTATGCATGGTGCTGCAGCACATAGCACCACGATATTGAACTGGAGCGGCCCAAGAGGGAGGGGGAATGCTTCTAGTAGCGCCCCGCCTCCTGCTTGGGGTGCTCCCATTCAATTTTGGGTGCGGGGGTGACAACTTTTTTCGAAGAGCAAAAAGTAGCGCCCCGGGGAAGTTATCACCCCAAAGGGGGCGCAAGCCAATTTTTGCTCCTAAGAATCATTTCAACTAATGAATGCAATGTTGGTATTTAGCAGATAAACAAAGCACAATCTACTAAGTACCTTTACTGTGAAAATTGCAGCAGCAAAACCACAGCAGAGATCCTCCCACAACACATTATAACAGACCCACTAGAGTATTACTGGCTTGAAGAATAAGTCCTAGAGTCTGAGAAACATGGTGTTCTATCCCTCAGGCTCCTAAAATAAAGCTCATCAGATCTGCAGCAGTAAGTCAACCCCCACCCTCCCAAATCCCATGAACTGACAACTGACAAACATCATGGAACTGTGTGCAGAGCCTATTCTCAGTTGGCTTCCAATCTGTCGACACAGAGATATGAAAAGAGAAATACCAGCAAACGTAGCTTCTACTTACACTTAAAGGAGCACATGTTCTTCCAGAACCTTTTCATGCTGACAGTGCTTATAAGACAGATGCATTTTTCTGCATAAACAACTTCAAAAAAAACATAGACCATAAACAATTTAAATTTCTGATCTAAAGCGAAGCTGAAGGTAACATCTGTGTTTTATATCCCAGTGTTATAGTTAAACTGTCATATTAAAGTGCAGATGTTAAATGTGCAGATTTTTGGGCTGTGTCTAGATTTTTTTATTGCCGAGTTACAAGATAAGAGTTAATAGACAAGAAAATAGTTAATATTGTCCATATATTTCCAGTAGTGCCACCACTCAAATCATATTGAGATAGAGTGGGCGATTTTTATGCTACCTGTCTGGCAGAAACCGGGCGGGTTGGGCGGGGGGGTGGATGGTGGTGCAGTTAAAATCTCAAAGGTTATTTACCTGCCCTGGAGCTACAAAAATAAAAAAAATCAACTGAAAAATTACTGTAAAGCTGAAAATGAAAAAGAGCTGCTTCCCACAGAGAGCTTCCATTTGGTTCACATCAGTTGGAAAAAAAAGGTGCGAAATGTGATCCCATCTCATGATCCATCTCGGCCTCCTCCTGAGGTCCCCACCATCACAGTCAATTCAATTCACTCCACGTGATATCAAAAAATGGCTGAGCGCATTGGATACAGCAAAGGCTATGGGCCCCGACAACATTTTGGGTGAAGTGCTGAAGACTTGTGTTCCAGATCTAGCCGAGCTGTTCCAGTACAGCTACAACATGCACCTTCTGACTCCCCAAAGCCTTTCCACCATCTACAAGGCACAAGTCAGGAGTGTGATGGAATACTCCCCACTTGCCTGGATGACTACAGCTCCAACAACACTCAAGAAGCTTCACACCATCCAGGACAAAGCAGCCCACTTGATTGGCACCCCATCCACCACATTAAACATTCACTCCCTCCACCACCGGCATACAGTGGCTGCAGTGTGTTTACAAGATGCACTGCAGCAAATGGCCTAGGCTTCTTCGACAGCACCTCCCAAACCTGCAACCTCTTCCACCTAGAAGGACAAGGGCAGCAGGCACATGGGAACACCACCACTTCCAATTCCCCTCCAAGTCACACACCATCCTGACTTGGAAGGATATCGCCGATACTTCATCGTCGCTGGGTCAAAATCCTGGAACTCCCTACCTAACAGCACTGTGGAAGTACCTTCAACACATGGACTGCAGTGGTTCAAGAAGGCAGCTCACAACCACCTTCTCATGGGCAATTAGGGATGGGCAATAAATGCTGGCCTTGCCAGAGACGCTCAGATCCCATAAACTAATTTTTAAAAAATCTACCCAACAAAGTGAAAAATTGCCCAGGTATTCTCTGTCCACAAAAAGCACAACAAATCCAATCCAGCCAATTACTGCCCCATCAGTCTACTCTCAATCATCAGCAAAGTGATGGAAGGTATCATCAACAATGCTATCAAGCGGCACTTACTCACCAATAACCTGTGTAGGGGGGCATCTTTTACCTGGTTTACGGTAATTTACATTCCTTTACCTAGTTTACGGTAATTCACCTGGTCAGGCAGCCCTTTTGCCACTGCACTTTGACCAGCTCCAATCAGCGGTTTCAAATCACTAAACCCCTCCTTCCAGTTCTGACTGGAGGAAATTATAATTAATGATATATTAAGACGGACAAATGGTCTGGATGCAAAAAGTCAAACTTTATTAACTAAATAAACTATACCACACAATCAATGTAATCATGGTAAAATTGCTTAGATAGGGGAGGAAAAATGGGCATAACGGGGGAAAACGACTAAAATGACAATTCTAATGAAATCCCACTTTACTCCCCACCCCTATGCCTATCCTAAGTTGCCTTGTGGAAGGTCAGAAAAATATATGCTCACCACTATAATACCAGCTCCGTACCCCACAAGATCTTCATTGTCCTGAAGTAAAGAAACACCCCAGTGTTTTAAAAGTAAACTGCTGGTGTTCTTACTTCTTCAGACAGACTCCCACGCTGTAGAGGGCACACGGAGGCAAGCCAGAGAGAGAGAGCGAGGCCTCCGAGAAGCTATCTCTATAAAGCCCAATTTTGGGGCCGAAATGTTCCTGCCCACATCCGGAGTTTTCTGGGCTAAAACAAAGGGATCCAAACCGTCCCCTTGTCTGGGATGGGTTTGAATAAAGTTGCCATTGTCTGTGATGGCTGTCGATAAAACTGCAGGGGTTTTGAATGTGTCTTCATTCTGGGGCCAAAATGTTCCCGCCCAGATCTGGAGTTTTCTAGGCTAACAAAAGGGATACAACTGTCCCCATTGTCCAGTAATGGGTGATTCAAACCCACTCTTTCTTAAACTGTTCCTTTTCTTAGTCTAAAAATGCTCTTCCGTAGTTTAGGTGTGTTTCATTGTGTGTGATGGGTTTTGAATGGAGTTGGATTACTATGTAAACAGAAACCCATTCTCTTGTGGTCATTGAAACCACAGTCAAGTGGTTTAAATCCCTTGTGCAAACATCCTTGTAAATAAACATCAATTGTCTCTGGAGGGAGGGTGAAACTCCCCTTTTGATTGGCAGAATTTAACTGCCAACTTTGATCCTTCCCCTTTTCACAGACATACATGAGCTGCTTCCAAGCCCTTTGTCCTTGGCCATGCTTTTCTGATGGCCATTTTTATCCCTGGGCTATTTACCAAACTCAAGGGTACAATTTTTAATAAAAATGTACTGTCTTAAGGTGTGCGATTTTTTACAAAGTTCTTTGATTCCGGTGTTTTCCAAGTGCTGCTTAGCTCACGGGCCCTTTAACGCAGCCTTTTGCGGTTCTGGGCACGTTTTAAAACATTGTCCAACCCAGAGACAATTTAAATCATGCAAAGTCTTTGTCCATGATGTGGATTAATATTTCCCGATGTTCGGGGGCTGAGGGGATTTTGCGAACCCCTACATTCCCCCCTTGGATACTTCCAACTTGCTTGCAGTATCCTCTTGAAGAAGTGAGCAAAATTTTCTGACCCCTCACAAACACCATCCCATGTATTTACCTATAGCTACCTATCACTGATTCCCCGACCCGTCTATTCCCCTTAAATCTGAGAAAAACCATGGTACGGTAGGCATCTACAGATACATCAATTACAAAATGTTACAATAAGGGGTCTCATTCCCCTGCACCACTTGTTACATTATAACATATTAAAAAATGTTGCAATCTTGGTTATACAATGTAATCAGAATGATTCCAAGCATGGAGTGGTTCCTGCGCCTCTGACATAAATGTCCATTAAACATTTGAAACAAAATGCTGAAATAAACCCTGACCATCATGTGCCAATGATGGGTCACGAAATTCGAGTGGGTATTGCTGCTCCCACCTGGGCAGTAAATGTTCCTTCCACCCCCTCTTTAGTGGTCTTAAACTTTTAAAACATACAGAATGGATTTTTACAGAACAGTCTGATCCGCCCGCCCCGAGCCGTTCCCTTGTCCCTTTGTGGAGGCGGGGTTGCCCTCATGTTTCACAGGCAGAGACCGGGGAGTATGGGATCATGACTCCCAGTCCCCCTGCTCCCGTCTTCCCTTGACTGGCTGCAGAAAATGATGGGTGCCTGTGTGGCGGCTCTCACTGGCCCCACACTCAAACTTGGATCCCAGATCTGGCCACCCACTCATCCTCCCCAGCCATACTTACAACCTAACTTTGCCCGTGGGCCCCGGGTGAGTTCCTCCCTTCCCTGAATGCACCCACACGACTCTTGGGTCTCCCACTCCCCTTTACAATCTTTCCCGGGCCATCACCACCCACTCCCTGGGAACGCGTCCCTATCTGACAAGGCACCTGCACTTCCCCACCATGACTCCACAATAGGGAGGTCTCCTGCAAGTGAAATTCGGTCAGGATAGTGCTGGGTTGGGCCATGCCCCACCCAGCTGGGGCCATCTCTTCCGTGCAGGATGAGTAGGCAGGTTCCTCCGGACTCTGTCCGGTTTCTCCCGAAGGTCGCTGCGGGGTCTCCTCCTGGATTTGTCCAGTGGCGAGGTGATCCCCAACATTCTGTATCCATATCTTCATTCGATACCCAGCTCGGGCTGGGCGAACAGGGCTGCTCCTTTGTCCACTCTCCTGCAAAAAAATTAAAATGACATGCAGCCAGGCCTCTCACTGATCGGCTACCTTAGGTGGAGACATGGTCGGGTCCCTCAACCTCAGACCAAAATACAAGCATTTGGCACACTTATAAATTTAAACTTTAAACTTAAACTCAAAACTACTAATTATATCAAAACTTAAAATTCAAACACCTTAAAAGCAAGCTATGAACATTGGTTACTTAACACAAAGCTATAATACAAATGCCGCCCATCTCCGGACGGCCAGGCTAATCTCTGGTGTCACTGTCGCAGATTACTGCTGCCTGCTGCGAAGCTGGACTGCCTCCTGCTTCTTGTCCCTGGCAGCTTATGGCTGCTGATTGGGGACCTCTGCCCGTTGGCTTCTCCCTGGTTAGGGAGACCACCCTACTCCACTGTAAAGTGGGTGACCATGCTTTCTTCGGCTGGGGCACCCGAAGAGACCTTCTGAGGGGCTTCTCTGTAGGGGAAACTTTGGCTGATGGACCCTGAGCTTGGGTCACAGCCCTAGCTGGCTGGGAACCTTCTCCCCCTGATGCAAACAGCCCGCACTGTATAATATACCTGGCAGCCTGCCGGTACTCCGGGTTTGTCTCCTTTTCCCTACCCACTCCTGTACTGGGGGCAGGTATTCCCTCACCACCCACTGCTGATGGCTGAAAATCTTCCTCCCCACATCCAAAACCTGGTACCAGCTCCTCCCATTTGTCCCCTGCAAGATGAATTGCTATCCCTTCCTCCCCAGAGTCCCACACCATAGGAGGAACCACTCTAGAAGTGGGCTGGGAAGTTTGTCCCTTTAAGCAGGCGACTGTGCCTGCGCGAACCTCCTCCCCGGAGTCCCCCGGCAGAGGCTGTGAAACCTCTGTCTTCAAACAGGCGACTGTGCCTGCGCAGGAAAACTGAAGAGGAGCCGCTGCGGTCACGGGCTGGGGAACTGTGCCTGTGTGAATCTCCTCCCCAGAGTCCCCCGGCAGAGGCTGTGAAACCTCTGTCTTCAAACAGGCGACTGCGCCTGCACAGGAAAACTGAAAAGGAGCCACTGGGGTCATAGGCTGGGGAACTGCGCCTGCGCAAACCCAGTGTTGGGAAACCTCTCCCCTCAGGCGCGCGACTGCGCCTGCGTGAACCTCCTGTTCAAAAGACTGGGGAATCCCTGTCTCCAGACCAGCGACTACGCATGTGCGGGCAGTCTCTTCTGTGAATGAATCACAGCAGCCTGCGGATTTCTACTCTCAGGCTGCTGTTTCTCTGTTTCTGAACAAGATAACTGGTTCAAATTTAAACTTTGGCCAAAACTTAGGTCCCACTGGGGGGGGGGGGGGTGGGGAAGTGTCCCAATTGGTGGGCCGGGCAACTTTTCCCTTGGAACAAGCCAGAGTGCCTGTCTTTACAGCCTGTGAACTTGAACTTGTATGGTCAGATTTATCCAATTTACATTGGTTGGTGTGGAACCACTTTGTGCACCGGGGTAGTTTTACTGCATAGACCATGGGGCTGGCCCTATCAACTATACTATAGGGTCCCATGTAGAGTGGCTCTAAACTTCCCACCCGGGCATAGTTTCTTACCATCACTAGGTCTCCTATCTCCCACTGGCGGCTCTTGCTAGGCTCGAGCAGCAGCCGATTATTCTGATGCTGCTTCCCCATGCTGTCTGCTGCCTGCCCATCAATTCATTTGAGGTGTTCTAGGAGGGTTCGGGTGAATTTATCCCGGTTTATTTCCTGCAGTTGTCCTTCAGTGAGGACTGAGGCAAGGACATGAGTGGGGGCCCTCATAACTCTGCCGGTCATGAGCTCATGTGGTGAATGCCCTGTACTCTTGGACTGGCTGGCCCAGATCCCCATGAGGATCAGGGGTTGGGTCTCTGCCCATTTTTGGGGTGACCCCACTGTCTCTTTCCTCAGCCATTCCTTAATGGTCTGGTTCATGCACTCCACAATCCCTGAGGACTGGGGATTGTAAGCGACATGCCATTTCCCCTGAATACCAAGCAGCCTGAGGGTGTTCTGCATGACCTGGCCTGTGAAGTGGCTTCCCTGGTCGGACTCCATGAACTGGAGCAGTCCCCACCGTGAGAACACCTCCTTCACCAAGATCTTTGCAGTCCCCATTGCTGTGGCCGTCCTGCAGGGGAAGGCTTCCACCCACTTGGAAAGCACATCCACCAGGATGAGGCAGTATTTGTAGCCTTCCTGGGTGGTGGGCAAGGGCCCTATATAGTCGATCTGGATCGACTGCCATGGTCCCTCCACCCTCCTAATGTGTCCCATGGGCACCTTCCTTTTTTGGGGATCGGGATTATTTGCTACACAAACAAGACAGCTAGCACAGAACTCGCGGATATCATCCCGGAGTCCTGGCCACCATCCCACCTGTTCCACCCATTGCCAGGTGGTATCAGGCCCGGGGTGTCCCAATCCCAGCCCCTCATGGGTCAGCTGAAGGAACTCCCTCTGGTGTTGCTGGGGTACTACCCACTGTTCCCCCCTGAACAGCACGCCTTCCCTTATGGAGAGGGGGGCTGCGTCGTAAGGGCCTTCTAACTTCCTGCCCTCCACCACTGCACTCATGACAACTTTCAGGACTGGGTCCTGGGCTTGGACTGTCTTGAGGTCTGGGGCTAACACTGCCCCTGAGCTCCCTTGGGTCCCATCCCTACCTCTAACTGCCGCCATGGGCCCAGACTCATACGGGTCCCAGAAAGTGTCGGTGTGTGCGCCCTCCTTGGCCAGCATGTTGGCTTGCTGGTTGCCCTGGCTGCGGGGTTTTGTGGAGGAATGGGCTTTCACCTTGTGGATGAAGACCATGCCTTCCTCCCCCACAGCTGCCAGGATTTTCTCCAGCAGGGGCTTTACTGTTAAGGGCTTCCCGTCAGCGGAGGTATTCCCACGACGGGACCAGATGGCCAGGTACTCCGTACACGAGTTGCAAGTGAACATACTGTCAGAGCAAATCATATACGGGGTAGGGAAGATGTCGGGGTGTGTAACCACGTACATCACCGCAGACAGTTCAGCCTGCTGGGCACTCATGGTGTTAGGGAGCTTGATTGCCAAGGCAATGTCCGCCGTTGGGTCAAAGATCCCGCAACCCGTGAGTCGTACCCCAGCGGATACCATGCTGGAACCATCTACATAGATCTCACGGCCTGAGGGACATATCCCGGCCCGTAAACCTATGTTCACCTCCCATACCCCTTCTATGGAACACCGATGGGCTGTTCCAGGATATATCACATTGGCCGCAAGCTTTGGCTCGCAAAGGCCCTTTACCTTCAGATCCATCTGTGAGAAGGGTCCAGCGCGCAATGCGGATGCTGCTGACTGTCCCATCTTTAATCCTCCCATCCAAAAGCATCTGAGTGCGTGTGTGGTGCGTGAGGAGGGTGATGGGAGAGGTGCTTGTGAAAATTAAAGATCTTTCCACAGCCCAATATGTGGCCAAAAGGTACCATTCAGAGTTGGAGTAGCTCCTCTCCACATCCGTGAGGACTCTGGAGGAATAGACCACGGGTCTCAGCCTACCGTGCCACTCCTGGAGCAGCACAGCACTGAGACTATCCCCACTGGCCGCTACCTCCAAGAAGAACTCCTTTTTCCCATCTATCGCTCCTAGGGCTGGTGCGGTCTGCAGGTCTCCCTTTAACTTAACAAATGCTGCCTGGCATCCCTCATCGCAGGACCACTCCACCCCCTTGTGTAGGAGATGGAGCAGAGGGGCCGCTGCGGCTGCATAGTCATAAGAACATAAGAACATAAGAAATAGGAGCAGGAGTAGGCCAATCGGCCCCTCGAGACTGCTCCGCCATTCAATAAGATCATGGCTGATCTGATCCTAACCGCCAATCTACTATCACAGAACCAGCTCCTGAATCTAACAGAACCAGACACACGAAATAAGAGCAGGACCTCTATAAAATCCCTGCAGTACCCCGTCAATCCCAGGAACGACCTCACCCCTCTTACTGAATTGGGAATCGGTAACTCCTGGACCGCTTCCCTCCTTGCCTTATCTATTGCCCTCTCTCCTGTGCGGACAGTCAGACCCAGGAATTTAACTTCTTGCTGACCGATCTGCGCCTTCTTGGGGTTTGTTATCTTCATTAATAACTAGTCGTTTTCATTATGAACAGCTAGCTTGAGCTAGTCACTTTATTCTGTCATGTGGACTTGGTACAGTATCCATCTTGACTACTGCCTTCTGGGTAGCCTAGTGCATTGTGGGTAGCTCACTCTTATATACATACAGCAACATACAGCTCCACCTAGTGTACCATTCTGGAATGACATGTTACTGATCATTACATCCCCCTTTCTTTGAGGTTAAACAAAATCAATATCAATCAACTTTTAAGAAAAACGATAAAGATGATATCAGTAACACTTTTGTTAGTGCTCTATGAACATAAACATTTCCACAACAGTCAACACATTTTCAAAGCTTTACTTTATATTCAAAGATTAAGTCTATCAGGCTTTTTTACTTCACGTGTGGATCTTCTCAGCACAGGTAAGTCTGATGTGTTTTCATGAGAGCCTGTATGTGTGTTTGTTTTAGATTGTTCTGGTGGTTATTGACAAGATTCAGTTGCGGCATTGTCATCGATTTGCTCTTGGATAGTTTCTTGTGTTTTCAGGAGGGAACGGCGGTTCCTCCTGAGAATCTGTCCTTCCTCAGTTCTAACAGTGTATGACCTTGGTCCTACTTCCTCAAGAACTGTAGCTTTCCTGTTCCATGCATCTGGATCCTCAATCCTGACAACATCATCCCTTGTCAGTGGTTTCAGAGTTTTGGATGACTTGTCATAGCATGATTTCTGTTTCAGCTTTAACAGTTGAAGTCTCTGTCTCAGTTCCTTACTCTGCTTTTCTTTTGCACAGCAGGGTAGCGTGGTGCGCAACTTGTGACCCATTAGGAGTTCAGCAGGTGAAGAACCAGAGTCTAAAGGTGAGGCTCAGTAGCTCAGCAGGGCGAGATAAGGATCAGACTTGCTTTCTGTTGCTTTCTTCAGTAGCTGTTTGAGAACTTGAATGCCGTTTACTGCCTTACCATTCGACTGAGCATACAAAGGACTGGATGTGATGTGCTGAAAGTCATACTGTGCTGCAAACTGTTGCCACTCCTTACAGTTGAAGCACGGACCATTGTCGCTAACGGCAATCCTGGGAATTCCATGTCTGGCGAAGATGGATTTAACATGCATTATGACACTGCTTTCTGATGTGCTTGAGATCAGCGCCATCGCAGGATAGTTAGAATAGTAGTCAATCACTATTAGATATTCTTTACCATTCAAATGAAAAAGGTCCATACCAACCTTTTGCCATGGTGCTGTTGGTAAGTCAGCTACTATCATTGGTTCCTTTGCTTGTTTGTTTTGGTGTTTCTGACATGTCTCACATTTGCCTATCATGTTCTCAATGTCCTTATTCATGCCAGGCCCATAAACAGTGTCTCTTGCTCTCCTTTTGCATTTTTCAATTCTGAGGTGTCCCTCATGAATCCTTTTGAGCATGTCTTGACGTAGAGCCTGTGGAATGATTATTCTGTTCTGTTTTAGTAATAGTCCACTTGCGACATTCAACTCTGACCTGATGTGATAGTACTTTGGACAGGAACGCTTTGGCCAACCATTGTGAATGTTCTCTATTACTGTTTGTAACATTGTATCTTTTACTGTTTCTTTTGCTATTTGCTTTGATTTTGTGTCTGACACGGGCATCGCAGCAGTGACCATACTCACATGAACATCCACATCTTCCTCAGTAGAGCTCACATGACTCATTGTTGATGCTTGGGATAGTGCATCTGCTAACACTATGGCCTAGAAATTGGGTTGGGGCACCAAAATGGTGCAAAAGTCGCCTGAGCGCAGGATTTAGCGCAGCGATTGGAGTAATACCGATCGCCAGAAATTCAGTTTCAGTGCCCCTCGAGGGACACGGGGCGAGGCTCGAGGCGCTCCGCATCCCTCTTAGGGCGCTGAAACTGATTATCGCAGCGCAACGTGCTGCAGCGCCACACGCTGCGGCACGGCACGCTGCGGTACTGCAGGCCTTCCTCCCACTGTTAAGGGGGAGGTGCCTGCAACAGCGCGATCCCCGCTCGCGAGTGCCGGCACATGAGCCCGGCACCAAGGAGAAGTGCCGGGCTCTCAGGAAACAGCCGGCAATGCCGCGGCGGGGGTTAGGAGGCCGGGGACGGAGGTGCTGGCCGAAAAAGCGGCCGCCCCGCACCTCCATCTTAACTTGCGCCGCTGCCGGCACAGTAAAGCCCCATGAACCGGGCTACCAAATATCACGAACAGGGCACGAATGGGGCACTGCGCACACCGATGACGTCATCGGTGGCGGCGCAGCGCAACAGGCTAACGCCACCATTAGCGCCCCTCCTGAATATCGCGGGGGGCGCAGCCAGTGGTGCTACAGCCACTGCCTGCCTCTTTAGGCGCTAACAGCTGGCGCTACTCACCCAATTTCTCCCCCTATGTGTTTGCCTCGTGTGTAGATCAGTTCAAAGTCATATCTTCGCAGCTTCATCATGAGTCGTTGAATTCTTGGAGACATCTCATTCAGATTTTTTTTTATGATGGCAACCAGTGGGCAGTGGTCTGTCTCAACTGTGAAGGTGGGAAGTCCATATATGTAGCCATGGAACTTTTCTAGTCCAACTACCAAGCCTAGACATACCTTTTCAATCTGGGCATATCGACACTCAGAGTCAGTCATAGACCTGGAGGCATAACCAACAGGCTTCCAATCTTCACCCTCTGCTTGTAGCAAGACCGCACCTAGGCCATCTTTTGATGCATCCATTGACACTTTGATTCTCTTTGTTGGGTCAAAGAAGGTGAGTACAGGTGTGGTTGTCACATCCACTCTTGTTCATGTCTTTCTGTCCATGCAAACTCATTTGTTTTATGTAGCAGGTCTCGCAGACAGGCTGTCTTGGCTGACAAGTTGGGAATGAACTTTCCAATGAAGTTTATCATTCCCATGGTGCGTAGCACTCCTTTTTTGCCTGTGGGTCGGGGCATGTTGAGTATGGCGTTTACTTTTTCCATATCTGGCTCTATTCCTTTACCAGATAGATTATCTCCTAGGAAAGTGACTTCCTGGATGCCAAACTTCCTCCCCCACAGCTGCCAGGATTTTCTCCAGCAGGGGCTTTACTGTTAAGGGCTTCCCATCGGCGGAGGTATACCCACGACGGGACCAGATGGCCAGGTACTCCATACACGAGTTGCAAGTGAACATACTGTCAGACTTCCTGGATGCCAAACTGACACTTGGCTTTGTTGAGCTTCAGTCCATTCCGGCATATGCTCTGTAGCACTTTAATCAGTCTCTCATTGTGTTCTTTCAGTGTGGAGCCACAGATGATGATGTCATCAACATAGACCCGAACTCCTTCCAGACCTTCAATTATGTGTTCCATCGCTCTATGAAAGATTTCAGATGCAGATATTATCTCAAAAGTCATTCTGAGGAAACAATACCTGCCAAATGGTGTGTTGAAGGTACAGCATTTGGTGCTCTCTTCATCCAGTTTTAGTTGCCAAAATCCTTGTGAGGCATTGAGCTTTGTGAAGTATCTGGCACCTGACATTTCACTGGTGATTTCTTCTCGCTTGGGAATCTGGTAGTGTTCACGTTTTATGTTTGCATTTAAGTCCTTTGGATCCATGCATATTCTTAGATCATTGTTCTTTTTCTTTATACATACCATGGAGCTAACCCAGTCTGTTGGCTGTTTGACTTTCCTGATGACTCCTTGTGTGGTCATTCTGTCCAGTTCTTTCTTGAGCCGGTCACGCAGGGGTGCTGGAACTCTCCATGGGGCATGTACCACTGGCTGAGCATCCTCCTTTAGCTGGATCTTGTAAGTGAATGGTAGAACTCGAAATCCTTTGAACACATCCTGGAAATTACTCACTACAGAATCCACTGATTCATCTGGTCTGCTTATGGCACAGTTTACACGGTAGACTCTCTTGACCAGTTCTAAGTCCTCACAAGCTTTGTCACCTAGTAGTGAATCAAGTCCTTCAGCCACAACAGAAAACATGTGATGATGCACTTTGTCTTTGAATGTCACTTTAAGTCTGCATACGCCTAGGCTATCTATTTTCTGTCCATTATAGTCCTTCAGTAGTACTGACTTTTTCTGTATTTTGGGTTTTCTTTCATATTTTTAATGTCACTCATACTGATTAAGTTTGCTTTTGCCCCAGTATCTAGTTTCAATGTAACTAATGCTCCATTTATCTGCAGTGGCATCATCCATTTGTCCTCTTTTACTGCATTAACTTTATGTTCAGCATTGTCCATTCCTGAGTGCTGCACATTTTCTGTATCCTTTTTGATATTGTCACATGACACCATTCCTACAGGAAATGTCTCACTTAAATCAGTGTGCTTGATCACATTAACTCTTTGCCCTTTCTTAGTTTTTACTTTTGAAAAGCATTGTTTGGCAAAGTGATTATTTCCATGACATTTTGTGCACATTTTCCCAAACGCTGGGCATTTTCGTGACTGGTGTTTGTAACCACAGCGTTTACAATTAAAAATTCCTTCCTCCGATTGCTTTGCATTTCTGTTCTGCCCACGTTTCTTCCCCTTGTAGGACACAGCACCGACAGCAGCACTATCACTTACTACATTCGCATTATTATTAATTTCACTGAAAGTCTTCACGTGCTTTTGAGCTAGCTCACTGGCTTGGCATATTTTCACAACATTCTCCAATATTAGTTCGGTTTCTCTCAACAAACTTTCCCTGACCTTTTTATCATGAATACCAAGCACAATCTGGTCACGAATCATGGACAATTTCAGATCAGAGAAATTACATGTCTGTGCTTTCAGTTTCAGATCGGTCACAAAGCTATCAAAAGTCTCATTTTGCTGCTGTGTCCGTGAACAGAACACGTACCTCTCATAGGTTTCGTTCTTTTTGGGAGAACAATGTTTATCAAATTTCTTTAGCACATCGTCCAACTTTTTTCTGTTCTCATCTTGATTAAATACAAATGTATTTCTATAGAGTACCTCTATCGCCTGCGGGCCTGCAACCGTGAGCAGTAACGCTATTTTCCTTGCGTCTGGCATCATACCGAACCTGATGGCAGCAATGTAGAGTTCGAATCGTTGTTTGAAAGTCCGCCAATTGCAGTCGACATTCCCGGTGAGTTTAAAACCCTCTGGTGGCTTCAAATGCGCCATGTCGCGTTTCACAATATTCAGCAGATTTTTCCAATCCTGGTACCAATCCTGGTACCATGTTATGTTCATTAATAACTAGTCATTTTCATTATGAACAGCTAGCTTGAGCTAGTCACTTTATTCTGTCATGTGGACTTGGTACAGTATCCATCTTGACTACTGCCTTCTGGGTAGCCTAGTGCATCATGGGTAGCCCACTCTTATATACATACAGCAACTTACAGCTCCACCTAGTGTACCATTCTAGAATGACATGTTACTGATCATTACAGGGTTGACATTAAACCCCTTTCTCTGCAGCAGATCCAGCAGCTCAGCCAGCAGTGGGCCATGCTCCCCGACCGAGTCGGTAAATAAGAGCAGGTCATCCACATACTGCAGTAACTGAGTGGGCTGACTGAACTCTTTTAAACTATCCTTCATGCATTGGTGGAAGATGCTGGGGCTGTTGTGGAAAACCTGTGGCAGACAGGTCCAGGTCTCCTGCTGTCCCTTAAAGGTGAAGGCAAACTTATATTGGTCCTCCCATTTTAAAGGGATGGACCAGAACCCATTCGAAATGTCCAGCACCGTAAATGTGTTCGCGGATGCTGGAATGCTGCTAATAACATTGGCCACTGCTTCTACTGTGGGGGCACATGCAGGGATATTGCAGTTAAGCACCCGATAGTCCACCGTGGCTCTCCATGAATTGTTCGGTTTCCTAACCGGCCAAAGTGGAGAATTAACATGAGTGGCTATGGGCCTCAACACTCCCTGTTTAACTAAGGAGGTGATGGCTGCCTCCATGTCGGTTTCTGCCTCCTTGGGGAAATTGTACTGCTTCTGTGGTCGGACCATGGGGTCCCCATCTATTTTAACCTCAAACCCTGTGATCCTCCCGCAGTCATGTTTATGGGTGGCAAACGCTGTGAGGTTTGCCTGCACGACTGCCTGCAGTGCCTCCGGGACCCCATTTACCATGAGCCCGAGGTCGTAACCTTCTTTGGGCTTCACAGTACAAAGGTCCCCTTACTCTCCTTGGCTGGGATGACCACTACACCTTCATCCCTGTCTGTGCTAGCCCCCCAAAGGCAATGGTTGCGGAGATCCATGAGGATCCTGTGGCCCACCAGGAAGTCGGCTCCTGGGATCCCCTTCCCTTCCTCCTTATTCCACTTTGCCAGGATGCACGTCCACTTAGTTTGGAGCGTGCCCAGATGGACTGAGAGGGGTCTGGAGTATACCCCCGCCTGCTCCTGACTGGTGAATCCCGATAGTATGTATGGAACCCCGTCAGACAGAGGTGAGGTGTTGGGATTATCCGTATGGATCATGGTGCATGATGCCCCCGTATCCAATAGATACGTCCCTGTACCCTTCTCTACCTCCATCTATATGGGCGGTCTCTTCCATTCATCATTCCGGAGATTACACAGACGGAGAGGCTTCGCGGGCTCCAGTCATTGTGGGGAGGCAGAGGTGGGCGAGGGGTCTGCAGCACCACTGATGGCTGCTACCTTTCCCTGATTGGCCCTGAGGAAAGATTTTATCGACTCCATGATGGACTCGACTGTACCGGGAGGAGTTTCTGTCTCTGCCTTCTGAGTTGGGGCTGCGGGGGTCCTTGCTTTATCATCTCTCCCAGACTTTTTACAATCCCTGCGCCAGTGACCCTCCCCCCCGCACCTGTAACAAGTGACCTTGTTCTGGGAGGGGCGGCTCCCCTCCTGGCGCCACTCTATCTTGTAGTGAGCCCCAGGTTTAACCTCGTGGACCTTACCCTTTTGCTGGGGGGTCCCACTATTCCTATTGTTCCTATATGCTACCGTGAGCTGCCGGATTACAGTCTCTTCAGTTGCTAGGGGGTCTCGGTGGTCAAACCAAGTATCAGCCTTTGCTTTTATCTGGGGCAGGCAATTGGACACCAGGCAACGAAGCCATTGGGTCCACTGCTGCTGGTTCAGTTGTGCCCTATTTTGTCCCCCTGTACATGCGCTGTTGTAGACTGGCCACAGCCTGTCTGCAAATGCCTGTGGGGTCTCCCCTTCCTTCTGCAGTGTTTTCCCTATGCGATCGAACGGATTGCCGTCGTTCGCACCCATGGCTTCCAGTACTTCCTCCTTTAGGTCCTCAAAACCCTTCTGCCCTCTCATAGCCTCATCTGAAAGGGTCTGATAGAGCTTACTGTCTACAGAGAAAAGCAACATTTTGGCTTTCTCTTTGTCATCACAGCCTTTAACACAGGCTGCCTGTTCTATCTCTTGGAAGTGCATTGATGGGTCTCCCTTTTCGGAGAGCAGGGGAATATGTTTCACCAGGCCTCTGAGCTGTTGGGCATCATAGGGTACCAGATAGGTATGCTGAACAGCCCCTGGGTCATTATCATTCACGGGCGGTCCGTACCTCCGTTGTCGGAGGGTGTACACTGGTCCTGGTCCCTGCCTGCCTAGCGGGACCTGCTAGCATTCTCCTACCACCCCATTGTCCATCCCTTCTTGCTGCCAGAGCTCCAAAAAACTTGGAGCTGTGGGCTGCGGTCTTGGGATCTCTAATTCCCTGGCCAGCTCTGTTCTGGGTGCTGCTGGTTTGGGCAGCTGGTACTGTCCGACGGACTTCCCTTCGGACTTACGAGAAATACCATCCCTTTAGTCCTTAATAACTCCATACCCAAGCTCTCTATCTTTCTGTTACATGGGGTATGATCTGCTCCACTAAACCCTTGGTCGCAGGCCAGCTTATAAGCTGCCTTTACCTCCCTAACCATTTCCTCCTGCTCTGTTACTTCTAAGGTGAGGTGGGCATTCTCTTCCCGCAGTCTCATCTCATTACTCTTAGCTTTTGTAATTTGGCACTTTAGGAACTCTATCTTGTGCCTCGCGTGGCTTTTGCCCTCGCTAGCTTCTTGGGTGAGGTGTGCGTTTTCCTCCTGCAGCCTCGTCTCACTGTCCCTAGCCTCTGTGACTTCCTGCACAAGGCACTCTATCTCTGCCTGGCATTTTGTGCCCTCTAGTGTGAGGCGTGCATTTTCTTCCCGCACCCTCATCCCACTATCTCTGGCCTCATTCACCTCTCTTATGAGGCGTTCTACCTCCGCCTGGCATTTTCAAAACTGTGACTCCCGATTCTTGGCCTTTTTAACTTCCTCCCGCATCCTCATCTCACCCTTCTTAACCCAGCCACCTATAACATAATAGGTCAGCTTACACGTTGCCGCTAACTTCTGCAGGGCTACCCACAGACTAAAAGCAAGAAAAGCAAGAGCTGATGCTTTCTCCAGATCCAGACCACTTATCATATCAAAAACTGCCTCCAGTCCTGCCGCGGTCGTGATTTGTAGGGGGGCATCCTTTACTCGGTTTATGGTAATTTATATTCCTTTACCTGGTTTACGGTAAGTTACCTGGTCAGGCAGCCCTTTTGCCACTGCACTTTGACCAGCTCCAATCAGCGGTTTCAAATCGCTAAACCCCTCCTTCCAGTTCTGACTGGAGGAACTTATAACTAATGATATATTAAAACGGACAAATGGTCTGGATGCAAAAAAAGTCAAACTTTATTAACTAAATAAACTACACCACACGATCAATGTAATCATGGTAAAATTGCTTAGATAGGGGAGGAAAAACGGGCATAACGAGGGAAAATGGCTAAAATGACAAATCTAATGAAATCCCACTGTACTGCCCACCCCTATGCCTATCCTAAGTTGCCTTGTGTAAGGTCAGAAAAATATATGCTCACCACTAGAATGCCAGCTCCTTGTCCCACGAGATCTTCACTGTCCTGAAGTAAAGAAACACCCCAGTGTTTTAAAGTAAACTGCTGGTATTCTTTCTTCTTCAGACAGACTCCTATGCTGTAGCGGCCACACTGAGGCAAGCCAGAGAGAGAGAGAGCGAGGCCTCTGAGAAGCTATCTCTATATACCCCAATTTTGGGGTCGAAATGTTCCCGCCCACATCCGGAGTTCACAGAATCACAGAATCACAGAAACCCCACAGTGCAGATAGAGGCCATTTCGGCCCATCGAGCCTGCACCGACACATATCCCACCCGATCCCCGTAACCCCTACACCAACACATATCCCACCCTATCCCCGTAACCCCACGTATTTAATCCCCCTAACACTAAGGGTCAATTTATCATAGCCAATCAACCTAAACCCGCACATCTTTGGACTGTGGGAGGAAACCGGAGCACCCGGAGGAAACCCACGCAAACACGGGGAGAATGTGCAAACTCCACACAGACAGTCACCCGAGGCCGAATTTGAACCCGGGTCCCTGGCGCTGTGAGGCAACAGTGCTAACCACTATGCCACCGTGCTGGGCTAAAACAAAGGGATTCAAACCGTCCCCTTGTCTGGGATGGGTTTGAATAAAGTTGCCATTGTCTGTGATGGCTGTCGATAAAACTGCAGGGGTTTTGAAAGTGTCTTCATTCTGGGGCCGAAATGTTCCTGTCCAGATCCGGAGTTTTCTGGGCTAACAAAAGGGATACAACTGTCCCTATTGTCTATTAATGGGTGATTCAAACCCATTTATTCTTAAACTGTTCCTTTTCTTAGTCTAAAAATTCTCTTCCATAGTTTAGGTGTGTTTCATTGTGTGTGATGGATTTTGAATGGAGTTGGATTACTATGTAAACAGAAACCCATTCTCTTGTGGTCATTGAAACCGCAGTCAAGTGGTTTTAATCCCTTGTGCAAACATCCTTGTAAATAAACATCGATTGTCTCTGGAGGGAGGGGGAAACTCCCCTTTTGATTGACAGGATTTGACTGCCAACTTTGATCCTCCCCCTTTTCACAGACATACACGAGCTGCTTCCAAGCCCTTTTCCTTGGCCATGCTTTTCTGATGGCCATTTTTAACCCTGGGCAATTTACCAAACTCAAGGGTACAATTTTTAATTAAAATGTACTGTCTTAAGGTGTGCGATTTTTTACAAAGTTCTTTGATTCCGGTGTTGTCCAAGTGCTGCTTAGCTCACGGGCCCTTTAACGCAGCCTTTTGCCATTCTGGGCATGTTTTAAAACATTGTCCAACCCAGAGACAATTTAAATCACGCAAAGTCTTTGTCCACGATGTGGATTAATATGTCCCGATCTTCGGGGGCTGAGGGCATTTTGTGAACCCCTACACCTGTTCACCGATGCTCAGTTTGTGTTCCACCAGGACCACTGGGCTCCTGACCTCAATACAGCCTTGTTCCAAACATGGACCAAAGAGCTGAATTCGAGAGGTGAGGTGAGAGTGACTGCCCTAGACATCAAGGCAGCTTTTGACCAAGTGTGGTATCAAGGAGCCCTTGTAAAACTGAAGTCAATGGGAATCGGGGGCAAAATTCTCCTCTGGCTGGAGTCATACCTAACACAAAGGACGATGGTTGTGGTTGTTGGAGGCCATTTATCTCAACCCCAGATCATCACTGCAGGAGTTCCTCAGGGCAGAATCCTAGGCCCAACCATCATCAGCTGCTTCATCACTGACCTTCCCTCCATCATCAGGTCAGAAGTAAGGATGTTCGCTGATGATTGCACAGTGTTAGGCAAGATTCAGACAACATTCATACTTGGGCTGATGAGTGGCAACTAAGATTCATGCCACACAAGTGCAGTGCCAAGCAATGACCATCTCCAACAAGAGAGAGTCTAACCGCCTCCCCTTGATATTCAATGGCATTACCATTGTAAAAAATCCCCCATCATCAAAATCTTTTGGTTCACCATTGACCAGAAAGTCAACTGGACCAGCCACACAAATACAGTGGCTACAAGAGCAGGTCAGAGGCTGGGTATTCTGTGGTGAATCACCTCCTGACTCCCCAAAGCCTTTCCACCATTTACAAGGCACAAGTCAGGAGTGTGATGGAATACTCTCCACTTGCCTGGATGAGTGCAGCTCCAACTACACTCAAGAAGCTCGACGCCATCCAGGACAAAGCAGCCCACTTGATTGGCACCCCATCCTCCACCACCTTAAACATTCACTCCCTCCACCACCGGCATACCGTGGCTGCAGTGTGTACCGTCTACAAGATGCACTGTAGCAACTCGCCTAGGCTTCTTCGGCAGCACCTCCCATACCCACGACCTCTACTACTGAGGAGGACAAGGGCAGCAGGCGCATTGGAACACCACCACCTCAAAGTTCCCCTCCAAGTTACACACCATCCTGACTTGGAAATATACTGCCGTTCCTTCATCATTGCTGACTCAAAATCCTGGAACTCCCTACCTAACAGCTCTGTGGGAGTATCTTCACCACACGGACTGCAGCGGTTCAAGAAGGCAGCTCCCTACCAACAAGGGTAATTGGGGATGGGCATTAGATGCTGGCCTTACCAGGGATGCCCATATCCCATGAATGAATTTTAGAAAACTGGATGGAGAATCATACTTAGTTTAACTTAAAATATCGTGGCACAGAATCTCCTGGAAACTTGCTCCATAGCATCAACCATGTGCATCATTAATCCAATGTAGCAGTTCCAGGAAATAATGGCATAAGCCAATTATGCCATTATTTACATTGTAACATAAATTTCTGGTACTTTGGTGCCACTCCACCGATACCCTCATTAAAACCGCGAAAAGTAAATTATAATAGCCCCGCCTAGCAATGTCGATCGCGAATTTCCTGGATTTATGCCCGTTTTATCGCTGCAGCCACTTAGACTGAAAAGCAATAATATGAGTGACCTACCATTGAAGCAACTTATGGCTCTCACATGACTCTTGGCCTGGGAGGGCAACAAAGGGACCATTAAAGCTGTGAAGCCGCATCCTTGCAGTCTGGAAATTGTTCTCAAGAGTTTTTTTCTAATTCTCTCAGTTTCAGCAGTCTTTTCTTGCCAGTTTTTCCATCTAGAGTCCTGTGAGTGTCTGAAGGCAATTACTTTCTAGACTCCCAACCCTCCCTACACATTAAGAAGGTAAAAGTATTGCAATAAGCGATCCAATGGGAATTCCACTGTTCTTGACTATCATGGAGAATCTGGAGCAGGAACAGAGGGTGGAGGCATGTCATGTGAGGCACCATGGCTGGAACCTGCAACAAACTCACTACTACCACCGCCAGAGATTGTATTGAGAGCGAATGTTATTCCAGGCACTATCGGAGGAGCTGTGCATGCACAGACTGCCCTTTACCAAGGAAGCAATGGGCCACCGCTGTGAAATGCTGGAGGAAGACCTGGAGCTACGGTTTACCTCCCACAGGGGCTCATTAGTGGAAATAAAGGTGAAGATGGTCTTCAATTTCTACAAAGCTGGTTTCTTGCAGTTAGGCACTGGAGAGTTCTGTAACATCGGCCAAGGAGCTGTGAGGACCTGCATTCAACAGGTGACAGATGCCCTCTTTCGCAGGGTATCCAAACTTCATTAAATATGACTGGGCTCATTTCTGTTCTACCTCATGAAGGCGGGCCCAGAGGTCCTCATCACCAGAATTCCTGTTCCTGTTCTTCGCCTCTTCCTGACTCTCTGACATGTCCATATGCTGGAAATTACTTTTTACAGTGTTTTACAACAATTTTTAACTAATAAATTTTAAAAAATTGATTTAGGGTGATAGCAGAACAAACACTTCATTTATATCCCAATGACGGGCCTCACTCTCAGCTATTTTTAGTGACATGTGGTAGGTCTGTGGGGTAAACCATTGGCTGTGCCATAAAGGTCCCTGATGTGTCATTGAGCTTGCTGTGCCATAGTCAAATCGATTATCCAGGAATCTTTGGAGTAAATATAGTGCTAAAAGATCGGAGAGCACAACTGCCTGATTTGTGCTGTGCATAGAAACATAGAAGATAGGTGCAAGAGTAGGCCATTCGGCCCCTCGAGCCCGCTCCGCCATTTAATGAGATCATGGCTGATCATCCAAATTCAATACCCTGTCCCTGCTTTCTCCCCATATCCCTTGATCCCTTTAGCCTCAAGAAATATATCCAACTCCTTCTTGAATATATTTAAAGAATTGGCCTCAACTGCCCTGTGTGGCAGAGAATTCCACAGGTTCACCACTCTCTGGGTGAAGAAATTCCTCCTCATCTCAGTCCTAAATGGCTATGTACCATTGCAGGATATTCCAGGCCATTATCATTAAGCCCTGGCACATTTTGAGCGATAGTACTTTGTAATAGCCTAAAAGACTGGACAGAAGTGTCCACTAAATGCAAAACAATATGGAGCTCTTCCTAATCTTCAAGTCCCAATCGTCCATTTTGTTCTGACATCAGAAGCCAGAAGAACTGGAAAATTTGACCCTAAAAGCCTAATTAAATTAATCTATGAATTTATCCAACTCAGACATTTGCTTTCCATTTGTGAGGCCTACAACAGCAAGTTATTGATGACCTATGAAGACACAATTAATTTTCTCCGTGATCATCCCCTGCTCCATTCACTCTGTTCAAGAGGGTACGCAAAGGATCCGCCCTTAACCCTTTCACATTGCTGGTGTGTTACCAGGGATGTTGATTCTGCTCAGTCCATGTCCACAATAGCAAGGCAGACATCGGAATTCAATATGTGGAGAATGACAACCTCAAAGTCATAATCTGTCACTCTCTGCTACAGCATGTAGGTACACCATTGTGCTACATGGCTGCAAGGCCATTCAGCTGACCTATTTTTTTTTAGAAAAAAATAATGGTTTCTGCCCTTTATCTTTCTGCTCACAGGTTTCCACATCTGTGACAAATTAAGAATATTTCTACCTGGCAGCTAGTGATTTAGTTGAGATAGGAGTAATTTAATTGCAGGAAAATTAGTCTAATTGCTTTAATTTTTTAAAGCCATGGAGTAAAGAGGAGAATACATTGCAGCTTTGTTGATGGATATGCATCTGTCTGGTTCCAACTGTTCATAACAAGTCATGAATAGAACGAGCAAAGCCCATCTAAACCCATTCCTTCCATAGACCATGTACAATGTGGACTGACATTAATTCTACGCTGTGTCAGCTGTGGCACAGCTGGTAGCACTCTTACCTCTTGTGGGTTCAAGTCCACTCCAGAGACTTGAGCACAAAAATCTAGGCCTACACTCCAGTGCAGTACTGAGTACTGTCAGAAGAGCCGTCTTTTGGATGAGACGTTAAACCGAGGCCCTGTCTGCTCTCTCAGCTGGACGTAAAAGATCCACGGCATTATTTCAAAGGAGAGCAGAGGAGTTATCCCTGGTGTCCTGACCAATATTTATATCTCACTCAAAATCACAAAAACAGATTATCTGGTCATTATCACATTGCTGTTTGTGGGACCTTGCTGTGCACAAATTGGCTGCTATGTTTCCCACATTAAAACAGTGGCTACACTTCAAAAGTACTTCATTGGCTGTAAAGTGTCCTGAGGTCACGAAAGGCGATATATAAGTGCAAGTCTTTCTTTTTTTTTCAAATCATTTAATCTCCTGAGGAAATGTTTCCCCTTGCACCCCAATAGTAAATTAAGTGAAGCAACAGAATATCTACCTACAACAAATACAAAAGCAAAATGCGAATGCTGGAAATCTGAAGTAAAAACAGAAGGTGCTGGAAATACTCAGCAGGCCAGGCAGCATCTGTGGAGAAAGAAACAGAGTTAACGTTTCAGGTCGATGACATTTTGTCAGAACTGGCAAAAGGTAATTGACCACATGCGCGGAATTTCAATTTAAAAAATAGCTCACACGTAGCGCAGGATCCCTAGAGAGCTGTGCGGCCATGCGGCTGCACAGCTTAAAGGGAACATTGCTGGCAGGAGCACACACCAGGAATATTCTAAGCTCTGCATATTGTATGCAAGAAGCGCAGGACTCGTTTTCCATTTTGGATCGCCTCAGAGGAGGAGGAAGAGGAGAAAAAAGAGGAGGCAGTGACCACCAGAGCCTCTATTTTTTTTAATTCGATCACGGAATGTGTGATTCGCTGGCAAGGCCAGCATTTATTGCCCATCCCTAATTGCCCTTGAGAAGATGGTGGTGAACCGCCTTCTTGAACTGCTGCAGTTTGTGTGGTGAAAGTACTCCCACAGCAATGTTCCTGCTAATCTGTGCAGCCGTGTAGCAGTCTGTAGGTCCCACGCAGGCTGCTCACCGGCTTTTATATGGAAGAAACTGCGCATGCACGAAAGTTTGAATGGGCCAAGCAGCCAGTTAAAGGGACTACGCATGAAAAGAAAGGGAACATTTAACCACAGTGCTGTTAGGGAGGGAGTTCCAGGATTTTGACCCAGTGGCAATGAAGGAACGGCGATATACTTCCAAGTCAGGATGGTGTGTGACTTGGAGGGGAATTGGAGGTGATGGTGTTCACATGCGCCTGCTGCCCTTGTCCTTCTAGGTGGAAGAGGTCACGGGTTTGGGAGGTGCTGCCAAAGAAGCCTTGGTGAGATGCTGCAGTGCATCTTGTAGATGGTACACACTGCAGCCATGGTACGCCGGTGGTGGAGGGAGTGAATGTTTAAGTTGGTGGATGGGGTGCCGATAAAGTGGGCTGATTTGTCCTGGATGGTGTCGAGCTTCTTGAGTTTTGTTGGAGCTGCACTCATCCAAGCAAGTGGAGAATATTCTATCACACTCCTTACTTGTGCCTTGTCGATGGCTTTGGGGAGTTAGGAGGTGAGACACTTGCCGCAGAATACCTAGCCTCTGTCCTGCTCTTGTAGCCATAGTGTTTATGTGGTTGGTCCAGTTAGGTTTCTGGTCAATGGTGACCCCCAGGATATTAATGATGTAGGATTCGGCGATGGTAATGCCATTGAATGTCCAGGGGAGGTGGTTAGAATCTCGCTTGTTGGAGATGGTCATTGGCTGACACTTGTGTGACACGACTGTTACTTGCCACTTATCAGCCCAAGCCTGAATGTTGTCCCGGTCTTACTACATGCGGGCATGGACTGCTTCATTATCTGAGGAGTTGCGAATGGAACTGAACACTCTGCAGTCATCAGCGAACATCCACACTTCTAACCTTATGATGGAGAGAAGGTAATTGATGAAGCAGCTGAAGATGGTTGGGCCTAGGACATTGGCCTAAGGAACTCCTGCAGCGACACCCGAGCTCTCAGAGAAAAGCTCATTGAGGAGTGCTTCAACTAAATTAGCCCTCTCATTCCCCATTTACCAACAGTTACACAATCCTTACAAAAAATTTTTACAGCCACCATCCAATTGCCCTCCTTCACCCCAAACTTGTGGGTCTTGTCCTCACTTCACTACAAAGACAAATACCAACACCAAATCCATAACAAAAATAAATTGATCAGTCAAATCATTGCCCCCAAAAATTACTAATCACCCTTGTGCAATCCCTTAATCTGGTGTGCTCATTTTCCTATCCTGGAGCTCCCAATGGCTACAGCAAGGGAGGTTGAAGGATGCTGAGTTTCTATTGAGCACACTTCAGGTGGACTTGGAAGATGACCTTGAGCAACTCTGGGCCTTGAAGGCCCAGCTGCAGACTGCAGCATCTCGATCTGGGCCGGGGCAGTTTAGCCCACCTGGCTGATTAGCATCAGCAAGGGTGTTGTCTGGCGGGGAATAGACATACTCTCATCCTGAGAGAGGGCAGCAGGTACCTCTCCCATGGAGACAAGGCCACTCTCCTGGGGCAGTGCCTCAGCACTTCAAGGGCTCTGCTGGAGAACAGAGTGCAGGAATGATGTGACACCCTGAAAGCCCCATTCAACAGTGGTCCTCAAAGTCAAGATGGCAGGGTCTTGTGAGGTGTTTGGAGAATGTGGCTGTCATGGTAGAATAGCTACAATCTGTTTATGAGATGTTAGCTGTGGGTAAGTGATGGCTGTAATAGTGATGAGTGTGTGAGCATGAGAAGGAGGATGTTTACTGAAGTGTGGTGCAGTGATTGCAGGTCAGTGCAGAGTAGTGGGGAGGGCAGTGTTGTGAGTAATGAGACAATAGATGGTGCAACTGTGATTAGAAAGTATTTTAGCAGACTTCTTACCTTACCAACTCTAGTTAAGTCATTGAATTTTTTCCTGCATTGCAGCCTGTTCTTGGTGAAATGCTCCTGGCATTGACGTACTCAGAAATCTCTTGTAACTGCCTGATCTGTAGATGCCTGGAGGGCTTCTGGCCCCTGGCGGGGAAGAAAGGATGTCCCTCCACCTCCAACTACCAGCATCAAGGTCTCCAGTGAAGTATTTCAGAACTTTGGTGCTGGCTTGCTCCCTCCTTCAGCCATGTCTTCCTCAATTTGTTCCATAGTCTCTGCAGCCTGAATGTAACTCTCCTTTAAGAGGTGCTGGCAGCCTTTAAGTATTGTCCTGGACTCCTGATATCACCCCCACCCCCAATAGGCATGCAGCCAATGAATAGCCTGGGTAGCGCTGGATGCAAGCACAACTTATCATAATTAGTAGGCAGCACGGATAGTATAACAGTCTATGCCTTGCCCCTCCCATGCAACTGGCTTAGGCTCAATCCGATTTCTAAGCCACTGTCCCAAGGGATAAAACCCAGAATCCCATTTGCTTTTTCCACCTTTAAAGATCTCTGCATTTTCCACCCCCATTTCTGTTTGTTCCTTAACTCTGCTAAGGATCTGATCATTTAGGGTACACTTCCTCTCATTTTTCTTTTTCCCAAAATGTACTGTTTCACATTTTCTGCATTGAAATTCATTTCCCAAATATCTTTCCAAGTCTACTAATCTGTTTATGTACTCTAGAATCTACAGTATTCTTCTTCATAGTTTGCCAAGACCCTTACCTTAGTATCAACAAACTTCAACATAATTTCTCTTGTGCCCAGCTCCAAATTGTTTATACAAGTGTCAAAAGAGGCTCCAGGATAGATTCCTGGAATACATCAGTACCCAGATTCCATCACTCTGAAAAACCTTCATTTACTCTTATTCTTTACTCCCTGTTCCTCACCTATCTTTCTATCCACATAGTTGCATATTCTTCATGTGTCTTTTTTTTTAACAAACTTTGTATGTGGCACCTTATCAAATACCATCTGAAAGTCTGCTATATTTTCTTAATCTAATTTCCTCAGAAAAATTCAATTTAATTTATCAAACACTAATCTCCTTTTCACTAATCCTCTGTGATGATCCCTTATTAGGCTGTGTCTTTCCACATGTTCATTAATTTTAACACATGCAACAGACTCTAGAAGTTTACCCACAAGGGAGGTAAATCTTACTTGTCTACATCTTCCTGGTTTATCCTTTACTTTTCTTCAATAGAGGTGCCGTATTTGTCCTTCACCAGCTCTCTGGCACAATTCCTGCTTCCAAAGACTTTTATAAAATTATTTTTAGTTCCTTTACTATCTCCTCCCTAACCTCCCTCAGTATTGCATATTATCTAGGTTTGGTTAGTTGTCTACTTTTAGTCCTTTTATCTTTTTGAATATTAATCTCCAGTAGTAACTCTTCCACATCCTCCTCACGTAATCCCACATTCTGCCTTCCTCTAAAACTGGGGCAAAATACTCTGTCATCTCTGTCATTCCCTCAAGATTGCCTGCTTCAACTTTAAGTGATCCCATTCTTCTTTGACTACCCTGTATCCTGTTAACTTAAGTGGTTATAAAAGCCTTTGCTATTTCCCTTTATGTTGACTGCCAGTCAGCTTTTGTACTCCTTCTTCATCTCCCATTTGGTTTCCCTGCTATATTTTTTGCATTTACAATTCATGGTGTATTATTCATCCTATGTTTATTAGATGCCTCTTTTTAAAGCTTTGTATTTGCTCTACCTTCTCCATTTATCCACAGAACCCCAGTATTTCATTTCCCCGCCACCACTTTGACTTTGCGTCATAATGTATATAACCTGTACCTTATCCATCTCAGGTTTAACTGCTCCAGAACCACAGCAATGTGGTTGACTCTTAACTGCCCTCTGAAATGGCCTAGCAAGCCATTCAGTTGTACCAAACTTCTCAAAGAAGTATACTAAGAATAAAACTGAAAATGCTGGAAATACTCAGCAGGCCAGAAACAGAGCTTTTTTCTGATGAAAGTTCATCGACCTGAAACATTAACTCTGTTTCTCTCCCCACAGATAATCTGCTCAGTATTTACAGCATTTTCTGTTTTTATTTCAGATTTCCAGCATCCGCAGTATTTTGCTTTTGTGTAAGAATAAAACCGAATGGACTACATGGCATCGACCAAGGCACCGGACACGACAAAGGCAGACCCAGCCCAGTCGACCCTGCAAAGTCCTCCTCACTAACATCTGGGGACTTGTGCCAAAATTGGGGGAGCTGTCCCACGGAATAGCCAAGCAACAGCCTGACATAGTCACACTCACAGAATCATACCTTTCAGACAACGTCTGAAGCGTTTGCAACCATCTTCAGCCAGAAGTGCCAAGTGGATGATCTTTCTTGGCCTCCTCCTGAGGTCCCCACCATCACAGAAGCCAGTCTTCAGCCAATTTGATTCACTCCACGTGATATCAAAAAACAACTGAGCGCACTGGATACAGCAAAGGCTGTGGGCCCCGACAACATACCGGCTGTCGTGCTGAAGACTTGTGCTCCAGAACTAGCTGCACCTCTAGCCAAGCTGTTCCAGTACAGCTACAACACTGGCATCTACCCGACAATGTGGAAAACTGCCCAGGTATGTCCTGTCCACAAAAAGCAGGAAAAATCCAACCCAGTCAATTACCGCACCATCAGCCTACTCTCAATCATCAGCAAAGTGATGGAAGGTGTCATTGACAGTACTATCAAGTGGCATTTACTCACCAATAACCTGCTCACCAATGCTCAGTTTTGGTTCCGCCAGGACCACTCAGCTGCAGACCTCATTTCACCCTTGGTCCAAACATGGACAAAAGAGCTGAATTCTAGAGCTGAGGTGAGAGTGACTGCCCTTGACATCAAGGCATCATTTGACTGAGTGTGATATCAAGGAGCCCTAGTAAAACTGAAGTCAATGGGAATCAGGGGGAAAACTCCACTGGCTGGAGTCATACCTAGCACAAAGGAAAATGGTTGTGTGGTATCCTGTCCGGCTGCATCACTACCTGGTATGGCAACTGCACCGCCATAGACCGCAAGGCTCTACAGATAGTGGTGAAAGCTGCACAACATACTATAAGAATTAAACTACCTGCTGTGCAGGATATCTACCCCAAGAGATGCCGGGGGAAGGCCCTGAGAATCATCAAAGATGCGAGCCACCCCAGCCACAACCTCTTCGCTCTGCTCCCGTCCGGTAAGAGATAGCGAAGCATACAGTCTCTGTTCTGGACTTATGGACATTTTACATGCAGATAGCACCCTCTGGTGGTGGTTATTGTGTTAGCAGTGTTTGTATGTAGCAGAGGTCCTTTGACCTTTCTACCTTTCTTCCTGTTTGACCCAGGAAGTAGAATTCCAGAAAGAGCCTAGCAGAGCAATGGAGAATCTGCCCTGAGGGATTCTCAATCCAATGTAATCTGATCTCATATGTTAGGCCAGGTGCAATATCTGTGAGTATCTTTGTCTGTTAGCATGATAGTAACTTTGTCAGCATAGTATTTTGATAACACTATGTTTATAAAAGGTTAATATTTGATATTTACAGAAGTACAGTCCAAATGTTAGTTAGTTATACAATTACTCTATTCTACTGTTATAAATATGTTTATATCTTATGTAATATCAAATGTATAGTACTCAGTTTATGTACAAAACATACTTTGTCTTTGTCTACAGTTTCACAAATTTGTTCAAGTAAAACTTCAAAACAGCGAAACGGCTTCACGAGGAATTATTTGAATGAGTGTTAAACTTGCTGGATAACTAGATAGGAGCACGTCTAGCAAGGCCAGTAGAGTGAAAAGATAGCAATACGGCTAGCTGTGAAGAGCGGAGCAGGAGGAACCCAGTGTAAGCCTTAACCTCGTAGAGCACATCTACCTCACATCAACATGTCAGAAGATAATAACAAAAATGCTTTGCAGCGAGGAGAAGACCTTAAACGGGCAGAGGAAACTGTAGAAGGTGACAATTGGTCTATAAGCTCCGGTTACGTCAGATCGCAAGCTGGTTCACGGTCATCAGGTGGTTCTAGAGTTAGCGTGGCCATCGCCAGAGCACGGGCTAATCTAGTAGCAGCTCAAGCCAGAGCTGCGCATGCGAAGAGTGAAATAGAAATAAAAGTAAGACAGGCCCGTCTCCAAGCTGAACCCCAAGCTGAACAGGCCCGACTCCAAGCTGAACAGGCCCGATTCCAAGCTGAACAGGCCCGTCACCAAGTTGAACGCCAAGCTGAACGGGCCCGTCTCCAAGCCACATTAGAAGCTCTGCAGCAACAAAAAGAGATAGATGCTGCATTAGCTGAGACACAAGTATTCGAGGCAATTTTGGAGGGAGCTGATCCCGAGACAGCTTACAAACCTTTAATTCCCGTATCGTGGCAGAGTCCACGACAGCGCACCATAGATTACGTGAGCGACCACGCCAACATACAGTTTATAAGAGAAAGAGATGAAGGCCCGCACATCTTTACAGACGCAAGCACTTCATATAACATGCCACAAGTTACCAACCAAGGTCAAAGTAGACAGCGTGCCTCAAACCGCAGAGTCTCCCCCAGCAGGACGGAAGGCACAGTGCAGAGGAATAGAACGCTGAATAGAGAAAGTCAGCAGCAAACCCCCTTTCGTTTCCTTGAGACACCCAGAATCAGACCCCCTAGTCAAGGCAACCCTGGCACAGGTCCCAGTACCTACGACCTTGCTAAATACCTTGCATGCACCCAGCTGGTGACTACAGGTTTAACCAAGTTTGATGACAGGCCGGAGAATTATCGGACTTGGAAGTCCTGCTTCCACGATGCCATATCGGGCTTAGACCTGTCGGCAGGAGAAGAGCTCGGCCTCCTTATCAAATGGCTCGGCCCAGAGTCTGCCGGACAGGCATGCAGGAGAAAAGCGGCTAATGTGGGACATCTGCCAGCGGGGTTGAAGACAGCTTGGGTGAGGCTGGAAGAAAGCTACTGCTCGCCTGAAGCCATTGAAAGGGCTCTCTTTGACAGGTTGGAGAACTTTCCGAGGTTGACGAGTAAGGAACCCCAGAAGCTCCGCGACCTTGGAGATCTGCTGTCGGAACTCGAAGCTGCAAAGCAGGACAGCTACTTACCTGGTCTATCATACTTAGACACTTCCAGTGGGGTAAGTCCCATCATTGAGAAGCTTCCATCTAACCTGCAGGAGAAGTGGATAACGTTTGGATCAAAGTTCAAGCTAAAGCACAACGTGGCCTTCCCACCATTCTCTGCGTTTACCAAATTCATCCGTAAAGAAGCCAAAGCCAGGAATGACCCCAGCTTCAACCTCTTCTCCTCCCACCCAGCACTTGCCAGAAGAGACAAGTTCTACAGACATGGAAAGACACCAATATCTGTCCAAAAAATGCAAGTGTCCTCAACTGAGAACACAAAGATTCAGAAGAAACCTGAGGATATGAGCAAACAATGCCCAATCCACAACAAGCCCCATCCTTTAAAGAAGTGCAGAGGCTTCAGGGAGATGTCCCTGGAAGATCGGAAACAATACCTTAAAGAGAACGTTTCAAGTGCTGCTCTTCCACGAGCCATCTCGCCAAGAACTGCAAGGTAGATGCAAAATGCACAGAATGTGAAAGTGATCGGCACATTTCAGCACTCCACCTAGGCCCAGCTCCTTGGAAGTCAGAGTCGCCTCCTCCTGCCTCAGAGCACGGCGGGGAGAGAGAGGGAGCTGCCGGTCCGGAGATTACATCCAAGTGCACCGAGGTGTGTGGAGAAGGAGTGAGCGCAAGAGCATGCTCCAAGATATGCCTCGTTAATGTGTACCCTGTAGGATGTCGCTCGGAATCTGAGAAGATGTATGCCATACTAGACGAACAAAGCAATTGTTCTCTAGCAAGATCCGAGTTCTTCGACATCTTCAAGGTCAAAGGAAGTCCGTCGCCTTACACGCTGAAGACGTGTGCTGGACTTTCAGAGACAGCCGGCAGGAGAGCTTGTGGTTATGTTGTTGAGTCAGCCAACAGGAAGATTAGCCTCCCCTTCCTACACTCATCGAGCATAATCAAGTCCCCGACAACCGTTCTGAGATTTTACTCCGAATGCAGCTCATCATCACCGTCATCTGAGATGCATTGCAGACGAGATCCCACCTCTTGATCCAGATGCAGGCATACTTCTGTTGTTGGGAAGGGACATCCTGAGGGTACATAAAATAAGGAAACAGATCAACGGTCCACATGACGCCCCTTTCGCCCAAAGGCTAGACCTCGGCTGGGTCGTTGTTGGAGACGTATGCCTCAGGGGCGCTCACAAGCCATCTCAGGTGAGCACACTCAAGACTTCCATCTTGGAGAATGGTCGTCCAAGCTACCTTACCCCATGCAGTAGTCAGATCCGAGTGACAGAGAAGTTCAGTCATACGGCTCAGCCTCAGAAAACCCCAGTGCTGATCTCCGCAGACAGCACACAGATGATGCTCACTGGAGAGAACTCGGGTCAGTCAGTCTTCTGTTGCACTGCCAACGACCACAAACTTGCTCCATCGATCGATGACATGAGGTTCCTCCAGATTATGAACAATGAGGTCTCTCGTGACAGCTCTAACAGCTGGGTTGCACCCTTACCCTTCCGGAACCCCAGACAACGGCTGCCGAACAACAGGGAATATACCTATAATCGTCTTAACTCACTCCGTCGCACACTAGAGAAAAAGCCAAAGATGAAAGCACACTTCCTAGAATTTGTCAAGAAAATGCTTGTCAACGATTATGCAGAGATAGCTCCTCCACTCCAGGAAGGCCAAGAGTGTTGGTACCTCCCTTCCTTCGGAGTCTATCACCCCAAAAAGCCGGAACGGATCCGTGTGGTGTTTGACTCCAGTGCAACATATCAGGGAGTCTCTCTCAATGACGTACTCCTCACAGGGCCCGATCTTAACAACAGCCTCTTGGGAGTACTCATGAGATTCTGGAAAGAGCCCGTCGCCATCACTGCCGATATCCAGCACATGTTTCATTGCTTTGTGGTGAGAGAAGACCACAGAGACTTCCTCTGCTTCCTGTGGTATCGGGACAACGACCCCAACAGAGACATTGTGGACTACAGAATGCGTGCCCATGTCTTTGGGAATAGCCCATCCCCTGCTGTCGCCATATACGGACTGAGGAGGGCTGCCAAGGAAGAAGACAGCGACTTTGGCAGTGATGTGAGAGGGTTCATCGAACGAGAGTTCTATGTCGACGACGCACTGAAGTCGTTCCCGACCGAAGCAGAGGCCATCAGTACCCTCGGACGAGCCCAGGAACTACTTGCACTATCCAACCTCAGGCTGCACAAGATAGCCTCTAACAGACCAGCAGTGATGGAGGCATTCCCCCCTGAAGATCGTGCTAAGGACATCAAGGATCTAGGCCTCTTCACTGATGACCTCCCTTTACAGCATAGCCTAGGAGTGTCTTGGAACATAGCAACAGACACATTCACGTTCCAAGTCTTAGATGCCAAGAAACCGTTCACATGTAGAGGAGTGCTCTCTACAGTGAACAGCCTATATGACCCTCTCGGCTTCTTAGCCCCTGTCACCATACAAGGCAGGCTGCTCCTCAGTGAACTCTCCACATGCGCTGAAGAGTGGGATTCACCTCTCCCTGAAGAGATGGAAGCAGAGTGGGACAGATGGAGAGAATCACTCAAGGCTTACAGGAGATCCGAATACCTCGCTGCTATACATCTTTCTCTCCCTTAAATGCCCAATTCAAAGAGCTTTGTGTCTTTGCAGACGCATCCGGTAAGGCCATTGCAAGTGTGGCTTATCTGAAGGTCACCACTCAAGATGGACAAAGCAAAATCGGCTTCGTCTTTGATAGGGGCAAGTTGGCGCCCCAGCCAGGCCTCACCATACCCAGATTGGAACTGTGCATAGCAGAACGCAACCTACCCCCTCACAGCAGTCTACGGAAGCTGCATCCTATCATCGACACCAACTGACTGTCTCTGAGGTGGTTCTTCTTTTGTCGCCAGAGGACTCCAGTGACAAGTAGAGTTCGGACTATGTGGAGTCATTAACGACCCCAGACGGGGAGTGTTCTGGACTTATGGACATTTTACATGCAGATAGCACCCTCTGGTGGTGGTTATTGTGTTAGCAGTGTTTGTATGTAGCAGAGGTCCTTTGACCTTTATACCTTTCTTCCTGTTTGACCCAGGAAGTAGAATTCCAGAAAGAACCTAGCAGAGCAATGGAGAATCTGCCATGAGGGATTCTCAATCCAATGTAATCTGATCTCATATGTTAGGCCAGGCACAATATCTGTGAGTATCTTTGTCTGTTAGCATGATAGTAACTTTGTCACCATAGTATTTTGATAACACTATGTTTATAAAAGGTTAAGGTTTGATATTTACAGAAGTACAGTCCAAATGTTAGTTAGTTATACAATTAGTCTATTCTATTGTTGTAATTATGTTTATATCTTATGTAATATCGAATGTATAGTACTCAGTTTATGTACAAAACATACTTTGTCTTTGTTTACAGTTTCACAAATTTGTTCAAGTAAAGCTTCAAAACAGCAAAACGGCTTCACGAGGAATTATTTGAATGAGTGTTTAACTTGCTGGATAACTAGATAGGAGCACATCTAGTGAGGCCAGTACAGCTTCTACCCCCAGGCCATAAGACTCATGAACGAATAATTTATTATTATTTATTACTGTTGTTTTATTTATTATTACTGTATTTCTTTTTGTATTTTTATCATTGCTATGCCATATTTATTCCAATGTTGGGAGGACTCGTAAAAATCAACATTTCATTGTGCAGTATACATGTTTGCTGCATATATGACAAATAAAATTGAATTGAATTGAATTGGAAGCCTATCACCTCAGCCCCGGACATCACTGCAAGAGTTCCTCAGGGCAGTGTCCTGGGCCCATCCATCTTCAGCTGCTTTATCAATGACCTTCTCTCCATCATAAGGTCAGAAGTGGGGATGACTGCACAGTATTCAGTTCCATTCACAATTCCTCAGAAAATGAAGCCGTCCATGCTCACAAGCAGCAAGCCCTGGACAACATTTAGGCTTGGGCTGATAAGTGGCAAGTAAAATTCACACCACACAAGTGCCAGGGAATGACTGTCTCCAACAAGAGAGAGTCTAGCCAATTCCCTTTGACATTCGATGGGATTACCATCGCTGAATCCCCCACCATCAACATCATGGGGGTCACATTGATCAGAAACTTAACTGGACAAGCCACATAAATACTGCAGCTGCAAGAGCAGGTCAGAGGCTGGGTATTCTGCAGTGAGTGGCTGACCTCCTGACTTCCCAAAGCCTTTCCACCATCTACAAGACACAAGTCAGGAGTGTGATGGAATACTTTTCACTTTCCTGGGTGAGTGCAGCTCCAACAACATTCAAGAAGCTCGACAACATCAAGGATAAAGCAGCTCGCTTGATTGTCTGGAATGTGTATTTTGATCCTGCCTGCTGGAGAGTAATTAAGATCTTTGCAATGTGTAATTTGATCCTTTCATTGTGACAGCCAGGCAGCAGAGCTCACAGTGCTAACACTGCTGCTTTCAGAGAACAGACACAGTTCACCCTTTTGGATTAGGAGCACTCACAGCACTCACACTGCAGAGTTCAGTTGGAAGGGGTGAGGCCATGGAGAGATTTTAACATGAGTGTGCTGCCTTCCTTTAGGAATTTATGTTAGTTTTCGAGTTAATTCAGGGGTTTGAGCAATTTGGGTCGATTTCCATTGTGTGCCGCCACCTAGTGGATATTTGATACCTAGCAAGTGCAGTAAAGTGCAGTAAAGTGCAGTAAAGTAAACTATTGTATTAGCACAAGACCTGCAGCTCGACACATGGTCTGGCAGTTATTTTCTTGTTACGCTCCGGCCTGGACACTATTTGTCTGTAAGTACTTGAGAATGTTATAGATGATTAGTGTGCACTATATTTTGCAGAAAATGTTTAGTTTGTAACCTTTCTCTGTAAGCAAACCTTGCTCTCTGTGTCTAGCTGGTTAACTTGTAGCTGTATTTTGATGCACTATGTACAGGGCTAATTTAAAGTGAATGTAAGAGAATGCCTTTCAGTTTGCTAAATGTATATTCACAGTAAGCTGTGTTTCCACGTGTTTTGGTAAGTTACATGCCAAATGTACAGTGTTGCTCAGGCTTACCTAAATTTGTGTGTGCATATCAGTTATGTGCTTGTATACTAATGTGTGCTTCCATTTCTGTATTGTATTTCAGTTTCACAATAAGAATCTTTCAGTAAAGTTTACAAGAAAAGTCAAGCCTTGTGATTTTTATGGGAAGATATCAAGTTGTTAGCTACCTGTCTAGCTCTGCATAGGAACGCGCTGCAAGGGCAGAATAGTGAAAAGACAACAGCACAGCGGGCTCAAGCACAAGAAGATACCACTCAGCTACCATGAGTCTACGCTCAGGAAGACAATATACCATAGAGGACGTCGACCAGCCAACCGAGAAGCATGAGCCTCTTCGAGCAAATGATGCCAAGTCACAGTCCTCTAAAGCATCCTCTAGATCATCTCGGCGGTCCAGCAGACCGTCATCATCGACAGCTTCTGCAGCCGCCAAAGCACATGCCAAGGCAAAAGCTGCCCAGTCTCAATTGTCCTTCGCTGAAAACGAAGCTAGTGTGATGAAGCATAGAGCCGACCTCGACGCTAGTGTGATGAAGCAGAGAGCTGACCTCGACGCTAGTGTGATGAAGCAGAGAGCTGACCTTGACGCCAGTCTCCACATTCTCGAAAGCCAGAGAGCTGCTGCTGCCGCTGAAGCTGAAGCTGCAGCTTATGAAGAAGGTGAGGAGAATGAAGGCGGGGAGCACAGCCATGAACCATATGTTCCAGAACAGCCCCTCAGTCCAGTGCAACGTACAAGTGAGTGTGTCCAACAACACTCCAAATTGTTCTTCAAGGAAACATCCAGGTATCTCAATGCAGAACCAGCTACTCACCACAGTAACAAACAGCCTGTTTTTGGAGACACTGAGCTTAAAAGAGAAGAAACAAGTAAAACTTACCTGCAGAGACCTCCACAGCACTCGGCCAATCCAGCCAAGAAGTCCTCACCCGAGCCACAAGGTGCACAAGACCTCGCTAGGTACCTCATCCGCCGAGAATTGTTAAGTTCAGGTCTTCTAGAATTTGATGACCGTCCTGAAAATTATTGGTCATGGAAAGCGTCCTTCCTGAGTACCACCAAGGACTTGAATCTGTCAGCCAGAGAAGAACTAGATTTGATGACAAAGTGGCTCGGAGCTGAGTCGTAAGAACAGGCGAGGAGAATTCACTCAGCGCACGTCCGCAATCCCACAGCAGGCCTCAACCTGGTTTGGCAACGTCTCGAAGACTGTTATGGGACACCAGAAGTCATTGAACACACACTGCTTAAGAAGATTGAGGACTTTCCGAAGCTAACCAACAAAGATAATGTCGAGCTTCGAGAACTGGGTGACATTCTCCTCGAACTGGAGTGTGCTAAGGGAGAAGGTTACCTGACAGGCCTCTCGTATTTGGATGCAGCTCGTGGGGTAAACCCAATAGTGGAAAAGCTCCCCTACAACCTTCAAGAGAAATGGATAGCTAAGAGATCCAAGTACAAGGAGGAATACGGAGTGGCATTTCCCCCCTTCTCTCTCTTCTCCAGGTTCGTCCAACAACAGGTAAAGGTGAGGAATGATCCAAGTTTCACTTTCTCCACCTCCAGCAGTTACGCTCCTTCGAGAACAGAGAAACCCACAAAGTACAGCAACAAAGCCTCTGTGAGCATGCACAAAACAGATGTTCCAGCCGAACCCTCAGTCAACCAATCCAGTTCTGCTGGGAATACAGTGGATGACCCAGATCGTCAGTGTCCAATACACAAGAAGCCCCACCCACTCAAAAAGTGTTGAAGCTTTAGAGGCAAGCCTATTGATTAGCGCAAATCATACCTTAAAGAGAATCGCATCTGCTTCCCTGTTGTGGGTCGACTATGCACATGGCAAAAGACTGCAAGGCGACAATCAAGTGCTTCAAGTGCAACAGTGAAAAACACATCGCAGCCCTGCATCCAGGTCCTCCTCCTTCGACCACCGAGAGTGCTGCGGTTGACAAAGAGGATAGCGGGGAGCAAAGCGAGAGCCCATCTTCTTCAGTCACCTCCAAGTGTACAGAGGTTTGTGGAAATGCAAGCAGCCCACGCTCATGCTCCAAAATCTGCTTGGTTAAAGCATATCCTGCAGGGAGAAAGGAGAAGGCAATCAAGATGTACGCAGTGCTTGATGAGCAAAGTAACAAGTCTCTAGCGAAGACAGAATTCTTCAGTCTCTTTGAAGTCAAGGCCAGTGCAGCTCTGTACACACTAAAAACCTGTTCAGGGACAACAGAGACTACGGGTAGGAGAGTTGGCAACTTCATGATCGAGTCCATGGATGGGAAACTATAGCTTCCCCTCCCCACCTTAATTGAGTGTGACATGATGCCAGATGATAGGACAGAAATTCCCTCCCCAGAGGTCGCACACCATCAGCACCACCTACAGCCAGTTGCCAACAAGATTCCAGCTGTGGACCCGGACGTTCCAATCCTCCTGCTCTTGGGAAGAGACATCTTAAGGGTGCACAAGGCACGTGAGCAAATCAATGGGCCCCACAATGCTCCTTATGCGCAGCGGCTTGATCTGGGATGGGTCCTAATTGTTCTGTATGTACCTTTAAGAGAAGAACTGATTTTATACTGCAGTACCGGCAGTGACCACCCCTGTATAAAAGGCCCTAGCAGGCTTCTGTACTTCAGTCTGACGTTACCCACTGTTCAGTAAAATACCTGTTTAATTGTTCTCCCGCAGTCCGAGTATTATTGAGGCGTGGACTTTACAGTGGCGACGAGCAAGTTCGAACTCACCTGCAGTGTTGCATCACCTCACGGGGATCTTTCCCTGAGAAGAAGTTTCTTGGAGGTCGAAGTCAGAGCAACGGGCGTCGACCGCGGGCAACCGCCCAAGGATCCATCGGTGTTCGGAGAATTGCGGGAGAGGCTGTGGACAGCTGGGCTTGGCTCCCCAGTCAAGGTGTTCCAGCAAATCGTGCTGGTAGCAGGTAGTGCGCTGACCCTTCCGGACTGCGGCGGGCTCGAGCTCGATCGAGCGGCTCTGCAAAAGGGGCCGCGCAGCGTCGCTGGGAGGAAAGAGAGAGAGAGAGGGTGGAGCGCACAGGGCGCGGTCAGTGCTCAAGAACCGGGCAGCGGAGAGAATATAAATGAGGGGAAGGAAAAGTGAGACGCGCCGAAGCCGCGGGTCGCCGCCATTACCCTGTAGAACGCTAGGAGCAGCGTGGCAGCAAGGGGAAGAAGGAAAAGCGCGGGAGATGCCATTTTATTCCATTGGGGAAGAAGGAAAAGCGCAGGAGGTGCCATTTTATTCCATTGGGGAAGAAGAAAAAGCGCGGGAGGCGCCATTTTAAATCACCCAAGATGCTGAAGAGTGGCAGTATCACTGCTTTCGACAATGAGGTAGAAGACTGGACCACGTATGTGGAAAGAATTGAAGTATACTGCAATGCCAATGAGGTGGCCAATGGAAAGAAGGCGTCGGTATTATTAATTTAATGGGCGCGAGAATGTACGGCCTATTGCGGAATTTAATTACCCCAGCTAAACCAATGGAGAAAAGTTTTGAAGAGATTGTTAATATCTTACAGGAACACCTAAACCCTACACCGCTGCTGATAGCAGAAAGATTCAAGTTCCATAAAAGAAACCAGCACAAAGATGAGAACAATGCTGACTATCTTACGGAACTACGCAAGTTATCGAAGCACTGCCAGTTCGGAGCAGGACTGGCAGACACCTTACGGGATAAGTTTGTCTGTGGGCTCCAGAGTGAAGGAACCCAGAAACGACTACTTTCGGAAAAGGACCTGACGCTAGAACAGGCTTTCAGCGTGGCAGTATCCTATGAAGCAGCAGCACGGGGAGCTGCGGAAATACAACAGAAACCACAAGAATACAGCGCTAACGAAATGGCATATGGAGCAGAAAAGTGCTATCGCTGCGGCAGAACAACCCATGATCAGAAGGACTGCTGGGTTAAGGACAAAGTATGCAGGCAATGCGGGAAAATGGGACATATAGCAAGAGTCTGCAGGTCTGGAAAGAAAACCAACACTACAAGAACTACTAAGGAAAAGTACAAGAAAGTAAAAAAAAATGACAGACAGTAGTTCGGAAGATCAGGAGAGTGATAACGACTCCGGGAGCAGGAGACTAAGTTGTCTAAAGTTAAACAACGTGATCGCAAAGGAGGATCACCGAACCATTTGGGTCACCCTCATGATAGCAGGGTCCCAAGTAAAGATGGAATTGGATACAGGATCAGCCCCAACTGTCATGAATCGACGAGACTATGAGCGGCTATTCTCACACATACCCTTAAAGGACACGTCCATTGTATTGAAGACATACACGGGGCAAAAAGTCTACCCCAGAGGAAAAATAAGGGTGCCAGTTAAATATAACGGCAAGGAAACACAGAAACTGTATCTGTATATGCTACAAGATGGAGGACCACCATTATTGGGACATGAATGGATCCGAAAAATACAATTGGATTGGCATTCCATTCAGGCGCTAACTGTGACTGACAAAAAGGATGATGACGTCGCACCTGGACGACTGTCACAAATTCTAACTGATGCGAAAGAGGTGTTCCAACAAGGACTTGAGACTCTAAAAGGAGTAAAGGCAACGATAAAAATCGAAGATAACGCAATCCCAAAATGTTTTAAGGCCAGACCGGTGCCGTACGCAATCCGCCCAGCCGTCGAAGCAGAACTGGAGAGTCTGGAGCGTTCGGGTGTGCTGTCCAAGGTGGATTGGAGCGAGTGGGCCACACCCATCGTTCCTGTAATGAAGAAATCATTGAGCAGCACGCCTGGGGAACCGAAGAAGGTTCGCATCTGTGGGGACTTCAAGGTAACTGTGAACCCAGTCCTGCACACAGTACAATATCCACTTCCACGGATAGAAGATATTTTTGCCTCACTATCTGGAGCGAAATGCTTTACGAAGATTGATCTGGCCCAAGCGTATCTACAAATGGAGGTGGAAGAAGCATCTAGGAAATACCTCATGATAAACACTCACAAAGGCCTTTACCAGTACAATCGACTGGTATTCGGGGTAACATCAGCCCCGGCTATTTGGCAGAGGGCAATGGAACAAGTCCTGCAAGGGATCCCAGGGACCCAGCGTTATTTGGATGACATCCTGGTGACGGGCAAAAATGACAGTGAACACCTTGCCAACCTGGAGCAGGTGCTCACTAGATTGCAGGAATATGGGCTACGAGCCAACCGTCCCAAATGCGAGTTCTTCAGGAGACAAATCTCGTATTGTGGCCACATGATTGATGAGGAAGGGTTGCATAAGTTGCCAGACAAGATTGAGGCTGTAGTCAAGGCTCCAGCACCGGAAAATGTGTCGCAACTGAGGTCGTTTCTCGGGCTGGTGAACTACTACCATAAGTTCTTGCCGAATTTATCTACAATTCTGCACCCACTGAACACCCTGCTGCAAACTGGAGTAACATGGAAATGGAGTGATGAGTGTAAGCATGCCTTTCAGAAATGTAAATGCCTAATCACGTCAAAAGAAGTATTGGCCCACTACAACTCAACACTATCGATTCGGTTGGCATGTGATGCGTCTCCCTACGGCATTGGAGCGGTGCTGTCACACAAATTCCTTGACGGTTCAGAGAGGCCAATAGCCTTTGCGTCGCGCTCGTTAACCTCAGCCGAGCATAATTACACCCAGATTGACAGGTAGGCCCTTAGCCTGGTGTGGGGGGTGAAGAAGTTCAATCACTATCTGCACGGGCAGAAATTCACCCTACTGACTGATCATCAGCCCCTGGTCTCCATTTTTAACCCAAGGAAGGGCGTTCCGGTGATGACGGCGCAACGGCTGCAAAGATGGTCACTTTTTCTAGGGGCACATCAGTACGACATAGAATACAAGGGTACGAAGCAGCATGGAAACGCTGATGGGCTGTCGCGCCTACCGTTGCCTATGGTAGAGGAAGCACCTGCAGTGGACCCTGTTGAGATATTCCATGCGACCATAGTCGAATCTCTGCCTGTTACAAACTCAAGTATAGAGAAGGAAACCCGAAATGACCCGACACTCTCTCGGGTCTATGATTTGACGGTGAAGGGATGGCCTGCACATGGCGACTCACTGTTGCCAGCATTCTCGCCAAGGAGAGAACAGCTGTCAGTGTGCCGGGGGACCTTGATGTGTGGATCCCGAGTGGTAATTCCACCCAAGTTGAGAGACAGAGTGCTCAATGAGCTTCATGAAGGTCATCTGGGAGGAGTAAAAATGAAAAGCCTAGCCAGGGCTTATGTGTGGTGGCCGGGAATCGATAAACAAATCGAGGACCTGACCAAGAGCTGCTCAGGATGCCAGAAAGTCCAAAATGCACCACCACAGGCCCCTCTACACCCATGGGAGTGGCCCTCATCTCCATGGCAACGGGTACACATTGATTTTGCTGGTCCATTTATGGACTCAATGTTTCTAATCGCCGTGGACACCCATTTGAAATGGCCAGAGGTCATCAAAATGTCCTCCACCACCACAGAGAAAACTATTGCAGTCCTACGGACCATCTTTGCCAGGAATGGTTTGCCAGAACAGATTTGCTCCGACAATGGGCCACAGTTTCTGTCCGAGGATTTCCGGAGTTTTCTGAGGAATAATGGGGTGAAACATTACACATCTGCCCCATATCATCCAGCCACAAATGGATTGGCTGAAAGGTTTGTTCAGACCTTTAAAAAGGCAATAAAGGCGATGTATAACGACGACATACCACTACAACACAAGGTAGATAATTTCTTGTTTGCTTACCGGAATGCGACACATGCAGTCACCAACCAAGCTCCAGCCATAATGTTCTTCAACCGAAGGCTAAGATGTCGCCTGGATTTGCTCAAACCAAACATAAGACGAGATGTTGAGGATAAGCAATTCCAGCACATCAATGAGAAGCCAACCAGGAGCTTCAAGATAGGACAACCAGTCTTGGCCCATGACTGCTGAACAGAAAAATGGCAGCCAGGAACGATATGCACACAGCAGGGACCACTAATGTATACAGTGGACATTGGAGAGAACATCGTGAGACGCCATGCTGACCAGATTCTAGAGTCACTGGAAAAAGCCAAACCTGTAACACGAGCATGTGCACCTGGTAATGAGCCCGAAGTACAGATTGCGTCTACCTCAGAAGCAGTGATATTGGAAGCTGACGAACCAACCAATGACAATGAGCCAGAATTGACTCCACCGCAAGAACAGGATACTCGAGAAAGGCGCTATCCAGTCAGGATTAGGAAGCCTCCTCAAAGACTGAACTTATAAATGATTATTTCAGTTGATGTATATAGTACCGAGAAAATTGTAATTGTAATTAGTTATTATTTAGTTGTTAAATGAATGTTATGTACTGTTTATCTAAAAGGGGAGGAATTGTTGTGTATGTACCTTTAAGAGAAGAACTGATTTTATACTGCAGTACCGGCAGTGACCACCCCTGTATAAAAGGCCCTAGCAGGCTTCTGTGCTTCAGTCTGACATTACCCTCTGCTCAGTAAAATACCTGTTTAATTGTTCTCCCGCAGTCCGTGTATTATTGAGGCACGGACTTTACACTCGTGGGTGGAGTTTGCCTGGGAACAGTCCACAAACCAGCGGATGTCAACGTCTATAAAGCAAACGTGTTGCACAACGGTCGCACATCCTTTCTCAGCCCATGCCCAAACAGGATCCAGGTAAAGGAAGAATACGATGGCATGACGCAGCATCATAGGTCAACCTCCTCTGCCTGTGAGGAAGAGGTAGGCCTCACTCTGAGCACAGACAGCCTAGGATGCTCAGTGTTTGAAAGGTCCAAGGATGATGACAAGCCAGCACTATCCGTGGACGACAAAGCTTTCCTAACCATCATGGATGAGGAGGTTTACCAGGACGATGGACACAGCTGGGTGGCACCCTTACCATTTCGCTCTCATAGACACCGTCTTCCGAGTAACAGGGAACAAGTTATGAAGTGCCTCTGCTCACTCAGGAGAACACTGGAGAAAAGGCTAGAAATGATGGGCCATTACATAGAGTTCATGCAGAAGATGCTGGAAAACGACCAAGCTGAGCCTGCTCCACCTCTGGAGGAAGGTAAAGAACACTGGTACCTGCCAACATTCGGTGTGTATCACCAACAAAAGCCGGACAAGTTACGAGTCGTGTTCGATACAAGTGCTGAATGTGAAGGAGTGTCTCTGAACGATGTACTCCTCAGCGGCCCAGACTTGAACAACACCTTGTTGGGAGTTCTGCTGCGGTTCAGGAAAGAACCTGTAGCCCTGACAGCAGATGTGCAGCAAATGTTTTATTGCTTCGTCGTCCAAGAAGACCACAGGGACTATCTACGCTACCTCTGGCACGAGGACAACGACATCAACAAGAATGTGGTGGAGTACAGGATGAAGGACCACGTGTTTGGAAACAGCCCTTCACCTGCTGTGGCCATCTACTGCATGAGGCGAGCCGCTCAGAAAGGTGAGCAAGAATATGGCTCCGATGCGAAGCATTTTGTTGAGAGACAGTTCTATGTTGACGATGGTCTCACCTCAGTTACCACACCTGAAGAAGCAATAGATCCCCTGACAAGAACCAGAGTGATGTTGGCAGAGTCCAACCTGAGGCTACACAAGGTAGCATCGAACAGTGGACAGGTGAAGGAAGCCTTCCCTGCAGAGGACCGTACTAAGGATCTGAAGGATTTGCACCTTGGAGTGGATCCTCTGCCCCTTCAACGGAGCCTGGGGCTCTCCTGGAACCTGGAAACAGACAGCTTCACATTCCTGGTGTCCCGTGAAGAAAGGCCATTCACACGGAGAGGTGTCCTGTCCACAGTCAACAGTTTGTACGACTCTTTGGGGTTCGTAGCTCCCATAACAATGCAAGGAAAAGCACTAGTACGGGAACTCTCATCTGATCAGAGTGAGTGGGATGCTCCACTCCTCCCAGAAAAAGAAGCAAAATGGAACCTATGGAAGGAGTCCTTGAAGGCTCTCGAAGACCTGCACATAGAGAGGTGCTACATTCCAGTCTCACTGTCATCAACACAGAGAAGAGAGCTGTGCATCTTCTCAGACGCTTCCACAGTAGCAATAGAAGCCGTGGCCTACTTGAGAGCAGCTGACACCGACGGGAAATACCATGTGGGATTCATTTTGGGGAAGTCCAAGTTGGCCCCTCGGCCTGCCCACACCATTCCACATCTCGAGCTTTGTGCAGCTGTGTTGGCTGTTCAGCTGTACGAGTTGATCAGAGGCGAGATTGACATGGATGTGGGCGCCGTCAAGTTCTTCACGGACAGCAAGATTGTACTTGGTTACATCCACAACTCCACAAGAAGGTTTTATGTGTATGTTTCCAACCGGGTGACTCGTATCAGACGATCCACTCACCCTGAACAGTGGTGCTATGTCTCCATGGACCTGAACCCTGCAGACCATGCTACCAGGTCTATACCAGCAGCACACCTACAGCAAAGCAGTTGGTTCTCGGGTCCCTCTTTCCTGTCTAATGTCAACACAGAGGAGACTCCTGAGTCCAATCCCTTCACCCTTGTGGAGCCTGAAGCTGATACTGAGATTCGGCCTGAAGTTACGACCCTGGTCACCAAAGCCTCAGAATCTCAGTTGGGCTCACAACGCTTCGAGTGATTCTCAAGCTGGAGAACACTCTGTCGAACCACAGCCTGACTCATTCACGTAGCAGCATCCTTCAAGGGGAATTCAGACAACGTAGAATGCAAAGGATGGAAATGTTCTAAAGAAGTATCCAGCACAAGTGAGCTTTCACAAGCCAAAGGTGTGATCATTCGCTCTGTCCAGCATGATGTCTTCAAGGAGGAATTCAAATGTCTTGAAGAGGGACAGACATTCCCCAAGCAAAGCCCACTTAAAAAGCTCAACCCAGTTACAGATGAAGATGGTTTGCTTCGGGTTGGAGGGCGCATATCATCCGCAGACTTGTCAAGAGAAGAAAAGCACCCTCTGATCATCCCGCACACCCATCACATTGCCACACTACTCGTGAGATACTATCATGAGCAAGTGGCTCACCAAGGACGACACATAACAGAAGGAGCTATCCGAGCAGCCGGATACTGGCTAATCGGGAGCAAAGTCTGGTTTCTTCCGTTATCCACAAGTGTGTTACCTGCCGCAAGCTATAAGGGAGGTTAGAGGACCAAAAGATGGCAGACTTGCCCGCCGACAGACTCACTCCAGGGACTCCATTCACCAGCGTAGGCCTTGACGTCTTTGGGCCATGGACCGTCATGACGCGTCACACAAGAGGAGGTCGTGCAGGCAGCAAGCGCTGGGCGGTGCTCTTTACGTGCATGTCTACCAGAGCTGTGCACATTGAGCTGATTGAATCCATGTCAACAGATAGCTTTATCAACGCCCTGAGGAGGTTTCTCTCAATCCGTGGTCCAGCCAAACTTTTCCGCTCCGACAGAGGGACTAACTTCATGGGTGCCTGTAAGGAGTTGGACATCCACATGGACGATGCAGCAGTAGGAAGCTACCTCCAAAAGAAAGGATGCACGTGGGTGTTTAACCCCCCGCATTCATCCCACATGGGTGGTTCATGGGAGAGGCTCATCGGTGTTGCCAGGTGTATTCTGGATGCTATGCTGCTTCAGACGGAACCCACTCGTCTCACACATGATGTCTTGAGCACTCTCATGGCTGAAGTCATGGCGATCATGAATGCAAGGCCCCTGGTGCCGGTGTCCACCGACCCAGACATGCCAGCAGTCCTCACCCCAGCGATGCTCCTGACTCAAAAGATGAGTGCTATTTCAGCCCCCTCTGGAAACTTTGACATGGCTGAGCTGCATGGGAAGCAGTGGAAGCAAGTCCAGTGTCTTACAGACACTTTTTGGAAGAGATGGAGAGGAGAATATTTGTCCACCCTACAGAGCCGTAAGAAATGGACAGAAGACAAGCCAAATGTCAAAGTGGGAGATGTTGTCTCGCTGAAAGACAGCCAAGCACACAGAAATGAATGGCCAGTGGGACTGGTTGTCAAAACTCTGCCGAGCAGGGACAAGAGGGCCCGCAACGTGGAGGTGAAGATTGTCAAGGAGGGGACTGTCAAAGTGTTTGTGAGGCCAGTCTCAGAGATCATAGTCCTCCTTTCTGAAGCAACCTAGAGAAAGGATTCTGAGTATGTTTGCAGCCAAAGGATGTTTTCTTTAGGTTTTATTTTGTATCTGTAGTGGTACAATAGAATTGTACCAAACGGGGAGTGTGCTGCCTTCCTTTAGGAATTTATGTTAGTTTTCAAGTTAATTCATGGGTTTGAGTAATTTGGGTCGATTTCCATTGTGTGCCGCCACCTAGTGGATATTTGGTACCTAGCAAGTGCAGTAAAGCGCAGTAAAGTGCAGTAAAGCGCAGTAAAGTGCAGTAAAGTAAACTACTGTATTAGCACAAGACCTGCAGCTCGACACATGGTCTGGCAGTTATTTTCTTGTTACGCTCTGGCCTTGGACACTATTTGTCTGTAAGTACTTGAGAATGTTATAGATGATTAGTGTACACTATATTTTGCAGAAAATGTTTAGTTTGTAACCTTTCTCTGTAAGCAAACCTTGCTCTCTGTGTCTAGCTCGTTAACTTGTAGCTGTATTTTGATGCACTATGTACAGGGCTAATTTAAAGTGAATGTAAGAGAATGCCTTTCAGTTTGCTAAATGTATATTCACAGTAAGCTGTGTTTCCACGTGTTTTGGTAAGTTACATGCCAAATGTACTGTGTTGCTCAGGCTTACCTAAATTTGTGTGTGCATATCAGTTATGTGCTTGTATACTAATGTGTGCTTCCATTTCTGTATTGTATATCAGTTTCACAATAAGAATCTTTCAGTAAAGTTTACAAGAAAAGTCAAGCCTTGTGATTTTTATGGGAAGATATCAAGTTGTTAGCTACCTGTCTAGCTCTGCATAGGAACGCGCTGCAAGGGCAGAATATTGAGTATGAAAGTTTTAAAATCAAGGTATTGGTGCACGATGCTCCCACTAATTTTTTGGGATATGCGTTCCCTTTAACAGTCTGCGCTGCTGATTAAAAATGTCGCGCGTGTGTAAAGTCTCCCATTCAAAAGCTTGTAAGCAGCCTGCGTGGGCCTCCATACAGCTGCACGGCCGCACAGCTGCGTAGCTTAGTGGGAACATTGTTAGCAGACTGAGCTCATCTCTCTCTCCGAGCTCCCTCTCTCCGAGCTCCGCTCTCTCTGAGCTTCTCTCTCTCCAAGCTCCTCTCTCTCTGAGCTCCTCCCTCTCCGAGCTCCTCTCTCTCCGAGCTCCTCCCTCTCTAAGCTCCTCTCTACCTCTCTGAGCTCCTCTCTCTCCGAGCTCCCTCTCTCCGAGCTCCTCTCTCTCTGAGCTCCTCCCTCTCCAAGCGCCTCTCTCTCTGAGCTCCTCCCTCTCCGAGCTCCTCTCTCTCCGAGCTCCTCCCTCTCCGAGCTCCTCTCTCCCTCTCTGAGCTCCTCTCTCTCTCTCTGAGCTCCTCTCTCTCTCCGAGCTCCTCTCTCTCTCTCCGAGCTCCTCTCTCTCTCTCTGAGCTCCTTTCCCTCTCTCCGAGCTCCTCTCTCCCTCTCCGAGCTCCTCTCTCTCTCCGAGCACCTCCCTCACCGAGCTCCTCCCTCTTCAAGCTCCTCTCTCCTTCTCCGAGCACTTCTCTCCCTCTCCGAGCTCCTCTCACTCTCTCCAAGCTCCTCTCTCTATCTCCGAGCTCCTCTCTCTCTTTCCGAGCTCCTCTCTCTCTCTCCGAGCTCCTCCCTCCCTCTCCGAGCTCCTCTCTCGCTCTGAGCTCCTCTCTCTCCCAGCTCCTCTCTCTCCCAGCTCCTCTCTCTCTCTGAACTCCTCCCTCGCCGAGCTCCTCTCTCTCCGAGCTCCTCTCTCTGAGCTCCTCTCTCTCTCTCTCCGAGCTCCCCTCTCTCCGAGCTCCTCTCCCTGAGCTCCTCTCTCTCTCTCTGAGCTCCTCTCTCTCTCTCCGAGCTCCTCTCCCCCACTCCGAGCTCCTCACCCCCTCTCCGAGCTCCTCTCCCCTTTGAGCTCCTCTCCCACTCTACGAGATCCTCTCCCCCTCTCCGAGCTCCTTTCCCACTCTCCGAGCTCCTCTCTCTCTCTCTCAGCTCCTCTCCCCCCCTCTGAGCTCCTCTCACTTAGAGCTCCTCTCTCTCTCTTGGAGCTCCTCTCCCCCTCTCCTCCCTCCTCCCTCACCGAGCTCCTCTCTCTCCGAGCTCCTCTCTCCTCTCTCCGAGCTCCCTCTCCGAGCTCCTCTCTCTCTCTCCGAGATCCTCTCTCCCTCTCCGAGCTACTCCCACACCGAGCTCCTCTCTCTCCGAGCTCCTCTCTCCCTCTCCGAGCTCCTCTCTCTCCGAGCTCCTCCCTCTCTGAGCTCCTCTCTCTCTCTCTGAGCTCCTCTCTCTCCGAGCTCCTCTCTCTCTGAGCTCCTCCCTCTCCGAGCTCCTCTTTCTCTCTCCAAACTCCTCTAGCTCCGAGCTCCTCCCTCTCCGAGCTCCTCACTCCCTCTCCGAGCTCCTCTCTATCTCGCCGAGCTCCTCTCTCCCTCTCCGAGCTCCTCTCTCTCTCTCCGAGCTCCTCACTCTCTGAGCTACTCACTCTCTGAGCTCTTCGCTCCCCGAGCTCCTCCCTCTCCGAGCTCCTCTCTCTCTCTCTCTGAGCTCCTCTCTCTCTCCGAGCTACTCTCTCCCTCTCTGAGCTCCTCTCTCCCTCTCTGAGCTCCTCTCTCTCTCTCCGAACACCTCTCTCTCCGAGCTCCTCCCTGTCAGAGCTCCTCCCTCTCCGAGCTCCTCTCTCCCTCTCCGAGCTCCGCTCTCTCTCTCCAAGCTCCTCTCTCCCTCTTCGAGCTCTATCTCTCTCCGAGCTCCTCTCTCCGAGCTCCGAGCTCTTCAAGCTCCTCCCTCTCCGAACTCCTCTCTCTCTCTCCGAGCTCCTCTCTCCGAGCTCCTCTCTCTCTCTCCGAGCTCCTCTCTCCGAGCTCCTCTGTCTCTCTCCGAGCTCCTCCCTCCCGAGCTCCTCTCTCCCTCTCCGAGCTCCTCTCTCCAAGCTCCTCTCTTCCTCTCTGAGCTCCTCTCTCCGAGCTCCTCTCTCTCTCTCCGAGCTCCTCTCTCCGAGCTCCTCTGTCTCTCTCCGAGCTCCTCCCTCTCCGAGCTCCTTCCTCTCTGAGCTCCTCTCTCCCTCACCGAGCTCCTCTCCCTCCGAGCTCCTTGCTCTCCTAGCTCCTCCCTCTCCGAGCTCCTCTCTCTCTCTCCGAGCTCCTCTCTCTCTCTCCGAGCTCCTCCCAAACCGAGCTCCTCTCTCAAATTCAAATTCAAATTCAAATTCAAATGCTTTATTGGCATGAAAGTTTACAGGGAACCATATTGCCAAAGCTTACATAACAAAAAGTACAGGTTTCCAACATTCTGTAGGTGTCAAACAATTTTGACCTTCGTTGGGTACAGACAGTATTAATTTAAACAGTCGTTGACCCTCGTTGGGTACATTCAGTATTAAATTAAACAGTCGTTTGGTACATTCGGTATTGATTTAAACATTTTTAGAGTATATATGCTATGGGTGTGCTCGTTAGTCACTCACTGTTCCTCAGGTTGTGACATGTTGTTACATATTGGGCACCAAGATATGGTCTGTCTCCTTCCCCCAGGACTATTCTTAATTTTGACAGGTCATCCAATTCTTTGAAATCTGGGGTTGTAAGGCTGAGCTTGTCAAAATATATGTTTCTTGTTTTGTTGAATTTTTCGCATTTTAGGAGGAAGTGCATCTCTGTCTCAACCTCGCCGGCCAGACAGTGATCACATATTCTATTTTCTTTAGGTTGCCAGGATTTCTTGTATCTTCCTTTTTCAATTGCCAGTTGGTGGTCGCTTAGTCTGTATCTGGTGAGGGTCTGTCTCTGTTTTGTGTCTCTGATGGTCGAGAGATAGTCTGCCAGTTTATATTCTCTTTTTAGGGCCCGGTAGCATTCTAATCTGCTTTGGCTTTTGGTTATTTTGTTCCAATGTTCCAGGTAGGTTTCTTTGCATTGTTTAATAATTTGGTTCACTCGGATTGGTGTTTGGAGAGCAGTGTTGGTCTGGGACTGGTCAGGGTCCGGCTGGGTAGGAGTACTTAGTTTCAGTAACAACTGACTCAGGGGACTCATTTCTGGGTTCAGCTCTTGGGTCTGGAGGGCTTTAAAATGAAGGGTGTCTGGGGAACTAGATTTGAGGTGATTTAGAAAGTTTAGTGCTCGTTTTTGGATGTTTATTATCAGTGGGTATCTGCCTAGTTCGGCTCTACATGCATTTGTTGGTGTTTTCCTTTGGGTGCGAAGAATGCTTCGGCAAAATTCTGCATGTAGGGCTTCTATTGTGTGTTTTTCCCATTTAGTGTAGCTATGGTGATTGAGTGGGCCCCATACTTCACTACCATACAGCGCAATGGGCAGGATTATACTATCAAATATTTTGAGCCAGATTTTGATTGGAATTTGGATGTTGTAGAATTTTCTTTTTATTGCATATAGGGCTCTTCGGGCTTTTTCTTTTAGTGCATTCACTGCTATGCTGAAGCTCCCTGATGCTGTAATGGTTAGACCAAGGTAAGTGTAGCTCATAGTGTGTCCTATAATGGTATCACTGAGAGTAAACTGGTATTTGTTTTCCTGACATCTGGGCCTTTTTTGAAAAATCATGATGTTGGTTTTCTTTAGATTTACTGTCATGAGGGCCCAATTTTGGCAGTATTTGTCGAGTAGGTCTAAATTTTGCTGTAATCCCTGTTCTGTGGGAGACAGCAGAACCAGGTCGTCCGCATAGAACAGGGATTTCACTTCCCCACTCAGGAGACAGAGACCCGGTGACTCGCTTTGCTCCAGCATGTCTGCTAGTTCATTTATGTATATGTTGAACAGGGTCGGGCTCAAATTGCAACCTTGCTGGACGCCTCTTCTCTGGGTGAAGAAACCGGTGCGTTTGTCTCCAATTTTGACACCGCATTTATTTTTCAGATACATCGATTTAATAAGGTCATAGACTTTGCCCCCTATTCCACACTGAAGAAGTTTGTAATAGAGCCCTTCGTGCCAAATAGAGTCAAAAGCTTTCTTGAAGTCAATGAAACAAGCGAATATTTTCCCATTTTTTGTTTGGTGTATATGTTTTTCAATGAGAGTGTGAAGGGTATAGATATGGTCGGTGGTGCGGTGATTTGGAAGAAAGCCTATTTGATTTTTTCTAAGGATATTATGTTTATTAAGAAAATCCAGTAATCTACTATTTAGAATACTGCAGAATAACTTCCCTAGACAACTGTTGACACAGATGTCACGGTAGTTATTTGGGTCTGATTTGTTTCCACTTTTATATATGGGAGAGATGAGTCCTTGGCACCAGATATCGGGAAAACGGCCTGAACGTAATATGATGTTGAATAACTTGAGTACAGCACCCTGCATCTCCATAGTGCTGAACTTGAGCATTTCATTTTTGATGTTGTCTGGACCACAGGCTTTCTTTAGGTGGAGAGATTTTGTTTTTGTGGCCAATTCTTTCCAAGTGATTGGGGAGTCCAGAGGGTTTTGGTTGTCTTTAATTGTTGCTTCTTGTTCTGCCCTCGCAACGCGCTTCTATGCAGAGCTAGACAGATAGCGAACAACTCGATATCTTCCAATAAAATCACAAGGCTTGACTTTTCTTGTAACGCTTTACTGAACGATTCTAATTGTAAAACTGAAATACAACACAGAAATGGAAGCACACATTAGTATACAGGCGCATAACTGATATGTATACACAGATTTAGGTACGCCTGAGCAACACAGTACATTTAGTAAACTGGGAGGCATTCTCTTTAAATTAGCCCTGTACATAGTGTATGAAAATACAGCTACTAGTTAATCAGCTAGGCAGAGAAAAGTTACAACTAAACATTTTCTACAACATACAGTGCACATTAATCATCCATAGCATTCTAAAATACTTACAGACAAACAATTTCCAAGACTCAAGCATGGGGACAATACAACTGCCCGGAGCCTGTGCTGCTGTAGGAGCACCGTGGTGTAGGTCTGTGTCCCAGCGAGGACTCCACGAGGACTACGTAGCAGTCCTGTGGGGAGCGTGATGACCTCATCACGCTCGGTAGCGTTGTCCGCGCTTGGGGCGTCACGTGATGCGCGTGGTCGCGTTTCTGGCCGTGGAGGCCGAAGTCGGGAGCGGGAGCTGGAGGCCAGGCTGAGCCGATGCTTGCCGCGGGAGCGGAAGATCGCGTCACTCCCGGCGGCTGGTAGATGCGGCCGAAGACGCTAGGCCGGGCTGTGCCGGCAGCCTTTCTGGAAGGCCGAGTCGGGCCGGCAGCCGCCTCACGCACGTCACGTCGTACGTGCCGTGACGTCAGCACGCTACGTTGTACGTGACGTGACGTCAGCACGCTAAGGCGCGTCTTAAAGGGGCAATGGCCCTAAAAGGTAAGTTAAAGGGGCAACGGCCCCAACAGGTAGGTTATACATATATAAGTAAGTTAAATACATACAGTGAGGTTAAGTTAGAGGGAGAGACAGCACACTCCCCGCTTGGTACAATTCCATTTGTACCACTACAGATACAAAATAACCTGGAGAAAACGTCCTTTGGCTGCCACACGCTCAGAGTCCGTTCTCTAGATTTCTTCGGAAAGGAGGACTACGATCTCCGAGACTGGCCTCAGAAACACCTTGACAGTCTCTTCCTTGACGGTCTTCACCTCCACCTTGTGGACCCTCTTGTCCCTGCTCGGCAGAGTTTTGACGGCTAGTCCCACTGACCGTTCCTTTGTGTGCTTGGCTGTCTTTCAGCAAGACGACATCTCTCACTTTGACATTCGGCTTGTCTTCTGTCCATTTCCTACGGCTCTGTAGGGTGGGCGAATACTCTCCTCCCCATCTCTTCCAAGAAGTGTCTGCACGACACTGTACTTGCTTCCACTGCTTCCCGTGCAGCTCGGCCATGTCGAAGTTTCCAGAGGGAGCTGAAATAGCACTCATCTTTTGAGTCAGGAGCATCGCTGGGGTGGGGACTGCAGGCGTGTCTGGGTCGGTGGACCCCGGCACCAGGGTTCTCCTGAGCGAGCAGAGGCGCCCCGCAGCCTGCTCCCCGCTACTCGGAAGACGGCGTCCAGGAGGGCGAAACGGCAGGGGTGCCGCCCAGCTGTGTCTATCGTCCTTGGACCTTTCAAGCACTGAGCATCCTAGGCCATCTGTGCTCACAGTGGGGCCTGCCTCTTCCTCACAGGCAGAGGAGGTTGACCTATGATGCTGCGTCATGTCGTCGTAGTCCTCCTTTGCCTGGATCCTGTTTGGGCATGGGCTGAGACAGGATGTGCGACCGTTGCACGACACGTTTGCTTTATAGACGCTGACATCCGCTGGTTTGTGGACTGTTCCCAGGCAAACTCCACCCACGAGGACCCATCCCAAGTCAAGCCGCTGCGCATAGGGAGCATCGTGGGGCCCGTTGATGTGCTCACGTACCTTGTGCACCCTTAAGATGTCTCTTCCCAAGAGTAGGAGGATTGGAGCGTCCGGGTCCACAGCTGGAATCTTATTGGCAATTGGCTGTAGGTGGGGCTGATGGCGTGCGACCTCTGGGGAGGGGATTTCCGTCCTGTCCTCTGGCATCATGTCGCACTCAATCAAGGTGGGGAGGGGAAGCTGTAGTTTCCCATCCATGGACTCGATCATGAAGTTCCCGACTCTCCTACCCGTAGTATCTGTTGTCCCTGCACAGGTTTTTAGTGTGTACGGAGCGGTGCTGGCCTTGACGTCGAAGAGATTGAAGAATTCCGTCTTCGCTAGGGACTTGTTGCTTTGCTCATCGAGCACTGCATACATTTTGATTGCCTTCTCCTTTCTCCCTGCAGGATATGCTTTAACCAAGCAGATTTTGGAGCATGAGCGTGGGCTGCTTGCATTTCCGCAAACCTCTGTACACTTGGAGGTGACTGAAGATGTGCTTTCGCTTTGCTCCCCGCTATCCTCTTTGTCAACCGCGGCGCTCTCGGTGGTTGACGGAGGAGGACCTGGATGCAGGGCTGCTATGTGTTTTTCGCTGTTGCACTCAAGGCACTTGATTGTCGCCTTGCAGTCTTTTGCCATGTGCGTAGTCGACCCACAACACCTGAAGCAGATGCGGTTCTCTTTCAGGTATGACGTGCGCTCATCAATGGGCTTGTCTCTAAAGCTTCGACACTTTTTGAGTGGGTGGGGCTTCTTGTGTATAGGACACTGACGATCTGGGTCATCCACTTCATTCCCAGCAGAACTGGATTGGTTGACTGAGGGTTCGGCTGGAACCTCTGTTTTGTGCACACTCACAGAGGCTTTGTTGCTGTCCTTTGTGGGTTTCTCTGTTCTCGAAGGAGCGTAACTGCTGGAGGTGGAGAAAGCGAAACTTGGATCATTCCTCACCCTTGCCTGTTGTTGGACAAACCTGGAGAAGAGAGAGAAGGGGGGAAATGCCACTCCATTTTCCTCCTTGTACTTGGATCCCTTAGCTATCCATTTCTCTTGAAGATTGTGGGGGAGCTTTTCCACTATTGGGTTTACCCCGCGAGCCGTATCCAAATACGAGAGGCCGGTCAGGTAACCTTCTCCCTTGGCACACTCCAGTTCGAGGAGAATGTCGCCCAGTTCTCTGAGCTCGACATTATCCTTGTTGGTTAGCTTCGGGAAGTCCTCAAGCTTCTTGAGCAGTGCGTGTTCGATGACTTCTGGTGTCCCATAACAGTCGTTGAGACGTTGCCAAACCAGGTGGAGGCCTGCTGTGGGATTGAGGACGTGCGCTGAGCGAATTCTCTTCGCCTGCCTTGACGACTCGGCTCCGAGCCACTTTGTCATCAAGTCTAGTTCTTCTCTGGCTGACAGATTCAAGTCCTTGGTGGTACTCAGGAAGGATGCTCTCCATGACCAATAATTTTCAGGACGGTCATCGAATTCTAGGAGGCCTGAACTTAACAATTCTCGGCGAGTAAGGTACCTGGCGAAGTCTTGTGCGCCTTGCGGCTCGGGCGAGGACTGCTTAGCTGGATTGGCCGAGTGTTGTGGAGGTCTCTGCAGGTGAGTCTTACTCGTTTCTTCTCTTTTGAGCTCAGTGTCTCCGAAAACGGGCCGTTTGTTGCTGGGGTGAGTAGCTAGTTCTACGTCGAGATACCTGAATGTTTCCTTTGGGAACACTTTGGAGTGTTGTTGGACATACTCATTTGTACGTTGCACTGGACTGAGGGGCTGTTCCAGGTCATATGTTTCCTGGCTGGGCTCCCCGCGTTCGCTCTCCTCATCTTCTTCATAAGCTGCGGCTTCGGCTTTAGCGGCAGCGGCAGCTCTCTGGCTTTGGAGAATGTGGAGAATGGCAGCGATATCAGCTCTCTGCTTTACAAGGTCGGCTTTCTGCTTCACCGCACTAGCTTCGAGGTCAGCTCTCTGCTTCATCACACTAGCGTCGAGGTCGGCTCTCTGCTTCATGAGGTCAGCTTCTTTTTCAGCGAAGGACAATTGCGCTTGGGTGGCCTTTGCCTTGGCACGTGCTTTGGCGGCTGTAGAAGCTGTCGATGACGACGGTCTGCTGGACCACCGAGATGACCTAGAGGATACTTTAGAGAACTGTGACTTGGCGTCGTTTGCTGGGAGAGCTGTCGGTGACGACGGTCTGCTGGACCGCCGAGATGTTCTAGAGGATACTTTAGAGAACTGTGACTTGGCGTCGTTTGCTGGGAGAGCTGTCGGTGACGACGGTCTGCTGGACCGCCGAGATGTTCTAGAGGCTGCTTTAGAGGACTGTGACTTGGCCTCGTTTGCTGGGAGAGGCTCATTCTTCTCGATTGGCTGGTCGACTTCCTCTAGAGTATATTGTTTTCCTGAGCGTAGACTCATGGTAGCTGAGTGGTATCTTCCTGTGCTTGAGCCCGCTGTGCTGCTGTCTTTTTACTGTTCTGCCCTCGCAACGCGCTTCTATGCAGAGCTAGACAGATAGCGAACAACTCGATATCTTCCAATAAAATCACAAGGCTTGACTTTTCTTGTAACGCTTTACTGAACGATTCTAATTGTAAAACTGAAATACAACACAGAAATGGAAGCACACATTAGTATACAGGCGCATAACTGATATGTATACACAGATTTAGGTACGCCTGAGCAACACAGTACATTTAGTAAACTGGGAGGCATTCTCTTTAAATTAGCCCTGTACATAGTGTATGAAAATACAGCTACTAGTTAATCAGCTAGGCAGAGAAAAGTTACAACTAAACATTTTCTACAACATACAGTGCACATTAATCATCCATAGCATTCTAAAATACTTACAGACAAACAATTTCCAAGACTCAAGCATGGGGACAATACAACTGCCCGGAGCCTGTGCTGCTGTAGGAGCACCGTGGTGTAGGTCTGTGTCCCAGCGAGGACTCCACGAGGACTACGTAGCAGTCCTGTGGGGAGCGTGATGACCTCATCACGCTCGGTAGCGTTGTCCGCGCTTGGGGCGTCACGTGATGCGCGTGGTCGCGTTTCTGGCCGTGGAGGCCGAAGTCGGGAGCGGGAGCTGGAGGCCAGGCTGAGCCGATGCTTGCCGCGGGAGCGGAAGATCGCGTCACTCCCGGCGGCTGGTAGATGCGGCCGAAGACGCTAGGCCGGGCTGTGCCGGCAGCCTTTCTGGAAGGCCGAGTCGGGCCGGCAGCCGCCTCACGCACGTCACGTCGTACGTGCCGTGACGTCAGCACGCTACGTTGTACGTGACGTCAGCACGCTAAGGCGCGTCTTAAAGGGGCAATGGCCCTAAAAGGTAAGTTAAAGGGGCAACGGCCCCAACAGGTAGGTTATACATATATAAGTAAGTTAAATACATACAGTGAGGTTAAGTTAGAGGGAGAGACAGCACACTTCTAATGTGTGGAGTTTTTCTGTGACATGATGTTGACTTGAGTTTGTTTCGTTTACTGGGATGTCTTTGTAGAGGTTTTCAAAATGTGTTCTCCAGATGTCACCATCTTGGATTGGTAATGCTTGTAATTGTGTTGTACTCAGGTTATTCCACATATCCCAGAATTGATTTTGATTAATGGAGTTTTCAATTTCTTCAAGTCTTTTGTGGGTATAATTTTGTGTTTTTTTCCTAATGGTGTGTTTATATCTTTTGAGGGTCTCATTGTATCTAATACGCAGGTCTGGGTTGTTTGGTTGGCGATGCTTTTGGTTTGATATTTTTCTCAGGTCTTTTCTGGCATTTTTGCATTCGTGATCAAACCATTTCTCATTTTTTTGGCTTTTGTAACGTTTCCTCTTCTGTTTCACAAGGTCGGCTTTTACAGCTGCCTCATGGAAGATCATATTAATATCATCTATGGCCATGTTTACACCATCTCTGGTGATCTCATATAGATTTTCTTTAAATTTTGATATTTTACTTGTGAGATCAGGTGAATTTAATGCTGTGATGAATTTATCTCCACTGTCTGGGGCCCATCTGTATGTCTGGTTTAGTTTATGGAGCTTACTGGGTTCCTTTTTTGTGTCTGTAGTTTGGGCAGAAAGTTTAAGGTACACATTTATTTGGTTATGGTCTGAGAGGGGGGATTGCTGCCTGACAGTGAATGCGTTGATATCGCAGGGGTCCATGTCAGTGATTGTATAATCCACCACACTAGACCCAAGAGTTGAGGAATATGTGAGTCTCCCTAAGGAGTCCCCTCTGAACCTACCGTTAACTATGTACAGGCCTAAGGCTCGGCAGAGTTGCACTACCTCCCTGCCGCTTTTATTTATTTCACAGTCAAGGTTGTTCCGATTTGTGATGGCTGGTGTGACATATAAAGGGGTCTGGCCAAACACATGGTTGTTGCCCTGTGGGTCTATGAAGTCAGGTTCACATCCGGTCCTTGCATTTAGGTCCCCACATAGTAGCACCTTTCCTTGGGCCTGGAAATGGCTGATTTCCATGTGGAGAGTTTCAAATAACTCCTCTTCAAAATATGGCGATTCTATTGGAGGTATGTAGATCGCACATAAGTAGACATCTTTTTTAGCTATTCCTATATTTTTATCTAATTTTGGCCATACATGTGATTTCCCCTGTTTTACTGGTGAGATGTGTTTGTCCAATTCTCCTTTATACCACACCAAGATTCCCCCGGAGGTTCTGCCCTTGCGTATCTTAGTGTTCTTTACTGAGGGCACAATGATTTCATGGTACATTGGAGGACAGTGGGTGGGCACGTCCTTTTGACACCATGTTTCTGTTAACACAATTATATCAATGTCTTTTATAGATTTTAGGAATTCAGGGTCTGTACTCTTCAGCCCAAAAGTTGAGGAGCGGAGACCCTGGATATTCCAGCAGCTTATGTGGAAAGAACGCATCTATATAGTTCAAAAACAAAGTATAATGGACCTATTTTGTGGGACGGGTGTGAAAACACTAGTTTCTATAGATGTACAATGCTAAATGTCAATTTAGTATAAATTCCATAAGGCATGCACATACTGCTACCTAATAATAGTAATATAACAATAATAATAATTTAGTACATTCCTGTCCTGTTTTCCATCAGGGTGCTTATCATCGTCATGATCTTTCTCAGTTCTTGGTTTACAGTCGCCTGTGGTCTAAAGGGGGGTCTGGGGTCAGGTACAATAGCACGGTTCTGTTGCTGGTTTTGTATAGGGGGGTGGGGGACAGTGGTGGTCCTGTTTGGGTTAGGGCTCCCAATGGTAGAGGGGGTGGGAGGGGTGCGTCCTTTGGCAGTGTTTATGAGGTTTTTTGTGAAGATCCACACCCGCTGTTTGAGTAGATGTAATCCGTCATAGAGGTCCCCTGTGTTGATGTTTGGGTGGTGGGCCAGGTGGACGTTGGGGAGGGCAGAACATCCCATGTTGATCTCCCTGTTGGTGTTGTGGATTACATAGGCTAGGGTGTCCTCTCTGGGCAGTAGAGTGGAGATCACAATCCGTGCATCGGGGAATTCCTTGCTGGCCTTCTCCGCCATCCTGCTCACTGCTCTAGCAGTGCCTTCATGTAGGGTGTGCAGGTCGTTTGTGCCTGTGTGGATCACAAGCCATTTTGGGCTTCCAAGGGTTTCTTTGTTCAGGATCTTCATTGCCTGGCCTGTGGTGCTGCACCATTTTTTCAGGACTTGCTGACCTGGGAACATCCTCTGGGAGTCCAAAAACTTCCCGTTGGAGTCGGTCAGCAGGACCGCCTGAGGGGCTGGCTTTTCAGACTGGGTAGCAGTAGTCTGGGCAGGACTCAACTGAGGGCTGGTTTTTGACTGAGTTGCTGGGGTAGGCTGTGTGACAGGTGGGGGGTTTGGGACCTGCGGTGTGTTCCTGTTCTGGTCGCAAGGCAAAGAGGGTGTGGCATCCTCGTGTGGGGGGACATCCAACGGGTTCTGTGTCCCTGCGTGTGTTGTTTTTGTGTCAGCCGGTTGTTGGGCCTTAAGGGGTTTGTGTTGCCTGCTGAGTTCATTTTTCTGCCTTTCTATGGCCTCCTTCATTCTGTTTAGCTGAGAACGGATTTCTTTGATCTCATTTCTTTGCCCCTCCACGATCTCTCTCAACTCGTGGATGGTGGACTCGTTTTCCGTTTTCAGCTGTTTGAGCTCCTCCTTCGATTTCTTGGCCTGTGTTTCCCTGTATTCATTGAAATCGAGTTCTAGCTTGGACAGACTCTCCTTCAGCAGTTGGTTTGCGCTGAGAGGTGTGGGAGGGGTAGAGATGGCCAGGGTAGAGATGGCCAGGGAGGTGTGTGTCTCTGCTGGACTCTCTTCTTCTTCCTCTGCTTGGCTCTCTTCATCCTCTGTTGGGCTCTCTTTTGCCTCATTTCCATAGGTCCTCTTTGCGCCTGCCTTAGCTTTCAACCGGGGGAAATCCTTTTCAAAGGAGTCCAAATTTTCTACATTCCCCTGTATCATCCGAGCTCCTCTCTCTCCGAGCTCCTCTCTCCCTCTCCGAGCTCCGCTCTCCCTCTCCGAGCTCCTCTTTCCGAGCTCCTCTCTCTCTGAGCTCCTCTCTCTCCGAGCTCCTCTCTCTCTGAGCTATTCTCGCCCTCTTCGAGCTCTTCCCTCTCTGAGCTACTCTCTCTCCGATCTCCTCTCTCCGAGCTCCTCTCTCTCCGAGCTGCTCTCTCTCTCCGAGCTCCTCTCTCCGAGCTCCTCTCTCCCTCTCCGAGCTTCTCTCTCCCTCTCCAAGCTCCTCTCTCTCTCCAAGCTCCTCTCTCGCTCCGAGCTCTTCTCTCCGAGCTCCTCTCTCCTTCTCCGAGCTCCTCTCTCCCTCTCTGAGCTCCTCTCTCCCTCTCTGAGCTCCTCCCTCTCTCCGAGCTCCTCTCTCTCTGATCTCCTCTCTCTCCAACCTCCTCTCTCCCTCCGAGCTCCTCTCTCTCCGAGCTCCTCTCTCTCCGAGCTCCTCTCTCTCCGAGCTCCTCTTTCCGAGCTCCTCCCTCTCCGAGCTCCTCTCTCTCTCCGAGCTCCTCTCTCTCTATCTCCGAGCTCCTCCCTCACCGAGCTCCTCTCTCCCTCTCCGAGCTCCTCTCTCTCTGAGCTCCTCTCTCCGAGCTCCTCTCTCTCTGAGCTCCTCTCTCTCCGATCTCCTCTCTCTGAGCTCCTCTCTCTCCGAGCTCCTCTCTCTCTCCGAGCTCCTCTCTCCGAGCTCCTCTCTCCGAGCTCCTCTCTCTCTGAGCTCCTCTCTCTCCGATCTCCTCTCTCTAAGCTCCTCTCTCTCTGAGCTCCTCCCTCTCCGAGCTCCTCCCTCTCCGAGCTCCTCTCTCTCTCTCTCCGAGCTCCTCTCTCTCCGAGCTCCTCTCTCTGAGCTCCTCTCTCTCCGAGCTCCTCTCTGAGCTCCTCCCTCTCCGAGCTCCTCTCTCTCCGTGCTCCTCTCTGAGCTCCTCCCTCTCCGAGCTCCTCGCTCCATGCTCCTCTCTCTCCGAGCTCCTCTCTGAGCTCCTCTCTCCGAGCTCCTCTCTCTCCGAGCTCCTCTCTCTCTCCTCTCTCCTCTCTCCGAGCTCCTCTCTCCTTCTCCGAGCTCCTCTCTCCCTCTCTGAGCTCCTCTTTCCCTCTCTGAGCTCCTCCCTCTCTCCGAGCTCCTCTCTCTCTGATCTCCTCTCTCTCTGATCTCCTCTCTCTCCAACCTCCTCTCTCTCTCCGAGCTCCTCTCTGTGCTCCTCTCTCCGAGCTCCTCTCTCTCCGAGCTTTTCTCTCTCTCTGAGCTCCTCTCTCCGAGCTTCTCTCTCCCTCTCCGAACTCCTCTCTCACTCTTTGAGCTCCTCTCTCCGAGCTCTTCTGTCTCTCTCCGAGCTCCTCCCTCACCGAGCTCCTCTCTCCCTCTCCGAGCTCCTCTCTCCAAGCTCCTCTCTCCCTCTCCGAGCTCCTCTCTCCGAGCACCTCTCTCCCTCTCCGAACTCCTCTCTCTCTCTCCGAGCTCCTCTCTCCGAGCTCCTCTCTCTCTCTCCGAGCTCCTCTCTCCGAGCTCCTCTGTCTCTCTCCGAGCTCCTCCCTCTCCGAGCTTCTCCCTCTCTGAGCCCCTCTCTCCCTCTCCGAGCTCCTCTCCCTCCGAGCTCCTTGCTCTCCTAGCTCCTCCCTCTCCGAGCTCCTCTCTCTCTCTCCGAGCTCCTCTCTCTCTCTCCCAGCTCCTCCCTCACCGAGCTCCTCTCTCCCTCTCCGAGCTCCTCTCTCTCCTAACTCCTCTCTCCCTCTCCGAGCTCCGCTCTCCCTCTCCGATCTCCTCTCTCCGAGCTCCTCTCTCTCCGAGCTCCTCTCTCTCCGAGCTGCTCTCTCTCTGAGCTCCTCTCTCTCCGAGCTCCTCTCTCTCTGAGCTATTCTCGCACTCTTCGAGCTCCTCTCTCCGAGCTCTTCCCTCTCTGAGCTCCTCTCTCTCCGAGCTCCTCTCTCTCTCTGAGCTCCTCTCTCTCTGTACTCCTCTCTCGCCAAGCTCCTCTCCCTCTCCGAGCTCCTCTCTCTCTGAACTCCTCTCTCTCCGATCTCCTCTCTCTCCACTCTCCTTTCTCCGAGCTCCTCTCTCTCCGAGCTCCTCTCTCTCTCCGAGCTTCTCTCCCTCTCCGAGCTCCTTTCTCCGAGCTCCTCTCTCTTCGAGCTCCTCTCTCTCCGAGCTCCTCTCCCTCTCCTCTCTCCGCTCTCTCCGAGCTCCTCTCTCTCTCTGCTCCTCTCTCTCTGAGCTCCTCTCTATCTCCGAGCTCCTCTCCCTCTCCGAGCACCTCTCTCTCCGAGCTCCTCTCCCTCTCCTCTCTCCACTCTCTCCGAGCTCCTCTCTCTCTGAGCTCCTCTCTCTCTGAGCTCCTCTCTCTCTCCGAGCTCCTCTCCCTCTCCAAGCACCTCACCCTCCGAGCTCCTCTCTCTCTGAGCTCCTCTCTCTCCGAGCTCCTCTCTCCCCTTTCTGAGCTCCACTCTCTCCAAGCTTCTCTCCCCTCCACCTTCGATCCCTTCTCCTTCCCCCTTCGATCCCTTCTCCTCCCTCCCCCTCAATCCGCTATGCTCCCCCTTCGATCCCCTCTCCTCCACCTTCAATCACCTCTCCTCCCCCATTCAATATGCTCTCCTCTCCCCTTCAATTCCCTCTCCTCCCTTGCCCCTCGATATGCTCTGCTCCCCTCTTCGATCCCCTCTCCTCCCTCACCCCCTTCGATCCCCTCTCCTCCCTCCCCCCTTTGATCCCCTCTTCTCACCCCCTTCGATGCCTTATCCTCGCGCCCCTTCGATCCCCTCTCCTCTCTCCCCCTCTTCGATTGCCCTCTCCTCATCCCCCTTCCATCCTCTGCTCACCCCCACATCTGACCCCCTGACCTTCTCCGCATGGAGCCAAGTAACTATACAGGTGCAGGCTGCAGCCGACGCACCATTTGTTTCTGCGCATGCGCGACTGGATTGAGTGAGCATGCGCAACTGGATCAAGTGCGCATGCGCGACCGGATCGAGTGAGCATGCGCAGTACCAAAGAGGAGCACATGCACAAAGGGACCAGAACAACATAAAAATAATCACAATGGGCAATTAGGGATGGGTAATAAATGCTGGCCTTGCCAGCAACACCCACATCCCTTGAATGAAAAAAAAAGTTGGGAAGTGATGGAGAAGGCACACTCCCGGTGTCAGTTTGGCTCAGTGAAAGCTGTTTCTGGGACTTCACTGTGCACAAATTAACTGCTGCATTTGCCTATAAAATAACAGTGACTGCTGTTCAGAAGTAGTTTATTGGCTGTGAAGTGCTTTTGGAAAGGCATTCTATAAATGTAAGTTCTCAAAACATGCATTGGAGGAGTTTCACCTAATGGAAGGAGTATGTGAAGGAACTACAATCATTTTGAATCGTACGATGCAGCCTTAAAGAAATGGTTCAGTGAAACCGACTAAAGTCTTACTTGGGAGCCTTATGTGGATAATCAGTTCCTTATGAGACAGAAGTGCATTTCAAATTCTGCCCTGCTTCTAAGTAGTGAAGGATGAAGTTGAGGCACTGCATTTTCAATGTTTCAACATGCATTAGTTACATTTTATCTTCATGGAATTCCATTTGCCAATATGCTTATGTGTTGCTCTTTTCCTAACCTTCACCATACTGACACAGAAAACCATCTCACACAATTCTGTGATCAGCAAGCTTAGGTACATTTACACTACAAGATTAGCATCAGTGTGAAGTGGTTTCAGCTTCACACCAATGTTAAATTTATGTACTGTAAATTGGATGCGAAGGCCCAAACTGACTCTGAAGTGTAGCAGAATGAAACTCTCTTCTCTTCACCTGTCCACTTTGCTCAGGTGTCAGATCAGGCCCCAACTCCAGATTCCGCTGTATTTACACTAACAGCAGCATCGATGCCTAACACAACTGCTTTGAACCAACTCTACACATATAGTAAATGCACGCTCCCCATAATTCTTGACCACAGGTTGTTGATGAAAATCCAAACTTCAGAGTTCTAGGAACTGATTTCTGAGGAACTCCAGCAGCCACTATTGTCTGAATATTGCAATCATTTTAACCACATGATGTGCCTCAATTATTCCGAGACTCGAAGTTAGCAGAACAAAAGTAAGGCTTTTATTAACTCAGAACATAACACGTAAAATAGAGAGATGTCTACCTTCAGGAGGCTGATGCCGGACTGAAGTTAGATTACAAAGGAGCCAGGTATGGGCGGAGCCCTGCACACAACCAGTTCCAGCACATTCCAATGCATAATACATGAGGACTGGGGGAAGGGAAAAGACACAGAAAGCAGGCAGTTAGAAGACACAGAAAACAGGCAGTGATGAATGGAATATATTTCATCACATTCACCCCTTCTATAGATTTAGTCTGTTCGGGGGTTTGATAGTCCTCTGCGACCGACGTGGCTGTTGTGGTGCCGCGGGTGTCGGCTGGGTGTCCCCGGTAGCCTCCTGGGTCTCTGCCGGGGGTGCTGCCGGGGTTGTTGAAGGGGTAGTTGGTGGGGGTGCCGTTGGTCGATGTTCTTCCGGGGGTGATGAAAGAATAGTGGGTGGGTAAGGGTTGCTGTGATCGTCGTCGCTGCTATTGCCGTGGTTGTTGTTGATGCCGGCTGGGGCGACGTCTTTTATGGACACGGTGTCCTCCCTTCCGTCGGCGTGCCGGACATATGCGTATTGGGGGTTGGCGTGGAGTAGGTGTACTGGCTCCACGAGAGGGTCCGTCTTGTGGCCCCTCACATGCCTTCGCACGAGTACTGGACCTGGGGTGGAGAGCCATGACGGCATGGATACGCCCGAGGTGGATTTCCGGGGAAAGACAAACATTCGTTCATGAGGCGTGGTATTAGTGGCCGTACACAATAGCGACCGTATCGAATGGAGCACATCCGAGAGGACTTCCTGCCAGCGGGAGATAGGGAGGCCCTTGGTCCTTAGAGCTAGAGTGACTGCTTTCCACACTGTCCCGTTCTCTCGCTCCACCTGGCCGTTACCCCGGGGGTTGTAGCTGGTGGTACGGCTCGTGGCGATCCCCTTGGACAGCATGTACTGGCGTAGCTCTTCACTCATGAAGGACGCCCCCCTATCCGTGTGGATATAGCTCGGCATACCGAACAGGCAGAACAGGCTGTTGAGGCATTTAATGACCGTGGCGCTGGTCATGTCTGGGCAGGGGAAGGCGAATGGGAAACGGGAGTATTCGTCCACAATGTTCAGGAAGTAAACATTGCGGTCGACGGACGGGAGGGGGCCCTTGAAATCTAAGCTGAGCCGCTCGAAGGGCCGTGTAGCTTTGATTAAGTGGGCTCTATCTGGGCGGTAGAACCGAGGCTTGCACTCAGCGCAAGTGCGGCAGTTCCTGGTCAGAGACCGAACTTCCTCAATCGAGTAGGGTAAGTTACGGGACTTTATGAAGTGGAACAGCCGCGTGACCCCTGGGTGGCAGAGGTCGTTGTGGAGGGTCTGTAGCCGATCCTCGGTGGCGCTGGCACACATCCCTCGTGAGAGGGCGTCAGGGGATTCGTTAAGGGCCCCTGGCCGGTAAATGATGTCGTACTCGAAAGTGGAGAGCTCGATCCGCCACCTAAGAATCTTATCATTTTTAATCTTCCCCCTCTGTTTATTGTTGAACATAAACGCTACCGATCGCTGGTCGGTAAGTAGGGTGAAGCGTTTGCCGGCTAGGTAGTGGCGCCAGTGGCGCACTGCCTCCACGATGGCTTGGGCCTCCTTTTCCACGGAGGAGTGTCTGATCTCGGGGCCTTGGAGGGTCCTCGAGAAGAAAGCTACGGGCCGCCCCGCCTGGTTGAGGGTGGCCGCCAAGGCGAAGTCGGACGCATCACTTTCCACTTGAAATGGAGTGTTCTCGTCCACTGCCTGTAGCGTGGCCCGCTCAATATCCTGCTTAATGCTTTTGAAGGCGGCGTGGGCCTCAGCAGAGAGCGGAAAAGAGGATGCTTTCAAGAGGGGGCGGGCTTTGTCGGAGTAGTTGGGGACCCATTGGGAATAGTAAGAAAATAACCCCAGGCACCTTTTCAGGGCTTTGGGAGTGTTGGGCAGGGGCAGCTCCCGTAGGGGGCGCAATCGGTCGGGGTCTGGTCCGATTTCCCCATTCTCCACCACGCTGCCCAGTATGCAGAGGCGCGTGGTGTTGAAAACGCACTTGTCCTCGTTGTAGGTGAGGTTGAGTTTTTGTGCGGTTTTCAGGAACCTCTCGAGGTTCGAGTCATGATCCTGCTGGTTGTGACCGCAGATGGTGACGTTGTCGAGGTAGGGGAAGGTTGCCTGCAAGTGGTGGTCATCGACCATGCGATCCATCTCCCTCTGAAAGACCGAGACCCCGTTCGTCACCCCAAAGGGGACTCTGAGGAATTGGTAGAGGCGTCCGTTCACCTCGAAGGCGGTGTACGGGCGGTCCTCTGGTCTGATAGGGAGCTGGTGGTACGCTGACTTGAGGTCGATGGTGGAGAACACCCGGTATTGGGCGATTTGGTTCACCATTTCTGATATGCGGGGTAGCGGGTAGGCGTCTAGTAGGGTGTACCTGTTGATCGTTTGACTATAGTCGATCACCATCCGTTTCTTCTCGCTACCCCTTACCACTACCACTTGGGCGCGCCACGGGCTGTTGCTGTGTTCAATAATGCGCTCTTTCAGGAGCCTGTCTACCTCAGTCGCGATAAACCGCCTGTCCTCCCAGCTGTACCTCCTGCTTTTGGTCGCTATTGGCCGGCAGTTAGGGGTAAGGTTCGCGAATAGCGAAGGCGGCTTTACCTTCAGGGTAGCCAGACCGCACACTGTGAGGGGCGGCTGGGACCCACCGTACTTGAGCGTGATGCTTTGGTGGTTGCACTGGAAATCCAAACCCAAGATCACGCTCGCACATAGATTCTTCATGATTAATACTTTAAAATTATCATACACAGTTCCGTTAACGCACAATTGTACCGTGCAGTAACCCAGAATGGTCGATGTCTGGGTTTTATCGGCCATAGAGATGGTACCCTGAGCAGGGACCACCTTTAGGGAGAGTTGTTGTGCCAGTTCAGGGTGGATAAAACTCTCCGTGCTTCCACTGTCAATTAAGCATTTAACCCGGCACCCGTTTACCTCGATGTCCACCATTGATTTGGATAGCGGATGCGGCCTGGTCTGGTCCACTGTGACCGATGCCACTGTAGGGCCCTGATCGAGACAAGATGGCGTCCACGCTGTCTGCTCATAAGATGGCGGACCCCACGAGGTCGGGCAAGATGGCGTCCAAGATGGCCGCTCCCACGGCGCACACGCGGCGGTGGCGGGTTTTCCGGCGGTTGGTTTTCCGGCGGGGTTCCCTCTGCACACCTTCCCGAAGTGCCCCTTCTTACCGCAGTTAAAGCAGGTGGTGCCTTTCGCCGGGCACAGGTTTCTGGTGTGCTTTGGCTGCCCGCAGAAGTAGCAGTTGGGTCCTTGACGCGTCGCGGCTGTCGTAGGGCTTCTGGGGGGAGAGCTGGGCCCCGCCGGTGTCGGGCTGCCGGGCGGGGAAGATGCCTTCCAAGATGGCGGCGCCCTCGGCGCACACGTGGCGGCGTGGGCGGCGCGGGCTGAAGAGTAGGCGTCCGAGTTTCTCTGGGCCATCTCCAGGGACCGCGCGGTGTCCGCAGCCTGTTTCAGGTCCAACCCCGTTTTTTCCAGCAGTCTTTGCCGGATGTGAGTGGAGCTGAGGCCTGTGATAAAGGCATCGCGAACAAGCTCGTCGGTGTACACTGCGGCTTTTACATCTCGGCACTTACAGTCCTTGCCAAGCTTTTTCAGGATGCTTAGGAACTCCTCCACCGATTCCCCAGGTCGCTGTGCGCGAGTAGCGAGTAGATGCCTAGCATACACCTCATTTGTAGGCTGCTGGTAATGCGCCTTTAAGGTGTTGCAGGCGGCCAGGTACGTATCGGCGTCTTGGATGAGGGGGTAAACCCGGTGGCTTACCCAATTCTGTAGCATTCCGAGTCTCATCTTCGCAGTGTCCGTAGCGTCTTTGACGGCTGCGGAATTGTCCAGGAAGAATTCCATACAGTCAAACCAGTGTCCGAAGCGTGCTGATGCGTCCGGAGCATGTTGATCCAAATCCAAACGTTCGGGTTTCAGGAGTTGATCCATAGTGTTGAAAATTGAGTTAATAAAATTGATGTGCCTCAATTATTCCGAGACTCGAAGTTAGCAGAACAAAAGTAAGGCTTTTATTAACTCAGAACATAACACGTAAAATAGAGAGATGTCTACCTTCAGGAGGCTGATGCCGGACTGAAGTTAGATTACAAAGGAGCCAGGTATGGGCGGAGCCCTGCACACAACCAGTTCCAGCACATTCCAATGCATAATACATGAGGACTGGGGGAAGGGAAAAGACACAGAAAGCAGGCAGTTAGAAGACACAGAAAACAGGCAGTGATGAATGGAATATATTTCATCACACCACACCCAGTGTCTATGACGTCAGACTGAGAGAAAAGGCAGAAACAAAGAGAGAAAGAAAGCAAGAAAGAGAGAGAGAAAGCAAAATAAAGGGCAAAGGGGATGCTGTGTGCTAAAAAAAAATAAAGAAAAGCCACTGAACAGAATGTGTGGTAGATAAAGCACCTGGGTCAAAGTAGGAAAATGGAAATGCCTTCTCCCCAATGCAACATTTCAGGACTCTGCATGTGCACAATTTCAATGACAAGCAAAGCACCAGTCACGCTTCATTCCAGATCATATTAAAAATGGTGGCCGATAGTTTCTGCTGCTTTGTGCTAATTTTACCAGCGCAATTCACCTGAAATCAGACAAACCAGCGTAAAAGATCATGGAATTTTAAACGCAAGTTACATCCAGCGTAAATTGAGTTTCTGTGGTCTTTAATGCTGGTTTAAAAATAATCGCGCTAGAAGCCGGCCCCGCCCACAAAATTGACCACATCACCAGATTGAATTAATGAACATGGCAAATTCCAGCTGATGGCGCCCGTTTGTAGCCCTTCGAGGAGGCGTTTCAAATTAAGCTTATTTTTTAGAGCAAAGGCACTAGTAGGTGAGTTTTAAAAGATAATAATATTAAAAAATACTTACATAGAAACATAGAAACATAGAAGATAGGAGCAGGAGTAGGCCATTCGGCCCCTCGAGCCTGCTCCACCATTCGATGAGATCATGGCTGATCATCCAAACTCAGTACCCCGTACCTGCTTTCTCCCCATATCCCTTGATACCGTTAGCTCTAAGAAATATATCTAACTCCTTCTTGAATATATTTAAAGACTTGGCCTCAACCGCCTTCTGTGGTAGAGAATTCCACAGGTTCACCACTCTCTGGGTGAAGAAATTCTTCCTCATCTCTGTCCTAAATGGCTTACCCCTTATCCTTAGACTATGGCCCCTGGTTCTGGACTCTCCGACCATCGGGAACATTCTACCTGCATCTAGTTTGTCCAGACCTGTCAGAATTTTATAAGTTTTGATGAGATCCCCTCTCATTCTTCTAAACTCCAGTGAGTATAAGCCCAATCGACCCAATCTCTCCTCATACGTCATTCCTGCCATCCCAGGGATCAGCCTAGTGAACCTTCGCTGAACTCCTTCCATGGCAAGAATATCCTTCCTAAGAAACTGAGTACTGTACACCAATGAAACTGGTAAATGGTTCTGTATAGTTTTTTTAATGTAATTTTAAGTGAATTAAAATCAGGTTACTCACAGGTGGTGGACTTATTAAAAAAGCTTACTTTTTTAGTAAACCCAATTTCAGCTTTATTTATAAAGCTGCACCAGGTTACCACTCTTAAATATATCAAGGAATATTTTTTAATGCAAGGAAAGAAAATAAACAATTACATTCTATTATGCTTCCCAATCATGGAAGATTTTGGGGGAAAGATTAGGGCCTCTCTGTAGTGCCAGCAGATGGCGGTAATGGGGCGCTAATGCAGTTGTGCCAGGGCGAGGCGAATCCAGCAACCCATGGCAAATCTGGCCCCTTGTTGCGCCGCACTACGAGGTACCGCCGGGGACCTCAATGCCAGGCAGATCATGACGTAAGTGGCTGCCCGATCTGGAAAATTCATTGTCGCCACTTAGCACCTCGACCAGACAGCGACAGGGAGAGCTGGCGTGCAGCTCCAGGAAGCCAGCTCCAGCGACGTTATTTAAAGGCATCAGCATTAATCACTCCCAGCTGTCAGGGCAGGTTAGTTTCAATGGTTTTATGTTCATTGATATGTAAATGACTTCGAGTGAAATCTTGAACAATAACTTTAATTCGGAAAACAAGTGCAAATTGCGCCCGGATTGCCGATTGCACCCAAAGTGGAAACTCTATACTGTTCCAGAGCTCCTGGCCACGGCCTATGATTCTACTCCGGGCTAAAACCTGTAAACAACACTATAGGAGATTTCTCCCAGTTATTTTCCCCCCATTTATTGATAAATGTTCAGTAAATTGTTGCTGTAATCATGTTGTTTCTGGCTACTTCTTCCACTAACTTTCTCTCCTCTCCTTCCCTCCTCAAGGCATTGCCTTCTTGATTCAGTAGAGTTCCATGAGGACCTGGGACTTCACACAAGTGGCCATTATTCATGAGTGAGCCTAGACAGTCAGTGTTCCCAAGCCAACCAACCACCAGAGGTATCACGGGCAAATTCAATCCTATTCTCACCTCACAAACTTCCAATGTGGTTCACTAAAGAATAACCAGGGAGCTGGAACTATGGCTGACCTTAGACTCCCTAGCCTAGGGGGACTGAAACCAACTGTGGGGCCCCTATCCCTACCCTGGTTGAGATTAGCAAATTCAGTGCAGTCCAGTGGTTGAATCTTAAACCTTTCTGGTCTGCTTTGCTCAGCTACTCAAGGCCTTAAGCAGATGAGCCACTAGAAATCATACAGATCATAGAAACATATAAGATAGCAGCAGGAGTAGGCCATTCGGCCCCTTGAGCCTGTTCCGCCATTTAATGAGGTCATGGCTGATCATCCAAATTCAGTACCCTGTCCCTGCTTTCTCCCCATATCCCTTGATCCCTTTAGCCTTAAGAAATATATCTAACTCCTTCTTGAATATATTTAATAAGTTGGCCTCAACTGCCTTCTGTGATAGAGAATTCCACAGGTTCACCACTCTCTGGGCGAAGAAATTCCTCCTCATCTCAGTCCTAAATGGCTTACCCCTTATCCTTAGACTGTGACCCCTGGTTCTGGACTCCCCCGTCATCGGGAACATCCTTCCTGCATCTAGTCTGTCTAGTCCTGTTAAAATTTTATAAGTTTCAGTGAGATCCCCTCTCATTCTTCTAAACTCTAGCAAATATAAGCCTATTGTGTGGTCATTCATCTGTGGAGCTGATAAGGGATGTTAATAGGAGTGAATATCAAAAACATGTGACCCATTTAGATGGAGACACAAATGCCCAACTTGCAACTGGCGAGTGTGGGTCATGGAATGAGTAAGACACCTGGGTGATTTCCTTCAGATCTGTAATGAGAGGTTCCTCCAAGTAAAATTGATGTAATCAAGCCTTCATCATATCCTGGAATCCTTCTTCAGCCATAGGCATGATATCTTCATTGATGTTCCTCATAGATGCCCTGCTGAAGAACATCAAAAAAAATCTGCACACTTTGGACAGCTTATACTGCAAAGCAGCATTTGAACAAGCTAGGTATTTGAATCGTTTGAGGATGCCAAATATCTGCTTCATTATCGATTGCGCAGGGTTGTTCTGCTGGCAATAGTGGCTTGTGTTTTCAGTCCATTGCTATAAAAGCTGGCCTGGTATGGTTATCACTTTCAAACAAGCCAAGTACACTAGCCAAAGATGAACAAAAAGTGTGTTTAGCCATGTTTTTTGAAAAAATGAATTCTTGGGATTGGACGTCACTGGCAAGACCAGCATTTATTGCCCATTGCTAGTTGCCCTGAACTGAGTGACTAGCTAGATCACTCCAGAGGGCAATTAAGATTCAGCAATGTTGTTGTGGGATTGGAGTCATATTTAAGTCAGACCCGGTAAGAGTAGCATTCCTACAAGACATTACTGAACCAATTGGATTTTTCCAACAAAGAGATACATTTTTATTTATTTCCGGCTTTAAAAAAAAACTGAATTCAAATGACCATGGTAGGATTTGAACCCACACTGGATTATTCGTCTAGTAACATAACTAATGCACTACTGTACCTATCATGTCAGGAACTGTTATAAATTGGAGGCTCTGAAATAGTTTAGTAAACTGCAGGACAAGTTTTTGCCAAGTGTGCAAAATGACCCCAAAATGACTCAAATCAGCAATTGTCAGAAAATATCACAAGTGACCCCAAAGTCAGACACCTTATCCATTAGGCTAAACAACCACTATTGTGCACACCTAGAGGAGCTTTTAACAGTCATGGAAGATCATGTGCCTACTGAGGGAACAGAAGGCTATGGTTTACATATATCATTCCATTAACACCAGCCCCCAAGTCTCCACATTCATCTAGTTAGCCACACTCAACACACCGAGGAGGCCAATGATGGCCTAAAATTGTTGCACTCTTTCTCTGCACTACTATAGAAAGGAAGAAACCTGTAAGCTTTATGGAACATAGAAAGAGGAGTAGGCTATTCAGCTCTTCGATCCTGCTCTGCCCTTCATGGCGGATCGGTACCTCAATTCTATTTACTCACCATTGCTCCATATCTCCTGTTTACACAGCTAAAAAGCCTAGCTCTTATTTTAAGAACATTTGAATACAACTGTACCTTGTCCCATACCCAAATTTATCTCCTGATACCTGGAGACAAGCAATACTCTGAAAATAAATGGCTGCTGTTATTTTCTCAGCAATTGGTGTTCTTTATGGTCCCTTTAAGTTAGTAACACACATACCCAAGGTAATATCTCCATAGATATTTTTAATCTCCATACATAGCTTCTCATAAAGGCTTAGTCATCTTATCTACAGTTAAGTGTTTTCTTCATTGCACTTCTCTAGTATGACTGTATCTCACTTTCTTCTTGCTCTTATCCAACAGCACTTTTGTTGTAGTTGGTGGCAAAAATACCATGCTTGGTCTCCTCAACCACCTCAATTGTTAGCATTATTAAAATGTTGTTCAAAGAGGGTTTACAGTCTGTCCTCAGTTAATTGGAACCACTCCTAATAATGGGGCTCATTCACTTTTTAAAATCTCCTCCGTAGAACATTTACCGTCATGTTAAACCAACACTGAATATTAATATATTCCAAATAGACTGAACAGCTGGGCTGCAATTTTACACATAGTGATAAGTGGGCATAAAATTTTATAGGCCAGAATTAGCCTGCTTTGTTCCATTGAAAAGTATGGAGGGAATTTTCAAGCTGGGCAATTTTATAGCCCAATTAACCTCCATCAAAAAATAACCCTTCAGGCAGTGAGGGTACTTTTAATACCATTACTGGCAATCCTCATTTTTTGATATGGGTTTAAAGCTGGTCAGCCGATGTTAATTGTGCCTATTCTTGGCGGTAGGTTACATTACATTTGGTTGATATTTTCCAATATTTTAAAACCTTATGCTACCATTGCTCTAAATTGGAATCCAATCAGATTTTATTACTGGCCACAATCTGAAACCAATATGATGACTTAACAAAGAAATTATGATAGAATTTGCAATGTAAAGTGGATGCTTACATCATAGCAATGCAAAATATGTTCTCTCACATTGCAGTGTTTGTAACGGGTCTATTAACTTTAAATGACATATCAGTGGGCGCAATTTTTCATTTTTTTTTAGGAAAAGGAATGTTTATGTTTCAACAAAGACAAGCCAAATGATCTTCTTCATGAATGTATGAATAAAAGCAGAGCCCAGAGCTTAACAAAGGCCTCAACGCACGCTAAAAAAATCCAGAAGCATTAAAAGCTGAACATAGGAACATAGGAACATAGTAAACAGTCAACATGCAGCAGGTTCTTATCCAGTACGTGAAATAGAGGAAGAAGAAAAAAGGGACAGGACATTGGGTGAGAACAGGATCAGGCCTTCACAACCATATAGTCTATCGACATTCGCCGTTAAGCTTTGCTCGTGATTTACAGCATCTGGACTGTACCTCACAAGAGGGCAACACACTCAGGAAGGGAGAGCGAAAAGTATCAAAAAGTACTTTAAAGTGAAGTTCACTTCACCAAATCTCTCTACATTATTAAAAAACGAATTGCAGTGGCTGAGGAAAATGTTACTGCTCTCGAAGCAGGCTTTGAACTTGTCCACAAAAGTGCACAAAGACAGAAAGGTCAGAGCAGGAAAGCGTGAGGAAATTGAAGTTGCAAATCACAGGGTCACAGGTGCAGATGGCAAAGTAGTTCTGTAATCCGCCTTTGGTCTCCACAGTGTAGAGACTGCAGCATGAAAAGCAAATACAGCATACTAGACTGGAAGAAGTATATATGAACAGCTGTTTCACATGTAAGAAAAATGTGGCCCCCTGGACAGTGCTGTAGGAGGAGATGTTGCATTTTAAATAACAACGGAAAATGCTGGAAAAACTCAGCAGGTCAGGCAACATCCGTGGAGAGAAATTTGAGTTGACGTTTCGGGTTGGACCCTTTTTCATCTTACGTGGCTTCACAGGAACGTGGCAGGGGAAGGGCAGTGGAAAGCTGGGGTGGTGATGGAAAGGTGAGCAAAAGTACCATGAAGGGAATGGTCCCTCTGGACTTGGAAATGGAAAGGGGAGAGAAGAAGGCAAGACTACTGGTAGTGGTGGAATCATGCTGTAGGTTGCAGAAATGGTGGAAGATGATCAGGCAAATGTGGGGGCTGGTGAGATGGAAAGTGAGGACAAGATCACCCTGTTGTTCTTGTCAGAGGATGGTGTACGAAAAGAGGCACGAGAAATAGGACAGATTTTACAACTATGAATGGTTACAAATGTAGCTTGTACAGGACCAATGTTAAATCAGAGTCTGTCATGTAGTGCAGATTTTATCCATCATACTTTTCTCTGCAGATTTTCCATCATGCTTGCAATTGGCTTAAATTTTACATTCATGAGAGAGAGATGAATCACAATTGAACAGGTAGGAAACACCTAAATCATAACCAAACCAAGCAGGCACATTAACTCATAATGAAAATTAACTAAACTAATTATGTATATTTAAAAAATATATTATTTTATCCAATACATGGAACTCTGACCAAAGTGGGAAACGTATTAAAGAAAATAAAGTTGCAAACAAAAATGCCAAAATGTATAAGAAATTCACCTTGCCTTTACAATGGCACTCTCTGGGTTTGAAATTACCCTATAAAGGGTTTCTTTTGGAGGCCTGTACCTTACTTGTCTCGCAAAGCTAACACTATCAGCTGGTGAGACTCTGGCAGCCAGAAGAATATCAATGCCCACAAATCCTAGACTTATTTTCATGATGAACAGAAAGATTGCCATTCACAGAGTGTGCCAGGATGTGCTGTTGGTAAGCCTTCCCCATCCACTCCTGTGAATTGATGGAACATTACTGATGATAATAAACCACAGGCAGCAGTGAAACTACCCATAATGGGTTTTTTTTGTACAAAATATCGTAACTTTTTCTGAACACTAACTTTTTCTGTTAGATTGTGGCAAATTAAACATTGCACTTGGAAATTTGGCATTTAAAAAAAAGGAAGTAAGTATATTCAAGGAGTTGTTCATGTGGCAAATACAATGGTCCAGAATTTGCTGGGATCGGGGCATTCTCATGGTGAGCACTCGGAGTTGGATTTTTTTCTTCTCTCTTTGGCTCCAATTAATTTTGTGCCGCAAAATTAGTGGAAGTGCGAGTTAATAACAGCGAGGTAAATGGGACGTCTGGGGCCTTGGTGAATAACGGGACCAATAGGCTATCTCCATAAGCAATGACATTTAAGAATTTTAATGGTTAGCAAAGCTCTCAAGTGGCAGCTTGGACATCTGATTATTTAACAAAATTTATGGCCAATTCATTAAATATATTCAAGAAGGAGTTGGATATATTTCTTAAGGCTAAAGGGATCAAGGGGTATGGGGAGAAAGCAGGGACAGGGTACTGAATTTGGATGATCAGCCATGATCGCATTGAATGGCAGAGCAGGCTCGAGGGGCCGAATGGCCTACTCCTGCTCCTAGCTTCTATGTTTCTATGTTTCTATGTCTGAATCACATGCAGGAAAATGAGCAGTTCTAATTATTTTTTGCCTATGGAACATGACACATATAAACATGAATAAGATAGCCTCCAGCCCAGGGTACAGATTGTTTTTTAAATTTATGTAATTCAGGAACCAAAGTCAGCTTCTGCCGACGTGCAAAAGCTGTATGTTTTATAGCGATTCAAAGCTGTGTTACTTGTGGACTCAGCCTGATAATTGTTGGTTACTTACAAATTAGTGGGCCCACATACATTGAGGGGGGATGGGGAGGTTAACTCTAAATCCTGACCAGCTCAAATTAATTTAGTATCAACTTTACTCACAGCCAGAAACCACAACAAATCAATTTAACAAATCAGTTTAATCAGTTAAACAAATAAGTTTAACTTGCATCCTGGTTGTGTGCTTTATGAGGCTTGTCCAGAACAATTGTTATTTAAATGCTAACCTATTTCAAAACAGAAGGCCATTGGAAACATGAATGATCCTATAAACATGGTCCTTACGTGGTTAAGTAGTAGCCCTAACTACCTGTGGTGAGTTTAATTCCTATTTACAGCGCAAATGCAGCAATTTTTTGGAACTCCTGGGCAGGTTGTTGGCGAGCTCCTGTTTCTGCGCGGCAAATGGCTGAGTGTCTCAAATTGTCCAACAATTTCTGATGATTTGCAACTCACATTGAATCTCCTCATCACCACAAATTGCTGGATTTTTTACACACTAATTTTGCCAGAATACCTGGCCCAAAATGTTAGATTGTGGCAAATTAAACATTGCACTTGGAAATTTGGCATTTATAGAAAAGAATCGTAAAGTCTTACAGCACAGAAGGAATCTATTTGGCCCATCATGTCAGTGCTGGCTCTTTGAAAGAGCTGTCCAATTTAGTCCCACACCCCTGCTCTTTCACCATAAACCCTTCAAATTAGTCCTCTTTAAGTACATGTCTAAAAAAAACAAGCCTGAATGCTTTGTGTCTTAATGTGAGGAGCATTCGTAATAAGGTGGGTGAATTAGCTGCACAAATAGAAGTAAACAAATATGATTTGATTGGGATTACGGAAACATGGCTCCAGGGTGGCCAAGGCTGGGAACTCAACATTCAGGGGTATTCAATATTCAGGAAAGATAGGCAAAAAGGAAAGGGAGGTGGGGTAGCATTGCTGGTTAAAGAAGGGATTAACACAATTGTAAGGAAGGATATTTGCTCTGATGATGTGGAATCTGTATGGGTAGAAATGAGAAATACCAAGGGGCAGAAAATGTTAGTGGGAGTGGTATATAGAGCTCCAAACAGTAATGCAGAGGTTGGAGATGGCATTAAAAGGGAAATTAGAGAAGCGTGCAATAAGGGCACAGCAGTCATCATGGGAGACTTTAATCTACAAAGAGATAGGGCTAACCAAATTAGTAACAATACTGTGGAGGAGGAATTCCTGGAGTGTTTACGGGATGGTTTCCTGGACCAATATGTCGAGGAGCCAACCAGAGATCAGGCCATCTTAGACTGGGTACGATATAATGAGAAAGGATCAATTAGCACTCTTGTTGTACTAGGCCCCTTGGGTCGGAGCAATTATAATATGATAGAATTCTTCATTAAGATGGGGAATGAAGTAGTTGACTCAGAGACTAGGGTCCTGAATTTAAATAAAGGAAACTATGATGGTCTGAGGCGCGAGTTGGGTAGGATTGATTGGGGAATGTCACTCAAAGGGTTGATGGTGGATAGGCAATGGCAAACATTCAAAGACCGCATGGATGAACTACAGAATTTGTTCATCCCAGTTTGGCATAAAAATAAAACAAAAAAGGTGACTCAACCGTGGCTAACAAGGAAAATTAGGGATAGCATAAGATCCAAGGAGAGGACATATAAATTGGCCAGAAAAAACAGTAAACCTGAGGATTGGGAGCAGTTTAGGATTCAAGAAAAGGAGGACAAAGGGATTAATTATGATGGGGAAAATAGAATACGAGAGTAAGCTTGTAGGGAACATAAAAACTGACTGTAAAAGCTTTTATAGATATGTGAAGAGGAAAAGATTGGTGAAGTCAAGCGTAGGTCCCTTGCAGTCAGAATCAGGGAATTTATAATGGGGAACAAAGAAATGGCAGACCAATTAAATACATAGGCCTAGAAATTCAGTGGGCTGCGCCACCAGTTAGCGCCCAAAGAGGGCACTTAGTGGCTTTAGCGCCACTGGCCACACCTCCCGCGATATTTAGCGGGGTGCTAATGGCGACGTTAGCCTGTAGCGCTGCGCCGCCACTGATGACATCATCAGTGTGCGCAGTGCCCCGCTCCCGCCCCGATCACCATATTTGGTCGCGCCCGCATTTTAACGCCGGTCGCAAATCGCGACCGGTTCACAGGGCCTACCTGTGGCGGTAGTGGCGCAAATTAAGGTGGAGGTGCGGGGCGGCCACTTTTTCGGCGGCTGCCTACCAGCACCTCCATCCCCGGCCTCCTAAACCACCCCCCCGCGGCATTGCCGGCTGTTTCCCGAGAGCCCGGCACTTCTCCTTGGTGCCGGGCTCATTTGCCGGCACTCGCGAGCGGGGCTCGCGCTGTTGCAGGCACCTCCCCCTAAACTGCGGGAGGAAGGCCTGCAGTACCGCAGCATGCCGTGCCGCAGCGTGTGGTGCTGCGGCACGTTGCGCTGCGATAATCAGTTTCAGCGCCCCAAGCGGGACGCAGGGAGCCTCGAGTAGCGGCCCGCTTCCGTTTGGGGCGCTGAAACTGAATATCGGGATGGCGCTAGTGGCTCCGCTCGCAGCGGTAATTCCGGCGCCCAGGCGAGCTTGGCGCCCCAAACGGGGCCCAACTGAATTTCTAGGCCATAGAAACATAGAAGATAGGAGCAGGAGTAGGCCATTTGGCCCTTCGAGCCTGCTCCGCCATTCAATGAGATCATGGCTGATCGTCCAAATTCAGCACCCTGTCCCTGCCTTCTCCCCATATCCCTTGATCCCTTTAGCTTTAAGAAATATATCCAACTCCTTGTTGAATATATTTAATGAACTGGCCTCCACCAACCTCTGTGGCAGAGAATTCCATAGGTTCACCACTCTCTGGATGAAGAAATTCCTCCTCATTTCAGTCCTAAATGGCTTACCCCTTATCCTTAGACTATGACCCCTGGTTCTGGACTCCCCGGCCATCATAAGCATCCTTCCTGCATCTAGTCTGTCCAGGCCTGACAGAATTTTATAGGTTTCGATGAGATCCCCTCTCAATCTTCTAAACTCCAGTGAGTATAAGCCCAATCGACACAATCTCTCCTCATACGTCATTCTTGCCATCCCAGGTATCAGCCTGGTGAATCTTCGCTGCACTCCTTCCATGGCAAGAATGTCCTTCCTCAGGTAAGGCGACCAAAACTGCACACAATACTCAAGGTGTGGTCTCACCAAGGCCCTGTACAGCTGTAGCAAGACATCCTTGTTCCTGTACTCGAACCCTCTTGCTACGAAGGCCAACATACCATTTGCCTTCTTAACCGCCTGCTGCACCTGCATGCTTACCTTCAGCGACTGGTGCACAAGAACTCCCAGGTCTCTTTGCACTTCCCCTTCTCCCAATCTATTGCCAGTCACATAATAATCTGCCTTCCTATGTTTGTCACCAAAGTGGATAACCTCACATTTATCCACATTATAGTGCATTTGCCATGTTTCTGCCCAATCACCCAATCTGTCCAAATCATACTGGAGTTTCTCGACATCCTCCTCACAGCTTACCCTCCCACCCAGCTTTGTGTCGTCTGCAAATTTGGAGATATTACATCCAATTCCCTCGTCCAGATCATTAATATATATTGTGAACAGCTGGGGTCCTAGGACCGATCCTTGCGGTACCCCACTAGTCACTGCCTGCCACTCGCAAAACGACCCATTTATTCCAACTCTCTGCCTTCTGTCCGCCAACCAGTTCTCTATCCAAGTCAATACCATGCCCCCAATTCCATGTGCCTTATTTTGGTTCTGTCTTCACAAAGGAGGATACAAATAACCTCCCAGAGATGTCGGGGAACATAGGGTCTGATGAAAGGGAGGAACTGAAAGAAATCAGTATTTGTAGGGAAATGGTGTTAGGGAAATTGATGGGATTGAAGGCCGATAAATCCCCAGGGCCTGATAATCTACATCCTAGGGTACTTAAGGAAGTGGCTCTAGAAATAGTAGATGCATTGCTGATCATCTTCCAACATTCGATGGAATCTGGAACAGTACCCATGGATTGGAGGGTAGCTAATGTTACCCCACTATTCAAAAAAGGAGGTAGAGAGAAAACAGGGAATTACAGCCTGACATCGGTAGTGGGCAAAATGCTAGAGTCCATTATAAAAGATGTAATAGCAGAGCACTTGGAAAACAGTGACAGGATCGGACAAAGTCAACATGGATTTACAAAAGGTAAATTGTGCTTGGCTAACCTACTGGAATTTTTTGAGGATGTAACTGGTAAAATAGATGAGAGAACCAGTGGATGTGGTATATTTGGAATTTCAGAAGGCTTTCGATAAGGTCCCGCATAAGAGATTAGCGTGTAAAGTTAAGGCACATGGGATTGGGGGCAAGGTATTGACTTGGATAGAGAACTGGTTGGCAGACAGAAAGCAAAGAGTTGGAATAAACGGCTCTTTTTCCGAGTGGCAGGCAGTGACTAGTGGGGTACCGCAGGGATCGGTTCTTGGACCCCAGCTATTCACAATATATATTAATGATCTAGACAAGGGAACTAGATGTAATATCTCCAAATTTGCAGACGACACAAAGCTGGGTGGGCATGTGTGCTGTGAGGAGGATGCCGAGAAGCTCCAGGATGATTTGGACAGGTTGGGTGATTGGGCAGAAGCATGGCAGATGCAATATAACGTGGATATATATGAGGTTATCCACTTTGGTGGCAAAAACAGGAAGGCAGATTATTATCTGAGTGGCAATAGATTGGGAGAAGGGGAAGTGCAACAAGACCTGGGTGTCCTTGTGCACCAGTCGCTGAAGGTAAGCATGCAGGTGCAGCAGGCGGTTAAGAAGGCAAATGGTATGTTGGCCTTCGTAGCGAGCGGGTTTGAGTACAGGAACAAGGATGTCTTGCTGCAGTTGTACAGGGCTTTGGTGAGACCACATCTTGAGTATTGAGTGCAGTTTTGTTCGCCTTATCTGAGGAAGGACATTCTTGCCATGGAAGGAGTGCAGCGAAGATTCACCAGGCTGATACCTGGGATGGCAGGAATGACTTATGAGGCGAGATTGGGTCGATTGGACTTATACTCGCTAGAGTTTAGAAGAATGAGAGGGGATCTCATTGAAAGTTACAAAATTCTGACAGGACTGGACAGACTAGATGCAGGAAGGATGTTCCCGATGGTCGGGGAGTCCAGAACCAGGGGTCACTGTCTAAGGATAAGGGGTAAGACATTTAGGACAGAAATGAGGAGGAATTTCTTCACCCAGAGATTGGTGAACCTGTGGCATTCTCTACCACAGAAGGCAGTAGAGGCCAATTCATTAAATATATTCAAGAAGGAGTTGGATATATTTCTTAAGGTTAAAGGGATCAAGGATTATAGGGATGAAGCAGGGACCGGGTACTGAATTTGGATGATCAGCCATGATCGCATTGAATGGCACAGCAGGCTCGAGGGGCCAAATGGCCTACTCCTGCTCCTATCTTCTATGTTTCTATCTTTTGAAATTTCCTGTGGAATCTGCTTCCACCACTCTTTCAGGTATTGCATTCCAGATCTTAACAACTCTCTATGTGAAGAAATGTCTCCTAATTTCCCCTCTAGTTCTCTTCCCAGTTATTTTAAATCTATGACCTCTGGTTACCAACCCACTTGCCAGAAGAAATAGTGGGCCAGAAATTCAGGTTGGAGGCTTCCCACGGGCGCAAGCCCCCGACCTGCACTTAAATAGCACGCCTGCCGTTGTGCTGTGGGGCCGTGTGTGATTCCGATCGTGGGCCTCCTCCAGCTGCCGGTGTGCAGTGCTCGTGTATCCCAGCGGCGAAATTAATTAGCAGCATCCCCTGGGATCACGTGGGCCATGGGGAGCCAATCGGAGCAGGGAATCTCGATTCATAGATTTGACAGGAAGACTGTCAAATCTATGAATAGAGATCGGCCCCAAAAACGAAGTAAAACTTCAAATAAATTAAAGAAAACACATCACATTTTTAAAATAACTATAAATTACGTAAATTAACTATTTTAAACAAAAATTTAAATTTTTGAAAAAAATAATTAAAGTTTTTAATGGGGTTGAAAATAAACTTACGTTTCTTTAAAGTATTTTAAAATGAAAAACCTGTGGAAAAAATGTTTTAATTTTACTTAATTAACCTCTTACTTTGTTAAAAGCAGACCTTGCGATTGCCTTTTTCATGTGCAGCTGCTAGGGACTTACCCGCATGGAGAAACCTGTAAAAAAATCGGATGTTCCAGGCGTACGCGCTGCCTCCCTGGCGCACGTGTTTGACCTGTGAATCCCTTCCTTCAAGCGCATACTCACCTGTGGGGACCCGAATTTCTGGCCCACTAGTATCTCCCTACTTCCTCTGTCAAAGCCCCTCATAATTTTGAACACCTCTATTAGGTCTCCCCTTAACCTTCTCTGCTCTAAGAAGAACAATCCCAGCTTTACAAATCTCACCACATAACTAAGGTCCCTTATCCCTGGCATCATGCCTGAGATGGAAGGAGCGGACCTGGAGGGAGCACAGTGAGAGTGGAGCAGTTAAAAGGAGCAGCAGCAACTCAACAGAGGCAGTTTTTGAAAAAGTGACATCGGCACAAGGGAAGGAGCTGGTGAGTGTATTTTTTTTAAGTTCATAAGTTTATTTCTGCTAAGTTAGTAAATTGCCTATTAAATAGAGGAAAAGAGCTGGTTGGTGAGTAGCTGGTGAGTGTTTTTTGTTTAGTTTGAAGTTTATATCTGCTAGGTTAGTTCGTAGTCTATTAAATAGAGGCATGGCAGGGCAGCTTAGTCCCGTGGAGTGCAAATCCTGTGCCATGTGGGAAGTCCTGGATGCTTCACGTAGTCTGGACTACCACATGTGTAGGAAGAGTCACCAGCTACAGCAACTCGAGCTCCAGATTTCAGAGCTTGAACGGCGGCTGGAGTCACTGCGGTGCATCCGTGAGGCTGAGAGTTACGTGGATAACACGTTTCTAGAAGTGGTCACCCCGCAGCTTAAGAGTATGCAGGCAGAGAGGGAATGGGTGACTGCCAGACAGAAGAGGGGGACCAGGTAGGTAGTGCAGAAGTCCCCGGACTCTCCAACCAGTATTCTGTTCTGAGTACTGGTGAGGTTGATGGTTCCTCTGGGGAGTGCAGCCAAAGTCAAGTCCATGGCTCCACGGGTGGCTCAGCTACATGGGGGGGGGGGAGGAAAAAGAGTGGAAGTGCAATACTGGTAGGGGACTCGATAGTTAGGGGAGCAGACAGGCGTTTCTGCAGCCGTAGACGTAACTCTAGGATGGTATGTTGCCTCCCTGGTGCCAGGGTCAAGGATGTCACTGAGTGGCTGCAGGACACTCTGAGGGGGAGGGTGAACAGCCAGAGGTCGTTATCCATATCGGTACCAATGATATAGGCAGAAAGAGGGATGAGGTCCTGCAGGCAAAGTTTAGGGAGCTAGGAGAGAGATTAAAAAGCAGGACCTCAAAGGTAGCAATATCTGGATTACTCCCAGTGCCACGTGCTCGTGATTACAGGAATAGGAGGATAGAACAGTTGAATGCGTGGCTGGAGAGATGGTGCAGGAGGGAGGGCTTTAGATTCCTGAGGCATTGGGACCATTTCTGGGGAAGGTGGGACCTGTACATCTGGATGGGTTACACCTCAACAGAGCCGGGACCAATATTCTCGTGGGGAGGTTTGCTAGTGCTGTTGGGGAGGGTTTAAACTAACTTGGCAGGAGGATGGGCACCAGCATACAGGAGTAGAAAAGAGGAATAAGGTGCATAAAAGAGTGAGTGTGTTGAATAGTACTAGAGAAGATAGTACTAGAGGCGGTCGTAGAACCATATTAGATAGGAGCAAACTAAGAAAGATTACGAAAAATCCAAAAATGGTTTTAGAATGCATGTACATAAATGCACAAAATGTGGTGAATAAGGTTGGTGAGCTACAAACACAATTAGCCATGTGGCAATATGACATTGTGGCAATACCGGAAACGCGGCTTAAAAATGGTGAGGACTGGACACTTAATATTCAATGCTACAAGGTGTTCAGAAAAGATAGGGAAGGGAAAAAGGGAGGTGGGGTGGCAGTGCTGATTAAGGAAGACATTGTAGCATTGGAAAGGGAGGATGTTCTTGAGGGGACAAGGACAGAATCCATTTGGTTAGCATTGAGGAGCAAAAAGGGTATGATCACACTATTGGGGGTATTCTATAGGCCTCCAAATAGTGAGAGGGAGGTAGAGGAGCAAATCTGTAGGGAAATCACCGAGATATGCAAGAGCTATAAAGTGGTGATATTGGAGGACTTTAATTACCCAAATATCGATTGGGATAACGCTTGGGTAAAGGGAAAGGACGGGGAGGAATTTCTGAAATGTGTTTAGGAGAATTTCCTTGACCAATATGTTCTTGGCTCAACTAGGAAGGAGGCATTTCTGGATCTGGTGCTGGGGAATGAGGTGGGTCAGGTCGACCAAGTGTCTGTGGGAGAACACTTGGGTACGAGTGATCATCGTATCATAAGATTTAGATTAGCAATAGAGAAGAGCAAGGAACAATCTAGAGTGGAACTTCTAAACTGGAATAGGGCTCACTTCAATGGGATGTGAAAGGATCTTGTAGTGTATGTACCTTTAAGGGGAGAACTACTTTTTACAGCTCCTGTATACTGTAGTACCGGCAGTGACCACACCTGTATATAAACCCTGAGTAGGGATCTGTACGTTTAGTTTTAGAGTAACCCTCATCCAGTAAATACCTGTTGATTGTTCCTGCAGTCTCGTGTCTAGTTATTGAAGGACACACAACATCAAAAATACACGGATCTAACAGTGGCGACGAGGCAGATTCGAACCTACCTGCAACTCTGCATTACCTCCCAGGGATTCACTCCTGGAGAACAGTGGAAGAAAGTTGAGGCCAGAAGCACGGGCATCAACCACGAGCAACTGCCCAGTCACCCAGCAGAGATTGAGCATCGCAGGGGAGGCTGTTGAGAGCTGGGCTTGGTTCTCCAGTCACGGTGGTCCAGCGAAATGGGCTGGCAACAGGTACGGTGCAGACCCTTCCCGGACAGCGGCGGCTAGAGCCGACCGACGGAACAGAAAAGGCCGAGCAGCATCAACGGGAGAAGAGAGAGGGAAGAGCGCACAGGGCCAGCCGGTGTTCAGGACCGAGCGGCGTCGACGGGAGAAGAGAGAGGGTAGAGCGCACAGGGCGCAGCCGGTATTCAGGACTGAACGGCGTCGATGGGAGAAGAGGGAGGGTAGAGCGCACAGGGCGCAGCCGGTGTTCAGGACCGAACGGCGTCAATGGGAGAAGAGAGAGGGTAGAGCGCACAGGGTGCAGCCGGTATTCAGGACCGAACGGCGTCGATGGGAGAAGAGAGAGGGTAGAGCGCACAGGGTGCAGCCAGTGTTCAGGACCGAACGGCGTCGACGGGAGAAGAGAGAGAGGCGCGAAAGAAAACACGCAGAGCCCAGCCGGTGTTCAAGGGACGAGCAGCGTCAGCGGAAAAATAAGAAAAGGGATACACGCAGAGCGCAGCCGGTGTTCAAGGGCAGAGCAGCCGCAGCGGAGAAGAAGGGAGAGCGCGGGTAACGCCATTTTGAGCCGCAGCGGAGAAGAAGGGAGAGCACGGGAAAACGCCATTTTGAGCCAGTCTAACCACACCCAGGGATGCCGAAGAGTGGCAGTATCACAGTGTTCGACAATGAAGTCGAAGATTGGACTACATATGTCGAACGCATAGAAGTGTACTGCAAGGTGAATGAAGTGCCAGATGAGAGGAAAGCGCTGGTATTGTTGAATTCCATGGGTGCAAAAACGTATGGCTTACTGCGAAACCTAATAACCCCAGAGAAGCCAGTGGACAAGGATTTTGGAAACATAGTGTCAATCCTGCAGAACCATTTAAACCCCACACCGCTGCTGATAGCAGAAAGATTTAAGTTTCACAAAAGGAACCAGCATAAAGATGAAAGTAATGCTGAGTATTTAACGGAACTGCGCAAGCTATCGAAACACTGCCAGTTTGGAACGGGACTAGCAGATACTTTAAGGGACAAGTTTGTGTGTGGGCTTCAAAGTGACGGAACCCAGAAACGGCTTCTATCAGAAAAGGACCTTACACTGGACAAGGCTTTCAGCATGGCAGTATCACATGAAGCAGCCGCATGGGGCGCTGCAGAGATACAACGGAGACCGCAAGAATATGGCACAAATGAAATGTCATACAGAACAGTGAAGTGCTATCGCTGCGGCAGAAAAACACACGAACATAATGATTGCTGGTTTAAGGACAAAGTGTGCAGACAGTGTGGAAAAGTAGGACACATAGCAAGAGTCTGCAGGTCGGGAAAGAAAACCAGTAGCAAGAAATCGCCACAGGAGAAGTACAAGAAGGTACATAAGGTGACGGAGAGTAGTTCAGCTGAACAGAAAAGTGATACAGACTCCGGAAGCAGGGAGCTGGGTTGTCTGAAACTACATAAGGTGATCCAAACAGAGGATCATCAAACTATCTGGGTCACGCTCAAGATAACTGGAGTCCAAGTGAAAATGGAATTGGGCAAAGGATCAGCCCTAACAGTCATAAACCGAAGGGACTACAAGCGGCTATTCTCACATATACCCTTGAGAGATACAGAGATTGTCTTGAAGACGTACACGGGGCAAAAAGTCTACCCCAAAGGAAAAATAAGGGTGAACGTTGTATATAACAGTAAGGAAACACCAAAAATGGACCTATATGTATTGCCAGATGGAGGACCACCACTACTAGGACATGAATGGATCCGGAAGATACAGCTAGATTGGCATTCCATACAAGCACTGACTGTAGATGCCAAAAAGGATGATGACGCCACACCTGGACGACTGTCAAAAATGCTCACTGACGCACAAGAAGTGTTCCAGCAGGGACTTGGAACACTAAAAGGCATAAAAGTGACGATAAAAATAGAGGAAAATGCAAGCACAAAGTTTTTTAAGGCCAGACCGGTGCCTTATGCGATCCGCCCAGCCATCGAAGCAGAGCTGGAAGGTTTGGAACATTCAGGAGTACTGTCCAAAGTGGACTGGAGCGAGTGGACCACACCCATCGTTCCTGTAATGAAGAGGTCATTGAGTAATACGCCTGGGGAACCAAAGAAAGTTCGCATCTGTGGGGACTTTAAGGTGACATTGAACCCAGTCCTTCACACGGTACAATATCCGCTTCCGCGGATTGAAGATATTTTCACCTCGCTATCTGGAGGGAAATGCTTCACAAAGACTGATCTGGCCCAGGCGTACCTGCAAATGGAGGTAGAAGAAGCCTCAAAACAGTACCTCATGATCAACACTCATAAAGATCTCTACCAATACAACCGGCTGGTGTTCGGGGTAGCATCAGCTCCGGCTATTTGGCAAAGGGCAATGGATCAAGTCCTGCAAGGGATTCCAGGGACCCAGTGTTATTTGGACGACATCCTGGTCACGGGCGAAATTGACAGTGCTCACCTTGCCAACCTGGAGCAGGTGCTCACTAGATTGAAGGAATATGGGCTCCGAGCAAATCGCCACAAATGCAAGTTTTTCCAGAAGCAGATCTCGTATTGTGGCCACGTTATTGATAAAGAGGGGTTACATAAGTCCCCTGAAAAGATTGAGGCAGTAATCAAAGCTCCAGCACCGGAAAATGTGTCACAACTGAGGTCGTTCCTCGGGCTGGTGAACTACGACCATAAGTTCTTGCCGAATTTGTCTACAGTACTACACGCACTGAACACCCTACTGCAAACGGGGGTATCATGGAAGTGGAATGGCGAATGTAAACGAGCTTTCCAGAAGTGCAAAGAATTGATCACATTAAAAGAGGTGTTGGCTCATTTCAACCCAGCACTACCCATTCGGTTGGCGTGTGATGCATCACCCTATGACATTGGAGAGGTGCTGTCGCACAAGTTCCCGGACGGCTCGGAGAGGCCGGTAGCCTTTGCATCTCGGTCACTAACCTCAGCCGAGCGTAACTACGCCCAGATTGACAGGGATGCCCTCGGCCTAGTGTGGGGAGTGAAAAAGTTCAACCACTATCTGCACGGGCAGAAGTTCACCTTGCTGACGGACCACCAACCACTTGTCTCCATCTTTAATCCAAAGTAGGGTGTGCCGGTGATGACTGCGCAACGGCTACAAAGATGGTCGCTTTTTCTAGGGGCGAACCAATATGAAATCGAGTATAAGGGCACGAAACAGCATGGAAACGCTGATGGGCTATCACGCCTGCCACTGCCTACTGCTGAGGAAGCACCAGCAGTGGACCCTGTCGAAATATTTCATTCAACTATAATTGAACGCTTGCCAGTAACTAACGCCGATATATAGAACGAGACCCGAAATGACCCGACACTGTCTCGGGTATATGACTTGGCGGTGAAGGGATGGCCAACACATGGCGACTCACTGTTGCCAGCATTCTCATCCAGAAGAGAACAGCTGTCAGTATGCCAGGGGACCTTGATGTGTGGATCCCGAGTGGTAATTCCGCCCAAGTTAAGGGAGAGAGTGCGCAATGAGCTCCACGAAGGCCATCTGGGAGGGGTGAAAATGAAAAGCCTTGCTAGTGCTTATGTGTGGTGGCCGGGGATCGATCAGCAAATTGAGGACCTGACAAAGAGCTTCTCAGGATGCCAGAAGGTCCAAAATGCACCACCACATCCCCTCTACACCCATGGGAGTGGCCCTCATCTCCATGGCAATGGGTGCATATTGATTTTGCTGGTCCATTCATGGACTCAATGTTTCTAATAGCCGTGGATGTAATGTCCGTGTGTAATTGAGACATGGACTGCAGAAGTTGGTTATAACAGGTGTTTACTGAATGGAGACAAAACTGGAACTACTATACAAAGTTACTACACAGGTTTATATACAGGGGTGGTCACTACTGGTACTGCAGTATACAGGGGCTGCAGAATATAGTTCCTTCTTCAAGGTACATACACTACAATTCCTCCCCTTTTAGCTAAACAGTACATAACATTCGATTAATAATTAAATAACATATTTACAATTACAGTTGCTATATACATTAGCTGAAGTTAATCAATTATAAATTCAGTCTTTGAGGAGGCTTCCTGATTCTGTCCGGATAACGCCTCTTTGGGGTATCAGGTTCTTCTGGCAAAGTTGATTCGGGATCAACGTCGTTGTTTGGTTCGTCTGCTTCCAATGTCACCGATTCTGAGGTAGATGCAATTGGTACTTCGTTTCATCACCAGGTGTATAGGATCGTGGTGTAGATTTGACGTTTTCCAGTGACTCTAGAATCTGGTCAGCATGGCGTCTTACAATGCTCTCTCCAACGTCCACGGTATACATTAGAGGTCCTTGCCGTGTGCAGATCGTTCCTGGCTGCCATTTCTCTGTGCGGTAGTCCTGGGCCAAAAACTGGTTGACCTATCTTGAAACTCCTGGTTGGCCTTTCATTCATATTCTGAAACTGTCTGTTCTCCACATCTCTTTTGATGTTTGGCTTAACCAAATCCAAGCGGCATCTTAGTCTTAAGAACATAAGAACATAAGAAATAGGAGCAGGAGTAGGCCAATCGGCCCCTCGAGCCTGCTCCACCATTCAATAAGATCATGGCTGATCTGATCCTAACCTCAAATCTTCTATCACTCTGCATCCACCCGAACCCATGTGATCTCCTGGGAGAGGCGAAAAACCAGATAAAGACCCAATGGCCAATTTGGGAGAAAAAAATCTGGGAAATTCCTCTCCGACCCATCTAGGCGATCGAAATTCTTCCAGGAGATCACTCTGTCCCTATATTTTCTACAGTACTTACCTTCTGTAAAGGCGCTCTCCACCCCAGCCAGGAACAGGAATAAAACCATCTCCTGAAATCTAACACAGAATTAGAACACAGTAGGAGCAGAACTAGGCTACATGGCCCCTGGGCCCACTCCACTGCCCACAGGGCCATGACCATTCCGAACCTAGGCTCATGTCCAGTTTCCTGCCCGCTCCCCGTAACCCTTAATTCCCTTTACTTCTAGGAAACTATCTATTTCTGTTTTAAATTTATTTAATGATGTAGCTTCCACAGCTTTCTGGGGCAGCAAATTCCACAAACCTACCACCCTCTGAGTGAAGAAGTTTCTCCTCATCTCAGTTTGAAAGAGCAGCCCCTTATTTTAAGATTATGCCCCCTAGTTCTAGTTTCACCCATCATTGGGAACATCCTCACCGCATCCACCCGATCAAGCCCCTTCACAATCTTATATGTTTCAATAAGATCGCCTCTCATTCTTCTGAACTCCAATGAGTGGAGTCCCAATCTACTCAAACTCTCCTCATATGACCACCCCCTCATCCCCGGGATTAACCAAGTGAACCTTCTTTGTACTGACTCGAGAGCAAGTATGACTTTTCTTAAGTATGGACACCAAAACTGTATGCAGTATTCCAGGTGCGGTCTCACCAATACCTTCAATCTTCGATTGAAGATCATCATGGCTGGAGTTTGGTTGGTAACCGCATGTGTCGCATTCCGGTAGGCAAACAAGAAGTTATCCACCTTGTGTTGTAGGGGTATGTCTTCATTACACATTGCCTTGATAGCCTTCTTGAATGTTTGAACGAACCTCTCAGCCAATCCATTGGTGGCTGGATGATATGGGGCGGATGTGTAATGCTTAACACCATTGTTCTTTAAGAACCTCCGGAACTCTTCAGACACAAACTGTGGTCCACTGTCGGAGCAAATCTGTTCAGGCAGCCCATTTCTGGCGAATATGGTTCGTAAGACTGTGATAGTTTTTTCTGTGGTGGTTGAGGACATTTTTATTACCTCTGGCCACTTTGAATGTGCATCCACCGCAATTAAAAACATCGAGTCCATAAATGGACCAGCAAAATCAATGTGTACCCTTTGCCATGGAGATGAGGGCCACTCCCATGGATGTAGAGGGGCTTGTGGTGGGGCGTTTTGGACCTTCTGGCATCCTGTACAGCTCTTGGTCATCTCTTCGATTTCTCTATCGATTCCCGGCCACCACACAAACGCTCTGGCTACGTTCTTCATTTTTACCCCTCCCAGATGACCCTCATGAAGCTCATTGAGCACTCTATCCTTCAATTTGGGTGGAATTACTACTCTGGATCCACACATCAAGGTTCCTCGGCACACTGACAGCTGTTCTCTTCTCGGCGAGAATGCTGGCAACAGTGGTTCGCCATGTGCTGGCCATCCCTTCACCGTTAAATCATAGACCCTGGAGAGTGTCGGGTCATTTCGTGTTTCCTTTTCTATGTTTGCATTCGTCACAGGTAGACATTCGACTATGGTCGAGTGGAATATCTCCACAGGATCCATTGCAGGTGCTTCTTCCACCATCGGCAATGGTAGGCGCGACCATCCATCAGCATTCCCATGCTGTTTAGTTCCTTTGTACGCAATGTCATATTTGTGTGCCCCTAGGAAAAGGGACCACCTCTGTAGCCGTTGTGCTGTCATTATCGGGACGCCCTTCTTAGGGTTGAAAATGGAGACAAGAGGTTGATGATCAGTTAGTAGAGTAAATTTCTGTCCATGCAGGTAGTGATTGAACTTCTTCACCCCCCACACCAGGCTGAGGGCCTCTCTGTCAATCTGGGCGTAGTTACGCTCGGCTGCAGTTAACGAGCGTGACGCAAAAGCTATTGGCCTCTCTGAACCATCAAGGGATTTATGTGACAGTACCGCTCCAACGCCGTCGGGAGACGCATCACACGCCAGTCTTATCGGTAGTGATGGGTTGTAGTGAGCCAATACTTCTCTTGAAGTGATCAGGCCTTTACACTTCTGAAAGGCCCGCTTACATTCATCGCTCCATTTCCATGCTACTCCAGTTTGTAGCAGGGCGTTCAGTGGGTGCAGAATTGTGGACAAATTCGGCAAAAACATATGGTAGTAATTCACCAATTCGAGGAATGACCTCAGTTGCGACACATTTTCAGGCGCTGGGGCCTTAACTACCGCTTCAATTTTGTCAGGGGACTTATGTAACCCCTCTTCATCAATCACGTGGCCACAATACGATATTTGTTTCTTAAAAAACTCACACTTGGGGCGATTGGCTCGTAGCCCATGTTCTCTTAGTCTAGTGAGCACCTGCTCTAGGCTGGCAAGGTGTTCACTGTCATTTTCACCTGTAACTAGGATGTCGTCCAAGTAACACTGAGTCCCCAGAATCCCTTGCAGGACTTGTTCCATCGCTCTTTGCCATATAGCCGGAGCTGATGCTACTCCGAATACCAGTCGATTATACTGGTAAAGACCTTTGTGAGTGTTTATCGTGAGATATTTCCTAGAGGATTCTTCAACCTCCATCTGCAAATATGCTTGCGCTAGGTCAATTTTTGTAAAACGTTTCCCTCCAGATAGTGAGGCGAAAATATCTTCTATCCTCGGAAGAGGATACTGTACTGTGTGAAGGACTGGGTTCGCAGTCACCTTGAAGTCCCCACAGATGCGAACCTTCCTTGGCTCCTCAGACTTATTGTTTAATGTTTTCTTCATGACAGGAACGATGGGTGTCGCCCACTCGCTCCAGTCTACCTTAGATAACACGCCTGCATTCTCCAGATTCTCCTGCTCTGCCTCGACGGCTGGGCGAATTCCATACGGTACCGGTCTTGCTTTGAAAAACTTGGGAATTGCATTCTCTTCTATTTTTATCGAGGCGGTTATGCCTTTAAGAGTTCCCAGTCCTTGTTGAAGTACCTCTTTAGCGTTAGCTAAGATTTTTGACAATCGACCAGGTGTGACGTCGTCATCCTTTTTACCAGCCACAGTCAGTGCCTGAATGGAGTGCCAGTCTAAACTTATCTTTCTGATCCATTCACGCCCCAATAACGGTGGTCCACCATCTTGCAGTATGTACAGATACAATTTCTGTATTTCCTTGCCATTGTATTCGACAGGCACCCTTATTTTCCCTCTGGGGTATACTTTCTGCCCCGTATATGTCTTCAAGACAATGGATGTGTCTTTCAATGGTATGTGTGAGAATAGCCGCTCGTAGTCTCGTCGATTCATGATGGTCAGGGATGATCCTGTATCCAATTCCATTTTGACTTGGGACCCTGCTATCGTGAGGGTGACCCAAATGGTTCGGTGATCCTCTTTTGTGATTACGTTGTGTAGTTTGAGACAGCTTAGTCTCATGTTCCCGGATTCACTATCGCTCTTCTGTTCTTCGGAACTACTGTCCGTCATCTTTTGTACTTTCCTGTACTTTTCCTTAGTAGTCTTTTTGTTGTCGTTAGTCTTCTTCCCGGACCTGCAAACTCGTGCAATGTGTCCCATCTTTCCGCATTGCCTGCATGTTTTGTCCTTGGACCAGCAGTCCTTCTGGTCATGGGATGTTCTGCCGCAGCGATAACATTTTTCCAATCCCCGTGTCATTTCATGGGTGCCGTATTCCTGTGGCTTTTGCTGTATTTCCGCAGCTCCCCTTGCTGCTGCTTCGGACGATACTGCCACGCTGAAAGCCTTATCTAGCATCAGCTCTTTCTCTGAGAGTAACCTCTTCTGGGTTCCTTCACTCAGGAGTCCACAGACAAATTTGTCCCATAGGGTATCTGCCAGTCCTGCTCCGAACTGGCAGTGCTTTGATAGCTTGCGTAGTTCCGTAAGGTAATCAGCATTGCTCTCATCTTTATGCTGATTTCTCTTGTGGAATTTAAATCTTTCTGCCATCAGCAGCGGTGTAGGATTTAGGTGTTCCTGTAGGATATCAACAATTTCGTTAAAACTCTTCTCCATCGGTTTGACTGGAGTGATCAGGTTCTGCAATAGGCCGTACGTTCTTGCGCCCATTAAGTTTAGTAGTACCGATGCCTTTTTCTCATAGGCTACTTCATTTGCCTTGCAATATACTTCAACTCTTTCCACATACGTGGTCCAGTCTTCTATTGCATTATCGAAGGCAGTGATATTGCCAGTCTTCGGCATCTTGGAGATCTAAGATGGCGCCTCCCGCGCTTTGCCTTCTTCCCCGAATGACCAAAATGGCGCCCCCCGCGCTTTGTCTTCTTCCCCGCTGGATTAAGATGGCGCCTCCCGCGCTTTCTGCCTTTTCTGCTGCTGCCAGCACTGTTGCTGGCGTTTTATGCCTTGATGGTGATGCCCTATGGTCTTCGCGCGCTTCCCCCCGCGCTGCTGCCAACGCCGCTCTCCGCGGACCCGTGGCAAACTGCAGCTCCTCGCAGCTTCCTGCGCTTCTAATTTATTTTTCTTTTATTTTAATTACTGTTCCCGTCATCAGAGCAGACCCTATGGGACACTTCCCTCCATCTTCTCGGGTCTGTACGCTGCCCGGCTTCGTAGCACCGGCCGCGCCCTGTGTGCTCCACCCTCTCTCTCTCTCTCCTCTTCCCGACAACACTGCTCGGCCCCGTTGAAAAGCCACCCGATCGAGCTCTAGCCCGCCGCAGCCCAGGAAGGATCAGTGCACTATCTGCCACCAGCCCGATTAGCTGGAACACCATAGACTGGATAACCAAGCCCAGCTCTTGACAGCCTCTCCTGCAAATCTTCGAATTCGATGAATCAGAGGGCGGTTGCCCATGGTCAACGCCCGTTTCTCCTGTGTTTTTTTTTCTTTTTGGATTTCTTCCTTCTGGCTTCGACCTCTAATAACTTCGCTTCAGGGATGGATCCCCGTGAGGTGGTGCAGAACTGTAGGTAAGTTCGGATCTGTTCATCGCCAATGTAATGTCCATGTGTAATTGAGACATGGACTGCAGAAGTTGGTTATAACAGGTGTTTACTGAATGGAGACAAAACTGGAACTACTATACAAAGTTACTACACAGGCTTATATACAGGGATGGTCACTACTGGTACTGCAGTATAGAGGGGCTGCAGAATATAGTTCCTTCTTCAAGGTACATACACTACAGTGGATGCGCACTCGAAATGGCCTGAGGTGATCAAAATGTCGTCCACCACCACGGAGAAAACTATTGCACTCCTACGGACCATATTTACCAGGAACGGCTTGCCAGAGCAGATTTGCTCTGATAACGGACCACAGTTTGTGTCCAAAGAGTTTCGAAGATTCATGAAAAGGAATGGGGTAAGGCATTGCACATCCGCCCCGTATCATCCAGCCACAAATGGATTGGCTGAGAGGTTCGTACAAACCTTTAAGAAAGCAGTAAGGGCCATGTGCGATGACGACATTCCACTGCAGCATAAGGTGGAAAATTTCCTGTTAGCCTACAGAAATGCAACACATGCAGTCACCAACCAGACCCCGGCCATGATGTTCTTTAACCGAAGGTTGAGATCTCGTCTGGATTTGCTCAGACCAAATGTACGAAGAGATGTTGAGAATAAGCAATTCCAGCACATCAATGAGAAGCCGACAAGGAGCTTCAATGTAGGGCAACCAGTCTTGGCCCGCGACTACCGAACAGAGAAATGGCAACCAGGAACGATATGCACACGGCAGGGGCCACTAATGTACACAGTGGATGTTGGGGAGAACATTGTGAGATGCCATGTCGACCAGATCCTAGAGTCACAGGAACGAGTCAACCCCATGTCTCGCGCACCTGGCGATGAACCCAACATACAGGTAGCATCTACCCCAGAAACAGTAGCATCGGAAGCTGATGAACCAACTGACGACAAGGGGCCTCCGCACCAAGAACAAGACACTCAGGAAAGGCGCTATCCAGAAAGGATCAGGAAGCCGCCCCAAAGACTGAATTTATAAATGGACTATTTTCAGTTAATGTGCATGTTAAAAGTGTTAATTGTTAAATGAATGTTATGGTACTGTCAATCTAAAAGGGGAGGAATTGTAGTGTATGTACCTTTAAGGGAAGAACTACTTTTTACAGCTCCTGTATACTGTAGTACCGGCAGTGGCCACACCTGTATATAAACCCTGAGTAGGGATCTGTACATTTAGTTTTAGAGTAACCCTCATCCAGTAAATACCTGTTGATTGTTCCTGCAGTCTCGTGTCTAGTTATTGAAGGACACACAACATCAAAAATACACGGATCTAACAGTGGCGACGAGGCAGATTCGAACCTACCTGCAACTCTGCATTACCTCCCAGGGATTCGCTCCTGGAGAACAGTGGAAGAAAGTTGAGGCCAGAAGCACGGGCATCGACCACGAGCAACTGCCCAGTCATCCAGCAGAGATTGAGCATCGCAGGGGAGGCTGTTGAGAGCTGGGCTTGGTTCTCCAGTCACGGTGGTCCAGCGAAACGGGCTGGCAGTCTCGTGTCTAGTTATTGAAGGACACACAACATCAAAAATACACGGATCTAACAGATCTAGCCAGGGTAAAATGGAACCAAAGATTGACAAGATAAACTGTAACGGAACAATGGGTGATCTTTAAGGAGGAGATGTTCCAAGTACAGGCTAGATACATTCCAACAAGAGGGAAGGGTAAGGGAACCAAAGCAAGGGCTTCTTGGATGACGAGGGAGATAGAGAAGATGATGAAACAAAAAAGAGGGTGTATGAAAAGAAAGAAAGACTTGCAGTTATATAGCATCTTTCACGACTACTAGATGTCTCAAAGCACTTTACAGCCAATGAAGTACTTTTGGAGTGTAGTCATTGTTGTAATGTGGGAAACGCAACAGCCAATTTGCACACAGCAAGCTCCCACAAACAGCAATGTGATAATGACCAAATAATCTGTTTGCGATGTTGATTGAGGTCTAAACATTGGCCAGGACATCGGGGATAACGCCCCTGCTCTTCTTTAAAATAGTGCCAAGGGATCTTTAACATCCACCTGAGAGAGCAGATGGGGCCTCGGGTTAATATCTCATCCAAAAGACGGCACCTCTGACAGTACAGCACTCCCTCAGCACTGCACTCTAATATCAGCCTAGCTTCATGTGCTCAAGTCCTTGGAGTGGGACTATGAACCCACAACCTTCTGACTCAGAGACAAGTGTGCTACCAACTGAGCCACAGCTGACACTGTATGATGCATGTCAGGTGAATTCTTCAAAGGAGAACCAGACCAAATCCAATACGTTGAGAGAGGATGTGAAGATGAAAATAAGATTGTCAAAGAGAGAATACGAGAGTAGAATGGCGGTTAACATAAAAGGGAACCCAAAAATTTTGGCTACAAGGACAGGTTGGAGAAGCTGGATTTGTTTTCATTAGAGCAAAGGAGGTTGAGGGGTGGTTTGATCGCGGAGTATAAGATTATGACGGGTTTGGATAGGCTAGACGGGGAAAGGCTGTTCCCACTAGTTGATGGTACAAGGACTAGGGGACACAGATTTAAGGTTTGCGGCAAGAGATACAGGGGGGAAGTGAGGAAAATCTTTTTTACACAGCAAGTGGTGATGACCTGGGATTCACTGCCGACGGAAGTGGTGGAAGCGGAGACACTCAATGTTTTCAAGGGGAGAGAAATAAACTTGCAGGGGATAGAGCGGTAAATGGGATTGACTGGATTGCACTACAGAGTGCCGGCACGGACTCGATGGGCCGAATGGCCTCCTTCTGTGGCATTATGACTCTGACTCTATGGGCAGGATTTTCATTGGGCCGTGGAGGTGGGATTGGAGGCGTGTGGGGGGTTAAAATTGCAAAAACGGGCAGGCGGGCCTAACCTCACCTCCATCCTGCCTCCAAGCAATTTTCATTAATTCGTGTCTAATTGTCCCGTCTCCGTCCCGCCTCCAAGAAGCGGGATAGGCCGTTAAGACCCTTAACAAGCACTAAATTGCCTCTATAATGCCATTTTGAAAGGTCTTTGCAATTTTAACCCTTTTCCCATGTGAAATACGCCTGTTCTGAAACACGACGGTAAAACCTGGCGGGAGCACAATTGAATTGCTGACTATCAGCTGCAGCTCAACCATTAAAGAGGAGATTTATCAGCAATCATTTGCAGGTGGCAAGACTTTGTAGTCTCTGCGCTGGGGAAACTTTTAGAAGGCATAACCACAGCTGTGGAAGTTTGGAGCCTGGCACCCATCTCCAGTGTGACATCCTGGGAACCACCTCTTGCCACCTTCACTGAGCGCTTCCTCAACTGAGGCATATACCAGAAGCATGGGAGCCATTTATTTCCTTCCCTTCTGGACATTAGATGAGGATGAAGACCAGCCGCGGCACCAGCAGAACCAGGAACAACAGCAGCACCAACAGCAGCAGCACCAACAGCAGCAGCAACAACAGGAGCGCCAAGTTGCTGCTCACCCACCTGAAGCTGCACAGGCCAGAAGGGGCCAGCGCAAGGAAGCCCGTCAGCACAGGAGATACTCCCCAAACAGGGTCTACAGACACAGTCAGCTACCTCAACATGTCTGAGCAGCAGTGCCAAAGGCGGCTCCGACTTTCGCGAGAGGTAGTGGGCGACATCTGCGCAATGCTGCAACAAGACCTGCAGGCCAGAGGACCAGGTGGACAACCCTTACCAGTGGCTGTCAAAGTCACCACCGCACTCAACTTTTTTGCTTCAGGCTCAATCCAGGGATCAGCAGCAGGCATCAGCGGCATCTCTCAGGTGCCCACACACACTTGCATCACGCAGGTAACTGATGCCCTCTTTGCCATCGCGCACAATCACCTCCATTTCACCAAGGATCAAGCAAGTGTCACAGCGCGTGCGGTTGGATTAGTTAATCTGGCAGGCTTTCCAAGGGTGCAGGGCATCGTTGACTGCACACATGTGGCCTTTAAGGCACCCCATCGCAATCCAGGTATTTTTGTCAACCGCAAGGGCTTCCACTCCCTTAACGTTCAGCTGGCGTGTGACCACAAGAAGAAAATTTTGCATGTTTGTGCCAAGTACCCTGGCAGTTGCCATGACTCCTTCATACTGCGCCAGTCTAGTGTGCCTCCGCTATTCAGTCCGCCAGACCAACTTAACGGATGGCTACTTGGAGACAAGCGCTATCACCTGAAGACGTGACTAATGATGCCGTTGAGGAGCCCATCCAACGAAGCTGAGGAGAGCTACAACTCCAGCCACATGTCCACCAGGTCCATAATCGAGCAAACAATTGGCATGCTGAAGATGCACTTCAGATGCCTGGATAGATCAGGTGGAGCCCTGCAGTACTCAGCAGCAAGGGTCTCCAGAATCGTCGTGGTTTGCTGTGCATTTCACAAAATGGCACAGCGTCGTGGCCTGCAGATTCCTGAGGACCAAGTGGCTCGTCACATATCCTCCTCAGATGAGGAGGAGGAGGAGGAGGAGGAGGAGAGCGAAAACGAACATCTTGCAGAGGCCCATCAACCAGCTGCAGCAGTATGCGAGAACATTGCTTCCCGGGATGCAAGGAGCACACTCACCTTGGCCTGAGTGGAGGGGGCAACTTGCTCAGTGTGTGGGACATGGGATGAGACTCTGTCCCATTTACTGGTGTTATGTCTGCAGTTAAATGATTCTAGGTACTATGTTGGACAGCTGTGTGAGTTTTTTTTGCTGGATGGGGACCGAAGAGCGAAAATGGGAATCCCATGGGACTCAATTTTGAGATGGGGAATGCAGGAGAGTCTGCCTGAGTCCAGCAGAGCAACAATTAATTTAATGTTCAGTTTGGCTAGATTCGTGATTGTGCAAAGAAGGAATGCTCTGGTTTTTAAGGGCAGGAGAATCAATCTAAAAGAGTATTGTAAATATAAGCTAAAAGATCGTTATAAGGCTCTGTGGATGTTTTATTCAGAAAGGAATTTAAAAATAGTATTTTATGATTAATTTTTAAAGTACAATCAATTAATATATGTTACGAGAGACAAATTAAACTTCAGGTTTTGATGTTAATATGTGGTGGAGGAATGGCTGTGCAGAGCAGCGGATTGGATTTGAATGATACAATGGAATGATCACGATGTTGTAAATGTTCTTAATGTTCAATAAATTATATAATAAAAAAAAATTGGGTAGCACACTTGTCTCTGAGTCAGAAGGTTGTGGGTTCAAGTCCCACTCCAGGGACATGAGCACATAAAGCTAGGCTGACACTCCAGTGTAGTGCTGAGGGAGTGCTGCACTGTCAGAGGTGCCGTCTTTCGGATGAGACGTTAAACCGAGGCCCCATCTGCTCTCTCAGGTGGACGTAAAAGATCCCATGGCACTATTTCGAAGAAGAGTAGAGGAGTTATCCCTGGTGTCCTGACCTATACTTCTCCCTCAACCAACATAACCGAAACAGATTATCTGGTCATTATCACATTTCTGTTAGTGGGAGCTTGCTGTGCACAAATTGGCTGCTGCATTTCTCACATTACAACAGTGGCTCCACTTCAAAAGTACTTCATTGGCTGTAAAGCGCTTTGAGACATCTGGTGGTCGTGAAAGGCACTATATAAATGCAAATCTTTCTTTAAGAACCATACCCACAGCTTTCACCTCCACACACAGGTTACCTTTTTGTTTTCTAATAGGCCCTACCCTTAGTTATCCTCTTGCTCTTTATGTATTTATAAAACATCTTTGGGTTATCCTTGATTTTATTTGCCAATATTTTTTCATGCTCACCCTTTGCTTTCCTGATTTCCTTTTTAATTTTGCCCTGCACTTTCTATACTTCGCTTGGCTTTTTGCAGTATTGAGCGCTCGGTATCTGGTATAAGCTTCCCTTTTTTGTCTTATCCTACCCTGTATGCTCCTTGACATCCAAGGTTTTCCAGATTTGTGAGTCCCACTCTATTTCTTTCTGGGAACGTATTTGCTGTGAACCCTCACTATCTCCTCCTTGAATGCCTCCCACTGCTCTGACACTGATTTACCTTCAAGTAGCTGTTTCCAGTCCACTTTTGCTAAATCACATCTTACCTTAGTAAAATTGGTCTTTCCCCAATTGAAAACTTTTATTCCTGGTCTATCTTTGTCCTTTTCCATAACTACGCTAAATCTAACTGAATTATCATTGCTACCACCAAAATGCTCTCCCACTGATACCCCTTCCACCTGCCCAGCTTCATTCCCTAAAACTAAGCCCAGAACTGTCCCCTCTCCTGTTGGGCTTGCTACATGTATGTATACTGGTTAAAAAATTCTCCTGAATGCATTTTAAGAATTCTGCCTCCTCTATACCTTTTACACTGATTCTATCGCAGTTAATATTAGGGTAGTTGAAATCCTTTACTATTACTGCCCTATTGTTTTTGCACTTCTCAGAAATTTGCCTATATTTTTGCTCTTCTATCTCACCCTGACTGTTTGGGAGTCTGTTGTACACTCCCAGCAGTGTGATTGCCCCTTTTTTTGTTTTTCAGTTCAACCCATATGGCTTCACTTGATGAACTTTCTCAAATATCATCCCTCCTCACAGCTGCAATTGTTTCTTTAAACAATATTGTGACCCCTCCTCCATTTTTATCCCCATCGCTATCTTGTCTGAAAACCCTGTAACCAGGTATGTTGAGCTGTCATTCCTGCCCTACTTTAAGCCATTTTTCAATAATAGCTGTGATAACATACTTCCACATGTCTATCTGTGCCCTCTGCTCATCCGCATTTTTACTGGACTCCTTGCATTAAAGTATATACCACTAAGCACTGCCAAACACCCTTGTTATCTATTCTCTAGCCTTTGTTTCCTTTGCCTTCCAAAATCGCTTACTAATTTTTTGCTTTCCATTTCCAGCTTTGCTTCTTTTCCTTCTGAATCTACGCTCAGGTTCTCATCCCCCTGCCAAGATAGTTTAAACCCTCCCCAACAGCACTAGAACCCTCCCCCCACCGCCACCCCGTGAGGATATTGGTCCCGGCCCTGTTGAGATGCAACCCATCTGATTTATACAGGTCCCAACTTCCCCAGAACTGGTCCAATGCCTCAGGAATCTAAAGCCCTCCCTCCTGCACCATCTCTCCAGCCACACAATCATCTACACTATCCTTCTATTTCTGCACAGATTTGTATAGGTTTACCATCACTATTCTTGCTCAGGTATTCAATGATCCTATTTGCAAAGCTAAGTATCCTATACACTTTCTTAACCGCCTTATCAACTTGCCCTGCTACCTTCAAAGATTTGTGAATCTGCACCTCCAGGTCCCTCTGCCCTTGCACCCCGCCACCCTCCCCCCACAACCCCCGCAACATAATACCACTTAGATCATACTGCCTCTCCATGTTGTTTCTCCCGAAGTGTGTCACTTATCTACACTAAATTGCTTCTGCCATGTGTCTGTCCATTTCACCAGTCTGTCTATGTCCTCCTGAAGTCTGGTACTAGCCTGCTCACTATTTACTATGTTGCCAAGTTTTGTAGCATCAGTGAACTGCAAAATTGTACTCCCTATACCCAAGTCCAGGTCATTTATATGTAACAAGAAAAGCAATGGTGCCAATACGGACCCCTGGGATACCTCACTACACACTTCTCTCCAGTCATAAAAACATCCATTCACCACTACTCTCTGCCTCTTATCCCTTAGCCAATTACCTACCCAAGTTATCACCGTCCCTAATAACAACAGAAAATGCTGGAAAAACTCAGCAGGTCAGGCAACATCCGTGGACAGAAATTTGAGTTGACGTTTCGGGTCGAACCCTTCTTCAAAACTGGAAAGAAAAGATAGATCGGAGGCAGGGCTGCGATCGGACAAAAGAATAAAAGAAACAAAAGAAGTAAAAAAGAGACAATAAAAGGTATTAGAAGCTAGACGAGATGGTAATAGGCTGAGATTAGGTGTAAAGTGTACTGGCAGGGCAAGAGGTAGCTGCCAGGTGTGAGAGAGAAACAAAAGGAAAGGGGGGGGGGAAAGGGAGTGGAAAAATTACAAGAAAAAATGAAATAGGGGCCGAGGTTATGATCTGAAATTGTTGAACTCGATATTGAGTCCGGAAGGTTGCAGAGTGCCTAATCAGAAGATGAGATGCTGTTCCTCGAGTTTACGTTGAGCTTCCGTGGAACAATACAAGAGACCAAGGACGGTGAGGTCCGAGTGGGAATGGAGCGGTGAATTAAAATGACAGGCGACCGGAAGCTCAGGGTCACCCTTACGGACTGAATGGAGGTGTTCCGCAAAGCGGTCACCCAATCTGCGTTTGGTCTCCCCAATGTAGAGGAGACTGCATCGTGAGCAGCGAATACAGTATACTAGATTGCGAGAAGCACAAGTAAATCGCTGTTTCACCTGGAAGGGGTGTTTGGGGCCCTGGACAGTGGGAAGGGGGGAGGTATAGGGGCAGGTGTTACATCTCCTACGCTTGCACGGGAAGGTGCCAGGTGAAGGGGAAGGGCTGTTTGGGGTGATAGAGGAGTGGACTAGGGTGCCTCGGAGGGAGCGGTCCCTGCGGAATGCTGAAAGGGGAGGGGAGGGGAAGATACGTTTGGTGGTGGGATCACTTTGGAGGTAGCGGAAATGCCGGAGGATGATCCATTGAATGTGGAGGCTGGTGGGGTGAAAGGTGAGGACAAGGGGAACCCTATCGTGGTTCCGGGAGGGAGGGGCAGGGGTGAGGGCAGAAGTGCGGGAGATAGAACTGACATGGTCGAGGGCAGTGTCAATCACGGTAGAGGGGAATCCTCGGTTGCGGAAAAAGGAAGACATGTCTGAAGCACTGGTGCGGAAGGTGGCATCGTCGAAGCAGATATGGCGGAGACGGAGAAACTGGGAGAATGGAATAGAGTCCTTACAGGAAGAGGGGTGGGAGGAAGTGTAGTCCAGGTAGCTGTGGGAGTCAGTGGGCTTGTAGTGAATATTGGTCGATAACCTATCCCCAGAGATGGAGACGGAGAAGTCGAGGAAGGGAAGGGAAGAGTCAGGGATGGACCATGTGAAGGTGAGGGAAGGGTGGAAATTGGAGGCAAAGTGAATGAAATTGTCAAGTTTGGGACAAGAGCAGGAAACGGCACCGATACAGTCATCAATGTATCGGAAGAGGTGAGGGAGGGGACCCAAGTAGGACTGGGACAAAGATTGTTCCACATAGCCCACGAAAAGGCAGGCATAGCTAGGACCCATGCGGGTACCCATGGCAACACCTTTGAACTGGAGGAAATGAGTGGAGTTAAAGGAGAAGTTATTCAATGTGAGAACAAGTTCAGCCAGGCGGAGGAGGGTGGTGGTTGATGGGGACTGGTCAGGCCTCTGTTCAAGGAAGAAGCGGAGCGCCCTCAGACCATCTGGGTGGGGGATGGAGGTGTAGAGGGATTGTACGTCCATGGTGAAAAGAAAGTGGTTGGGGCCAGGAAACTGGAAACTGTTAAAGTGGCGGAGGGCGTCCGAAGAGATTGTAAGTCTATTTTGTGGTAGTATATCAAATGCCTTTTGAAAGTCCATATCTACATCTACTGCACTACCATAATTGTTTAATTTTATTAATATGTGGAAAGATATTTTAAATGGTTATAGCAGCTATGTTTTTCAAATAAAAGTGTGTTTGAGAGTACTCAAAGCAATCAGTAAAATATACTTAATATGGGCAGCAAGTTCTGGGAGTATTACACCATTACTCAAGTTTTCAAGAAGTCTCTGCATAAAAGTTTTCAATTTAAATATATTTCTTTCAACAGAAAATTGTATTAACATGAAGTAACACTGCAGAGATATTTGTCAAAAATAAAAAATAAAAATAAGCTTAATTTTTTCTTAAGTTTTGTCCTTTTTAGCCCTCACTATAGTCTGAACAGAGAGTGAACATTTGATGTTCCAGGTCTTTACCAGCTGCTCTGGGAAACACATTTATTTATCTATCTACAGTGGATTAGGAAAACACCTAGGCCTAGAAATTGGGTATAGCCCCGTTTGGGGTGCTAGTCCTGGCGATGCGCAAAGTTTAGCGCCAGGCGCAATTTAGCGCCACCTAGCGCGATATTGGGTTGCAGCGCCACTAAAGTTGATTGCGGCGCTAAATCAGGCGCTGCACACTACTCCTAAGGCACTAACCAGGCAGCGCAACCCAATTTCGCGGTGGCGGGGCGCAGCGAGGGTGCTGTCAATAATCACTTTCCCTGAGACACACTGGCGCCGGCCAGCTCTTAAAGGGGCAAGTCAATTGACATCACCAGAGACACTCACTGCCTTGTAGGCCTTCAAAGCGGTGGGAGCCTACCTGTGGCGCACCAGCCTAGCAAGACATGGAAAGGGTGAGGCAGAGGGTGGAATGCCTCACTGATGGGGCATTGGATGCTTTGGTTGGCGCAGTGGAATCAAGGCCAAGGAAGATGGCCGGAATGTGATTTATGTTTTGGACAGTCTCCCGGGTGTGAGAGGCAGTTATGTGTTAGTGCATTAGTTTTGCTTTCTGTTGCCATAGCTTTCTCATGTTTGAAGGAACCACATTTTGTGTAATGAAACACTTTCTTCATTTACAATGGCCATGCCTGCTATTTACATGCATCTTGCCCTTCACAGGCTTGGGGGTATCAGACTGGTTCCATTCCTGTTCTTGGAATGGCAGCAAGCATTCCGTGAGAGGGGTCTAGAAGCTACTTCTGATCAGCCTCTGATGCGCAGCCTGAGAAGAGCCACTCGCGTAGAAGTTCAGGCCAGCAGGCATCTTCTCAGCCACCGACAGAGATGTCCTGCACCTTATCTGAGGCTGCAGATCTGGCTGAAGCAGCTGGCACAGCTCAGTCACTACCTCCTTTCTAAATCGCAGCCTTCTGACACACTGCACCTCCGGCATGTTCATGTAGGAAAACTGCTGTCGGAAAAACCTGCCAGCGTAAGGTCTGCTGTGGCGACGTCTGTTGGCCCTCCTCCATCTGGCCATGCCTGCCCCCCCTCTCCCAGCGTCTCAGTGCCCCTTCCAGATGATTCAGCAGCAGGACGTTCCCCTCCAATGCAGCCCCCATAATAAGTGCCCACAGGAAGGTTCCCCGTTGTCAAGGCTCACCAAAAGCAAGGTGATGGCCAGAAGGCTGAAGATCGTCTGTCTGCGCTGGCTCAGTGGTCAAATGGCTCTCAGTGTGCAGCTCAGCAACTCTTTGTAGCTCTCGAGGAAGTTGTGCTCCAAAAATGGCTGCCACTTTTAAAACACACCAGTCCCCTTTAAATAACGCTCCTCCAGCCCGAAAGCGACTTGGTAAGGTCCAGGTAAGCTGTCACTATTAGCGCCAAGCGATACGGAGGGGGGCGCCCCTGAATTTCCGGTCCGGGGCGCCCAAAAGGCGTTGCACACTCAAATGACGTCATAATCAGCCTGCGCCAATGAGCGGGCGCTAAGATTTAGCGCCGGCGCTAAATGCATGCTGAATATGGGGCGAGGTGCTAGGCGTCTTGCGCCCGCCCGGAAATTGGCTAGCGCCCCACTTCTCGGCCTCTTCAGGCGATAATCGGTGGCGCTAACTGTAAGGGGTTTTCCTGAGAGATTTCCCTGAGGTTTCTCTCTCTAGAGGCCTCTTTCTCTTGCACAGTAAAACCTTGAGTGGTTCGACCCACTCGCCCCTTAGATTCTATACTCTGGACTTAGGGGCAGGAACTACAATGTAGAGAAAACTCTTGTAGACCAAATTTGATGAAACAAAATGAAATTTTATTGCATAAGGAAAAATATCAAATCAAATGCAAGCAGATAAGAGAGTACATGGGAGGGAAAGAAAACAAAAAACAAATCATAACGACACAGTACTAACTAAAGCAAATACAGGCATCTTATATTCTACAAAGACCATCATGAAATAAGAAAACAGATGGAACATCGAGGGACAATAACTCATGTTAATTGTACCCTTAAATCCACCCCCTTATTAAGCCTATCTAGATCTGATTGTGAAGGGCCAGAAACATGCTCACCAATCCCACTAGGAAGTGCAAGGTTTTGAAATCGAGTCTGTGTTTGGTCCTTTCAGGCGTTTCGTCTCCACGTGGATCGTGGAGCCCCTGCAAGCTGCGCCACACCTCTCTCCTGAGGTGGGGGTCGGGGGCGGCTGGACACCGGCGGGCCTGGATGTCGGCGGGGTCGAGGATCGTCAGCTCGACCCTGGTTAGAGGAGCCTTGGGCTGGCTCCCATCGCTTCTTCAGTTTATTTTTATCTCTTCTCCTTTCAACCGGGATGGCTGGAAGGTTTCTTCTCTTGGGGTTTTATTTTTTTGTTTCTTCTCCCAAGTTGGGTCGATGGCCTCTCGTTCCGGCAACGGTCCGGGGATGGTCGATGATCTCCCAATGTGTTTCACCGGGGCGGAACGCCGGCTTCGAGACGGCCTTCTTGATGTTGGCTTGGTTCTTCTTCCTCCTCCGAGTGCCTCTTTCTTCTTCTTCTGAGTGTGATTCAAACTCTCCAGCTCTCTCTCCAACTGCCGAAAAGTCTTCCAGATATACCTTTCTTCCAGAAACTTCTGTCTCCCGCCCAAAATCAGGCTAGTCTTTGTTTTACTTTTGGCAGGCTGGGAGCACAGCGGGGTAGTTATTATATTTTAAAATGTTTTCGATGGCCAGTAAAGGCATATCTCGGGTCTGGAATGACTTTCATTGTTTTTAATGTCCTGCTGATCTCGTTATCTAGTCCTGGGTGCTGTTCTCATGAATATGAAATTGTCCCCTTTTGCCTGGGTCAACATTTTGATGGCCTCTGTCTCCAGGCCGATCTTGACAGGATCTGCATCTAATCCATATGCATACATGTGGGTCTGGTTTCGTTCTCTCAGAAACGGCTTCCAGAACTTGCTGTGGGTTGAATCCACAAAGCTGTCTGAGGTTGCGCAGGAACCATTTTAAAGTGTCCCAATAAGCTGGTCACATGGTATGGTGGCCATTTTGTATGCCCCTTTTCCTGGGCTTCTTTTAAAACAATCTTTAAAATCACGGCCTCTTCTGCCATTTGACCCTTATTAATACAAAGTCCAATTTTGTGAATCCTACACTCCCCCCTGATGATACTGTAACTTGCTTAAAGTATCATAATTCTGGGTGAGCAAAATTTTCTCACTTTCCACAATCTAACCATCCCTAGTAATTACCTATCTATGACCCCGCGACAGATGCATTTTCCATTTCAGAAAAATCCAGTGTACATTAAGCATCTATAGATGGCAATACCTTGGAGTTAAAAATCTAACAACTTACTTCCAGGCGTGGAGGGGGTCCTTATACCCCTACATCACCTAGTGCATACACATTACCCTTTTAATAATAACATCACATCTAATAAAACTTCAATAATAAAATAGAGTACACACGAAAATCACAATGCACATGAATACATATCAAAAATAATAGAGGAGGGAGCGAAAACTTTAACTTTATACAAAGCAACAAAACCTAAACGGGTGTCTCTTCTTCTACCCGCACATAATGCTCCCTCCATTCCCCTCTATTCTCATACTTTTGCGAATGTTTGACCTTTTTACAGTGTGCAAACAGTAAATAAACTACAATGAAAACCTGGCATACTACAAGAATGTGGGAGGCTATCCTAATCCAGGAAGCGACTTCTATATTAGTGAACAGGCCCCACCACGGTGGGGTCACTATGTCCAATATGTCTGCCCCTATCTCTAAAGTCTTCTGCTCCAGTGTGTAGAAGTGTTTCTGTGAAACAACAACGGCTTTTAATATCTTGGTGAGGTGTTCAGGGAGAGGGGGAATGATATATCCAAAATGTGCAACGAATCGCTAGAGATCGGTGAAATTCTCTTTTACAGTGATGTGAACAGTGGACAGTTCAGGAATGGGGACAATTCGCTCTTGGGACACTTGAACTTCTGCCCTGGGCTTGAAATAGAAGCTGCTGTCACTAACCGGACACCAACCGTGCTGTCCATGCTGGTAGTGGGGCGCTGCAGTGGTGAAACAGTATGTCCCACCTCCTATATATGCCACCTGCGGGGGCACATGGCCTTGTGCCATTGCCTCCATGGTGCAATTTATAGGCTTCGCGCCAACAGTTCTGAACCCACACTGTGGTTTTGAATGGGCATTCAAGTGCTGGGGACACAGGATGATGTGTGCTCCCCGGCTCCGGCACACCGAGAGGTCAGTACCCGTCATTGCATGCTCCCATCGAATGACTGATATACCTATCAATTCATCCAATGAAAAGCGACGAGTTAAGATAGTAACTATAGGTTTTTATTGGCTAAATAACAGAGCCCACCCTCGTGGGTGATCGGGTCCAACAAGGAGGAATACCAGCCAGTCGACCACCTTTATACCTGGGCAAGCAGGCGGAGTCGTGGGCGGAGTCAGCTGTGGTCAGCCCAGGTATAACAGCCTCACAAGAGGTGACCTTGTGTAGTGATACAACAGTGTAAACAGTGATAACCATAGTGTAACGATATAAACAGTGATAACCATAGTGTAACGATAGTGAACGATAAAAGTGGTTTACCACATTCACCCCTTGTTTAGATTTGAGTCCGGCGGGGTGAAGTGTACTATCAGTTCGGGTATGTCAGTCTGTCCGGAGGCCTCGTAAGTCTCTCTTATCGGCACAGCAGCGGCGGCGGTGATGCAGTATCCGATGTTAATGCTGGTGTCTGCGTGGTCGGCGAAGGCTCGTGGGGTTCCGGTATACCGTCTACCTGGGGTGGATTTGGGGGGGTGGTGGGGGGTAACGGTGGTGTCTCAGGGGTGCCCGAGGGTGCAAGGTCTCGTAAGGAGACTGTGTCCTCCCGCCCGTCTGGGTATGCCACATAGGCGTACTGGGGGTTGGCGTGCAGGAGGTCCACCCTCTCGACCAGGGGGTCCGTTTTATGGGCCCTCACGTGCTTTCGCAGCAAGACGGGCCCCGGAGAAGTCAGCCATGTTGGTAGCGAGGTTCCCGTAGTCGACTTCCTGGGGAAAACAAACATTCGTTCATGGGGGGTGGCGTTAATGGCCGTGCAAAGCAGTGACCGGATGGAATGCAGCGCTGCCGGGAGGACTTCCTGCCAGCGAGAGGTTGGCAGGCCCTTAGACTTTAAGGCTAAGAGAACGGCCTTCCAGACAGTCGCGTTCTCTCTTTCCATCTGGCCGTTCCCTCGGGGGTTGTAGCTGGTGGTCCTGCTTGCAGCAATGCCTCTCGCTAGTAGGAACTGGCGAAGTTCCTCGCTCATGAAGGATGAGCCCCGGTCGCTATGTATATAGTTCGGGAACCCGAACAAGGCGAAGAGGTCGTTCAGGCATTTGATGACCGTGGTACTGGTCATGTCTGGGCAGGGGAAGGCAAAGGGGAAACGGGAGTACTCATCAATGATGTTGAGGAAGTACACATTACGGTCAGAGGACGGGAGGGGCCCCTTAAAATCGATGCTCAAGCGCTCGAAGGGGCGGGTGGCCTTGATCAGGCTTGCTCTGTCCGGCCTAAAGAAATGCGGTTTGCATTCGGCGCAGGTTTGGCAGTTCCTGGTCATGGTCCTGACCTCCTCGATGGAGTAGGGCAGGTTGCGGGCCTTAATGAAGTGGTAAAGTCTGGTGACCCCGGGGTGGCAGAGGCCGTTGTGGAGGGTCTGCAGTCTATCAATTTGCGCGTTGGCGCATGTACTTCGTGATAGAGCATCTGGGGGTTCGTTCAGTTTACCAGGCCGGTATAAGATATCATAATCATAGGTGGAGAGCTCGATTCTCCACCTCAAGATCTTGTCGTTCTTGATTTTGCCCCTTAGCTTGTTATTAAACATAAAAGCGACCGAACGCTGGTCGGTGAGGAGGGTAAATCGTTTGCCTGCCAGGTAATGCCTCCAGCGTCGTACTGCCTCTACGATCGCCTGGGCCTCCTTCTCGACCGAAGAGTGTCGGATCTCAGGGCCCTGGAGGGTCCTTGAGAAGAAGGCCACAGGTCTCCCCGCCTGGTTAAGGGTTACTGCTAGGGCGAAGTCGGATGCATCGCTCTCCACTTGGAAAGGGATAGACTCATCCACCGCGTGCATTGTGGCCTTAGCAATGTCTCCCTTTATGAGGGAGAAGGCTGCGCACGCTTCCGCCGTCAGGGGGAAGGAGGTGGACTTCATGAGGGGTCTGGCTTTGTCCGCATAATTGGGCACCCATTGGGCATAGTAGGCGAAGAGCCCCAGGGTTCTCTTCAGCGCCTTTGGACAGTGGGGGAGGGGTAGCTCCATGAGGGGGCGCATTCTTTCGGGGTCGGGGCCGATGACCCCGTTCTCTACTACGCAGCCGAGGATGGCGAGACGCGAGGTGTTAAACACACATTTCTCCTTATTGTAAGTGAGGCTCAGCCGTTCGGCCGTACGGAGGAATTTCTCCAGATTAACATCGTGGTCCTGCCGGTCGCGGCCGCAGATGGTGACGTTATCTAGATAAGGGAACGTGGCCTGCAGCCCGTTCTGGTCAACCATCCGGTCCATCTCCCTTTGGAAGACCGAAACCCCGTTGGTGACGCCGAAGGGAACCCTAAGGAAGTGGTAGAGGCGGCCATTCGCCTCGAAGGCGGTATACTGGCGGTCCTCAGGGCGGACAGGGAGTTGGTGATAGGCCGACTTAAGGTCGATGGTGGAGAATACCCGGTACTGTGCAATCTGATTGACCATATCAGATATGCGGGGAAGGGGGTATGCGTGCAGCTGGGTGTACCGGTTTATGGTTTGGCTGTAGTCGATGACCAGACGGTTTTTATTGCCGGTCTTAACGACTACGACCTGGGCATGCCAGGGGCTGTTGCTCCTCTCGATGATGCCCTCCTTCAGGAGACGCTGCACCTCAGAGCTAATAAAAGCTCTGTCCCCGGCGCTGTACCGCCTGCTCTTGGTGGCGACGGGTTTACAGTCGTGGGTGAGGTTAGCGAACAGGGCAGGGGGCGGGACCTTGAGGGTGGATAGGCCGCAGGTGGTATGTGGTGGGCGGTTTAAAGGCTGCTGGTTGTCGACTGTGAGTGGGGGGAGGGGTCCACCGTATGCCAAAGTGACACTTTGAAGGTGGGATTGGAAGTCCAGCCCTAGTAGGATGGCAGCGCAGAGCTGGGGCAGGACGAGGAGTTTAAAATTTTTATACTCCGTGCCCCTAGCCGACAGGGTCACAACACAGTAGCCGCTGATGTCTGTAGAATGGGACCTCGACGCCATCGAGATCCAGTTGCACGTTGGCCGGACAGTGAGGGAGTAGTGGCTCACCGTGTCTGGATGGATGAAACTCTCCGTGCTTCCGCTGTCGAGCAGACAGGTCGTGGCGTGGCCGTTTACTTTGATGTCCATCATGGACTTGGACAGGTGATGCGGGCGAGCTTGGTCCAGTGTGACGGAGTCTCGTGTATGGCTGAGCGAGCTGCTGTAGTCTGCGGGTGAGGCGGTGGTCGGGTCTGGAGACAAGGTGGCGGTCGAGTGTGGTGGACAAAATGGCGGCGCCCACGAGGTTGAATAAAATGGTGGAGGAGATGGCCGCCCCCACAACTCACATGAGGCACTGCTGGCGTCGGTGGCCTTGATCAAAGATGGCCGCCCCCACGACTCACACGAGGGGATACTGGCATCTGTGGCCTTGATGAAAGATGGCCACCCCCACAACTCGCATGAGGCACTGCTGGCGTCTGTGGCTCTCCCCCTGCAGGCCTTAGCGAAGTGGCCTTTCTTGTGGCAATCGGAGCAAGTCGCGTTTCTTGCAGGGCAGCGCGTCCTCGGGTGTTTCGCCTGGCCACAGAAGAAGCAGCCGGCGGCCCGATCCCGGGGCTCCGATGTTGCAGCCGGTACCGGGGGTGGCGGTCCCGATCGGTTCTGGGACGCCGACGCTGAGGTAGGTCCCAGAGGCGGCGGTGCGAGGGGTATTGTGGCCGGGGTCGGGCCGGAGTCCCAGGGTCGCGCAGCACAGTACCTGGAATACGCCTCGAGGTCCCGATGGGCCACTTCCAGAGAGCGAGCGAGGGCTGCAGTTGTATTCAGGTCAAGGTCCTTTGATTCGAGCAGTCTTTGCCGTGAGTAGTCGGACCGAAGGCCTTTCACGAAGGCATCGCGGATATTCCCTTCAGTATTTTCTGCAGCCGTTACAGCTTTAAAGTCATAGTCCCTGCCGAGTGTTTGTAGCGCCCGTAAAAATTCATCTACAGACTCTCCTGGCTGTTGCGAGCGGGATCTTAGGAGATGTCTGGCATACATAGAGTTTGCCGGGCTCCGGTACTGCTCTTTCAGCAGGTTGAGGGCGTCCTCGTATGTAGTAAGGTCCTGGATGAGTGCAAATACTTTAGGGCTCACTTGGGCGGTCAGAACTCTTAGTTTGGATCCCGGAGGCACGCCGGATTCTCCCAGGTAGGATTCGAAACAGCTCAGCCAGTGTTTGAAGTCGAGGGCTGAGTTCGCTGCCTGTGGGTTTAGATCCAGGTACGGCGGTCGGAGGGCTCGCAGCCAGGCCGGCTGCTATGGCTGTTGTAGCTGGCCGTTTGGCTGGTCGTTTGGCTTCTCCGATCCACTCATTTCAAAATTTAGCCAATAAAATTGATATACCTATCAATTCATCCAATGAAAAGCGACGAGTTAAGATAGTAACTATAGGTTTTTATTGGCTAAATAACAGAGCCCACCCTCGTGGGTGATCGGGTCCAACAAGGAGGAATACCAGCCAGTCGACCACCTTTATACCTGGGCAAGCAGGCGGAGTCGTGGGCGGAGTCAGCTGTGGTCAGCCCAGGTATAACAGCGTGACAAGAGGTGACCTTGTGTAGTGATACAACAGTGTAAACAGTGATAACCATAGTGTAACGATATAAACAGTGATAACCATAGTGTAACGATAGTGAACGATAAAAGTGGTTTACCACAATGACGTAAGGTGGTACCCCCGTGTAGCAAATGTGCGCACCCCCCTGAATGACTCCAATGTTCTCCACCCTGTATACCGGGGCGGGTTTAGCTGTCTTTCCCATCACCGGCATTCTTACCACTATACCCATAATGGTGTGATTAGACCGTCCACAGTCCACTGGAACTGGGTAGACCTCTGAAGCTAGTCTGAGCTGGCACGGACTCAATGTATTCTCAAAAGGGTGGAGGGCTGCGAGGTGCTTGTTGCTGATCCAGGAGGGGACTAAACCTTGCTTTAAATCCTCCAGATTACTGCGGCCCTCGCCCAGTAACCACGCCCCGTATAGCACACAAGCTTCGTTCTGCGCAGCCTGATCAAACGCATTCCGATCCTCCCTAATGAGGGCATTTACCGTTCTGGCGTGTTTCTCCAGCTCAGCTATTATCTCTTTTAAGTGTAGTGTCATGGCTTGGTCCTCATGTAACTCAGAACCCACTACCTTGTTCTCGTCAGTTAGTATCTTTCTCAATTGTGTTTTCAAACCATTGATCTGGGTTTGCAGCTCCACATCATCCAGTGTGTAGATGACGGAAGTTCCTGTGTTAAAAGCTGTGAAAATATCATTTACTGCACCCCTTCTTTGTCTCCCTACTCTGTCCAAGACCTCATGTGGTGTGGTGTACAATTCGGCTCTGTCGACATCGGCAAAGTCGAATTTGTAAAACTGTTTAAACATGTTTGTTAACAGGATCTGGTATAATTGCTCCGTTTCCCTGGGGCACCACTCTGGCAATCGTACCTCGGTGCGGTTTAAAATCACCGAAGCCACCGCGTAGTGGACCCCTTGGTACAGTACCTGACCTGTGGGTACCAATACCAATCCGTTCCCGGGTCCCTTTGTCGTGGTGGGGCACCCTTCCTTGAGGGCTTTAGCTACTTGAACTGTGGGCAGGGGCTTGCAGGGTCGGGTGATGAGCTCAGTGGCGTTTACTGGGATCTGAGAGTATGGGACTCCGCACGCCCGTGTGCTGACGTCCCACCATTTCCTTGTCCAGCATCCTGCCACTGTCTTTGGAAAAAAGATGGAGACGCCTGTGGGGCAAGCGCGTTCTGAACCCCACATACAGATGTAGATCCCCTCATCTGGTTCCCACCATTTGTCCCAACAGACACTCAACCCCCCGTGAGTTCCCGTAATAGTCCGATGGGTGTTGTTGCCCAGTCTCTCCCATTCCACAGTTGAGTTCTTCATGGTGCTGCTCAACTTGCGCAGCCACCACCAACGGTCCAAAGGTACATGTCCATGGCAAACAAGGCAAATCTTCTTGCCCACGGTGACGCTGATCCTGCGTGCAATGATCCGCACCCTGGGGCACATCAGAGACATTTCTCTGTATGCAAACCCCGTCTGGCTGGAGTATTCAGTAGAGTTCGACCCCAGCCAGCCTGGCCATCTTCCTTCATGGAAGTAGGCAGCAGTCTCTTCAGCGTCCCGTGAGCCGGTTCCGTCAGTCGCGATGGGGCCTCTATTTCCAGAGCACCCATAGATGGTAGAGTCCTTTGTGCGGCCCCGATAGGCCCAACTCCACCCGATCGTCACGAACGTGACGAGGATCCCACTCATCTTTCGCCTGGTTCCTGCAACAAATCAAACGATATAGCCAGGCTCCCGAGAGATTCTGGCTTAGGTGACAGCATGATCGGATCTTTCGACCTCGATCCAAAACAACACACACACACTGGGCAAATTTAAAACTACTTAAACTCTAATCCCCTTAATATTTACACAACTTAAACTTAAACCTAAACTTATGTACAGCGCCGCCCGACCCCGGGCGGCTTGCCTAATCCCTGATTGGACTGCAGCTCGCCGCTCCCAGTGGCTCGGGTTCCCCGTAGCCTTTTGCTGTTAATTGGGGACTGTGTTTTTTCATGGATTTCTGAAGTCGGCGTCTACAGGGGGCGGGGGAATCAGGCCAAGGTTTTACAGGCTGAGGCGTTCGAGTCGACCTGCGAAAAGGTACTTTGGGCGTGGCTCCCTTAGCGAGTGGACCTTCGGGTGGGACCTTAGCTCTCACAGCCCGTGGCTCTTCCACGACTGTGGGCTTCGGCTCCCTTCCCTCAGGCTCCGCCCCTTTGGGATTCGGGCAGGCTCCCTTGGCGAGTGGACCTTCGGGTGGGACTTCAGCTCTCACAGCCCATGGCTGTTCCACGACTGTGGGCTTCAGCTCCCTCCACTCAGGCTCCGCCCCTTCGGGAATTGGGCCTGTGGCAGACGGCTCCTCCTCACCTGTCCCTACAGGTGGAGAATCTCTGCCCCCAATTTCTACCTCCCCCACACTCGAGTCGAGGGCGGGATCTCCGTCCTCCGACTCCACCTCCTCCAGAATCGTGTCGAGGGCGGGACCTTGTTGTTCGGGCCCCTCCTCGTCCAAGTCCCAGGCCATCAGAGAAACCTCCCCCAAGGTGGGCGGGACAGCTTCTCCTTCCAAGCAGGCTACAACGCCAGCTTGTGTGGTCTGTGACTCATCGCGCGCCTCAGGCTGAGGATCTTTACCCTCAGACCTGGCTTCGGTTGCTGATGCTCTTGCACCCGGTTTAAACAGTTTGCACTGGTTGATGTGAAACCATTTAGTGCGCCGGGGCAACTTCACTGCGTATACCATGGGGCTGGCTTTGTCTACAATGCTGTAGGGCCCCATGTACAGTGGCTCTAGACTCCCTACTCGGGCATAGTTTCTCACCATGACCTGATCTCCTACTTCCCACTCGATTGTCATTCGGGGTTCAAGCAGCAATCGGTTGCCCTGATGCTGCCTCCCCATGTTCCCAGCCGCTTGCCCATAGATCTGTTTCAGGCGCTCAAAAAGGTTCTGGGCAAACTTGTCCCAATTCACCTCTTGGAGCTGCCCCTCAGTGACCACCGGGGCTAGTACATGGTTGGGGGTTCGCATGGCTCTTCCAGTCATTAATTAGTGCGTGGAGTACCCCGTACTTTTAGACTGGCTAGCCCGGATCCCCATGAGGACTAGAGGCAAGGCCTCCGCCCATTTCTGGGGCGAGTCCCTCGTCTCCTTCCTCAGCTTTTCCTTTAAGGTGCGGTTCATGCGCTCCACAATCCCAGATGACTGCGGGTTGTGGGCCACGTGCCACTTCCCTTCAATGCCTAAGAGCATGAGGGTGTCCTGCATCACTTGGCCAGTGAAATGAGCCCTTTGGTCAGACTCCACAAATCGTGGTAGTCCCCACCACGAGAACACCTCCCGGACCAAGATCCTGGCAGTACTAAGTGCCGTGGCTGTTCGGCATGGGAAGGCTTCCACCCACTTGGCGAACACATCCACCAGGACAAGGCAGTACTTATAGCCTCCCTGGGCGGTGGGCAGGGGCCCGATGTAGTCGACCTGTATCGAATGCCATGGTCCCTCTACCCTCCTGATGTGCCCCATGGGCACCTTCCTTTTCTGGGGGCCTGGGTTGTTTGCAGCGCACACTAGGCAATTGGCGCAGAACTCGCGGACATCGTCCCGAAGTCCTGGCCACCACCCCGCCTGTTCCACCCGTTGCCAGGTGACCTCAGGCCCGGGGTGTTCTGCTCCTGGACCCTCGTGGGCCAGTTGAAGGAATTCCCTCCGGTGCTGCTGTGGCACAACCCACTGTTCCTTTCGGAACAGCATGCCTTCCTTGATGGAGAGGGCTGCTGTACCGTATGGACCCTCTACTTCCTTGCCCTCCGTGATGGCCTTGAGGACTGTTTTTAGGGCGGGATCTAGGGTTTGGACGGTCTTGAGGTCTGGGGGCAGTGTTACCCCGTGGTACCCTGAGTCCCATCCCTGCCTCGGAGTACTGCCGCGGGTTTGGCCCCATAGGGAACCCAAAAGGTACCGGTGCGGGCACCCTCCCTGTCTAGCGTATCCGCTTGCTGATTACCCTCGCCGCAGGGTTCCGTAGAGGAATGGGCCTTTACCTTGTGGATATAGACTTCCCCTTTCTCTCCCACCGCAGCTAAGATCTTTTCTAACAGGGGCTTCACGGTTAAGGGTTGCCCGTCCGCAGAGGTATATCCGCAGCGGGACCAGATGGCTAGGTACTCCGTACAGGAGTTGCATGTGAACATGCTGTCCGAGCAAATCGTGTATGGGGTGGGGAAGATCTCAGAGTGTGTAACTACGTACACTACCGCAGCCAGTTCAGCCTGCTGGGCGCTCATGGTGCTGGGGAGCTTAATCGCCAGGGCGATGCTTGCCGCGGGGTCATAAACTCCACACCCTGTGAGTCGTTCGCCAGCTGATACCGTGCTGGAACCGTCTACGTAGATCTCGCGGCCCGTGGGATGTATCCCGGCCCGTAAACCTACGTCCACCTCCCATACCCCTTCTACGGAACACCGATGGGCTGTTCCGGGATATACCATGTTGGCCGCGAGCCTGGGCTCGCAGAGACCCTTCACCTTCAGCTCCATCTGTGAAAGGAGGAGGGTCCAGCGCGCAATGTGTGCACTGCTTACTGTCCCATCCTTAATCCTTCCATCTAGAAGCATTCGGGTAGGTGTGTGATGGGTGAGGAGAGTGATGGGAGAGGTGCCTGTGAAGATCAGAGATCTTTTCACAGCCCAATGCGTGGCCAGGAGATGCCGCTCGCAATTGGAAAAGCTCCTTTCCACATCAGTGAGCACCCTGGAGGAATAGACCACTGGCCTCAGCTTGCCGTGTCGCTCTTGCAGCAGTACAGCGCTCAAGCTATCCCCGCTAGCCGCTACCTCCAGGAAAAACTCCTCTCCCCCATCTATGGCCCTCAGGGCTGGCGCGGTCTGCAAGTCTCTCTTGACTTTCTCAAATGCTGCCTGGCAACCCTCATCCCAGGTATTACGTCCATGAATGATTGAGACACGGACAGCAGGAGTTGAACAAAACAAGTCTTTACTGGTGGAAGTCAATAGTGAAACTGAAAAAAACAGAGGCTCACTAGCGCCTTTTATACAGAGGTGGTCACTGCCGGTACTGCAGTCTGAGACCAGTTATTCTCTTAAAGGTACATGCACAACAATTCCTCCCCTTTTAGATAAACAGTACATAACATTCATTTAACAACCAAACGATAACTAATCACAATCACAATTACGGTTGCTAGATACATTGGTTAAGTTTAAACAATTGTAAGTTCAGTCTTTGAGGAGGCTTCCTGATTCTGTCTGGATAACGCCTCTTTGGGGTATCAGGTTCTTCTGGCAATGTTGAGTCGGGATCAATGTCGTTGTTTGGTTCATCTTCTTCCAATATTACCGGTTCTGCGGTAGGTGCAATTGGAACGTCGATTTCATTACCAGGTGTATCAGATCGTGGTGTGGAGTTGACGTTTTCCAGTGACTCTAGAATCTGGTCAGCATGGCGTCTTACAATGCTCTCCCCAACGTCCACGGTATACATGAGAGGTCCTTGTCGTGTACAAATCGTTCCTGGCTGCCATTTCTCAGTGCGCTAGTCCCGGGCCAAAACTGGTTGACCTATCTTAAAACTCCTGGTCGGCCTTTCATTGATATTTTGATACTGCCTGTTCTCCACATCTCTTCGGACGTTTGGCTTAACCAAATCCAAGCGGCATCGTAGTCTTCGATTGAAGAACATCATGGCTGGAGTTTGGTTGGTAACCGCATGTGTCGCATTCCGGTAGGCAAACAAGAAGTTGTCCACCCTGTGTTGTAGGGGTATATCTTCATTACACATTGCCTTGATAGCCTTCTTGAATGTTTGGACAAACCTCTCGGCCAATCCATTAGTGGCTGGATGATATGGGGCAGATGTGTAATGCTTAACGCCATTGTTCTTTAAGAACCTCCAGAACTCTTCAGACACAAACTGTGGTCCATTGTCAGAGCAAATCTGTTCAGGCAGCCCATTCCTGGTGAATAAGGTTCGCAAAACTGTGATAGTTTTTTCCGTGGTGGTTGAGGACATTTTTATTACCTCTGGCCACTTTGAATGTGCATCCACCGCAATTAAAAACATCGAGTCCATGAAGGGACCAGCAAAATCAATGTGCACCCGTTGCCATGGAGATGAGGGCCACTCCCATGGATGCAGAGGAGCTTGTGGTGGGGTGTTTTGGACCTTCTGGCACCCTGCACAGCTCTTGGTCATCTCTTCGATTTCTCTTTCGATTCCCGGCCACCACACAAACGCTCTTGCTAAGTTCTTCATTTTTACCCCACCCAGATGACCCTCATGAAGCTCATTGAGTACTCTATCCGTCAACTTAGGTGGAATTACTACTCTGGATCCACACATCAAGGTTCCTCTGCACACTGACAGCTGTTCTCTTCTCGGCGAGAATGCTGGCAGCAGTGGTTCGCCATGTGCTGGCCATCCCTTCACCGTTAAATCATAGACCCGTGATAGTGTCGGGTCATTCCGTGTTTCCTTTTCTATGTTTGCATTCGTCACAGGGAGACATTCGACTATGGTCGAGTGGAATAACTCCATTGGATCCATTGCAAGGTCTTCTTCATCCACCGTCGGCAACGGTAGGCGTGACAATCCATCAGCATTTCCATGCTGTTTAGTTCCTTTGTACTCGATGTCATATTGGTGTGCCCCTAGGAAAAGGAACCATCTCTGCAGCCGTTGTGCCGTCATTATCGGTACGCCCTTCTGAGGGTTGAAAATGGAAACAAGAGGTTGATGATCGGTTAGTAGAGTAAATTTTTGACCGTGCAGGTAGTGATTGAACTTCTTCACCCCCCACACTAGGCTGAGGGCCTCTCTGTCAATCTGGGCGTAGTTACGCTCGGCAGAAGTTAACGAGCATGACGCAAAAGCTATCGGCCTCTCTAAACCATCAAGGAATTTATGTGACAGTACCGCCCCAATGCCGTAGGGAGACGCATCACACGCCAGTCTGATCGGCAGTGCTGGGTTGTAGTGAACCAATACTTCCCTTGAAGTGATTAAGTCCTTACTCTTCTGAAAGGCCCGCTTACAATCATTGCTCAATTTCCATGCTACCCCCGTTCGTAGCAGGGCGTTCAGTGGGTGCAGAATTGTCGACAAATTCGGCAATAACTTATGGTAGTAATTCACCAATCCGAGGAATGACCTCAGTTGCGACACATTTTCAGGCGCTGGGGCCTTAACAACCGCTTCAATTTTGTCAGGGGACTTATGTAACCCCTCTTCATCAATCACGTGGCCACAATACAATATCTGTTTCTTAAAAAATTCGAACTTGGGGCGGTTGGCTTGCAGCCCATGTTCCCGTAGTCTAGTGAGCACCTGTGCTAGGTTGTTAAGGTGTTCACTGTCATCTTCACCTGTTACAAGGATGTCGTCCAAGTAACACTGACTCCCCGGAATCCCTTGCAGTACTTGTTCCATCGCTCTTTGACATATCGCCGGAGCCGATGCTACTCCGAATACCAATCGATGATACTGGTAAAGACCTTTGTGAGTGTTTATCGGGAGATACTTCCTAGAGGACTCTTCAACCTCCATCTGCAAATATGCTTGTGCTAGGTCAATTTTTGTAAAACGCTTCCCTCCAGACAGTGAGGCGAAGATGTCTTCTATCCTTGGAAGAGGATATTGTACTGTGTGAAGGTCTGGGTTCACCGTCACCTTGAAATCCCCACAGATGCGAATCTTCCTTGGCTCCCCGGACTTATTGCTTAACGTTTTCTTCATGACAGGAACGATGGGTGTCGCCCACTCGCTCCAGTCGACCTTAGACAACACGCCCGCCTTCTCCAGATTCTCCAGCTCTGCCTCAACGGCTGGGCGAATTGCATATGGTACCGGTCTTGCTTTGAAAAACTTAGGAACTGCATTCTCTTCTATTTTTATCGAGGCGGTTACGCCTTTAAGCGTGCCCAGTTCTTGTTGAAATACCTCTTTGGCGTTAGCTAAGATTCTTGACAATCGTCCAGGAGTGATGTCTTCATCTTTTTTACCGTCCACCTGAAGGTGCTAACTCTCACTGGGGTTCAGGTCCCCTCCTCTCCCGAAGGTGCTGACTCTCACTGGGGTTCAGGTCCCCTCCTCTCCTGAAGGTGCTGACTCTCACTGGGGTTCAGGTCCCCTCCTCTCCCGAAGGTGCTGACTCTCACTGGGGTTCGGGTCCCCTCCTCTCCCGAAGGTGCTGACTCTCACTGGGGTTCAGGTCCCCTCCTCTCCTGAAGGTGCTGACTCTCACTGGGGTTCAGGTCCCCTCCTCTCCTGAAGGTGCTGACTCTCACTGGGGTTCGGGTCCCCTGGAGTGCCAATCTAAGTTTATCTTCCTGATCCATTCCCGTCCCAATAATGGTGGTCCTCCATTTGGCAGTATGTAGAGATACAATTTCCGTATTTTCTTGCCGTTGTATTCGACAGGCACCCTTAGTTTTCCTCTGGGGTATACTTTTTGCCCCGTATACGTCGTCAAGACGATGGATGTCTCTCTCAAGTGTATGTGTGAAAATAGCCGCTCGTAGTCTCTTTGATTCATGACGGTTAGCGCTGATCCTGTATCCAATTCCATTTTAACTTGGGACCCTGCTATCGTGAGGGTGACCCAAATGGTTCGGTGATCCTCTTTTGTCATTACATTGTGAAGTTTGAGACAGCTTAGTCTCCTGTTCCCGGATTCACTATCGCTCATCTGGTCTTCGGAACCACTGTCCGTCATCTTTTGTACTTTCTTGTACGGTTCCTTAGTAGTCTTTTTGTTGTCGCTGGTCTCCTTCCCAGACCTGCAAACTCGTGCAATGTGTCCCATCTTCCCGCATTGCCTGCATATTTTGTCTTTGGACCAGCAGTCCTTCTGGTCATGGTTAGTTCTGCCGCAGCGATAACATTTTGCAAATCCCCGTGTCATTTCGTGGGTGCCGTATTCATGTGGTTTTTGTTGAATTTCTGCAGCTCCCCTGGCTGCTGCTTCATACGATACTGCCACGCTGAAAGCCTTATCTAGCGTCAGCTCTTTCTCTGAGAGTAACTTCTTCTGTGTTCCTTCACTCAGGAGTCCACAGACAAATTTGTCCCGTAGGGTATCTGCCAGTCCTGCTCCGAACTGGCAGTGCTTTGATAGCTTGCGTAGTTCCGTAAGGTGCTCAGCATTGCTCTCATCTTTATGCTGAGTTCTCCTGTGGAATTTAAATCTTTCTGCTATCAACAGCGGTGCAGGGTTTAGGTGTTCCTGTAGGACAGCAACAATTTCGTTCAAACTCTTTGTCTTCGGTTTGGCTGGAGTAATCAGGTCCCGCAATAGGCCGTACGTTCTAGCGCCCATTAAGTTTAGCAATATCGATGCCTTTTTCTCCTCCGCTATTTTGTTTGCCTCGAAATATACCTCGACTCTTTCCACATACGTGGTCCAGTCCTCTATTGTATTATCAAAAGCAGTGATACAGCCAGACTTCGGCATCTTGCAAATCTAAAATGGCGCCTCCCGCGCTTTGCCTTCTTCCCCGCTGATTAAGATGGCACCTCCCGCGCTTTGCCTTCTTCCCCGCTGTTGTTAGTGCTGCTTTCCGCGGTTCCCATTGCAACCTGCAGCTCCTTGCGGTTTCTTGCGCGTTTAATATATATATATTTTTTATTATTTTCCTGTCGTGGAACAACCCTGTGGGACTCTTGCCTCCCTCTTCGCGGGTCTATACACAGCCCGGCTTCGTAGCACCGGCCGCGCCCTGTGTGCTCCACCCTCTCTCTCTCTTCTTCCCGACAACGCTGCTCGGCCCCATTGCAAACCACCAGCTCGAGTTCGCGACCGCCGCAGCCCAGGAAGGATCAGTGCACTACCTGCCACCAGCCCGATTAGCTGAAGCACCGTCGACAGGAACCAGGCCCTGCTTCCGACAGCTTCTCCAGCAATCTTCAACTCTGCAAACACAGGGTGGATGCCCACGGTCGACGCTCGTTTCTACTGCCTCTTACTTTCTTTTCTTTCTGGCCTCGACCTCTGCTCACTTTGCTGTAGGAATGGATCCCAGGAGGTGCTGCAGACTGTAGGTAGGTTCGTATCTGTTCGTCGCCAGTATTACGTCCGTGAATGATTGAGACACGGACAGCAGGAGTTGAACAAAACAAGTCTTTACTGGTGGAAGTCAATAGTGAAACTGAAAACAACAGAGGCTCACTAGCGCCTTTTATACAGGGGTGGTCACTGCCGGCACTGCAGTCTGAGACCAGTTATTCTCTTAAAGGTACATACACAACACCAGGACCACTCCACTCCCTTGTGTAGGAGTCGGAGCAGCGGGGCTGCTGTGGCTGCATAGTCCTCAATAAAGCCTCTGCAGTACCCAGTCAGTCCCAGAAAGGACCTCACACCCGTTACGGTGTTGGGGATCGGTAGATTTTGCACCGACTCCCGCCTGGCCTTATCTATGGCTCTCTCACCGGCGCGGATGTTCTGACCCAGGAATTTCACTTCCTGCTGGCCGATCCGTGCCTTCTTTGTGTTTACTTTGCAACCCTATCTTCCTAACAGCTCCAATAACTCGGCCAATAGTGGGCCATGCTCCTCTCTCGAGTCTGTGAACAGGAGCAGGTCGTCCACATACTGCACTAGCTGATTGGGCTTGCTGAACTCTTTTAAACTCCCTGCCATGCATTGATGGAAAATGCTGGGGCAGTTGTGGAAACCCTGTGGCAAGCAGTTCCAGGTGTACTGTTGCCCTTTAAATGTAAAGGCAAACTTGTACTGATCCTCCCTCCGTAAAGGGATGGACCAAAACCCATTAGAAATATCCAGCACCGTGAACATGGTCGCGGAGGCTGGAATACTTCCTATCAGGTCGGCAACTGCTGCTACTGTCGGCGCGCAGGCTGGGATGTTGCTATTGAGGACTCAGTAGTCCACCATGGCTCTCCAGGAATTGTCCGGCTTCCTCACCGGCCGTAACGGAGAGTTCACATGGGTGACTATCGGTCTCAACAGGCCCTGTAGGGGGTTTCTCTTGCTCTTTCTGGTCTCCTGCCAGGCTTCGTGCAATAATTACCCTTGAGTGGTTCGACCCACTCCCCCTACGGTTCTAGACCTTGGACTTAGGTGCAGAGAACAGTAGTGCAGAGAAAGAACTCAATAGACCAGGTTGAATAGCACGAAATGGATGCTTTTATTTTTAAACAGTTTGAAGCATTACAAAATACATGTCATAGGCACAGATTAAAGTTACTACAATCATGCACAAATTTATGAACTTGACTCTATGGAAATGGGGAACACACGGCACATCGTAAAAGGGGAAACACATTACGATTTCCCTTAACTCCCTCCCCTATACCTAAACTAAGTTTCGACCTGGGGAACTTGGGATCATGCTCACCACTCTCGAAATCGCGAGAAAGGGGGTTCGCAGCCCTTTTGGCACCGCTTTCCGTCGTCACGTGGATTTGGAAACTTCTGGCGCAGTCGATATTCTCTCCTCCCTCGAAGCGGTGGGGTAGACCCAGCCTCGATGAGCGCTCGTTAAGGTTGAGATCTACTAAGTCGATTTGGGTTCATGGAGCAGACCCAGATGCGGGCTATGCACATGGGAGAATCTTGTGGCCTAGATCGCCAGTCCTCCAGAGGGTTTCTTCTCCGTCGGCCTGGGTCGTCGATGATCTCCCGACCCCAGTACCCGGGCCACCCTCGTCGTCTTCTCGTCGTGGCCGAGCCTTGTTTGGCTGAACACCGACCACGTTGTCCTTTTACCGAAACCGTCCGTCTTTAAAAAGACGAAAACTTTTTTCATCGATCTGCCGAAGTGGAAGAGGCGCCGATCCGGGCACCGTCCGCCCTTCGTTCGTTCCTCGTAGAAGAAAGTTCTTGAAGAAATGGAAGCCTGAAGTCGCCCAACAAGAAGCCGTGGCAGTGAAGAAGAAGTTGTTCAAGTAACCCGAAGTCCGAAGTCACTTAGATGGACTTTCAATCCATAGTTATACTCTTTTGGGACAGTCTTATCTCCCGCCAAATCATAGTCCTGTCTTTGTATTAATTTTGGCGGGCAGAAATCTCTGCAGGGGCGCTTTGTCTTGTAACGGAGCCGGTGATAACTTAAACTGGCCTTCCTGGCCGATAATGTCTTTCAATGTCTTTTGCATTGTCACCGTGGCTCGGTTCGCATATTGATCGGTCCGGACATTTTCCCTGATGGCTGCTAAACGGTTTTTCCTTTGTACGATAAATGGGTATAAGTGTTTTTACATTGTCCGCCCATATCTTGATGGGCCCCATCCTGTACTTATAATCCATTGAATATGTATGCTGTTGCTCTGAGTTTCGGTTCCCAGAGACTGGCTTTCGTGGGCTCACTGTCTTCAATCCACAAGCCTGTCTGGCTTGCAGTAACAGAAATAAAATGGTTCATAAACTGATCACGGGGCCTGGCGGCCATTTTGTATGCCCTTTTATCAAAGGTTTTTTCTGTGCAAGCTTACTTTGGTCAATAAACAGTCTTATTTTATCCAGTTTTCTTGCGTGATTTTTGCTGAAAATTGCGAATCTTACAGGCCCCCCTGTGATACTGATAGCTTGCTTAAAGTATCAATAATCCTTGATGAGCAAATTTTCCCTGATTCCCCACATCCAAACATTCCTGGCACTTAACTATCTATGCCCCTCAGGACACATGCAGTTCCCATTTCCGGAGAAAATGAAAATTACCTCATGCACATTTGGAATCATAGACAGCAAATCTTAAACTATAACACCTTCACCTGTCAGATGGGCAGGGGTTGATACCCTTTTGCGCCATCTGCATGCATCTTTTATTAATCCAAAAAAAACTTAAGAACAACTAATAACATAACAATACTTATTTCCTTATAACCCAAAACAATCACAAAAAAAATTTTTTTAAATGGAGGGACGCTTAATCTTATACTAGCAGCTTAGAGTGGGGTATCTGCTTCCCCCATTCGCACATAGCGTTCTCTCCATTCTCCTGTGTTCTCGTGCCTCTGGAGGCGTTTGCCTCTTTTGCAATGCACGAAGAGCAAAAATATCACAATCAAAACCTGACATACTACTAGGATATGGGATGCTATTCTAATCCAGGCGGGGACCTCTATGTTGGTGAACAAGTCCCACCATGGTGGGATGGTTATGTCCAATATGTCTTTTCCTATCTCTAAAGTCTTCTGCTCCAGTGTGTAGAAATGTTTCTGCGAAATTATAACGGTTTTAAAATCTTGGTGAGGTATTCGGGAAGAGGGGGAATGACATAACCAAAATGCGCGACAAATCGTTGTAAGTCTGTGAAATTCTCTTTGATAGTGATGTGTACGGTGGAGGGCGCAGGAATGGGAACAATTCGTTGTTGTGCCACTTGAACCTCGGCCCTGGGTTTGAAACAGAAACTGCTATCACCGACCGAACACCACTCGTGTTGTCCGTATCGGTACTGAGGCGCTGCAGTGGTGACGCAGTATGTCCCACCCCCGATATATGCTACCTGTGGGGGCACATGGTCCTCTGCCATTGCCTCCATGGTGCAATTCACCGGCTTCGCGCTAACGGTTCTGAACCCGCACTGTGGTTTCAAAAAGGCATTCAAGTGCTGGGGACACAGGGTGATGTGTGCTCCCCGGCTCCGACATCCCGAGAGGTCGGTGCCTGTCATCGTACGCTCCCATCTGATGACGTAAGGCGGGACCACTGCGTAACGAATGTGTGCGCCCCCCTGAATGACTCCAATGTTCTCTACTCTGTATACCGGGGCGGGCTTTGCTGCGGGACCCAACACCGGCATTCTTACTACTATTCCCATAATAGTGTGATTCGAATGTCCGCAGTCCACTGGAACTGGGTATGCTTCTGCGGCTAGTCTGAGCTGGCACGGGCTTAATGCATTCTCAAAAGGGTGGAGCGCTTGCAAGTGCTTGTTGCTGATCCAGGACGGGACCAAACCCTGTTTTAAATCCTCAAGATTACTGCGGCCCTCGCCCAATAACCACGCCCCGTACAGCACACAGGCCTCGTTTTGCGCAGCTTGATCGGACGCATTCCGATCCTCCTTAATGAGTGCATTTACCGTTCTCGCGTGTTTCTCCAGCTCAACAATTATGTCCTTAAAGTGTAGTGTCATGGCCTGGTCCTCATGCAACTCAGAACCCACGACCTTGTTTTCGTCTGTCAATATGTTCCTTAACTGGGCTTTTAAACCGTTGATCTGTGTCTGCAGCTCCACGTTATCTAGAGCGTTGACAACAGATGTCCCGGTATTAAAAGCAGTGAATATGTCATTTACAGTACCCCTTCTTTGCCTCCCGACTCGATCCAAAACTTCTGGCGGTGTGGTGTATAATTTGTCTCTGTCGATGTCGGCAAAGTCAAATTCGTAAAATTGTCTAAACATACTGGTTAACAGGACCTGGTATAATTGTTCCGTTTCTTTGGGACACCACTCCGGCAATCTTACCTCAGTGAGATTTAAAATCACTGAGGCCACCGCGTAGTGTACCCCTTGGTACAGCACCTGACCGGTGGGTACCAATGCTAAACCGTTCCCGGGTCCCTTGGTGGTGGTTGGGCACCCTCCTTTCTGGGCTAGTGCTACCGGAAGCGTGGGCAGGGGCTTGCGTGGGCGGGTGATGAGTTCAGTGGCGTTCACCGGAATAGGGGAGTATGGGGCTCCGCACGCTCGAGTGCTAACATCCCATCTCATCCCCTTCCCTTCATCCTGCCACTGCCTCTGGAAGAAGATGGACACGCCCTTGGGGCAGACGTGTCTCGAACCCCACATACAGACATATATTCCCTCATCCGGTTCCCACCATTTGTCCCAACACACACGTAATTGTCCGTGAGTTCCCGTAATAGTCCGATGGGTATTATTACCCAGTCGCTCCCACTCGACCGTAGAGTTTCTCATGTCCTTTCCCAGCTTTCGTAGCCACCACCATCGCCTTGGTGGTACGTTCCCATTGCACACCAGACAAATCCTCTTTCCCACGGTGACGCTGACTCTGGGCGCTAGGATCCTCACTCGAGGGCACGTTAATGAAGTCTCTTGGTAGGCAAAACCAAAATTGCTGGAATATTCCGTAGAGCTCGTTCCCAGCCAACCTGGCCATCTCCCTTGGTGGAAGTAGGTGGCGGTTTCCTCTACCTCTCGCTCCCCCATCCCATCCGTTGCGATGGGGGCCGTGTCCCCGGAGCACCCGAAAATGATGACGTCCTTGGTGCGGCCTCGGTAGGCCCACCCGCACCCGATCGCCATGAACGCGACGACAATCCTTTCCATCGTATCCCAGGTTTCTGTAACTAACAAAATGATGTCGCCGGGCTCCCGATAGGTGCTGGCCTAAATTAATTGGACGCGCGGGTTCCTGGACCCCGCTCCCTAACAAACACACATACCGGGCAGACCTCAAAATTGTACTCTTAACACCATATACTTTACATTCCTTAAACTATGACCATAATTACCTATCTTAACTTATGTGCAGCGCCGCCCTCCGTGGGGCGGCTTTCCGAATCCCTGTGAGGTCTGTCGTGTGCCACACCCTGCGGTGGGGCTGCATTGATCTTTGGCCTTGATCCCCCGCAGCCTGTCGCTGCTGAACGGGGATCATGTCTTCCTGGGGCTGCTTTAAACCGTGGTTGGGAAGGATGGGGAGAATCTGGCCAAAATTTTCTGGGCTGGGGCGCTCGAGCCGACCTACGAGGGGCTGCTTTGGGTTGGGCTCCCGGGGCCGATGGACCTGGGGTCGTGACTGTTACCGTCACAGCCTGTGGTTCCTCCACAGCTGCCGGCTCCAGCTCCCCTCCCTCAGGCTCCGCCCCCCCGGGGTCGGGATCTGTGGCTTCCGACTCCACCTCACCTGTCCCTACAGGTAACGAGTCTCCACCCCCACTCCCTACCTCCCCCAAGCTTGAGTCGAGGGCGGGACTGCCGTCCTCTGACTCTTCCTCCTCCGTGATTGGGTCTAAAGCGAGGTTGAGCTGTTCGGGCTCTCCCCTGCCTAAATCCCATTCAAAAGATGAGACCTCCCACTCCAATGGGATGGCCTCTCCCTTCACGCAGGCTACTGCTCCAGCCTGTGTGGTCTGTGACTCTGTTACAGGCTGAGGATCTTTGTTCTCAGACCTGGTCCCCTTTGGTGGCCCTTGTGTACCCGGTTTAAACAGTTTACACTGGTTGATGTGAAACCATTTGGTACGTCGGGGCGTCTTCACTGCATAAACCATGGGGCTGGCTTTGTCTACAATGCTGTATGGCCCCATGTACAGTGGTTCAAAACTCCCTACCCTGGCGTAGTTTCGGACCATGACCTGGTCCCCGACTACCCACTCTTGTTGTTTCCGAGGTTCCAACAACAGTTTATTTCCCTGGTGCTGTCTTCCCATGTTCCCAGCCGCCTGCCCATAAATCTGTCTCAGGCGCTCCAAGAGGGTTTGGGCGAATTTGTCCCGTTTCACCTCTCGGAGCTGGCCCTCAGTGAGCACCGGGGCTAGCACATGGGTGGGTGTTCGCATGATCCTTCCAGTCATTAACTCGTGCGGGGAATACCCCGTGCTTTTGGACTGGCTGGCTCGGATCCCCATGAGGACTAAAGGCAGGACCTCCGCCCATTTCTGGGGCGAGCCCATTGTCTCTTTCCTCAGCTTTTCCTTGAGGGTCCGATTCATACGCTCAACAATCCCGGATGACTGGGGATTGTATGCTACGTGCCACTTTCCCTCAATGCCCAAGAGCCTGAGGGCGTTCTGCATTACTTGACCGGTGAACTGACTCCCTTGGTCGGACTCTACAAAACGGGGGAGTCCCCACCGTGAGAACACTTCCCGAATCAAGATCTTAGCAGTACCCAGTGCCGTAGCTGTTCTGCACGGGAAGGCTTCTACCCATTTGGTGAACACATCTACCAGGACAAGGCAGTACTTATAGCCTCCCTGGGCGGCGGGCAGGGGCCCTATGTAGTCGACCTGAATCGACTGCCATGGTCCCTCTACCCTCCTGATGTGCCCCATGGGCACCTTCCTTTTGTGGGGGTCTGGGTTGTTAGCAGCACACACAAGACAGCTTGCGCAGAACTCGCGGACATCGTCCCGAAGTCCCGGCCACCATCCCGCCTGCTCCACCCGTTGCCAGGTGACCTCAGGTCCGGGGTGTCCCGCTCCTGGACCCTCGTGGGCCAATTGCAGGAATTCCCTTCGGTGCTGCTGCGGCACAACCCACTGCTCCTTTCGGAACAGCATACCTTCTTTGACTGTGAGGGCTGCCGTACTGTACGGACCTTCTACCTGTTTGCCCTCTGTGATGGCTTTTAGGACTGCTTTTAGGGCGGGATCCAGGGTTTGGACGGTCTTTAGGTCTGGGGGCGGTGTCACCCCTGTGTTCCCGGGAATTCCCTCCCTGCCTTGGATCGCCGCCACGGGTCGTGGTTCGTATGGGTCCCAGAGAATGCCGTTGCGGGCACCCTCCCTGGCTAGCGCATCCGCCTGCTGGTTGCCCTGACTGCGGGGTTCTGTAATGGAGTGAGCCTTCACCTTATGGATGAACACCTCTCCTTTCTCCCCCACAGCTGCTAGGATCTTCTCCAGCAAGGGCTTAACTGTTAAAGGCCGCCCGTCCGCGGAGGTGTACCCGCGTCGGGACCAGATGGCGAGGTACTCTGTACACGAATTGCACGTGAACATGCTGTCTGAGCAAATCGTGTATGGGGTTGGGAAAATCTCGGGGTGGGTAACCACGTACGCCACCGCGGACAGTTCAGCCTGCTGCGCGCTCATAGTGCTGGGGAGCTTAATTGCCAGGGCAATGTTTGCCGCAGGGTCATAAACTCCACACCCTGTGAGTCGCTTGCCGTCAGCTACAGTGCTAGAACCGTCTACGTAGATCTCGCGGCCCGTGGGATGTATCCCGGCCCGTAAACCTATGTTAACTTCCCATACCCCTTCTACGGAACATTGATGGGCTGTCCCGGGATATGCCATATTGGCTGCGAGCCTTGGCGCGCAGAGGCCTTTAACTTTGAGATCCATCTGGGAAAGGAGGAGGGTCCAGCGCGCAATCCGAGCGCTGCTTATGGTCCCATCCTTAATCCTGCCATCCAGAAGCATCTTCGTGGGGGTGTGATGGGTGAGGAGCGTAATGGGAGAGGTCCCTGTGAAGATCACTGATCTGTTCACAGCCCAATGCGTGGCCAGGAGATGCCGTTCGCAATTGGAGAAACTCCTCTCCACATCCGTGAGCACCCTGGAGGAATAAACTACTGGTCTTAGCTTGCCGTGCCGCTCTTGGAGCAGCACTGCGCTCAGGCTGTCCCCACTAGCGGCTACCTCCAGAAAGAACTCCTCTCCCCCATCTATGGCCCCTAGGGCTGGCGCGGTCTGCAGATCTCTTTTCAACTTCTCGAATGCTGCCTGGCACCCCTCGTCCCAAGACCACTCGACTCCCTTGTGTAAGAGTCGAAGTAGCGGGGCCGCTGTGGAAGCATAGTCCTCGATGAAATCTCTGCAGTACCCGGTCAATCCCAAAAAGGACCTTACACCCGTTACTGTGTTGGGAATCGGCAGATCTTGTATAGATTCCCGTCTGGCCTTATCTATGGCTCTTTCCCCAGCGCGGATGGCCAGACCCAGGAATTTAACTTCCTGCTGGCCGATCTGGGCTTTCTTTGGGTTTACTTTGAAACCCTTCCTTTCTAACAGTTCCAACAATTCGGCGAACAGTGGGCCGTGCTGCTCCCTTGTATCTGTGAACAGGAGTAAGTCGTCCACATACTGCACTATCTGGTTGGGCTGGCTGAACTCTTTCAAACTCCCCGCCATGCACTGATGGAAAATGCTGGGGCTGTTGTGAAAACCCTGTGGTAAGCAGTTCCACGTGTACTGTTGCCCTTTGAAAGTAAAGGCAAACTTGTACTGGTCCTCCCGCCGCAGCGGAATGGACCAAAAACCGTTCGAGATGTCCAGCACCGTGAATGTGGTCGCCGATGCTGGAATACTCCCTATTAAGTCTGCAACTGCTGCTACCGTGGGCGCGCAGGCTGGGATATTACTATTGAGGACTCTATAGTCCACCGTGGCTCTCCACGAATTGTCCGGTTTCTTTACCGGCCATAATGGGGAGTTCACGTGGGTGGCTATCGTCCTCAACACGCCCTGCTGTACCAATGAAGATATTGCTGTCTCCATGTCGGGTTCTGCCTCCTTGGGGAAATTATACTGCTTTTGGGGTCGGATCATGGGGTCCCCGTCTACGCTGACTTCGAACCCAGTGACTCTCCCGCAGTCGTGCTTGTGGGTGGCGAACGCGGTCAGATTTTCTGACACACGCGCCTGCAAGTCCGTTGGGACGTTTGTTATCATGAGCTCGAGATCGTAACCTCCTGATGGCTTCATAGTGCACAGGGCCCCCTTTTCTTCCTTCCCCGGGATTACGACTACCTTACCTAAACCGCCCTCGGCTCCCCAGAGACAGTGATTTCTCAGGTCCACGAGGATCCCGTGTTCCACCAAGAAATCAGCCCCGAGGATGCCTTTCCCCCCCCCCTCTTTCCACTTCAATAGGATGCACGTCCATGTGGTGTGGAGCGCTCCCAACTGAATGGAGAGCGGGAGGGAGTGCGCGCCAGCCTGTGCTCTACCTGTGAAACCCGCTACTAAATATGGAGCCTGGGCGGACAGAGGTGAGGCAAAAGGTTTGTCCGTGTGGATCACGGTACACGAAGCTCCCGTATCCAACAGGTAACTACCCCTTTGTTTCTCCACCTCCATCTCCACCACAGGTCTTCTCCAAGCGTCATAGCGGAGCGGACACAAGTAGATGGGCTGCGCGGGCGTCAGTCATTTAGGTGTTTCGGCTGGGGTCTCGGGGGCGATAGGGCTGTTAGCAACCGCTACCTTCCCCTGCCAGGTCATCAGAGACCGCATAGTCTCCAAGACTGACTCGATCGCAGCGGGGTCCACAACCGCACCACCCCCTTTATTCGGGGCAGAGGCTACGGTTGGGTTCTGGACTGGTGTTGGGGCAGCGGCCTGCACTTGTGGTTGTGCTGGTGTTGGGTAAACTCTCGGGCCGTTGGCGACTCGGGCTTGGGCTTGATCTTGGGCTGCGGCGAACGCTCTCTCCCTCTTATCCTTCCAAGGATTCCTACAGTCCTTGCGCCAATGACCCTCCTTCCCACACCCGTAACAACTGCTATTTGCTTGGGGATGGCGATTTCCCTCCTGACGCCACTCCTTTTTAGCAGAGGCTGCGGGTCTCACCTCATGCACCTTTCCTTTCACAACAGGCGTTTTCTTGCCCTTGTTGTTTCTATAACTGATCGTGAGCTGATCTAGTACTACTTCCTCCGTGGAGCGGGCGTTAGTGGGGTCAAACCATGCTTTGGCCTGTTCCTTCACTACTGGCAGGCAACCTGCTACCAGGCACCGAAGCCAGTGAGCCCTTTGTTCGCCATCCAGCCCGGCCCGGGCCGGCCCGCCCGGGCAGCTGCGCCGATACACTGGCCACAACCTGTCGGCGAAAACCCGTGGGGGTTCTCCCTCTAGCTGCACTGTCTTTTCTAAACAGAGGAACGGAGTTCCGTCCCCCTCTCCCATGATCTCCAGAATCTCATCCCGTAGCAACTCATAGTCCCTGTGCCCTCTCTTGCTCTCGTCAGGGAGACACTGGAGGAGCGAACTGTCCAGGGAGAACAGCAGCATTTTAGACTGTTCAACCCCGTCGCAGTCATTGACTGCTGCGGTCTGCTCCACGTCCCTGAAATGCACGGAGGGATCTCCTGACTCGGAGAGTTTTGGGATGTGACTTATCATCTCTCTTAGCTGTCGTGCGCTATGAGGCATTATGATCTGACTCTCAAGGGGTCCGTCATCGCCATTTTCTTCATTTGGACCGATCCTCCGGTGTCTCGTTGGACACATTGGCGCCGACCCCGACTCTACTGTCTGGGGTTGCTCTACCTCAGGGCTCTCTTCCTCTACCGTCTCCGTCTCCTGTCCCGGAGTCCAAGACTCCTCATAGGCAGGAGGCGCAGAAGGTTCGGGGGTTGGTACCCCAACTGCCTCTTGTGGAATCGGTCTTTTGGATTCCTTGGCTAGCAACAGCTGACTCGCTGGTGGATTTATGAGACACACCAACCCGTTTGCCTTCGCTAGGGCCTTTCTCAGGTCCTCTAGCTCCCGGCGGCAAGTGCTGTGGTCGGTGTTCTCAGATCTATCCTCCATGGCCATCTTATATGCTGCCCTGGCTCCCAGGAGCTTTTCCTCTTGGGCATCTACTTGTTTGGCTAGACGGGAACACCTCTCTCTCATTCTACCTTCACTGGCCTTGGCCTCAACGACCTGACATTTTAAATATTCTACCCGGGTTTCGTGGCAGCGAATTACAGAGCTGCGTTCCTGGTTCAGTGCGTCAAGCGATTCAATCAGTTTTTGACCTCCCGCAACCTTTTCCTCTACGCCTTTAAGCAAGCCGTTGATCTGGACTGTCTGTGCTGCAACTACCTGGTCCAAAAGCTGGACTTGCTTCTTGTAGCACATCAGCCAGACCGCCTTTTCTACAGATTTCTTATGCTCTCTACCCGCTGTCCACTTGATGGCTGCGTCTAGCGGGCGCCTATCCCTTAGTAGATCAGATATCCATTGTTTTGTGAGGTTGACTTTTCCGAAAACATAATCTGCTATTCTTTCATCCATCACATTTCGTTTGTTCAGATCTTGATCTAACACACTACTTTCCTGCTGCCAAGGTCCTGCCGCGGTCGCCATTTCTGTAGGGGGTTTCTCTTGCTCTTTCTGGTCTCCTGCCAGGCTTCGTGCAATAATTACCCTTGAGTGGTTCGACCCACTCCCCCTACGGTTCTAGACCTTGGACTTAGGTGCAGAGAACAGTAGTGCAGAGAAAGAACTCAATAGACCAGGTTGAATAGCACGAAATGGATGCTTTTATTTTTAAACAGTTTGAAGCGTTACAAAATACATGTCATAGGCACAGATTAAAGTTACTACAATCATGTACAAATTTATGAACTTGACTCTATGGAAATGGGGAACACACGGCACATCGTAAAAGGGGAAACACATTACGATTTCCCTTAACTCCCTCCCCTATACCTAAACTAAGTTTCGACCTGGGGAACTTGGGATCATGCTCACCACTCTCGAAATCGCGAGAAAGGGGGTTCGCAGCCCTTTTGGCACCGCTTTCCGTCGTCACGTGGATTTGGAAACTTCTGGCGCAGTCGATATTCTCTCCTCCCTCGAGGCGGTGGGGTAGACCCAGCCTCGATGAGCGCTCGTTAAGGTTGAGATCTACTAAGTCGATTTGGGTTCATGGAGCAGACCCAGATGCAGGCTATGCACATGGGAGAATCTTGTGGCCTAGATCGCCAGTCCTCCAGAGGGTTTCTTCTCCGTCGGCCTGGGTCGTCGATGATCTCCCGACCCCAGTACCCGGGCCACCCTCGTCGTCTTCTCGTCGTGGCCGAGCCTTGTTTGGCTGAACACCGACCACGTTGTCCTTTTACCGAAACCGTCCGTCTTTAAAAAGACGAAAACGTTTTTCATCGATCTGCCGAAGTGGAAGAGGCGCCGATCCGGGCACCGTCCGCCCTTCGTTCGTTCCTCGTAGAAGAAAGTTCTTGAAGAAATGGAAGCCTGAAGTCGCCCAACAAGAAGCCGTGGCAGTGAAGAAGAAGTTGTTCAAGTAACCCGAAGTCCGAAGTCACTTAGATGGACTTTCAATCCATAGTTATACTCTTTTGGGACAGTCTTATCTCCCGCCAAATCATAGTCCTGTCTTTGTATTAATTTTGGCGGGCAGAAATCTCTGCAGGGGCGCTTTGTCTTGTAACGGAGCCGGTGATAACTTAAACTGGCCTTCCTGGCCGATAATGTCTTTCAATGTCTTTTGCATTGTCACCGTGGCTCGGTTCGCATATTGATCGGTCCGGACATTTTCCTTGATGGCTGCTAAACGGTTTTTCCTTTGTACGATAAATGGGTATAAGTGTTTTTACATTGTCCGCCCATATCTTGATGGGCCCCATCCTGTACTTATAATCCATTGAATATGTATGCTGTTGCTCTGAGTTTCGGTTCCCAGAGACTGGCTTTCGTGGACTCACTGTCTTCAATCCACAAGCCTGTCTGGCTTGCAGTAACAGAAATAAAATGGTTCATAAACTGATCACGGGGCCTGGCGGCCATTTTGTATGCCCTTTTATCAAAGGTTTTTTCTGTGCAAGCTTACTTTGGTCAATAAACAGTCTTATTTTATCCAGTTTTCTTGCGTGATTTTTGCTGAAAATTGCGAATCTTACAGCCCTGCTGCACCAGTGAAGTTATTTCTGCCTCCATGTCGGGCTCCGCTTCCCGGGGGAAGTTGTATTGTTTTTGGGGTCGGGCCATGGGGTCTCCATCTACTCTGACCTCAAACCCGGTGACCCTCCCGCAATTGTGCTTGTGAGTGGCAAACGTAGTCAGGTGGTCGGACACGAATGCCTGCAAATCTTGTGGGATGCCTGAGACCATGAGCTCGAGGTCGTAGCCCTCTTTTGGCTTCACGGTACACAGGGTCCCTCTTTCCCCTTCCCCTGGGGTGGCAACTACCTTGCCCGGCTCAACCTTACCCGCTCCCCAAAGACAATGGTTTCTTAGGTCCACGAGGATCCCGTGTTCGACCAAGAAATCGGACCCGAGGATCCCTTTCCCATTCTCCACCTCCCACTTCATCAGTATACACCTCCACTTGGTGCGGAGTGGTCCTAAATGAATGGAGAGGGGAATGGAATGTGCGCCAGCCTGTTCCTTGCCTGTGAAGCCCGACAGAATATATGGAACCCCGGTGGACAGAGGCGAGGCGGTGGGGTTATCTGTGTGGATCACGGTGCACAATGCCCCCATATCCAACAAATAGGTCCCTTTTACCTCCTGCACTTCCATCTCCACGAGGGGTCGCCTCCATATATCATATCGCAGCGCACACAAGTAAACGGGCTGCGCCGGCTCTAGTCATTTGGGCACAGCGGTCGGGGTTTCGGGCACGACAAGACCGGTGGTGACGGCTGCTTTCCCCTGCGAAATCATCAGAGACCGCATCGTCTCTAAAATTGATTCAATCGCAGCAGGATCCATAACTGCACCAGCTCCTTGTGCTGGGGCAGGAGCTACGGCTTGGGTTTGGGCTGCTGCTGGGGCGGCGGTCTGGGCTTGTGCTTGGGCTCCCTTTATTATCCTTCCACGGATTCCTACAGTCCTTCCCACACCCGTAGCAATTGAGCTTGGCTTGGACAGGGCGATGCCCCTCCTGACGCCACTCCTTCTTGCTTGGGGCTGCGGGTTTTGCCTCATGCACCTTTCCCTTCTGGGGAGGTGTTTCCTGACCTCTACAATTCTTGTACGCTACATTAAGCTGACGGAGTACCGTCTCCTCCGTGATGCCGGGACCTTGGGGATCGAACTAAGATCTGGCTAGGGCCCGTATCTCTGGCAAGCTGTTGATAACCAAGCAGCGGAGCCAATGAACCCACTGTTCGTTGCTCATTACAGCCCGTTCAGGCATACCCGGACAGCTGCGTCGATACACTGGCCACAGCCTTTCTGCGAAAACCCGTGGGGATTCTCCAGATAACTGCACGGTCCCTTCTACACGGTCGAACGGACTACCGTCGTCCACTCACATTACTTCTAAAACTTCCTCCCTGAGATCCGCATACCCTTTCCGTCCCCTCTTACCATCCTCTGAGGGGCACTGAAGGATTGTGGATTCCACGGAGAAAAGCAACAGTTTGACCTGTTCCTGATCATCACAGTCATTAATAGCTGCTGTTTCCTCTATCTCCCTGAAATGAAGCGAGGGATCTCCCTTTACTGTGAGTCGTGCGAGGTGGCTCACCATGGACCTTAATTGCGGGCCAGCGTAGGGCACCATGAGCTGGTTCTGGTGGGGTCCGATACTGCCATCGGCAGCGTTGGGACCGAACCTCTGGTGCCGAGCGGGGCACATTGGTGCCGGTTGCGGCTTTGCTACCAGTGGTTCTTCCTCACACTCCACCTCGGCTACCTCCTCTTTCACTACCCCCTCCTTTTCCGGCCAAGTCTCACGATAGCTCGGCGGTGCTGAGGGCTCGGTGACTGGTACCATAATTACCTCAGCTGAAATCGGCTATTTTGATTCCTTTAAAAAGTCCATGTGACTAGCTTTCGGGCTGACGAGACACACCATGCCTTTTGCCTTTACCAGGACCGTTCTTAGGTCCTCTATGGTCTTTTGGCAGGGGCCGTGGTCTGTGCTCTCAAACCCGTGCTCGAGGGCTAGCTTGTAAGCTGCCTTAACCTCCACTACTCTCTCCTCCTGCGCTCTTAGCTGTTGTGTGAGGCGGGCGTTTTTCTCCCGTATCCTCGTTTCATTAATCTTTGCCTCAGTAACCTGGCACTCCAGGTACTCTATCCTGGCCTGATGTTGACTAGTTACCACTTGGCATTCCTGATCCAGCGCGTAAAGCGCTGTGATGAGTTTTTCCCCTCCCATGGCCTTTTCCTCTATCTCTGCTGCCTGGGTTGTGATCTTGGCTGCCTGTGCTGCAACGACCCGGTCCAAGATCTGGACCTGCTTCTTGTAACACATCAGCCACATTGACTTCTCCACTGACTTCTTATGCTCTTTGCTCTCTGTCCACCTGATCGCTGCGTCCACCGGACGCCGATCCAGCAAGAGATCGGAAATCCACTGTTTAGTGAGATTTACCTTGCCAAAGACATAATCCGCTATCCTCTCATCCATTGCATTTCGACCATTCAAGCTTGGATCTACTACATTGCAATCCTGCTGCCAGAGTCCTGCCGTGGTCGCCATTTTCTGTAAGGGGTTTTCCTGAGAGTATTCCCTGAGGTTTCTCTCTCTAGAGGCCTCTCTTGCACAGTAAAACCTTCAGTGGTTCAACCCACTCGCCCCTTAGATTCTGTATTCTGGACTTAGGGGCAGGAACTACAATGTAGAGAAAACTCTTGTAGACCAAGTTTGATGAAACAAAATGAAATTTTATTGCATAAGGAAAAATATCAAATCAAATGCAAGCAGATAAGAGAGTACATGGGAGGGGGGAAAAAAACCATAACGACATAAAGCAAATACAGGCATCTTATACTCTACAAAGATCATCATGAAATAAGGAAACACACGGAACATCGAGGGACAACAACTCATGTTAATTGTACCCTTAAATCCACCCCCTTATTAAACCTATCTAGATCTGATTGTGAAGGGCCAGAAACATGCTCACTAATCCCACTAGGAAGTGCAAGGTTTTGAAATCGAGTCTGTGTTTGGTCCTTTCAGGCGTTTTGTCTCCACGTGGATCGTGGAGCCCCTGCGAGCTGCGCCACACCTCTCTACTGAGGTGGGGATCGGGGGCGGCTGGACACCGGCGGGCCTGGATGTCGGCGGGGTCGAGGATCATCGGCTCGACCCTGGTTAGAGGAGTCTTGGGCTGGCTCCCATCGCTTCTTCAGTTTATTTTTATCTCTTCTCCTTCCAACCGGGGTGGCTGGAAGGTTTCTTCTCTTGGGGTTTTATTTTTTTTGTTTCTTCTCCCAAGTTGGGTCGATGGCCTCTCGTTCCGGCAACGGCCCGGGGATGGTCGATGATCTCCCGATGTGTTTCCCCGGGGCGGGACGTCGGCTTCGAGACGGCCTTCTTGATGTTGGCTTGGTTCTTCTTCCTCCTCCGAGTGTCTCTTTCTTCTTCTTCTGAGTGTGATTCAAACTCTCCAGCTCTCTCTCCAACTGCCGAATAGTCTTCCAGATATACCTTTCTTCCAGAAACTTCCGTCTCCCGCCCAAAATCAGTTTAGTCTTTGTTTTACTTTTGGCAGGCTGGGAGCACAGCGGGGTAGTTATTATATTTTAAAATATTTTCGATGGCCGGTAAAGGCCCATCTCTGGTCTGGAATGACCTTCATTGTTTTTAATGTCCTGCTGATCTCGTTATCTAGTCCTGGGTGCTGTTCTCATGAATATGAAATTGTCCCCTTTTGCCTGGGTCAACATTTTGATGGCCTCTGTCTCCAGGCCGATCTTGACTGGATCTGCATCTAATCCATATGCATACGTGTGGGTCTGGTTTCGTTCTCTCAGAAACGGCTTCCAGAACTTGCTGTGGGTTGAATCCACAAAGCTGTCTGAGGTTGCGCAGGAACCATTTTAAAGTGTCCCAATAAGCTGGTCACATGGTATGGTGGCCATTTTGTATGCCCCTTTTCCTGGGCTTCTTTTAAAACAGTCTTTAAAATCACAGCCTCTTCTGCCATTTGACCCTTATTAATACAAACTCCAATTTTGCGAATCCTACAAACAACCGAATTTCTCCCCCCTAATTTATTAGATCCAATCAGGAATTGTTTACCTCACTGTGTCTGAGCAGATCTCTTATAATTTTTTTCTAAATCTTTTCAGTCGTGGTGTGCACCCCTTTCCCACTTTCATGACCCCTTTGCAATAGTGGAATCTCCCACACATTATACATAATGCCATGGGAAATTATTATACCTATAGCTCATATTACCTTGGAAGGCACAGTATTTTATAAAGACATGAGAGCTATGATGTAATTGCAGAGTTTTTGTTTTAACTGTTTTTACTCTTTAGGGTAATCAGAGGTAAGAATCAACCAAGGTTTATTACTTTTCTAACAATTAGATTTATTAACATTAAAATACAACAGTTTTACAGTTAGAAATGCTTACAACCTTAGAAGTACAATTTGAAGCTCAGAATGGTCAAACTATTCTGCTTTGGGAGACTGAGAGAATAATTTTCCATTAACATCCTTCTGATTTCTGTCCCGGTCTGTCTTCTGGAATGTCGATCAGTCTTGTGAACTTTCCCCAGTCAGTCTCCTGGACTGTCTGCGGTCAGTCTCCTGGACCGTCTCCGGTCAGTCTCCTGGACTGTCTGCGGTCAGTCTCCTGGACCGTCTCCGGTCAGTCTCCTGGACGCTCTCTGGTCAGTCTCCTTGACTATCTCCGGTCAGTCTCCTGGACGCTCTCCGGTCAGCCTTCTGGACCATCTGCAGTCAGTCTCCTGGACTCTCTGCGGTCAGTCTCCTGGACCCTCTGCGGCCAGTATCCTGGACCATCTACTGTCAGTCTCCTGGACTGTCTGCGGTCAGTCTCCTGGACCATCTTCGGTCAGTCTCCTGGACCATCTCCAGTCAGTCTCCTGGACTGCCTGCGGTAAGTCTCCTATCTGCGGTCAGTCTCCTGGACCATCTGCGGTCAGTCTCCTGTCTGCAGTCAGTCTCCTGGACTCTCTCCGGTCAGTCTCCTGGACTGTATCCGGTCAGTCTCCTGGACTGACTCTGGTCAGTCTCCTGGACTGTCTCCGGTCAATCTCCTGCACAGTCTGCGGTCAATCTCCTGGACCCTTTCTGGTCAGTCTTCTAGCTACGGTCAGTCTCCTGGACTGTCTGTGGTCAGTCTCCTGGACTCTCTCTGGTCAGACTGCAGGACCTTCTTCGGTCAGTCTCCTGGACCATCTCCGGTCAGTCTCTTGTCTGCGGTCAGTCTTCTGGACAGTCTGCGGTCAGCCTGCTGGACTGACTCCAGTCAGTCTCCTGGAACATCTCCGGTCAGTCTCCTGGACCGTCTCCGGTCACTCTCCTGGACCGTCTGCAGTCAGTCTTGTTAAGTCCATGAATGATTGAGAGACGGACCAGCAGGAGTGAAAATAAACAAGTCTTTACTGGTGGAAGTCAATAGTGAAATCAACAAACAGAGGCTCTCTAGCGCCTTTTATACAGGGGTGGTCACTGCCGGTACTGCAGTCTGAGACCAGTTATTCTCTTAAAGGTACATACACAACAATTCCTCCCCTTTTAGATAAACAGTACATAACATTCATTTAACAACTAAATGATAACGAATTACAATCACAATTACTGTTGCTAGATACGTTGGTTAAGTTTAAGCAATTATAAGTTGAGTCTTTGAGGAGGCTTCCTGATTCTGTCAGGATAACGCCTCTTTGGGGTATCAGGTTCTTCTGGCAATGTTGAGTCGGAATCAATGTCTTTGTTTGGTTCATCTGCTTCCAATATTACCGGTTCTGCGGTAGCTGCAATTGGAACGTCAATTTCATTACCAGGTGTATCAGATCGTGGTGTGGAGTTGACGTTTTCCAGTGACTCTAGAATCTGGTCAGCATGGCGTCTTACAATGCTCTCCCCAACGTCCACGGTATACATGAGAGGTCCTTGTCGTGTACAAATCGTTCCTGGCTGCCATTTCTCAGTGCGCTAGTCCCGGGCCAAAACTGGTTGACCTATCTTAAAACTCCTGGTCGGCCTTTCATTGATATTCTGATACTGCCTGTTCTCCACATCTCTTCGGACGTTTGGCTTAACCAAATCCAAGCGGCATCGTAGTCTTCGATTGAAGAACATCATGGCTGGAGTTTGGTTGGTAACCGCATGTGTCGCATTCCGGTAGGCAAACAAGAAGTTGTCCACCCTGTGTTGTAGGGGTATATCTTCATTACACATTGCCTTGATAGCCTTCTTGAATGTTTGGACAAACCTCTCGGCCAATCCATTAGTGGCTGGATGATATGGGGCAGATGTGTAATGCTTAACGCCATTGTTCTTTAAGAACCTCCAGAACTCTTCAGACACAAACTGTGGTCCATTGTCAGAGCAAATCTGTTCAGGCAGCCCATTCCTGGTGAATATGGTTCGCAAAACTGTGATAGTTTTTTCCGTGGTGGTTGAGGACATTTTTATTACCTCTGGCCACTTTGAATGTGCATCCACCGCAATTAAAAACATCGAGTCCATGAAGGGACCAGCAAAATCAATGTGCACCCGTTGCCATGGAGATGAGGGCCACTCCCATGGATGCAGAGGAGCTTGTGGTGGTGTGTTTTGGACCTTCTGGCATCCTGCACAGCTCTTGGTCATCTCTTCGATTTCTCTATCGATTCCCGGTCACCACACAAACGCTCTGGCTAAGTTCTTCATTTTTACCCCACCCAGATGACCCTCATGAAGCTCATTGAGTACTCTATCCGTCAACTTAGGTGGAATTACTACCCTGAATCCACACATCAAGGTTCCTCTGCACACTGACAGCTGTTCTCTTCTCGGCGAGAATGCTGGCAGCAGTGGTTCGCCATGTGCTGGCCATCCCTTCACCGTTAAATCATAGACCCGTGATAGTGTCGGGTCATTCCGTGTTTCCTTTTCTATGTTTGCATTTGTCACAGGGAGACATTCGACTATGGTCGAGTGGAATAACTCCATTGGATCCACTGCAAGGTCTTCTTCTTCCACCGTCGGCAACGGTAGGCGTGACAATCCATCAGCATTTCCATGCTGTTTAGTTCCTTTGTACTCGATGTCATATTGGTGTGCCCCAAGGAAAAGGGACCATCTCTGCAGCCGTTGTGCCGTCATTATCGGTACGCCCTTCTGATGGTTGAAAATGGAAACAAGAGGTTGATGATCGGTTAGTAGAGTAAATTTTTGACCGTGCAGGTAGTGATTGAACTTCTTCACCCCCCACACTAGGCTGAGGGCCTCTCTGTCAATCTGTGCGTAGTTACGCTCGGCAGAAGTTAACGAGCGTGACGCAAAAGCTATCGGCCTCTCTAAACCATCAAGGAATTTATGTGACAGTACCGCCCCAATGCCGTAGGGAGACGCATCACACGCCAGTCTGATCGGCAGTGCTGGGTTGTAGTGAGCCAATACTTCCCTTGAAGTGATTAAGTCCTTACTCTTCTGAAAGGCCCGCTTACAATCATTGCTCCATTTCCATGCTACCCCCGTTCGTAGCAGGGCGTTCAGTGGGTTCAGAATTGTCGACAAATTCGGCAATAACTTATGGTAGTAATTCACCAATCCGAGGAATGACCTCAGTTGCGTCACATTTTCAGGCGCTGGGGCCTTAACAACCGCTTCAATTTTGTCAGTGGACTTATGTAACCCCTCTTCATCAATCACGTGGCCACAATACGAGATCTGTTTCTTAAAAAATTCGCACTTGGGGCGGTTGGCTCGCAGCCCATGTTCCCGTAGTCTAGTGAGCACCTGTTCTAGGTTGTTAAGGTGTTCACTGTCATCTTCACCTGTTACAAGGATGTCGTCCAAGTAACACTGAGTCCCCGGAATCCCTTGCAGGACTTGTTCCATCGCTGTTTGCCATATCGCCGGAGCCGATGCTACTCCGAATACCAATCGATGATACTGGTAAAGACCTTTGTGAGTGTTTATCGTGAGATACTTCCTAGAGGACTCTTCAACCTCCATCTGCAAATATGCTTGTGCTAGTTCAATTTTTGTATAACGCTTCCCTCCAGACAGTGAGGCGAAGATGTCTTCTATCCTTGGAAGAGGATATTGTACTGTGTGAAGGACAGGGTTCACCGTCACCTTGAAATCCCCACAGATACGAATCTTCCTTGGCTCTTCGGACTTATTGCTTAATGTTTTCTTCATGACAGGAACGATGGGTGTCGCTCACTCGCTCCAGTCGACCTTAGACAACACGCCCGCCTTCTCCAGATTCTCCAGCTCTGCCTCGACGGCTGGGCGAATTGCATATGGTTTGAAAAACTTGGGATCTGCATTCTCTTCTATTTTTATCGAGGCAGTTACGCCTTTAAGCGTGCCCAGTTCTTGTTGAAATACCTCTTTGGCGTTAGCTAAGATTGTTGACAATCGTCCAGGAGTGACGTCTTCATCTTTTTTACTGTCCACCGTCATTGCATGCATGGAATGCCAATCTAAGTTTATCTTCCTGATCCATTCCCGTCCCAATAACGGTGGTCCACCATTTGGAAGTATGTAGAGATACAATTTCCGTATTTTCGTGCCATTGTATTCGACAGGCACCCTTATTTTTCCTCTGGGCTATACTTTTTGCCCCGTATACGTCGTCAAGACGATGAATGTCTCTCTCAAGTGTATGTGTGAAAATAGCCGCTCGTAGTCTCTTTGATTCATGACGGTTAGCGCTGATCCTGTATCCAATTCCATTTTAACTTGGGACCCTGCTATCGTGAGGGTGACCCAAATGGTTCGGTGATCCTCTTTTGCGATTACATTGTGAAGTTTGAGACAGCTTAGTCTCCTGTTTCCGGATTCACTATCGCTCATCTGGCCTTCGGAACTACTGTCCGTCACCTTTTGTACTTTCTTGTACGGTTCCTTAGTAGCCTTTTTGTTGTCGCTGGTCTTCTTCCCAGACCTGCAAACTCGTGCAATGTGTCCCATCTTTCCGCATTGCCTGCATATTTTGTCTTTGGACCAGCAGTCCTTCTGGTCAAGGTTAGTTCTGCCGCAGCGATAACATTTTGCAAATCCCCGTGTCATTTCGTGGGTGCCGTATTCCTGTGGTTTTTGTTGAATTTCTGCAGCTCCCCTGGCTGCTGCTTCATACGATACTGTCACGCTGAATGCCTTATCTAGCGTCAGCTCTTTTTCTAAGAGTAACTTCTTCTGTGTTCCTTCACTCAGGAGTCCACAGACAAATTTGTCCTGTAGGGTATCTGCCAGTCCTGCTCCGAACTGGCAGTGCTTTGATAGCTTGCGTAGTTCCGTAAGATACTCAGCATTGCTCTCATCTTTGTGCTGAGTTCTCCTGTGGAATTTAAATCTTTCTGCTATCAACAGCGGTGCAGGGTTTAAGTGTTCCTGTAGGACAGCAACAATTTCATTAAAACTCTTCGCCTTCAGTTTGGCTGGAGTAATCAGGTCTCGCAATAGGCCGTACGTTCTAGCGCCCATTAAGTTTAGCAATATCGATGCCTTTTTCCCCTCCACTATTTCGTTTGCCTCGAAATATACCTCGACTCTTTCTACATAAGTGGTCCAGTCCTCTAATGTATTATCAAAAGCAGTGATACAGCCAGTCTTCGGCATCTTGCAAATCTAAAATGGCGCCTCCCGCGCTTTGCCTTCTTCCCCGATTTATCAAAATGGCGCCTCCCGCGCTTTGTCTTCTTCCCCGCTGTTGTTAGCGCTGCTTTCCACGGTTTCTTGCGCGTTAAATATTGATTCTTTTTCTTTTATTATTTTCCCGTCGTGGAGCGGACCCTCTGGGACACTTCCCTCCCTCTTCTTAGGTCCGAATGCTGCCCGGCTTCGAAGCACCGGCCGCACCCTGTGTGCTCCACCCTCTCTCTCTCTCTTTGCTTCCCGACTCGCTGCCCGGCCCCGTTGAAAAGCCACCCGATCGAGCTTCAGCCCGCCGCAGCCCAGGAAGGATCAGAGCACTACTTGCCACCAGCCTGATTAGCTGGGAAACCACAGACCGAGGAACCCAGCCTGGCTCTGGAAAGTCTCTCCTGCAAGTTTTCAAACCGATGATTGACGGTCGACGCCCATTTCTCGAGTTTCTTTGGACTCTATTTTTTTTTTTCCTTCTTCTGTCTCCGACCTTCAACAACGTCGTCTGAGGTGCTGCCGAGTTGCAGGTAAGTTCGTTTCTTACTCGTCGCCATTATTAAGTCCGTGAATGATTGAGACACGGACCAGCAGGAGTGAAAACAAACAAGTCTTTACTGGTGGAAGTCAATAGTGAAACTGGCAAACAGAGGCTCTCTAGCGCCTTTTATACAGGGGTGGTCACTGCCGGTACTGCAGTCTGAGACCAGTTATTCTCTTAAAGGTACATAAAGAACAAGTCTCCTGGAGCGTCTGCAGTCAGTCTCCTGGACCGTCTCCGGTCAATCTCCTGCACAGTCTGCGGTCAATCTCCTGGACCCTTTCCGGTCAGTCTTCTAGCTACGGTCAGTCTCCTGGACTGTCTGTGGTCAGTCTCCTGGACTCTCTCTGGTCAGACTGCAGGACTGTCTCCGGCCAGTCTCCTGGACCCTCTGTGGTCAGTCTCCTGGAACATCTCCTGTCAGTCTCCTGGAATCTCTCTGGTCAGTCTCCTGGACAGACTCCAGTCAGTCTCCTGGACTGTCTCCGGTCAATCTCCTGGACTGTCTGCAGTCAGTCCCCTGGACCCTCTCTGGTCAGTCTTCTAGCTGCGGTCAGTCTCCTGGACTGTCTGCGGTCAGTCTCCTGGACTGTCTGCAGTTAGTTAGCTGGACCATCTGCGGTCAGTCTCCTGGAATGTCTGCGGTCAGTCTACTGGACTCTCTCTGGTCAGTCTCCAGGACTCTCTCCGGTCAGTCTCCTGGACGCTCTCCGGTCAGTCTCCTGGACCATCTCCGGAAAGTCTCCTGGACCATCTCCGGTCAGTCTCCAGTACTGTCTCCAGCCAGTCTCCTGGACTGATTCCAGTCAGTCTCCTTGACAATCTCCAGTCAGTCTCCTGGACGCTCTCCGGTCAGCCTTCTGGACCATCTCCGGAAAGTCTCCTGGACCATCTCCGGTCAGTCTCCATTACTGTCTCCAGCCAGTCTCCTGGACTGATTCCAGTCAGTCTCCTTGACAATCTCCAGTCAGTCTCCTGGACGCTCTCCGGTCAGCCTTCTGGACTCTCTCCAGTCAGTCTCCTGGATTGTCTCCAGTCAGTCTCCTGGACAGACTCCGGTCAGTCTCCTGGACAGACTCCGGTCAATCACCTGGACTGTCTGCGGTCAGTGTCCTGGACTGTCTGCGGTCAGTCTCCTGGACTATCTCCAGTCAGTCTCCTGAAGTGTCTCCGGTCAGACTCCTGGACCATTTCCGGTCAGTCTCTTGTCCACAGTCAGTCTTCTGGACGGACTGCTGTCAGTCTCCTGGACCGTCTGCGGTCAGTCTGCTGGAGTGTCTGCGGTCTATCTCCTGGACTGTCTGTGGTCAGTCTCCTGGACTGTCTGCGGTCAGTCTCCTGGACTCGCTCCGGTAAGTCTCCTGGACTGCCTCCGGGCAGTCTCCTGGACCATCTCCAGTCAGTCTCTTGTCTGCGATCAGTCTCCTGGACCATCTCTGTTAAGTCTCCTGGACTGTCTGCGGGCAGTCTCCTGGACCGTCTGCAGTAAGTCTCCTGGACCCACTGTGGCCAGTCTCCTGGACCATCTACTGTCAGTCACCTGGACTGTCTGCGGTCAGTCTCCTGGACTGTCTCTGGTCAGTCTCTTGTACTGTCTGCGGTCAGTCTCCTGGACCATCTGCAGTCAGTCTCCTGGACCATCTGCAGTCAATCTCCTGGACCCTCTGTGGCCAGTCTCCTGGACCATCTACTGTCAGTCTCCTGGACCGTCTGTGGTCAGTCTCCTGGACCGTCTCTGGTCAGCCTCCTGGACCGTCTCCAGTCAGTCTCCTGGACTGTCTGCGGTAACTCTCCTGGACTGTCTGCGGTCAGTCTCCTGTCTGTGGTCAGTCTCCTGGACCACCTGCTGTCAGTCTCCTGGACCGTCTGCGGTCAGTCCCCTTGACTCTCTCCGGTCAGTCTCCTGGACTGCCTCCGGTCAGTCTCCTGGACTGTATCCGGTCAGTCTCCTGGACTGACTCTGGTCAGTCTCCTGGACTGTCTCCGGTCAATCACCTGCACACTCTGCGGTCAATCTCCTGGACCCTTTCCGGTCAGTCTTCTAGCTACGGTCAGTCTCCTGGACTGCCTGTGGTCAGTCTCCTGGACTCTCTCCGGTCAGTCTCCTGGACTGTATCCGGTCAGTCTCCTGGACTGACTGGTCAGTCTCCTGGACTGTCTCCGGTCAATCTCCTGCACAGTCTGCGGTCAATCTCCTGGACACTTTCCGGTCAGTCTTCTAGCTACGGTCAGTCTCCTGGAATGTCTGTGGTCAGTCTCCTGGACTCTCTCTGGTCAGACTGCAGGACTTTCTCCGGTCAGTCTCCTGGACCATCTCCGGTCAGTCTCTTGTCTGCGGTCAGTCTTCTGGACAGTCTGCGGTCAGTCTCCTGGACTCTCTCTGGTAAATCTGCTGGACTGACTCCAGTCAGTCTCCTGGAGCGTCTGCAGTCAGTCTCCTGGACCGTCTGCAGTCAGTCTCCTGGACCGTCTGCGGGCAGCCTCCTGGACTGTCTGCGGTCAATCTCCTGGACCCTCTGAGGTCAGTTTTCTGGAACATCTCCTGTCAGTCTCCTGGAATCTCTCTGGTCAGTCTCCTGGACTGACTCCGGTCAGTCTCCTGAACTGTCTCCGGTCAATCTCCTGGACTGTCTGCGGTCAGTCTCCTGGACCATCTGCGGTCGGTCTCCAGAAATATCTCTGGTCAGTCTCCAGTGCTGTCTCCAGTCAGTCTCCTGGAACATCCGCAGTCAGACTACTTGACCATCTCCGGTCCGTCTCCTGGACGCTCTCCGGTCAATCTTCTGGACTCTCTCCAATCTGGCTCCTGGACTGTCTGCAGTAAGTCTACTGAACTGTCTGCGGGCAGTCTCCTGGACTCGCTCCGGTAAGTCTCGTGGACTGCCTCCGGTCAGTCTCCTGGACCCTCTGCGGCCAGTCTCCTGGATCACCTACTGTCAGTCTCCTGGACCGTCTGCACTCAGCCTCCTGGACCATCTACTGTCAGTCTCCTGGGCTGTCTGCGGTCAGTCCCCTGTCTGCAGTCAGTCTACTGGGCCATCTGCGGTCAGTCTCCTGGACCGTCTGGGGTCAGTCTCCTGGAATATCTCCGGTCAGTTTCCTGGACCGTCTCCGGTCAGTCTCCTCTCTGCGGTCAGTCTCCTAGACCGTCTCTGGTCAGTCTCCTGGACTGCCTGCGGTCAGTCTCCTGGACTCTCTCTGGTCAGACTGCAGGACCTTCTTCGGTCAGTCTCCTGGACCATCTCCGGTCAGTCTCTTGTCTGCGGTCAGTCTTCTGGACAGTCTGCGGTCAGCCTGCTGGACTGACTCCAGTCAGTCTCCTGGAACATCTCCGGTCAGTCTCCTGGACCGTCTCCGGTCACTCTCCTGGACCGTCTGCAGTCAGTCTTGTTAAGTCCATGAATGATTGAGAGACGGACCAGCAGGAGTGAAAATAAACAAGTCTTTACTGGTGGAAGTCAATAGTGAAATCAACAAACAGAGGCTCTCTAGCGCCTTTTATACAGGGGTGGTCACTGCCGGTACTGCAGTCTGAGACCAGTTATTCTCTTAAAGGTACATACACAACAATTCCTCCCCTTTTAGATAAACAGTACATAACATTCATTTAACAACTAAATGATAACGAATTACAATCACAATTACTGTTGCTAGATACGTTGGTTAAGTTTAAGCAATTATAAGTTGAGTCTTTGAGGAGGCTTCCTGATTCTGTCAGGATAACGCCTCTTTGGGGTATCAGGTTCTTCTGGCAATGTTGAGTCGGAATCAATGTCTTTGTTTGGTTCATCTGCTTCCAATATTACCGGTTCTGCGGTAGCTGCAATTGGAACGTCAATTTCATTACCAGGTGTATCAGATCGTGGTGTGGAGTTGACGTTTTCCAGTGACTCTAGAATCTGGTCAGCATGGCGTCTTACAATGCTCTCCCCAACGTCCACGGTATACATGAGAGGTCCTTGTCGTGTACAAATCGTTCCTGGCTGCCATTTCTCAGTGCGCTAGTCCCGGGCCAAAACTGGTTGACCTATCTTAAAACTCCTGGTCGGCCTTTCATTGATATTCTGATACTGCCTGTTCTCCACATCTCTTCGGACGTTTGGCTTAACCAAATCCAAGCGGCATCGTAGTCTTCGATTGAAGAACATCATGGCTGGAGTTTGGTTGGTAACCGCATGTGTCGCATTCCGGTAGGCAAACAAGAAGTTGTCCACCCTGTGTTGTAGGGGTATATCTTCATTACACATTGCCTTGATAGCCTTCTTGAATGTTTGGACAAACCTCTCGGCCAATCCATTAGTGGCTGGATGATATGGGGCAGATGTGTAATGCTTAACGCCATTGTTCTTTAAGAACCTCCAGAACTCTTCAGACACAAACTGTGGTCCATTGTCAGAGCAAATCTGTTCAGGCAGCCCATTCCTGGTGAATATGGTTCGCAAAACTGTGATAGTTTTTTCCGTGGTGGTTGAGGACATTTTTATTACCTCTGGCCACTTTGAATGTGCATCCACCGCAATTAAAAACATCGAGTCCATGAAGGGACCAGCAAAATCAATGTGCACCCGTTGCCATGGAGATGAGGGCCACTCCCATGGATGCAGAGGAGCTTGTGGTGGTGTGTTTTGGACCTTCTGGCATCCTGCACAGCTCTTGGTCATCTCTTCGATTTCTCTATCGATTCCCGGTCACCACACAAACGCTCTGGCTAAGTTCTTCATTTTTACCCCACCCAGATGACCCTCATGAAGCTCATTGAGTACTCTATCCGTCAACTTAGGTGGAATTACTACCCTGAATCCACACATCAAGGTTCCTCTGCACACTGACAGCTGTTCTCTTCTCGGCGAGAATGCTGGCAGCAGTGGTTCGCCATGTGCTGGCCATCCCTTCACCGTTAAATCATAGACCCGTGATAGTGTCGGGTCATTCCGTGTTTCCTTTTCTATGTTTGCATTTGTCACAGGGAGACATTCGACTATGGTCGAGTGGAATAACTCCATTGGATCCACTGCAAGGTCTTCTTCTTCCACCGTCGGCAACGGTAGGCGTGACAATCCATCAGCATTTCCATGCTGTTTAGTTCCTTTGTACTCGATGTCATATTGGTGTGCCCCAAGGAAAAGGGACCATCTCTGCAGCCGTTGTGCCGTCATTATCGGTACGCCCTTCTGATGGTTGAAAATGGAAACAAGAGGTTGATGATCGGTTAGTAGAGTAAATTTTTGACCGTGCAGGTAGTGATTGAACTTCTTCACCCCCCACACTAGGCTGAGGGCCTCTCTGTCAATCTGTGCGTAGTTACGCTCGGCAGAAGTTAACGAGCGTGACGCAAAAGCTATCGGCCTCTCTAAACCATCAAGGAATTTATGTGACAGTACCGCCCCAATGCCGTAGGGAGACGCATCACACGCCAGTCTGATCGGCAGTGCTGGGTTGTAGTGAGCCAATACTTCCCTTGAAGTGATTAAGTCCTTACTCTTCTGAAAGGCCCGCTTACAATCATTGCTCCATTTCCATGCTACCCCCGTTCGTAGCAGGGCGTTCAGTGGGTTCAGAATTGTCGACAAATTCGGCAATAACTTATGGTAGTAATTCACCAATCCGAGGAATGACCTCAGTTGCGTCACATTTTCAGGCGCTGGGGCCTTAACAACCGCTTCAATTTTGTCAGTGGACTTATGTAACCCCTCTTCATCAATCACGTGGCCACAATACGAGATCTGTTTCTTAAAAAATTCGCACTTGGGGCGGTTGGCTCGCAGCCCATGTTCCCGTAGTCTAGTGAGCACCTGTTCTAGGTTGTTAAGGTGTTCACTGTCATCTTCACCTGTTACAAGGATGTCGTCCAAGTAACACTGAGTCCCCGGAATCCCTTGCAGGACTTGTTCCATCGCTGTTTGCCATATCGCCGGAGCCGATGCTACTCCGAATACCAATCGATGATACTGGTAAAGACCTTTGTGAGTGTTTATCGTGAGATACTTCCTAGAGGACTCTTCAACCTCCATCTGCAAATATGCTTGTGCTAGTTCAATTTTTGTATAACGCTTCCCTCCAGACAGTGAGGCGAAGATGTCTTCTATCCTTGGAAGAGGATATTGTACTGTGTGAAGGACAGGGTTCACCGTCACCTTGAAATCCCCACAGATACGAATCTTCCTTGGCTCTTCGGACTTATTGCTTAATGTTTTCTTCATGACAGGAACGATGGGTGTCGCTCACTCGCTCCAGTCGACCTTAGACAACACGCCCGCCTTCTCCAGATTCTCCAGCTCTGCCTCGACGGCTGGGCGAATTGCATATGGTTTGAAAAACTTGGGATCTGCATTCTCTTCTATTTTTATCGAGGCAGTTACGCCTTTAAGCGTGCCCAGTTCTTGTTGAAATACCTCTTTGGCGTTAGCTAAGATTGTTGACAATCGTCCAGGAGTGACGTCTTCATCTTTTTTACTGTCCACCGTCATTGCATGCATGGAATGCCAATCTAAGTTTATCTTCCTGATCCATTCCCGTCCCAATAACGGTGGTCCACCATTTGGAAGTATGTAGAGATACAATTTCCGTATTTTCGTGCCATTGTATTCGACAGGCACCCTTATTTTTCCTCTGGGCTATACTTTTTGCCCCGTATACGTCGTCAAGACGATGAATGTCTCTCTCAAGTGTATGTGTGAAAATAGCCGCTCGTAGTCTCTTTGATTCATGACGGTTAGCGCTGATCCTGTATCCAATTCCATTTTAACTTGGGACCCTGCTATCGTGAGGGTGACCCAAATGGTTCGGTGATCCTCTTTTGCGATTACATTGTGAAGTTTGAGACAGCTTAGTCTCCTGTTTCCGGATTCACTATCGCTCATCTGGCCTTCGGAACTACTGTCCGTCACCTTTTGTACTTTCTTGTACGGTTCCTTAGTAGCCTTTTTGTTGTCGCTGGTCTTCTTCCCAGACCTGCAAACTCGTGCAATGTGTCCCATCTTTCCGCATTGCCTGCATATTTTGTCTTTGGACCAGCAGTCCTTCTGGTCAAGGTTAGTTCTGCCGCAGCGATAACATTTTGCAAATCCCCGTGTCATTTCGTGGGTGCCGTATTCCTGTGGTTTTTGTTGAATTTCTGCAGCTCCCCTGGCTGCTGCTTCATACGATACTGTCACGCTGAATGCCTTATCTAGCGTCAGCTCTTTTTCTAAGAGTAACTTCTTCTGTGTTCCTTCACTCAGGAGTCCACAGACAAATTTGTCCTGTAGGGTATCTGCCAGTCCTGCTCCGAACTGGCAGTGCTTTGATAGCTTGCGTAGTTCCGTAAGATACTCAGCATTGCTCTCATCTTTGTGCTGAGTTCTCCTGTGGAATTTAAATCTTTCTGCTATCAACAGCGGTGCAGGGTTTAAGTGTTCCTGTAGGACAGCAACAATTTCATTAAAACTCTTCGCCTTCAGTTTGGCTGGAGTAATCAGGTCTCGCAATAGGCCGTACGTTCTAGCGCCCATTAAGTTTAGCAATATCGATGCCTTTTTCCCCTCCACTATTTCGTTTGCCTCGAAATATACCTCGACTCTTTCTACATAAGTGGTCCAGTCCTCTAATGTATTATCAAAAGCAGTGATACAGCCAGTCTTCGGCATCTTGCAAATCTAAAATGGCGCCTCCCGCGCTTTGCCTTCTTCCCCGATTTATCAAAATGGCGCCTCCCGCGCTTTGTCTTCTTCCCCGCTGTTGTTAGCGCTGCTTTCCACGGTTTCTTGCGCGTTAAATATTGATTCTTTTTCTTTTATTATTTTCCCGTCGTGGAGCGGACCCTCTGGGACACTTCCCTCCCTCTTCTTAGGTCCGAATGCTGCCCGGCTTCGAAGCACCGGCCGCACCCTGTGTGCTCCACCCTCTCTCTCTCTCTTTGCTTCCCGACTCGCTGCCCGGCCCCGTTGAAAAGCCACCCGATCGAGCTTCAGCCCGCCGCAGCCCAGGAAGGATCAGTGCACTACCTGCCACCAGCCTGATTAGCTGGGAAACCACAGACCGAGGAACCCAGCCTGGCTCTGGACAGTCTCTCCTGCAAGTTTTCAAACCGATGATTGACGGTCGACGCCCATTTCTCGAGTTTCTTTGGACTCTATTTTTTTTTTTCCTTCTTCTGTCTCCGACCTTCAACAACGTCGTCTGAGGTGCTGCCGAGTTGCAGGTAAGTTCGTTTCTTACTCGTCGCCATTATTAAGTCCGTGAATGATTGAGACACGGACCAGCAGGAGTGAAAACAAACAAGTCTTTACTGGTGGAAGTCAATAGTGAAACTGGCAAACAGAGGCTCTCTAGCGCCTTTTATACAGGGGTGGTCACTGCCGGTACTGCAGTCTGAGACCAGTTATTCTCTTAAAGGTACATAAAGAACAAGTCTCCTGGAGCGTCTGCAGTCAGTCTCCTGGACCGTCTCCGGTCAATCTCCTGCACAGTCTGCGGTCAATCTCCTGGACCCTTTCCGGTCAGTCTTCTAGCTACGGTCAGTCTCCTGGACTGTCTGTGGTCAGTCTCCTGGACTCTCTCTGGTCAGACTGCAGGACTGTCTCCGGCCAGTCTCCTGGACCCTCTGTGGTCAGTCTCCTGGAACATCTCCTGTCAGTCTCCTGGAATCTCTCTGGTCAGTCTCCTGGACAGACTCCAGTCAGTCTCCTGGACTGTCTCCGGTCAATCTCCTGGACTGTCTGCAGTCAGTCCCCTGGACCCTCTCTGGTCAGTCTTCTAGCTGCGGTCAGTCTCCTGGACTGTCTGCGGTCAGTCTCCTGGACTGTCTGCAGTTAGTTAGCTGGACCATCTGCGGTCAGTCTCCTGGAATGTCTGCGGTCAGTCTACTGGACTCTCTCTGGTCAGTCTCCAGGACTCTCTCCGGTCAGTCTCCTGGACGCTCTCCGGTCAGTCTCCTGGACCATCTCCGGAAAGTCTCCTGGACCATCTCCGGTCAGTCTCCAGTACTGTCTCCAGCCAGTCTCCTGGACTGATTCCAGTCAGTCTCCTTGACAATCTCCAGTCAGTCTCCTGGACGCTCTCCGGTCAGCCTTCTGGACCATCTCCGGAAAGTCTCCTGGACCATCTCCGGTCAGTCTCCATTACTGTCTCCAGCCAGTCTCCTGGACTGATTCCAGTCAGTCTCCTTGACAATCTCCAGTCAGTCTCCTGGACGCTCTCCGGTCAGCCTTCTGGACTCTCTCCAGTCAGTCTCCTGGATTGTCTCCAGTCAGTCTCCTGGACAGACTCCGGTCAGTCTCCTGGACAGACTCCGGTCAATCACCTGGACTGTCTGCGGTCAGTGTCCTGGACTGTCTGCGGTCAGTCTCCTGGACTATCTCCAGTCAGTCTCCTGAAGTGTCTCCGGTCAGACTCCTGGACCATTTCCGGTCAGTCTCTTGTCCACAGTCAGTCTTCTGGACGGACTGCTGTCAGTCTCCTGGACCGTCTGCGGTCAGTCTGCTGGAGTGTCTGCGGTCTATCTCCTGGACTGTCTGTGGTCAGTCTCCTGGACTGTCTGCGGTCAGTCTCCTGGACTCGCTCCGGTAAGTCTCCTGGACTGCCTCCGGGCAGTCTCCTGGACCATCTCCAGTCAGTCTCTTGTCTGCGATCAGTCTCCTGGACCATCTCTGTTAAGTCTCCTGGACTGTCTGCGGGCAGTCTCCTGGACCGTCTGCAGTAAGTCTCCTGGACCCACTGTGGCCAGTCTCCTGGACCATCTACTGTCAGTCACCTGGACTGTCTGCGGTCAGTCTCCTGGACTGTCTCTGGTCAGTCTCTTGTACTGTCTGCGGTCAGTCTCCTGGACCATCTGCAGTCAGTCTCCTGGACCATCTGCAGTCAATCTCCTGGACCCTCTGTGGCCAGTCTCCTGGACCATCTACTGTCAGTCTCCTGGACCGTCTGTGGTCAGTCTCCTGGACCGTCTCTGGTCAGCCTCCTGGACCGTCTCCAGTCAGTCTCCTGGACTGTCTGCGGTAACTCTCCTGGACTGTCTGCGGTCAGTCTCCTGTCTGTGGTCAGTCTCCTGGACCACCTGCTGTCAGTCTCCTGGACCGTCTGCGGTCAGTCCCCTTGACTCTCTCCGGTCAGTCTCCTGGACTGCCTCCGGTCAGTCTCCTGGACTGTATCCGGTCAGTCTCCTGGACTGACTCTGGTCAGTCTCCTGGACTGTCTCCGGTCAATCACCTGCACACTCTGCGGTCAATCTCCTGGACCCTTTCCGGTCAGTCTTCTAGCTACGGTCAGTCTCCTGGACTGCCTGTGGTCAGTCTCCTGGACTCTCTCCGGTCAGTCTCCTGGACTGTATCCGGTCAGTCTCCTGGACTGACTGGTCAGTCTCCTGGACTGTCTCCGGTCAATCTCCTGCACAGTCTGCGGTCAATCTCCTGGACACTTTCCGGTCAGTCTTCTAGCTACGGTCAGTCTCCTGGAATGTCTGTGGTCAGTCTCCTGGACTCTCTCTGGTCAGACTGCAGGACTTTCTCCGGTCAGTCTCCTGGACCATCTCCGGTCAGTCTCTTGTCTGCGGTCAGTCTTCTGGACAGTCTGCGGTCAGTCTCCTGGACTCTCTCTGGTAAATCTGCTGGACTGACTCCAGTCAGTCTCCTGGAGCGTCTGCAGTCAGTCTCCTGGACCGTCTGCAGTCAGTCTCCTGGACCGTCTGCGGGCAGCCTCCTGGACTGTCTGCGGTCAATCTCCTGGACCCTCTGAGGTCAGTTTTCTGGAACATCTCCTGTCAGTCTCCTGGAATCTCTCTGGTCAGTCTCCTGGACTGACTCCGGTCAGTCTCCTGAACTGTCTCCGGTCAATCTCCTGGACTGTCTGCGGTCAGTCTCCTGGACCATCTGCGGTCGGTCTCCAGAAATATCTCTGGTCAGTCTCCAGTGCTGTCTCCAGTCAGTCTCCTGGAACATCCGCAGTCAGACTACTTGACCATCTCCGGTCCGTCTCCTGGACGCTCTCCGGTCAATCTTCTGGACTCTCTCCAATCTGGCTCCTGGACTGTCTGCAGTAAGTCTACTGAACTGTCTGCGGGCAGTCTCCTGGACTCGCTCCGGTAAGTCTCGTGGACTGCCTCCGGTCAGTCTCCTGGACCCTCTGCGGCCAGTCTCCTGGATCACCTACTGTCAGTCTCCTGGACCGTCTGCACTCAGCCTCCTGGACCATCTACTGTCAGTCTCCTGGGCTGTCTGCGGTCAGTCCCCTGTCTGCAGTCAGTCTACTGGGCCATCTGCGGTCAGTCTCCTGGACCGTCTGGGGTCAGTCTCCTGGAATATCTCCGGTCAGTTTCCTGGACCGTCTCCGGTCAGTCTCCTCTCTGCGGTCAGTCTCCTAGACCGTCTCTGGTCAGTCTCCTGGACTGCCTGCGGTCAGTCTCCTGGACCATCTGCGGTCAGTCTCCTGGACTGTCTGTGGGCAGTCTCCTGCACCATCTGCAGTCAGTCACCTGGACCATCTGCAGTCAGTCTCCTGGACCCTCTGCGGCCAGTCTCCTGGACCATCTACTGTCAGTCTCCTGGACTGTCTGCGGCCAGTCTCCTGGACAATCTCCGGTCAGTCTCCTGGACCGTCTCCGGTCAGTCTCCTGACTGTGTTAAGTCTACTGGACAGTCTCCGGTCAGTCCCAATGACCGTCTGTGGTGAGTCCCCTGGACCGTCTCCGGTCAATCTCCTGGACCCTTTCCGGTCAGTCTTCTAGCTACGGTCAGTCTCCTGGACTGTCTGTGGTCAGTCTCCTGGACTCTCTCCGGTCAGCCTCCTGGACTGTATCCGGTCAGTCTCCTGGACTGTCTCCGGTCAGTCTCTTGGACTGTCTCCGGAAAGTGTCCTGGAACGTCTCCAGTCAGTCTCCTTGACCATCTCCGGTCAGTCTCCTGGATGCTCTCCGGTCAACCTTCTGGACTCTCTCCAGTCAGTCTCCTGGATTGTCTGCGGTCAGTCTCCTGGACTGTCTGCGGTCAGTCTCCTGGACTGCCTCCTGTCAGTCTCCTGTCTGCGGTTCGTATCCTGGACTGTCTCTGGGCAGTCTCCTGGACCGTCTGAGGTCAGTCTCCTGGACCGTCTGCGGTCAGTCTCCTGGACTGTCTGCGGGCAGTCCCCTGGACCGTCTGCAATCAGTCTCCTGGACCCTCTGCAGCCAGACTCCTGGACTGTCTGCGGTCAGTCCCCTGGACCATCTGCGGTGAGTCTCCTGGACCGTCTGCGGGCAGTCTCCTTGACTGTCTGCAGTCAGTCTCCTGGACCGTCTCTGGTCAGTCTCCGGCACCTTCTCCGGTCAGTCTCCTGGACTGTCTGCGGTCAGTCTCCTGGACTCTCTCCGCTCAGTCTATTGGAATGTGTCCGGTCTGTCTCCTGGACTGTCTCTGGTCAGTCTCTTGGACTGTCTCCGGTCAGTCTTCTGAACTGTCGCTGGTCAGCCTTCCAGCTGCGGTCAGTCTCCTGGACTGTCTGCGGTCAGTCTCCTGGACTCTCTCTGCTAAGTCTCCTGGACTCGCTCCGGTGAGTCTCCTGGACCTTCTCCGGTCAGTCTCCTGTCTGCGGGCAGCCTCCTGGACTCTCGCCGGTAAGTCTCCTGGACTGCCTCCTTTCAATCTCCTGGACCATCTCCGCTCAGCCTCCTGACTGCGGTAAGTCTACTGGACCCTCTCCGGTCAGCCTCCTGGACCGTTTCCGGTCAGTCTCCTGGACCGTCTGCGGGCAGTCTCCTGGACCGTCCGCAGGCAGACTCCTGGACCATCTGCGGGCAGTCTCCTGGACCGTCTGCGGTCAGTCTCCTGGAACGTCTCCTGTCAGTCTCCTGGAATCTCTCTGGTCAGCCTCCTGGACTGGCTCCTGTCAGTCTCCTCGACTGTCTCTGGTCAATCTCCTCGACTGTCTGCGGTCAGCCTCCTGGACCCTCTCCGGTCAGTCATCTAGCTGCGGTCAGTCTCCTGGACTGTCTGCGATCAGTCTCCTGGACTCTCTGTTATCAGTCTCCTCGACTGTCTCCGGTCAGTCTCCTGGACCATCTCCGGTCAATCTCTTGTCCACGGTCTGTCTTCTGGACGATCTGCGGTCAGGCTCCTGGACCATCTGCGGTCAGTCTGCTGGACTGTCTGTGGTCTATATCCTGGACTGTCTGCGGTCAGTCTCCTGGACTGTCTGCGATCAGTCTCCTGGACTGTCTGCGGTCAGCCTCCTGGACTCGCTCCGGTAAGTCTCCTGGACCATCTCCGGTCAGTCTCCTGTCGGCGGTCAGTCTCTGGACCGTCTCTGGTCAGTCTCCTGGACCGTCTGCGGTCAGTCTCCTGGACTGTCTGCGGTCAGTCTCCTGGACCATCTGCGGCCAGTCTCCTGGACCATCTCCGGTCAGTCTCCTAACTACAGTAGGTCTACTGGACCGTCTGCAGTCAGTCCCCTGGACTGTCTGCGGTGAGTCTCCTGGACCGTTTGCGGGCTGTCTCCTGGACTGTCTGCGGTCAGTCTCCTGGACCGTCTCCGGTCAGTCTTCGGGACCTTCTCTGGTAAGTCTACTGCACTGTCTGCGGTCAGTCTCCTGGACTCACTCCATTCAGTCTCCTGGAATGTGTCTGGTCCGTCTCCTGGACTGCCTCCGGTCAGTCTCCTGGACAATCTCCGTTCAGTCTCCTGTCTGCGGTCAGTCTCTGGACCGTCTCTGGTCAGTCTCATGGACCCTCTGCAGCAAGTCTCCTGGACCATCTCCGGTCAGTCTCCTGACGATATTAAGTCTACTGGACCGTCTCCAATCAGTCCCCTGGACGGTCTGCGGTGTGTCCTGGACTGTCTGCGGGCAGTCTCCTGGACTGTCTGCAGTCAGTCTCCTGGACCGTCTCCGGTCAGTCTCCGGCACCTTCTCCGGTCAGTATCCTGGACTTTCTGTGGTCAGTCTCCTGGACTCTCTCCGCTCAGTCTCCTGGAATGTGTCTGGTCTGTCTCCTGGACTGTCTCCGGTCAGTCTTCTGAACTGTCTCTGGTCAGTCTTCTAGCTGCGGTCTGTCTCCTGGACTCTCTCTGGTAAGTCTCCTGGACTGCCTCCGGTGAGTCTCCTGGACCGTCTCCAGTCAGTCTCCTGTCTGCGGTCAGTCTCCTGGACTCTCTCCGGTAAGTGTCTGGTCAGCCTCCTGAATGTGGTAAGTCTACTGGACCCTCTCCGGTCAGTCCCCTGGGCCGTCTGCGGTCAGTCTCCTGGACTCTCTGCGGCCAGTCTCCTGGACCATCTCCGGTCAGTCTCCTGACTACAGTAAGTCTACTGGACCGTCTCCAGTCAGTCCCCTGGACTGTCTGCGGTGAGTCTCCTGGACCGTCTGCGGGCAGTCTCCTGGACTGTCTGCGGTCAGTCACCTGGACCGTCTCCATTCAGTCTCCGGGACCTTCTCCGGTCAGTCTCCTGGACTGTCTGTGGGCAGTCTCCCTGACTGTCTGCAGTCAGTCTCCTGGACACTCTGCGGCCAGTCTCCTGGACCATCTCCGGTCAGTCTCCTGACTACAGTAAGTCGACTGGATCATCTCCAGTCTGTCCCCTGGACCATCTGCGGTCAGTCTCCTAGACTGTCTGTGGGCAGTCTCCCTGATCGTCTGCGGTCAGTCTCCTGGACCCTCTGCGGCCAGTCTCCTGGACCATCTCCGGTCAGTCTCCTGAATACAGTAAGTCTGCTGGACCGTTTACAGTCAGTCCCCTGGACTGTCTGCGGTGAGTCTCCTGGACCGTCTGCGGGCAGTCTCCTGGACTGTCTGCGGTCAGTCTCCTGGACCATCTCCATTCAGTCTCCGGGACCTTCTCCGGTCAGTCTCCTGGACCGTCTGCGGTCAATCTCCTGGACTCTCTCCGCTCAGTCTCCTGGAATGTGTCCGGTCTGTCTCCTGGACTGTCTCTGGTCAGTCTCCTGGACTGCGGTCTCCTGAACCATTTCCGGTCAGTCTCCTGAACCATCTGCGGGCAGTCTCCTGGACCGTCTGCGGTCAGTCTCCTGGACCGTCTCCTGTCAGTCTCCTGGAAACTTTCTGGTCAATCTCCTAGACCGACTCCTCGACTGTCTCCGGTCAATCTCCTCGACTGTCTGCGGTCAATCTCCTGGACCCTCTCCGGTCAGTCATCTAGCTGCGGTCAGTCTCCTGGACTGTCTGCGGTCAGTCTCCTGGACTCTCTCTTATCAGTCTCCTTGGCTGTCTCCGGTCAGTCTCATGGACCATCTCCGGTCAATCTCTTGTCCACGGTCTGTCTTCTGGACGATCTGCGGTCAGGCTCCTGGACTGTCTGCGGTCAGTCTGCTGGACTGTCTGTGGTCTATATACTGGACTGTCTGCGGTCAGTCTCCTGGACTGTCTGCGTCAGTCTCCTGGACTGTCTGCGGTCAGTCTCCTGGACTCGCTCCGGTAAGTCTCCTGGACTATCTTCGGTCAGTCTCCTGTCTGCGGTCAGTCTCTGGACCGTCTCTGGTCAGTCTCCTGGACTGTCTGCAGTCAGTCTCCTGGACCGTCTGCGGTCAGTCTCCTGGACTGTCTGCGGGCAGTCTCCCTCACCATCTGCAGTCAGTCTCCTGGACCATCTGCGGCCAGTCTCCTGGAATCTCTCTGGTAATCTCCTGGACTGCCTCCGGTCAGTCTCCTGGACCATCTCCGGTCATTCTCCTGTCTGCGGTCAGTCTCTGGACCACCTCTGGTCAGTCTCCTGGACCACCTCTGGTCAGTCTCCTGGACCGTCTGCGGTCAGTCTCCTGGACTGTCTGTGCGCAGTCTCCCTGACCGTCTGCAGTCAGTCGACTGGACCGTCTGCAGTCAGTCCCATGGATCGTCTGCGGTCAGTCTCCTGGACTGTCTGTGGGCAGTCTACCTGACCGTCTGCAGTCAGTCTCCTGGACCCTCTGCGGCCAGTCTCCTGGACAATCTCCGGCCAGTCTCCTGACTACAGTAAGTCTACTGGACCATCTCCTGTCAGTCCCCTGGACTGTCTGCAGTGAGTCTCCTGGACCGTCTGCGGGCAGTCTCCTGGACTGTCTGTGGTCAGTCTCCTGGACCGTCTCCGATCAGTCTCCGGGACCTTCTCCGGTCAGTCTCCTGGACTGTCTGTGGTCAGTCTGCTGTCTGCAGTCAGTCTCCTGGACCATCTGCGATCAGTCTCCTGGACCGTCTGCGGTCAGGCTCCTGGATTCTCTCCGGTCAGTCTCCTGGACTGTCTCTGGTCAGATTCCTTGACTGACTCCGGTCAGTCTCCTGGACTGTCTCCGGTCAATCTCCTGGACAGTCTGCGGTCAGTCTCCTGGACCCTCTCCGGTCAGTCTTCTAGCTTCGGTCAGTCTCCTGGACAATCTCCGGTCAGTCTCTTGTCTGCAGTCAGTCTTCTGGACGGTCTGCAGTCAGTCTGCTGAACTGACTCAGGTCAGTCTATTGTTCCGCCTCCGGTCAGTCTCCTGGACAGCCTGCGGTCAGTCTCCTGGACAGTTTCCTGTCAGTCTCCTGGACCGTCTGCGGGCAGTCTCCTGGACCGTCCGCGGGCAGTCTCCTGGACCGTCTGCGGGCAGTCTCCTGGACCGTCTGCGGTCAGTCTCCTGGAACATCTCCTGTCAGTCTCCTGGAATCTCTCTGGTCAGTCTCCTGGACTGACTCCTGTCAGTCTCCTCGACTATCTCCAGTCAATCTCCTTGACTGTCTGCGATCAGTCTCCTGGACCCTCTCCGGTCAGTCATCCAGCTGCGGTCAGTCTCCTGGACCATCTCCGGTCAATCTCTTGTCCACGGTCTGTCTTCTGGATGATCTGCGGTCAGGCTCCTGGACCGTCTGCGGTCAGTCTGCTGGACTACATAAGAACATAAGAAATAGGAGCAGGAGTAGGCCAATCGGCCCCTCGAGCCTGCTCCGCCATTCAATAAGATCATGGCTGATCTGATCCTAACCGCCAATCTGCTATCACAGAACTATCTCCTGAATCTAACAGAATTAGACACACGAAATAGGAGCAGGATCAGGCTACACGGCCCCTGGGCCTGCTCCGCTACCCATAGGGCCATGACCGATCTGAACCTAGACTCATGTCCAAATTCCTGCCTGCTCCCCATGACCCTTTATTCCCTTTACTTCTAGGAAACTGTCTATTTCTGTTTTAAATTTATGTAATGATGTAGCTTCTACAGCTTTTTGGGGCAGCATATTCCATGGACCTACCACCCTCTGAGTGAAGTAGTTCCTCCTCATCTCAGTTTTGAAAGAGCAGCCCCTTATTCTAAGACTATGCCCCCTAGTTCTAGTTTCACCCATCATCGGGAACATCCTCCCCGCATCCACCCGATCCAACCCCTTCACAGTCTTATATGTTTCAATAAGATCGCCTCTCATTCTTCTGAACTCCAATGAGTAGAGTCCCAATCTACTCAACCTCTCCTCATATGTCCATCCCCTCATCCCCGGGATTAACCGAGTGAACCTTCTTTGTACTGACTCGAGAGCAAGTATGTCTTTTCTTAAGTATGGACACCAAAACTGTATGCAGTATTCCAGGTGCGGTCTCACCAATACCTTGTACAACTGAAGCAATACCTCCCTATTTTTATATTCTATCCCCCTAGCAATGAAAGCCAACATTCCATTGGCCTTCTTAATCACTTGCTGCACCTGCATACTAACCTTTTGAGTTTCGTGCACCAGGACCCCCAGATCCCTTTGTACTTCAGTACTTTCCAGTTTCTTGCCATTAAAATAATAACTTGCTCTACGATTTTTCCTGCCAAAGTGCATAACCTCACACTTTCCAGTATTGTATTCCATCTGCCAAATCTCTGCCCACTTACATAGCCTGTCTATGTCCCCTTGCAGGTTTTTTATGTCCTCCTCACTTACTATTTTCCCTCCCATCTTAGTATCATCTGCAAACTTTGATATGTTACACTCGGTCCCCTCCTCCAAATCGTTAATATAGATTGTAAAGAGTTGGGGACCCAGCACTGACCCCTGTGGAACACCACTAGTTACTGATTGCCAGTCCGAGAATGTACCATTTATCCCAACTCTCTGCCTTCTGTTAGATAGCCAATCCTCTATCCATGCCAGAATATTACCCCCAATCCCGTGATTTTTTATCTTAAGCAATAATCTTTTGTGTGGCACCTTGTCAAATGCCTTTTGGAAGTCTAAATACACTCTGTCCACTGGTTCCCCTTTATCTACCCTATATGTTACTTCCTCAAAGAACTCCAGCAAATTTGTCAAACATGACTTCCCCTTCATAAAACCATGCTGACTTTGTCCTATTAAATTATGATTATCCAAATGCCCTGTTACTGTCTCCTTAATAATGGACTCCAATATTTTACCTACCACAGATACATAGATACATAGAAGATAGGAGCAGGAGTAGGCCATTCGGCCCTTCGTGCCTGCTCCGCCATTCGATGAGATCATGGCTGATCCTTTAATTCAGTATCCCGTCCCCGCCTTCTCTCCGTAACCCTTAACCCCTTTTGCCCGTAGAAATATATCTAATTCCCTCTTAAATATATTTAATGAGCTGGCGTACACTGCCAGATGTTAGGCTAACCGGTCTATAGTTTCCAGCCTTCTCTCTACTGCCCTTTTTAAATAAGGGCGTTACATTAGCAGTTTTCCAGTCTGCCGGGACCTTTGCTGAGTCCAGGGAGTTTTGGAAAATGATTACCAATGCATCCACAATCCCTACCGCCACTTCCCTCAAGACCCTAGGATGTAAGCCATCAGGTCCAGGTGATTTATCCGCCTTGAGTCCCATTATTTTACCGAGTACCACTTCCTTAGTGATTTTGATCATGTTTAGCTCCTCCCCCCCTATAGCCCCCTGTTTGTCCAGTGTTGGGATATTCTTAGTGTCTTCTACTGTAAAGACTGATACAAAATATTCATTCAGTGTTTTTGCCATCTCCATATTTCCCACCATTAATTTCCCGGTCTCATCCTCTAAGGGGCCAACATTTACTTTAGCCACCCTTTTTCTTTTTATATAACTATAAAAACTCTTACGATCTGTTTTTATATTTTTTGCTAATTTACTTTCATAATCTATCTTCCCTTTCTTAATCAATCTTTTTGTTATTTTTTGCTGTCTTTTAAAGTTTTCCCAATCCGCTATCCTCCCACTATATTTGGCTACCTTATATGCCCTTGTTTTTAGTTGAATACTATCCTTAATTTCTTTACTTAGCCACGGATGGCTGTCTTTTCTTTTACACCCTTTTCTTCTCAGTGGAATATATTTTTTTTGGAAGTTGTAAAATAACTCCTTAAATTACACCACTGATCATGTATCGTCTTACCCTTTAATCTATTTTCCCAATCCACTCTACTCAATTCCACTCTCATACCTTCATAGTCTCCTTTATTCAAGCTTAGCACGCTTGTTTGAGATCCAACCTTCTCACCCTCTAATTGAATATGGAATTCAACCATGTTATGGTCACTCATTCCAAGGGGATCCTTTACTAGGGCATTTTTAATTAATCCTGTCTCGTTACACAGGACCAGATCTAAGGTTGCTTGCCCCCTGGTCAGTTCAGTTACATACCGCTCAAGAAACCCATCCCTAATACACTCAATGAACTCATCCTCAAGGCAGCCCTGCCCAATTTGATTTGTCCAATTAATATGATAGTTAAAATCCCCCATAATTATAGATGCTCCCTTATTACAAGCCTCAACTATTTCCTGATTGATACTCCGTCCAACAGAGTTGCAACTGTTCGGAGGCCTATAGACTACGCCCACTAGTGTTTTTTTCCCCTTATTATTCCTTACCTCCACCTAAACTGTTTCATTATCCTGGTTATTGACCCAATATCTTTTCTCTGTATTACAGTGATTCCTTCCTTTATTAACATAGCCATCCCACCTCCCCTTCCGTCCTGCCTGTCCTTCCTGATCGTTAAATAACCTGGTATGTTTAATTCCCAGGCATTGTCACCCTGCAGCCATGTTTCTGTAATGGCCACAAGATCATACCCATATGTAGTTATTTGTGCCATTAACTCGTCTATTTTGTTACGAATGCTACGTGCATTCAGATAGAGAATTTCAAATATGTTTTCACAGAAATCACAGAAATCACAGAAACCCCACAGTGCAGATAGAGGCCATTTCGGCCCATCGAGCCTGCACCGACACATATCCCACCCTATCCCCGTAACCCCACGTATTTAATCCCCCTAACACTAAGGGTCAATTTTTATCATAGCCAATCAACCTAACCCGCACATCTTTTGTGACACTTAGTTCCTGCTTTTGCCCTTTTTATTACTTTACCTTTTAATCCATACCTTCTGCCCCTTCCTGACACGCTCTGGTTTTCAATTTCTCCACTGCTACCTAAGTCTAGGACTGTCTGTGGTCTATATCCTGGACTGTCTGCGGTCAGTCTCCTGGACTGTCTATGTCAGTCTCCTGAACTGTCTGCGGTCAGTCTCCTGGACTCGCTCCAGTAAGTCTCCTGGACCATCTCCGGTCAGTCTCCTGTCTGCAGTCAGTCTCTAGACCGTCTCTGGTCAGTCACCTGGACCGTCTGCGGTCAGTCTCCTGGACCGTCTGTGGTCAGTCTCCTGGACTGCCTGCGGGCAGTCTCCCTGACCATCTGCAGTCAGTCTCCTGGACCATCTGCGGCCAGTCTGCTGCACTCACTCTGGTAATCTCCTGGACTGCCGCCGGTCAGTCTCCTGGACCATCTCCGGTCATTCTCCTGTCTGCGGTCAGTCTCTGGACTGTCTCTGGTCAGTCTCCTGGTCCGTCTGCGGTCAGCCTCCTGGACCGTCTGCGGTCAGTCTCCTGGACTGTCTGTGGGCAGTCTCCCTGACCGTCTGCAGTCAGTCTCCTGGACACTCTGCGGCCAGTCTCCTGGATCATCTCCGGTCAGTCACCTAGCTGTGGTCAGTCTCCTGGACTGTCTGCGGTCAGTCTCCTGGACTCTCTCTTATCAGTCTCCTGGACTGTCTCCGGTCAGTCTCCTGGACAATCTCCGGTCAATCTCTTGTCCACGGTTTGTCTTCTGGACGATCTGCGGTCAGGCTCCTGGACCGTCTGCGGTCAGTCTGCTGGACTGTCTGTGGTCTATATCCTGGACTGTCTGCGGTCAGTCTCCTGGACTGTCTGCGTCAGTCTCCTGGATTGTCTGCAGTCAGTCTCCTGGACTCGCTCCGGCAATTCTCCTGGACCATCTCTGGTCAGTCTCCTGTCTGCGGTCAGTCTCTGGACCGTCTCTGGTCAGTCTCCTGGACTGTCTGCAGGCAGCCTCCCTGACCATCTGCAGTCAGTCTCCTGGACCATCTGCGGACAGTCTCCTGGACTCTCTCTGGTAATCTCCTGGACTGCCTCCGGTCAGTCTCCAGGACCATCTCCGGTCAGTCTCCTGTCCGCGGTCAGTCTTTGGACAGTCCCTGGTCAGTCTCCTGGTCCATCTGCGGTCAGCCTCCTGGACCGTCTGCGGTCACTCTCCTGGACTGTCTGTGGGCAGTCTCCCTGACCGTCTGCAGTCAGTCTCCTGGACACACTGCGGCCAGTCTCCTGGGCCATCTCCGGTCATTCTCCTGACTACATTAAGTCTACTGGACCGTCTCCAGTCAGTCCCCTGGACCGTCTGCGGTCAGTCTCCTAGACTGTCTGTGGGGAGTCTCCCTGACCATCTGCGGTCAGTCTCCTGGACCCTCTGCGGCCAGTCTCCTGGACCATCTCCGGTCAGTCTCCTGACTACAGTAAGTCTACTGGACCGTCTCAAGTCACTCACCTGGACTGTCTGCATTGAGTCTCCTGGACCGTCTGCGGGCAGTCTCCTGGACTGTCTTTGGTCAGTCTCCTGGACCGTCTCCGGTCAGTCTCCAGGACCATCTCCGGTCAGTCTCCTGGACTCTCTCTGCTCAGTCTCCTGGAATGTGTCCGGTCTGTCTCCAGGACTGTCTCTGGTCAGTCTCCTGGACTGTCTCCGGTCAGTCTTCTGAACTGTCTCTGGCCAGTCTTCTAGCTGCGGTCAGTCTCCTGGACTGTCTGCGGTCAGTCTCCTGGACCGTTTCTGGTCAGTCTCCTGGACCGTCTGCGGGCAATCTCCTGGACCGTCCGCGGGCAGTCTCCTGGACCGTCTGCGGTCAGTCTCCTGGAACGTCTCCTGTCAGTCTCCTGGAATCTCTCTGGTCAATCTCCTGGACTGACTCCTGTCAGTCTCCTCGACTGTCTCCGGTCAATCTCCTCGACTGTCTGCGGTCAGTCTCCTGGGCCCTCTCCGGTCAGTCATCTAGCTGCGGTCAGTCTCCTGGACTGTCTGCGGTCAGTCTCCTGGACACTCTCTTATCAGTCTCCTGGACTGTCTCCGGTCAGTCACATGGACCATCTCCAGTCAATCTCTTGTCCACGCTCTGTCTTCTGGAGAATCTGCGGTCAGGCTCCTGGACCGTCTGCGGTCAGTCTGCTGGACTGTCTGTGGTCTATATCCTGGACTGTCTGCGGTCAGTCTCCTGGACTGTCTGCATCAGTCTCCTGGACTGTCTGCGGTCAGTCTCCTTGACTTGCTCTGGTAAGACTCCTGCACTCGCTCCGGTAAGTCTCCTGGACCATCTCCGGTCAGTCTCCTGTCTGCGGTCAGTCTCCTGGACCGTCAGCGGTCAGTCTCCTGGACTGTCTGCGGGCAGTCTCCCTGACCATCTGCAGTCAGTCTCCTGGACCATCTGCGGCCAGTCACCTGGACTCTCTCTGGTAATCTCCTGGACTGCCTCCGTCAGTCTCCTGGACCATCTCCGGTCAGTCTCCTATCTGCGGTCAGCCTCTGGACCGTCTCTGGTCAGTCTCCTGGACCATCTGCTGTCAGCCTCCTGCACTGTCTGTGGGCAGTCTCCCTGACCGTCTGCAGTCAGTCTCCTGGAAATTCTGCGGCCAGTCTCCTGGACCATCTCCGGTCAGTCTTCTGTCTGCGGTCAGTCTCTGGTCAGTCTCCTGGACCGTCTGCGGTTAGCCTCCTGGACTGTCTGCGGTCAGTCTCCTGGACTGTCTGTGGGCAGTCTCCCTGACCGTCTGCAGTCAATCTCCTGGACCCTCTGCGGCCAGTCTCCTGGACCATCTCCGGTCAATCTCCTGACTACAGTAAGTCTACAGGACCATCTCCAATCAGTCCCCTGGACTGTCTGTGGTGAGTCTCCTGGACCGCCTGCGGGCAGTCTCCTGGACTGTCTGCGGTCAATCTCCTGGACCGTCTCTGGTCAGTGTCCGGGATCTTCTCTGGTCAGTCTCCTGGGCTGTCTGCGGTCAGTCTCCTGGACTCTCTCCGCTCAGTCTCCTGGAATGTGTCCGGTCTGCCTCCTGGACTGTCTCTGGTCAGTCTCCTGGACTGTCTCCGGTCAGTCTTCTGAACTGTCTCTGGTCAGTCTTCTAGCTGCGGTCAGTCTCCTGGACTGTCTGCGGTCAGTCTCGGGGATTCTCTCTGGAAAGTCTCCTGGACTGCCTCCGGTGAGTCTCCTGCACCGTCTCTGGTCAGTCTCCTGTCTGCGGGCAGTCTCCTGGACTCTCTCCGGTAAGTCTCCTGGACTGCCTCCTTTCAGTCCCCTGGACCATCTGTGGAGAGTCTCCTGAACCGTCTGCGGGCAGTCTCCCGGACTGTCTGCGGTCAGTCTCCTGGACCGTCTCCGATCAGTCTCCGGGACCTTCTCCGGTCAGTCTCCTGGACTGTCTGTGGTCAGTCTCCTGTCTGCAGTCAGTCTCCTGGACCATCTGCGATCAGTCTCCTGGACCGTCTGCGGTCAGGCTCCTGGATTCTCTCCGGTCAGTCTCCTGGACTGTCTCTGGTCAGAATCCTCAACTGACTCCGGTCAGTCTCCTGGACTGTCTCCGGTCAATCTCCTGGACAGGCTGCGGTCAGTCTCCTGGAACCTCTCCAGTCAGTCTTCTGGCTTCGGCCAGTCTCCTGGACTGCCTGCGGTCAGTCTCCTGGACTCTCTCTGTTCAGTCTCCTGGACTGTCTCCGGTCAGTCTCCTGGAAAATCTCGGGTCAGTCTCTTGTCTGCAGTCAGTCTTCTGGATGGTCTGCGGTCAGTCTGCTTAACTGACTCAGGTCAGTCTATTGGTCTGCTTCTGGTCAGTCTCCTGGACCATCTGCGGTCAGTCTCCTGGACCGTTTCCGGTCAGTCTCCTGGACCGTCTGCGGGCAGTCTCCTGGACCGTCCGCGGGCAGTCTCCTGGACTGTCTGCGGGCAGTCTCCTGGACAGTCTGCGGTCAGTCTCCTGGACCCTCTCCGGTCAGTCATCTAACTGCGGTCAATCTCCTGGACCATATCCGGTCAGTCCCCTGTCTGCGGTCAGTCTCTGGACCGCCTCTGGTCAGTCTCCTGGACCGTCTGCGGTCAGTCTCATGGACCGTCTGCGGGCTGTCTCCCTGACCATCTGCAGTCAGTCTCCTGGACCACCTGCGGCCAGTCTCCTGGACCATCTCCGGTCAGTCTCCTAATTACAGTAAGTCTACTGGACCGTCTCCAGTCAGTCCCCTGGACTGTCTGCGGTGAGTCTCCTGGACCGTCTGCGGGCAGTCTCCTGGACTCTCTCCGGTCAGTCTTTTGGAATGTGTCTGGTCTGTCTCCTGGACTGTCTCCGGTCAGTCTCCTGGACTGACTCCGGTCAGTCTTCTAGCTGCGGTCAGTCTCCTGGACTGTCTGTGGTCAGCCTCCTGGACTCTCTCTGGTAATCTCCTGGACTGCCTCCAGTCAGGCTCCTGGACCATCTCCGGTCAGTCTCCTGTCTGCGGTCAGTCTGTGGACCATCTCTGGTCAGTCTCCTGGACCGTCTGCGGTCAGCCTCCTGGACCGTCTGCGGTCAGTCTCCTGGTCTGTCTGTGGGCAGTCTCCCTGACCGTTTGCAGCCAGTCTCCTGGAGCAGCTTCGGTCAGTCTCCTGACTACAGTAAGTCTACTGGACCGCCTCCAGTCAGTTCCCTGGACTGTCTGCAGTCAGTCTCCTGGATCCTCTGCGGCCAGTCTCCTGGACCATCTCCGGTCAGTCTCCTGACTACAGTAAGTCTACTGGACCGCCTCCAGTCAGTTCCCTGGACTGTCTGCGGTGAGTCTCCTGGACCGTCTGCGGGCAGTCTCCTGGACTGTCTGCGGTCAGTTTCCTGGACTGTCTGCGGTCAGTTTCCTGGACTCTCTCCAGTCAGTCTCCTGGAATGTGTCTGGTCTGTCTCCTGGACTGTCTCCGGTCAGTCTTCCAGCTGTGGTCAGTCTCCTGGACTGTCTGCGGTCAGTCTCCTGGACTCTCTCTGGTAATTCTCCTGGACTGCCTCCAGTCAGTCTCCTGGACCATCTCCGGTCAGTCTCCCGTCTGCGGTCAATCTCCTGGACTCTCTCCGGTAAGTCTCCTGGACTGCCTCCTGTCAGTCTCCTGGACCGTCTCCGGTCAGCCTCCTGACTGAGGTAAGTCTACTGGTCCTTCTCCGGTCAGTCCCCTGGACCATCTGCGGTGAGTCTCCTGGACCGTCTGCGGGCAGTCTCCTGGACTGCCTGTGGCCAGTCTACTGTCTGCAGTCAGTCTCCTGGACCATCTGCGCTCAGATTCCTGGACCGCCTGCGGTCAGGCTCCTGGACTCTCTCCGGTCAGTCTCCTGGAATGTGTCCAGCCTGTCTTCTGGACCATCTCCGGTCAATCTCCTGGACCATCTCCGGTCAGTCTACTGGACCGTCTCCAGTCAGTCCCCTGGACCATCTGCGGTCAGTCTCCTGGACTGTCTGTGGGCAGTCTCCCTGACAGTCTGCAGTCAGTCTCCTGGACCCTCTGCGGCCAGTCTCCTGGATCATCTCCGGTCAATCTCCTGACTACAGTAAGCCTACAGGACCACCTCCAATCAGTCCCCTGTACTGTCTGCGGTGAGTCTCCTGGACCGCCTGCGGGCAGTCTCCTGGACTGTCTGAGGTCAATCTCCTGGACCGTCTCTGGTCAGTGTCCGGAATCTTCTCCGGTCAGTCTCCTGGGCTGTCTGCGGTCAGTCTCCTGGACTCTCTCCGCTCAGTCTCCTGGAATGTGTCTGGTCTGCCTCCTGGGCTGTCTCTGGTCAGTCTCCTGGACTTCTCCGGTCAGTCATCTGAACTGTCTCTGGTCAGTCTTCTAGCTGCGGTCAGTCTCCTGGACTGTCTGCGGTCAGTCTCGGGGATTCTCTCTGGTATCTCTCCTGGACTGCCTCCGGTGAGTCTCCTGGACCGTCTCTGGTCAGTCTCCTGTCTGCGGGCAGTCTCCTGGACTCTCTCCGGTAAGTCTCCTGGACTGTCTCCTTTCAGTCTCCTGGACCATCTCCGGTCAGTCCCCTGGACCGTCTGCGGCCAGTCTCCTGGACCGTCTCCGATCAGTCTCCGGGACCTTCTCCGGTCAGTCTCCTGGACTGTCTGTGGTCAGTCTCCTGTCTGCAGTCAGTCTCCTGGACCATCTGCGATCAGTCTCCTGGACCGTCTGCGGTCAGGCTCCTGGATTCTCTCCGGTCAGTCTCCTGGACTGTCTCTGGTCAGAATCCTCAACTGACTCCGGTCAGTCTCCTGGACTGTCTCCGGTCAATCTCCTGGACAGGCTGCGGTCAGTCTCCTGGAACCTCTCCAGTCAGTCTTCTGGCTTCGGTCAGTCTCCTGGACAGCCTGCGGTCAGTCTCCTGGACTCTCTCTGTTCAGTCTCCTGGACTGTCTCCGGTCAGTCTCCTGGAAAATCTCGGGTCAGTCTCTTGTCTGCAGTCAGTCTTCTGGATGGTCTGCGGTCAGTCTGCTTAACTGACTCAGGTCAGTCTATTGGTCTGCTTCTGGTCAGTCTCCTGGACCATCTGCGGTCAGTCTCCTGGACCGTTTCCGGTCAGTCTCCTGGACCGTCCGCGGGCAGTCTCCTGGACAGTCTGCGGTCAGTCTCCTGGACCCTCTCCGGTCAGTCCCCTGTCTGCGGTCAGTCTCTGGACCGCCTCTGGTCAGTCTCCTGGACCGTCTGCAGTCAGTCTCATGGACCGTCTGCGGGCTGTCTCATGGACCGTCTGCGGGCAGTCTCCCTGACCATCTGCAGTCAGTCTCCTGGACCATCTGCGGCCAGTCTCCTGGACCATCTCCGGTCAGTCTCCTAATTACAGTAAGTCTACTGGACCGTCTCCAGTCAGTCCCCTGGACTGTCTGCGGTGAGTCTCCTGGACCGTCTGCGGGCAGTCTCCTGGACTGTCTGCGGTCAGTCTCCTGGACTCTCTCCGGTCAGTCTTTTGAAATGTGTCTGGTCTGTCTCCTGGACTGTCTCCGGTCAGTCTCCTGGACTGACTCCGGTCAGTCTTCTAGCTGCGGTCAGTCTCCTGGACTGTCTGTGGTCAGTCTCCTGGACTCTCTCTGGTAATCTCCTGGACTGCCTCCAGTCAGGCTCCTGGACCATCTCCGGTCAGTCTCCTGTCTGCGGTCAGTCTGTGGACCATCTCTGGTCAGTCTCCTGGACCGTCTGCGGTCAGCCTCCTGGACCGTCTGCGGTCAGTCTCCTGGTCTGTCTGTGGGCAGTCTCCCTGACCGTCTGCAGTCAGTCTCCTGGATCCTCTGCGGCCAGTCTCCTGGAGCATCTCCGGTCAGTCTCCTGACTACAGTAAGTCTACTGGACCGTCTCCAGTCAGTCCCCTGGACTGTCTGCGGTGAGTCTCCTGGACCGTCTGCGGGCAGTCTCCTGGACTGTCTCCGGTCAGTCTTCTGAACTGTCTCTGGTCAGTCTTCTAGCTGCGGTCAGTCTCCTGGACTGTCTGCGGTCAGTCTCGGGGATTCTCTCTGGTAAGTCTCCTGGACTGCCTCCGGTGAGTCTCCTGGACCGTCTCTGGTCAGTCTCCTGTCTGCGGGCAGTCTCCTGGACTCTCCCGTAAGTCTCCTGGACTGCCTCCTTTCAGTCTCCTGGACCATCTCTGGTCAGTCCCCTGGACCGTCTGTGGAGAGTCTCCTGAACCGTCTCCGATCAGTCTCCGGGACCTTCTCCGGTCAGTCTCCTGGACTGTCTGTGGTCAGTCTCCTGTCTGCAGTCAGTCTCCTGGACCATCTGCGATCAGTCTCCTGGACCGTCTGCGGTCAGGCTCCTGGATTCTCTCCGGTCAGTCTCCTGGACTGTCTCTGGTCAGAATCCTCAACTGACTCCGGTCAGTCTCCTGGACTGTCTCCGGTCAGTCTCCTGGAAAATCTCGGGTCAGTCTCTTGTCTGCAGTCAGTCTTCTGGATGGTCTGCGGTCAGTCTGCTTAACTGACTCAGGTCAGTCGATTGGTCTGCTTCTGGTCAGTCTCCTGGACCATCTGCGGTCAGTCTCCTGGACGGTTTCCGGTCAGTCTCCTGGACCGTCTGCGGGCAGCCTCCTGGACGGTCCGCGGGCAGTCTCCTGGACTGTCTGCGGGCAGTCTCCTGGACAGTCTGCGGTCAGTCTCCTGGACCCTCTCCGGTCAGTCATCTAACTGCGGTCAATCTCCTGGACCATATCCGGTCAGTCCCCTGTCTGCGGTCAGTCTCTGGACCGCCTCTGGTCAGTCTCCTGGACCGTCTGCGGTCAGTCTCATGGACCGTCTGCGGGCAGTCTCCCTGACCATCTGCAGTCAGTCTCCTGGACCATCTGCGGCCAATCTCCTAATTACAGTAAGTCTACTGGACCGTCTCCAGTCAGTCCCCTGGACTGTCTGCGGTGAGTCTCCTGGACCGTCTGCGGGCAGTCTCCTGGACTGTCTGCGGTCAGTCGCCTGGATCGTCTCCGGTCAGCCTCCGGGACCTTCTCCGGTCAGTCTCCTGGACTGTCTGCGGTCAGTCTCCTGGACTCTCTCCGGTCAGTCTTTTGGAATGTGTCTGGTCTGTCTCCTGGACTGTCTCCGGTCCGTCTCCTGGACTGACTCCGGTCAGTCTTCTAGCTGCGGTCAGTCTCCTGGACTGTCTGTGGTCAGTCTCCTGGACTCTCTCTGGTAATCTCCTGGACAGCCTCCAGTCAGGCTCCTGGACCATCTCCGGTCAGTCTCCTGTCTGCGGTCAGTCTGTGGACCATCTCTGGTCAGTCTCCTGGACCGTCTGCGGTCAGCCTCCTGGACCGTCTGCGGTCAGTCTCCTGGTCTGTCTGTGGGCAGTCTCCCTGACCGTCTGCAGTCAGTCCCCTGGATCATCTGCGGCCAGTCTCCTGGACCATCTCCGGTCAGTCTCCTGACTACAGTAAGTCTACTGGACCGTCTCCAGTCAGTCCCCTGGACTGTCTGCGGTGAGTCTCCTGGACCGACTGCGGGCAGTCTCCTGGACTGTCTGCGGTCAGTTTCCTGGACTGTCTGCGGTCAGTTTCCTGGACTCTCTCCGGTCAGTCTCCTGGAATGTGTCTGGTCTGTCTCCTGGACTGTCTCCGGTCAGTCGCCTGGACTGACTCTGGTCAGTCTCCTGAACTATCTCCGGTCAGTCTTCCAGCTGCGGTCAGTCTCCCGGACTGCCTGCGGTCAGTCTCCTGGACTCTCTCTGGTAATTCTCCTGGACTGCCTCCAGTCAGTCTCCTGGACCATCTCCGGTCAATCTCCCGTCTGCGGTCAATCTCCTGGACTCTCTCCGGTAAGTCTCCTGGACTGCCTCCTGTCAGTCTCCTGGACCGTCTCCGGTCAGCCTCCTGACTGAGGTAAGTCTACTGGTCCTTCTCCGGTCAGTCCCCTGGACCGTCTGTGGTGAGTCTCCTGGACCGTCTGCGGGCAGTCTCCTGGACTGCCTGTGGCCAGTCTACTGGCTGCAGTCAGTCTCCTGGACCATCTGCGCTCAGATTCCTGGACCGCCTGCGGTCAGGCTCCTGGACTCTCTCCGGTCAGTCTCCTGGATTGTGTCCAGCCTGTCTTCTGGACCATCTCCGCTCAATCTCCTGGACCGTCTCCGGTCAGTCTACTGGACCGTCTCCAGTCAGTCCCCTGGACCATCTGCGGTCAGTCTCCTGGACTGTCTGTGGGCAGTCTCCCTGACCGTCTGCAGTCAGTCTCCTGGACCCTCTGCGGCCAGTCTCCTGGATCATCTCCGGTCAATCTCCTGACTACAGTAAGTCTACAGGACCATCTCCAATCAGTCCCCTGGACCGTCTGCGGTGAGTCTCCTGGACCGTCTGCGGGCAGTCTCCTGGACTGTCTGCGGTCAATCTCCTGGACCGTCTCTGGTCAGTGTCCGGGACCTTCTCCGGTCAGTCTCCTGGGCTGCCTGCGGTCAGTCTCCTGGACTCTCTCTGCTCAGTCTCCTGGAATGTGTCCGGTCTGCCTCCTGGACTGTCTCTGGTCAGTCTCCTGGACTGTCTCCGGTCAGTCTTCTGAACTGTCTCTGGTCAGTCTTCTAGCTGCGGTCAGTCTCCTGGACTGTCTGCGGTCAGTCTCGGGGATTCTCTCTGGTAAGTCTCCTGGACTGCCTCCGGTGAGTCTCCTGGACCGTCTCTGGTCAGTCTCCTGTCTGCGGGCAGTCTCCTGGACTCTCTCCGGTAAGTCTCCTGGACTGCCTCCTTTCAGTCTCCTGGACCATCTCCGGTCAGCCTACTGACTGCGGTAAGTCTACTGGACCCTCTCCAGTCAGTCCCCTGGACCGTCTGTGGAGAGTCTCCTGAACCGTCTGCGGGCAGTCTCCTGACCGTCTCCGACCAGTCTCCGGGACCTTCTCCGGTCAGTCTCCTGGACTGTCTGTGGGCAGTCTCCTGGACTGTCTGCGGTCAGTTTCCTGGACTGTCTGCGGTCAGTTTCCTGGACTCTCTCTGGTCAGTCTCCTGGAATGTGTCTGGTCTGTCTCCTGGACTGTCTCCGGTCAGTCTCCTGGACTGACTCTGGTCAGTCTCCTGAACTGTCTCCGGTCAGTCTTCCAGCTGCGGTCAGTCTCCTGGACTGTCTGCGGTCAGTCTCCTGGACTCTCTCTGGTAATTCTCCTGGACTGCCTCCAGTCAGTCTCCTGGACCATCTCCGGTCAGTCTCCCGTCTGCCGTCAATCTCCTGGACTCTCTCCGGTACGTCTCCTGGACTGTCTGCAGCCAGTCTCCTGGACCATCTGCGCTCAGATTCCTGGACCGCCTGTGGTCAGGCTCCTGGACTCTCTCCGGTCAGTCTCCTGGAATGTGTCCAGCCTGTCTTCTGGACCACCTCCAGTCAATCTCCTGGTCCGTCTCCGGTCAGTCTACTGGACTGTATGCGGTAGTCTCCTGCACCGTCTCCGGTCAGTCTCCGGTCAGTCTCCGGTCAGTCTCCTGGACTGTCTCCGGTCAGTCTCCTGGACTTTTTCCGGTCAATCTCCTAGACAGTCTGCGATCAATCTCCTGGACCCTCTCCGGTCAGTCTTCTAGCTGCGGTCAGTCCGCTGGACTGTCTGCGGTCTATCTCCTGGACTGTCTGCGGTCAGTCTCCTGGACAGTCTGCGGTCAATCTCCTGGACGCTCTCCGGTCAGTCTTCTAGCTGCGGTCAGTCTCCTGGACTGTCTCCGGTCAGTCTCCTGACTACATAAGTCTACTGGACCGTCTCCAGTCAGTCCCCTGGAATGTCTGCGGTGAGTCTCCTGGACCGTCTGCGGGCAGTCTCCTGGACTGTCTGCGGTCAGTCGCAGGGACTTTCTCCGGTCAGTCTCCTGGACGGTCTGTGGTCAGTTTCCTGGACTCTCTCCGGTCAGTCTCCTGGAATGTTTCTGGTCTGTCTCCTGGACTGTCTCCGGTCAGTCTCCTGGACTGACTCTGGTCAGTCTCCTGAACTGTCTCCTGTCAGTCTTCTAGCTGCAGTCAGTCTCCTAGTCTGTCTCCGGTCAGTCTCCTAATTACAGTAAGTCTACTGGACCGTCTCCAGTCAGTCCCCTGGACTGTCTGCGGTGAGTCTCCTGGACCGTCCATGGGCAGTCTCCTGGACTGTCTGCGGTCAGTCTCCTGGACCGTCTCCGGTCAGTCTCCGTGAACTTCTCCGGTCAGCCTCCTGGACTGTCTGCGGTCAGTCTCCTGGACTCTCTCCGGTCAGACTCCTGGAATGTGTCTGGCCTGTCTCCTGGACTGTCTCCGGTCAGTCTCCTGGACTGACTCCGGTCAGTCTCCTGAACTGTCTCCGGTCAGTCTTCTAGCTGCGGTCAGTCTCCTGGACTGTCTGCGGTCAGTCTCCTGGACTCTCTCTGTTAATTCTCCTGGACTGCCTCCAGTCAGTCTCCTGGACCATCTCCGGTCAGTCTCCCGACTGAGGTAAGTCTACTGGTCCTTCTCCGGTCAGTCCCCTGGACCGTCTGCGGTGAGACTCCTGGACCGTCTGCATGCTGTCTCCTGGACTGCCTGTGGTCAGTCTACTGTCTGCAGTCAGTCTCCTGGACCATCTGCGCTCAGACTCCTGGACCGCCTGCGGTCAGGCTCCTGGACTCTCTCAGGTCAGTCTCCTGGAATGTGTCCGGCCTGTCTTCTGGACCGTCTCCGGTCAGACCCCTGGACCATCTGCGCTCAGTCTCCTGGACCATCTGCGCTCAGTCTCCTGGACCATCTGCGGTCAGGCTCCTGGACTCTCTCCGGTCAGTCTCCTGGAATGTGTCCAGTCTGTCTCCTGGACCATCTCCGGTCAGTCTCCTGGACCGTCTCCCGTCAGTCTACTGGACTGTATGCGGTAGTCTCCTGCACCGTCTCCGGTCAGTCTCTGGTCAGTCTCTGGTCATTCTCCTGGACTGTCTCCGGTCAGTCTCCTGGGCTGACTCCGGTCAGTCTCCTGGAGTGTTTCCGGTCAATCTTCTGGACAGTCTGTGGTCAATCTCCTGGACCCTCTCCGGTCAGTCTTCTAGCTGCGGTCAGTCCGCTGGACTGTCTGCGGTCTATCTGCTGGACTGTCTGCGGTCAGTCTCCTGGACAGTCTGCGGTCAATCTCCTGGACGCTCTCTGGTCGGTCTTCTATCTGCGGTCAGTCTCCTGGACTGTCTGCGGTCAGTCTCCTGGCCCATCTGCCGTCAGTCTCCTGGAACTTCTGCTGTCAGTCTCCTGGACTCTTCTGGTCAGTTTCCTGGACTGTCTCCGGTCAGTCTCCTGGACTGTCTCCGGTCAGTCTCTTGGATCGTCTCTGGAAAGTCTCCTGGACCATCTCCAGTCAGTCTCCAGTACTGTCTCCGGTCAGTCTCCTGAAACATCTCCAGTCAGTCTCCTTGACCATCTCTGGTCAGTCTCCTGGATGCGCTCCGGTCAACCTTCTGGACTCTCTCCAGTCAGTCTCCTGGACAGTCTGCGATCAGTCTCCTGGACTGTCTGCGGTCAGTCTCCTGGACTCGCTCCAGTCAGTCTCCTGGGCTGCCTCCGGTCAGTCTCCTGGACCATCTCCAGAAATTCTCGTGTCTGCGGTCAGTCACCTGGACTGTCCCTGGTCAGTCTCCTGGACCGTCTGCGGTCAGTCTCCTGGACCGTCTGCGGTCAGTCCTCTGGACTGTCTGTGGTCAGTTTCCTGGACTCACTCCGGTAAGTCTCCTGGACCATCACCGGTCAGTCTCCTGTCTCCGGTCAGTCTCTGGACTGTCTCTGGTCAGTCTCCTGGACCGTCTGCGATCAGTATCCTGGACCGTCTGCGGTTAGTCTCCTGGACTGTCTGCGGGCAGTTTCCTGGACCGTCTGCTCTCAGTCTCCTGGACCCTCTGCGGCCAGTCTCCTGGACCATCTACTGTCAGTCTCCTGAAATGTCTGCGGTCAGTCTCCTGGACCATCTCAGGTCAGTCTCCTGGACCATCTACAGTCAGTCTCCTGGACTGTCTCCGGTCAGTCTTCTATCGGCGGTCAGTATCCTGGACTGTCTGTGGTCAGTCTCCTGGACTGCCTCCGGTCAGTCTCCTGGACCATCTCCGGTCAATCTCTGGTCCACGGTCTGTCTTCTGGACAATCTGCGGTCAGTCTCCTGGACGATCTGTGGTCAGCCTGCTGGACTGTCTGTGGTCTATCTCCTGGACTGTCTGCGGTCAGTCTCCTGGACTGTCTGCGGTCAGTCTCCTGGACTGTCTGCGGTCAGTCTCCTGGACCATCTGCCGTCAGTCTCCTGGAACTTCTGCTGTCAGTCTCCTGGACTCTTCTGGTCAGTTTCCTGGACTGTCTCCGGTCAGTCTCCTGGACTGTCTCCGGTCAGTCTCTTGGATCGTCTCCGGAAAGTCTCCTGGACCATCTCCGGTCAGTCTCCAGTACTCTCTCCGGTCAGTCTCCTGGAACATCTCCAGTCAGTCTCCTTGACCATCTCTGGTCAGTCTCCTGGATGCGCTCCAGTCAACCTTCTGGACTCGCTCCAGTCAGTCTCCTGGGCTGCCTCCGGTCAGTCTCCTGGACCATCTCCGGAAAGTCTCGTGTCTGCGGTCAGTCACCTGGACCGTCCCTGGTCAGTCTCCTGGACCGTCTGCGGTCAGTCTCCTGGACCGTCTGCGGTCAGTCTCCTGGACCGTCTGCGGTCAGTCCCCTGGACTGTCTGTGGTCAGTTTCCTGGACTCGCTCCGGTAAGTCTCCTGGACCGTCACCGGTCAGTCTCCTGTCTCCAGTCAGTCTCTGGACTGTCTCTGGTCAGTCTCCTGGACCATCTGCGATCAGTATCCTGGACCGTCTGCAGTTAGTCTCCTGGACTGTCTGCGGGCAGTTTCCTGGACCGTCTGCTCTCAGTCTCCTGGACCCTCTGCGGCCAGTCTCCTGGACCATCTGCTGTCAGTCTCCTGGAATGTCTGCGGTCAGTCTCCTGGACCATCTCAGGTCAGTCTCCTGGACCGTCTACAGTCAGTCTCCTGGACTGTCTCCGGTCAGTCTCCTGTCTGCGGTCAGTCTCCTGGTCGTCTGCGGTCAGTCTCCTGGACTCTTCTGGTCAGTTTCCTGGACGGTCTCCAGTCAGTCTCCTGGACTGTCTCCGGTCAGTCTCTTGGATCGTCTCCCAAAAGCCTCCTGGACCGTCTCCGGTCAAACTTCTGGACTCTCTCCAGTCAGTCTCCTGGACCATCTCCAGTCAGTCTCCTGTCTGCGGTCAGTCTCCTGGACCGTCTCTGGTCAGTCTCCTGGACTGTCTCTGGTCAGTCTCCTGGGCTGACTCTGGTCAGTCTCCTGGACTGTCTGCGGTCCGTCTCCTGGACCGTCTGCGGCCAGTCTCCTGGACCCTCTGCGGTCAGTCTCCTGGAACATCTCCTGTCAGTCTCCTAGAATCTCTCTGGTCAGTCTCCTGGACTGACTGCTGTCAGTCTCCTCGACTGTCTCCAGTCAATCTCCTGGACTCTCTGTGGTCAGTCTCCTGGACCCTCTCTGGTCAGTCATCCAGCTGCGATCAGTCTCCTGGACTGTCTCCGGTCAGTCTCCTGGACCATCTCCGGTCAATCTCTTGTCCACGGTCTGTCTCCTGGACGATCTGAGGTCAGGCTCCTGGACGATCTGCGGTCAGTCTCCTGGACCACCTGTGGCCAGTCTGCTGGACTGTCTGCGGTCTACCTCCTAGACTGTCTGCATTCAGTCTCCTGGACTATCTGTGTTCAGTCTCCTGGACTCGCTCCGATAAGTCTCCTGGACCGTCTCCGGTCAGTCTCCTGTCTGCGGTCAGTCTCCGGGACCGTCTTCGGTCAGTCTCCTGGACTGTCTGCTGTCAATCTCCTGGAACCTCTGCTGCCAGTCTCCTAGACCATCTACTGTCAGCGTCCTGGACTCTCTCCAGTCAGTCTCCTGGACCATCTCCGGTCAGTCTCCTGTCTGCGGTCAGTCTCCTGGACCGTCTCTGGTCAGTCTCCTGGACTGTCTCTGGTCAGTCTCCTGGGCTGACTCTGGTCAGTCTCCTGGACTCTCTGCGGTCCGTCTCCTGGACCATGTGCGGCCAGTCTCCTGGACCCTCTGCGGTCAGTCTCCTGGAACATCTCCTGTCAGTCTCCTAGAATCTCTCTGGTCAGTCTCCTGGACTGACTGCTGTCAGTCTCCTCGACTGTCTCCGGTCAATCTCCTGGACTCTCTGTGGTCAGTCTCCTGGACCCTCTCTGGTCAGTCATCCAGCTGCGATCCGTCTCCTGGACTGTCTCCGGTCAGTCTCCTGGACCATCTCCGGTCAATCTCTTGTCCACGGTCTGTCTTCTGGACGATCTGAGGTCAGGCTCCTGGACGATCTGCGGTCAGTCTCCTGGACCGCCCGCGGCCAGTCTGCTGGACTGTCTGCGGTCTACCTCCTAGACTGTCTGCATTCAGTCTCCTGGACTATCTGTGTCCAGTCTCCTGGACTCGCTCCGATAAGTCTCCTGGACTGTCTCCGGTCAGTCTCCTGTCTGCGGTCAGTCTCCGGGATCGTCTTCGGTCAGTCTCCTGGACCGTCTGCTGTAAATCACCTGGAACCTCTGCTGCCAGTCTCCTAGACCATCTACTGTCAGCGTCCTGGACTGTCTGCGGTCAGTCTCCTGGACCGTCTCCGGTCAGTCTCCTGCACCGTCTACAGTACGTCTCCTGGACTGTCTGCGGTCAGTCTCCTTTCTGCGGTCAGTCTCCTGGGCCATCTGCGATCACTCTCCTGGACCGTCTGCTGTCAGTCTCCTGGACCCTCTGCGGCCAGTCTCCTGGACCATCTACTGTCAGTCTCCTGAACTGTCTGCAGTCAGTCTCCTGGACCATCTCCGGTCAGACTCCTGGACCGTCTACAGTCAGTCTCCTGGACCGTCTGCAGTCAGTCTCCTGGACCATCTGCGGTCAGTCTCCTGGACAGTCTGGGGCAGTCTCCTGGACCATCTACTGTCTGGCTCCTGGATCCTCTGCGGCCAGTCTCCTGGACCATCTACTGTCTGTCTCCTGGACTGCCTGCGGTCAGTTTCCTGGACCGTCTGCGGCCAGTCTCCTGGACCCTCTGCGGTCAGTCTCCTGGAACATCTCCTGTCAGTCTCCTAGAATCTCTCTGGTCAGTCTCCTGGACTGACTGCTGTCAGTCTCCTCGACTGTCTCCGGTCAATCTCCTGGACTCTCTGTGGTCAGTCTCCTGGACCCTCTCTGGTCAGTCATCCAGCTGCGATCAGTCTCCTGGACTGTCTCCGGTCAGTCTCCTGGACCATCTCCGGTCAATCTCTTGTCCACGGTCTGTCTTCTGGACGATCTGAGGTCAGGCTCCTGGACGATCTGCGGTCAGTCTCCTGGACCGCCTGCGGCCAGTCTGCTGGACTGTCTGCGGTCTACCTCCTAGAATGTCTGCATTCAGTCTCCTGGACTATCTGTGTTCAGTCTCCTGGACTCGCTCCGATAAGTCTCCTGCACCATCTCCGGTCAGTCTCCTGTCTGCGGTCAGTCTCCAGGACCGTCTTCGGTCAGTCTCCTGGACTGTCTGCTGTCAATCTCCTGGAACCTCTGCTGCCAGTCTCCTAGACCATCTACTGTCAGCGTCCTGGACTGTCTGCGGTCAGTCTCCTGGACCGTCTCCGGTCAGTCTCCTGCACCATCTACAGTCAGTCTCCTGGACTGTCTGCGGTCAGTCTCCTTTCTGCGGTCAGTCTCCTGGACCATCTGCGATCACGCTCCTGGACCGTCTGCTGTCAGTCTCCTGGACCCTCTGCGGCCAGTCTCCTGGACCCTCTGCGGCCAGTCTCCTGGACCATCTCCGGTCAGACTCCTGGACCGTCTACAGTCAGTCTCCTGGACCGTCTGCAGTCAGTCTCCTGGACCATCTGCGGTCAGTCTCCTGGACAGTCTGGGGCAGTCTCCTGGACCATCTACTGTCTGGCTCCTGGATCCTCTGCGGCCAGTCTCCTGGACCATCTACTGTCTGTCTCCTGGACTGTCTGCGGTCAGTTTCCTGGACCATCTCCGGTCAGTCTCCTGGACCGTCTCCAGTCTGTCTCCTGGACTGTCTGCGGTCAGTCTCCTGGACTGCCTGCGGTCAGTAACCTGTCTGCGGTCAGTCTCCTGGACCGTCTGCGGTCAGTCTCCTGCACTGTCTCCGGTCAGTTTCCTGGACTGTCTCCTTTCAATATCCTGGACTGTCTCTGGTCAGTCTCCTGGGCTGATTCCGGTCAGTCTCCTGGGCAGTCTCTGGTCAGTCTCCTGGGCCATCTACTGTCAGTCTCCTGGGCCATCTACTGTCAGTCTCCTGGACCATCTACTGTCAGTCTCCTGGACTGTCTGCAGTCAGTCTCCTGGACCGCCTGTGGCCAGTCTCCTGGACCCTCTGCGGTCAGTCTCCTGGAACATCTCCTGTCAGTCTCCTAGAATCTCTCTGGTCAGTCTCCTGGACTGACTCCTGTCAGTCTCCTCGACTGTCTCCGGTCAATCTCCTGGACTCTCTGCGGTCAGTCTCCTGGACCCTCCCCGGTCAGTCATCTAGCTGCGATCAGTCTCCTGGACTGTCTGCGGTCAGTCTCCTCGACTCTCTCTGATCAGTCTCCTGGACTGTCTCCAGTCAGTCTTCTGGACGATCTGCCGTCAGGCTCCTGTCAGCGGTCAGTCTCTGGACCATCTCTGGTCAGTCTCCTGGACTGTCTCCGGTCAGTCTCCTGGACCGTCTGCAGTCAGTCTCCTGGACTGTCTGCGGGCAGTCTCCTGGACCGTCTGCAGTCAGTCTCCTGGGCCCTCTGCAGCAAGTCTCCTGGACCATCTACTGTCAGTCTCCTGGACTGTCTGCTGTCAGTCTCCTGGACCGTCTGTGGTGTGTCTCCTGGACCGTCTCCAGTCAGTCTCCGGGAACTTCTCTGGTCAGTATCCTGGACTGTCTGCGGTCAGTCTCCTGGAATGTGTCCGGTCATGTCTCCTGAACTGTCTCCGGTCAGTCTTCTAGCTGCGGTCAGTCTCCTGGACTGTCTGCGGTCAGTCTCGTGAACTCTCTCTGGTAAGTCTCCTGGACTGCCTCCGGTCAGTCTCCTGGACCATCTCCGGTCAGTCTCTTGTCTGCGGTCAATCTCCTGGTCTCTCTCCAGTAACTCTCCTGGACTGCCTCCTGTCAGTCTCCTGGACCATCTCCGGTCAGCCTCCTGACTGCGGTAAGTCTACTGGACCGTCTCCAGTCAGTCCCCTGGACCGCCTGCAGTGAGTCTCCTGGACCGTCTGCGGGCAGTCTCCAGGACCATCTGCGGTCAGTTTCCTGGACCGTCTCCGGGACCTTCTCCAGTCAGTCTCCTGGACTCTCTCCGGTCAGTCTCCTGGAATGTGTCCGGTCTGTCTCCTGGACCGTCTCTGGTCAGTCTCCTGGACCGTCTCCGGTCAGTCTCCTGGACTGTATGCGGTAGTCCCCTGGACCCTCTCCGGTCAGTCTTTTAGCTGTGGTCAGTCTGCTGGACTCTCTGCGGTCTATCTCCTGGACTGTCTGCGGTCAGTCTCCTGGACAGTCTGCAGTCAATCTCCTGGACGCTCTCCGGTCAGTCTTCTAGCTGCGGTCAGTCTCCTGGACTGTCTGCGGTCAGTCTCCTGGAATCTCTCTTATCAGTCTCCTGGACTGTCTCCGGTCAGTCTCCTGGACCATCTCCGGTCAATCTCTTGTCCACGGTCTGTCTTCTGGACGATCTGCGTTCAGTCTCCTGGACTGCCTGCGGTCAGTCTGCTGGACTGTCTGCGGTCTATCTCCTGGACATCCCTCTTCCTACAACGACATAGGTAGGAAGAGGGATGAGGTCCTGCAACAAGAATTTAGGGAGCTAGGTAGCAGATTAAAGAGCAGGACCTCAAAGGTTGTAATCTCTGGATTACTCCCGGTGCCACGTGCTAGTGAGTAAAGGAATAGGAGGATAGAGCAGCTGAATGCGTGGCTAAAGAGTTGGTGCAGGAGGGAGGGCTTTAGTTTCCTGCATCACTGGGCCTGCTTCTGGGAAAGGTGGGACTTGTACAAGTCGGACGGGTTGCACCTGAACCAGAGCGGGATAAATATCCTTGCGGGGAGGTTCGCTAGCACTGTTCGGGGGGGTTTAAACTAAAATGGCAGGGGGTTGGGAACCTGAGCAGGGAGACAGAGGAAAGGAAAACAGGGATATAAGCAAAAGATAGGAAGGAGAAAAACAAAAGTAGCAGTCAGAGAAATCAACGGTTTAAATCAAACGTGGCCACAGTAAATAATCATTCTAATAGGTCTAAGAGCGTTAAAAAAACAAGCCTGAAGGCTTTGTGTCTTAATGCGAGGAGCATTTGTAATAAGGTGGATGAATTGGCTGCGCAAATAGAGGTAAACGAATACGATTTGGTTGGGATTACAGAAACGTGGCTCAAGGATGGCCAAGACTGGGAACTCAACATCCAGGGGTATTCGATATTCAGGAAAGATAGGCAAAAAGGAAAGGGAGGTGGGGTAGCATTACTGGTTAAAGAAGGGATTAATACAATTGTAATGCAGGATATTAGCTCTGATGATGTGGAATCTGTATGGGTAGAATTGAGAAATACTAAGGGGAAAAAAACATTAGTGGGGGTGGTATATAGACCTCCAAACAGTAAGGTGGAGGTTGGGGATGGCATTAAAAGGGAAATTAAAGAAGTGTGCAATAAGGGCACAACAGTCATCATGGGTGACTTTAACCTACATATAGATTGGGCCAACCAAATTAGTAACAATACTGTGGAGGAGGAATTCCTGGAGTGTTTACAGGATGGTTTCCTGGACCAATATGTTGAGGAACCAACCAAAGATCAGGCCATCTTAGACTGGGTATTATGCAACGAGAAAGGATTAATTAGCAATCTTGTTGTACGAGGCCCCTTGGGTCGGAGCGATCATAATATGATCGAATTCTTCATTAAGATGGAGAATGAAGTAGTTGACTCAGAGACAAGGGTCCTCAATTTAAATAAAGGAAACTACGATGGTCTGAGGAGCGAGTTGGGTAGGATTGAGTGGGGAATGGCGCTCAAAGCGTTGACGGTGGATTGGCAATGGCAAACATTCAAAGACCGAATGGATGAGCTACAGAATTTGTTCATCCCAGTTTGGCGTAAAAATAAAACAAAAAAGGTGACTCAACCGTGGCTAACAAGGGAAATTAGGGATAGCATAAGATCCAAGGAGAGGACATATAAATTGGCTAGAAAAAGCAATAATCCTGAGGATTGGGAGCAGTTTAGGAGTCAACAAAGGAGGACAAAGGAATTAATTAAGAAAGGGGAAATAGAATATGAGAGTAAGCTAACAGGGAACATAAAAACTGACTGTAAAAGCTTTTATAGATATGTGAAGAGAAAAAGATTAGTGAAGTCAAGCGTAGGTCCCTTACAGTCAGAATCAGGGGAATTTATAATGGGAAACAAGGAAATGGCAGACCAACTAAATGCATACTTTGGTTCTGTCTTCACAAAGGAGGACACAAATAACCTCCCAGAGATGCCGGGGAACATAGGGTCTGATGAAAGCGAGGAACTGAAAGAAATCAGTATTTGTAGGAAAATGGTGTTAGGAAAATTGATGGGACTGAAGGCCGATAAATCCCCAGGGCCTGATGGTCTACATCCCAGGGTACTTAAGGAAGTGGCCCTAGAGATAGTAGATGCATTACTGGTCATCTTCCAGAACTCGATAGAATCTGGAACAGTACCCATGGATTAGAGGGTAGCTAATGTTACCCCACTATTCAAAAAAGGTGGTAGAGAAAAAGCAGGGCATTATAGACCGGTAAGCCTGACATCGGTAGTGGGGAAAATGCTAGAGTCTATTATAAAAGATGTAATAGCAGAGCACTTGGAAAGCAGTGACAGGATCGGACAAAGTCAACATGGATTTACAAAAGGTAAATCATGCTTGACTAATCTACTGGAATTTTTTGAGGATGTAACTGGTAAAATAGATAAGGGAGAACCAGTGGATGTGGTGTATTTGGACTTTCAGAAGGATTTCGATAAGGTCCCACACAAGAGATTAGCGTGCAAAATTAAGGCACATGGGATTGGGGGCAAGGTATTGACTTGGATAGAGAACTGGTTGGCGGACAGAAAGCAAAGAGTTGGAATAAACGGGTCGTTTTGCGAGTGGCAGGCAGTGACTAGTGGGGTACCGCAAGGATCGGTCCTAGGACCCCAGCTGTTCACAATATATATTAATGATCTGGACGAGGGAATTGGATGTAATATCTCCAAATTTGCAGACGACACAAAGCTGGGCGGGAGGGTAAGCTGCGAGGAGGATGCCGCGAAACTCCAGTACGATTTGGACAGGTTGGGTGATTGGGCAGAAACATGGCAAATGCACTATAATGTGGATAAATGTGAGGTTATCCACTTTGGTGGCAAAAACAGGAAGGCAGATTATTATTTGAATGGCAATAGATTGGGAGAAGGGGAAGTGCAAAGAGACCTGGGTGTCCTTGTGCACCAGTCACTGAAGGTAAGCATGCAGGTGCAGCAGGCAGTTAAGAAGGCAAATGGTATGCTGGCCTTCGTAGCAAGAGGGTTCGAGTACAGGAACAAGGATGTCTTGCTACAGCTGTACAGGGCCTTGGTGAGACCGCACCTTGAGTATTGTGTGCAGTTTTGGTCACCATACCTGAGGAAGGACGTTCTTGCCATGGAGGGAGTGCAGCGAAGATTCACCAGGCTGATACCTGGGATGGCAGGAATGACGTATGAGGAGAGATTGTGTTGATTGGGCTTATACTCACTGGAGTTTAGAAGATTGAGAGGGGATCTCATCGAAACCTATAAAATTCTGTCAGGTCTGGACAGACTAGATGCAGGAAGGATGTTTCTGATGGCCGGGGAGTCCAGAACCAGGGGTCATAGTCTAAGGATAAGGGGTAAGCCATTTAGGACTGAAATGAGGAGGAATTTCTTCACCCAGAGAGTGGTGAACCTGTGGAATTCTCTGCCACAGAGGGCGGTGGAGGCCAGTTCATTAAATATATTCAAGAAAGAGTTGGATATGTTTCTTGAGGCTGAAGGGATCAAGGGATATGGGGAAAAGGCAGGGACAGGGTACTGAATTTGGATGATCAGCCATGATCACATTGAAGGGCCGAATAACCTACTCCTGCTCCTATCTTCTATGTTTCTATGTTTCTATGGACTGTCTGCGGTCAGTCTCCTGGACTGTCTGCGGTCAGTCTCCTGGACTCGCTCCGGTAAGCCTCCTGGACCGTCTCCGGTCAGTCTCCTGTCTGCGGTCAGTCTCTGGACCGTCGCTGGTCAGTCTCCTGGACCGTCTGCGGTCAGCCTCCTGGAACGCCTGTGGTCAGTCTCCTGGTGCGGGCATTCTCCTGGACCATCTGCTGTCAGTCTCCTGGACTGTCTGCGGGCAGTCTACTGGACCGTCTCCGGTCAATCTCCTGGACTGTCTCCAGTCAGTCTCCTGGACTGCCTGCGGTCAGTCTCCTGTCTGCGGACAGTCACCTGGACCATCTGCGGTCAGTCTCCTGGACCATCTGCGGTCAGTCTCCTGAACTCTTCTGGTCAGTTTCCTGGACTGTCTCCGGTCAGTCTCCTGGACTGTATCCGGTAAGTCTCTTGGATCATTTCCGGAAAGTCTCCTGGACCGTCTCCGGTCAGTTTCCAGCACTGTCTCCGGTCAGTCTCCTGGAACAACTCCGGTCAGTCTTCTAGCTTCGGTCAGTCTCCTGGACCATCTGCGGTCAGTCTCCTGAACACTTCTGGTCAGTCTACTGGACTGACCCCTGTCAGTCTCCTCGACTGTCTCCGGTCAATCTCCTGGACTGTCTGCGGTCAGTCTCCTGGAGCCTCTCCGATCAGTCTGCTGGACCATCTCTGTTCAATCTCTTGTCCACGGTCTGTCTTCTGGACGATCTGCGGTCAGTCTGCTGGACTGTCTGCGGTCAGTCTGCTGGACTGTCTGCGGTCTATCTCCTAGACTGTCTGTGGTCAGTCTCCTGGACTGTCTGCGGTCAGTCTCCTGGACTCGCTCCGGTAAATCTCCTGGACCATCTCTGGTCAATCTCCTGTCTGCGATCAGTCTCTGGTCAGTCCCCTGGACCTTCTGCGGTCAGTCTGCTGGACCGTATGCGGTCAGTCTCCTAGACTGTCTGCAGGCAGTCTCCTGGACCGTCTGCTATCAGTCTCCTCCACTCTCTCCGGTCAGTCATCCGGACTGTCTACGGTCAGTCTCCTGGACCCTCTCCGGTCAGTCATCTACCTGCGGTCAGTCTCCTTGACTGTCTGTGGTCAGTCTCCTGGACTGTCTCCCGTCAGTCACCTGGATCATCTGGGGTCAGTCTCCTGGGCTGTCTCCGGTAAGTCTCCTGGACCATCTACTGTCAGTCTCCTGGACTGTCTGCGGTCAGTCTCCTGGACCGCCTGTGGCCAATCACCTGGAACCTCTGCGGTCAGTCTCCTGGAACATCTCCTGTCGTCTCCTAGAATCTCTCTGGTCAGTCTCCTGGACTGACTCCTGTCAGTCTCCTCGACTGTCTCCGGTCAATCTCCTGGGCTCTCTGTGGTCAGTCTCCTGGACCCTCTCCGGTCAGTCATCTAGCTGCGATCAGTCTCCTGGACTGTCTCTGGTCAGTCTCCTGGACCATATCCGGTCAATCACTTGTCCACGGTCTGTCTTCTGGACTGTCTGCGGTCAGTGTGCTGGACTGTCTGTGGTCTATCTCCTGGACTGTCTCCGGTCAGTCTCCTGGACTGTCTGCGGTTAGTCTCCTGGACTGTCTAAGGTCAGTCTCCTGGACTCGCTCTGGTAAGTCTCCTGGACCGTCTCCGGTCAGTCTCCTGTCTGCGGTCAGTCTCTGGACCATCTCTGGTCAGTCTCCTGGACCGCCTGCGGTCAGTCTCCTGGACCGTCTGCGGTCAGTCTCCTGGACTGTCTGCGGTCAGTCTCCTGGACTGTCTCCGGTCAGTCTCCTGACTGCATTAAGTCTACTGGACCATCTCCGGTCAGTCCCCTGGACCGTCTGTGGTTGGTCTCCTGGACCGTCTGCGGGTAGTCTCCTGGACTGTCTGCTGTCAGTCTCCTGGACCATCTCCGGTCAGTCTCCGGGACCTTCCCCGGTCAGTACCCTGGACTGTCTGCGGTCAGTCTCCTGGACTGTCTGCGGTCAGTCTCCTGGAATGTGTCCGGTCAGTCTCATGAACTGTCTCCGGTCAGTCTTCTAGCTGCGGTCAGTCTCCTGGACTCTCTCTGGTAAGTCTCCTGGACTGCCTCCGGTCAGTCTCCTGGACCATCTCCGGTCAGTCTCCTGTCTGCGGTCAGTCTCCTGGACTCTCTCCAGTAAGTCTCCTGGACTGCCGCCTGTCAGTCTCCTGGACCGTCTCCGGTCAGCCTCCTTATTGCGGTAAGTCTACTGGACTGTCTCCGGTCAGTCCCCTGGACCGTCTGCAGTGAGTCTGCTGGACCATCTGCGGGCAGTCTCCTGGACCGTCTGCGGTCAGTCTCCTGGACCATCTCCGATCAGTCTCCGGGACCTTCTCCAGTCAGTCACCTGGACTCTCTCCAGTCAGTCTCTTGGAATGTGTCCGGTATGTCTCCTGGACCATCTCTGGTCAGTCTCCTGGTCCGTCTCCGGTCAGCCTCCTGATTGCGGTAAGTCTACTAGACCGTCTCTGGTCAGTCCCCTGGACCGTCTGCAGTGAGTCTGCTGGACCATCTGCGGGCAGTCTCCTGGACCGTCTGCGGTCAGTCTCCTGGACCGTCTCCGATCAGTCTCCGTGACCTTCTCCGGTCAGTCTCCTGGACTCTCTCCGGCCAGTCTCCTGGAATATGTCCGCTCAATCTCCTGGACACTCTCCAGTCAGTCTTCTATCTGCGGTCAGTCTGCTGGACTATCTGCGGTCTATCTCCTGGACTGTCTGCGGTCAGTCTCCTGGACCGTCTGCGGTCAATCTCCTGGATGCTCTCCGGTCAGTCTTCTAGCTGCGGTCAGTCTCCTGGACTGTCTGCGGTCAGTCTCCTGGACCATCTCCGGTCAATCTCTTGTCCACGGCCTGTCTTCTGGACGATCTGCAGTCAGTCCCCTGGACCGTCTGCGGTGAATCTCCTGGACCATCTGCGGGCAGTCTCCTGGACGTCTGCGGTCAGTCTCCTGGACCGTCTCCGATCAGTCTCCGTGACCTTCTCCGGTCAGTCTCCTGGACTCTCTCCGGCCAGTCTCCTGGAATGTGTCCGGTCAATCTCCTGGACACTCTCCGGTCAGTCTTCTATCTGCGGTCAGTCTGCTGGACTGTCTGTGGTCTATCTCCTGGACTGTCTGTGGTCAGTCTCCTGGACCGTCTGCGGTCAATCTCCTGGACGCTCTCCGGTCAGTCTTCTAGCTGCAGTCAGTCTCCTGGATTGTCTGCGGTCAGTCTCCTGGACCGTCGGCGGTCAATCTCCTGGACGCTCTCCGGTCAGTCTTCTAGCTGCGGTCTATCTCCTGGACTGTCTGTGGTCAGTCTCCTGGACTGTCTGCGGTCAGTCTCTGGACCGTCTCTGGTCTGTCTCCTGGACCATCTACGGTCAGTCTCCTGGACCATCTGCGGTCAGTCTCCTGGAATGCCTGCGGTCAGTCTCCTGGACCATCTCCGGTCAGTCTCCTGGACTGTCTGCGGTCAGTCTCCTGTCTGCGATCTGTCTCTTGGACTATCTGCGGTCCGTCTCCTTGACCGTCTGCAGTCAGTCTGCTGGACTGTCTGCGGTCAATCCCCTGGATGTTCTGCGGTCAGTCTCCTGGACTGTCTGCGGTCAATCTCCAGGACTCTCTCCGTTAAGTCTCCTGGACTACCTCTTATCAGTCTCCTGGACTGTCTCTAGTCAGTCTCCTGACTGCGGTCAGTCTCCTGGACTGTCTCCGGTCAGTCCCCTGGACCGTCTGCTGTGAGTCTCCTGGTCCGTGTGCGGGCAGACTCCTGTATCATCTGCGGTCATTCTCCTGGACCCTCTGCGGTCAGTCTCCTGGAGAATCTCCTGTCAGTCTCCTGAACTATCTGCGGTCAGTCTGCTGGACTGTCTCCGGTCAGTCTACTGGACTCTCTCTGGGCAGTCTCCAGGACTCTCTCCGGTCAGTCTCCTGGACTGTCTCCATTCAGTCTCCTGGACTGTCTCCAGTCAATCTCCTGGACTGTCTGCGATCAGTATCCTGGACCCTCTCCGGTCAGTCTTCGAGCTGCGGTCAGTCTCCTGAACTGGCTGCGGTCAGTCTCCTGAACTCTCTCTGGTCAGTCTTCTGGACTGTCTCCAGTCAGTCTCCTGGACATCTCCAGTCAGACTCTTGTCTGCGGTCAGGCTCCTGGCCCGTCACCAATCAGTCTCCTGGACAGTCTGCAGTCAGTCTCCTGGACTGTCTGCAGTCAATCTCCTGGACCGACTGCGGGTAGTCTCCTGGACTGTCTGCGGTCAGTCTCCTTGACTGTCTGCAGTCAGTCTCCTGGACTCGCTCCAGTAAGTCTCCTGGACTGCCTCCGGTCAGCCTCCTGGACCGTCTCTGATCAGTCTCCTGGACCGTCTCTGATCAGTCTCCTGGACCGTCTGCGATCAATCTCCTGGACCGTCTGCTGTCAGTCTCCTGTCTGCGGTCAGTTTCCTGGACCGTCTCTGGTCAGTCTCCTGGACCGTCTGCGGTCAGTCTCCTGGACCGTCTGCGGTCAGTCTCCTGGACCGTCTGCGGTCAGTCTCCTGGACCGTCTCCGATCAGTCTCCGTGACCTTCTCCGGTCAGTCTCCTGGACTCTCTCCAGCCAGTCTCCTGGAATGTGTCCGGTCAATCTCCTGGACACTCTCCGGTCAGTCTTCTATCTGCGGTCAGTCTGCTGGACTGTCTGTGGTCTATCTCCTGGACTGTCTGTGGTCAGTCTCCTGGACCGTCTGCGGTCAATCTCCTGGACGCTCTCCGGTCAGTCTTCTAGCTGCAGTCAGTCTCCTGGATTGTCTGCGGTCAGTCTCCTGGACCGTCGGCGGTCAATCTCCTGGACGCTCTCCGGTCAGTCTTCTAGCTGCGGTCTATCTCCTGGACTGTCTGTGGTCAGTCTCCTGGACTGTCTGCGGTCAGTCTCTGGACCGTCTCTGGTCTGTCTCCTGGACCATCTACGGTCAGTCTCCTGGAATGCCTGCGGTCAGTCTCCTGGACCATCTCCGGTCAGTCTCCTGGACTGTCTGCGGTCAGTCTCCTGTCTGCGATCTGTCTCTTGGACTATCTGCGGTCCGTCTCCTTGACCGTCTGCAGTCAGTCTGCTGGACTGTCTGCGGTCAATCCCCTGGATGTTCTGCGGTCAGTCTCCTGGACTGTCTGCGGTCAATCTCCAGGACTCTCTCCGTTAAGTCTCCTGGACTACCTCTTATCAGTCTCCTGGACTGTCTCTAGTCAGTCTCCTGACTGCGGTCAGTCTCCTGGACTGTCTCCGGTCAGTCCCCTGGACCGTCTGCTGTGAGTCTCCTGGTCCGTGTGCGGGCAGACTCCTGTATCATCTGCGGTCATTCTCCTGGACCCTCTGCGGTCAGTCTCCTGGAGAATCTCCTGTCAGTCTCCTGAACTATCTGCGGTCAGTCTGCTGGACTGTCTCCGGTCAGTCTACTGGACTCTCTCTGGGCAGTCTCCAGGACTCTCTCCGGTCAGTCTCCTGGACTGTCTCCATTCAGTCTCCTGGACTGTCTCCAGTCAATCTCCTGGACTGTCTGCGATCAGTATCCTGGACCCTCTCCGGTCAGTCTTCGAGCTGCGGTCAGTCTCCTGAACTGGCTGCGGTCAGTCTCCTGAACTCTCTCTGGTCAGTCTTCTGGACTGTCTCCAGTCAGTCTCCTGGACATCTCCAGTCAGACTCTTGTCTGCGGTCAGGCTCCTGGCCCGTCACCAATCAGTCTCCTGGACAGTCTGCAGTCAGTCTCCTGGACTGTCTGCAGTCAATCTCCTGGACCGACTGCGGGTAGTCTCCTGGACTGTCTGCGGTCAGTCTCCTTGACTGTCTGCAGTCAGTCTCCTGGACTCGCTCCAGTAAGTCTCCTGGACTGCCTCCGGTCAGTCTCCTGGACCGTCTCTGATCAGTCTCCTGGACCGTCTCTGATCAGTCTCCTGGACCGTCTGCGATCAATCTCCTGGACCGTCTGCTGTCAGTCTCCTGTCTGCGGTCAGTTTCCTGGACCGTCTCTGGTCAGTCTCCTGGACCGTCTGCGGTCAGTCTCCTGGACCGTCTGCGGTCAGTCTCCTGGACCGTCTGCGGTCAGGCTCCTGGACCGTCTGCGGGCAATCTCCTGGACCTTCTGCGGGCAGTCTCCTGGACCGTCTGCGGGCAGTCTCCTGGAACATTTACTGCCAGTCGCCTGGACTGTCTGCGGTCAATCTCCTGGACCATCTCCGGTCAGTCTCCTGGACAATCTCCGGTCAGTCTCCTGGACCAGCTCCAGTCAGTACCTGGACTGCCTGCGGTCAGTCTCCTGTCTGCGGTCAGTCTACTCGACCATCTGCGGTCATTCTCCTTGACCGTCTGCGGTCAGTCTCCTGGACTCCGTCCGGTCAGTTTCCTGGACTGTCTCCGGTCAGTCTCCTGGACTGTCTCCGGTCAGTCTCCTGGACTGACTCCGGTAAGTCTCCTGGACTGTCTCCGGTCAATCTCTTGGACAGTCTGCGGTCAGTCTCCTGGACCCTCTCCGGTGATTCTTCTAGCTTCGGTCATTCTGCTGGACTGTCTGCAGTCAGTCTCCTGGACTGTCTCCGGTCAATCTCCTGGACAATCTCCGGTCAGTCTCCTGGACAATCTCCGGTCAGTCTCCTGGACAATCTCCAGTCAGTCTCTCGTTTGCAGTCAGTCTTCCGGACGGTCTGCAGTCAGTCAGCTGGACTAACCCAGGTCAGTCTCGTGGACCGCCTCCGGTCAGCCTCCTAGACTGTCTGCTGTCAGTCTCCTGGACCGTCTGCGGTCATTCTCCTGGACCATCTGCGGTCAGTCTCCTGGACCGTCTGCATTCAGTCTCCTCGACTATCTCTGGTCACTCTCCTGGACTCCCTCCGGGCAGTCTCCTGGACCATTTCCGGTCAGTCTCCTGGACCGTCTCTGGTCATTCTCCTGGACCATCTCCGGTCAGTCTCCTGGACAATCTCCGGTCAGTATCTTGGACCGTCTCCGGTCAGTCTCTTGGACTGTCTCTGGTCAGTCACCTGAACCATCTCTGGTCAATCGTCTAGCTGCGTTCCGTCTCCTGGACCGTCTCCAGTCAGTCTCCTGGACCATCTCCGGTCAGTCTCCTTGTCCGTCTCCAGTCAGTCTCCTGGACTGTCTGTGTCAGTTTCCTTGACCCGTCTGCGATCAGACTCCTGGACTCTCTCTGTTCAGTCTCCTGGACTGTCTCCGGTCAGTCTCCTGGACAGTCTGCGGTCAGTCACCTGGACCGTCTCCGGTCAGTCTGCTGGACTGTCTCCGGTCAGTCTCCTGTATGCAGTCAGTCTCCTGGACCATCTGTGGTCAGTCTCCTGGACTGTCTGTGTTCCGTCTCCTGGACGGTCTGCGTTCAGTCTCCTTGACTATCTCTGGTCAGTCTCCTGGACTCTCTCCGTTCAGACTCCTGGACCATTTCCGGTCAGTCTCCTGGACCATCTCCGGTCAGTATCCTGGACCGTCTCTGGTCAGTTTGCTGGACCATCTCCGGTTGGTCTCCTGGACCATCTCCGGTCAGTATCCTGGACTGTCTCTGGTCAGTCTCCTGGACTGTTTCTGGTTAGTCTCTTGGACTGTCTCCGGTCAGTCTCCTGGACCGTCTCCAGGCAGTCTACTGGACTCTAACCAATCAGTCTCCAGGACTCTCTCCGGTCAGTCTCCTGGACTGACTCCGGTCAGTCTCCTGGACCGATTCCAGTCAATCTCCTGGACTTTCTGCGGTCAGTCTCCTGTTTGCGATCAGTCTCCAGGACCATGTGCATTCAGTCTCCTTGACCATCTGCGGTCAGTCTCCTGGACTCTCTCCGGTCAGACTCCTGGACCATTTCCGGTCAGTCTCCTGGACCATCTGCGGCCAGTCTCCTGGACCATCTCCGGTCAGTCTCCTGGACCGTTTCTGGTCAGTTTGCCGGACCATCTCCGGTTAGTATCCTGGACCAACTCTGGTCAGTCTCCTGGACTGTTTCTGGTTAGTCTCTTGGACTGTCTCCGGTTGGTCTCCTGGACCGTCTCCAGTCTGTCTACTGGACTCTTCCCGGTCAGTCTCCAGGACTGACTCCGGTCAGTCTCCTGGATCATCTCCGGTCAGTCTCTTGTCTGCGGTCAGTCTTCTGGACGGTCTGCGGTCAGTCTGCTGGACTGCCTCCAGTCAGTCTCGTGGACTGCCTCCGGTCAGTCTCCTGCACCTTCTGCGGTCAGTCTCGTGGACCGTCTGCAGTCAATCTCCTGGACCGACTGCCGGCAGTCTCCTGGACCATCTGCGGTCAGTCTCCTGGACCATCTGCGGTCAGTCTCCTGGACCGTCTCCGGTCAGTCTCCTGGGCCATCTCCGCTCAGTCTCCTGGACTGTCTGCGGCCAGTCTCCTGTCTGCGATCTGACTCTTGGACCATCTGCGGTCCGTCTCCTTGACCGTCTGTGGTCAGTCTGCTGGACTGTCTGCGGTCAATCCCCTGGACGGTCTGCGGTCAGTCTCCTGGACTGTCTGCGGTCAATCTCCTGGACTCACTCCGTTAAGTCTCCTGGACTACCTCTGGTCAGTCTCCTGGACTGTCTCCAGTCAGTCCCCTGGACCGTCTGCTGTGAGTCTCCTGGTCCGTGTGCGGGCAGTCTCCTGTACCGTCTGCGGTCATTCTCCTGGACCCTCTGCGGTCAGCCTCCTGGAGAATCTCCTGTCAGTCTCCTGGACTATCTGCGGTCAGTCTGCTGGACCGTCTCCGGTCAGTCTACTGGACTCTCTCTGGTCAGTCTCCAGGACTCTCTGCGGTCAGTCTCCTGGACTGTCTCCATTCTTTCTCCTGGACTGTCTCCGATCAGTCTACTGGACTCTCTCTGGTCAGTCTCCAGGACACTCTGTGGTCAGTCTCCTGGACTGTCTCCATTCAGTCTCCTGGACCGTCTCCGGTCAGTCTACTGGACTCTCTCTGGTCAGTCTCCAGGACACTCTGTGGTCAGTCTCCTGGACTGTCTCCATTCAGTCTCCTGGACTGTCTCCGATCAGTCTCCTGGACTGTCTTCGGTTAGTCTCCTGGACTGGCTCCAGTCAATCTCCTGGACTGTCTGCGGTCAGTATCCTGGACCCTCTCCGGTCAGTCTTCTAGCTGCGGTCAGTCTCCTGAACTGACTGCGGTCAGTCTCCTGGACTCTCTCTGGTCAGTCTCCTGGACCATCTCCGGTCAGTCTCCTGAACCAATTCCAGTCAATCTCCTGGACTCTCTGCGGTCAGTCTCCTGCTTGCGATCAGTCTCCAGGACCATCTGCATTCAGTCTCCTTGACCATCTGCGGTCAGTCTCCTGGACTCTCTCCGGTCAGACTCCTGGATCATTTCCGGTCAGTCTCCTGGACCATCTCCGGTCAGCCTCCTGGACCGTCTCTGGTCAGTTTGCCGGACCATCTCCGGTTAGTCTCCTGGACCATCTCCGGTCAGTATCCTGGACCGTCTCTGGTCAGTCTCCTGGACTGTTTCTGGTTAGTCTCTTGGACTGTCTCCGGTCGGTCTCCTGGACCGTCTCCAGTCTGTCTACTGGACTCTCTCCGGTCAGTCTCCAGGACTGACTCCGGTCAGTCTCCTGGACCGATTCCAGTCAATCTCCTGGACTGTCTGCGGTCAGTATTCTGGACCCATTCCGATCAATCTTCTAGCTGCGGTCAGTGTCCTGGACTGACTGCGGTCAGTCTCCTGGACTCTCTCTGGTCAGTCTCATGGACTGTCTCCGGTCAGTCTCCTGGACCATCTCCGGTCAGCCTCTTGTCTGTGGTCAGTCTTCTGTACGGTCTGCGGTCAGTCTGCTGGACTGCCTCCGGTCAGTCTCGTGGACTGTCCCCGGTCAGTCTCCTGCACCTTCTGCGGTCAGTCTCGTGGACCATCTGCAGTCCATCTCCTGGACCGACTGCCGGCAGTCTCCTGGACCATCTGCGGTCAGTCTCCTGGACCCTCTCCAGTCAGTCTCCTGGACCATCTCCGGTCAGTCTCCTGGACTGTCTGCGGTCAGTCTCCTGTCTGCGATCTGTCTCTTGGACCATCTGCGGTCCATCTCCTTGACCGTCTGCGGTCAGACTCCTGGACTGTCTGCGGTCAGTCTCCTGTCTGCGATCTGTCTCTTGGACCATCTGCGGTCAATCCCCTGGACGGTCTGCGGTCAGACTCCTGGACTGTCTGCGGTCAATCTCCTGGACTCTCTCCGTTAAGTCTCCTGGACTACCTCTGGTCAGTCTCCTGGACTGCCTCCGGTCAGTCTCCTGACTGCGGTCAGTCTCCTTGACTGTCTCCGGTCAGTCCCCTGGACCATCTGCTGTGAGTCTCCTGGTCCGTGTGCGGGCAGTCTCCTGTACCGTCTGCGGTCATTCTCCTCGACCCTCTGCGGTCAGTCTCCTGGCGAATCTCCTGTCAGTCTCCTGGACTATCTGCGGTCAGTCTGCTGGACCGTCTCCGGTCAGTCTACTGGCCTCTCTCTGGTCAGTCTCCAGGACTCTCTGCGGTCAGTCTCCTGGACTGTCTCCATTCAGTCTCCTGGACTTTCTCCGGTCAGTCTCCTGGACTGACTCCGGTCAGTCTCCTGGACTGTCTCCAGTCAATCTCCTGGACTGTCTGCGGTCAGTATCCTGGACCCTTTCCGGTCAGTCTTCTAGCTGCGGTCAGTCTCCTGAACTGACTGCGGTCAGTCTCCTGGACTCTCTCTGGTCAGTCTCCTGGACTGTCTCCGGTCAGTCTTCTAGCTGCGGTCAGTCTCCTGAACTGACTGCGGTCAGTCTCCTGGACTCTCTCTGGTCAGTCTCCTGGACTGTCTCCGGTCAGTCTCCTGGATATCTCCGGTCAGTCTCTTGTCTGCGGTCAGTCTCCTAGCCCTTCACCAGTCAGCCTCCTGGACAGTCTGCAGTCTGTCTCCTGGACTGTCTGCAGTCAATCTCCTGGACCAACTGCGGGCAGTCTCCTGGACCATCTGCGTCAGTCTCCTGGTCCATCTGTGGTCAGTCTTCTGGACCGCCTATGGTCAGTCTCCTGGAACATTTCCGGTCAGTCTCCTTGACCATCCCCGGTCAGTCTCCTGGATGCTCTCCGGTCAACCTTCTGGACTCTCTCCAGTCAGTCTCCTGGACTGTCTGCGGCCAGTCTCCTGGATTGTCTGCAGTCAGTCTCCTGGACTCGCTCCGGTAAGTCTCCTGGACTGCCTCCGGTCAGTCTCCTGGACCATCTGCGGTCAGTCTCCTGGACCGTCTGCTGTCAGTCTCCTGGACCGTCTGCGGGCAATCTCCTGGACCATCTGCGGGCAGTCTCCTGGACAGTCTGCGGGCAGTCTCCTGGAACATTTACTGCCAGTCGCCTGTACTGTCTGCGGTCAGTCTCCTGGACCATCTCCGGTCAGTCTCCTGGACCATCTCCGGTCAGTCTCCTGGACCGTCTCCAGTCAGTACCTGGACCATCTGCAGTCAGTCTCCTTGACCGTCTGTGGTCAGTCTCCTGGACTACCTCCAGTCAGTGTCCTGGACTGTCTCCGGTCAGACTCCTAGACTGTCTCCGGTCAGTCTCCTTGACTGACTCCGGTTAGTCTCCTGGCCTGTCTCCGGTCAATCTCCTGGACAGTCTGCGGTCAGCCTCCTGGACCCTCTCCGGTCAGTCTTCTAGCTTCAGTCAGTCTCCTGGACTCTCTGCAGTCAGTCTCCTGGACTGTCTTCGATCAGTCTCCTGGAAAATCTCCGGTCAGTCTCCTGGACAATCTCCGGTCAGTCTCCTGGACAATCTCCGTTCAGTCTCTCATCTGCAGTCAGTCTTCTGGATGGTCTGCGGTCAGTCAGCTGGACTAACCCAGTTAAGTCTCGTGGACCACCTCCGGTCAGTCTCCTAGACCGTCTGCGGTCAGTCTCCTGGACCGTCTCCGGTCTGTCTCCTGGACCGTCTGCAGTCAGTCTCCTGGAACGTCTGCAGTCAGTCTCCTGGACCGTCTGTGGCCAGTCTCCTGGACCCTCAGCGGTCAGTCTCCTAGAACATCTCCTGTCAGTCTCCTGGAATCTCCCTGGTCAGTCACCTGGACTGAGTCCCGTCAGTCTCCTGGACGTTCTCTGGTCAATCTCCTGGACTTTCCGCATTCAGTCTCCTGGACCCTCTCCAGTCAGTCATCTAGCTGCGGTCAATCTCCTTGACTGTCTCCAGTCAGTCTCCTGGACCGTCTCCAGGCAGTCTACTGGACTCTCTCCAGTCAGTCTCCAGGACACCCCTCCGGTCAGTCTCCTGGACTAACTCCGGTCAGTCTGCTGGACTGTCTCCGGTCAGTCTCCTGGACTCTCTGCGGTCAGTCTCCAGGACTCTCTCCGGTCAGTCTCCTGGACTGACTCCGGTCAGCCTCCTGGACCGATTCCAGTCAATCTCCTGGATTCTCTGCGGTCAGTCTCCTGTTTGCGATCAGTCTCCAGGACCATCTGCATTCAGTCTCCTTGACCATCTGCGGTCAGTCTCCTGTTTGCGATCAGTCTCCAGGAACATCTGCATTCAGTCTCCTTGACCATCTGCGGTCAGTCTCCTGGACTCTCTCCGGTCAGACTCCTGCATCATTTCCGGTCAGTCTCCTGGACCATCTCCGGTCAGTATCCTGGACCGTCTCTGGTCAGTCTCCTGGACTGTTTCTGGTTAGTCTCTTGGACTGTCTCCGGTCGGTCTCCTGGACCGTCTCCAGTCTGTCTACTGGACTCTCTCCGGTCAGTCCCCAGGACTGACTCCGGTCAGTCTCCTGGACCGATTCCAGTCAATCTCCTGGACTGTCTGCGGTCAGTATTCTGGTCCCATTCCGATCAATCTTCTAGCTGCGGTCAGTCTCCTGGACTCTCTCTGGTCAGTCTCATGGACTGTCTCCGGTCAGTCTCCTGGACCATCTCCAGTCAGCCTCTTGTCTGTGGTCAGTCTTCTGGACGGTCTGCGGTCAGTCTGCTGGACTGCCTCCGGTCAGTCTCGTGGACTGTCCCCGGGCAGTCTCCTGCACCTTCTGCGGTCAGTCTCGTGGACGATCTGCAGTCCATCTCCTGGACCGACTGCCGGCAGCCTCCTGGACCATCTGCGGTCAGTCTCCTGGACCCTCTCCGGTCAGTCTCCTGGATCATCTCCGGTCAGTCTCCTGACTGCGGTCAGTCTCCTGACTGCGGTCAGTCTCCTTGACTGTCTCCGGTCAGTCCCCTGGACCGTCTGCTGTGAGTCTCCTGGTCCGTGTGCGGGCAGTCTCCTGTACCGTCTGCGGTCATTCTCCTCGACCCTCTGCGGTCAGTCTCCTGGAGAATCTCCTGTCAGTCTCCCGGACTATCTGCGGTCAGTCTGCTGGACCGTCTCCGGTCAGTCTACTGGCCTCTCTCTGGTCAGTCTCCAGGACTCTCTGCGGTCAGTCTCCTGGACTGTCTCCATTCAGTCTCCTGGACTTTCTCCGGTCAGTCTCCTGGACTGACTCCGGTCAGTCTCCTGGACTGTCTCCAGTCAATCTCCTGGACTGTCTGCGGTCAGTATCCTGGACCCTTTCCGGTCAGTCTTCTAGCTGCGGTCAGTCTCCTGAACTGACTGCGGTCAGTCTCCTGGACTCTCTCTGGTCAGTCTCCTGGACTCGCTCCGGTAAGTCTCCTGGACTGCCTCTGGTCAGTCTCCTGGACAGTCTGCGGCCAGCCTCCTGGACCCTCTCCGGTCAGTCTTCTAGCTTCAGTCAGTCTCCTGGACTCTCTGCAGTCAGTCTCCTGGACTGTCTCCGATCAGTCTCCTGGAAAATCTCCGGTCAGTCTCCTGGAAAATCTCCGGTCAGTCTCCTGGACAATCTCCGTTCAGTCTCTCATCTGCAGTCAGTCTTCTGGATGGTCTGCGGTCAGTCAGCTGGACTAACCCAGTTAAGTCTCGTGGACCACCTCCGGTCAGTCTCCTAGACCGTCTGCGGTCAGTCTCCTGGACCGTCTCCGGTCTGTCTCCTGGACCGTCTGCAGTCAGTCTCCTGGAACGTCTGCAGTCAGTCTCCTGGACCGTCTGTGGCCAGTCTCCTGGACCATCAGCGGTCAGTCTCCTAGAACATCTCCTGTCAGTCTCCTGGAATCTCCCTGGTCAGTCACCTGGACTGAGTCCCGTCAGTCTCCTGGACGTTCTCTGGTCAATCTCCTGGACTTTCCGCATTCAGTCTCCTGGACCCTCTCCAGTCAGTCATCTAGCTGCGGTCAATCTCCTTGACTGTCTCCGGTCAGTCTCCTGGACCATCTCCAGGCAGTCTACTGGACTCTCTCCAGTCAGTCTGCTGGACTGTCTCCGGTCAGTCTCCTGGACTCTCTGCGGTCAGTCTCCAGGACTCTCTCCGGTCAGTCTCCTGGACTGACTCCGGTCAGTCTCCTGGACCGATTCCAGTCAATCTCCTGGACTCTCTGCGGTCAGTCTCCTGTTTGCGATCCGTCTCCAGGACCATCTGCATTCAGTCTCCTTGACCATCTGCGGTCAGTCTCCTGTTTGCGATCAGTCTCCAGGACCATCTGCATTCAGTCTTAATGACCATCTGCGGTCAGTCTCCTGGACTCTCTCCGGTCAGACTCCTGGATCATTTCCGGTCAGTCTCCTGGACCATCTCCGGTCATTATCCTGGACCGTTTCTGGTCAGTCTCCTGGACTGTTTCTGGTTAGTCTCTTGGACTGTCTCCGGTCAGTCTCCTGGACCGATTCCATTCAATCTCCTGGACTGTCTGCGGTCAGTATTCTGGTCCCATTCCGATCAATCTTCTAGCTGCGGTCAGACTCCTGGACTGACTGCGGTCAGTCTCCTGGACTCTCTCTGGTCAGTCTCATGGACTGTCTCCGGTCAGTCTCCTGGACCATCTCCGGTCAGCCTCTTGTCTGTGGTCAGTCTTCTGGACGGTCTGTGGTCAGTCTGCTGGACTGCCTCCGGTCAGTCTCGTGGACAGTCCCCGGGCAGTCTCCTGCACCTTCTGCGGCCAGTCTCGTGGACCATCTGCAGTCCATCTCCTGGACCGACTGCCGGCAGTCTCCTGGACCATCTGCGGTCAGTCTCCTGGCCCCTCTCCGGTCAGTCTCCTGGATCATCTCCGGTCAGTCTCCTGGACTGTCTGCGGTCAGTCTCCTGTCTGCGATCTGTCTCTTGGACCATCTGCGGTCCGTCTCCTTGACCGTCTGCGGTCAGTCTGCTGGACTGTCTGCGGTCAATCTCCTGGACTCTCTCGGTTAAGTCTCCTGGACTACCTCTGGTCAGTCTCCTGACTGCGGTCAGTCTCCTGGACTGTCTCCGGTCAGTCTCCTGACTGCGGTCAGTCTCCTTGACTGTCTCCGGTCAGTCCCCTGGACCGTCTGCTGTGAGTCTCCTGGTCCGTGTGCGGGCAGTCTCCTGTACCGTCTGCGGTCATTCTCCTCGACCCTCTTCGGTCAGTCTCCTGGAGAATCTCCTGTCAGTCTCCTGGACTATCTGCAGTCAGTCTGCTGTACCATCTCCGGTCAGTCTACTGGCCTCTCTCTGGTCAGTCTCCAGGACTCTCTGCGGTCAGTCTCCTGGACTGTCTCCATTCAGTCTCCTGGACTTTCTCCGGTCAGTCTCCTGGACTGACTCCGGTCAGTCTCCTGGACTGTCTCCAGTCAATCTCCTGGACTGTCTGCGGTCAGTATCCTGGACCTTTTCCGGTCAGTCTTCTAGCTGCGGTCAGTCTCCTGAACTGACTGCGGTCAGTCTCCTGGGCTCTCTCTGGTCAGTCTCCTGGACTGTCTCCGGTCAGTCTCCTGGATATCTCCGGTCAGTCTCTTGTCTGCGGTCAGTCCCCTGGCCCGTCACCAGTCAGCCTCCTGGACAGCCTGCAGTCTGTCTCCTGGACTGTCTGCAGTCAATCTCCTGGACCAACTGCGGGCAGTCTCCTGGACCATCTGCGGTCAGTCTCCTGGTCCATCTGCGGTCAGTCTCCTGGACCGTCTCTGGTCAGTCACCTGGACCGCCTCTGGTCAGTCTCCTGGAACATTTCCGGTCAGTCTCCTTGACCATCTCCGGTCAGTCTCCTGGATGCTCTCCGGTCAACCTTCTGGACTCACTCCAGTCAGTCTCCTGGACTGTCTGCGGTCAGTCTCCTGGACTGTCTGCAGTCAGTCTCCTGGACTCGCTCTGGTATGTCTCCTGGACTGCCTCTGGTCAGTCTCCTGGACCGTCTCTGATCAGTCTCCTGGACCATCTGCGGTCAGTCTCCTGGACCGTCTGCTGTCACTCTCCTGGACCGTCTGCGTGCAATCTCCTGGACCGTCTGCGGGCAGTCTCCTGGACCGTCTGCGGGCAGTCTCCTGGAACATTTACTGCCAGTCGCCTGTACTGTCTGCGGTCAGTCTCCTGGACCATCTCCGGTCAGTCTCCTGGACCATCTCCGGTCAGTTTCCTGGACTGTCTCCAGTCAGTACCTGGACTGTCTGCGGTCAGTCTCCTGTCTGCGGTCAGTCTCCTGGACCATCTGCAGTCAGTCTCCTTGACCGTCTGTGGTCAGTGTCCTGGACTACCTCCGGTCAGATTCCTGGACTGTCTCCGGTCAGACTCCTAGACTGTCTCCGGTCAGTCTCCTTGACTGACTCCGGTTAGTCTCCTGGCCTGTCTCCGGTCAATCTCCTGGACAGTCTGCGGTCAGCCTCCTGGACCCTCTCCGGTCAGTCTTCTAGCTTCAGTCAGTCTCCTGGACTCTCTGCGGTCAGTCTCCTGGTCTGTCTCTGATCAGTCTCCTGGATAAGCTCCCGTCAGTCTCCTGGACAATCTCCGGTCAGTTTCCTGGACAATCTCTGGTCAGTCTCTCATCTGCAGTCAGTCTTCTGGATGGTCTGCGGTCAGTCAGCTGGACTAACCCAGTTAAGTCTCGTGGACCACCTCCGGTCAGTCTCCTAGACCATCTGCGGTCAGTCTCCTGGACCGTCTCCGGTCTGTCTTCTGGACCGTCTGCAGTCAGTCTCCTGGAACGTCTGCAGTCAGTCTCCTGGACCGTCTGTGGCCAGTCTCCTGGACCCTTAGCGGTCAGTCTCCTAGAACATCTCCTGTCAGTCTCCTGGAATCTCCCTGGTCAGTCACCTGGACTGAGTCCCGTCAGTCTCCTGGACGTTCTCTGGTCAATCTCCTGGACTTTCTGCATTCAGTCTCCTGGACCCTCTCCAGTCAGTCATCTAGCTGCGGTCAATCTCCTTGACTGTCTCCGGTCAGTCTCCTGGACCGTCTCCAGGCAGTCTACTGGACTCTCTCCAGTCAGTCTCCAGGACTCTCTCCGGTCAGTCTCCTGGACTGACTCCGGTCAGTCTCCTGGACTCTCTCCGGTCAGTCTCCTGGAGTGACTCTGGTCAGTCTCCCGGACCGATTCCAGTTAGTCTCCTGGACTCTCTGTGGTCAGTCTCCTGTTTGCGATCAGTCTCCAGAACCATCTGCGTTCAGTCTCCTTGACCATCTGCGGTCAGTCTCCTGGACTCTCTCCGGTCAGACTCCTGGATCATTTCCGGTCAGTCTCCTGGACCATCTCCGGTCAGCCTCCTGGACCATCTCCGGTCAGTTTGCCGGACCATCTCCGGTTAGTCTCCTGGACCATCTCCGGTCAGTATCCTGGACCGTCTCTGGTCAGTCTCCTGGACTGTTTCTGGTTAGTCTCTTGGACTGTCTCCGGTCGGTCTCCTGGACCGTCTCCAGTCTGTCTACTGGACTCTCTCCGGTCAGTCTCCAGGACTGACTCCGGTCAGTCTCCTGGACCGATTCCAGTCAATCTCCTGGACTGTCTGCGGTCAGTATTCTGGACCCATTCCGATCAATCTTCTATCTGCGGTCAGTCAGTCTCCTGGACTCTCTCTGGTCAGTCTCATGGACTGTCTCCGGTCAGTCTCCTGGACCATCTCCGGTCAGCCTCTTGTCTGCGGTCAGTCTTCTGGACGGTCTGCGGTCAGTCTACTGGACTGCCTCCGGTCAGTCTCGTGGACTGTCCCCGGTCAGTCTCCTGCACCTTCTGCGGTCAGTCTCGTGGACCGTCTGCAGTCCATCTCCTGGACCGACTGCCGGCAGTCTCCTGGACCATCTGCGGGCAGTCTCCTGGACCCTCTCCAGTCAGTCTCCTGACCATCTCCGGTCAGTCTCCTGGACTGTCTGCGGTCAGTCTCCTGTCTGCGATCTGTCTCTTGGACCATCTGCGGTCTGTCTCCTTGACCGTCTGCGGTCAGTCTGCTGGACTGTCTGCGGTCAATCCCCTGGACGGTCTGCGGTCAGACTCCTGGACTGTCTGCGGTCAATCTCCTGGACTCTCTCCATTAAGCCTCCTGGACTACCTCTGGTCAGTCTCCTGGACTGTCTTCGGTCAGTCTCCTGACTGCGGTCAGTCTCCTGACTGCGGTCAGCCTCCTTGACTGTCTCCGGTCAGTCCCCTGGACCATCTGCTGTGAGTCTCCTGGTCCGTGTGCGGGCAGTCTCCTGTACCGTCTGTGGTCATTCTCCTCGACCCTCTGCGGTCAGTCTCCTGGAGAATCTCCTGTCAGTCTCCTGGACTATCTGCGGTCAGTCTGCTGGACCGTCTCCGGTCAGTCTACTGGCCTCTCTCTGGTCAGTCTCCAGGACTCTCTGCGGTCAGTCTCCTGGACTGTCTCCATTCAGTCTCCTGGACTTTCTCCGGTCAGTCTCCTGGACTGACTCCGGTCAGTCTCCTGGACTGTCTCCAGTCAATCTCCTGGACTGTCTGCGATCAGTATCCTGGACCCTCTCCGGTCAGTCTTCGAGCTGCGGTCAGTCTCCTGAACTGGCTGCGGTCAGTCTCCTGAACTCTCTCTGGTCAGTCTTCTGGACTGTCTCCAGTCAGTCTCCTGGACATCTCCAGTCAGACTCTTGTCTGCGGTCAGGCTCCTGGCCCGTCACCAATCAGTCTCCTGGACAGTCTGCAGTCAGTCTCCTGGACTGTCTGCAGTCAATCTCCTGGACCGACTGCGGGTAGTCTCCTGGACTGTCTGCGGTCAGTCTCCTTGACTGTCTGCAGTCAGTCTCCTGGACTCGCTCCAGTAAGTCTCCTGGACTGCCTCCGGTCAGTCTCCTGGACCGTCTCTGATCAGTCTCCTGGACCGTCTCTGATCAGTCTCCTGGACCGTCTGCGATCAATCTCCTGGACCGTCTGCTGTCAGTCTCCTGTCTGCGGTCAGTTTCCTGGACCGTCTCTGGTCAGTCTCCTGGACCGTCTGCGGTCAGTCTCCTGGACCGTCTGCGGTCAGGCTCCTGGACCGTCTGCGGGCAATCTCCTGGACCTTCTGCGGGCAGTCTCCTGGACCGTCTGCGGGCAGTCTCCTGGAACATTTACTGCCAGTCGCCTGGACTGTCTGCGGTCAATCTCCTGGACCATCTCCGGTCAGTCTCCTGGACAATCTCCGGTCAGTCTCCTGGACCAGCTCCAGTCAGTACCTGGACTGCCTGCGGTCAGTCTCCTGTCTGCGGTCAGTCTACTCGACCATCTGCGGTCATTCTCCTTGACCGTCTGCGGTCAGTCTCCTGGACTCCGTCCGGTCAGTTTCCTGGACTGTCTCCGGTCAGTCTCCTGGACTGTCTCCGGTCAGTCTCCTGGACTGACTCTGGTAAGTCTCCTGGACTGTCTCCGGTCAATCTCTTGGACAGTCTGCGGTCAGTCTCCTGGACCCTCTCCGGTGAGTCTTCTAGCTTCGGTCATTCTGCTGGACTGTCTGCAGTCAGTCTCCTGGACTGTCTCCGGTCAATCTCCTGGACAATCTCCGGTCAGTCTCCTGGACAATCTCCGGTCAGTCTCCTGGACAATCTCCAGTCAGTCTCTCGTTTGCAGTCAGTCTTCCGGACGGTCTGCGGTCAGTCAGCTGGACTAACCCAGGTCAGTCTCGTGGACCGCCTCCGGTCAGCCTCCTAGACTGTCTGCTGTCAGTCTCCTGGACCGTCTGCGGTCATTCTCCTGGACCATCTGCGGTCAGTCTCCTGGACCGTCTGCATTCAGTCTCCTCGACTATCTCTGGTCACTCTCCTGGACTCCCTCCGGGCAGTCTCCTGGACCATTTCCGGTCAGTCTCCTGGACCGTCTCTGGTCATTCTCCTGGACCATCTCCGGTCAGTCTCCTGGACAATCTCCGGTCAGTATCTTGGACCGTCTCCGGTCAGTCTCTTGGACTGTCTCTGGTCAGTCACCTGAACCATCTCTGGTCAATCGTCTAGCTGCGTTCCGTCTCCTGGACCGTCTCCAGTCAGTCTCCTGGACCATCTCCGGTCAGTCTCCTTGTCCGTCTCCAGTCAGTCTCCTGGACTGTCTGTGTCAGTTTCCTTGACCCGTCTGCGATCAGACTCCTGGACTCTTTCTGTTCAGTCTCCTGGACTGTCTCCGGTCAGTCTCCTGGACAGTCTGCGGTCAGTCACCTGGACCGTCTCCGGTCAGTCTGCTGGACTGTCTCCGGTCAGTCTCCTGTATGCAGTCAGTCTCCTGGACCATCTGTGGTCAGTCTCCTGGACTGTCTGTGTTCCGTCTCCTGGACGGTCTGCGTTCAGTCTCCTTGACTATCTCTGGTCAGTCTCCTGGACTCTCTCCGTTCAGACTCCTGGACCATTTCCGGTCAGTCTCCTGGACCATCTCCGGTCAGTATCCTGGACCGTCTCTGGTCAGTTTGCTGGACCATCTCCGGTTGGTCTCCTGGACCATCTCCGGTCAGTATCCTGGACTGTCTCTGGTCAGTCTCCTGGACTGTTTCTGGTTAGTCTCTTGGACTGTCTCCGGTCAGTCTCCTGGACCGTCTCCAGGCAGTCTACTGGACTCTAACCAATCAGTCTCCAGGACTCTCTCCGGTCAGTCTCCTGGACTGACTCCGGTCAGTCTCCTGGACCGATTCCAGTCAATCTCCTGGACTTTCTGCGGTCAGTCTCCTGTTTGCGATCAGTCTCCAGGACCATGTGCATTCAGTCTCCTTGACCATCTGCGGTCAGTCTCCTGGACTCTCTCCGGTCAGACTCCTGGACCATTTCCGGTCAGTCTCCTGGACCATCTGCGGCCAGTCTCCTGGACCATCTCCGGTCAGTCTCCTGGACCGTTTCTGGTCAGTTTGCCGGACCATCTCCGGTTAGTATCCTGGACCAACTCTGGTCAGTCTCCTGGACTGTTTCTGGTTAGTCTCTTGGACTGTCTCCGGTTGGTCTCCTGGACCGTCTCCAGTCTGTCTACTGGACTCTTCCCGGTCAGTCTCCAGGACTGACTCCGGTCAGTCTCCTGGATCATCTCCGGTCAGTCTCTTGTCTGCGGTCAGTCTTCTGGACGGTCTGCGGTCAGTCTGCTGGACTGCCTCCAGTCAGTCTCGTGGACTGCCTCCGGTCAGTCTCCTGCACCTTCTGCGGTCAGTCTCGTGGACCGTCTGCAGTCAATCTCCTGGACCGACTGCCGGCAGTCTCCTGGACCATCTGCGGTCAGTCTCCTGGACCATCTGCGGTCAGTCTCCTGGACCGTCTCCGGTCAGTCTCCTGGGCCATCTCCGCTCAGTCTCCTGGACTGTCTGCGGCCAGTCTCCTGTCTGCGATCTGACTCTTGGACCATCTGCGGTCCGTCTCCTTGACCGTCTGTGGTCAGTCTGCTGGACTGTCTGCGGTCAATCCCCTGGACGGTCTGCGGTCAGTCTCCTGGACTGTCTGCGGTCAATCTCCTGGACTCACTCCGTTAAGTCTCCTGGACTACCTCTGGTCAGTCTCCTGGACTGTCTCCAGTCAGTCCCCTGGACCGTCTGCTGTGAGTCTCCTGGTCCGTGTGCGGGCAGTCTCCTGTACCGTCTGCGGTCATTCTCCTGGACCCTCTGCGGTCAGCCTCCTGGAGAATCTCCTGTCAGTCTCCTGGACTATCTGCGGTCAGTCTGCTGGACCGTCTCCGGTCAGTCTACTGGACTCTCTCTGGTCAGTCTCCAGGACTCTCTGCGGTCAGTCTCCTGGACTGTCTCCATTCTTTCTCCTGGACTGTCTCCGATCAGTCTACTGGACTCTCTCTGGTCAGTCTCCAGGACACTCTGTGGTCAGTCTCCTGGACTGTCTCCATTCAGTCTCCTGGACCGTCTCCGGTCAGTCTACTGGACTCTCTCTGGTCAGTCTCCAGGACACTCTGTGGTCAGTCTCCTGGACTGTCTCCATTCAGTCTCCTGGACTGTCTCCGATCAGTCTCCTGGACTGTCTTCGGTTAGTCTCCTGGACTGGCTCCAGTCAATCTCCTGGACTGTCTGCGGTCAGTATCCTGGACCCTCTCCGGTCAGTCTTCTTGCTGCGGTCAGTCTCCTGAACTGACTGCGGTCAGTCTCCTGGACTCTCTCTGGTCAGTCTCCTGGACCATCTCCGGTCAGTCTCCTGAACCAATTCCAGTCAATCTCCTGGACTCTCTGCGGTCAGTCTCCTGCTTGCGATCAGTCTCCAGGACCATCTGCATTCAGTCTCCTTGACCATCTGCGGTCAGTCTCCTGGACTCTCTCCGGTCAGACTCCTGGATCATTTCCGGTCAGTCTCCTGGACCATCTCCGGTCAGCCTCCTGGACCGTCTCTGGTCAGTTTGCCGGACCATCTCCGGTTAGTCTCCTGGACCATCTCCGGTCAGTATCCTGGACCGTCTCTGGTCAGTCTCCTGGACTGTTTCTGGTTAGTCTCTTGGACTGTCTCCGGTCGGTCTCCTGGACCGTCTCCAGTCTGTCTACTGGACTCTCTCCGGTCAGTCTCCTGGACCGATTCCAGTCAATCTCCTGGACTGTCTGCGGTCAGTATTCTGGACCCATTCCGATCAATCTTCTAGCTGCGGTCAGTGTCCTGGACTGACTGCGGTCAGTCTCCTGGACTCTCTCTGGTCAGTCTCATGGACTGTCTCCGGTCAGTCTCCTGGACCATCTCCGGTCAGCCTCTTGTCTGTGGTCAGTCTTCTGTACGGTCTGCGGTCAGTCTGCTGGACTGCCTCCGGTCAGTCTCGTGGACTGTCCCCGGTCAGTCTCCTGCACCTTCTGCGGTCAGTCTCGTGGACCATCTGCAGTCCATCTCCTGGACCGACTGCCGGCAGTCTCCTGGACCATCTGCGGTCAGTCTCCTGGACCCTCTCCAGTCAGTCTCCTGGACCATCTCCGGTCAGTCTCCTGGACTGTCTGCGGTCAGTCTCCTGTCTGCGATCTGTCTCTTGGACCATCTGCGGTCCATCTCCTTGACCGTCTGCGGTCAGACTCCTGGACTGTCTGCGGTCAGTCTCCTGTCTGCGATCTGTCTCTTGGACCATCTGCGGTCAATCCCCTGGACGGTCTGCGGTCAGACTCCTGGACTGTCTGCGGTCAATCTCCTGGACTCTCTCCGTTAAGTCTCCTGGACTACCTCTGGTCAGTCTCCTGGACTGCCTCCGGTCAGTCTCCTGACTGCGGTCAGTCTCCTTGACTGTCTCCGGTCAGTCCCCTGGACCATCTGCTGTGAGTCTCCTGGTCCGTGTGCGGGCAGTCTCCTGTACCGTCTGCGGTCATTCTCCTCGACCCTCTGCGGTCAGTCTCCTGGCGAATCTCCTGTCAGTCTCCTGGACTATCTGCGGTCAGTCTGCTGGACCGTCTCCGGTCAGTCTACTGGCCTCTCTCTGGTCAGTCTCCAGGACTCTCTGCGGTCAGTCTCCTGGACTGTCTCCATTCAGTCTCCTGGACTTTCTCCGGTCAGTCTCCTGGACTGACTCCGGTCAGTCTCCTGGACTGTCTCCAGTCAATCTCCTGGACTGTCTGCGGTCAGTATCCTGGACCCTTTCCGGTCAGTCTTCTAGCTGCGGTCAGTCTCCTGAACTGACTGCGGTCAGTCTCCTGGACTCTCTCTGGTCAGTCTCCTGGACTGTCTCCGGTCAGTCTCCTGGATATCTCCGGTCAGTCTCTTGTCTGCGGTCAGTCTCCTAGCCCGTCACCAGTCAGCCTCCTGGACAGTCTGCAGTCTGTCTCCTGGACTGTCTGCAGTCAATCTCCTGGACCAACTGCGGGCAGTCTCCTGGACCATCTGCGTCAGTCTCCTGGTCCATCTGTGGTCAGTCTTCTGGACCGCCTATGGTCAGTCTCCTGGAACATTTCCGGTCAGTCTCCTTGACCATCCCCGGTCAGTCTCCTGGATGCTCTCCGGTCAACCTTCTGGACTCTCTCCAGTCAGTCTCCTGGACTGTCTGCGGCCAGTCTCCTGGATTGTCTGCAGTCAGTCTCCTGGACTCGCTCCGGTAAGTCTCCTGGACTGCCTCCGGTCAGTCTCCTGGACCATCTGCGGTCAGTCTCCTGGACCGTCTGCTGTCAGTCTCCTGGACCGTCTGCGGGCAATCTCCTGGACCATCTGCGGGCAGTCTCCTGGACAGTCTGCGGGCAGTCTCCTGGAACATTTACTGCCAGTCGCCTGTACTGTCTGCGGTCAGTCTCCTGGACCATCTCCGGTCAGTCTCCTGGACCATCTCCGGTCAGTCTCCTGGACCGTCTCCAGTCAGTACCTGGACTGTCTGCGGTCAGTCTCCTGTCTGTGGTCAGTCTCCTGGACCATCTGCAGTCAGTCTCCTTGACCGTCTGTGGTCAGTCTCCTGGACTACCTCCAGTCAGTGTCCTGGACTGTCTCCGGTCAGACTCCTAGACTGTCTCCGGTCAGTCTCCTTGACTGACTCCGGTTAGTCTCCTGGCCTGTCTCCGGTCAATCTCCTGGACAGTCTGCGGTCAGCCTCCTGGACCCTCTCCGGTCAGTCTTCTAGCTTCAGTCAGTCTCCTGGACTCTCTGCAGTCAGTCTCCTGGACTGTCTTCGATCAGTCTCCTGGAAAATCTCCGGTCAGTCTCCTGGACAATCTCCGGTCAGTCTCCTGGACAATCTCCGTTCAGTCTCTCATCTGCAGTCAGTCTTCTGGATGGTCTGCGGTCAGTCAGCTGGACTAACCCAGTTAAGTCTCGTGGACCACCTCCGGTCAGTCTCCTAGACCGTCTGCGGTCAGTCTCCTGGACCGTCTCCGGTCTGTCTCCTGGACCGTCTGCAGTCAGTCTCCTGGAACGTCTGCAGTCAGTCTCCTGGACCGTCTGTGGCCAGTCTCCTGGACCCTCAGCGGTCAGTCTCCTAGAACATCTCCTGTCAGTCTCCTGGAATCTCCCTGGTCAGTCACCTGGACTGAGTCCCGTCAGTCTCCTGGACGTTCTCTGGTCAATCTCCTGGACTTTCCGCATTCAGTCTCCTGGACCCTCTCCAGTCAGTCATCTAGCTGCGGTCAATCTCCTTGAATGTCTCCAGTCAGTCTCCTGGACCGTCTCCAGGCAGTCTACTGGACTCTCTCCAGTCAGTCTCCAGGACACCCCTCCGGTCAGTCTCCTGGACTAACTCCGGTCAGTCTGCTGGACTGTCTCCGGTCAGTCTCCTGGACTTTCTGCGGTCAGTCTCCAGGACTCTCTCCGGTCAGTCTCCTGGACTGACTCCGGTCAGCCTCCTGGACCGATTCCAGTCAATCTCCTGGATTCTCTGCGGTCAGTCTCCTGTTTGCGATCAGTCTCCAGGACCATCTGCATTCAGTCTCCTTGACCATCTGCGGTCAGTCTCCTGTTTGCGATCAGTCTCCAGGAACATCTGCATTCAGTCTCCTTGACCATCTGCGGTCAGTCTCCTGGACTCTCTCCGGTCAGACTCCTGCATCATTTCCGGTCAGTCTCCTGGACCATCTCCGGTCAGTATCCTGGACCGTCTCTGGTCAGTCTCCTGGACTGTTTCTGGTTAGTCTCTTGGACTGTCTCCGGTCGGTCTCCTGGACCGTCTCCAGTCTGTCTACTGGACTCTCTCCGGTCAGTCCCCAGGACTGACTCCGGTCAGTCTCCTGGACCGATTCCAGTCAATCTCCTGGACTGTCTGCGGTCAGTATTCTGGTCCCATTCCGATCAATCTTCTAGCTGCGGTCAGTCTCCTGGACTGACTGCGGTCAGTCTCCTGGACTCTCTCTGGTCAGTCTCATGGACTGTCTCCGGTCAGTCTCCTGGACCATCTCCAGTCAGCCTCTTGTCTGTGGTCAGTCTTCTGGACGGTCTGCGGTCAGTCTGCTGGACTGCCTCCGGTCAGTCTCGTGGACTGTCCCCGGGCAGTCTCCTGCACCTTCTGCGGTCAGTCTCGTGGACGATCTGCAGTCCATCTCCTGGACCGACTGCCGGCAGCCTCCTGGACCATCTGCGGTCAGTCTCCTGGACCCTCTCCGGTCAGTCTCCTGGATCATCTCCGGTCAGTCTCCTGACTGCGGTCAGTCTCCTTGACTGTCTCCGGTCAGTCCCCTGGACCGTCTGCTGTGAGTCTCCTGGTCCGTGTGCGGGCAGTCTCCTGTACCGTCTGCGGTCATTCTCCTCGACCCTCTGCGGTCAGTCTCCTGGAGAATCTCCTGTCAGTCTCCCGGACTATCTGCGGTCAGTCTGCTGGACCGTCTCCGGTCAGTCTACTGGCCTCTCTCTGGTCAGTCTCCAGGACTCTCTGCGGTCAGTCTCCTGGACTGTCTCCATTCAGTCTCCTGGACTTTCTCCGGTCAGTCTCCTGGACTGACTCCGGTCAGTCTCCTGGACTGTCTCCAGTCAATCTCCTGGACTGTCTGCGGTCAGTATCCTGGACCCTTTCCGGTCAGTCTTCTAGCTGCGGTCAGTCTCCTGAACTGACTGCGGTCAGTCTCCAGGACTCTCTGCGGTCAGTCTCCAGGACTCTCTCCGGTCAGTCTCCTGGACTGACTCCGGTCAGTCTGCTGGACTGACTCCGGTCAGTCTCCTGGACCGATTCCAGTCAATCTCCTGGACTCTCTGCGGTCAGTCTCCTGTTTGCGATCCGTCTCCAGGACCATCTGCATTCAGTCTCCTTGACCATCTGCGGTCAGTCTCCTGTTTGCGATCAGTCTCCAGGACCATCTGCATTCAGTCTTAATGACCATCTGCGGTCAGTCTCCTGGACTCTCTCCGGTCAGACTCCTGGATCATTTCCGGTCAGTCTCCTGGACCATCTCCGGTCATTATCCTGGACCGTTTCTGGTCAGTCTCCTGGACTGTTTCTGGTTAGTCTCTTGGACTGTCTCCGGTCAGTCTCCTGGACCGATTCCATTCAATCTCCTGGACTGTCTGCGGTCAGTATTCTGGTCCCATTCCGATCAATCTTCTAGCTGCGGTCAGACTCCTGGACTGACTGCGGTCAGTCTCCTGGACTCTCTCTGGTCAGTCTCATGGACTGTCTCCGGTCAGTCTCCTGGACCATCTCCGGTCAGCCTCTTGTCTGTGGTCAGTCTTCTGGACGGTCTGTGGTCAGTCTGCTGGACTGCCTCCGGTCAGTCTCGTGGACAGTCCCCGGGCAGTCTCCTGCACCTTCTGCGGCCAGTCTCGTGGACCATCTGCAGTCCATCTCCTGGACCGACTGCCGGCAGTCTCCTGGACCATCTGCGGTCAGTCTCCTGGCCCCTCTCCGGTCAGTCTCCTGGATCATCTCCGGTCAGTCTGCTGGACTGTCTGCGGTCAATCTCCTGGACTCTCTCCGTTAAGTCTCCTGGACTACCTCTGGTCAGTCTCCTGACTGCGGTCAGTCTCCTGACTGCGGTCAGTCTCCTGGACTGTCTCCGGTCAGTCTCCTGACTGCGGTCAGTCTCCTTGACTGTCTCCGGTCAGTCCCCTGGACCGTCTGCTGTGAGTCTCCTGGTCCGTGTGCGGGCAGTCTCCTGTACCGTCTGCGGTCATTCTCCTCGACCCTCTTCGGTCAGTCTCCTGGAGAATCTCCTGTCAGTCTCCTGGACTATCTGCAGTCAGTCTGCTGTACCATCTCCGGTCAGTCTACTGGCCTCTCTCTGGTCAGTCTCCAGGACTCTCTGCGGTCAGTCTCCTGGACTGTCTCCATTCAGTCTCCTGGACTTTCTCCGGTCAGTCTCCTGGACTGACTCCGGTCAGTCTCCTGGACTGTCTCCAGTCAATCTCCTGGACTGTCTGCGGTCAGTATCCTGGACCTTTTCCGGTCAGTCTTCTAGCTGCGGTCAGTCTCCTGAACTGACTGCGGTCAGTCTCCTGGGCTCTCTCTGGTCAGTCTCCTGGACTGTCTCCGGTCAGTCTCCTGGATATCTCCGGTCAGTCTCTTGTCTGCGGTCAGTCCCCTGGCCCGTCACCAGTCAGCCTCCTGGACAGCCTGCAGTCTGTCTCCTGGACTGTCTGCAGTCAATCTCCTGGACCAACTGCGGGCAGTCTCCTGGACCATCTGCGGTCAGTCTCCTGGTCCATCTGCGGTCAGTCTCCTGGACCGTCTCTGGTCAGTCACCTGGACCGCCTCTGGTCAGTCTCCTGGAACATTTCCGGTCAGTCTCCTTGACCATCTCCGGTCAGTCTCCTGGATGCTCTCCGGTCAACCTTCTGGACTCACTCCAGTCAGTCTCCTGGACTGTCTGCGGTCAGTCTCCTGGACTGTCTGCAGTCAGTCTCCTGGACTCGCTCTGGTATGTCTCCTGGACTGCCTCCGGTCAGTCTCCTGGACCGTCTCTGATCAGTCTCCTGGACCATCTGCGGTCAGTCTCCTGGACCGTCTGCTGTCACTCTCCTGGACCGTCTGCGTGCAATCTCCTGGACCGTCTGCGGGCAGTCTCCTGGACCGTCTGCGGGCAGTCTCCTGGAACATTTACTGCCAGTCGCCTGTACTGTCTGCGGTCAGTCTCCTGGACCATCTCCGGTCAGTCTCCTGGACCATCTCCGGTCAGTTTCCTGGACTGTCTCCAGTCAGTACCTGGACTGTCTGCGGTCAGTCTCCTGTCTGCGGTCAGTCTCCTGGACCATCTGCAGTCAGTCTCCTTGACCGTCTGTGGTCAGTGTCCTGGACTACCTCCGGTCAGATTCCTGGACTGTCTCCGGTCAGACTCCTAGACTGTCTCCGGTCAGTCTCCTTGACTGACTCCGGTTAGTCTCCTGGCCTGTCTCCGGTCAATCTCCTGGACAGTCTGCGGTCAGCCTCCTGGACCCTCTCCGGTCAGTCTTCTAGCTTCAGTCAGTCTCCTGGACTCTCTGCGGTCAGTCTCCTGGTCTGTCTCTGATCAGTCTCCTGGATAAGCTCCCGTCAGTCTCCTGGACAATCTCCGGTCAGTTTCCTGGACAATCTCTGGTCAGTCTCTCATCTGCAGTCAGTCTTCTGGATGGTCTGCGGTCAGTCAGCTGGACTAACCCAGTTAAGTCTCGTGGACCACCTCCGGTCAGTCTCCTAGACCATCTGCGGTCAGTCTCCTGGACCGTCTCCGGTCTGTCTTCTGGGCCGTCTGCAGTCAGTCTCCTGGAACGTCTGCAGTCAGTCTCCTGGACCGTCTGTGGCCAGTCTCCTGGACCCTTAGCGGTCAGTCTCCTAGAACATCTCCTGTCAGTCTCCTGGAATCTCCCTGGTCAGTCACCTGGACTGAGTCCCGTCAGTCTCCTGGACGTTCTCTGGTCAATCTCCTGGACTTTCTGCATTCAGTCTCCTGGACCCTCTCCAGTCAGTCATCTAGCTGCGGTCAATCTCCTTGACTGTCTCCGGTCAGTCTCCTGGACCGTCTCCAGGCAGTCTACTGGACTCTCTCCAGTCAGTCTCCAGGACTCTCTCCGGTCAGTCTCCTGGACTGACTCCGGTCAGTCTCCTGGACTCTCTCCGGTCAGTCTCCTGGAGTGACTCTGGTCAGTCTCCCGGACCGATTCCAGTTAGTCTCCTGGACTCTCTGTGGTCAGTCTCCTGTTTGCGATCAGTCTCCAGAACCATCTGCGTTCAGTCTCCTTGACCATCTGCGGTCAGTCTCCTGGACTCTCTCCGGTCAGACTCCTGGATCATTTCCGGTCAGTCTCCTGGACCATCTCCGGTCAGCCTCCTGGACCATCTCCGGTCAGTTTGCCGGACCATCTCCGGTTAGTCTCCTGGACCATCTCCGGTCAGTATCCTGGACCGTCTCTGGTCAGTCTCCTGGACTGTTTCTGGTTAGTCTCTTGGACTGTCTCCGGTCGGTCTCCTGGACCGTCTCCAGTCTGTCTACTGGACTCTCTCTGGTCAGTCTCCAGGACTGACTCCGGTCAGTCTCCTGGACCGATTCCAGTCAATCTCCTGGACTGTCTGCGGTCAGTATTCTGGACCCATTCCGATCAATCTTCTATCTGCGGTCAGTCAGTCTCCTGGACTCTCTCTGGTCAGTCTCATGGACTGTCTCCGGTCAGTCTCCTGGACCATCTCCGGTCAGCCTCTTGTCTGCGGTCAGTCTTCTGGACGGTCTGCGGTCAGTCTGCTGGACTGCCTCCGGTCAGTCTCGTGGACTGTCCCCGGTCAGTCTCCTGCACCTTCTGCGGTCAGTCTCGTGGACCGTCTGCAGTCCATCTCCTGGACCGACTGCCGGCAGTCTCCTGGACCATCTGCGGGCAGTCTCCTGGACCCTCTCCAGTCAGTCTCCTGACCATCTCCGGTCAGTCTCCTGGACTGTCTGCGGTCAGTCTCCTGTCTGCGATCTGTCTCTTGGACCATCTGCGGTCTGTCTCCTTGACCGTCTGCGGTCAGTCTGCTGGACTGTCTGCGGTCAATCCCCTGGACGGTCTGCGGTCAGACTCCTGGACTGTCTGCGGTCAATCTCCTGGACTCTCTCCATTAAGCCTCCTGGACTACCTCTGGTCAGTCTCCTGGACTGTCTTCGGTCAGTCTCCTGACTGCGGTCAGTCTCCTGACTGCGGTCAGCCTCCTTGACTGTCTCCGGTCAGTCCCCTGGACCATCTGCTGTGAGTCTCCTGGTCCGTGTGCGGGCAGTCTCCTGTACCGTCTGTGGTCATTCTCCTCGACCCTCTGCGGTCAGTCTCCTGGAGAATCTCCTGTCAGTCTCCTGGACTATCTGCGGTCAGTCTGCTGGACCGTCTCCGGTCAGTCTACTGGCCTCTCTCTGGTCAGTCTCCAGGACTCTCTGCGGTCAGTCTCCTGGACTGTCTCCATTCAGTCTCCTGGACTTTCTCCGGTCAGTCTCCTGGACTGACTCCGTTCAGTCTCCTGGACTGTCTCCAGTCAATCTCCTGGACTGTCTGCGGTCAGTATCCTGGACCCTTTCCGGTCAGTCTTCTAGCTGCGGTCAGTCTCCTGAACTGACTGCGGTCAGTCTCCTGGACTCTCTCTGGTCAGTCTCCTGGACTGTCTCTGGCCAGTCTCCTGGATATCTCCGGTCAGTCTCTTGTCTGCGGTCAGTCTCCTGGCCCATCACCGGTCAGCCTCCTGGACAGTCTGCAGTCAGTCGCCTGGACTGTCTGCAGTCAATCTCCTGGACCGGCTGCGGGCAGTCTCCTGGACCATCTGCGGTCAGTCTCCTGGTCCATCTGCGGTCAGTCTCCTGGACCGTCTCTGGTCAGTCTCCTGGACCGCCTCTGGTCAGTCTCCTGGAACATTTCCGGTCAGTCTCCTTGACCATCTCCGGTCAGTCTCCTGGATGCTCTCCGGTCAACCTTCTGGACTCTCTCCAGTCAGTCTCCTGGACTGTCTGCGGTCAGTCTCCTGGACTGTCTGCAGTCAGTCTCCTGGACTCGCTTCGGTAAGTCTCCTGGACTGCCTCCGGTCAGTCTCCTGGACCGTCTCTGATCAGTCTCCTGGACCGTCTGCGGTCAGTCTCCTGGACCGTCTGCTGTCAGTCTCCTGGACCGTCTGCGGGCAATCTCCTGGACCGTCTGTGGGCAGTCTCCTGGAACATTTACTGCCAGTCGCCTGGACTGTCTGCGGTCAGTCTCCTGGACCATCTCCGGTCAGTCTCCTGGACCATCTCCGGTCAGTCTCCTGGACCGTCTCCAGTCAGTACCTGGGCTGTCTGCGGTCAGTCTCCTGTCTGCGGTCAGTCTCCTGGACCATCTGCAGTCAGTCTCCTTGACCGTCTGTGGTCAGTCTCCTGGACTACCTCCAGGCAGTTTCCTGGACTGTCTCCGGTCAGTCTCCTAGACTGTCTCCGGTCAGTCTCCTTGACTGACTCCGGTCAGTCTCCTGGCCTGTCTCCGGTCAATCTCCTGGACAGTCTGCGGTCAGTCTCCAGGGCCCTCTCTGGTCAGTCTTCTAGCTTCCGTCAGTCTCCTGGACTCTCTGCGGTCAGTCTCCTGGGCTCTCTCCGGTCAGTCTCCTGGACAATCTCCGGTCAGCCTCCTGGACCATCTCTGGTCAGTTTGCCGGACCATTGTAAGATTCGAAATTTTCAGCAAAAATCACTCAAGAAAACTGGATAAAATAAGACTGTTTATTGACCAAAGTAAGCTTGCACAGAAAAACCTTTGATAAAAGGGCATACAAAATGGCCACCAGGCCCCGTGATCAGTTTCTGAACCATTTTATTTCTGTTACTGCAAGCCAGACAGGCTTGTGGATTGAAGACAGTAAGCCCGCGAAAGCCAGTATCTGGGAACTGAAACTCAGAGAAACAGCATACATATTCAATGAATTCTAAGTACAGGAGGGGGCCCATCAAGATATGGGCGGACAATGCAAAAACACTTATACCCATTTATTGTACAAAGGAGAAACCGTTTAGCAGCCATCAAGGAAAATCTCCGGACCGATCAATATGCGAACCGAGTCACGGTGACAATGAAAAAGACATTAAAAGACATTATCGGCCAGGAAGGCCAGTTTAAGTTATCACTGGCTCCGTTACAAGACAAAGCGCCCCTGCAGAGATTTCTGCCCGCCAAAATTAATACAAAGACAGGACTATGATTTGGCGGGAGATAAGACTGTCCCAAAAGGGTATAACTATGGATTGAAAGTCCATCTAAGTTACTGGAACAACTTCGGACTTCTTCCTCGACTTCTGCTACGCTGGGCGACTTCAGACTTCTACTTCTTCAAGGACTTCTTCTACAAGGAACGAACGAAGGACGGACGGTGCCAGGCTAGGCGCCTCTTCCACTTCAGCAGGTGCGGAATCGATGAAAACGTTTTCGTCTTTTTAAAGACGGACGATTTCGGTGAAAAGACAACGTGGTCGGTGTTCAGCCAAACAAGGCTCGGCCACGACGAGAAGATGACAAGGGTGGCCCGGGTACTGAGGTCGGGAGATCATCGACGACCCAGGCCGATGGAGAAGAAACCCTCTGGAGGACCGGCGATCCAGGCCGGAAAGACTCTTCCATGTGCATGCACTTCTTCAGCAGCCTGCATCTAAGTCTGCTCCATGAACCCAAATAGTGGATCTCAACCTTGACGAGTGCTCATCGAGGCTGTGTCTACCCCACCGCCTCGAGGGAGAGAGAATATCGACTGCGCCAGAAGCTTCCAAATCCACGTGACGACGGAAAGCAGTGCCAAAAGGCTGCGAACCCCCTTTTTCGCGATTTCGAGAGTGGTGAGCATGATCCCAAGTTCCCCAGGTCGAAACTTAGTTTAGGTATAGGGGAGGGAGTTAAGGGTAATCGTAATGTGTGTCCCCTTTTACGATGTGCCGTGTGTTCCCCATTTCCATAGAGTTAAGTTCATAAATTTGTGTGTGATTGTAGCTACTTTAATCTGTGCCTATGACATGTATTTTGTAATGCTTCAAACTGTTTAAAAATAAAAGCATCCATTTCGTGCTATTCAACCTGGCCTATTGGGTTTTTTCTCTGCACTACTGTTCTCTGCATCCAAGTCCAAGGTCTAGAACCGTAGGGGGAGTGGGTCGAACCACTCAAGGGTAATTGTTGCACGAAACCTGGCAGGAGACCAGAACGAGCAAGAGAAACCCCCTACAGAAATGGCGACCGCGGCAGGACCTTGGCAGCAGGAAAGTAGTGTGTTAGATCAAGGTCTGAATAAACGAGATGTGATGGACGAAAGAATAGCCGATTATGTTTTTGGAAAAGTTAACCTCACAAAGCAATGGATATCTGACTTGTTGAGAGATAGGCGCCCGCTAGACGCAGCCATCAAGTGGACAGCGGGTAAAGAGCATAAGAAATCTGTAGAGAAGATGGTCTGGCTGATGTGCTACAAGAAGCAAGTCCAGCTTTTGGACCAGGTCGTTGCAGCACAGACAGCCCAGATCAACGGTTTGCTTAAAGACGTAGAGGAGAAGGTTGCGGGAGGTCAGCAACTGATTGAAGCGCTTAACGCGCTGAATCAGGAACGCCACTCCATAATTCGCTGCCACGAGACCCGGGTAGAATATATAAAATGTCAGGTCATTGAAGCCAAGGCCAGTAAAGGTAGAATGAGAGCGAGGTGTTTCCGTCTAGCTAAGCAAATAGAGGCCCAAGAGGAAAAACCTCTGGGAGCCAGGGCAGCATATAAGATGACCATGGAGGATAGATCTGAGAGCACCGACCACAGCACTTGCCGCCGGGAGCAAGAGGACCTGAGAATGGCCCTAGCCAAGGCAAACGGGTTGGTGTGTCTCATAAATCCACCAGCGAGTCAGCTATTGCTAGCCAAGGAATCCAAAAGACCGATCCCACAAGAGGCAGTTGGGGTATCAACTCCCGAACCCTCTGCGCCTCCTGCTTATGAGGAGTCTTGGACTCCAGAGAAGGAGATGGAGATGGTAGAGGAAGAGAGTCCTGAGGTAGAGCAACCCCAGATAGTAGAGTCAGGGCCGGCGCCGATGTGTCCAATGAGACACCGGAGGCTCGGTCCAAACGAAGCGAATGGCGATGACGGACCCCTTGAGAGTCAGATCATAATGCCCCATAGCGCACGACAGCTAAGAGAAATGATAAGTCACATCCCAAAACTCTCCAAGTCAGGAGATCCCTCCGTGCATTTCAGGGACGTGGAGCAGACCGCAGCAGTCAATGACTGCGACGGGGTTGAACAGTCTAAAATGCTGCTGTTCTCCCTGGACAGTTCGCTCCTCCAGTGTCTCCCTGATGAGAGCAAGAGAGGGCACAGGGACTATGAGTTGCTACGGGATGAGATTCTGGAGATCATGGGAGAGGGGGACGGAACTCCGTTCCTCCGTTTAGAAAAGACAGTGCAGCTAGAGGGAGAACCCCCACGGGTTTTCGCCGACAGGTTGTGGCCAGTGTATCAGCGCAGCTGCCCGGGCGGGCCAGCCCGGGCCGGGCTGGATGGTGAACAGAGAGCTCATTGGCTTCGATGCCTGGTAGCAGGTTGCTTGCCAGTAGTGAGGGAGCAGGCCAAAGCATGGTTTGACCCCACTAACGCCCGCTCCATGGAGGATCTTGTACTAGATCAGCTCACGATCAGTTATAGGAACAACAAAGGCAAGAAAACGCCTGTTGTAAAAGGAAAGGTGCATGAGGTGAGGCCCGCAGCCTCTGCTAAAAGGGAATGGCGTCAGGAGGGAAATCGCCCTCCCCAAGCCAACAGCAGTTGTTACGGGTGTGGGAAGGATGGTCATTGGCGCAAGGACTGTAGGAATCCATGGAAGGATAAGAGAGAGAGAGCGTTCACCGCAGCCCAAGACCGAGCCCAAGCCCAAGTCGCCCACGGTCCGATCGTTTACCCAGCACCAGCACAAGCACAAGTGCAGACCGCTGCCCCAACACCAGTCCAGAACCCAACCGTAGCCCCCGCCCCAACCACAGGGGGTGGTGCGGTTGTAGATCCCGCTGCGATCGAGTCAGTCTTGGAGGCTATGCGGTCTCTAATGGTCTGGCAGGGGAAGGTAGCGGTCGCCAACAGCCCTATCGCTCCCGAGACCCCAACCGAAGCACCTAAATGACTGACGCCCGCGCAGCCCGTCTACCTGTGTCCGCTCCGCTATGACGCCTGGAGAAGACCTGTGGTGGAGATGGAGGTGGAAAGACAAAAGGGTAGTTACCTGTTGGATACGGGAGCTTCGTGTACCATGATCCACACAGATAAACCTTTCGCCTCACCTCTGTCCGCCCAGGCTCCATACTCAGTAGCGGGTTTCACAGGCAGAGAACAGGCTGGCGCGTACTCCATCCCGCTCTCCATTCAGTTGGGAGCACTCCACACCACATGGACGTGCATCCTATTAAAGTGGAAGGAGGGGGGTGGAAAAGGCATCCTCGGGGCTGATTTCTTGGTGGAACACGGAATCCTCGTGGACCTGAGAAATCACTGTCTCTGGGGAGCCGAGAGCGGTTTAGGTAAGGTAGTCGTTATCCCAGGGAAGGAAGAAAAGGGGGCCCTATGCACCATGAAGCCATCAGGAGGTTACGATCTCGAGCTCATGGTAGCGAACGTCCCAACGGGCTTGCAGGCGTGTGTGTCGGAAAATCTGACCGCGTTTGCCACCCACAAGCACGACTGTGGGAGAGTCACTGGGTTTGAAGTCAGCGTAGACGGGGACCCCATGATCCGACCCCAAAAGCAGTATAATTTCCCCAAGGAGGCAGAACCCGACATGGAGACAGCAATATCTTCATTGGTGCAGCAGGGCGTATTGAGAACAATAGCCACTCACGTGAACTCCCCATTATGGCCAGTAAAGAAGCCGGACAATTCATGGAGGGCCACGGTGGACTACAGAGTCTTCAATAGTAACATCCCAGCCTGCGCGCCCACGGTAGCAGCAGTTGCAGACCTAATAGGGAGCATTCCAGCATCGGCGACCACGTTCACGGTGCTGGACATCTCGAACGGTTTCTGGTCCATCCCGCTGCGGCGGGAGGATCAGTACAAGTTTGCCTTTACTTTCAAAGGGCAACAGTACACTTGGAACTGCTTACCACAGGGTTTTCACAACAGCCCCAGCATTTTCCATCAATGCATGGCGTGGAGTTTAAAAGAGTTTAGCCAGCCCAACCAGATAGTACAGTATGTGGACGACTTACTCCTGTTCACGGACACAAGGGAGGAGCACGGCCCACTATTAGCCGAATTGTTGGGACTGTTAGAAAGGAAAGGTTTCAAAGTAAACCCAATGAAAGCCCAGATCGGCCAGCAGGAAGTCAAATTCCTAGGTCTGGCCATCCGCGCTGGAGAAAGAGCCATAGATAAGGCCAGAAGGGAATCAATACAAGATCTGCCGATTCCCAACACAGTAACGGGTGTAAGGTCCTTTTTGGGGTTGACCAGTTACTGCAGAGATTTCATCGAGGACTATGCTGCCACAGCAGCCCCGCTACTTCGACTCTTACACAAGGGAGTCGAGTGGTCTTGGGATGAGGGGTGCCAGGCAGCATTCGAGAAGTTGAAAAGAGATCTGCAGACCGCGCCAGCCCTAGGGGCCATAGATGGGGGAGAGGAGTTCTTCCTGGAGGTAGCCGCTAGTGGGGACAGCCTGAGCGCAGTGTTGCTCCAGGAGCGGCACGGCAAGCTGAGACCAGTGGTTTATTCCTCCCGGGTGCTCACGGATGTAGAGAGGAGTTTCTCCAATTGCGAACGGCATCTCCTGGCCACGCATTGGGCTGTGAATAGATCAGTGATCTTCACAGGAACCTCTCCCATCACGCTCCTCACCCATCACACCCCCACAAAGATGCTCCTGGATGGAAGGATTAAGGACGGGACCGTAAGCAGCGCTCGGATTGTGCGCTGGACCCTCCTCCTTTCCCAGATGGATCTCAAAGTTAAAGGCCTCTGCACGCCAAGGCTCACAGCCAATATGGCATATCCCGGGACAGCCCATCGATGTTCCGTAGAAGGGGTATGGGAAGTCGACATAGGTTTACGGGCCGGGATACATCCCACAGGCCGCGAAATCTACGTAGACGGTTCTAGCACTGTATCTGATGGCAAACGACTCACAGGGTGTGGAGTTTATGACCCTGCGGCAAACATTGCCCTGGCAAATAAGCTCCCCAGCACTATGAGCGCACAGCAGGCTGAACTGTCCGCGGTGGCGTACGTGGTTACCCACCCCGAGATTTTCCCAACCCCATACACGATTTGCTCAGACAGCATGTTCACCTGCAATTCGTGTACAGAGTACCTCGCCATCTGGTCCCGACGCGGATACACCTCCGCGGACGGGCGGCCTTTAACAGTTAAGCCCTTGCTGGAAAAGATCCTAGCAGCTGTGGGGGAGAAAGGAGAGGTGTTCATCCATAAGGTAAAGGCTCACTCCACCACAGAACCCCGCGGCCAGGGCAACCAGCAGGCGGATGCGCTAGCCAGGGAGGGTGCCCGCAACGGCATTCTCTGGGACCCCTAGGGACCCGGACCCACGGCGGCGATCCAAGGCAGGCAGGGAGTTCCAGGGAACACAGGGGTGACACCGCCCCCAGACCTAAAGACCGTCCAAACCCTGGATCCCGCCCTAAAAGCAGTCCTAAAAGCCATCACCGAAGGCAAGCAGGTAGAGGGTCCGTACAGTGCGGCAGCCCTCACAGTCAAGGAAGGTATGCTGTTCCGAGAGGAGCAGTGGGTTGTGCCGCAGCAGCACCGGAGGGAGTTCCTGCAACTGGCCCACGAGGGTCCAGGAGCGGGACACCCCGGGCCTGAGGTCACCTGGCAACGGATAGAGCAGGCGGGATGGTGGCCGGGACTTAGGGACGATGTCCGCGAGTTCTGCACAAGCTGTCTTGTGTGCGCTGCTAACAACCCAGACCCCCACAAAAGGAAGGTGCCCATGGGGCACATCAGGAGGGTAGAGGGACCATGGCAGTCGATTCAGGTCGACTACATAGGGCCCCTGCCTGCCGCCCAGGGAGGCTATAAATACTGCCTTGTCCTGGTAGATGTGTTCACCAAATGGGTAGAAGCTTTCCCATGCAGAACAGCTACGGCACTGGGTACTGCTAAAATCTTGATTCGGGAAGTGTTCTCACGGTGGGGACTCCCCCGTTTTGTAGAGTCCGACCAAGGGAGTCAGTTCACCAGTCAAGTAATGCAGAACGCCCTCATGCTCTTGGGCATTGAGGGGAAGTGGCACGTAGCATACAATCCCCAGTCATCCGGGATTGTTGAGCGTATGAATCGGACCCTCAAGGAAAAGCTGAGGAAAGAGACAATGGGCTCGCCCCAGAAATGGGCGGAGGTCCTGCCTTTAGTCCTCATGGGGATCCGAGACAGCCAGTCCAAAAGTACGGGGTATTCCCCGCACGAATTAATGACTGGAAGGATCATGCGAACACCCACCCATGTGCTAGCCCCGGTGCTCACTGAGGGCCAGCTCCGAGAGGTGAAACGGGACAAATTCGCCCAAACCCTTTTGGAGCGCCTGAGACAGATTTATGGGCAGGTGGCTGGGAACATGGGAAGACAGCACCAGGGAAATAAACTGTTATTGGAACCTCGGAAACAACAAGAGTGGGTAGTCGGAGACCAGGTCATGGTCCGAAACTACGCCAGGGTAGGGAGTTTTGAACCACTGTACATGGGGCCTTATAGCATTGTGGACAAGGCCAGCCCCATGGTTTATGCAGTGAAGATGCCCCGACGTACCAAATGGTTTCACATCAACCAGTGTAAACTGTTTAAACCGGGTGCACAAGGGCCATCAAAGGGGACCAGGTCTGGGAACAAAGATCCTCAGCCTGTAACAGAGTCACAGACCACACAGGCTGGAACAGTAGCCTGCGTGAAGGGAGAGGCCATCCCATTGGAGTGGGAGGTCTCATCTTTTGAATGGGATTTAGGCAGGAGAGAGCCCGAACAGCTCAACCTCGCTTTAGACCCAATCACGGAGGAGGAAGAGTCAGAGGACGACGATCCCGCCCTCGACTCAAGCTTGGGGGAGGTAGGGAATGGGGGCGGAGACTCACTACCTGTAGGGACAGGTGAGGTGGAGTCGGAAGCCACAGATCCCGACCCCGGGGGGGCGGAGCCCGAGGGAGGGGAGCTGGAGCCGGCGGCTGTGGAGGAACCACAGGCTGTGACGGTGGCAGTCCCAACCCCCGGTCCATCAGCCCCGGGAGCCCAACCCAAAGCAGCCCCTCGTAGGTCGGCTCGAGCGCCCCCGCCCAGAAAATTTTCGCCAGATTCTCCCCATCTTTCCCAACCACGGTTTAGAGCAGCCCCAGGAAGGCATGGTCCCTGTTCAGCAGTGACAGGCTGCGGGGGATCAAAGCCAAAGATCAGTGCAGCCCCACCGCAGGGTGTGGCGCACGACAGACCTCACAGGGATTAGGCAAGCCGCCCCGCGGAGGGCGGCGCTGTACATAAGTTAAGTTAGGTAATTATGGTGATAATTTAAGGAAATGTATATAGCGTTAAGATGTGTTAAGAGTACAATTTTGGAATCTGCCCGGTATGTGTGTTTGTTTGGGAGCGGGGTCCAGAAACCCGCGCGCCCATTTAATTAGGCCAGCACCTACTGGGAGCCCGGCTGCATCATTTTATTGGTTACAGAAACCTGGGATATGATGGAAAAGATTCTCATCGCGTTCATGGTGATCGGGTGCGGGTGGGCCTACCGAGGCCGCACCAAGGACGTCATCATTTTCGGGTGCTCCGGGGACACGGCCCCCATCGCAACGGATGGGACAGGGGAGCGAGAGGTTGAGGAAACCGCCACCTACTTCCACCAAGGGAGATGGCCAGGTTGGCTGGGAACGAATTCTACGGAATATTCCAGCAATTTCTGTTTTGCCTACCAAGAGACTTCGTTAACGTGCCCTCGGGTGAGGATCCTTGCGCCCAGAGTCAGCGTTACCGTGGGAAAGAGGATTTGTCTGGTGTGCAATGGGAACGTACCACTAAGGCGATGGTGGTGGCTACGAAAGCTGGGACAGGACATGAGAAACTCTACGGTCGAGTGGGAGCGACTGGGTAATAATACCCAGCGGACTATTACGGGGACTCACGGACAATTACGTGTGCGTTGGGACAAATGGTGGGAACCAGATGAAGGAATATATGTCTGTATGTGGGGTTCGAGACACGTCTGCCCCAAGGGCGTATCCATCTTCTTCCAGAGGCAGTGGCAGGATGAAGGGAAGGGGATGAGATGGGATGTTAGCACTCGAGCGTGCGGAGCCCCATACTCCCCTATTCCGGTAAACGCCACTGAACTCATCACCCGCCCACGCAAGCCCCTGCCCACGCTTCCGGTAGCACTAGCCCAGAAAGGAGGGTGCCCAACCACCACCAAGGGACCCGGGAACGGTTTAGTATTGGTACCCACCGGTCAGGTGCTGTACCAAGGGGTACACTACGTGGTGGCCTCAGTGATTTTAAATCTCACTGAGGTACAATTGCCGGAGTGGTGTCCCAAAGAAATGGAACAATTATACCAGGTCCTGTTAACCCGTATGTTTAGACAGTTTTACGAATTTGACTTTGCCGACATCGACAGAGACAAATTATACACCACACCGCCAGAAGTGTTGGATCGAGTCGGGAGGCAAAGAAGGGGTACTGTAAATGACATATTCACTGCTTTTAATACCGGGACATCTGTTGCCAATGCTCTAGATAACGTGGAGCTGCAGACACAGATCAACGGTTTAAAAGCCCAGTTAAGAAACATACTGACAGACGAAAATAAGGTAGTGGGTTCTGAGTTGCATGAGGACCAGGCCATGACACTACACTTTAAGGATATAATCGCTGAGCTGGAGAAACACACGAGAACGGTAAATGCGCTCATTAAGGAGGATCGGAATGCGTCCGGTCAAGCTGCGAAAAACGAGGCCTGTGTGCTGTACGGGGCGTGGTTACTGGGCGAGGGCCGCAGTAATCTTGAGGATTTAAAACAGGGTTTGGTCCCGTCCTGGATCAGCAACAAGCACTTGCAAGCGCTCCACCCTTTTGAGAATGCATTAAGCCCGTGCCAGCTCAGACTAGCCGCAGAAGCATACCCAGTCCCAGTGGACTGCGGACATTCGAATCATACTATCATGGGAATAGTAGTAAGAATGCCGGTGTTGGGTCCCGCAGCAAAGCCCGCCCCGGTATGCAGAGTAGAGAACATTGGAGTCATTCAGGGGGGCGCACACATTCGTTACGCAGTGGTCCCGCCTTACATCATCAGATGGGAGCGTACGATGACAGGCACCGACCTCTCGGGATGTCGGAGCCGGGGAGCACACATCATCCTGTGACCCCAGCACTTGAATGCCTTTTTGAAACCACAGTGCGGGTTCAGAACTGCTAGCGTGAAGCCGGTAAATTGCACCATGGAGGCAATGGCAGAGGACCATGTGCCCCCGCAGGTAGCATATATCGGGGGTGGGACATACTGCGTCACCACTGCAGCGCCTCAGTACCGATACGGACAACACGAGTGGTGTTCGATCGGTGATAGCAGCTTCTGTTTCAAACCCAGGGCCGAGGTTCAAGTGGCACAACAACGAATTGCCCCCATTCCTGCGCCCTCCACCGTTCACATCACTATCAAAGAGAATTTCACAGACTTACAACGATTTGTCACGCATTTTGGTTATGTCATTCCCCCTCTTCCCGAACACCTCACAAAGATTTTAAAAGCCGTTATAGTTTCACAGAAACATTTCTACACACTGGAGCAGAAGACTTTAGAGATAGGAAAAGACATATTGGACATAACCATCCCACCATGGTGGGACTTGTTCACCAACATAGAGGTCCCAGCCTGGATTAGAATAGCATCCCACATCCTAGTAGTGTGTCAGGTTTTAATTGTGATATTTTTGCTCTTCGTGCATTGCAAAAGAGGCAAATGCCTCCAGAGGCACGAGAACGCAGGAGAATGGAGAGAACGCTATGTGCGAATGGGGGAAGAAGACACCCCACTTTAAGCTGCTAGTATAAGATTAAGCGCCCCTCCATTTTAAAAAATTTTCAAACTTCGCGTTTTTTTGTGTTTGTTTTGGGTTATAAGGAAATAAGTATTGTTATGTTATTAGTTGTTCTTAAGTTTTTGGATTAATAAAAGGTGTATGCAGATGGCGCAAGATGGTATCGACCCCTGCACATCTGACAGATGAATGTGTTATAGTTTAAGATATGCTGTCTATGATAGTCCAAATGTGCAAAAGGTAATTTTCGTTTTCTTCGGAAATGGGAACTGCATGTGTCGTGAGGGTCATAGATAGTTAAGTGCCAGGAATGTTTGGATGTGGGGAATCAGGGAAAATTTGCTCACCAAGGATTATTGATACTTTAAGCAAGCTATCAGTATCACAGGGGGGCCTGTAAGATTCAAAATTTTCAGCAAAAATCACGCAAGAAACTGGATAAAATAAGACTGTTTATTGACCAAAGTAAGCTTGCACAGAAAAACCTTTGATAAAAGGGCATACAAAATGGCCGCCAGGCCCCGTGATCAGTTTCTGAACCATTTTATTTCTGTTACTGCAAGCCAGACAGGCTTGTGGATTGAAGACAGTAAGCCCGCGAAAGCCAGTATCTGGGAACTGAAACTCAGAGAAACAGCATACATATTCAATGAATTCTAAGTACAGGAGGGGGCCCATCAAGATATGGGCGGACAATGCAAAAACACTTATACCCATTTATTGTACAAAGGAGAAACCGTTTAGCAGCCATCAAGGAAAATCTCCGGACCGATCAATATGCGAACCGAGTCACGGTGACAATGAAAAAGACATTAAAAGACATTATCGGCCAGGAAGGCCAGTTTACGTTATCACCGGCTCCGTTACAAGACAAAGCGCCCCTGCAGAGATTTCTGCCCGCCAAAATTAATACAAAGACGGGACTATGATTTGGCGGGAGATAAGACTGTCCCAAAAGGGTATAACTATGGATTGAAAGTCCATCTAAGTTACTGGAACAACTTCGGACTTCTTTCTCGACTTCTGCTACGCTGGGCGGCTTCAGACTTCTACTTCTTCAAGGACTTCTTCTACAAGGAACGAACGAAGGACGGACGGTGCCAGGCTAGGCGCCTCTTCCACTTCAGCAGATGCGGAATCGATGAAAACGTTTTCGTCTTTTTAAAGACGGACGATTTCGGTGAAAAGACAACGTGGTCGGTGTTCAGCCAAACAAGGCTCGGCCACGACGAGAAGACGACAAGGGTGGCCCGGGTACTGAGGTCGGGAGATCATCGACGACCCAGGCCGACGGAGAAGAAACCCTCTGGAGGACCGGCGATCCAGGCCGGAAAGACTCTTCCATGTGCATGCACTTCTTCAGCAGCCTGCATCTAAGTCTGCTCCATGAACCCAAATAGTGGATCTCAACCTTGACGAGCGCTCATCGAGGCTGTGTCTACCCCACCGCCTCGAGGGAGAGAGAATATCGACTGCGCCAGAAGCTTCCAAATCCACGTGACAACGGAAAGCGGTGCCAAAAGGCTGCGAACCCCCTTTTTCGCGATTTCGAGAGTGGTGATCCCAAGTTCCCCAGGTTGAAACTTAGTTTAGGTATAGGGGAGGGAGTTAAGGGTAATCGTAATGTGTGTCCCCTTTTACGATGTGCCGTGTGTTCCCCATTTCCATAGAGTTAAGTTCATAAATTTGTGTGTGATTGTAGCTACTTTAATCTGTGCCTATGACATGTATTTTGTAATGCTTCAAACTGTTTAAAAATAAAAGCATCCATTTCGTGCTATTCAACCTGGCCTATTGGGTTCTTTCTCTGCACTACTGTTCTCTGCATCTAAGTCCAAGGTCTAGAACCGTAGGGGGAGTGGGTCGAACCACTCAAGGGTAATTATTGCACGAAACCTGGCAGGAGACCAGAACGAGCAAGAGAAACCCCCTACGCCATCTCCGGTTAGTCTCCTGGACCATCTCCGGTCAGTATCCTGGACCGTCTCTGGTCAGCCTCCTGGACTGTTTCTGGTTAGTCTCTTGGACTGTCTCCGGTCGGTCTCCTGGACCGTCTCCAGTCTGTCTACTGGACTCTCTCCGGTCAGTCTCCAGGACTGACTCCGGTCAGTCTCCTGGACCGATTCCAGTCAATCTCCTGGACTGTCTGCGGTCAGTATTCTGGACCCATTCCGATCAATCTTCTAGCTGCGGTCAGTCTCCTGGACTGACTGCGGTCAGTTTCCTGGACTCTCTCTGGTCAGTCTCATGGACTGTCTCCGGTCAGTCTCCTGGACCATCTCCGGTCAGCCTCTTGTCTGCGGTCAGTCTTCTGGACGGTCTGCGGTCAGTCTGCTGGACTGCCTCCGGTCAGTCTCGTGGACTGTCCCCGGTCAGTCTCCTGCACCTTCTGCGGTCAGTCTCGTGGACCATCTGCAGTCCATCTCCTGGACCGACAGCCGGCAGTCTCCTGGACCATCTGCGGTCAGTCTCCTGGACCCTCTCCGGTCAGTCTCCTGGACCATCTCCGGTCAGTCTCCTGGACTGTCTGCGGTCAGTTTCCTGTCTGCGATCTGTCTCTTGGACCATCTGCGGTCCGTCTCCTTGACCGTCTGCGGTCAGTCTGCTGGACTGTCTGCGGTCAATCTCCTGGACGGTCTGCGGTCAGACTCCTGGACTGTCTGCGGTCAATCTCCTGGACTCTCTCCATTAAGTCTCCTGGACTACCTCTGGTCAGTCTCCTGGACTGTCTGCGGTCAATCTCCTGGACGGTCTGCGGTCAGACTCCTGGATTGTCTGCGGTCAATCTCCTGGACTCTCTCCGTTAAGCCTCCTGGACTACCTCTGGTCAGTCTCCTGGACTGTCTCCGGTCAGTCTCCTGACTGCGGTCAGTCTCCTGACTGCGGTCCGTCTCCTTGACTGTCTCCGGTCAGTCCCCTGGACCGTCTTCTGTGAGTCTCCTGGTCCGTGTGCGGGCAGTCTCCTGTACCGTCTGTGGTCATTCTCCTCGACCCTCTGCGGTCAGTCTCCTGGAGAATCTCCTGTCAGTCTACTGGACTATCTGCGGTCAGTCTGCTGGACCATCTCCGGTCAGTCTACTGGCCTCTCTCTGGTCAGTCTCCAGGACTCTCTGCGGTCAGTCTCCTGGACTGTCTCCATTCAGTCTCCTGGACTTTCTCCGGTCAGTCTCCTGGACTGACTCCGGTCAGTCTCCTGGACTGTCTCCAGTCAATCTCCTGGACTGTCTGCGGTCAGTATCCTGGACCCTTTCCGGTCAGACTTCTAGCTGCGGTCAGTCTCCTGAACTGACTGCGGTCAGTCTCCTGGACTCTCTCTGGTCAGTCTCCTGGACTGTCTCCGGTCAGTCTCCTGGATATCTCCGGTCAGTCTCTTGTCTGCAGTCAGTCTCCTGGCCCGTCACCGGTCAGTCTCCTGGACAGTCTGCAGTCAGTCGCCTGGACTGTCTGCAGTCAATCTCCTGGACCGACTGCGGGCAGTCTCCTGGACCATCTGCGGTCAGTCTCCTGGTCCATCTGCGGTCAGTCTCCTGGACTGTCTGCGGTCAGTCTCCTGGACTGTCTGCAGTCAGTCTCCTGGACTCGCTCCGGTAAGTCTCCTGGACTGCCTCCGGTCAGTCTCCTGGACCGTCTCTGATCAGTCTCCTGGACCATCTGCGGTCAGTCTCCTGGACCGTCTGCTGTCAGTCTCCTGGACCGTCTGCGGGCAATCTCCTGGACCGTCTGCGGGCAGTCTCCTGGACCGTCTGCGGGTAGTCTCCTGGAACATTTACTGCCAGTCGCCTGTACTGTCTGCGGTCAGTCTCCTGGACCATCTCCGGTCAGTCTCCTGGACCATCTCCGGTCAGTTTCCTGGACCGTCTCCAGTCAGTGCCTGGACTGTCTGCGGTCAGTCTCCTGTCTGCGGTCAGTCTCCTGGACCATCTGCAGTCAGTCTCCTTGACCGTCTGTGGTCAGTGTCCTGGACTACCTCCGGTCAGTTTCCTGGACTGTCTCCGGTCAGTCTCCTTGACTGACTCCGGTTAGTCTCCTGGCCTGTCTCCGGTCAATCTCCTGGACAGTCTGCGGTCAGCCTCCTGGACCCTCTCCGGTCAGTCTTCTAGCTTCAGTCAGTCTCCTGGACTCTCTGCGGTCAGTCTCCTGGTCTGTCTCTGATCAGTCTCCTGGATAAGCTCCCGTCAGTCTCCTGGACAATCTCCGGTCAGTTTCCTGGACAATCTCTGGTCAGTCTCTCATCTGCAGTCAGTCTTCTGGATGGTCTGCGGTCAGTCAGCTGGACTAACCCAGTTAAGTCTCGTGGACCACCTCCGGTCAGTCTCCTAGACCATCTGCGGTCAGTCTCCTGGACCGTCTCCGGTCTGTCTTCTGGACCGTCTGCAGTCAGTCTCCTGGAACGTCTGCAGTCAGTCTCCTGGACCGTCTGTGGCCAGTCTCCTGGACCCTTAGCGGTCAGTTTCCTAGAACATCTCCTGTCAGTCTCCTGGAATCTCCCTGGTCAGTCACCTGGACTGAGTCCCGTCAGTCTCCTGGACGTTCTCTGGTCAATCTCCTGGACTTTCTGCATTCAGTCTCCTGGACCCTCTCCAGTCAGTCATCTAGCTGCGGTCAATCTCCTTGACTGTCTCCGGTCAGTCTCCTGGACCGTCTCCAGGCAGTCTACTGGACTCTCTCCAGTCAGTCTCCAGGACTCTCTCCGGTCAGTCTCCTGGACTGACTCCGGTCAGTCTCCTGGACTCTCTCCGGTCAGTCTCCTGGAGTGACTCCGGTCAGTCTCCCGGACCGATTCCAGTCAATCTCCTGGACTCTCTGTGGTCAGTCTCCTGTTTGCGATCAGTCTCCAGAACCATCTGCATTCAGTCTCCTTGACCATCTGCGGTCAGTCTCCTGGACTCTCTCCGGTCAGACTCCTGGATCATTTCCGGTCAGTCTCCTGGACCATCTCCGGTCAGCCTCCTGGACCATCTCCGGTCAGTTTGCCGGACCATCTCCGGTTAGTCTCCTGGACCATCTCCGGTCAGTATCCTGGACCGTCTCTGGTCAGTCTCCTGGACTGTTTCTGGTTAGTCTCTTGGACTGTCTCCGATCGGTCTCCTGGACCGTCTCCAGTCTGTCTACTGGACTCTCTCCGGTCAGTCTCCAGGGCTGACTCCGGTCAGTCTCCTGGACCGATTCCAGTCAATCTCCTGGACTGTCTGCGGTCAGTATTCTGGACCCATTCCGATCAATCTTCTAGCTGCGGTCAGTCTCCTGGACTGACTGCGGTCAGTCTCCTGGACTCTCTCTGGTCAGTCTCATGGACTGTCTCCGGTCAGTCTCCTGGACCATCTCCGGTCAGCCTCTTGTCTGCGGTCAGTCTTCTGGACGGTCTGCGGTCAGTCTGCTGGACTGCATCCGGTCAGTCTCGTGGACTGTCCCCGGTCAGTTTCCTGCACCTTCTGCGGTCAGTCTCATGGACCGTCTGCAGTCCATCTCCTGGACCGACTGCCGGCAGTCTCCTGGACCATCTGCGGTCAGTCTCCTGGACCCTCTCCAGCCAGTCTCCTGACCATCTCCGGTCAGTCTCCTGGACTGTCTGCGGTCAGTCTCCTGTCTGCGATCTGTCTCTTGGACCATCTGCGGTCTGTCTCCTTGACCGTCTGCGGTCAGTCTGCTGGACTGTCTGCGGTCAATCCCCTGGACGGTCTGCGGTCAGACTCCTGGACTGTCTGCGGTCAATCTCCTGGACTCTCTCCGTTAAGTCTCATGGACTACCTCTGGTCAGTCTCCTGGACTGTCTTCGGTCAGTCTCCTGACTGCGGTCAGTCTCCTTGACTGTCTCCGGTCAGTCCCCTGGACCATCTGCTGTGAGTCTCCTGGTCCGTGTGCGGGCAGTCTCCTGTACCGTCTGTGGTCATTCTCCTCGACCCTCTGCGGTCAGTCTCCTGGAGAATCTCCTGTCAGTCTCCTGGACTATCTTCGGTCAGTCTGCTGGACCGTCTCCGGTCAGTCTACTGGCCTCTCTCTGGTCAATCTCCAGGACTCTCTGCGGTCAGTCTCCTGGACTGTCTCCATTCAGTCTCCTGGACTTTCTCCGGTCAGTCTCCTGGACTGACTCCGGTCAGTCTCCTGGACTGTCTCCAGTCAATCTCCTGGACTGTCTGCGGTCAGTATCCTGGACCCTTTCCGGTCAGTCTTCTAGCTGCGGTCAGTCTCCTGAACTGACTGCGGTCAGTCTCCTGGACTCTCTCTGGTCAGTCTCCTGGACTGTCTCTGGTCAGTCTCCTGGACTAGCTCCAGTCAGTTTCCTGGACTGTCTCCGGTCAGTCTCCTAGACTGTCTCCGGTCAGTCTCCTTGACTGACTCCGGTCAGTCTCCTGGCCTGTCTCCGGTCAATCTCCTGGACAGTATGCGGTCAGTCTCCAGGGCCCTCTCCGGTCAGTCTTCTAGCTTCCGTCAGTCTCCTGGACTCTCTGCGGTCAGTCTCCTGGACTGTCTCCGGTCAGTCTCCTGGACAATCTCCGGTCAGTCTCCTGGACAATCTCCGGTCAGTCTCCTGGGCAATCTCCGGTCAGTCTCTCATCTGCAGTCAGTCTTCTGGATGGTCTGCGGTCAGTCAGCTGGACTAACCCAGTTAAGTCTCGTGGACCACCTCCGGTCAGTCTCCCAGACCGTCTGCGGTCAGTCTCCTGGACCGTCTCCGGTCTGTCTCCTGGATCGTCTGCAGTCAGTCTCCTGGAACGTCTGCAGTCAGTCTCCTGGACCGTCTGTGGCCAGTCTCCTGGACCCTCAGCGGTCAGTCTCCTAGAACATCTCCTGTCAGTCTCCTGGAATCTCCCTGGTCAGTCACCTGGACTGAGTCCCGTCAGTTTCCTGGACGTTCTCTGGTCAATCTCCTGGACTTTCTGCGTTCAGTCTCCTGGACCCTCTCCAGTCAGTCTCCTGGACTGTCTCTGGTCAGTCTCCTGTCTGCAGTCAGTCTCCTGGACCATCTGCGGTCAGTCTCCTGGACCGTCTGCGGTCAGTCTCCTGGATTCTCTCTGGTCAGTCTACCGGACCATCTGTGGTCAGTTTCCTGGACTATCTCTGGTCAGTCTCCTGGACTCTCTCCGGTCAGACTCCTGGACCATTTCCGGTCAGTCTCCTGGACCATCTCCGGTCAGTCTCCTGGACCCTCTCTGGTCAGTCTGCTGGACCATCTCCAGTTAGTCTCCTGGACCATCTCCGGTCAGTATCCTGGACCGTCTCTGGTCAGTCTCCTGGACTCTTTCTGGTTATGCTCTTGGACTGTCTCCGGTCAGTCTCCTGGACCGTGTCCGGTCAGTCTACTGGACTTTCTCCGGTCAGTCTCCAGGACACTCTCTGGTCAGTCTCCTGGACTGTCTCCGGTCAGTCTCCTGGACTCTCTCCGGTCAGCCTCCTGGACTGACTCCAGTCAATCTCCTGGACTGTCTGCGGTCGGTATCCTGGACCCTCTCCGGTCAGTCTTCTAGCTGCGGTCAATCTCCTGGACTGTCTCCGGTCAGTCTCCTGGACCATCTCCGGTCAGTCTCTTGTCTGCAGTCAGTCTTCTGGATGGTCTGCGGTCAATCTGCTGGACTGCCTCCGGTCAGTCTCGTGGACAGTCTCCGGTCAGTCTCCTGCACCTTCTGCGGTCAGTCTCCTGGCCCGTCTCCGGTCAGTCCGCTGGACCGTCTGCAGTCAATCTCCTGGACCGACTGCGGGCAGTCTCCTGGACCATCTGCGGTCAGTCTCCTGGACCATTGTGATGAAATAACTCTGTGTTCTGGCATTTGTATTGTCTGTTGTTGTTGTATTTGCTAATGTCTGGAATGTTCTACAGATATAACCACTAATGCTCCTCCCTCGCCCTGCCCCTCTGGCTCCTCCGGATTGGTGTGGGTCTTACTCATAAAGGCTGGGTCAGTGATGAATGATGGCCACCTTGTGTTAACTCGATGCCATGTTCTTACTTAATAAAAGCCTTTAGTTTTAAGCTTTAACCTCTTGGATTCAGGCAGTTATTTGGCACATCAATTTTATTAAGTAACAACTTTTGGAAGATGGGTCGATTTTTGACACCAGAGTGTAAGAAACAGTTATTAGATTCATGGTTGAAGTTTGACTCTTAGAACAGAAATTAAAACTGCAGTTAGGAATAAATGGGGGAAGTATCAGCAAGGTCAAATAAGAAACACTGAAAGGCCTGAAAGTGATAAGGGGATCGTAAAATGCAAGACAACACAGGGTGGTGGTACCATAGCTATACAAAATGAAGCCGAAAAGTCATGTCCTTAAAGAAACATAACAAAACATTCCTCAGAAAGATAAGAGAAAAGCCTCGTCAGCCAGGCAAAAAGGGGCAGTGAGAAAGTTTTCCTGCAGCACATTTGGATGATAGATGATTGACAATAAATAGATCACAGCCCACCGAAATAACTATAAGTATAGAGGGCTGAGAGTGGGAATCAGTCAGCGAGGGGCAAAGGCTTCTTCAAGGTGGAAATCACTGCTGGCTCACCTCCAACAGCCAGAGGGACGAATCAACAGAGGCGACTGCTATTACTGGCTGCAGAGACTTGCTGACCCAAGACCTCCACGCTGCCTTACCAGACCTCCAACCAACCGTCCGTCCGGTCGTGGCATTCCGCTTCGGGAAGTCGTAGATCGCTTTCTACTGTCACGGGTTGTATGTCTATTATACTCAGCTTAAACCATATGTAATATCTGATTATGCTTTAAACTGTAGCTCTTTAATAAAAGCCTTTGCAACTTCTAAAACCCTGTTGGGTAATCCGTGTGAGCATGCGATCCTGAATCTTACATGAGCGTCTGGATATCGATCCCCATTCGGCAGATGCGTCGAAGAAATTTACGCATTGGCTTCGATGTTTTGAACACTTCATCACATCGATCGATCCAACGGTTAACAAGTTGGGTCTTCTAACCAACTTGGTAAGTCATCAAACTTACTCTATAATTGAAGATATTACTACATATTGTAGGGTTTGAAAATCCACAACCACGTTTTATTGGAGCCCTCTAAGGGCAAGGTGACCAAAATTGGATTGCCTTATACAGTTTAAAACCAACATTTTCGGCCAATGCAGTGGTCCCAAAAAGCAGGCTGGGATATCTGAATACAGGGGACTGTGGCTCAGAAGCGAGCCATAGATGTCGGCCAATTGAAACAAAGTGCATTCTCAAAGGCCAATCAGGGGACTGAGTCGGGCCTGAAGCAAGGATATGTGACTCACCCCTAATCGAGCTATGAGTACAGGCCATCATCACCTTAATCAGCTCGGACTAGGGACAATAGTTTTGGGATCACTACAGTTAAGAGGTGGCCCAAAATAATCAAGTCCCAGGACTGACACAATGGGACAGCAGACATGGAGGAGCCGCTGTGCACTCAAAACAATACCCCTGCCCTCACACTTGTAAACACCAATTTAATTGGGCGCGAAGAGGCCGAAATGGAATTGAGTATAAAATACAGAACCAAGAGATTATTAAAAGACCAGAAGAAAGAGCAGGAGAGCGAGTTAAGAAGCTGAGGGAGAGACAAGCTGGGGCGAACTACCATCTAAAGAACTCCAACCACGCTGATGAGAAGATCCACCATCAGGCCCCAGACTCAATCGGCATACTGAAAGTTTACTCCGCTACCAGGCGGCGCAACATCACCGCAAGAAACCGCACCCTATACCGACTCCCGTCCCGGGGACATCAACAAGAAGACACCAACGACTGAAGTGGCTGTGGAAGACGGCATTCACTCCAGCTATTTTGGGAGCCTTTTCCATCAAGCACAAACCAACCAACAACAGCAACAACCCAACAACCGCACTCAAAATAGGCTGTGAGTATAATCCAAGGGCCTGCAACTGTCAGCCTAGTCTAGGTAGGAAAGTGGGCTGGTGGGATTGGACTTGGTAAAGTTAAAACAGTGTAAAACATTTTCGTTATGTTCGTTCTCTCCCATATTTTATTTATAGTTATAGAGTGTGTGTGTTTATTACGTTTGTGGTAGAACCAAATAAAATTGGTTGTCACCTGTTTTTTCCAAGGACTATTTGTCTCCGAGTGTCTATTTAAAGTGCATCGTTCTCCATCCAAATTCTGGAGTTAGAACCAGATAGGGGCATTAGGGCGCTTCGAACCCGCCAAACAAGGGAACAGCAGGCTAGGGAAAAAGAGAGAGGACTATAGGAGCCCTTGGGCTCAGGAGTACCCCGGAGATTAGGTATAAACTGTGCGGGTCATCACCGTATTCTAGTCCTCCTCTATAAGCTGTTGTTCTCTATCTCCTTAGAGGGTGTTTAGTGACACCCGACCTGCAGGCTAACATAAGCTGCAAGGGTATAAAGGAGACAGAGGCCCAATACATTAACAGGCACTAAAGACCCCTGTAATTGGGCAGAGCTAAACCCCCTACAATATGAAGAGGCCCTCGCAGCTCTTAAGGCCCAGTACCTTAAGTCGGTTAATGAAGTATACGCCAGGTATCTTTTGTCTACTCGCAGGCAATTACCCAAGGAATCCCTGGACGATTTCCTGCAGGACCTTAAGGCTTTGGCTAAGGATTGCAAATACAAGGCTGTCTCTGCCATAGTGTATCAGGAAGAAGCCGTCCGCGATTCTTTCATATCCGGCCTCCGATCTAATTATATTAGACAGAAACTCCTCGAGAACGACTCGTTAGTTTTAAAAACGGTCGTCGCTACTGCTCGATCATTAGATGTAGCCCAGAAGAATTTAGAAGTGTATGCATCAGCCCATGCGTCTCAGCCTCGTGTGTTCCGAGTATGGAGGCATCCATAACACCAATGGAGCCTCCACTTAATCTTATTGTTGCGGCTGTACCCCATGGGTCGAAGTGTTATTTTTGTGGCCAATCTAAACACCCCAGGCAAAGATGCCCAGCCAGAGAGGCTACCTGTTTTAAATGTAAGAAACGGCGACATTTTAGTAAAGTGTGTAAGGGTAGTCCTGTACCCGATGTCTTCTCTGCTGCCGCCTATCGTTTTACTCTAGCCTCGGCTACGGTTGACCAGACCATACCGTGTTCCTTGTCGAAATCTATGATGGACATCAAGATTAATGGTCGTCCTACTGGGTGTTTGATAGACTGTGGCAGTACTGAAAGTTTTATGCACCCCAACCGTGTTAACTCCTGTTCATTGAAGGTGTATCCTACTCAAAGTGAAATTGTGATGGCGTCCAAGTCCCTTACTTCGGAGGTAACTGGATATTGTAAAGTCACATTGACCGTTAAGGATACGGAGTATAAGGACTTTAAACTCCTCATATTACCTCAGTTGTGTGTGAACTTAATTTTAGGCTTGGACTTCCAGTGTCAGCATGAGAGCGTTACCCTTAAGTATGGTGGATCTCAGCCTCCACTCACAGTCTGCGGCCTTTCTACTTTACAAGTAAGTCCACCTTCTTTGTTCGTGAACCTTGCACCTAATTGTAGACCGATAGCGACTAAGAGTCGACGGTATAGTTCAGAAGATAAAACATTTATAAAAGAGGAAGTGGAAAGGCTTCAACTGGAGGGAATCATCGAACACAGTAATAGCCCATGGCGTGCCCAGGTGGTGGTGGTTAAAACTAATGAAAAGAAAAGACTTGTGGTCGATTATAGCCAGACTATAAACTTGTATACCCAATTAGACACCTATCCTTTGCCTCGTATTTCTGAGATGGTGAACCAGATAGCTCAGTACCGCGTGTTCTCCACCACTGATTTAAAGTCTGCCTACCATCAACTCCCCATCAAAATAGAAGACCGACCTTATACGGCCTTCGAAGCTAATGGGCGCCTGTACCAATTCCTTAGGGTGCCCTTTGGAGTGATGAATGGGGTATCCGTCTTCCAACGGGAGATGGATCATATGGTGGATGGAAACGCATTGGAAGCAACATTCCCGTACCTGGACAATGTTACTATCTGTGGGCGCGACCAACGGGAGCATGATCAAAATCTCGCGAAATTCCTAGAGACTGCAAAGAGGTTAAACCTGACCTACAATGAAAACAAGTGTACCTTCAATACTACATGTTTGTGTATGCTTGGTTGCGTTGTGGAGAATGGGGTAATCAGGCCAGATCCTGAAAGATTACACCCACTTAAGGATTTACCTTTACCTCACACTGTAAAGTCCGAACTTTTATTAAGTCAACGTCTTTTCCGCTATCGGCGGAAGCTCAGGAGGCTTTCTTTAATATCAAACGGGACATTGAGAAGGCAGTGGTATGTGCCGTGGATGAGAAGATCCCTTTTCGAGTGGAAAGTGATGCATCTGATTTTGCATTGGCAGCAACTCTTAACCAAGCTGGTAGACCAGTAGCTTTCTTCTCTCGTACATTGCAAGGACCAGAAGTTCAACATTCTTCAGTGGAAAAGGAGGCACAGGCGATTATCGAAGCAATCAGGTTTTGGAGACATTATCTCGCTGGCCAACGTTTTATGCTTATTACGGACCAGCGATCTGTGGCCTTTATGTTCAATACTAAGCAGAGAGGCAAGATCAAAAATGATAAGATTTTAAGATGGCGAATAGAACTGTCAACATATGACTATGATATTCAGTACAGGCCTGGAGTATTCAATGAGCCATCGGATGCTTTGTCACGAGGAGTATGTGCTAGTCTAGGTAAAGATAAGCTTCAAAATCTCCACGACGCACTCTGCCACCCTAGGGTTACCAGAATGAACCACTTCATTAAGTCCCACAATCTACCCTACTCTATTGAGGTGGTCCGGACAATGACCAGAACCTGTCGTGTTTGTGCTGAATGCAAACCCCGCCGTCCGAGCCAGCTCATCTTATTAAAGCAACTCGACCATTTGAGCATTTGAGTCTCGATTTTAAAGGCCCCCTTCCATCGAGCGACAGTAATGTCTATTTTCTTAATATTATAGACAAGTACTCTCGGTTCCCTTTTTTTTATCCCCTGTCCGGATGTGACCAGTGCTGTTGTAATTAAATGCCTCTGCCAACTGTTTTCCTTGTTTGGCATGCCTAACTATATACATAGTGTTAGGGTTTTTCCTTTATGAGCGAAGAATTGCGACAGTTTTTGCTATCGAAAGGGATTGCAACGAGTAGAACTACCAGCTATAACACTCGTGGTAATGGGCAGGTCGAGAAAGAAAATGCGACAGTGTGGAAGGCTATCGTACTGTCTCTGAAGTCACGAGGCCTGCCAACCTCTCGCTGGCAGGATATCCTGCCAGACGTGCTGCATTCCATAAGGTCTCTTTTGTGTACAGCGACGAATGCCACCCCTCATGAAAGGATGTTTAGCTTTCCAAGAAAAGCTACTAATGGAGTATCGTTACCCACATGGTTGACGACCACGGGCCCTGTGCTGTTGCGCAGACATGTGAGAGGGCGCAAGACAGATCCACTGGTGGAGGAAGTACAACTCCTCCATGCTAATCCCCAGTATGCGTACATTCAATATCTGGATGGGCGAGAGGATACGGTCTCTATTAAAGATCTTGCACCTGCTGGAGCTCGAAAAGAGTTCGACTCTGAGAGTAGAGTTTTCAATCGTGGTATTGGACCTTCAGAGACACAAATCCTCAGTGTGGAAAACACTGATGATTCTGGGAATTCGAATGAACCGGAGTTAGTACTCTGGGAGGAGCCTCAGCAAGAGTTACGTCGTTCCCAGAGGACTATCAGACCTCCTGACAGACTGAATCTATAGCAGGGGGTGAATGTGATGAAATAACTCTGTGTTCTGGCATTTGTATTGTCTGTTGTTGTTGTACTTGCTAATGTCTGGAATGTTCTACAGATGTAACCACTAATGCTCCTCCCTGGCCCCGCCCCTCTGGATCCTCCAGATTGGTGTGAGTCTTACTCATAAGGGCTGGGTCGGTGATGAATGATGGCTGCCTTGTGTTAACTTGATGCCATGTTCTTACTTAATAAAATCCTTTGGTTTAAGCTTTACCTCTTGGATTCAGGCAGTTATTTGGCACATCAACCATCTGCGGTCAGTCTCCTGGACCGTCTCCGGTCAGTCTCCTGGACTGTCTGCAGTCAGTCTCCTGTCTGCGATCAGTCTCTTGGACCATCTGCGGTCAGTCTCCTTGACCGTCTGCTGTCAGTCTGCTGGACTGTCTATGGTCAATCCCTTGGATTGTCTGCGGTCAGTCACCTGGACTGTCTGCGGTCAGTCTCCTGGACTGTCTGCACTCAGTCTCCTGGACTCTCTCCGTTAAGTCTCCTGGACTGCCTCTGGTCAGTCTCCTGGACCGTCTCCGGTCAGCATCCTGACTGCGGTCACTCTCCTGGACCGTCTCCGGTCATTCCCCTGGACCGTCTACGGTGAGTCTCCTGGTCCGTGTGCGGGCAGTCTCCTGTACCGTCTGCGGTCATTCTCCTGGACCCTCTGCAGTCAGTCTCCTGGAGAATCTCCTGTCAGTCTGCTGGACTATCTACGGTCAGTCTCCTGGACCGTCTCCGGTCAGTCTCCTGGACTGTCTGCGGTCAGTCTCCTGGACCCTCTCCAGTCAGTCTCCTGGCCCCTCTCCGGTCAGTCTTCTAGCTGCGGTCAGTCCCCTGGACTGTCTACGGTCAGTCTCCTGGACTCTCTCTGGTCAGTCTCCTGGACTGTCTCCGGTCAGTCTCCTGGACCATCTCCGGTCAGTCTCTTGTCTGAGGCCAGTCTTCTGGACGGCCTGTGGTCAGTCGGCTGGACTGCCTCCGGTCAGTCTCGTGGACTGTCTCTGGTCAGTCTCCTGCACTGTCTGCAGTCAGTCTCCTGGACTGTCTCCGGTCAGTCTGCTGGACTGTCTGCGGTCAGTCTCCTGGACCATCTGCGGTCAGTCTCCTGGACCGTCTCCAGTCAGTCTCCTGGACTGTCTCCGTTCAGTCTCCTGGAGTGTCTGCGGTCAGTCTCCTGTCTGCGATCAGTCCCTTGGACTATCTGCGGTCAGTCTCCTTGACCATCTGCGGTCAGTATCCTGTACTCTCTCCAGCCAGTCACCTGGATTATCTCCGGTCAGTCCCCTGGACTGTCTCCGGTCAGTCTCCTGGCCCCTCTCTGGTCAGTCTTCTAGCTGCGGTCAGTCTCCTGGACCCTCTGCGGTCAGTCTCCTGGACCATCTCCTGTCAGTCTTCTAGCTGCGGTCAGTTGCCTTGACTGTCTACGGTCAGTCACCTGGACCATCTCCGGTCAGTCTCCTGGATTATCTGCGGTCAGTCTCCTGGACCATCTCCAGTCAGTCTCCTGGACCATCTCCGGTCAGTCTCCTGGACTGTCTGCGGTCAGTCTCCTGTCTGCAGTCAGTCTCCTGGACCATCTGCGGTCAGTCTCCTGGACCGTCTGCGGTCAGTCTACTGGACTCTCTCCGGGCAGACTCCTGGACCAATTCCGGTCAGTCTCCTGGACCATCAAGGTCAGTCTCCTGGACCATCTCTGGTCAGTCTGCTGGACCATCTCCAGTTCGTCTCCTGGACCATCTCCGGTCAGTATCCTGGACCGTCTCTGGTCAGTCTCCTGGACTGTTTCCGGTTAGTCTCTTGGATTGACTCCGGTCAGTCTCCTGCACCGTCTCAGGTCTGTCTACTGGACTCTCTCCGGTCAGTCTCCAGGACTCTCTCCGGTCAATCTCTCTGTTCAGTCTCCTGGACTCTCTCCGGTCAGTCTCCTGGACTCTCAATTCAATTCAATTCAATTCAAATCGCTTTATTGGCATGATAAGGTACATCTTATGTTGCCAAAGCATCGAAAAACATTCATGGTTGAACGCATAAACGCAGATCTATTCATACAGTGTATAAACAGATATATCCCTGAGTGTATAAATATACATTCGTATAATTTGTATATACTCTTTTCTTAGGTTTACTGGTTGTCCCTCTGTTTATGGCAAGCTGTAACATAGTGTGCCGCTAAGGTTACACAATTTCTCTGTCCCCCTAGTAGGTATGGGAGTTTTTGGTCGTCATTCAAATTTCTGAATTCAGGGCATATTTTTGTGAATTTTTGGTAGAAATTCTCCCTGATGCCCTGATATTTTCCACAAGCTGTGAGGAAGTGCCTCTCTGTCTCCACCACTCCCTGACTGCAGTGAGAGCATATCCTGTCCTCTCTTGGCAGCCGGGTCTGTCTGTGTCTGCCTTTTTCGATGGCCAGGCTATGTTCACTAAGTCTGTACCTTGTCAAGGTTTTTCTCAGTTTGCTATCCTTTACCATGGTCAGGTATTCAGCCATGTTGTATTGTCTGTTTAGGGCCAAGTAGCAATTGAGTTTGTTTTGGGTTTTTGTTGTTTCTGCCCAATATGACAGGTATTTTTCCTTTTGCTTAGTGACAATTGTGTTGGGTTGAATTCTCTGTGCGACGATGTCACTGTCCTTGGGCTGGTTATTGTTAGTAGTGTTAGTAGTTACTTCACTGAGTCCCAGGACTAGTTGACTGAGGGTATTCTTCTTTATGGTCCTCTCTTGGCATTTCAGGGCTTCGTAATGATAGCAGTGGGGGTTGATCATTTTTAGGTGTTTCCAAAATTTGGTGGCTCTTTTTTGGATAGTAATTATTAATGGATATTGGCCTAGTTCTGCCCTGCATGCATTGTTTACGGTTTTCCTTTGAGTCCGGGGGATAATTTTACAGAATTCTGCATGTAGGATCTCAATTGGGTGTTTGTCCCATTTTGCAAATTCTTGTTGTGTTAGCGGTCCCCACACCTCACTGCCATAGAGTGCAATTGGTTGAATTACTGATTTAAAATTTTTGAGCCAAATGCTAATTGGGATTTCTATTTGGAATGATTTTTTAATGGCATAGAAAGCCCTTCTAGCTTTCTCTTTCAGTTCATTCACAGCCAGATGAAAATTTCCCATAGAGCTGATTTTTAAACCCAAGTATGTGTAGTTAGTGGTTTGTTCAATTTTAGTTGTTCCTAGTGTGAAATTTATTCTGGGTCCCTGATGTCTGGATCTTTGCTGGAACACAAGGACTTTGGTTTTTTGGGGGTTTATTGTCAGGGCCCAGGTCTGACAGAATGACTCTAGCAGATCCAGGTTCTGCTGTAGACCCTCCTTAGTTGGTGACAGCAGAACCAGGTCATCTGCATAGAGGAGGAATTTAACCTTGGATTCATATAGGGTGAGGCCGGGTGCTGTAGATTGTTCAAGTAGTTTTGCCAATTCATTTATGTAAATATTAAAGAGTGTCGGTGAGATGGGCGAGCCCTGCATCACACCACGCCCCTGTGGGAAGTATTTTGTTTGTTTGTCTCCAATTTTAACTGCACATTTATTGTTTGTATACATTGATTTAATTACATCATATGTTTTTCCCCCTACACCACTTTCAATAAATTTCAAGAATACACCGTCGTGCCAGATGGAATTGAAAGCCTTCTGGAAATCTATAAAGCAGGCAAAAATTTTGCTTTTTTTTGATGAACATGTTTGTCAATTAGGGTCTGTAGGGTGAAGATATGATCTGATGTTCTATAGTTTGGTAGGAATCCAATTTGGCTTTTACTCAAGACATTGTGCTCCTCAAGGAAGTCTATAAGTCTTTTGTTTATGATACTACAGAAAACCTTCCCCAGGTTACTGTTCACACAGATGCCTCGATAGTTATTTGGGTCAACTTTGTCTCCACTTTTGTATATGGGCGTTATGAGTCCTTTGTTCCAGATATCAGGGAAGTAACCGACACTCAGAACCAAGTTGAAGAGTTTCAGTATAGCCAATTTCATTTTATTGTCCGTGTGTTTAATCATCTCACTTAGGATGCCGTCTGCACCGCAAGCTTTTCCTGGTCGCAGGTCCTTGAGTTTTTCAAATAGCTCTTTTTCAGATATTATGGGGTCTATCGGGTTTTGGTTATCTTTTATGGCAAATTCGAGCTTTTCCAGTTTTTCGCATATTTGGTATTGCTCTGGGCTTAGTGTGTTTTTCTGGTATAATTTTTCAAAATGGTTTTCCCATGTGTCTCCATTTTGAATGGCCAATTTGTCGTGTTGTTTTTTGTGTAATGTATTCCAGTTGTCCCAGAAACAATTGGAATCAATGGATTCCTCAATGGAGATGAGTGCATTCTTAATATACTGCTCTTTCTTGGCTCTGAGTGTGTTTTTGTATTGTGTTAGTGCCTGACAATAAGTAAGGCGTAATTCCTCGTTTTCTGGTTGTCTGTGTTTTTGGTTTGATATTTTTCTGAGTTTTTTCCTCATGTTCTGGCAATCGGAGTCAAACCATTTTTCGTAGTTTTTTGTTTTGGGTTTGTTCTTGCGAACTTTCAAGTTTGACATTGATGCCAAATTATCAAAAATATTATTTAGGTTATTCACTGCCCGGTTTATGCCTTCTTTATTGTGTGTGTATGTATTTTCCAGAAAGGTGTCCAAGAGAGCTTGAGTTGATTGATTGCTATTTGCTTTCTGGTATTTTTCCATGCTGTTTTTGGCCCATCTGTAAGATTTTTTAATGTTGTACAGCTTACTGGGTTGTGTTTCTGTGTTGGTTGTTTCTGTCCTTTTAAGATATGCAGTAATTTGACTGTGATCTGACAGTGTTGCTTGTGGTTTGACTGTGAATGCTCTGAAAGAGGATGGGTCCAGATCCGTAATCATATAGTCTACGGTGCTGAAGCCAAGAGGTGAGCAATAGGTGGATCTTCCTAGGAAGTCTCCCAATAACCTACCATTGACAATGTACAGACCCAGGCTTCGACAGAGCTGCAGGAGCTGTTTTCCGTTAGCATTTGTCTGTTTGTCGCAGTTATGCCTGTGTGGATGGGAAGGGAGATCAAAGTGGTTATTCCCAAATATGTAATTATTCCCCTGATTATTGGTGAAGTCTGGTTCTTCACCAGTTCTTGAGTTGAGGTCACCACAGATCAACACATTTCCCTGGGCCTGGAATTGGATAATCTCCCTCTCTATGTTGGAGAAGGTGTCCTCTTTGAAGTACGGGGATTCTGTCGGGGGGATATAGAGTGTGCAAATGAAAACATCTTTCATGCTAGAGATGATGCCCCTCTTAATTTTGAGCCATAAGTGGTTTTCGCCCTTTTTTATAAATTTAATGTAATTCCTAAGCTCTGCTTTAATCCAAATCAGTATGCCTCCAGATTCTCTGCCCTGGGTTACTCCTGGCAATGTATTGGAGGGGACCACCAGCTCTGTGTACCCAATGGGACAGCCAGTGTGCCCTTCTCCTCTACACCAGGTTTCCTGTAAAAAGATAATATCTAGATCTTTAATCTCATCTAGGAACTCTGGGGTCCCACTCTTCATGCCAAGCATAGAAGAGCGTAGACCTTGGATATTCCAGGTTGAGATATATAAGGATTTCATGCTAAAATTGATCTTTTACTGTGATGGGTTAAAATATGATAAATAGTGATATGTGTTTGTCGTGTCTAAATGGGGAAAAAAGAACATTTCAATTGTCTATAAATGCTGAGGATAATTGGTTACAACTCTTTCTAACAACTAGTCCTTATTTTTTTCTGATCCATAAGGTGGGAGTAGATGCTGCTGATTGCCTGCATTATGTCTCTTAATGGATTGTCTCTGCCTGTGGTATTGCGTACGCCCTGAGCACCTCTCCCTCTGCCTGGCCGGGGGTGGTCCTGTTCCCCTGTAGGACAGGAGTGGTGCAGGTCCGACATTGTTGTTGTGCGTGGGGATCCTCTCTGGTCCCGGTTGGTGTGGTGGTGGTCTCTGTAGTAGTCCTGGTCTGTATCCCATTGGTCTTTGGTGATCGGGGGGGGTCCTTTTGGGATCTGGGTGTGGACCCGATTAAAAGCGACGTCCTTCAGGGCCTTCGCAAAGACCGACATTCGTTTCCTGTGGATATGGACTTGGTCGTAAAGACATTCCACATCGAGGGTGGGGTGTTGGGCCAGGTGCACGTTATGTTTTAATTCACAGTCTCTTGCTATGCTTGCATTTATCTCGTGGATTGTTTTGTTGTTGAAGTCTCTTCTCGGCAATAGTGTGGAAACAGTGATTCTAGTGTTTGGGAAGGTGTCGCTTGTCTTCTCAATCACTGATCCGAGCGATGTTGCTACCCTTTTCTGCTGGGCCCTTAGGTCATTTGTGCCGGTGTGTATTATTATGTGTTGGGGGGAGCCTAATTGGGTTTTGGTCAGCCATTCTAGGGCTCTGCCTGTTGTTGGGCACCAGAGCTTTTCTACTTTACATCTAGGGAAGAGCCTTTTCTCCCATAGGTATTTCCCATTTGAGTCTATGAGTATTACGATGTCAGCCTTGTTGGTGTTTACTGGTTTGTGGCTTTCATCTGGACTCACAGGTTGTGTGTTGGACTGGGGTGGTCATGTCTGGTGTGTGCGTTCCTCTTGTGAGCGGCTCGGCTGTGGTTCCAAAGTGGTGGGGGCAGACTGGGCTTCAGTGTGCTGGTCGGTCTGTGTGGCTCCCCCTGTATTGTGGGTCTGCTGCTGTTGTTCAGTGTGAGAGTGCAGCTGCCCAGTCGGGCCCTGTACTGTCTTATCTCTAGCCTCTGGCTGCTGGGCTAATGCCACTCTCTCTCCCCTGTGTCTCTCTTTGTCTTTCTGCAGCTCTTTCACCTGCTTCTCAAGTAAGTTCAGATCCCTCCTGTGTCTCTCCCTCTCTTGTTTTTGTTCCTGTTTTATTGCTGAAATTATGTTTTCTTGGTCGGTTTTCAGCTTAAGGACCTCCTCTGTAAGTTTAACCAGCTGTGTCTCCAGCTGGTTAAATTTCTCCTTTAGTTGTACCGGGCTGCGGGATCTCAGGGTGTGTGTCTGGTCGGAGCTGGGGGGCTCACTCACTTCCTGGCTAGGCTGCTTTTCTCTTGGTGAGCTGGAGGCGGTAGGGGGAGAGTGTGTGGCTTTCTCTCTGATATTTCCGCTGGGGCTGGTCAAATGTACCATGGTGTGTGCCTGGTCAGAACTGTGTGGCTTGCTCACCTCCTGGCCAGGTTGAATTACTCCAGGTGAGCTGTAAGTGGTGGGGGGAGTGTGTGTGGCTTTTTCCCTGGTAGTTACCCTGGGGCTGGTCTTTCCTTTCTCAATTATTTCTCTCAGTTTCTGGAAGGCCGTTTCAAAGTCTTTGAGGTTGCCTTGCACCATTATTGTACCATTTCTGTACATGTTGACCATCGTGGTTTCACTACCAGGGTCCCCTGATTTCTTTATTTGCAGTTTGGACCCATTCGCGGTTTTTTCCTGCTTAACCCTGGGATAGTGTGTGTTTAATGCTTTGATCCAAGCCACTGACTGATCTGAGTAAAAAATGAGATTACTCATGTTCCCATTGGTGTACCAGTCAGCAAAAAGAGTTCCTGGCTTCGCTCTCAGCTGCCATTGCTTGAGCGATTTTTTTTCATTTTTTTTGATGTTGCGGGGAAGCTGGAAGGGGTTGCTCTCAGTGCGCCACGGGAGCTGCTGCGGCTCCTCTGACTCGCTCATTTTTAGCAGAAATAGTAAAAATTATTGCTGACCTTAGAGTAAACTTTTCTGGGGCCCCGGGTTTGGTGTTTCCCTCTCCCGGCTCGCGGACTTTCCCAGGCCCTGGACTCGCTCGCTCTCCAGGTTGTTTCGCGGTGCCTCCGGGCTGCTCCCCCTCTCCGACCCCGTGGTCCCTGGGCCTCGGCTCCCGGGTTCACCCTTCCCAGGCCCTGTACTCACTGTCCTGGTCTGCGTCTGTGAGCCGCTGTTTCCCGGTGCCTCCGGGCTGTTCCCCTCCCCCTCAGAGGTCTCTGGGCCTCTGTTTCGGCCTGGCTCCTCGGGCCTTTCCCTGGCTTCAGGCTCCCTCCCCGGGCCCTGTACTCACTGTTTTGGTCTGCTTCTGGGAGCCGGTGACTTCGGGCTGCTCCACTCCTCCTCAAGGGTCTCTGGGCCTCTGTCTCGGCCTGGCTCCTCGGGCCTTTCCCGGGCTTCTGGCTTTCTGTCCCGGCCGCCGCTCGGCTCTGTGTCCCGGCCGCCGTTCAGACTTAGTGTTGCGGCCGCTGCTCCGTCTGTGTCCCGGCCGCCGCTCAGGCTCCTCCTTGGTGCCTCGTTCTACCGGTTTTTCCCCGGGTTTATTCCTTTCCTTCTTCTGTCCCTTTGCTTTGTTTCTTTTTGTCTTTATTTCTTTCTGCTGTTTTCTGCTGTTTTCCTCGGATTTTTTTTTTCTCTGTCGGCTCCTGTCTTTTTGGCGGTCTTTTCCTTCCTTACTTAATCTAAACTAACCTAAACTTAAACTTAAACTAAACTAAGCTAACTTAACTAAAATTACATTTAACTTTTAAACCTTTAAAAACTTGAAATGAAACTTTTTTCCCCACTTTAAACACTAAAAACACTAAAAATTCAGCAACCCATCTTCAGCGTGCGTGTAACTCTCTCTCACACTCCCAATCTCTCTCTCTCTCTGTTCAGTCTCCATGACCATCTCAAGTCAGTCTCCTAGACCATCTCTGGTCAGTCTCCTGGACTGTCTCCACTCATCTCCTGGACTGTCTCCGGTCAGTCTCATGGACCATCTGCGGTCAGTCTCCTGGACCGTCTCTGGTCAATCGCCTGGACTGCCTATGGTCAGTCTCCTGGACTGTCTGCGGTCATTCTCCTGTCTGCGGTCAGTCTCCTGAACCGTCTGCGGTCATTCTCCTGGATCGTCTGCGTTCAGACTACTGGACCATCTGCGGTCAGTCTCCTGGACCGCCTCCGGTCAGTCTCCTGGACTGTCTCCGGCTAGTCTCCTGGACCGTCTCCAGTCAGTCTCCTGGATCATCTCCGGTCAGTCTCCTGGACCGTCTGTTCAATCTCCTGGAATGCCTCTGGTCAGTCGTCTAGTTGCGATCCGCCTCCTGGACTGTCTGCGGTCCGTTTCCTGGACTACCTCTGGTCAGTCTCCTGTAACATCTCCGGTCAGTCTCCTGGACCATCTCCGGTCAGTTTCCTGGACCATCTCCGGTCAGTCTCCTGGACCGTCTCTGGTCAGTCTCCTGGACCATATCTGGTCAGGCTCCTGGACCATCTCCGGTCAGTATCCTGGACCGTCTCCGGTCAGTCTCCTGGACTGTCTCTGGTCAGTCTCTTAGACTGTCTCCGGTCAGTCTCCTGGACTGTCTCTGGTCAGTCTGCTGGACCGTCTCTGGTCAGTCGTCTAGTTGCGGTCCGTCTCCTGGACTGCCTGCGGTCAGTCTCCTGGACTGTCTCCAGTCAGACTCCTTGACAGTTTGCGGTCAGTCCCCTGGACTCTCTCCAGACAGTCTCCTGGACTGTCTCCGGTCAGTCTCCTGGACTCTCTCTGGTCAGTCTCCTGTAACATCTCCGGTCAGTCTCCTGGACCATCTCCAGTCAGTCTCCTGGACCGTCTCCGGTCAGTCTCCTGTACCATCTCTGGTCAGTCTCCTGGACCATCTCTGGTCAGGCTCCTGGACCATCTCCGGTCAGTATCCTGGACCGTCTCCGGTCAGTCTCCTGGACTGTCTCCGGTCAGTCTCTTAGACTGTCTCCGATCAGTCTCCTGGACTGTCTCCGGTCAGTCTGCTGGACCGTCTCTGGTCAGTCGTCTAGCTGCGGTCCGTCTCCTGGACTGTCTGCGGTCAGTCTCCTGGACTGTCTCCAGTCAGTCTCCTTGATCGTTTGCAGTCAGTCTCCTGGACTCTCTCCAGTCAGTTTCCTGGACTGTCTCCGGTCAGTCTCCTGGACTGTCTGCAGTCAGTCTCCTGGACCATCTCCGGTCAGTCTCCTGGTCCTTCTCCAGTCAGTCTCCTGGGCCATCTGCGGTCAGTCTCCTGGACCGTCTGCGGTCAGTCTCCTGGATCATCTGCGGTCAGTCTCCTGGACTATCTCTTGTCAGTCTCCTGGACTCTCTCTGGTCAGTCTCCTGCCCATTCCGGTCAGTCCCCTGGAGCATTTCTGGTCAGTCTCCTGGACCGTCTCTGGTCAGTCTCCTGGAACATCTCCGGTTAGTCTCCTGGACCAAATCTGGTCAGTATCCTGGACCGCCTCTGGTCAGTATCGTGGACCGTTTCCAGTCAGTCTCCTCGACCGTCTCCTGTCAGTCTCCTGGACTGTCTATGGTCAGTCTCCTGGACTGTCTCTGGACAGTATCCTGGAACATCTGTGGTCAGTCTCCTGGACTGTCTCCAGTCAGTCTACTGGACTGCCTGCGGTCAGTCTCCTGGACTGTCTCTGGTAAGTATCCTGGACCACTGTGGTCAGTCTCCTGGACAATCTCTGTCCAGTCTCCTGGACTGCCTCTGGTCAGTCTCCTGGACCGTCTGCGGTCATTCTCCTGTCTGCGGTCAGTCTCCTGAACCGTCTGCGGTCAGTCTCCTGGACTGTCTGCGGTCAGTCTCCTGGACTGTCTCCAGTCACTCTCCTTGACCGTTTGCGGTCAGTCTCCTGGACTCTTTCCAGTCAGTCTCCTGGACTGCCTCCGGTCAGTCTCCTGGACTTTCTCCGGCCAGTCTCCTGGACCGCCTCCAGTCAGTCTCCTGGATCATCTCCAGTCAGTCTCTTGGACCATCTATTCAATCTCCTGGAATGTCTCTGGTCAGTCGTCTAGTTGCGATCCGTCTCCTGGATTTTCTGCGGTCCGTCTCCTGGACTATCTCTGGTCAGTCTCCTGGACTCTCTCTGGTCAGCCTCCTGTAACATCTCCAGTCAGTCTCCTGGACCAACTCCGGTCAGTATCCTGGACCGTCTCCGGTCAGTCTCCTGGACTGTCTCCGGTCAGTCTCTTAGACTGTCTCCGGTCAGTCTCCTGGACCATCTCCGGTCAGTCTCCTGGACCATCTCCGGTTGTCTCCTGGTCCATCTCCGGTCAGTCTCCTGGACCGTCTCTGGTCAGTCTCCTGGAACAGCTCCGGTTAGTCTCCTGGACCATCTCTGGTCAGTATCCTGGAACGTCTCTGGTCAGTATCCTGGACCGTCTCCTGTCAGTCTCCTCGACTGTCTCCTGTCAGTATCCTGGACTGTCTGCGGTCAGTCTCCTGGACTGTCTCTGGTCAGTAACCTGGAACACCTGCGGTCAGTCTCCTGGACTGTCTGCAGTCATTCTCCTGTCTGCGGTCAGTCTCCTGGACTGTCTGCGGTCAGTCTCCTGGACTGTCTCCAGTCAGTCTCCTTGACCGTTTGCGGTCAGTCTCCTGGACTCTCTCCAGTCAGTCTCCTGGACTGTCTCCGGTCAGTCTCCTGGACTGTCTCCGGCCAGTCTCCTGGACCGTCTCCAGTCAGTCTCCTGGATCATCTCCGGTCAGTCTCCTGGACCGTCTCCGGTCAGTCTACTAGACCGTCTCCGGTCAGTCTCCTGGACCATCTCTGGTCAGGCTCCTGGACCATCTCCGGTCAGTATCCTGGACCGTCTCCGGTCAGTCTCCTGGACTGTCTCCGGTCAGTCTCTTAGACTGTCTCCGGTCAGTCTCCTGGACCATCTCCGGTCAGTCTCCTGGACCATCTCCGGTTGTCTCCTGGTCCATCTCCGGTCAGTCTCCTGGACCGTCTCTTGTCAGTCTCCTGGAACATCTCCGGTTAGTCTCCTGGACCATCTCTGGTCAGTATCCTGGAAAGTCTCTGGTCAGTATCCTGGACCGTCTCCTGTCAGTCTCCTCGACTGTCTCTTGTCAGTCTCCTGGACTGTCTGCGGTCAGTCTCCTGGACTGTCTCTGGTCAGTAACCTGGAACACCTGCGGTCAGTCTCCTGGACTGTCTCCGGTCAGTCTCCTGGACTGCCTGTGGTCAGTCTCCTGGACTGACTCTGTTAAGTATCCTGGGCCGTCTGTGGTCAGTCTCCTCGACAATCTCTGTCCCGTCTCCTGGACTGCCTCTGGTCAGTCTCCTGGACTGTCTGCGGCCATTCTCCTGTCTGCGGTCAGTCTCCTGAACCATCTGCGGTCAGTCCCCTGAAAGGTCTGCGGTCAGTCTCCTGGACTGACTGCGGTCAGTCTCCTGGACTGTCTCCAGTCAGTCTCCTTGACCATTTGCGATCAGTCTCCTGGACTCTCTCCAGTCAGTCTCCTGGACAGTCTCCCGTCAGTCTCCTGGACCGTCTCCAGTCAGTCTCCTGGATCATCTCCGGTCAGTCTCCTGGACCATCTCCGGTCAGTCTACTGGACCATCTCCGGTCAGTCTCCTGGACCATCTCTGGTCAGGCTCCTGGACCATCTCCGGTCAGTATCCTGGACCGTCTCCGGTCAGTCTCCTGGACACTCTCCGGTCAGTCTCTTAGACTGTCTCCGGTCAGTCTCCTGGACCATCTCCGGTCAGTCTCCTGGACCATCTCCGGTCGTCTCCTGGTCCATCTCCGGTCAGTCTCCTGGACCGTCTCTGGTCAGTCTCCTGGAACATCTCCGGTTAGTCTCCTGGCCCATCTCTGGTCAGTATCCTGGAAAGTCTCTGGTCAGTATCCTGGACCGTCTCCTGTCAGTCTCCTCGACTGTCTCCTGTCAGTCTCCTGGACTGTCTGCGGTCAGTCTCCTGGACTGTCTCTGGTCAGTAAGCTGGAGCATCTGCGGTCAGTCTCCTGGACTGTCTCCGGTCAGTCTCCTGGACTGCCTGTGGTCAGTCTCCTGGACTGACTCTGGTAAGTATCCTGGGCCGTCTGTGGTCAGTCTCCTGGACAATCTCTGTCCAGTCTCCTGGACTTCCTCTGGTCAGTCTCCTGGACTGTCTGCGGTCATTCTCCTGTCTGCGGTCCGTCTCCTGAACCGTCTGCAGTCAGTCCCCTGAAAGGTATGCGGTCAGTCTCCTGGACTGTCTGCGGTCAGTCTCCTGGACTGTCTCCAGTCAGTCTCCTTGACCGTTTGCGGTCAGTCTCCTGGACTCTCTCCAGTCAGTCTCCTGGACTGTCTCCAGTCAGTCTCCTGGACTGTCTCCGGCCAGTCTCCTGGACCGTCTCCAGTCAGTCTCCTGGATCATCTCCGGTCAGTCTCCTGGACCGTTTATTCAATCTCCTGGAATGTCTCTGGTCAGTCATCTAGTTGCAATCCGTCTCCTGGACTGTCTGCGGTCCGTCTCCTGGACTATCTCTGGTCAGTCTCCTGGACTCTCTCTGGTCAGTCTCCTGTAACATCTCCGGTCAGTCTCCTGGACCAACTCTGGTCAGTCTCCTGGACCAACTCCGGTCAGTCTCCTGGACCGCCTCCGGTCAGTCTCCTGGACCATATCTGGTCAGGCTCCTGGACCATCTCCGGTCAGTATCCTGGACCGTCTCCGGTCAGTCTCCTGGACTGTCTCCGGTCAGTCTCTTAGACTGTTTCCGGTCAGTCTCCTGGACTGTCTCAGGTCAGTCTCCTGGACTGTCTCCTGTCAGTCTCCTGGACTGGCTGCGGTCAGTCTCCTGGACCATCTTCGGTCAGTCTCCTGGTCCTTCTCCAGTCAGTCTCCTGGACCATCTGCGGTCAGTCTCCTGGACCTTCTGCGGTCAGTTTCCTGGATCATCTGCGGTCAGTCTCCTGGACTATCTCTTGTCAGTCTCCTGGACTCTCTCTGGTCAGTCTCCTGGACCGTCTCTGGTCAGTCTCCTGGAACATCTCTGGTTAGTCTCCTGGACCATCTCTGGTCAGTATCCTGGACCGTCTCTGGTAAGTATCCTGGACCGTCTGTGGTCAGTCTCCTGGACAATCTCTGTCCAGTCTCCTGGACTGCCTCTGGTCAGTCACCTGGACTGTCTCTGGTAAGTATCCTGGACCGTCTGTGGTCAGTCTCCTGGACTGTCTGCGGTCAGTCTCCTGGACTGCCTGCGGTCAGTCTCCTGGACTGTCTCTGGTCAGTATCCTGGAATATCTGCGGTCTGTCTCCTGGACTGTCTCCGGTCGGTCTCCTGGACTGCCTGCGGTCAGTCTCCTGGACTGTCTCTGGTAAGTATCCTGGACCGTCTGTGGTCAGTCTCCTGGACAATCTCCGTCCAGTCTCCTGGACTGCCTCTGGTCAGTCTCCTGGACTCTCTCCAGTCAGTCTCCTGCAACATCTACGGTCAGTCTCCTGGACCATCTCCGGTCAGGCTCCTGGACCGTCTCCGGTCAGTCTCCTGGACCATCTCCGGTCAGTCTCCTGGACCATGTCCAGTCAATCTCCTGGACTCTCTCTGTTCAGTCTCCATGACCATCTCAGGCCAATCTCCTAGACCATCACTGGACCGTCTCCAGTCAGTCTCCTGGACTGCCTCCGGTCAATCTTCTGGACTGTCTGCGGTCAGTCTCCTGGAATGTCCCTGGTCAGTCTCCTGGACTGCCTCTGGTCAGTCTCCTGGACTGTCTGCGGTCATTCTCCTGTCTGCGGTCAGTCTCCTGAACCATCTGCGGTCTGTCTCCTGGACCGTCTGCGGTCAGTCTCCTGGACCGTCTGCGGTCAGTCTCCTGGACTGTCTCCGATCAGTCTCCAGGACTGTCTCCAGTCATTCTCCGGTCAATCTCCTGGACTGCCTCTGGTCAGTCTCCTGGACCGTCTGCGGACAGTCTCCTGGACTATCTCCGGTCAGTCTACTGGACGCTCTCTGGTCAGTCTCCTGGACTGTCTCTGGTCAGTCTCCTGGACTCGCTCCGGTCAGTCTCCTGGACTGTCTCCGGTCAGTCTCCTGGACTGTCTATGGTCAGTCTCCTGGACTATCTCTGATCAGTATCCTGGACCGTCGGCGGTCTGTCTCCTGGACCATCTCTGTCCATCTCCTGGACTGCTTCTGGTCAGTCTCCTGGAATGTCTGCGGTCATTCTCCTGTCTGTGGTCAGACTCCTGAACCGACTGCGGTCAGTCTCCTGGACCGTCTGCGGTCAGTCTCCTGGACCATCTCCAGTCAGTCTTCTGGACCGTCACCATTCAGTCTTCTGGACCGTCTCGAGCCAGTCTCCTGGATCTTCTCCGGTCAGTCTCCTGGACCTCTGCGGTCAATCTCCTGGAATGTCTCTGGTCAGTCGTCTAGCTGCGGAACTTCACCTGGACTGTCTGCGGTCCGTTCCTGGACTATCTCCGGTCAGTCTCCTGGACCGTCTCTTGTCAGTCTCCTGGAACATCTCCGGTTAGTCTCCTGGACCATCTCTGGTCAGTATCCTGGAAAGTCTCTGGTCAGTATCCTGGACCGTCTCCTGTCAGTCTCCTCGACTGTCTCCTGTCAGTCTCCTGGACTGTCTGCGGTCAGTCTCCTGGACTGTCTCTGGTCAGTAAGCTGGAACATCTGCGCTCAGTCTCCTGGACTGTCTCCGGTCAGTCTCCTGGACTGCCTGTGGTCAGTCGCCTGGACTGACTCTGGTAAGTATCCTGGGCCGTCTGTGGTCAGTCTCCTGGACAATCTCTGTCCAGTCTCCTGGACTTCCTCTGGTCAGTCTCCTGGACTGTCTGCGGTCATTCTCCTGTCTGCGGTCCGTCTCCTGAACCGTCTGCAGTCAGTCCCCTGAAAGGTATGCGGTCAGTCTCCTGGACTGTCTGCGGTCAGTCTCCTGGACTGTCTCCAGTCAGTCTCCTTGACCGTTTGCGGTCAGTCTCCTGGACTCTCTCCAGTCAGTCTCCTGGACTGTCTCCAGTCAGTCTCCTGGACTGTCTCCGGCCAGTCTCCTGGACCGTCTCCAGTCAGTCTCCTGGATCATCTCCGGTCAGTCTCCTGGACCGTTTATTCAATCTCCTGGAATGTCTCTGGTCAGTCATCTAGTTGCAATCCGTCTCCTGGACTGTCTGCGGTCCGTCTCCTGGACTATCTCTGGTCAGTCTCCTGGACTCTCTCTGGTCAGTCTCCTGTAACATCTCCGGTCAGTCTCCTGGACCAACTCTGGTCAGTCTCCTGGACCAACTCCGGTCAGTCTCCTGGACCGCCTCCGGTCAGTCTCCTGGACCATATCTGGTCAGGCTCCTGGACCATCTCCGGTCAGTATCCTGGACCGTCTCCGGTCAGTCTCCTGGACTGTCTCCGGTCAGTCTCTTAGACTGTTTCCGGTCAGTCTCCTGGACTGTCTCAGGTCAGTCTCCTGGACTGTCTCCTGTCAGTCTCCTGGACTGGCTGCGGTCAGTCTCCTGGACCATCTTCGGTCAGTCTCCTGGTCCTTCTCCAGTCAGTCTCCTGGACCATCTGCGGTCAGTCTCCTGGACCTTCTGCGGTCAGTTTCCTGGATCATCTGCGGTCAGTCTCCTGGACTATCTCTTGTCAGTCTCCTGGACTCTCTCTGGTCAGTCTCCTGGACCGTCTCTGGTCAGTCTCCTGGAACATCTCTGGTTAGTCTCCTGGACCATCTCTGGTCAGTATCCTGGACCGTCTCTGGTAAGTATCCTGGACCGTCTGTGGTCAGTCTCCTGGACAATCTCTGTCCAGTCTCCTGGACTGCCTCTGGTCAGTCACCTGGACTGTCTCTGGTAAGTATCCTGGACCGTCTGTGGTCAGTCTACTGGACTGTCTCTGGTCAGTATCCTGGAACATCTGCGGTCAGTCTCCTGGACCGTCTGCGGACAGTCTCCTGGACTATCTCCGGTCAGTCTACTGGACGCTCTCTGGTCAGTCTCCTGGACTGTCTCTGGTCAGTCTCCTGGACTCGCTCCGGTCAGTCTCCTGGACTGTCTCCGGTCAGTCTCCTGGACTGTCTATGGTCAGTCTCCTGGACTATCTCTGATCAGTATCCTGGACCGTCGGCGGTCTGTCTCCTGGACCATCTCTGTCCATCTCCTGGACTGCTTCTGGTCAGTCTCCTGGAATGTCTGCGGTCATTCTCCTGTCTGTGGTCAGACTCTTGAACCGACTGCGGTCAGTCTCCTGGACCGTCTGCGGTCAGTCTCCTGGACCATCTCCAGTCAGTCTTCTGGACCGTCACCATTCAGTCTTCTGGACCGTCTCGAGCCAGTCTCCTGGATCTTCTCCGGTCAGTCTCCTGGACCTCTGCGGTCAATCTCCTGGAATGTCTCTGGTCAGTCGTCTAGCTGCGGAACTTCACCTGGACTGTCTGCGGTCCGTTCCTGGACTATCTCCGGTCAGTCTCCTGGACCGTCTCTTGTCAGTCTCCTGGAACATCTCCGGTTAGTCTCCTGGACCATCTCTGGTCAGTATCCTGGAAAGTCTCTGGTCAGTATCCTGGACCGTCTCCTGTCAGTCTCCTCGACTGTCTCCTGTCAGTCTCCTGGACTGTCTGCGGTCAGTCTCCTGGACTGTCTCTGGTCAGTAAGCTGGAACATCTGCGCTCAGTCTCCTGGACTGTCTCCGGTCAGTCTCCTGGACTGCCTGTGGTCAGTCGCCTGGACTGACTCTGGTAAGTATCCTGGGCCGTCTGTGGTCAGTCTCCTGGACAATCTCTGTCCAGTCTCCTGGACTTCCTCTGGTCAGTCTCCTGGACTGTCTGCGGTCATTCTCCTGTCTGCGGTCCGTCTCCTGAACCGTCTGCAGTCAGTCCCCTGAAAGGTATGCAGTCAGTCTCCTGGACTGTCTGCGGTCAGTCTCCTGGACTGTCTCCAGTCAGTCTCCTTGACCGTTTGCGGTCAGTCTCCTGGACTCTCTCCAGTCAGTCTCCTGGACTGTCTCCAGTCAGTCTCCTGGACTGTCTCCGGCCAGTCTCCTGGACCGTCTCCAGTCAGTCTCCTGGATCATCTCCGGTCAGTCTCCTGGACCGTTTATTCAATCTCCTGGAATGTCTCTGGTCAGTCATCTAGTTGCAATCCGTCTCCTGGACTGTCTGCGGTCCGTCTCCTGGACTATCTCTGGTCAGTCTCCTGGACTCTCTCTGGTCAGTCTCCTGTAACATCTCCGGTCAGTCTCCTGGACCAACTCTGGTCAGTCTCCTGGACCAACTCCGGTCAGTCTCCTGGACCGCCTCCGGTCAGTCTCCTGGACCATATCTGGTCAGGCTCCTGGACCATCTCCGGTCAGTATCCTGGACCGTCTCCGGTCAGTCTCCTGGACTGTCTCCGGTCAGTCTCTTAGACTGTTTCCGGTCAGTCTCCTGGACTGTCTCAGGTCAGTCTCCTGGACTGTCTCCTGTCAGTCTCCTGGACTGGCTGCGGTCAGTCTCCTGGACCATCTTCGGTCAGTCTCCTGGTCCTTCTCCAGTCAGTCTCCTGGACCATCTGCGGTCAGTCTCCTGGACCTTCTGCGGTCAGTTTCCTGGATCATCTGCGGTCAGTCTCCTGGACTATCTCTTGTCAGTCTCCTGGACTCTCTCTGGTCAGTCTCCTGGACCGTCTCTGGTCAGTCTCCTGGAACATCTCTGGTTAGTCTCCTGGACCATCTCTGGTCAGTATCCTGGACCGTCTCTGGTAAGTATCCTGGACCGTCTGTGGTCAGTCTCCTGGACAATCTCTGTCCAGTCTCCTGGACTGCCTCTGGTCAGTCACCTGGACTGTCTCTGGTAAGTATCCTGGACCGTCTGTGGTCAGTCTACTGGACTGTCTCTGGTCAGTATCCTGGAACATCTGCGGTCAGTCTCCTGGACTGTCTGCGGTCAGTCTCCTGGACTGCCTGCGGTCAGTCTCCTGGACTGTCTCTGGTCAGTATCCTGGAATATCTGCGGTCTGTCTCCTGGACTGTCTCCGGTCAGTCTCCTGGACCGTCTGTGGTCAGTCTCCTGGACAATCTCCGTCCAGTCTCCTGGACTGCCTCTGGTCAGTCTCCTGGACTCTCTCCAGTCAGTCTCCTGCAACATCTACGGTCAGTCTCCTGGACCATCTCCGGTCAGGCTCCTGGACCGTCTCCGGTCAGTCTCCTGGACCATCTCCGGTCAGTCTCCTGGACCATGTCCAGTCAATCTCCTGGACTCTCTCTGTTCAGTCTCCATGACCATCTCAGGCCAATCTCCTAGACCATCACTGGACCGTCTCCAGTCAGTCTCCTGGACTGCCTCCGGTCAATCTTCTGGACTGTCTGCGGTCAGTCTCCTGGAATGTCCCTGGTCAGTCTCCTGGACTGCCTCTGGTCAGTCTCCTGGACTGTCTGCGGTCATTCTCCTGTCTGCGGTCAGTCTCCTGAACCATCTGCGGTCTGTCTCCTGGACCGTCTGCGGTCAGTCTCCTGGACCGTCTGCGGTCAGTCTCCTGGACTGTCTCCGATCAGTCTCCAGGACTGTCTCCAGTCATTCTCCGGTCAATCTCCTGGACTGCCTCTGGTCAGTCTCCTGGACCGTCTGCGGACAGTCTCCTGGACTATCTCCGGTCAGTCTACTGGACGCTCTCTGGTCAGTCTCCTGGACTGTCTCTGGTCAGTCTCCTGGACTCGCTCCGGTCAGTCTCCTGGACTGTCTCCGGTCAGTCTCCTGGACTGTCTATGGTCAGTCTCCTGGACTATCTCTGATCAGTATCCTGGACCGTCGGCGGTCTGTCTCCTGGACCATCTCTGTCCATCTCCTGGACTGCTTCTGGTCAGTCTCCTGGAATGTCTGCGGTCATTCTCCTGTCTGTGGTCAGACTCCTGAACCGACTGCGGTCAGTCTCCTGGACCGTCTGCGGTCAGTCTCCTGGACCATCTCCAGTCAGTCTTCTGGACCGTCACCATTCAGTCTTCTGGACCGTCTCGAGCCAGTCTCCTGGATCTTCTCCGGTCAGTCTCCTGGACCTCTGCGGTCAATCTCCTGGAATGTCTCTGGTCAGTCGTCTAGCTGCGGAACTTCACCTGGACTGTCTGCGGTCCGTTCCTGGACTATCTCCGGTCAGTCTCCTGTAACATTTCCTGTCAGTCTCCTGGACCATCTCCGGTCAGTCTATTGGACCGTCTCCGGTCAGTCTCCTGGGCCATCTCCAGACAGGCTCCTGGACTATCTGCGGTCAGTCTCCTGGGCCGTCTCCGGTCAGTCTCTTGGACTGTCTCTGGTCAGTCTCCTGGACTGTCTCCGGTCAATCGCTTGGACTGTCTCCGGTCAATCTCTTGGACTGTCTCCGTTCAGTCTGCTGGAACGTCTCTGGTCAGTCGTCTAGCTGCGGTCCGTCTCCTGGACTGTCTGCGGTCAGTCTCCTGGACTGTCTCCAGTCAGTCTCCTTGACCATTTGCGGTCAGTCTCCTGGACTGTCTGCGGTCATTCTCCTGTCTGCGGTCAGTCTCCTGGACCATCTGCCGTCAGTCTCCTGGACCGTCTGCAGTCAGTCTCCTGGACCATCTGCGTTCAGTCACCTGGACCTTCTCCGGTCAGTCTCCTGGACCTTCTGCGGTCAGTTTCCTGGATCATCTGCGGTCAGTCTCCTGGACTATCTCTTGTCAGTCTCCTGGACTCTCTCTGGTCAGTCTCCTGGACCGTCTCTGGTCAGTCTCCTGGAACATCTCTGGTTAGTCTCCTGGACCATCTCTGGTCAGTATCCTGGACCGTCTCTGGTAAGTATCCTGGACCGTCTGTGGTCAGTCTCCTGGACAATCTCTGTCCAGTCTCCTGGACTGCCTCTGGTCAGTCACCTGGACTGTCTCTGGTAAGTATCCTGGACCGTCTGTGGTCAGTCTACTGGACTGTCTCTGGTCAGTCTCTTGGACTGTCTCTGGTCAGTCTCCTGGACTGTCTCCGGTCAATCGCTTGGACTGTCTCCGGTCAATCTCTTGGACTGTCTCCGTTCAGTCTGCTGGAACGTCTCTGGTCAGTCGTCTAGCTGCGGTCCGTCTCCTGGACTGTCTGCGATCAGTCTCCTGGACTGTCTCCAGTCAGTCTCCTTGACCATTTGCGGTCAGTCTCCTGGACTGTCTGCGGTCATTCTCCTGTCTGCGGTCAGTCTCCTGGACCATCTGCCATCAGTCTCCTGGACTGTCTGCAGTCAGTCTCCTGGACCATCTGCGTTCAGTCACCTGGACCTTCTCCGGTCAGTCTCCTTGGCCGTCTGCGGTCAGTCTCCTGGACCGCCTGCGGTCAGTCTCCTGGACCGTCTCTGGTCAGTCATCTGGAATATTTCCAGATAGTCTCATGGACTGTCTCAGGTCAGTCTCCTGGACCGTCTCCAGTCAGTCTACTGGACTCGCTCTGGTCAGTCTCCTGGACTCTCTCTGGTCGGTCTGCTGGACTCTCTCTGTTCAGTCTCCATGACCAGCTCAGGCCAATCTCCTAGACCGTCACTGGTCAGTCTCCTGGACCGTCTCCAGTCAGTCTACTGGACTCCCTCTGGTCAGTCTCCTGGACTCTCTCCGGTCGGTCTGCTGGACTCTCTCTGTTCAGTCTCCATGACCAGCTCAGGCCAATCTCCTAGACCGTCACTGGTCAGTCTCCTGGACTGTCTCCAGTCAGTCTCCTCGACTGTCTCCGTCAGTCTCCTGGACCTTCTCCGGTCAGTCTCCTTGACTGTCTGTGGTCAGTCGCCTGGACCGCCTGCGGTCAGTCTCCTGGACCGTCTCTGGTCAGTCGTCTGGAATGTTTCCGGTTAGTCTCTTGGACTGTGTCTGGTCAGTCTCCTGGACCATCTCCAGTCAGTCTACTGGACTCCCTTTGGTCAGTCTCCTGGACTCTCTCCGGTCGGTCTCCTGGACGCTCTCTGTTCAGTCTCCATGACCAGCTAAGCCCAATATCCTAGACCGTCACTGGTCAGTCTCCTGGACCGTCTCCAGTCAGTCTCCTCGACTGTCTCCGGTCAGTCTCCTGGACTGTCTGCGTTCAGTCTCCTGGACCGTTTGCAGTCAGTCTCCTGGACTGTCTCCGGTAAGTCTCCTGGACCATCTGCGGTCAGTCTCCTGGACCATCTCTGTCCAGTCTCCTGGACTGCCTCTTGTCAGTCTCCTGGACTGTCTGTGGTCATTCTCCTGTCTGCGGTCAGTTTCCTGAATCATCTGTGGCCAGTGTCCTGGACTGTCTGCGGTCACCCTCCTGGAATGTCTCTGGTCTGTCGTCTAGCTGCGGACCCTCTCCTGGGCTGTCTGCGGTCCGTCTCCTGTACTATCTCTAGTCAGTCTCCTGGACTCGCTCCAGTCAGTCTCCTGTAACATCTCTGGTCAGTCTCCTGGACCATCTCCGGTCAGTCTCCTGGACCGTCTCCGGTCAGTCTCCTGGACCGTCTCTGGTCAGTCTCCTGGACCATCTCCAGTTAGTCTCCTGGACCATCTCCGATCAGTATCCTGGACCGTCTGTGGTCAGTCTCCTGGTCTGTTTCTGGTTAGTCTCTTGGACTGTCTGCGGTCAGTCTCCTGAACCATCTGCGGTCAGTCTCCTGGACCGTCTGCGGTCAGTCTCCTGGACCGCCTGCGGCCAGTCTCCTGGACTGTCTCCGATCAGTCTCCAGGAATGTCTCCAGTCCGTCTCCGCTCAGTCTCCTGGACTGCCTCTGGTCAGTCTCCTGGACCGTCTACGGTCAGTCTCCTGGACTATCTCCCGTCAGTATACTGGACTCCCTCCAGTCAGTCTCCTCGACTGTCTCCAGTCAGTCTCCTGGACTGTCTCTGATCAGTATCCTGGACCTTCTGCGGTCTGTCTCTTGGACCTTCTCTGTCCATCTCCTGGACTGCTTCTGGTCAGTCTCCTGGACTGTCTGCGGTCATTCTCCTGTCTGTGGTCAGTCTCCTAAACCGAGTGCGGTCAGTCCCCTGGACCGTCTGCGGTCAGTCTCCTGGACCGTCTCCATTCAGTCTTCTGGACCGTCACCATTCAGCCTTCTGGACCGTCTCGAGTCAGTCTCCTGGATCTTCTCCGGTCAGTCTCCTGGACCTCTGCGGTCAATCTCCTGGAACGTCTCTGGTCAGTCATCTAGCTGCGGAACTTCTCCTGGACTGTCTGCGGTCCGTTCCTGGACTATCTCCGGTCAGTCTCCTGTAACATTTCCGGTCAGTCTCCTGGACCAACTCCGGTCAGTCTCTTGGACCGTCTCCGGTCAGTCTCCTGGACCATTTCCGGACAGGCTCCTGGACCAACTCGAGTCAGTCTCCTGGATCGTCTCCGGTCAGTCTCTTGGACTGTCTGCGGTCAATCTCCTGGAGCATCTCTGGTCAGTCGTCTAGCTGCGGACCGTCTCCTGGACTGTCTGCAGTCAGCCTCCTGGACACTCTCCGGTCAGTCTCCGGGACTGTCTCCGGTCAGTCTCCTGGACCGTCTCCGGTCAGCCTCCAGGACAATGTCCAGTCAGTCTCCTGGACTGTCTCATGTCAGTCTCCTGGACTGTCTCCAGGACTGTCAGCGGTCAGTCTCCTGGACTGTCTCCGGTCAGTCTCCTGGACCGTCTCCGGTCAGTCTCCTGGACAATGTCCGGTCAGTCTCCTGGACTGTCTGAGGTCAGTCTCCTGGACTGTCTCCAGTCAGTCTCCTAGACTGTCTGCGGTCAGTCTCCTGGACTCTCACTGGTCAGTCTCCTGGAGTCTCTCCGGTCAGTCTCCTGGACCGTCTCCTGTCAGTCTCCTGGACCGTCTCTGGTCAGTCTCCTGGACTGACTCCAGTCAGTCACCTGGACTGTCTGCGGTCAGTCTCCGGCTAGTCTATGGTCAGTTTCCTGGACCGTCGCCGGTCTGTCTCCTTGACTTGCTCCGGTCAGTTTCCTGGACTCTCTCCAGTCAATCTCCTGGACTGTCTCCGGTCAGTCTCCTGGACTGTCTCGGTTCAGTCTCCTGAGCTGCCTGCGGTCAGTCTCCTGTCTCTGGTCAGCCTCCTGGACTGTCTGTGGTCAGTCTCCTGAATCTGTCTGCTGTCAGCCTCCTGGACTCTCTCCGGTCACTCACCTGGATTGTCTGCGGTCAGTCTCCTGGACTGTCTGCGGTCACTCCACTTTGCTGTCTGCATTCAGTCTCCTGGACTGTGTGCGGTCAGTCTCCTGGACTCTCTCCTGTCTGTCTCCTGTACTGTCTCCGGCCAGTCTCCAGGACTCTCTCCAGTCAGTCTCCTGGACTGTCTCCGGTCAGTCTCCTGGACTCTCTCCTGTCAGTCTCCTTGACCATCTCTGGTCAGTCTCCTGGACAATCTCTGGTCAGTCTCCTGTACTGCCTCCGGTCAGTCTACTGGACTGTCTCCGGTCAGTCTACTTGATTTTCTGCGGTCAGTCTCCTGGACTGTCTCCGGTCAGTATCCTAGACTGTCTGCGGTCAGACTCATGGACTCTCACTGGTCAGTCTCCTGGAGTCTCTTCGGTCAGTCTCCTGGACCGTCTCCTGTCAGTCTCCTGGACTGTCCCCGGTCAGGCTCGTGGACCATCGCCTGTCAGTCTTCTGGACCGTCTCTGGTCAGTCTCCTGGACTGACTCCAGTCAGACACCTGGACTGTCTGCGGTCAGTCTCCGTTTAGTCTGGGGTCGGTCTCCTGGACCACCTCCTGTCAGTCTCCTGGACTGTCTCCTGTCAGTCACCTGGACTGTCTGCGGTCAGTCTCTCGTTAGTCTCCGTTCAGCTCCTGGGCTGCCTGCAGTCAGTATCCTGTCTCCGTCAGTCTCCTGGGTCATCTCCGGTCAGTTTCCTGGACCGTCTCCTGTCTGTCTCCTGGACCATCTCCGCTCAGTCTCCTGGACTCGATACGGTCAGTCTCCTGGACTCTCTCCGGTCAGTCTCCAGGACTGTCTGCGGTCAGTCTCCTGGACTCTCTCCGGTCAGTCTCCTGGACTGTCTCCGGTCAGTCTCCTGGACTGTCTCTGGTCGGTCTCCAGGACTGTCTCCGGTCAGTCTCCTGGACTCGCTCCGGACAGTCTCCTGGACTGTCTCAGGTCAGTCTCCTGGACTCTCTCCGGTCTGTCTCCTGTACTGTCTGCGGTCAGTCTCCTGGACTGACTCCGGTCAGTCTACTGGACTGTCCGCGGTCAGTCTCCTGGACTGTCTCCGGTCAGCATCCTAGACTGTCTGCGGTCAGTCTCATGGACTCTCACCGGACAGTCTCCTGGAGTCTCTTTGGTCTGTCTCCTGGACCGTCTCCTGTCAGTCTCCTGGACCGTCCCCGGTCAGGCTCGTGGACCGTCGCCTGTCAGTCTTCTGGACCGTCTCTGGTCAGTCTCCTGCACTGACTCCAGTCAGTCACCTGGACTGTCTGCGGTCAGTCTCCGTTTAATCTGCGTTCGGTCTCCTGGACCACCTCCTGTCAGTCTCCTGGACTGTCTCCTGTCAGTCACCTGGACTGTCTGCGGTCAGTCTCTCGTTAGTCTCCGTTCAGCCTCCTGGGCTGCCTGCAGTCAGTATCCTGACTCCATCAGTCTCCTGGGTCGTCTCCGTTCAGTCTCCTGGACCCTCTCCGGTCAGGTTCCTGGACCGTCTCCTGTCTGTCTCCTGGACCGTCTCCGCTCAGTCTCCTGGACTCTATATGGTCAATCTCCTGGACTCTCTACGGTCAGTCTCCTGGACTCTCTCCGGTCAGTCTCCAGGACTGTCTGCGGTCAGTCTCCTGGACTCTCTCCGGTCAGTCTCCTGGACTGTTTCCGGTCGGTCTCCAGGACTGTCTCCGGTCAGTCTCCTGGACTCGCTCCGGACAGTCTCCTGGACTGTCTCTGGTCAGTCTCCTGGACTCTCTCCGGTCAGTCTCCTGGATCCTCTCCAGTCAGTCTCCTGGACAATGTCCGGTCAGGCTCCTGGACTGTCTGCGGTCAGTCTCCTGGACTGTCTGCGGTCAGTCTCCTGGACTGTCTACGGTCAGTCTCCTAGACTGTCTGTGGTCCGTCTCCTGGACTCTCACTGCTGAGTCCCCTGGAGTCTCTCCGGTCAGTCTCTAGGACCGTCTTCTGTCAGTCTCCTGGACCGTAGCCTGTCAATCTCCTGGACCGTCTCTCGTCAGTCTCCTGGACTGTCTCCGTTCAGTCTCCTGGGCTGCCTGCGGTCAGTCTACTGTCTCCAGTCAGTCTCCTGGACTCTCTCCGGTCAGTCTCCTGGACTCTCTCCGGTCAGTCTCCTGAACTGTCTGCGGTCAGGCTCCTGGACTCTCTCCGGTCACTCACCTGGATTGCCGCGGTCAGTCTCCTGGACTGTCTGCGGTCAGTCCACTTTGCTATCTGCCGTCAGTCTCCTGCATTGTCAGTGGTCAATCTCCTGGACTGTCTCCGGTCCGTCTCCTGGACAATGTCCAGTCAGTCTCCTGGATCGTCTGCAGTCAGTCTTCCAGACCGTCTCCGGTCAGTCTCCTGGGCCGTCTCCGGTCAGTCTCCTGGACCCTCTCCGGTCAGTTTCCAGGACCGTCTCCTGTCTGTCTCCTGGACCGTCACTGCTCAGTCTCCTGGACTCTCTCCAGTCAGTCTCCTGGACTGTCTCCGGACGGTCTCCAGGACTGTCTCCGGTCAGTCTCCTGGACTCGCTCCGGACAGTCTCCTGGACTGTCTCTGGTCAGTCTCCTGGACTCTCTCCGGTCAGTCTTCTGGACCGTCTCCAGTCAGTTTCCTGGACAATGTCATGCCAGTCTCCAGGACTGTCTGCGGTCAGTCTCCTGGGCTGTGTCCGGTCAGTCTCCTGGACTGTCTCCGGTCAATCTCCTGGACTGTTTCTGGTCTGTCTACTGGGCTGCCTGCAGTCAGTCTCCTGGACTGTCACCGGTCAGTCTCCTAGACTGTCTGTGGTCAGTCTCCTGGACTCTCACTGGTGAGTCCCCTGGAGTCTCTCCGCTCAGTCTCTAGGACCGTCTTCTGTCAGTCTCCTGGACTGTCACCGGTCAGTCTCCTAGACTGTCTGTGGTCAGTCTCCTGGACTCTCACTGGTGAGTCCCCTGGAGTCTCTCCGCTCAGTCTCTAGGACCGTCTTCTGTCAGTCTCCTGGACCGTAGCCTGTCAGTCTCCTGGACCGTCTCTGGTCAGTCTCCTGGACTGTCTCCGTTCAGTCTCCTGGGCTGCCTGCGGTCAGTCTTCTGTCTCCAGTCAGTCTCCTGGACTGTCTGAGGTCAATCTCCTGGAGAGTCTACGGTCAGTCTCCTGGGCTCTCTCCGGTCAGTCTCCTGAACTGTCTGCAGTCAGGCTCCTGGACTGTCTGCGGTCAGTCTCCTCGACTCTCTCAGGTCACTCACCTGGATTGTCTGCGGTCAGTCTCCTGGACTGTCTGTGGTCACTCAACTTTGCTGTCTGCATTCAGTCTCCTGGACTGTCTGCGGTCAGTCTCCGGTTAGTCTGCGGTCAATTTCCTGGGCTGACTCCGGTCATTTTTCTGGACCGTCTCTGGTCAGTCTCCTGGACTCTTTCCGGTCAGTCTCCTGGACTCGCTGCGGTCAGGCTCCTGGACTGTCTCTGTTCAGTCTCCTGAGCTGCCTGCGGTCAGTCTCCTGTCTCCGGTCAGCCTCTTGGACTGTCTGTGGTCAGTCTCCTGAACTGTCTGCATTCAGCCTACTGGATTCTCTCCGGTCACTCACCTGGATTGTCTGCGGTCAGTCTCCTGTACTGTCTGCGGTCACTCCACTTTGCTGTCTGCATTCAATCTCCTGGACTGTCTGCGGTCAGTCTCCGGTTAGTCTGCGGTCAGTTTCCTGGGCCGCCTCCGGTCATTTTTCTGGACCGTCTCCAGTCAGTCTCCTGGACTGTCTCCGGTCAGTCTCCAGGACTGTCTCCGGTCAGTCTCCTGGATTCGCTCCGGACAGTCTCTTGGACTGTCTCCGGGGAGTCTCCTGGACTCTCTCAGGTCAGTCTTCTGGACCGTCTCCAGTCAGTTTCTTGGACAATGTCATGTCAGTCTCCAGGACTGCCTGCGGTCAGTCTCCTGGACTTTGTCCGGTCAGTCTCCTGGACTGTCTCCGTTCAATCTCCTGGACTGTCTCCGGTCTGTCTACTGGACTGTCTGTGGTCAGTCTCCTGGACTGCCTCCGGTCAGTCTCCTAGACTGTCTGCGGTCAGTCTCCTGGACTCTCACTGGTGAGTCCCCTGGAGTCTCTTCGCTCAGTCTCTAGGACCATCTTCTGTCAGTCTCCTGGACCGTAGCCTGTCAGTCTCCTGGACCGTCTCTGGTCAGTCTCCTGGACAGTCTCTGTTCAGTCTCCTCTGCTGCCTGCGGTCAGTCTACTGTCTCCAGTTAGTCTCCTGGACTGCCTGAGGTCAGACTCCTGGAGAGTCTACGGTCCGTCTCCTGGACTCTCTCCGGTCAGTCTCCTGAACTGTCTGTGGTCAGGCTCCTGGACTCTCTCCGGTCACTCACCTGGATTGTCTGCGGTCAGTCTCCTGGACTGTCTGCGGTCAGTCCACTTTGCTATCTGCAGTCAGTCTCCTGCATTGTCAGTGGTCAATCTCCTGGACTGTCTCCAGTCCGTCTCCTGGACAATGTCCAGTCAGTCTCCTGGACCGTCTGCAGTCAGTCTTCCAGACCATCTCCGGTCAGTCTCCTGTGCCATCTCCGGTCAGTCTCCTGGACCCTCTCCGGTCAGTTTCCTGGACTGTCGCCTGTCTGTCTCCTGGACTATCTCCGCTCAGTCGCCTGGACTCTATACGGTAAGTCTACTGGACTCTCTACGGTCAGTCTCCTGGACTCTCTCCGGTCGGTCTCCAGGTCTATCTGCGGTCAGTCTCCTGGACTCTCTCCGGGCAGTCTCCAGGACTGTCTCCGGTCAGTCTCCTGGACTGTCTCCGGTCGGTCTCCAGGACTGTCTCCGGTCAGTCTCCTGGACTCGCTCCAGACAGGCTCCTGCACTGTCTCTGGTCAGTCTCCTGGACTGTCTCCGGTCAGTCTCCTGGACCGTCTCCAGTCAGTCTCCTGGACAATGTCCGGTCAGTCTCCTGGACTGTCTGCGGTCAGTCTCCTGGACTGTCTCCGGTCAGTCTCCTGGACTGTCTCCGGTCAATCTCCTGGACTGTCTCCGGTCTGTCTACTGGACTGTCTGCGGTCAGTCTCCTGGACTGTCTCCGGTCAGTCTCCTAGACTGTCTGCGGTCAGTCTCCTGGACTGTCTCCGGTCAGTCTCATAGACTGTCTGCGGTCAGTCTCCTGGACTCTCACTGGTGAGTCCCCTGGAGTCTCTCCGGTCAGTCTCTAGGACCGTCTTCTGTCAGTCTCCTGGGCCGTAGCCTGTCAGTCTCCTGGACCTTCTCTGGTCAGTCTCCTGGACTGTCTCCGTTCAGTCTCCTAGGCTGCCTGCGATCAGTCTCCTGTCTCCGGTCAGTCTCCTGGACTATCTGTGGTCAGTCTCCGGTTAGTCTGCTGTCAGTCTCCTAGACTGTCATCTGTCAGTCTCCTGGACCGTCTCTGGTCAGTCTCCTGTCCTGTCTCCGGTCAGTCTCCTGGACCGTCTGCAGGCAGTCTCCTGTCCTGTCTCCGGTCAGTCTCCTGGACTGCCTGCGCTCAGTCTCCGGTTAGACTGCGGTCAGCTTCCTGGACCGTCTCCGGTCATTTTTCTGCACCGTATCCGATCAGTCTCCTGGACTCTCTCCGGTCAGTCTCTTGGACTCTCTCCAGTCAGTCTCCTGAACTCACTCCAGTCACTCTCCTGGACTCTCTCCAGTCAGTCTCCTGTACTGTCTCCGGTCTGTCTCCTGGACAGTCTCCGCTCAGTCTCATGTCAGTCTCCTGGACCCTGTCCGGTCAGTCACCTGGACAACGTCTGGTCAGTCTCCTGGACTGTCTGCGGTCAGTCTCCTGGAGTGACTCTGGTCAGCCTCCTGGACTGTCTGTGGTCAGTCTTCGGTTAGTCTGTGGTCAGTTTCCTGGACCGTCTCCGGTCAGTCTCCTGGATTCTCTCCGGTCAGTCTCCTGGATTCTCTCCGGTCAGTCTCCTGGACTCTCTCCGGTCAGTCTCCTGGACTCTCTCCAGTCAGTCTCCGTGACTGACTCCGGTCAGTCTCCAAGACTTTCTGCGTTCAGCCTCCTGGACTCTCTCTGGTCAGTCTCCTGGACCGTCTGCGGACAATCTTCTGGACTGTCTCCAGTCAGTCTCCTGGACTGTCTGCGGTCAGTCTCCGGTTAATCTGCGGTCAGTTTCCTGGGCCGTCTCCGGTCATTTATCTGGACCATCTCCGGTCAGTCTCCTGGAATCTTTCAAGTCAGCCTCCTGGACTCGCTCCAGTCAGTCTCCTGGACTCTCTGCAGTCAGTCTCCTGGACTGTCTCTGGTCAGTCTCCTGGACTGTCTCTGTTCAGTCTCCTGAACTGTCTGTGGTCAGTATTTCAGACTCTCTCCGGTCACTCACCTGGATTGTCTGCGGTCCGTCCTCTGGACTGTCTGCGGTCAGTCCACTTTGCAGTCTGCAGTCAGTCTCCGGCATTGTCCGTGGTCAGTTTCCTGGAATGCCTCCGGTCAATCTCCTGGACTCTCTCTGGTCAGTCTCCTGGACACTCTCCTGTCAGTCTCCTGTACCGTCTGTAGTCAATCTCCTGTACCATCTCCGGTCAGTCTCCTGGACAGTCTCTACTCAATCTCCTGTCAGTCTCCTGGACCGTCTTCGGTCAGTATCCTGGACCGTATCCAGTCAGTCTCCTGGACAATGTCCGGTCAGTCTCCTGGCTGTCTGTGGTCAGTCTACTGGACGGTCTGCGGTCAGTCTCCTAGAGTGTCTCCGGTCAGTCTCCTGGACTGACTCCAGTCAGTCACCTGGACTGTCTGCGGTCAGTCTCCGGTTTGTCTGCGGTCAGTTTCCTGGACCGTCTCCGGTCAGTCTCCAGGACTTACTCCGGTCAGTTTCCTGGACTCTCTCCAGTCAGTCTCCTGGACTGTCTCCTGTCAGTCTCCTGGACTGTCTCCGGCCAGTCTCCTGGACTGTCTCTGGTCAGTCTCCAGGCCTGTCTGCGGTCAGTCTCTTGTACTCTCTCTGGTCAGTCTCCTGGACTGTCTCCGGTCAGTCTCCATGACTGTCTCCGGTCAGTCTCCAGGACTCTCTCCGGTCAGTCTCCTGGACTGTCCCTGGTCAGTCTCCTGGACCGCCTCCGGTCAGTCTCCAGGACAATGTCCAGTCAGTCTCCTGGACTGTCTCCTGTCAGTCTCCTGGACTGTCTCCAGGACTGTCTGCGGTCAGTCTCCTGGACACTCTCCAGTCAGTCTCCTGGACACTCTCCAGTCCGTCTCCATGACTGTCTCCGGTCAGTCTCCAGGACTCTCTCCGGTCAGTCTCCTGGACTGTCCCTGGTCAGTCTCCTGGACCGTCTCCGGTCAGTCTCCAGGACAATGTCCAGTCAGTCTCCTGGACTGTCCCCAGTCAGTCTCCAGGACTGTCTGCGGTCAGTCTCCTGGACTCTCTCCAGTCAGTCTCCTGGACTGTCTCCTGTCAGTCTCCTGGACTGTCTCCGGCCAGTCTCCTGGACTGTCTCTGGTCAGTCTCCAGGCCTGTCTGCGGTCAGTCTCTTGTACTCTCTCTGGTCAGTCTCCTGGACTGTCTCCTGTCGGTCTCCTGGACTGTCTCCGGTCAGTCTCCTGGACTGTCTCCGGTCAGTCTCCACGACTGTCTGCGGTCAGTCTCTTGGACTCTCTCCGGTCAGTCTCCTGGACCATCTCCGGCCAGTCTCCACAACTGTCTCTGATCAGTCTCCTGGACTCTCTCCGGTCAGCCTCCTGGACAGTCTCCGGTCAATCTCCTGGACCGTCTCCTGTCAGTCTGCAGGACAATGTCCAGTCAGTCTCCTGGAGTGTTTCCTGTCAGTCTCCTGGACTGTCTCCAGGAATCTCTGCAGTCAGTCTCCTGGACACTCTCTGGTCAGTCTCCTGGACTGTCTCCAGGACTCTCTGCAGTCAGTCTCCTGGACACTCTCCGGTCAGTCTCCTGGACTGTCTCCAGGACTCTCTGCAGTCAGTCTCCTGCACTCTCTCCGGTCAGTCTCCTGGACTGTCTCCAGTCAGTCTCCTGGACTGTCTCCGGTCAGTCTCCTGGACCGTCTCCGGTCAGTTTCCTGGACCGTCTCCGGTCAGTCTCCTGGACAATGTCCGGTCAGTCTCCTGGACTGTCTCCGGTCAGTCTCCTGGACCGTCTCCGGTCAGTCTCCTGGACAATGTCCAGTCAGTCCGCTGCACTGTCTGAGGACAGTCTCCTGGTCTGTCTCCAGTCAGTCTCCTTGGCTGTCTGCGGTCAGTCTCCTGGACCATCTCTGGTCAGTCTCCTGGACTCTCACTGGTCAGTCTCCTGGAGTCTCTCTGGTCAGTCTCCTGCACCGTCTCCTATCAGTCACCTGCACCATCTCCGGTCAGTCTCCTGGACTTGCTGCGGTCAGTTTCCTGGACTCTCTCAAGTCAGTCTCCTGGACTGTCTCCGGTCAGTCTCCTGGACTGTCTCTGTTCAGTCTCCTGAGCTGCCTGCGGTCAGTCTCCTGTGTCCGGTCCGCCTCCTCGACTGTCTGCGGTGAGTCTCCTGAACTGTCTGCAGTCAGTCTCCTGGAATCTCTCTGGTCACTCACCTGGATTGTCTGCGGTCAGTCTCCTGGACTGTCTGCAGTCTCTCCCCTTTGCTGTCTGCATTCAATCTCCTGGACCATCTGCTGTCAGTCTCCGGTTAGTCTGCGGTCAGTTTCCTGGACTCGCTCCGGTCAGTCTCCTGGACTGTCTGCAGTCAGTCTCCTAGACTGTCTCCGTTCTGTCTCCTGGGCTGCCTGCAGTCAGTCTCCTGTCTCCAGTCAGTCACCTGGACCCTCTCCGGTCAGTCTCCTGGACCATCTCCTGTCTCTCTCCTGGACCGTCTCCGCTCAGCCTCCTGGACTCTCTACGTTCAGTCTCCTGGAATCTCTCCAGTCAGTCTCCCGGACTGTCTCCGGTCAGTCTCCTGGACTTGCTCCGGTCAGTTTCCTGGACTCTCTCCAGTCAGTCTCCTGGACTGTCTCCGGTCAGTCTCCTGGACGGTCTCTGTTCAGTCTCCTGAGCTGCCTACGGTCAGTCTCCTGTCTCCGGTCAGCCTCCTGGGCTGTCTGCGGTCAGTCTCCTGAACTGTCTGCAGTCAGTCTCCTGGACTCTCTCCGGTCACTCACCTGGATTGTCTGCGGTCAGTCTCCTGGACTGTCTGCGGTCACTGCCCTTTGCTGTCTGCATTCAATCTCCTGGACTGTCTGCGGTCAGTCTCCGGTTAGTCTGCGGTCAGTTTCCTGGACTCGCTCCGGTCAGTCTCCTGGACTGTCTCCAGTCAGTCTCCTGGACCCTCTCCAGTCAGTCTCCTGGACCGTCTCCTGTCTGTCTCCTGGACCGTCTCCGCTCAGACTCCTGGACTCTCTACGTTCAGTCTCCTGGAATCTCTCCAGTCAGTCTCCTGGACTCTCTCCAGTCAGTCGCCTGGACTGTCTCCGGTCTGTCTCCAGTACTGTCTCCGGTCAGTCTCCTGGACTCTCTCCGGTCAGTCTCCTGGACAGTCTCCTGTCTGTCTCCTGGACCGTCTACGCTCAGTCTCCTGGACTCTCTATGTTCAGTCTCCTGCAATCTCTCCGGTCAGTCTCCCGGACTGTCTCCGGTCAGTCTCCTGGACTTCCGGTCAGTTTCCTGGACTCTCTCCAGTCAGTCTCCTGGACTGTCTCCGGTCAGTCTCCTGGACTGTCTCTATTCAGTCTCCTGAGCTGCCTGCGGTCAGTCTCCTGTCTCCGGTCAGCCTCCTGGGCTGTCTGCGGTCAGTCTCCTGAACTGTCTGCAGTCAGTCTCCTGGACTCTCTCTGGTCACTCACCTGGATTGGCTGCGGTCAGTCTCCTGGACTGTCTGCAGTCACTGCCCTTTGCTGTCTGCATTCAATCTCCTGGACTGTCTGCGGTCAGTCTCCGGTTAGTCTGTGGTTAGTTTCCTGGACTCGCTCCGGTCAGTCTCCTGGACTGTCTGCAGTCAGTCTCCTAGACTGTCTCCGTTCTGTCTCCTGGGCTGCCTGCGGTCAGTCTCCTGTCTCCAGTCAGTCTCCTGGACGCTGTCCGGTCAGTCTCCTGGACCCTCTCCAGTCAGTCTCCTGGACCATCTCCTGTCTGTCTCCTGGACCGTCTCCACTCAGCCTCCTGGACGCTCTACGTTCAGTCTCCTGGAATCTCTCCGGTCAGTCTCCTGGACTCTCTCGGGTTAGTCTCCTGGACCATCTCCGGTCAGTCTTCTGGACAATGTCCGGTCAGTCTCCTGGACGGTCTCCTGGCTGTCTCCTGGACTGTCTGCGGTCAGTCTCCAGGACTATCTGCGGTCAGTCTCCTGGACTCTCCCCAGCCAGTCTCCTGGACCGTCTCTGGTCAGTCTCCTGGACCGTCTCCGTTCAGTCTCCTGCACCGTCTGCAGACAGTCTCCTGCACCGTCTGCAGACAGCCTCCTGGACTGCCTCTGGTCAGTCTCCTGGACTGTCTCCGGTCAGTCTCCTGGACTGTCTGCGGTCAGTCTCCGGTTAGTCTGCAGTCAGTTTCCTGGACAGTCTCTGGTCAGTTTTCTGGACCGTCTGCGGTCAGTTTCCTGAAATCTCTCCATTCAATCTCCTGGACTGCCTCCGGTCAGTCTCCTGGACAGTCTCCTTTCAGTCTCCTGGGCTGCCTGCGGAGAGTCTCCTGTCTCCGATCAGTCTCCTGGACTGTCTGTGGTCAGTCTACTGGACTCTCTCTGGTCACTCACCTGGATTGCCTGTGGTAAGTCTCCTGGACTGTCTGCGGTCAGTCGCCTTTGCTGTCTGCAGTCAGTCTGTGGATTGTCGGTGGTCCATCTCCTGGAATGTCTGCGGTCAGTCTCCTGGACTGTCTCCGGTCAGTCTCCTGGGCTGCCTGTGATCAGTCTCCTGTCTCCGGTCAGTCTCCAGGACTATCTGCGGTCAGTCTCCGGTTAGTCTGCTGTCAGTCTCCTAGACTGTCTCCTGTCAGTTTCCTGGACCGTCTCTGGTCAGTCTCCTGTCCTGTCTCCGGTCAGTCTCCTGGACCGTCTGCAGACAGTCTCCTGTCCTGTCTCCGGTCAGTCTCCTGGACTGTCTGCGCTCAGTCTCCGGTTAGACTGCGGTCAGCTTCCTGGACCGTCTCCGGTCATTTTTCTGCACCGTATCCGATCAGTCTCCTGGACTCTCTCCGGTCAGTCTCTTGGACTCTCTCCAGTCAGTCTCCTGAACTCACTCCAGTCAGTCTCCTGGACTCTCTCCAGTCAGTCTCCTGGACTGTCTGCGGTCAGTCTCCTGGAATGCCTCCGGTCAATCTCCTGTACTGTCTCCGGTCTGTCTCCTGGACAGTCTCCACTCAGTCTCATGTCAGTCTCCTGGACCGTGTCCGGTCAGTCACCTTGACAACGTCTGGTCAGTCTCCTGGACTGTCTGCGGTCAGTCTCCTGGAGTGACTCCGGTCAGCCTCCTGGACTGTCTGTGGTCAGTCTTCGGTTAGTCTGTGGTCAGTTTCCTGGACCGTCTCCGGTCAGTCTCCTGGACTCTCTCCGGTCACTCACCTGGATTGTCTGCGGTCAGTCTCCTGGACTGTCTGCGGTCACTGCCCTTTGCTGTCTGCATTCAATCTCCTGGACTGTCTGCGGTCAGTCTCCAGTTAGTCTGCGGTCAGTTTCCTGGCCTCGCTCCGGCCAGTCTCCTGGATTGTCTCCAGTCAGTCTCCTGGACCCTCTCCGGTCAGTCTCCTGGACCCTCTCCGGTCAGTCTCCTGGACCCTCTCCAGTCAGTCTCCTGGACCGTCTCCTGTCTGTCTCCTGGACCGTCTCCAGTCAGTCTCCTGGACTCTCTCCGGTCAGTCTCCTGGACCGTCTGCAGACAATCTTCTGGACTGTCTCCGGTCAGTCTCCTGGACTGTCTGCGGTCAGTCTCCGGTTAATCTGCGGTCAGTCTCCTGGAATATTTCAAGTCAGCCTCCTGGGCTCACTCCAGTCAGTCTCCTGGACTCTCTGCAGTCAGTCTCCTGGACTGTCTCTGGTCAGTCTCCTGGACTGTCTCTGTTCAGTCTCCTGAACTGTCTGTGGTCAGTATTTCAGATTCTCTCCGGTCACTCACCTGGATTGTCTGCGGTCCGTCCTCTGGACATTCTGCTGTCAGTCCACTTTGCAGTCTGCAGTCAGTCTCCGGCATTGTCAGTGGTCAGTTTCCTGGACTGCCTGCGGTCAGTCTCCTGGAATGCCTTCGGTCAATCACCTGGACTCTCTCCGGTCAGTCTCCTGGACACTCTCCTGTCAGTCTCCTGTACCGTCTGCAGTCAGTCTCCTGTACCATCTCCGGTCAGTCTCCTGGACAGTCTCTACTCAATCTCCTGTCAGTCTCCTGGACCGTCTTCGGTCAGTATCCTGGACCGTCTCCAGTCAGTCTCCTGGACAATGTCCGGTCAGTCTCCTGGACTGTCTGCGGTCAGTCTACTGGACTGTCTGCAGTCAGTCTCCTGGAGTGTCTCCGGTCAGTCTCCTGGACTGACTCCAGTCAATGAACTGGGCTGTCTGCGGTCAGTCTCCGGTTAGTCTGCGGTCAGTTTCCTGGACCAGCTCTGGTCAGTCTCCTGGAATTGCTCCGGTCAGTTTCCTGGACTCTCTCCAGTCAGCCTCGTGGACTGTCTCCTGTCAGTCTCCACGGCTGTCTGCGGTCAGTCTCTTGGACTCTCTCCGGTCAGTCTCCTGGACCATCTCCGGCCAGCCTCCACAACTGTCTCTGGTCAGTCTCCTGGACTCTCTCCGGTCAGCCTCCTGGACAGTCTCCGGTCAATCTCCTGGACCATTTCCTGTCAGTCTGCTGGACAATGTCCAGTCAGTCTCCTGGACTGTTTCCGGTCAGTCTCCTTGACTGTCTCTGGTCAGTCTCCTGGACCGTCTGCAGACAATCTCCTGGACTGTCTCCGTTCAGCCTCCTGTGCTGCCTGCGGTCGGTCTCCTGTCTCCGGTCAGTTTCCTGGACTGTCTGCGGTCAGTCTCCGGTTAGTCTGCGGTCAGTCTCCTGGACTGTCTCCTGTCAGTCTCCTGGACCGTCTGCAGACAGTCTCCTGGACTCTCTCCGGTCAGTCTCCTGGACTCTCTCCAGTCAGTCTCCTGGACTGTTTCCGTTCAATCTCCTGGGCTGCCTGCGGTCAGTCTCCTGTCTCCAGTCAGTCTCCTGGACTGTCTGCGGTCAGTCTCCTGGACTGTCTCCGTTCAATCTCCTGGGCTGCCTGCGGTCAGTCTCCTGTCTCCAGTCAGTCTCCTGAACTGTCTGCGGTCAGTCTCCTGCACACTCTCCGGTCAGTCTCCTGTACCGTCTCCGGTCAGTCTCCTGGACAGTCTCTGCTCAGTCTCCAGTCAGTTTTCTGGACCGTCTCCTGTCAGTCTCCTTGACCGTCTCTGTTCCGTTTCATGGACTGACTCCAGTCAGTCTCCTGGACTGTCTGCGGTCAGTCTCCTGGACTCTCTCCGGTCACTCACCTGGATTTTCTGCGGTCAACCTCCTGGTCTGTCTGCGGTCAGTTTCCTGGTCTGTCTGTGGTCAGTCTCCGGTTAGTCTGCGGTCAGTCTCCTGGACTGTCTCCTGTCAGTCTCCTGTCAGTCTCCTGGACTGTCTCTGGTCAGTCAACTGGACTGTCTCCGGTCAGTCTCCTGGAGCGTCTGCAGACAATCTCCTGGACTGACTCCGGTCAGTCTCCTGGAATGTCTGCAGTCAGTCTCCGGTAAGTCTGCGGTCAGTTTCCTGGGCTGCCTCCGGTCCTTTTTCTGGATCGTCTCTGGTCAGTCTCCTGGACTCTTTCCCGTCATTCTCCTGGACTGTCTCCGTTCAGTCTCCTGGGCTGCTTGCGGTCAGTCTCCTGTCTCCGGTCATTCTCCTGGACTGTCTGCTGTCAGTCTCTGGTTAGTCTGTGGTCAGTCTCCTGGACTGTCTGCTGTCAGTCTCCTGTCCTGTCTCCTGGACCGTCTGCAGACAGTCTCCTGGACTGTCTGCGCTCAGTCTCCAGTTAGTCTGCGGTCAGCTTCCTGGACTGTCGCCGGTCATTTTTCTGCACCGTATCCGGGCAGTCTCCTGGACTCTCTCCAGTCAGTCTCCTGGACTCACTCCGGTCAGTTTCCTGGACTGTCTGCGGTCGGGCCACTTAGCTGGCTGCAGTCAGTCTCCTGCATTGTCAGTGGTCAGTCTCCAGGACTGTCTGCGGTCAGTCTCCTGGACTGTCTGCGGTAAGTCTCCTGAACTGTCTGCGGTCAGTCTCCTGGACTCTCTCCAGTCACGTAGCTGGATTGTCTGCGGTCAGTCTCCTGGAATGTCTGCGGTCGGTCCACTTTGCTTTCTGCAGTCAGTCTCCTGCATTGTCAGTGGTCAGTCTCCAGGATTGTCTGCGGTCAGTCTCCTGGACTGTCTGCGGTAAGTCTCCTGAACTGTCTGCGGTCAGTCTCCTGGACTCTCTCCAGTCACGTAGCTGGATTGTCTGCGGTCAGTCTCCTGGAATGTCTGCGGTCGGTCCACTTTGCTTTCTGCAGTCAGTCTCCTGCATTGTCAGTGGTCAGTCTCCAGGATTGTCTGCGGTCAGGCTCCTGGACTGTCTGCGGTAAGTCTCCTGAACTGTCTGCAGTCAGTCTCCTGGACTCTCTCCAGTCACGTAGCTGGATTGTCTGCGGTCAGCCTCCTGGACTGTCTGCGGTCAGGCTCCTGTACCGTCTCTGGTCAGTCTCCTGGACCGTCTCCTGTCAGCCTCCTGGACCGTCTCTGGTCAGTCTCCTGGACTGACTCCAGTCAGTCACCTGTACTGTCTGCGATCAGTCTCCAGTTAGACTGCGGTCAGTTTTCTGGACCGTCGCCAGCCAGTCTCCTGGACTGTCTCCGGTCAGTCTCCTGGACTGTCCCCGTTCAGTCTCCTGGGCTGCCTGCGGTCAGTCTCCTGTCTCCGTTCAGTCTCCTGGGCTGCCTGCGGTCAGTCTCCTGTCTCCGGTCAGTCTCCTGGACTCTCTCCGGTCACTCACCTGGATTGTCTGCGGTCAGTCTCCTGGGCCGTCTGCGGTCAGTCCCCTTTGCTTTCTGCCTTCAGTCTCCTGGATTGTCGGTGGTGAGTCTCCTGGACTGTCTGCGGTCAGTCTCCTGGACTGTCTCCGTTCAGTCTCTTGGTTTGCCTGTGGTCAGTCTCCTGTCTCCGGTTAGTCTCCTGGTCAGTCTGAGGTCAGTCTCCGGTTAGTCTGTTGTCAGTCTCCTGGACTGTCTCCGGTCAGTCTCCTGGACCGTCTGCAGACAATCTCCTGGACTGTCTCCGGTCAGTCTCCTGAACTGTCTGCAGCCCGTCTCCAGTTAGTCTGCGGTCAGTTTCCTGGGCCGTCCCCGGTCAGTTTTCTGGGCCGTCTCCGATCAGTCTCCTGGACTCTTTCCAGTCAGTCTCCTGGACTCGCTCCGGTCAGTCTTCTAGACTATCTGCTGTCAGTCTCCTGGACTGTCTGCGGTCAGTCTCTGGTTAGTCTGCGGTTTGACGCCTGGACCGTCTCCTGTCAGTCTCCTGGACCGCCTCCGGTCAGTCTCCTGTCCTGTCTCCGGTCAGTCTCCTGGACTGTCTCCATTCAGACTCCTGGGCTGCCTGCGGTCAGTCTACTGTCACCAGTCAGTCTCCTGGACTGTCTGCGGTCAGTCCCCTGGACTGTCTGCGTTCAGTCTCCTGTACACTCTCCGGTCAGTCTCCTGTACCGTCTCCAGCAGGTCTCCTGAACCATCTCCGCTCAGTCTCCTGGACTCTCTCCGGTCAGTCTCCTGGACCATCTCCTATCAGTCTCCTGGACTGTCTCTGGTCAGTCTCCTGGACTGTCTGCGGTCAGTCTCCTGTCTCTGGTCAGTCTCCTGGACTGTCTGCGGTCAGTCTCCTGAACTGTCTGCGGTCAGTCTCCTGGACTCTCTCCGCTCACTCACCTGGATTGTCTGCGGTCAGTCTCCTGGACTGTCTGCGGTCAGTCTCCTGGACTGTTCCCGTCAGTCTCCTGGACTGTCTCCATTCAATCTCTTGGGCTGCCTGCATTCAGTCTCCTGTCTCCGGACAGTCTCCTGGACTGTCTGCGGTCAGCCTCCGGTTAGTCTGCGGTCAGTTTCCTGGACCGACTCTGGTCAGTTTTCTGGACCGTCTCCGGTAAGTCTGCTGGAATCTTTCTGGCCAGTCTCCTGGACTGTCTCCGGTCAGTCTCCTGGGCTGTCTCCGTTCAGTCTCCTGGGCTGCCTGCGTTCAGTCTGCTGTCTCCGGTCAGTCTCCTGGACCGTCTCCGGTCAGTCTCCTGGACTGTCTCCAGTCAGTCTCCAGGACTGTCTCCGGTCAGTCTCCTGGACTGTCTCCTGTCAGTCTCCAGGACTGTCTCCAGTCAGTCTCCAGGACTGTCTCCGGTCAGTCTCCAAGACTGTCTCCTGTCAGTCTCCAGGACTGTCTCCAGTCAGTCTCCTGGACTGTCTCCGGCCAGTCTGGACTCTCTCCGGTCAGTCTCCTGGACTGTCTCCGGTCAGTCTCCTGGACAATGTCCGGTCAGTCGCCTGGACATGGATTTTCTGCGGTCAGTCTCCTGGACTGTCTGCGGTCAGTCTCCTGGACTGTCTGCGGTCAGTCTCCTGGACTGTCTCCGGTCTGTCTACTGGACTGTCTGCGGTCAGTCTCCTGGAATTTCTGTGGTCAGTCTCCTGGCCTGTCTGCGGTCAGTCTCCGGCTAGTCTGCGGTTTGTCTCCTGGACCGTCTCCTGTCAGTCTCCTGGACCGTCTCCGGTCAGTCTCCTCTCCTGTCTCCGGTCAGTCTCCTGGACTGTCTCCGTTCAGTCTCCTGGGCTGCCTGCGGTCAGTCTACTGTCTCCAGTCAGTCTCCTGGATTGTCTGCGGTCAGTCTCCTGGACTGTCTGCGTTCAGTCTCCTGTACACTCTCCGGTCAGTCTCCTGTACCGTCTCCAGCCAGTCTCTTGAACCGTCCCCGCTCAGTCTCCTGGACTCTCTCCGGTCAGTCTCCTGGACCATCTCCTGTCAGTCTCCTGGACCGTCCCCGGTCAGTCTCCTGGACCGTCTCCAGTCAGTCACCTGGACTGTCTGCGGTCAGTCTCTGGTTAGTCTGCGGTCATTTTCCTGGACTGTCTCCAATCAGTCTCCTGGACTGTCTGCGTTCAGTCTCCTGAACTGTCTGCGTTCAGTCTCCTGGACTGTCTGCGGTCAGTCTCCTGGACTGTTCCCGTCAGTCTCCTGGACTGTCTCCGTTCTATCTCTTGGGCTGCCTGCGGTCAGTCTCCTGTCTCCGGTCAGTCTCCTGGTCTGTCTGCGGTCAGTCTCCTGTTAGTCTGTGGTCAGTCTCCTGGACCGTCTCCTGTCAGTCTCCTGTCAGTCTCCTGGACAGTCTCTGGTCAGTCACCTGGATTGTCTGCGGTCCGTCCTCTGGACTGTCTGCGGTCAGTCCACTTTGCAGTCTGCAGTCAGTCTCCGGCATTGTCAGTGGTCAGTTTCCTGGACTGCCTGCGGTCAGTCTCCTGGAATGCCTTCGGTCAATCTCCTGGACTCTCTCCGGTCAGTCTCCTGGACACTCTCCTGTCAGTCTCCTGTACCGTCTGCAGTCAGTCTCCTGTACCATCTCCGGTCAGTCTCCTGGACAGTCTCTCCTCAATCTCCTGTCAGTCTCCTGGACCGTCTTCGGTCAGTATCCTGGACCGTCTCCAGTCAGTCTCCTGGACAATGTCCGATCAGTCTCCTGGACTGTCTGCGGTCAGTCTACTGGACTGTCTGCAGTCAGTCTCCTGGAGTGTCTCCGGTCAGTCTCCTGGACTGACTCCAGTCAATGAACTGGACTGTCTGCGGTCAATCTCCGGTTAGCCTGCGGTCAGTTTCCTGGACCATCTCTGGTCAGTCTCCTGGAATTGCTCCGGTCAGTTTCCTGGACTCTCTCCAGTCAGCCTCGTGGACTGTCTCCTGTCAGTCTCCACGACTGTCTGCGGTCAGTCTCTTGGACTCTCTCCGGTCAGTCTCCTGGACCATCTCCGGCCAGCCTCCACAACTGTCTCTGGCCAGTCGCCTGGACTCTCTCCGGTCAGCCTCCTGGACAGTCTCCGGTCAATCTCCTGGACCGTTTCCTGTCAGTCTGCCGGACAATGTCCAGTCAGTCTCCTTGACTGTCTCTGGTCAGTCTCCTGGACCGTCTGCAGACAATCTCCTGGACTGTCTCCGTTCAGCCTCCTGTGCTGCCTGCGGTCGGTCTCCTGTCTCCGGTCAGTTTCCTGGACTGTCTGCGGTCAGTCTCTGGTTAGTCTGCGGTCAGTCTCCTGGACTGTCTCCTGTCAGTCTCCTGGACCGTCTGCAGACAGTCTCCTGGACTCTCTCCGGTCAGTCTCCTGGACTCTCTCCAGTCAGTCTCCTGGACTGTTTCCGTTCAATCTCCTGGGCTGCCTGCGGTCAGTCTCCTGTCTCCAGTCAGTCTCCTGGACTGTCTGCGGTCAGTCTCCTGGACTGTCTCCGTTCAATCTCCTGGGCTGCCTGCGGTCAGTCTCCTGTCTCCAGTCAGTCTCCTGAACTGTCTGCGGTCAGTCTCCTGCACACTCTCCGGTCAGTCTCCTGTACCGTCTCCGGTCAGTCTCCTGGACAGTCTCTGCTCAGTCTCCAGTCAGTCTTCTGGACCGTCTCCTGTCAGTCTCCTTGACCGTCTCTGTTCCGTCTCATGGACTGACTCCAGTCAGTCTCCTGGACTGTCTGCGGTCAGTCTCCTGGACTCTCTCCGGTCACTCACCTGGATTTTCTGCGGTCAACTTCCTGGTCTGTCTGCGGTCAGTTTCCTGGTCTGTCTGTGGTCAGTCTCCAGTTAGTCTGCGGTCAGTCTCCTGGACCGTCTCCTGTCAGTCTCCTGTCAGTCTCCTGGACTGTCTCTGGTCAGTCAACTGGACTGTCTCCGGTCAGTCTCCTGGAGCGTCTGCAGACAATCTCCTGGAGTGACTCCGGTCAGTCTCCTGGAATGTCTGCAGTCAGTCTCCGGTATGTCTGCGGTCAGTTTCCTGGGCTGCCTCCGGTCCTTTTTCTGGATCGTCTCTGGTCAGTCCCCTGGACTCTTTCCCGTCATTCTCCTGGACTGTCTCCGTTCAGTCTCCTGGGCTGCTTGCGGTCAGTCTCCTGTCTCCGGTCATTCTCCTGGACTGTCTGCTGTCAGTCTCTGGTTAGTCTGTGGTCAGTCTCCTGGACTGTCTGCTGTCAGTCTCCTGTCCTGTCTCCTGGACCGTCTGCAGACAGTCTCCTGGACTGTCTGCGCTCAGTCTCCAGTTAGTCTGCGGTCAGCTTCCTGGACTGTCGCCGGTCATTTTTCTGCACCGTATCCGGGCAGTCTCCTGGACTCTCTCCAGTCAGTCTCCTGGACTCACTCCGGTCAGTTTCCTGAACTGTCTGCGGTCGTTCCACTTAGCTAGCTGCAGTCAGTCTCCTGCATTGTCAGTGGTCAGTCTCCAGGACTGCCTGCGGTCAGTCTCCTGGACTGTCTGCGGTAAGTCTCCTGAACTGTCTGCGGTCAGTCTCCTGGACTCTCTCCAGTCACGTAGCTGGATTGTCTGCGGTCAGTCTCCTGGAATGTCTGCGGTCGGTCCACTTTGCTTTCTGCAGTCAGTCTCCTGCATTGTCAGTGGTCAGTCTCCAGGACTGTCTGCGATCAGTCTCCTGGACTGTCTGCGGTAAGTCTCCTGAACTGTCTGCGGTCAGTCTCCTGGACTCTCTCCAGTCACGTAGCTGGATTGTCTGCGGTCAGTCTCCTGGAATGTCTGCGGTCGGTCCACTTTGCTTTCTGCAGTCAGTCTCCTGCATTGTCAGTGGTCAGTCTCCTGGACCGTCTCCTGTCAGCCTCCTGGGCCGTCTCTGGTCAGTCTCCTGGACTGACTCCAGTCAGTCCCCTGTACTGTCTGCGATCAGTTTCCAGTTAGGCTGCGGTCAGTTTTCTGGACCGTCGCCAGCCAGTCTCCTGGACTGTCTCCGGTCAGTCTCCTGGACTGTCTCCGTTCAGTCTCCTGGGCTGCCTGCGGTCAGTCTCCTGTCTCTGATCAGTCTCCTGGACTGTCTGCGGTCAGTCTCCTGAACTGTCTGCGGTCAATCTCCTGTGCTCCCTCCGGTCACTCACCTGGATTGTCTGCGGTCAGTCTCCTGGGCTGTCTGCGGTCAGTCCCCTTTGCTTTCTGCCTTCAGTCCCCTGGATTGTCGGTGGTGAGTCTCCTGGACTGTCTGCGGTCAGTCTCCTGGACTGTTTCCGGTCAGTCTCCTGGACTGTCTCCGTTCAGTCTCTTGGTTTGCCTGTTGTCAGTCTCCTGTCTCCGGTTAGTCTCCTGGTCAGTCTGAGGTCAGTCTCCGGTTAGTCTGTTGTCAGTCTCCTGGATCGTCTCCTGTCAGTCTCCTGGACTGTGTCTGGTCAGTCAACTGGACTGTCTCCGGTCAGTCTCCTGGACCGTCTGCAGACAATCTCCTGGACTGTCTCCGGTCAGTCTCCTGGACTGTCTGCAGTCCGTCTCCGGTTAGTCTGTGGTCAGTTTCCTGGGCCGTCCCCGGTCATTTTTCTGGACCGTCTCCAATCAGTCTCCTGGACTCTTTCCAGTCAGTCTCCTGGACTCGCTCCGGTCAGTCTTCGAGACCGTCTCCGGTCAGTCTCCTGTCCTGTCTCCGGTCAGTCTCCTGGACTGTCTCCGTTCAGACTCCTGGGCAGCCTGCGGTCAGCCTACTGTCTCCAGTCAGTCCCCTGGACTGTCTGCGGTCAGTCTCTTGGACTGTCTGCGTTCAGTCTCCGGTTAGTCTGCGGTCAGCTTCCTGGACTGTCGCCGGTCATTTTTCTGCACCGTATCCGCTCAGTCTCCTGGACTCTCTCCGGTCAGTCTCCTGGACTCGCTCCGGTCAGTCTCCTGGACTGTCTCCGTTCAATCTCCTGGGCTGCCTGCGGTCAGTCTCCTGTCTCCAGTCAGTCTCCTGGACTGTCTGCAGTAAGTCTCCTGAACTGTCTGCAGTCAGTCTCCTGGACTCTCTCCAGTCACGTAGCTGGATTGTCTGCGGTCAGCCTCCTGGACTGTCTGCGGTCAGGCTCCTGTACCGTCTCTGGCCAGTCTCCTGGACCGTCTCCTGTCAGCCTCCTGGACCGTCTCTGGTCAGTCTCCTGGACTGACTCCAGTCAGTCACCTGTACTGTCTGCGATCAGTCTCCAGTTAGACTGCGGTCAGTTTTCTGGACCGTCGCCAGCCAGTCTCCTGGACTGTCTCCGGTCAGTCTCCTGGACTGTCTCCGTTCAGTCTCCTGGGCTGCCTGCGGTCAGTCTCCTGTCTCCGGTCAGTCTCCTGGGCCGTCTGCGGTCAGTCCCCTTTGCTTTCTGCCTTCAGTCTCCTGGATTGTCGGTGGTGAGTCTCCTGGACTGTCTGCGTTCAGTCTCCTGTACACTCTCTGGTCAGTCTCCTGTACCATCTCAAGCAGGTCTCCTGAACCATCTCCGCTCAGTCTCCTGGACTCTCTCCGGTCAGTCTCCTGGACCATCTCCTATCAGTCTCCTGGACTGTCTCTGGTCAGTCTCCTGGACTGTCTGCGGTCAGTCTCCTGTCTCTGGTCAGTCTCCTGGACTGTCTGCGGTCAGTCTCCTGAACTGTCTGCGCTCAGTCTCCTGGACTCTCTCCGCTCACTCACCTGGATTGTCTGCGGTCAGTCTCCTGGACTGTTCCCGTCAATCTCCTGGACTGTCTCCATTCAATCTCTTGGGCTGCCTGCATTCAGTCTCCTGTCTCCGGACAGTCTCCTGGTCTGCCTGCGGTCAGTCTCCGGTTAGTCTGCGGTCAGTCTCCTGGACCGTCTCCTGTCAGTCTCCTGTCAGTCTCCTGGACAGTCTCTGGTCAGTCTCCTGGAACATCATCGGTCAGTCTCCTGGACCGTCTCCGGTCAGTTTCCTGGACCGTCTGCAGACAGTCTCCTGGACTGTCTCCGGTCAGTCTCTCGGACTGTCTGCGTTCAGTCTCCGGTTAGTCTGCGGTCAGCTTCCTTGACCGTCTCCGGTCATTTTTCTGCACCGTATCCAGTCAGTCTCCTGGGCTCTCTCCGGTCAGTCTCCTGGACTGTCTGCGGTCAGTCTCCGGTTAGTCTGCAGTCAGTTTCCTGGACCGACTCTGGTCAGTTTTCTGGACCGTCTCCGGTAAGTCTGCTGGAATCTTTCTGGCCAGTCTCCTGGACTCGCTCCGGTCAGTCTTCTAGACTATCTGCTGTCAGTCTCCTGGACTGTCTGCGGTCAGTCACCTGGATTGTCTGCGGTCCGTCCTCTGGACTGTCTGCGGTCAGTCCACTTTGCAGTCTGCAGTCAGTCTCCGGCATTGTCAGTGGTCAGTTTCCTGGACTGCCTGCGGTCAGTCTCCTGGAATGCCTTCGGTCAATCTCCTGGACTCTCTCCGGTCAGTCTCCTGGACACTCTCCTGTCAGTCTCCTGTACCGTCTGCAGTCAGTCTCCTGTACCATCTCCGGTCAGTCTCCTGGACAGTCTCTCCTCAATCTCCTGTCAGTCTCCTGGACCGTCTTCGGTCAGTATCCTGGACCGTCTCCAGTCAGTCTCCTGGACAATGTCCGATCAGTCTCCTGGACTGTCTGCGGTCAGTCTACTGGACTGTCTGCAGTCAGTCTCCTGGAGTGTCTCCGGTCAGTCTCCTGGACTGACTCCAGTCAATGAACTGGACTGTCTGCGGTCAATCTCCGGTTAGCCTGCGGTCAGTTTCCTGGACCATCTCTGGTCAGTCTCCTGGAATTGCTCCGGTCAGTTTCCTGGACTCTCTCCAGTCAGCCTCGTGGACTGTCTCCTGTCAGTCTCCACGACTGTCTGCGGTCAGTCTCTTGGACTCTCTCCGGTCAGTCTCCTGGACCATCTCCGGCCAGCCTCCACAACTGTCTCTGGCCAGTCGCCTGGACTCTCTCCGGTCAGCCTCCTGGACAGTCTCCGGTCAATCTCCTGGACCGTTTCCTGTCAGTCTGCCGGACAATGTCCAGTCAGTCTCCTTGACTGTCTCTGGTCAGTCTCCTGGACCGTCTGCAGACAATCTCCTGGACTGTCTCCGTTCAGCCTCCTGTGCTGCCTGCGGTCGGTCTCCTGTCTCCGGTCAGTTTCCTGGACTGTCTGCGGTCAGTCTCTGGTTAGTCTGCGGTCAGTCTCCTGGACTGTCTCCTGTCAGTCTCCTGGACCGTCTGCAGACAGTCTCCTGGACTCTCTCCGGTCAGTCTCCTGGACTCTCTCCAGTCAGTCTCCTGGACTGTTTCCGTTCAATCTCCTGGGCTGCCTGCGGTCAGTCTCCTGTCTCCAGTCAGTCTCCTGGACTGTCTGCGGTCAGTCTCCTGGACTGTCTCCGTTCAATCTCCTGGGCTGCCTGCGGTCAGTCTCCTGTCTCCAGTCAGTCTCCTGAACTGTCTGCGGTCAGTCTCCTGCACACTCTCCGGTCAGTCTCCTGTACCGTCTCCGGTCAGTCTCCTGGACAGTCTCTGCTCAGTCTCCAGTCAGTCTTCTGGACCGTCTCCTGTCAGTCTCCTTGACCGTCTCTGTTCCGTCTCATGGACTGACTCCAGTCAGTCTCCTGGACTGTCTGCGGTCAGTCTCCTGGACTCTCTCCGGTCACTCACCTGGATTTTCTGCGGTCAACTTCCTGGTCTGTCTGCGGTCAGTTTCCTGGTCTGTCTGTGGTCAGTCTCCAGTTAGTCTGCGGTCAGTCTCCTGGACCGTCTCCTGTCAGTCTCCTGTCAGTCTCCTGGACTGTCTCTGGTCAGTCAACTGGACTGTCTCCGGTCAGTCTCCTGGAGCGTCTGCAGACAATCTCCTGGAGTGACTCCGGTCAGTCTCCTGGAATGTCTGCAGTCAGTCTCCGGTATGTCTGCGGTCAGTTTCCTGGGCTGCCTCCGGTCCTTTTTCTGGATCGTCTCTGGTCAGTCCCCTGGACTCTTTCCCGTCATTCTCCTGGACTGTCTCCGTTCAGTCTCCTGGGCTGCTTGCGGTCAGTCTCCTGTCTCCGGTCATTCTCCTGGACTGTCTGCTGTCAGTCTCTGGTTAGTCTGTGGTCAGTCTCCTGGACTGTCTGCTGTCAGTCTCCTGTCCTGTCTCCTGGACCGTCTGCAGACAGTCTCCTGGACTGTCTGCGCTCAGTCTCCAGTTAGTCTGCGGTCAGCTTCCTGGACTGTCGCCGGTCATTTTTCTGCACCGTATCCGGGCAGTCTCCTGGACTCTCTCCAGTCAGTCTCCTGGACTCACTCCGGTCAGTTTCCTGAACTGTCTGCGGTCGTTCCACTTAGCTAGCTGCAGTCAGTCTCCTGCATTGTCAGTGGTCAGTCTCCAGGACTGCCTGCGGTCAGTCTCCTGGACTGTCTGCGGTAAGTCTCCTGAACTGTCTGCGGTCAGTCTCCTGGACTCTCTCCAGTCACGTAGCTGGATTGTCTGCGGTCAGTCTCCTGGAATGTCTGCGGTCGGTCCACTTTGCTTTCTGCAGTCAGTCTCCTGCATTGTCAGTGGTCAGTCTCCAGGACTGTCTGCGATCAGTCTCCTGGACTGTCTGCGGTAAGTCTCCTGAACTGTCTGCGGTCAGTCTCCTGGACTCTCTCCAGTCACGTAGCTGGATTGTCTGCGGTCAGTCTCCTGGAATGTCTGCGGTCGGTCCACTTTGCTTTCTGCAGTCAGTCTCCTGCATTGTCAGTGGTCAGTCTCCTGGACCGTCTCCTGTCAGCCTCCTGGGCCGTCTCTGGTCAGTCTCCTGGACTGACTCCAGTCAGTCCCCTGTACTGTCTGCGATCAGTTTCCAGTTAGGCTGCGGTCAGTTTTCTGGACCGTCGCCAGCCAGTCTCCTGGACTGTCTCCGGTCAGTCTCCTGGACTGTCTCCGTTCAGTCTCCTGGGCTGCCTGCGGTCAGTCTCCTGTCTCTGATCAGTCTCCTGGACTGTCTGCGGTCAGTCTCCTGAACTGTCTGCGGTCAATCTCCTGTGCTCCCTCCGGTCACTCACCTGGATTGTCTGCGGTCAGTCTCCTGGGCTGTCTGCGGTCAGTCCCCTTTGCTTTCTGCCTTCAGTCCCCTGGATTGTCGGTGGTGAGTCTCCTGGACTGTCTGCGGTCAGTCTCCTGGACTGTTTCCGGTCAGTCTCCTGGACTGTCTCCGTTCAGTCTCTTGGTTTGCCTGTTGTCAGTCTCCTGTCTCCGGTTAGTCTCCTGGTCAGTCTGAGGTCAGTCTCCGGTTAGTCTGTTGTCAGTCTCCTGGATCGTCTCCTGTCAGTCTCCTGGACTGTGTCTGGTCAGTCAACTGGACTGTCTCCGGTCAGTCTCCTGGACCGTCTGCAGACAATCTCCTGGACTGTCTCCGGTCAGTCTCCTGGACTGTCTGCAGTCCGTCTCCGGTTAGTCTGTGGTCAGTTTCCTGGGCCGTCCCCGGTCATTTTTCTGGACCGTCTCCAATCAGTCTCCTGGACTCTTTCCAGTCAGTCTCCTGGACTCGCTCCGGTCAGTCTTCGAGACCGTCTCCGGTCAGTCTCCTGTCCTGTCTCCGGTCAGTCTCCTGGACTGTCTCCGTTCAGACTCCTGGGCAGCCTGCGGTCAGCCTACTGTCTCCAGTCAGTCCCCTGGACTGTCTGCGGTCAGTCTCTTGGACTGTCTGCGTTCAGTCTCCGGTTAGTCTGCGGTCAGCTTCCTGGACTGTCGCCGGTCATTTTTCTGCACCGTATCCGCTCAGTCTCCTGGACTCTCTCCGGTCAGTCTCCTGGACTCGCTCCGGTCAGTCTCCTGGACTGTCTCCGTTCAATCTCCTGGGCTGCCTGCGGTCAGTCTCCTGTCTCCAGTCAGTCTCCTGGACTGTCTGCAGTAAGTCTCCTGAACTGTCTGCAGTCAGTCTCCTGGACTCTCTCCAGTCACGTAGCTGGATTGTCTGCGGTCAGCCTCCTGGACTGTCTGCGGTCAGGCTCCTGTACCGTCTCTGGCCAGTCTCCTGGACCGTCTCCTGTCAGCCTCCTGGACCGTCTCTGGTCAGTCTCCTGGACTGACTCCAGTCAGTCACCTGTACTGTCTGCGATCAGTCTCCAGTTAGACTGCGGTCAGTTTTCTGGACCGTCGCCAGCCAGTCTCCTGGACTGTCTCCGGTCAGTCTCCTGGACTGTCTCCGTTCAGTCTCCTGGGCTGCCTGCGGTCAGTCTCCTGTCTCCGGTCAGTCTCCTGGGCCGTCTGCGGTCAGTCCCCTTTGCTTTCTGCCTTCAGTCTCCTGGATTGTCGGTGGTGAGTCTCCTGGACTGTCTGCGTTCAGTCTCCTGTACACTCTCTGGTCAGTCTCCTGTACCATCTCAAGCAGGTCTCCTGAACCATCTCCGCTCAGTCTCCTGGACTCTCTCCGGTCAGTCTCCTGGACCATCTCCTATCAGTCTCCTGGACTGTCTCTGGTCAGTCTCCTGGACTGTCTGCGGTCAGTCTCCTGTCTCTGGTCAGTCTCCTGGACTGTCTGCGGTCAGTCTCCTGAACTGTCTGCGCTCAGTCTCCTGGACTCTCTCCGCTCACTCACCTGGATTGTCTGCGGTCAGTCTCCTGGACTGTTCCCGTCAATCTCCTGGACTGTCTCCATTCAATCTCTTGGGCTGCCTGCATTCAGTCTCCTGTCTCCGGACAGTCTCCTGGTCTGCCTGCGGTCAGTCTCCGGTTAGTCTGCGGTCAGTCTCCTGGACCGTCTCCTGTCAGTCTCCTGTCAGTCTCCTGGACAGTCTCTGGTCAGTCTCCTGGAACATCATCGGTCAGTCTCCTGGACCGTCTCCGGTCAGTTTCCTGGACCGTCTGCAGACAGTCTCCTGGACTGTCTCCGGTCAGTCTCTCGGACTGTCTGCGTTCAGTCTCCGGTTAGTCTGCGGTCAGCTTCCTTGACCGTCTCCGGTCATTTTTCTGCACCGTATCCAGTCAGTCTCCTGGGCTCTCTCCGGTCAGTCTCCTGGACTGTCTGCGGTCAGTCTCCGGTTAGTCTGCAGTCAGTTTCCTGGACCGACTCTGGTCAGTTTTCTGGACCGTCTCCGGTAAGTCTGCTGGAATCTTTCTGGCCAGTCTCCTGGACTCGCTCCGGTCAGTCTTCTAGACTATCTGCTGTCAGTCTCCTGGACTGTCTGCGGTCAGTCTCTGGTTAGTCTGCGGTTTGACGCCTGGACCGTCTCCTGTCAGTCTCCTGGACCGTCTCCGGTCAGTCTCCTGTCCTGTCTCCGGTCAGTCTCCTGGACTGTCTCCATTCAGACTCCTGGGCTGCCTGCGGTCAGTCTACTGTCACCAGTCAGTCTCCTGGACTGTCTGCGGTCAGTCCCCTGGACTGTCTGCGTTCAGTCTCCTGTACACTCTCCGGTCAGTCTCCTGTACCGTCTCCAGCAGGTCTCCTGAACCATCTCCGCTCAGTCTCCTGGACTCTCTCCGGTCAGTCTCCTGGACCATCTCCTATCAGTCTCCTGGACTGTCTCTGGTCAGTCTCCTGGACTGTCTGCGGTCAGTCTCCTGTCTCTGGTCAGTCTCCTGGACTGTCTGCGGTCAGTCTCCTGAACTGTCTGCGGTCAGTCTCCTGGACTCTCTCCGCTCACTCACCTGGATTGTCTGCGGTCAGTCTCCTGGACTGTCTGCGGTCAGTCTCCTGGACTGTTCCCGTCAGTCTCCTGGACTGTCTCCATTCAATCTCTTGGGCTGCCTGCATTCAGTCTCCTGTCTCCGGACAGTCTCCTGGTCTGTCTGCGGTCAGTCTCCGGTTAGTCTGCGGTCAGTCTCCTGGACCGTCTCCTGTCAGTCTCCTGTCAGTCTCCTGGACAGTCTCTGGTCAGTCTCCTGGAACGTCACCGGTCAGTCTCCTGGACCGTCTCCGGTCAGTTTCCTGGACCGTCTGCAGACAGTCTCCTGGACTGTCTCCGGTCAGTCTCTCGGACTGTCTGCGTTCAGTCTCCGGTTAGTCTGCGGTCAGCTTTCTTGACCGTCTCCAGTCATTTTTCTGCACCGTATCCAGTCAGTCTCCTGGGCTCTCTCCGGTCAGTCTCCTGGACTATCTGCGGTCAGTCTCCGGTTAGTCTGCAGTCAGTTTCCTGGACCGACTCTGGTCAGTTTTCTGGACCGTCTCCGGTAAGTCTGCTGGAATCTTTCTGGCCAGTCTCCTGGACCGTCTCCGGTCAGTCTCCTGGACTTTCTCCAGTCAGTCTCCAGGACTGTCTCCGGTCAGTCTCCTGGACTCTCTCCAGACAGTCTCCAAGACTGTCTCCTGTCAGTCTCCAGGACTGTCTCCAGTCAGTCTCCTGGACTGTCTCCGGCCAGTCTGGACTCTCTCCGGTCAGTCTCCTGGACTGTCTCCGGTCAGTCTCCTGGACAATGTCCGGTCAGTCGCCTGGACATGGATTTTCTGCGGTCAGTCTCCTGGACTGTCTGCGGTCAGTCTCCTGGACTGTCTGCGGTCAGTCTCCTGGACTGTCTCCGGTCAGTCTACTGGACTGTCTGCGGTCAGTCTCCTGGAATTTCTGTGGTCAGTCTCCTGGCCTGTCTGCGGTCAGTCTCCGGTTAGTCTGCAGTTTGTCTCCTGGACCGTCTCCTGTCAGTCTCCTGGACCGTCTCCGGTCAGTCTCCTCTCCTGTCTCCGGTCAGTCTCCTGGACTGTCTCCGTTCAGTCTCCTGGGCTGCCTGCGGTCAGTCTACTGTCTCCAGTCAGTCTCCTGGATTGTCTGCGGTCAGTCTCCTGGACTGTCTGCGTTCAGTCTCCTGTACACTCTCCGGTCAGTCTCCTGTACCGTCTCCAGCCAGTCTCTTGAACCGTCCCCGCTCAGTCTCCTGGACTCTCTCCGGTCAGTCTCCTGGACCATCTCCTGTCAGTCTCCTGGACCGTCCCCGGTCAGTCTCCTGGACCATCTCCAGTCAGTCACCTGGACTGTCTGCGGTCAGTCTCTGGTTAGTCTGCAGTCATTTTCCTGGACTGTCTCCAGTCAGTCTCCTGGACTGTCTGCGTTCAGTCTCCTGAACTGTCTGCGTTCAGTCTCCTGGACTGTCTGCGGTCAGTCTCCTGGACTGTTCCCGTCAGTCTCCTGGACTGTCTCCGTTCTATCTCTTGGGCTGCCTGCGGTCAGTCTCCTGTCTCCGGTCAGTCTCCTGGTCTGTCTGCGGTCAGTCTCCGGTTAGTCTGCGGTCAGCTTCCTTGACCGTCTCCGGTCATTTTTCTGCACCGTATCCAGTCAGTCTCCTGGGCTCTCTCCGGTCAGTCTCCTGGACTATCTGCGGTCAGTCTCCGGTTAGTTTGCAGTCATTTCCTGGACCGACTCTGGTCAGTTTTCTGGACCGTCTCCGGTAAGTCTGCTGGAATCTTTCTGGCCAGTCTCCTGGACTCGCTCCGGTCAGTCTTCTAGACTATCTGCTGTCAGTCTCCTGGACTGTCTGCGGTCAGTCTCTGGTTAGTCTGCGGTTTGACGCCTGGACCGTCTCCTGTCAGTCTCCTGGACCGTCTCCGGTCAGTCTCCTGTCCTGTCTCCGGTCAGTCTCCTGGACTGTCTCCATTCAGACTCCTGGGCTGCCTGCGGTCAGTCTACTGTCACCAGTCAGTCTCCTGGACTGTCTGCGGTCAGTCCCCTGGACTGTCTGCGTTCAGTCTCCTGTACACTCTCCGGTCAGTCTCCTGTACCGTCTCCAGCAGGTCTCCTGAACCATCTCCGCTCAGTCTCCTGGACTCTCTCCGGTCAGTCTCCTGGACCATCTCCTATCAGTCTCCTGGACTGTCTCTGGTCAGTCTCCTGGACTGTCTGCGGTCAGTCTCCTGTCTCTGGTCAGTCTCCTGGACTGTCTGCGGTCAGTCTCCTGAACTGTCTGCGGTCAGTCTCCTGGACTCTCTCCGCTCACTCACCTGGATTGTCTGCGGTCAGTCTCCTGGACTGTCTGCGGTCAGTCTCCTGGACTGTTCCCGTCAGTCTCCTGGACTGTCTCCATTCAATCTCTTGGGCTGCCTGCATTCAGTCTCCTGTCTCCGGACAGTCTCCTGGTCTGTCTGCGGTCAGTCTCCGGTTAGTCTGCGGTCAGTCTCCTGGACCGTCTCCTGTCAGTCTCCTGTCAGTCTCCTGGACAGTCTCTGGTCAGTCTCCTGGAACGTCACTGGTCAGTCTCCTGGACCGTCTCCGGTCAGTTTCCTGGACCGTCTGCAGACAGTCTCCTGGACTGTCTCCGGTCAGTCTCTCGGACTGTCTGCGTTCAGTCTCCGGTTAGTCTGCGGTCAGCTTCCTTGACCGTCTCCGGTCATTTTTCTGCACCGTATCCAGTCAGTCTCCTGGGCTCTCTCCGGTCAGTCTCCTGGACTATCTGCGGTCAGTCTCCGGTTAGTCTGCAGTCAGTTTCCTGGACCGACTCTGGTCAGTTTTCTGGACAGTCTCCGGTAAGTCTGCTGGAATCTTTCTGGCCAGTCTCCTGGACTCGCTCCGGTCAGTCTCCTGGACTCTCTGCAGTCAGTCTCCTGGGCTGCCTGCGTTCAGTCTGCTGTCTCCGGTCAGTCTCCTGGACCGTCTCCGGTCAGTCTCCTGGACTTTCTCCAGTCAGTCTCCAGGACTGTCTCCGGTCAGTCTCCTGGACTCTCTCCAGGCAGTCTCCAAGACTGTTACCTGTCAGTCTCCAGGACTGTCTCCAGTCAGTCTCCTGGACTGTCTCCGGCCAGTCTGGACTCTCTCCGGTCAGTCTCCTGGACTGTCTCCGGTCAGTCTCCTGGACAATGTCCGGTCAGTCGCCTGGACATGGATTTTCTGCGGTCAGTCTCCTGGACTGTCTGCGGTCAGTCTCCTGGACTGTCTGCGGTCAGTCTCCTGGAATTTCTGTGGTCAGTCTCCAGGACTGTCTCCGTTCAATCTCCTGGGCTGCCTGCGGTCAGTCTCCTGTCTCCAGTCAGTCTCCTGAACTGTCTGCGGTCAGTCTCCTGCACACTCTCCGGTCAGTCTCCTGTACCGTCTCCGGTCAGTCTCCTGGACAGTCTCTGCTCAGTCTCCAGTCAGTTTTCTGGACCGTCTCCTGTCAGTCTCCTTGACCGTCTCTGTTCCGTTTCATGGACTGACTCCAGTCAGTCTCCTGGACTGTCTGCGGTCAGTCTCCTGGACTCTCTCCGGTCACTCACCTGGATTTTCTGCGGTCAACCTCCTGGTCTGTCTGCGGTCAGTTTCCTGGTCTGTCTGTGGTCAGTCTCCGGTTAGTCTGCGGTCAGTCTCCTGGACTGTCTCCTGTCAGTCTCCTGTCAGTCTCCTGGACTGTCTCTGGTCAGTCAACTGGACTGTCTCCGGTCAGTCTCCTGGAGCGTCTGCTGACAATCTCCTGGACTGACTCCGGTCAGTCTCCTGGAATGTCTGCAGTCAGTCTCCGGTAAGTCTGCGGTCAGTTTCCTGGGCTGCCTCCGGTCCTTTTTCTGGATCGTCTCTGGTCAGTCTCCTGGACTCTTTCCCGTCATTCTCCTGGACTGTCTCCGTTCAGTCTCCTGGGCTGCTTGCGGTCAGTCTCCTGTCTCCGGTCATTCTCCTGGACTGTCTGCTGTCAGTCTCTGGTTAGTCTGTGGTCAGTCTCCTGGACTGTCTGCTGTCAGTCTCCTGTCCTGTCTCCTGGACCGTCTGCAGACAGTCTCCTGGACTGTCTGCGCTCAGTCTCCAGTTAGTCTGCGGTCAGCTTCCTGGACTGTCGCCGGTCATTTTTCTGCACCGTATCCGGGCAGTCTCCTGGACTCTCTCCAGTCAGTCTCCTGGACTCACTCCGGTCAGTTTCCTGGACTGTCTGCGGTCGGGCCACTTAGCTGGCTGCAGTCAGTCTCCTGCATTGTCAGTGGTCAGTCTCCAGGACTGTCTGCGGTCAGTCTCCTGGACTGTCTGCGGTAAGTCTCCTGAACTGTCTGCGGTCAGTCTCCTGGACTCTCTCCAGTCACGTAGCTGGATTGTCTGCGGTCAGTCTCCTGGAATGTCTGCGGTCGGTCCACTTTGCTTTCTGCAGTCAGTCTCCTGCATTGTCAGTGGTCAGTCTCCAGGATTGTCTGCGGTCAGTCTCCTGGACTGTCTGCGGTAAGTCTCCTGAACTGTCTGCGGTCAGTCTCCTGGACTCTCTCCAGTCACGTAGCTGGATTGTCTGCGGTCAGTCTCCTGGAATGTCTGCGGTCGGTCCACTTTGCTTTCTGCAGTCAGTCTCCTGCATTGTCAGTGGTCAGTCTCCAGGATTGTCTGCGGTCAGGCTCCTGGACTGTCTGCGGTAAGTCTCCTGAACTGTCTGCAGTCAGTCTCCTGGACTCTCTCCAGTCACGTAGCTGGATTGTCTGCGGTCAGCCTCCTGGACTGTCTGCGGTCAGGCTCCTGTACCGTCTCTGGTCAGTCTCCTGGACCGTCTCCTGTCAGCCTCCTGGACCGTCTCTGGTCAGTCTCCTGGACTGACTCCAGTCAGTCACCTGTACTGTCTGCGATCAGTCTCCAGTTAGACTGCGGTCAGTTTTCTGGACCGTCGCCAGCCAGTCTCCTGGACTGTCTCCGGTCAGTCTCCTGGACTGTCCCCGTTCAGTCTCCTGGGCTGCCTGCGGTCAGTCTCCTGTCTCCGTTCAGTCTCCTGGGCTGCCTGCGGTCAGTCTCCTGTCTCCGGTCAGTCTCCTGGACTCTCTCCGGTCACTCACCTGGATTGTCTGCGGTCAGTCTCCTGGGCCGTCTGCGGTCAGTCCCCTTTGCTTTCTGCCTTCAGTCTCCTGGATTGTCGGTGGTGAGTCTCCTGGACTGTCTGCGGTCAGTCTCCTGGACTGTCTCCGTTCAGTCTCTTGGTTTGCCTGTGGTCAGTCTCCTGTCTCCGGTTAGTCTCCTGGTCAGTCTGAGGTCAGTCTCCGGTTAGTCTGTTGTCAGTCTCCTGGACTGTCTCCGGTCAGTCTCCTGGACCGTCTGCAGACAATCTCCTGGACTGTCTCCGGTCAGTCTCCTGAACTGTCTGCAGCCCGTCTCCAGTTAGTCTGCGGTCAGTTTCCTGGGCCGTCCCCGGTCAGTTTTCTGGGCCGTCTCCGATCAGTCTCCTGGACTCTTTCCAGTCAGTCTCCTGGACTCGCTCCGGTCAGTCTTCTAGACTATCTGCTGTCAGTCTCCTGGACTGTCTGCGGTCAGTCTCTGGTTAGTCTGCGGTTTGACGCCTGGACCGTCTCCTGTCAGTCTCCTGGACCGCCTCCGGTCAGTCTCCTGTCCTGTCTCCGGTCAGTCTCCTGGACTGTCTCCATTCAGACTCCTGGGCTGCCTGCGGTCAGTCTACTGTCACCAGTCAGTCTCCTGGACTGTCTGCGGTCAGTCCCCTGGACTGTCTGCGTTCAGTCTCCTGTACACTCTCCGGTCAGTCTCCTGTACCGTCTCCAGCAGGTCTCCTGAACCATCTCCGCTCAGTCTCCTGGACTCTCTCCGGTCAGTCTCCTGGACCATCTCCTATCAGTCTCCTGGACTGTCTCTGGTCAGTCTCCTGGACTGTCTGCGGTCAGTCTCCTGTCTCTGGTCAGTCTCCTGGACTGTCTGCGGTCAGTCTCCTGAACTGTCTGCGGTCAGTCTCCTGGACTCTCTCCGCTCACTCACCTGGATTGTCTGCGGTCAGTCTCCTGGACTGTCTGCGGTCAGTCTCCTGGACTGTTCCCGTCAGTCTCCTGGACTGTCTCCATTCAATCTCTTGGGCTGCCTGCATTCAGTCTCCTGTCTCCGGACAGTCTCCTGGACTGTCTGCGGTCAGCCTCCGGTTAGTCTGCGGTCAGTTTCCTGGACCGACTCTGGTCAGTTTTCTGGACCGTCTCCGGTAAGTCTGCTGGAATCTTTCTGGCCAGTCTCCTGGACTGTCTCCGGTCAGTCTCCTGGGCTGTCTCCGTTCAGTCTCCTGGGCTGCCTGCGTTCAGTCTGCTGTCTCCGGTCAGTCTCCTGGACCGTCTCCGGTCAGTCTCCTGGACTGTCTCCAGTCAGTCTCCAGGACTGTCTCCGGTCAGTCTCCTGGACTGTCTCCGGCCAGTCTGGACTCTCTCCGGTCAGTCTCCTGGACTGTCTCCGGCCAGTCTGGACTCTCTCCGGTCAGTCTCCTGGACTGTCTCCGGTCAGTCTCCTGGACAATGTCCGGTCAGTCGCCTGGACATGGATTTTCTGCGGTCAGTCTCCTGGACTGTCTGCGGTCAGTCTCCTGGACTGTCTGCGGTCAGTCTCCTGGACTGTCTCCGGTCTGTCTACTGGACTGTCTGCGGTCAGTCTCCTGGAATTTCTGTGGTCAGTCTCCTGGCCTGTCTGCGGTCAGTCTCCGGCTAGTCTGCGGTTTGTCTCCTGGACCGTCTCCTGTCAGTCTCCTGGACCGTCTCCGGTCAGTCTCCTCTCCTGTCTCCGGTCAGTCTCCTGGACTGTCTCCGTTCAGTCTCCTGGGCTGCCTGCGGTCAGTCTACTGTCTCCAGTCAGTCTCCTGGATTGTCTGCGGTCAGTCTCCTGGACTGTCTGCGTTCAGTCTCCTGTACACTCTCCGGTCAGTCTCCTGTACCGTCTCCAGCCAGTCTCTTGAACCGTCCCCGCTCAGTCTCCTGGACTCTCTCCGGTCAGTCTCCTGGACCATCTCCTGTCAGTCTCCTGGACCGTCCCCGGTCAGTCTCCTGGACCGTCTCCAGTCAGTCACCTGGACTGTCTGCGGTCAGTCTCTGGTTAGTCTGCGGTCATTTTCCTGGACTGTCTCCAATCAGTCTCCTGGACTGTCTGCGTTCAGTCTCCTGAACTGTCTGCGTTCAGTCTCCTGGACTGTCTGCGGTCAGTCTCCTGGACTGTTCCCGTCAGTCTCCTGGACTGTCTCCGTTCTATCTCTTGGGCTGCCTGCGGTCAGTCTCCTGTCTCCGGTCAGTCTCCTGGTCTGTCTGCGGTCAGTCTCCTGTCTCCTGTCAGTCTCCTGTCAGTCTCCTGGACAGTCTCTGGTCAGTCACCTGGATTGTCTGCGGTCCGTCCTCTGGACTGTCTGCGGTCAGTCCACTTTGCAGTCTGCAGTCAGTCTCCGGCATTGTCAGTGGTCAGTTTCCTGGACTGCCTGCGGTCAGTCTCCTGGAATGCCTTCGGTCAATCTCCTGGACTCTCTCCGGTCAGTCTCCTGGACACTCTCCTGTCAGTCTCCTGTACCGTCTGCAGTCAGTCTCCTGTACCATCTCCGGTCAGTCTCCTGGACAGTCTCTCCTCAATCTCCTGTCAGTCTCCTGGACCGTCTTCGGTCAGTATCCTGGACCGTCTCCAGTCAGTCTCCTGGACAATGTCCGATCAGTCTCCTGGACTGTCTGCGGTCAGTCTACTGGACTGTCTGCAGTCAGTCTCCTGGAGTGTCTCCGGTCAGTCTCCTGGACTGACTCCAGTCAATGAACTGGACTGTCTGCGGTCAATCTCCGGTTAGCCTGCGGTCAGTTTCCTGGACCATCTCTGGTCAGTCTCCTGGAATTGCTCCGGTCAGTTTCCTGGACTCTCTCCAGTCAGCCTCGTGGACTGTCTCCTGTCAGTCTCCACGACTGTCTGCGGTCAGTCTCTTGGACTCTCTCCGGTCAGTCTCCTGGACCATCTCCGGCCAGCCTCCACAACTGTCTCTGGCCAGTCGCCTGGACTCTCTCCGGTCAGCCTCCTGGACAGTCTCCGGTCAATCTCCTGGACCGTTTCCTGTCAGTCTGCCGGACAATGTCCAGTCAGTCTCCTTGACTGTCTCTGGTCAGTCTCCTGGACCGTCTGCAGACAATCTCCTGGACTGTCTCCGTTCAGCCTCCTGTGCTGCCTGCGGTCGGTCTCCTGTCTCCGGTCAGTTTCCTGGACTGTCTGCGGTCAGTCTCTGGTTAGTCTGCGGTCAGTCTCCTGGACTGTCTCCTGTCAGTCTCCTGGACCGTCTGCAGACAGTCTCCTGGACTCTCTCCGGTCAGTCTCCTGGACTCTCTCCAGTCAGTCTCCTGGACTGTTTCCGTTCAATCTCCTGGGCTGCCTGCGGTCAGTCTCCTGTCTCCAGTCAGTCTCCTGGACTGTCTGCGGTCAGTCTCCTGGACTGTCTCCGTTCAATCTCCTGGGCTGCCTGCGGTCAGTCTCCTGTCTCCAGTCAGTCTCCTGAACTGTCTGCGGTCAGTCTCCTGCACACTCTCCGGTCAGTCTCCTGTACCGTCTCCGGTCAGTCTCCTGGACAGTCTCTGCTCAGTCTCCAGTCAGTCTTCTGGACCGTCTCCTGTCAGTCTCCTTGACCGTCTCTGTTCCGTCTCATGGACTGACTCCAGTCAGTCTCCTGGACTGTCTGCGGTCAGTCTCCTGGACTCTCTCCGGTCACTCACCTGGATTTTCTGCGGTCAACTTCCTGGTCTGTCTGCGGTCAGTTTCCTGGTCTGTCTGTGGTCAGTCTCCAGTTAGTCTGCGGTCAGTCTCCTGGACCGTCTCCTGTCAGTCTCCTGTCAGTCTCCTGGACTGTCTCTGGTCAGTCAACTGGACTGTCTCCGGTCAGTCTCCTGGAGCGTCTGCAGACAATCTCCTGGAGTGACTCCGGTCAGTCTCCTGGAATGTCTGCAGTCAGTCTCCGGTATGTCTGCGGTCAGTTTCCTGGGCTGCCTCCGGTCCTTTTTCTGGATCGTCTCTGGTCAGTCCCCTGGACTCTTTCCCGTCATTCTCCTGGACTGTCTCCGTTCAGTCTCCTGGGCTGCTTGCGGTCAGTCTCCTGTCTCCGGTCATTCTCCTGGACTGTCTGCTGTCAGTCTCTGGTTAGTCTGTGGTCAGTCTCCTGGACTGTCTGCTGTCAGTCTCCTGTCCTGTCTCCTGGACCGTCTGCAGACAGTCTCCTGGACTGTCTGCGCTCAGTCTCCAGTTAGTCTGCGGTCAGCTTCCTGGACTGTCGCCGGTCATTTTTCTGCACCGTATCCGGGCAGTCTCCTGGACTCTCTCCAGTCAGTCTCCTGGACTCACTCCGGTCAGTTTCCTGAACTGTCTGCGGTCGTTCCACTTAGCTAGCTGCAGTCAGTCTCCTGCATTGTCAGTGGTCAGTCTCCAGGACTGCCTGCGGTCAGTCTCCTGGACTGTCTGCGGTAAGTCTCCTGAACTGTCTGCGGTCAGTCTCCTGGACTCTCTCCAGTCACGTAGCTGGATTGTCTGCGGTCAGTCTCCCGGAATGTCTGCGGTCGGTCCACTTTGCTTTCTGCAGTCAGTCTCCTGCATTGTCAGTGGTCAGTCTCCAGGACTGTCTGCGGTCAGTCTCCTGGACTGTCTGCGGTAAGTCTCCTGAACTGTCTGCGGTCAGTCTCCTGGACTCTCTCCAGTCACGTAGCTGGATTGTCTGCGGTCAGTCTCCTGGAATGTCTGCGGTCGGTCCACTTTGCTTTCTGCAGTCAGTCTCCTGCATTGTCAGTGGTCAGTCTCCTGGACCGTCTCCTGTCAGCCTCCTGGGCCGTCTCTGGTCAGTCTCCTGGACTGACTCCAGTCAGTCCCCTGTACTGTCTGCGATCAGTTTCCAGTTAGGCTGCGGTCAGTTTTCTGGACCGTCGCCAGCCAGTCTCCTGGACTGTCTCCGGTCAGTCTCCTGGACTGTCTCCGTTCAGTCTCCTGGGCTGCCTGCGGTCAGTCTCCTGTCTCCGATCAGTCTCCTGGACTGTCTGCGGTCAGTCTCCTGAACTGTCTGCGGTCAATCTCCTGTGCTCCCTCCGGTCACTCACCTGGATTGTCTGCGGTCAGTCTCCTGGGCTGTCTGCGGTCAGTCCCCTTTGCTTTCTGCCTTCAGTCCCCTGGATTGTCGGTGGTGAGTCTCCTGGACTGTCTGCGGTCAGTCTCCTGGACTGTTTCCGGTCAGTCTCCTGGACTGTCTCCGTTCAGTCTCTTGGTTTGCCTGTGGTCAGTCTCCTGTCTCCGGTTAGTCTCCTGGTCAGTCTGAGGTCAGTCTCCGGTTAGTCTGTTGTCAGTCTCCTGGATCGTCTCCTGTCAGTTTCCTGTCAGTCTCCTGGACTGTGTCTGGTCAGTCAACTGGACTGTCTCCGGTCAGTCTCCTGGACCGTCTGCAGACAATCTCCTGGACTGTCTCCGGTCAGTCTCCTGGACTGTCTGCAGTCCGTCTCCGGTTAGTCTGTGGTCAGTTTCCTGGGCCGTCCCCGGTCATTTTTCTGGACCGTCTCCAATCAGTCTCCTGGACTCTTTCCAGTCAGTCTCCTGGACGCGCTCCGGTCAGTCTTCGAGACCGTCTCCGGTCAGTCTCCTGTCCTGTCTCCGGTCAGTCTCCTGGACTGTCTCCGTTCAGACTCCTGGGCAGCCTGCGGTCAGCCTACTGTCTCCAGTCAGTCCCCTGGACTGTCTGCGGTCAGTCTCTTGGACTGTCTGCGTTCAGTCTCCGGTTAGTCTGCGGTCAGCTTCCTGGACTGTCGCCGGTCATTTTTCTGCACCGTATCCGCTCAGTCTCCTGGACTCTCTCCGGTCAGTCTCCTGGACTCGCTCCGGTCAGTCTCCTGGACTGTCTCCGTTCAATCTCCTGGGCTGCCTGCGGTCAGTCTCCTGTCTCCAGTCAGTCTCCTGGACTGTCTGCAGTAAGTCTCCTGAACTGTCTGCAGTCAGTCTCCTGGACTCTCTCCAGTCACGTAGCTGGATTGTCTGCGGTCAGCCTCCTGGACTGTCTGCGGTCAGGCTCCTGTACCGTCTCTGGCCAGTCTCCTGGACCGTCTCCTGTCAGCCTCCTGGACCGTCTCTGGTCAGTCTCCTGGACTGACTCCAGTCAGTCACCTGTACTGTCTGCGATCAGTCTCCAGTTAGACTGCGGTCAGTTTTCTGGACCGTCGCCAGCCAGTCTCCTGGACTGTCTCCGGTCAGTCTCCTGGACTGTCTCCGTTCAGTCTCCTGGGCTGCCTGCGGTCAGTCTCCTGTCTCCGGTCAGTCTCCTGGGCCGTCTGCGGTCAGTCCCCTTTGCTTTCTGCCTTCAGTCTCCTGGATTGTCGGTGGTGAGTCTCCTGGACTGTCTGCGTTCAGTCTCCTGTACACTCTCTGGTCAGTCTCCTGTACCATCTCAAGCAGGTCTCCTGAACCATCTCCGCTCAGTCTCCTGGACTCTCTCCGGTCAGTCTCCTGGACCATCTCCTATCAGTCTCCTGGACTGTCTCTGGTCAGTCTCCTGGACTGTCTGCGGTCAGTCTCCTGTCTCTGGTCAGTCTCCTGGACTGTCTGCGGTCAGTCTCCTGAACTGTCTGCGCTCAGTCTCCTGGACTCTCCCCGCTCACTCACCTGGATCGTCTGCGGTCAGTCTCCTGGACTGTTCCCGTCAATCTCCTGGACTGTCTCCATTCAATCTCTTGGGCTGCCTGCATTCAGTCTCCTGTCTCCGGACAGTCTCCTGGTCTGCCTGCGGTCAGTCTCCGGTTAGTCTGCGGTCAGTCTCCTGGACCGTCTCCTGTCAGTCTCCTGTCAGTCTCCTGGACAGTCTCTAGTCAGTCTCCAGGAACATCATCGGTCAGTCTCCTGGACAGTCTCCGGTCAGTTTCCTGGACCGTCTGCAGACAGTCTCCTGGACTGTCTCCGGTCAGTCTCTCGGACTGTCTGCGTTCAGTCTCCGGTTAGTCTGCGGTCAGCTTCCTTGACCGTCTCCGGTCATTTTTCTGCACCGTATCCAGTCAGTCTCCTGGGCTCTCTCCGGTCAGTCTCCTGGACTGTCTGCGGTCAGTCTCCGGTTAGTCTGCAGTCAGTTTCCTGGACCGACTCTGGTCAGTTTTCTGGACCGTCTCCGGTAAGTCTGCTGGAATCTTTCTGGCCAGTCTCCTGGACTCGCTCCGGTCAGTCTTCTAGACTATCTGCTGTCAGTCTCCTGGACTGTCTGCGGTCAGTCTCTGGTTAGTCTGCGGTTTGACGCCTGGACCGTCTCCTGTCAGTCTCCTGGACCGTCTCCGGTCAGTCTCCTGTCCTGTCTCCGGTCAGTCTCCTGGACTGTCTCCATTCAGACTCCTGGGCTGCCTGCGGTCAGTCTACTGTCACCAGTCAGTCTCCTGGACTGTCTGCGGTCAGTCCCCTGGACTGTCTGCGTTCAGTCTCCTGTACACTCTCCGGTCAGTCTCCTGTACCGTCTCCAGCAGGTCTCCTGAACCATCTCCGCTCAGTCTCCTGGACTCTCTCCGGTCAGTCTCCTGGACCATCTCCTATCAGTCTCCTGGACTGTCTCTGGTCAGTCTCCTGGACTGTCTGCGGTCAGTCTCCTGTCTCTGGTCAGTCTCCTGGACTGTCTGCGGTCAGTCTCCTGAACTGTCTGCGGTCAGTCTCCTGGACTCTCTCCGCTCACTCACCTGGATTGTCTGCGGTCAGTCTCCTGGACTGTCTGCGGTCAGTCTCCTGGACTGTTCCCGTCAGTCTCCTGGACTGTCTCCATTCAATCTCTTGGGCTGCCTGCATTCAGTCTCCTGTCTCCGGACAGTCTCCTGGTCTGTCTGCGGTCAGTCTCCGGTTAGTCTGCAGTCAGTTTCCTGGACCGACTCTGGTCAGTTTTCTGGACCGTCTCCGGTAAGTCTGCTGGAATCTTTCTGGCCAGTCTCCTGGACTCGCTCCGGTCAGTCTCCTGGACTCACTGCAGTCAGTCTCCTGGGCTGCCTGCGTTCAGTCTGCTGTCTCCGGTCAGTCTCCTGGACCGTCTCCGGTCAGTCTCCTGGACTTTCTCCAGTCAGTCTCCAGGACTGTCTCCGGTCAGTCTCCTGGACTCTCTCCAGACAGTCTCCAAGACTGTCTCCTGTCAGTCTCCAGGACTGTCTCCAGTCAGTCTCCTGGACTGTCTCCGGCCAGTCTGGACTCTCTCCGGTCAGTCTCCTGGACAATGTCCGGTCAGTCGCCTGGACATGGATTTTCTGCGGTCAGTCTCCTGGACTGTCTGCGGTCAGTCTCCTGGACTGTCTGCGGTCAGTCTCCTGGACTGTCTCCGATCAGTCTACTGGACTGTCTGCGGTCAGTCTCCTGGAATTTCTGTGGTCAGTCTCCTGGCCTGTCTGCGGTCAGTCTCCGGTTAGTCTGCAGTTTGTCTCCTGGACCGTCTCCTGTCAGTCTCCTGGACCGTCTCCGGTCAGTCTCCTCTCCTGTCTCCGGTCAGTCTCCTGGACTGTCTCCGTTCAGTCTCCTGGGCTGCCTGCGGTCAGTCTACTGTCTCCAGTCAGTCTCCTGGATTGTCTGCGGTCAGTCTCCTGGACTGTCTGCGTTCAGTCTCCTGTACACTCTCCGGTCAGTCTCCTGTACCGTCTCCAGCCAGTCTCTTGAACCGTCCCCGCTCAGTCTCCTGGACTCTCTCCGGTCAGTCTCCTGGACCATCTCCTGTCAGTCTCCTGGACCGTCCCCGGTCAGTCTCCTGGACCGTCTCCAGTCAGTCACCTGGACTGTCTGCGGTCAGTCTCTGGTTAGTCTGCAGTCATTTTCCTGGACTGTCTCCAGTCAGTCTCCTGGACTGTCTGCGTTCAGTCTCCTGAACTGTCTGCGTTCAGTCTCCTGGACTGTCTGCGGTCAGTCTCCTGGACTGTTCCCGTCAGTCTCCTGGACTGTCTCCGTTCTATCTCTTGGGCTGCCTGCGGTCAGTCTCCTGTCTCCGGTCAGTCTCCTGGTCTGTCTGCGGTCAGTCTCCGGTTAGTCTGTGGTCAGTCTCCTGGACCGTCACCTGTCAGCCTCCTGGGCCGTCTCTGGTCAGTCTCCTGGACTGACTCCAGTCAGTCACCTGTACTGTCTGCGATCAGTCTCCAGTTAGACTGCGGTCAGTTTTCTGGACCGTCGCCAGCCAGTCTCCTGGACTGTCTCCGGTCAGTCTCCTGGACTGTCTCCGTTCAGTCTCCTGGGCTGCCTGCGGTCAGTCTACTGTCTCCAGTCAGTCTCCTGGATTGTCTGCGGTCAGTCTCCTGGACTGTCTGCGTTCAGTCTCCTGTACACTCTCCGGTCAGTCTCCTGTACCGTCTCCAGCCAGTCTCTTGAACCGTCCCCGCTCAGTCTCCTGGACTCTCTCCGGTCAGTCTCCTGGACCATCTCCTGTCAGTCTCCTGGACCGTCCCCGGTCAGTCTCCTGGACCGTCTCCAGTCAGTCACCTGGACTGTCTGCGGTCAGTCTCTGGTTAGTCTGCAGTCATTTTCCTGGACTGTCTCCAGTCAGTCTCCTGGACTGTCTGCGTTCAGTCTCCTGAACTGTCTGCGTTCAGTCTCCTGGACTGTCTGCGGTCAGTCTCCTGGACTGTTCCCGTCAGTCTCCTGGACTGTCTCCGTTCTATCTCTTGGGCTGCCTGCGGTCAGTCTCCTGTCTCCGGTCAGTCTCCTGGTCTGTCTGCGGTCAGTCTCCGGTTAGTCTGTGGTCAGTCTCCTGGACCGTCACCTGTCAGCCTCCTGGGCCGTCTCTGGTCAGTCTCCTGGACTGACTCCAGTCAGTCACCTGTACTGTCTGCGATCAGTCTCCAGTTAGACTGCGGTCAGTTTTCTGGACCGTCGCCAGCCAGTCTCCTGGACTGTCTCCGGTCAGTCTCCTGGACTGTCTCCGTTCAGTCTCCTGGGCTGCCTGCGGTCAGTCTCCTGTCTCCGGTCAGTCTCCTGGACTGTCTGCGGTCAGTCTCCTGAACTGTCTGCGGTCAGTCTCCTGGACTCTCTCCGGTCACTCACCTGGATTGTCTGCGGTCAGTCTCCTGGGCCGTCTGTGGTCAGTCCCCTTTGCTTTCTGCCTTCAGTCTCCTGGATTGTCGGTGGTGAGTCTCCTGGACTGTCTGCGTTCAGTCTCCTGTACACTCTCCGGTCAGTCTCCTGTACCGTCTCCAGCAGGTCTCCTGAACCATCTCCGCTCAGTCTCCTGGACTCTCTCCGGTCAGTCTCCTGGACCATCTCCTATCAGTCTCCTGGACTGTCTCTGGTCAGTCTCCTGGACTGTCTGCGGTCAGTCTCCTGTCTCTGGTCAGTCTCCTGGACTGTCTGCGGTCAGTCTCCTGAACTGTCTGCAGTCAGTCCCCTGGACTCTCTCCGCTCACTCACCTGGATTGTCTGCGGTCAGTCTCCTGGACTGTTCCCGTCAGTCTCCTGGACTGTCTCCATTCAATCTCTTGGGCTGCCTGCATTCAGTCTCCTGTCTCCGGACAGTCTCCTGGTCTGTCTGTGGTCAGTCTCCGGTTAGTCTGCGGTCAGTCTCCTGGACCATCTCCTGTCAGTCTCCTGTCAGTCTCCTGGACAGTCTCTGGTCAGTCTCCTGGAACGTCATCGGTCAGTCTCCTGGACCGTCTCCGGTCAGTTTCCTGGACCGTCTGCAGACAGTCTCCTGGACTGTCTCCGGTCAGTCTCTCGGACTGTCTGCGTTCAGTCTCCGGTTAGTCTGCGGTCAGCTTCCTTGACCGTCTCCGGTCATTTTTCTGCACCGTATCCAGTCAGTCTCCTGGGCTCTCTCCGGTCAGTCTCCTGGACTATCTGCGGTCAGTCTCCGGTTAGTCTGCAGTCAGTTTCCTGGACCGACTCTGGTCAGTTTTCTGGACCGTCTCCGGTAAGTCTGCTGGAATCTTTCTGGCCAGTCTCCTGGACTCGCTCCGGTCAGTCTTCTAGACTATCTGCTGTCAGTCTCCTGGACTGTCTGCGGTCAGTCTCTGGTTAGTCTGCGGTTTGACGCCTGGACCGTCTCCTGTCAGTCTCCTGGACCGTCTCCGGTCAGTCTCCTGTCCTGTCTCCGGTCAGTCTCCTGGACTGTCTCCATTCAGACTCCTGGGCTGCCTGCGGTCAGTCTACTGTCACCAGTCAGTCTCCTGGACTGTCTGCGGTCAGTCCCCTGGACTGTCTGCGTTCAGTCTCCTGTACACTCTCCGGTCAGTCTCCTGTACCGTCTCCAGCAGGTCTCCTGAACCATCTCCGCTCAGTCTCCTGGACTCTCTCCGGTCAGTCTCCTGGACCATCTCCTATCAGTCTCCTGGACTGTCTCTGGTCAGTCTCCTGGACTGTCTGCGGTCAGTCTCCTGTCTCTGGTCAGTCTCCTGGACTGTCTGCGGTCAGTCTCCTGAACTGTCTGCGGTCAGTCTCCTGGACTCTCTCCGCTCACTCACCTGGATTGTCTGCGGTCAGTCTCCTGGACTGTCTGCGGTCAGTCTCCTGGACTGTTCCCATCAGTCTCCTGGACTGTCTCCATTCAATCTCTTGGGCTGCCTGCATTCAGTCTCCTGTCTCCGGACAGTCTCCTGGTCTGTCTGCGGTCAGTCTCCGGTTAGTCTGCGGTCAGTCTCCTGGACCGTCTCCTGTCAGTCTCCTGTCAGTCTCCTGGACAGTCTCTGGTCAGTCTCCTGGAACGTCACTGGTCAGTCTCCTGGACCGTCTCCGGTCAGTTTCCTGGACCGTCTGCAGACAGTCTCCTGGACTGTCTCCGGTCAGTCTCTCGGACTGTCTGCGTTCAGTCTCCGGTTAGTCTGCGGTCAGCTTCCTTGACCGTCTCCGGTCATTTTTCTGCACCGTATCCAGTCAGTCTCCTGGGCTCTCTCCGGTCAGTCTCCTGGACTATCTGCGGTCAGTCTCCGGTTAGTCTGCAGTCAGTTTCCTGGACCGACTCTGGTCAGTTTTCTGGACAGTCTCCGGTAAGTCTGCTAGAATCTTTCTGGCCAGTCTCCTGGAGTCGCTCCGGTCAGTCTCCTGGACTCTCTGCAGTCAGTCTCCTGGGCTGCCTGCGTTCAGTCTGCTGTCTCCGGTCAGTCTCCTGGACCGTCTCCGGTCAGTCTCCTGGACTTTCTCCAGTCAGTCTCCAGGACTGTCTCCGGTCAGTCTCCTGGACTCTCTCCAGGCAGTCTCCAAGACTGTTACCTGTCAGTCTCCAGGACTGTCTCCAGTCAGTCTCCTGGACTGTCTCCGGCCAGTCTGGACTCTCTCCGGTCAGTCTCCTGGACTGTCTCTGGTCAGTCTCCTGGACAATGTCCGGTCAGTCGCCTGGACATGGATTTTCTGCGGTCAGTCTCCTGGACTGTCTGCGGTCAGTCTCCTGGACTGTCTGCGGTCAGTCTACTGGACTGTCTGCGGTCAGTCTCCTGGAATTTCTGTGGTCAGTCTCCAGGACTGTCTCCGTTCAATCTCCTGGGCTGCCTGCGGTCAGTCTCCTGTCTCCAGTCAGTCTCCTGAACTGTCTGCGGTCAGTCTCCTGCACACTCTCCGGTCAGTCTCCTGTACCGTCTCCGGTCAGTCTCCTGGACAGTCTCTGCTCAGTCTCCAGTCAGTTTTCTGGACCGTCTCCTGTCAGTCTCCTTGACCGTCTCTGTTCCGTTTCATGGACTGACTCCAGTCAGTCTCCTGGACTGTCTGCGGTCAGTCTCCTGGACTCTCTCCGGTCACTCACCTGGATTTTCTGCGGTCAACCTCCTGGTCTGTCTGCGGTCAGTTTCCTGGTCTGTCTGTGGTCAGTCTCCGGTTAGTCTGCGGTCAGTCTCCTGGACTGTCTCCTGTCAGTCTCCTGTCAGTCTCCTGGACTGTCTCTGGTCAGTCAACTGGACTGTCTCCGGTCAGTCTCCTGGAGCGTCTGCAGACAATCTCCTGGACTGACTCCGGTCAGTCTCCTGGAATGTCTGCAGTCAGTCTCCGGTAAGTCTGCGGTCAGTTTCCTGGGCTGCCTCCGGTCCTTTTTCTGGATCGTCTCTGGTCAGTCTCCTGGACTCTTTCCCGTCATTCTCCTGGACTGTCTCCGTTCAGTCTCCTGGGCTGCTTGCGGTCAGTCTCCTGTCTCCGGTCATTCTCCTGGACTGTCTGCTGTCAGTCTCTGGTTAGTCTGTGGTCAGTCTCCTGGACTGTCTGCTGTCAGTCTCCTGTCCTGTCTCCTGGACCGTCTGCAGACAGTCTCCTGGACTGTCTGCGCTCAGTCTCCAGTTAGTCTGCGGTCAGCTTCCTGGACTGTCGCCGGTCATTTTTCTGCACCGTATCCGGGCAGTCTCCTGGACTCTCTCCAGTCAGTCTCCTGGACTCACTCCGGTCAGTTTCCTGGACTGTCTGCGGTCGGGCCACTTAGCTGGCTGCAGTCAGTCTCCTGCATTGTCAGTGGTCAGTCTCCAGGACTGTCTGCGGTCAGTCTCCTGGACTGTCTGCGGTAAGTCTCCTGAACTGTCTGCGGTCAGTCTCCTGGACTCTCTCCAGTCACGTAGCTGGATTGTCTGCGGTCAGTCTCCTGGAATGTCTGCGGTCGGTCCACTTTGCTTTCTGCAGTCAGTCTCCTGCATTGTCAGTGGTCAGTCTCCAGGATTGTCTGCGGTCAGTCTCCTGGACTGTCTGCGGTAAGTCTCCTGAACTGTCTGCGGTCAGTCTCCTGGACTCTCTCCAGTCACGTAGCTGGATTGTCTGCGGTCAGTCTCCTGGAATGTCTGCGGTCGGTCCACTTTGCTTTCTGCAGTCAGTCTCCTGCATTGTCAGTGGTCAGTCTCCAGGATTGTCTGCGGTCAGGCTCCTGGACTGTCTGCGGTAAGTCTCCTGAACTGTCTGCAGTCAGTCTCCTGGACTCTCTCCAGTCACGTAGCTGGATTGTCTGCGGTCAGCCTCCTGGACTGTCTGCGGTCAGGCTCCTGTACCGTCTCTGGTCAGTCTCCTGGACCGTCTCCTGTCAGCCTCCTGGACCGTCTCTGGTCAGTCTCCTGGACTGACTCCAGTCAGTCACCTGTACTGTCTGCGATCAGTCTCCAGTTAGACTGCGGTCAGTTTTCTGGACCGTCGCCAGCCAGTCTCCTGGACTGTCTCCGGTCAGTCTCCTGGACTGTCCCCGTTCAGTCTCCTGGGCTGCCTGCGGTCAGTCTCCTGTCTCCGTTCAGTCTCCTGGGCTGCCTGCGGTCAGTCTCCTGTCTCCGGTCAGTCTCCTGGACTCTCTCCGGTCACTCACCTGGATTGTCTGCGGTCAGTCTCCTGGGCCGTCTGCGGTCAGTCCCCTTTGCTTTCTGCCTTCAGTCTCCTGGATTGTCGGTGGTGAGTCTCCTGGACTGTCTGCGGTCAGTCTCCTGGACTGTCTCCGTTCAGTCTCTTGGTTTGCCTGTGGTCAGTCTCCTGTCTCCGGTTAGTCTCCTGGTCAGTCTGAGGTCAGTCTCCGGTTAGTCTGTTGTCAGTCTCCTGGACTGTCTCCGGTCAGTCTCCTGGACCGTCTGCAGACAATCTCCTGGACTGTCTCCGGTCAGTCTCCTGAACTGTCTGCAGCCCGTCTCCAGTTAGTCTGCGGTCAGTTTCCTGGGCCGTCCCCGGTCAGTTTTCTGGGCCGTCTCCGATCAGTCTCCTGGACTCTTTCCAGTCAGTCTCCTGGACTCGCTCCGGTCAGTCTTCTAGACTATCTGCTGTCAGTCTCCTGGACTGTCTGCGGTCAGTCTCTGGTTAGTCTGCGGTTTGACGCCTGGACCGTCTCCTGTCAGTCTCCTGGACCGCCTCCGGTCAGTCTCCTGTCCTGTCTCCGGTCAGTCTCCTGGACTGTCTCCATTCAGACTCCTGGGCTGCCTGCGGTCAGTCTACTGTCACCAGTCAGTCTCCTGGACTGTCTGCGGTCAGTCCCCTGGACTGTCTGCGTTCAGTCTCCTGTACACTCTCCGGTCAGTCTCCTGTACCGTCTCCAGCAGGTCTCCTGAACCATCTCCGCTCAGTCTCCTGGACTCTCTCCGGTCAGTCTCCTGGACCATCTCCTATCAGTCTCCTGGACTGTCTCTGGTCAGTCTCCTGGACTGTCTGCGGTCAGTCTCCTGTCTCTGGTCAGTCTCCTGGACTGTCTGCGGTCAGTCTCCTGAACTGTCTGCGGTCAGTCTCCTGGACTCTCTCCGCTCACTCACCTGGATTGTCTGCGGTCAGTCTCCTGGACTGTCTGCGGTCAGTCTCCTGGACTGTTCCCGTCAGTCTCCTGGACTGTCTCCATTCAATCTCTTGGGCTGCCTGCATTCAGTCTCCTGTCTCCGGACAGTCTCCTGGACTGTCTGCGGTCAGCCTCCGGTTAGTCTGCGGTCAGTTTCCTGGACCGACTCTGGTCAGTTTTCTGGACCGTCTCCGGTAAGTCTGCTGGAATCTTTCTGGCCAGTCTCCTGGACTGTCTCCGGTCAGTCTCCTGGGCTGTCTCCGTTCAGTCTCCTGGGCTGCCTGCGTTCAGTCTGCTGTCTCCGGTCAGTCTCCTGGACCGTCTCCGGTCAGTCTCCTGGACTGTCTCCAGTCAGTCTCCAGGACTGTCTCCGGTCAGTCTCCTGGACTGTCTCCGGCCAGTCTGGACTCTCTCCGGTCAGTCTCCTGGACTGTCTCCGGCCAGTCTGGACTCTCTCCGGTCAGTCTCCTGGACTGTCTCCGGTCAGTCTCCTGGACAATGTCCGGTCAGTCGCCTGGACATGGATTTTCTGCGGTCAGTCTCCTGGACTGTCTCCGGTCAGTCTCCAAGACTGTCTCCTGTCAGTCTCCAGGACTGTCTCCAGTCAGTCTCCTGGACTGTCTCCGGCCAGTCTGGACTCTCTCCGGTCAGTCTCCTGGACTGTCTCCGGTCAGTCTCCTGGACAATGTCCGGTCAGTCGCCTGGACATGGATTTTCTGCGGTCAGTCTCCTGGACTGTCTGCGGTCAGTCTCCTGGACTGTCTGCGGTCAGTCTCCTGGACTGTCTCCGGTCTGTCTACTGGACTGTCTGCGGTCAGTCTCCTGGAATTTCTGTGGTCAGTCTCCTGGCCTGTCTGCGGTCAGTCTCCGGCTAGTCTGCGGTTTGTCTCCTGGACCGTCTCCTGTCAGTCTCCTGGACCGTCTCCGGTCAGTCTCCTCTCCTGTCTCCGGTCAGTCTCCTGGACTGTCTCCGTTCAGTCTCCTGGGCTGTCTGCGGTCAGTCTACTGTCACCAGTCAGTCTCCTGGATTGTCTGCGGTCAGTCTCCTGGACTGTCTGCGTTCAGTCTCCTGTACACTCTCCGGTCAGTCTCCTGTACCGTCTCCAGCCAGTCTCTTGAACCGTCCCCGCTCAGTCTCCTGGACTCTCTCTGGTCAGTCTCCTGGACCATCTCCTGTCAGTCTCCTGGACCGTCCCCGGTCAGTCTCCTGGACCGTCTCCAGTCAGTCACCTGGACTGTCTGCGGTCAGTCTCTGGTTAGTCTGCGGTCATTTTCCTGGACTGTCTCCAATCAGTCTCCTGGACTGTCTGCGTTCAGTCTCCTGAACTGTCTGCGTTCAGTCTCCTGGACTGTCTGCGGTCAGTCTCCTGGACTGTTCCCGTCAGTCTCCTGGACTGTCTCCGTTCTATCTCTTGGGCTGCCTGCGGTCAGTCTCCTGTCTCCGGTCAGTCTCCTGGTCTGTCTGCGGTCAGTCTCCTGTTAGTCTGTGGTCAGTCTCCTGGACCGTCTCCTGTCAGTCTCCTGTCAGTCTCCTGGACAGTCTCTGGTCAGTCACCTGGATTGTCTGCGGTCCGTCCTCTGGACTGTCTGCGGTCAGTCCACTTTGCAGTCTGCAGTCAGTCTCCGGCATTGTCAGTGGTCAGTTTCCTGGACTGCCTGCGGTCAGTCTCCTGGAATGCCTTCGGTCAATCTCCTGGACTCTCTCCGGTCAGTCTCCTGGACACTCTCCTGTCAGTCTCCTGTACCGTCTGCAGTCAGTCTCCTGTACCATCTCCGGTCAGTCTCCTGGACAGTCTCTCCTCAATCTCCTGTCAGTCTCCTGGACCGTCTTCGGTCAGTATCCTGGACCGTCTCCAGTCAGTCTCCTGGACAATGTCCGATCAGTCTCCTGGACTGTCTGCGGTCAGTCTACTGGACTGTCTGCAGTCAGTCTCCTGGAGTGTCTCCGGTCAGTCTCCTGGACTGACTCCAGTCAATGAACTGGACTGTCTGCGGTCAATCTCCGGTTAGCCTGCGGTCAGTTTCCTGGACCATCTCTGGTCAGTCTCCTGGAATTGCTCCGGTCAGTTTCCTGGACTCTCTCCAGTCAGCCTCGTGGACTGTCTCCTGTCAGTCTCCACGACTGTCTGCGGTCAGTCTCTTGGACTCTCTCCGGTCAGTCTCCTGGACCATCTCCGGCCAGCCTCCACAACTGTCTCTGGCCAGTCGCCTGGACTCTCTCCGGTCAGCCTCCTGGACAGTCTCCGGTCAATCTCCTGGACCGTTTCCTGTCAGTCTGCCGGACAATGTCCAGTCAGTCTCCTTGACTGTCTCTGGTCAGTCTCCTGGACCGTCTGCAGACAATCTCCTGGACTGTCTCTGTTCAGCCTCCTGTGCTGCCTGCGGTCAGTCTCCTGTCTCCAGTCAGTCTCCTGGACTGTCTGCGGTCAGTCTCCTGGACTGTCTCCGTTCAATCTCCTGGGCTGCCTGCGGTCAGTCTCCTGTCTCCAGTCAGTCTCCTGAACTGTCTGCGGTCAGTCTCCTGCACACTCTCCGGTCAGTCTCCTGTACCGTCTCCGGTCAGTCTCCTGGACAGTCTCTGCTCAGTCTCCAGTCAGTCTTCTGGACCGTCTCCTGTCAGTCTCCTTGACCATCTCTGTTCCGTCTCATGGACTGACTCCAGTCAGTCTCCTGGACTGTCTGCGGTCAGTCTCCTGGACTCTCTCCGGTCACTCACCTGGATTTTCTGCGGTCAACTTCCTGGTCTGTCTGCGGTCAGTTTCCTGGTCTGTCTGTGGTCAGTCTCCAGTTAGTCTGCGGTCAGTCTCCTGGACCGTCTCCTGTCAGTCTCCTGTCAGTCTCCTGGACTGTCTCTGGTCAGTCAACTGGACTGTCTCCGGTCAGTCTCCTGGAGCGTCTGCAGACAATCTCCTGGAGTGACTCCGGTCAGTCTCCTGGAATGTCTGCAGTCAGTCTCCGGTATGTCTGCGGTCAGTTTCCTGGGCTGCCTCCGGTCCTTTTTCTGGATCGTCTCTGGTCAGTCCCCTGGACTCTTTCCCGTCATTCTCCTGGACTGTCTCCGTTCAGTCTCCTGGGCTGCTTGCGGTCAGTCTCCTGTCTCCGGTCATTCTCCTGGACTGTCTGCTGTCAGTCTCTGGTTAGTCTGTGGTCAGTCTCCTGGACTGTCTGCTGTCAGTCTCCTGTCCTGTCTCCTGGACCGTCTGCAGACAGTCTCCTGGACTGTCTGCGCTCAGTCTCCAGTTAGTCTGCGGTCAGCTTCCTGGACTGTCGCCGGTCATTTTTCTGCACCGTATCCGGGCAGTCTCCTGGACTCTCTCCAGTCAGTCTCCTGGACTCACTCCGGTCAGTTTCCTGAACTGTCTGCGGTCGTTCCACTTAGCTAGCTGCAGTCAGTCTCCTGCATTGTCAGTGGTCAGTCTCCAGGACTGCCTGCGGTCAGTCTCCTGGACTGTCTGCGGTAAGTCTCCTGAACTGTCTGCGGTCAGTCTCCTGGACTCTCTCCAGTCACGTAGCTGGATTGTCTGCGGTCAGTCTCCTGGAATGTCTGCGGTCGGTCCACTTTGCTTTCTGCAGTCAGTCTCCTGCATTGTCAGTGGTCAGTCTCCAGGACTGTCTGCGGTCAGTCTCCTGGACTGTCTGCGGTAAGTCTCCTGAACTGTCTGCGGTCAGTCTCCTGGACTCTCTCCAGTCACGTAGCTGGATTGTCTGCGGTCAGTCTCCTGGAATGTCTGCGGTCGGTCCACTTTGCTTTCTGCAGTCAGTCTCCTGCATTGTCAGTGGTCAGTCTCCTGGACCGTCTCCTGTCAGCCTCCTGGGCCGTCTCTGGTCAGTCTCCTGGACTGACTCCAGTCAGTCCCCTGTACTGTCTGCGATCAGTTTCCAGTTAGGCTGCGGTCAGTTTTCTGGACCGTCGCCAGCCAGTCTCCTGGACTGTCTCCGGTCAGTCTCCTGGACTGTCTCCGTTCAGTCTCCTGGGCTGCCTGCGGTCAGTCTCCTGTCTCCGATCAGTCTCCTGGACTGTCTGCGGTCAGTCTCCTGAACTGTCTGCGGTCAATCTCCTGTGCTCCCTCCGGTCACTCACCTGGATTGTCTGCGGTCAGTCTCCTGGGCTGTCTGCGGTCAGTCCCCTTTGCTTTCTGCCTTCAGTCCCCTGGATTGTCGGTGGTGAGTCTCCTGGACTGTCTCCGTTCAGTCTCTTGGTTTGCCTGTGGTCAGTCTCCTGTCTCCGGTTAGTCTCCTGGTCTGTCTGAGGTCAGTCTCCGGTTAGTCTGTTGTCAGCCTCCTGGACCGTCTCCTGTCAGTCTCCTGTCAGTCTCCTGGACTCTCTCCAGTCACTCACCTGGATTGTCTGCGGTCAGTCTCCTGGGCCGTCTGCGGTCAGTCCCCTTTGCTTTCTGCCTTCAGTCTCCTGGATTGTCGGTGGTGAGTCTCCTGGACTGTCTGCGGTCAGTCTCCTGGACTGTTTCCAGTCAGTCTCCTGGACTGTCTCCGTTCAGTCTCTTGGTTTGCCTGTGGTCAGTCTCCTGTCTCCGGTTAGTCTCCTGGTCTGTCTGAGGTCAGTCTCCGGTTAGTCTGTTGTCAGTCTCCTGGACCGTCTCCTGTCAGTCTCCTGGACTGTGTCTGGTCAGTCAACTGGACTGTCTCCGGTCAGTCTCCTGGACCGTCTGCAGACAATCTCCTGGACTGTCTCCGGTCAGTCTCCTGAACTGTCTGCAGTCCGTCTCCGGTTAGTCTGCGGTCAGTTTCCTGGGCCGTCCCCGGTCATTTTTCTGGACCGTCTCCGATCAGTCACCTGGACTCTTTCCAGTCAGTCTCCTGGACTCGCTCCGGTCAGCCTTCTAGACTATCTGCTGTCAGTCTCCTGGACTGTCTGCGGTCAGTCTCTGGTTAGTCTACGGTTTGACTCCTGGACCGTCTCCTGTCAGTCTCCTGGACCGTCTCCGGTCAGTCTCCTGTCCTGTCTCCGGTCAGTCTCCTGGACTATCTCCATTCAGACTCCTGGGCTGCCTGCGGTCATTCTACTGTCGCCAGTCAGTCTCCTGGACTGTCTGCGTTCAGTCTCCTGTACACTCTCCGGTCAGTCTCCTGTACCGTCTCCAGCCAGTCTCCTGAACCATCTCCGCTCAGTTTCCTGGACTGTCTCCAGTCAGTCTCCTGGACCGTCCCCGGTCAGTCTCCTGGACCGCCTCCTGTCAGTCTCCTGGACCGTCTCTGGTTAGTCTCCTGGACTGACTCCAGTCAGTCAACTGGACTGTCTGCGGTCAGTCTCTGGTTAGTCTGCGGTCAGTCTCCTGGACTGTTCCCGTCATTCTCCTGGACTGTCTCCGTTCAGTCTCTTGGGCTGCCTGCGGTCAGTCTCCTGTCTCCGGTCAGTCTCCTGGTCTGTCTGAGATCAGTCTCCGGTTAGTCTGCGGTCAGTCTCCTGGACCGTCTCCTGTCAGTCTCCTGTCAGTCTCCTGGACAGTCTCTGGTCAGTCTCCTGGAATGTCATCGGTCAGTCTCCTGGACCGTCTGCAGACAATCTCCTGAACTCTCTCCGGTGAGTCTCCTGGACTGTCTGCGGTCAGTCGCCTTTGCTGTCTACAGTCAGCCTTTTGGAATGTCGGTGGTTCGTCTCCTGGAATGTCTGCGGTCAGTCTCCTGAACTGTCTGCGGTCAGTCTCCTGGACCGTCTGCGGTCAGTCTCCTGTCCTGTCTCCGGTCAGTCTCCTGGACTATCTCCATTCAGACTCCTGGGCTGCCTGCAGTCATTCTACTGTCGCCAGTCAGTCTCCTGGACTGTCTGCGTTCAGTCTCCTGTACACTCTCCGGTCAGTCTCCTGTACCGTCTCCAGCCAGTCTCCTGAACCATCTCCGCTCAGTTTCCTGGACTGTCTCCAGTCAGTCTCCTGGACCGTCCCCGGTCAGTCTCCTGGACCGCCTCCTGTCAGTCTCCTGGACCGTCTCTGGTTAGTCTCCTGGACTGACTCCAGTCAGTCAACTGGACTGTCTGCGGTCAGTCTCTGGTTAGTCTGCGGTCAGTTTCCTGGACTGTCTCCAGTCAGTCTCCTGGACTGTCTCCGGTCAGTCTTCTGGACTCTCTCCGTTCAGTCTCCTGGGCTGGCTGCGGTCAGTCTCCTGTCTCTGGTCAGTCTCCTGGACTGTCTGCGGTCAGTCTCCTGAACTGCCTCCGGTCAGTCTCCTGGACCCTCTCCTGTCTGTCTCCTGGACCGTCTCCTGTCTGTCTCCTGGACCGTCTACGCTCAGTCTTCTGGACTCTATACGGTCAATCTCATGGACTGTCTCCGGTCACTCTCCTGAACTGTCTGCGGTCAGTCTCCTGGACTCTCTCCAGTCACTCACCTGGATTGTCTGCGGTCAGTCTCCTGGACCATCTGCGGTCAGTCTCCTGGACCGTCTGCGGTCAGTCTCCTGGACTGTCTGCGGTCAGTCTCCTGGACTGTTCCTGTCATTCTCCTGGACTGTCTCCGTTCAATCTCTTGGGCTGCCTGCGGCCAGTCTCCTGTCTCCGGTCAGTCTCCTGGACTGTCTGCGGTCAGTCTCCTGGACTGTTCCTGTCATTCTCCTGGACTGTCTCCGTTCAATCTCTTGGGCTGCCTGCGGTCAGTCTCCTGTCTCCGGTCAGTCTCCTGGTCTGTCTGCGGTCAGTCTCCGGTTAGTCTGCGGTCAGTCTCCTGGACCGTCTCCTGTCAGTCTCCTGTCAGTCTCCTGGACATTCTCTGGTCAGTCTCCTGGAATGTCATCGGCCAGTCTCCTGGACCGTCTGCAGAAAATCTCCTGAACTCTCTCCGGTCAGTCTCCTTGACTGTCTGCGGTCAGTCGCCTTTGCTGTCTACAGTCAGTCTTTTGGAATGTCGGTGGTTTGTCTCCTGGAATGTCTGCGGTCAGTCTCCTGGACTGTCTCCGGTCAGTCTCCTGACCTGTCTCCGGTCAGTCTCCTGGACTGTCCCCGTTCAGTCTCATGGGCTGCCTGCGGTCAGTCTCCTGACTCCGGTCAGTCTCCTGGACTGTCTCCTGTCAGTCTCCTGGACCATCTCTGGTCAGTCTCCTGACCTGTCTCCGGTCAGCCTCCTGGACCGTCTGCAGACAGTCTCCTGGACAGTCTCCGGTCAGTCTCCTGGACTGTCTGCACTCAGTCTCCGGTTATTCTGCGGTTAGCTTCCTGGACCGTCTCCGGTCTTTTTTCTGCACCGTATCCAGTCAGTCTCCTGGACTCTCTCCGGTCAGTCTCCTGGACTCTCTCCAGTCAGTCTCCGGGACTCACTCCGGTCAGTCACCTGGACTGTCTGCGGTCAGTCTCTGGTTAGTCTGCGGTCAGTTTCCCGGACTGTTTCCAGTCAGTCTCCTGGACCGTCCCCGGTCAGTCTCCTGGACCGTCTCTGGTCAGTCTCCTGGACTGAATCCAGTCAGTCTCCTGGACAGTCTTCGGTCAGTCTCCTGGACTCTCTCCATTCAGTCTCCTGGGCTGCCTGCGGTCAGTCTCCTGGACTATCTCCGATCACTCACCTGGATTGTCTTCGATCAGTCTCCTGGACTGTCTGCGGTCAGTCTCCTGGACTGTTCCTGTCTGTCTCCTGGACTGTCTCCGTTCAATCTCTTGGGATGCCTGCGGTCAGTCTCCTGTCTCCGGTCAGTCTCCTGGTCTGTCTGCGGTCAGTCTCTGGTTGGTCTGCGGTCAGTCTCCTCGACTGTCTCCTGTCAGTCTGCTGGACTCTTTCTGGTCAGTCTCCTGGTCGCGCTCCGGTCAGTCTCCTGGACTCTCTGCAGTCAGTCTCCTGGACTGTCTCCGGTCAGTCTCCTGGGCTGTCTCCGTTCAGTCTCCTGGGCTGCCTGCGGTCAGTCTGCTGTCTCCGGTCAGTCTCCTGGACCGTCTCCGGTCAGTCTCGTGGACCCTCTCCTGTCTGTCTCCTGGACCGTCTCCGCTCAGTCTTCTGTACTCTCTATGGTCAGTCTCATGGACTGTCTCCGGTCAGTCTCCTGAACTGTCTCCGGTCAGTCTCCAGGACTATCTCTGGTCAGTCTCCTGGACTCTCTCCGGTCAGACTCCTGGACCATTTCCAGTCAGTCTCCTGGACCATCTCCGGTCAGTCTCCTGGACCGTCTCTGGTCAGTTTGCTGAACCATCTCCGGTTAGTCTCCTGGACCATCTCCGGTCAGTATCCTGGACCGTCTCTGGTCAATCACCTGGACTGTTTCTGGTTAGTCTCTTGGACTGTCTCCGGTCAGTCTCCTGGACCGTCTCCAGTCAGTCTACTGGACTCTCTCCGGTCAGTCTCCAGGACTCTCTCCGGTCAGTCTCCTGGACTGTCTCCGGTCAGTCTCCTGGTCTGTCTGAGATCAGTCTCCGGTTAGTCTGCGGTCAGTCTCCTGGACCGTCTCCTGTCAGTCTCCTGTCAGTCTCCTGGACAGTCTCTGGTCAGTCTCCTGGAATGTCATCGGTCAGTCTCCTGGACCGTCTGCAGACAATCTCCTGAACTCTCTCCGGTCCGTCTCCTGGACTGTCTGCGGTCAGTCGCCTTTGCTGCCTACAGTCAGTCTTTTGGAATGTCGGTGGTTCATCTCCTGGAATGTCTGCGATCAGTCTCCTGGACTGTCTCCTGTCAGTCTCCTGGACCGTCTCCGGCCAGTCTCCTGGACCGTCTGCAGACAGTCTCCTGGACTGTCTCCGGTCAGTCTCCCGGACTGTCTGCGTTCAGTCTCCGGTTAGTCTGCGGTCAGCTTCCTGGACCGTCTCCGGTCATCTTTCTGCACCGTATCCAGTCAGTCTCCTGGGCTCTCTCCGGTCAGTCTCCTGGACTGCCTGTGGTCAGTCTCCGGTTAGTCTGCGGTCAGTTTCCTGGACCGACTTTGGTCAGTTTTCTGGTCCGTCTCCGGTCAGTCTGCTGGAATCTTTCTGGCCAGTCTCCTGGACTCGCTCCGGTCAGTCTCCTGGACTCTCTGCTGTCAGTCTCCTGGACTGTCTTCGGTCAGTCTCCTGGGCTGTCTCCGTTCAGTCTCCTGGGCTGCCTGCGTTCAGTCTTGTAAGATTCGAAATTTTTTCATTATATAATCACACGAGACAACAGGATTAATAACACAGCTTTATTGACCAAAAGGAAGCTTGTACAGACAAAACCTTTGATAAAAGGGGGCACACAAAATGGCCGCCGGACCTCGTGATCAGTTTCTTGGACCATTTGATTTCTGTTACTGCAAGCTAGACAGGCTTATGGATTGAGAGCAGTGAGCCCGCGTAAGCCAGTATCGGGAAACCAAAACTCAGGGAAATGGGCATACATATTCAATTGGATTCTAAGTACAAGACAGTTTCAGGCAAACAGGATGGGGCCCATCAAGATATGGGCGGACAATGCATGAACACTTAAACCCATTTAATGTACAAAGGGAAAACCATTTAACAGCCATCAAGGGAAATCTCCAGACCGATCAATATGCGAACCGAGTTACGGTGACAAAGTAAAAGACATTATCGGCCAGGAAGGCCAGTTAAAGCTATCACCGGCTCCCGTTACAAGACAAAGCGCCCCTGCAGAGATTTCTGCCCGCCAAAATTATTACAAAGACTGGACTATGATCTGGCGGGAGATAAGGCTGGCCCAAAAGGGTATAACTATGGATTTTGAAAAGTCCATCAGCGCCTCTTCTACCTCGGTAGCTTCGGAATTCGATCAGGACGTTTCGGACGGACATTTCAGAAAGGGCAACGTGGTCGGTGTTCAGCCAGACAAGGCTCGGCCGCGACGAGAAGATGACGAGGGTGGCCCGGGTGCCGTTGTCGGGAGATGGTCGACGACCCAGGCCGAAGAAGAAGACACCCTCAGGAAAACCGATGATCCAGGCCGGAGAGAAAGGACATTCCGGGCCTAGCATTTCCGTGCCTCAACGTCCCATTCTCGAGGTGTTTATCTGTTCCATGAACCCAAATCCACAACAGACTTAGTGGATTTCAGCCATGACGAGCGCTCACCGAGGCTTTATTGTAAAGTCTGTGGGTTGTGCAGTTAATAAATACACAGACTTCAGAAGTAACAAACAAACAGGTCTTTACTATTCGAAGGTCTGGGCGAATCTGCCCCAGCAATCCTGCCACAACACTTATATACTGGTGTGGTCACTATCGGTATTACAGTATACAGAAGCCAAACAAATAGTGCCACACCTAAAGTAGTTCTCTTAAAGGTGAACGGTTACATTCAATAGTTCCCTTAAAGGTAGACGGGTACATACACTACAATCCTCCCTTTTTAGCTTATTACTTACAGAGTCTCCGTTAAACATACATATCTTCAACTTCCTATAAACAAATTACAGATATAATCTCGGTGGAGTCAATGTCATATAAAACAATTTACAGATATAATCTCGGTGGGAACAGTTCACAGGTTCAGTCTCTGCGGAAACAGTTCATAGATTCAGTCTCTGATCTTGACTCGTTCCGAACAACATTTCTTTGGTGTAGCCGGTTCACCTGGCTAGCGTGACTCCTCCATAGCCTTTTTCTTGACGTAACAGCTTGAACTTTCGTCCTGTTGAACCAGCAGTGCGGACTTTTACAACCAACTGGCTGTCTTGACATTTTCCAGTTTTTCAACTAATTTAGCTCCTTTCGTAGTGTTCCGCCTGAGATGGTAGAAGTGCTAATATTTTAGACAGTTATTGTCTTCTGCTTCTTCTTTTTCTTTTCTGCCTTTTTGAAACTCTCGGAGCTCCTTTCTCGGCTGCCAGCTGTAGCGCCACCAACTCTCTATGTTCCTTAGACCTTAAGTGCTTCCTCCGGATTTCAGCACTTTGGGAGTTTTCATCACAAGCTGGGCAGACCACATCCTCGTAATATTCAGTGTCACTCAACAGGTCATGGTAATATTCGGGTTCGTCCTGAGTTAGGCCAGTGAGAGAGCCTTCTTCTTCCTCCTCACCCGTCTGGACGTTAGCTGACGGTGGTTCCTTCCCTAGACATCTTTCTTGAAAAGACTTCTTCATGCATTCATATTCATCCCGCTCTTCCTGGGTTGTCTGCTATTCCTTCACTACTGACCTCATTTGTGAGTTCAATACCTTCCCTTCCACCGGGGATTGCGGTATCAGGCTATTTAATCCTTCTACTGAAGCAGCTGTTTCAACATTCTTCTGTTCACATTGACGTGATTCAACGAACTCTTCATAGAGTAAACTGTAACACAAAATCTGTGTTGCCACCTCAGTTATTTCTGTAACTTTTGGGAGCTCCGAATTCCTTCCCTTTGCAGATTGAAGCTCGTGTTCCCATTGTGGAGTCTTGTCTCTCAGCATGTGAAGGAGTTGGCTGACCGTTAACTCTTCCGCGGGGACTCTGTGGATCAGAGTCTTCACCATTTCATCCACCTTTCCCTCCAATGCTTTCACCTTCCTTTCCTCTTGTACTTTGGTTTCAAGCGCTCGAAGAAGTTGCGCCTTGATGCTCCCAAGCTCATGTTCAGAGCCCATTCTTACAGTCTCTGTGTTTCTTACAGTTTCCTTCCCTTCCACTGAAAGGATTCCCAGTTGACTCTGCTCTTCAAGTCGTTGAACCTCAGTCATTGCCGCCTCATATTTGTCTTGGGTTTCCTCCAATATTTTTATGAGTTCTTGGACATCTTGTCTTTCATGTTCTGCCATGTCTTTCACCGCTAAATTCTCATCTATGGATGGAACTTCTACCGATGATTCTGTCTTGGCCTTGAGCTCATCAAGAATTTCCTGCAGCCTTTGGACTTCTTGCTCATGTTCAACCTTTAGTTGTTCATATGCTTCTACTGAAACTAGCTTTTCGGAGGTTGCCGAGTTAATCCCCTCCAGAATTGTAGCCTGGGCCTGTTCATACTGTTCTTTCCACTTCTCACACTCTGCTTGTAAGGAGTCATAGAGAAGAACTGGAATAAAATCCTGGCTTCCTGAAGATTCCTCTTCATTTGCTTCTTTCGCAATTTCCTGTTGGAGTTCAGCCAAGGCTGCTATGCTATCTGCCTCTTGAAGTCTCACTGCCATCAAATCTTCTTTATTCTTGCAGTCTATCTCAGTCATTTTCCCTTTATTTTCATTTAACTGAGTGATAAGCTCCTCTTGCAACATAGCCACATTATTCACATCAGGTAAAGAAGCGTTTCTCTTTTCCATGTCCAAGATTTTTTTCTGCATCTCTTTAAGTGCACACTGCGATTCAGCTTCTCTTAACCTTGCCTGCACTAGCTCCATCTCCAATTGCAGAACAAAATCCTCAGTGTAGCGTGGTTTGCCTTTATGCTGTATCTCTAGATCATGCAAATATTCTAACTCCTGAACATCATAAGGGAGGTGTGATCGGTAATTGGTCACGATGGCTCTATGGTCGCTCTCTGCTTGAGCCAGCAGGTTCTGTTGTCTTTCCAGACTCTCCCATTCGGTGTCATAGAACTTTTTCATTGTTTTCATCTCTTGTACGAGACGGTAACTTAATTGTTCGAATTGTTGTCGTACTTTGAAATAACGTTGAGTTCGAGCGCGGTGTTCCTCCGTAATGCATATGTCTGTGACTTGAACAGACTCAGAATTCTCTGTCTTTATGCACGCCCTCGTTTTTCCAACTTTAGTCAGTGAGTTCATGTTAACCTTGTTTTTCATACGTGGGCTGGACTTATCGTCTTCCGGCTCAGAGTCTGAGCTGCTTGTCTGCACCGAGTCCTCACTCGTCATTGCTTGTAGGTAGTGCCATTCCATGTCTATTTTCTTGATCCACTCCCGTCCTAGAAGTGGTGGTCCTCCCTCATGTAGTACATACAAGTTCATTCTTGGGTGTTCTTTACCCCTATCTCTCACCTTGACTCTTATTTTTCCCATGGGGTATACTTTATGCCCCGTGTATGTCTGCAATACGAACTTGGTATCTCTTAAGGGTATGTGTGAGAATAGCCGATGGTAATCCCCTCGATTTATGACTGATACAGCTGATCCAGTGTCCAACTCCATTTTCACTTGGACTCCAGCTATTTTTAGCATGACCCAGATAGTTTGTAGGTCAGCTTCCTTACTCACATGGTGGATACTCAGACTACCCAGCTCCTGGCCGTTTGGATCTGAGTCTGGATTCTGTTCGTCTGAACTCTTCTCAGCCCCCTTGTATACCTTGTTGTACTTTTCTTGTGATGGCTTCCTTTGGTTGTTGGTCTTCTTCCCTGACCGGCATACCTTAGCGGTGTGACCCAGTTTGCCACATTTCCTACATTCTTGGTTCTTAAACCAGCATTGATTCTGGTCGTGTGTTGTCTTCCCACAACGATAGCATTTTGTTGTACTCGAGGTAATTTGGTCCACCCCGAGCGCCGCCGCCTTTAGTTGCATTTCCGCCGTTCCTTTCGCTGCGGCTTCGTGTGATGCGGCTATAAGGACAGCCCTGTCAAGTGTAAGGTCGTTCTCTTCTAGTAGGCGCTTTTGCGTCCCTTCCTTGGACAATCCGCCTACGAACTTGTCTCGCAGTGCCTCTGTCAGATTCCCTCCGAACTGGCAGCATTTCGCTAGCCTACACAGTTCGACCAAGTATTCTGCGTTGTTTTCGTCTTTCCGTTGCGTTCTTGCATAGAATTTGAATCGTTCAGCCAACATCAACGGTGTGGGGTTCAAGTGGTCCTTCAGAACAACCACAATCTCTTCGAAAGACTGATCCGCTGGTTTAGTTGGTGCTAGCAAATCCTTCAAGAGCCCATATGTCTTTGCGCCCATCGAGTTTAACAATGTTATCGCCTTGTCGTCTTCCTCTATTTTGTTGGCTTCGCAATAGATCTCTATGCGTTCCACGTACGTGGCCCAGTCTTCTATTTCAGAATTAAAGTCGTTAATATTCCCTCGCTTAGGCATTTTTCTTCCCTTGGGAGCAGCACCAGTATTTCTTTAAGTATTCTTATTTATTTGTTTGTTTCTAAGATGGCGGTTTTCCCGCGAAATCGGCGGTTTCCCGCTCTTTCCTTCTCTCCCCGCCCACTTCAATGGCGGTATGTCAATCAAGATGGCGGTTTTCCCGCGAAAATGGCGGTTTCCCGCTCTTCCTTTCTCGCCCCGCCCACTTCAATGGCGGTTTCCCGCTTCTGGCGTCTTCTCCGCCTATTGGCGGCTTCCCGCGTTTCTTCCCGGTGGAAGGGGTACGCTTCCCCCACAGCGGACAGGTTCAGCCGCTGGCTGGCTTCCGCACAGCTCCCCTTACTCGGCTATGTCTTTTCCTCCCGCCCGCACGGCTCTACCGGCGCTGGATACACCCCGTTAACGGAGGACAGTTCAGCCGCTGGACTGGCTCTCGCGCAGTCTCTCTCTCCGTACCCGGCTCTGTCGCTCCCTCACCCGCACGTTCGGTGCTACCGGCCCTGGGTACCCCGTTGGTGGAGAACAGTTCAGCCGCTGGACTGGCTCTCGCGCAGTCTCTCACCCCGTTTTTGGCTGTGTCTCTCACCCACTCCCGCACGTTCGGTTTTGCCGGCTCTGAGTACCCCGTTGGTGGAGAACAGCTCAGCCGCTGGACTGGCTCCTCGCAGTCTCTCTCTCCGCACCCGGCTCTCACCCACACGGTTCCCGTTCGCCTCCCCAGCCCTCTCGCAGACCGGTGTTTCCCTCCCCGGCTGCGGCTGGGTTTCTCCTCCCGCGCCTACTCGCAGGCTCAGCGCTTCGTGGCTGCGGTCGCTGCCCGGATTTTTCCCGCCGATCGCGGTCCGGCTGTCACCCGACGCCGTTGGACCCGACTTTTGGCCGGCACAGCTCCCCCTCGACCGAGGTCGAGTGCTCTGCCCTTATCCTCTGGATACTTCTACACCTTCCCCTACTCACAGTCTCTTCGGCCGCCTTGTTCCCTGCTGATCGGCTCACTCCGCACCGTGGTAGAAGGGTACTCAGTGCCTGTTGCTAATGGAAGCTTTTGTTGCTAAAGTCTTCCACCTTTCTCCTGCTGCAGCCTCGTGTTTTCTTCCAGCAGCACGACGAGGGCGGTTGCCTCTCTTCGACGCTCTTCTTGCTTTGGTAATCTTGCCGCAGGGTACGATCGGACTCGTCGCCACTGTAAAGTCTGTGGGTTGTGCAGTTAATAAATACACAGACTTCAGAAGTAACAAACAAACAGGTCTTTACTATTCGAAGGTCCGGGCGAATCTGCCCCAGCAATCCTGCCACAACACTTATATACTGGTGTGGTCACTATCGGTATTACAGTATACAGAAGCCAAACAAATAGTGCCACACCTAAAGTAGTTCTCTTAAAAGTGAACGGTTACATTCAATAGTTCCCTTAAAGGTAGACGGGTACATACACTACATTTATCCACTGCCTCATCGCCTGAGAGAGAGAGAAAAACAAGCTGCGCCAGAAGTTTCCAAATCCACGTGACGACGGAAAGCTGTGCCAGAAAGGCTGCGAACCCCTACTTTTCGCGAGTTTGAAAGTGGTGAGCATGATCCCGAGTTCCTCAAGTCGAAACTTAGTTTAGGTATAAGGGGAGGGAGAGGGTAAGGGTAATCGTAATGTGTTTCCCCTTTTTCGATGTGCCGTGTGTTTCCCATTTCCATGGAATCAAGTATAGATATGTGCATGCTTGTAGTCGCTCTGATTTGTGCTTATCTTATGTATTTTATAATGCTGCAAACTGTTTAATAATAAAAGCATCCATTTCGTGCTATTCAACCTGGTCTATTGAGTCTTTCTCTGCACTACAGTTCCCTGCACCTAAGTCCAAGGTCTAGAACCGTAGGGGAGAGTGGGTCGAACCACTCAAGGGTAATTATTGCACGAAGCCTGGTAGGATACCAGAATGAGCAAGAGAAACCCCCTACAGTCTGCTGTCTCCGGTCAGTCTCCTGGACCGTCTCCGGTCAGTCTCCTGGACTGTCTCCGGTCAGTCTCCAGGACTGTCTCCGGTCAGTCTCCTGGACTCTCTCCAGACAGTCTCCAAGACTGTCTCCTGTCAGTCTCCAGGACTGTCTCCAGTCAGTCTCCTGGACTGTCTCCGGCCAGTCTGGACTCTCTCCGGTCAGTCTCCTGGACCGTCTCCGGTCAGTCTCCTGGACAATGTCCGGTCAGTCGCCTGGACATGGATTTTCTGCGGTCAGTCTCCTGGACTGTCTGCGGTCAGTCTCCTGGACTGTCTGCGGTCAGTCTCCTGGACTGTCTCCGGTCAGTCCACTGCACTGTCTGCGGTCAGTCAACTGGACTCTCTCTGGTCACTTAGTTGGATTGCCTGTGGTCAGTCTACTGGACTGTCTGCGGTTGGTCCACTTCGCTATCTGAAGTCAGTCTCCTGCATTGTCAGTGCTCAGTCTCCTGGACTGTCTGCGGTCAGTCTCCTGGAATGCCTCCGGTCAATCTCCTGGACTCTCTCCAATCAGTCTCCTCTACCGTCTCCGGTCTGTCTACGGGACAGTCTCCGCTCAGTCTCCAGTCAGTCTCCTGGACCGTCTCCACTCAGTCTCCTGGACTGACTCCAGTCAGTCACCTGGACTGTCTGCGATCAGTCTCCAGTTAGTCTGCGGTCAGTTTCCTGGACTGTCTCCATTCAGTCTCCTGGGCTGCCTGCGGTCAGTCTCCTGTCTCTGGTCAGTCTCCTGGACTGTCTGCGGTCAGTCTCCTGAACTGTCTGCGGTCAGTCCCCTTTGCTGTCTGCATTTAGTCTCCTGGATTGTTGGTGGTCAGTCTCCTGGACTGTCTGCGGTCAGTCTCCTGGACTGTTTCCGGTCAGTCTCCTGGGCTGTCTCCGTTCAGTCTCTTGGGCTGCCTGCGGTCAGTCTCCTGTCTCCGGTCAGTCTCCTGGTCTGCCTGCGGTCAGTCTCCGCTTAGCCTGCGGTCAGTCTCCTGGACCGTCTCCTGTCAGTCTCCTGTCAGTCTCCTGGGCGGTCTCTGGTCAGTCAACTGGACTGTCTCCGGTCAGTCTCCTGGACCATCTGCAGACAATCTCCTGGAGTGTCTCCGGTCAGTCTCCTGGACTCTCTGCAGTCAGTCTCCGGTTAGTCTGTGGACAGTTTCCTGGGCCGTCAACGGTCATTTTTCTGGACCGTCTCCGGTCAGTCTCCTGGACTGCCTCCGGTCAGTCTCCTGGACTCCCTGCAGTCAGTCTCCTGGACTGCCTCCGGTCAGTCTCCTGGACTGCCTCCGGTCAGTCTCCTGGACTGTTTCCGTTCAGTCTCCTGGGCTGCCTGCGGTCAGCCTCATGTCTCTGGTCAGTCTCCTGGACCGTCTCTGGTCAGCCTCCTGGACCCTCTCCTGTCTATCTCCTGGACCGTCTCCTGTCTGTCTCCTGGACCATCTCCACTCAGTCTCCTGGACTCTCTCCGGTCAGTCTCCTGGACTGTCTCCGGTCAGTCTCCAGGACTGTCTCCGGTCAGTCTCCAGGACTGTCTCCGGTCAGTCTCCTGGACTGTCTCCGGTCAGTCTGAACTCTCTCCGGTCAGTTTCCTGGACCGTCTCTGGTCAGTTTTCTGGACCGTCTGCGGTCAGATTCCTGAACTCTCTCCGGTCAGTCTCCTGGACCGTCTCCGGTCAGTCTCTTGGACAATGTCTGGTCAGTCTCCTGGACTGTCTCCGGTCAGTTTCCTGGACCGTCTCTGGTCAGTTTTCTGGACCGTCTGCGGTCAGTTTCCTGAACTCTCTCCATTCAGTCTCCTGGACTGCCTCCGGTCAGTCGCCTGGACTGTCTCCGGTCAGTCTCCTGGGCTGCCTGCGGAGAGTCTCCTGTCTCCGGTCAGTCTCCTGGACTGTCTGCGATCAATCTCCTGCACTCTCTCTGGTCACTCACCTGGATTGTCTGCGGACAGTCTCCTGGAATGTCACTGGTCCGTCTCCTGGAATGTCTGCGGTCAGTCTCCTGGACTGTCTCCGTTCAGTCTCCTGGGCTGCCTGCGGTCAGTCTCCTGTCTCCGGTCAGTCTGCTGGACAGTCTGTGGTCAGTCTCCGGTTAGTCTGCGGTCAGTCTGCTGGACTGTCTCCTGTCAGTCTACTGGACCGTCTCTGGTCAGTCTCCTGTCCTTTCTCCGGTCAGTCCCCTTGACCGTCTGCAGACAGTCTCCTGGACTGTCTCTGGTCGGTCTCCTGGACTGTCTGCGCTCAGTCTCCCATTAGTCTGCGGTCAGCTTCCTGGACCGTTTCCGGTCATTTTTCTGCACCGTATCCAGTCAGTCTCCTGGACTCTCTCCAGTCAGTCTCCTGGACTCACTCCGGTCAGTCTCCTGGACTCTCTCCAGTCAGTCTCCTGGACTGTCTCCGTTCAATCTCCTGGGCTGCCTGCGGTCAGTCTCCTATCTCCAGTCAGTCTCCTGGACTGTCTGCGGTCAGTCTCCTGGACTGTCTGCGGTCAATCTCCGGTGAGTCTGTGGTTAGTTTCCTGGACCGTCTCTGGTCAGTTTTCTGGACCCTCTGCGGTCAGTTTCCTGAACTCTCTCCATTCAGTCTCCTGGACTGCCTCCGGTCAGTCGCCTGGACTGTCTCCGTTCAGTCTCCTGGGCTGCCTGCGGAGAGTCTCCTGTCTCCGGTCAGTCTCCTGGACAGTCTCTGCTCAGTCTCCAGTCAGTCTCCTGGACCGTCTCCGCTCAGTCTCCTGACTCCAGTCAATCTCCTGGACTGTCTGCGGTCAGTCTCCTGGACTGTCTGTGGGCAGTCTCCTGGACTGCCTGCGGTCAGTCTCCTGAACTGTCTGCGGTCAGTCTACTGGACTCTCTCTGGTCACTTAGTTGGATTGCCTGCGGTCAGTCTACTGGACTGTCTGCGGTTGGTCCACTTCGCTATCTGAAGTCAGTCTCCTGCATTGTCAGTGCTCAGTCTCCTGGACTGTCTGCGGTCAGTCTCCTGGAATGCCTCCGGTCAATCTCCTGGACTCTCTCCGGTCAGTCTCCTGTAACGTCTCCTGTCTGTCTACGGGACAGTCTCCGCTCAGTCTCCAGTCAGTCTCCTGGACCGTCTCCACTCAGTCTCCTGGACTGACTCCAGTCAGTCACCTGGACTGTCTGCGATCAGTCTCCAGTTAGCCTGCGGTCAGCCTCCTGGACTGTCTCCGGTCAGTCTCCTGGACTGTCTCCAATCAGTCTCCTGAACTGTCTGCGGTCAGTCTCCTGTGCTCTCTCCGGCCACTCACCTGGATTGTCTGCGGTCAGTCTCCTGGACTGTCTGCGGTCAGTCCCCTTTGCTGTCTGCATTTAGTCTCCTGGATTGTTGGTGGTCAGTCTCCTCGACTGTCTGCGGTCAGTCTCCTGGACTGTTTCCGGTCAGTCTCCTGGGCTGTCTCCGTTCAGTCTCTTGGGCTGCCTGCGGTCTGTCTCCTGTCTCCGGTCAGTCTCCTGGTCTGTCTGCGGTCAGTCTCCGCTTAGCCTGCAGTCAGTCTCCTGGACCGTCTCCTGTCAGTCTCCTGTCAGTCTCCTGGACGGTCTCTGGTCAGTCAACTGGACTGTCTCCGGTCAGTCTCCTGGACCGTCTGCAGACAATCTCCTGGAGTGTCTCCGGTCAGTCTCATGGACTCTCTGCAGTCAGTCTCCGGTTAGTCTGCGGACAGTTTCCTGGGCCGTCAACGGTCATTTTTCTGGACCGTCTCCGGTCAGTCTCCTGGACTTTCTCCAGTCAGTCTCCTGGACTCTCTGCAGTCAGTCTCCTGGACTGCCTCCGGTCAGTCTCCTGGACTGTTTCCGTTCAGTCTCCTGGGCTGCCTGCGGTCAGCCTCATGTCTCCGGTCAGTCTCCTGGACCGTCTCAGGTCAGTCTCCTGGACCCTCTCCTGTCTATCTCCTGGACCGTCTCCTGTCTGTCTCCTGGACCATCTCCACTCAGTCTCCTGGACTCTCTACGGTCAGTCTCCAGGACTGTCTCCGGTCAGTCTCCTGGACTCTCTCCAGAGAGTCTCCAGGACTGTCTCCGGTCAGTCTCCAGGACTGTCTCCAGTCAGTCTCCTGGACTGTCTCCGGTCAGTCTGAACTCTCTCCGGTCAGTTTCCTGGACCGTCTCTGGTCAGTTTTCTGGACCGTCTGCGGTCAGTTTCCTGAACTCTCTCCATTCAGTCTCCTGGACTGCCTCCGGTCAGTCGCCTGGACTGTCTCCGTTCAGTCTCCTGGGCTGCCTGCGGAGAGTCTCCTGTCTCCGGTCAGTCTCCTGGGCTGCCTGCGGTCAGTCTCCTGTCTCCGGTCAGTCTGCTGGACTGTCTGTGGTCAGTCTCCGGTTAGTCTGCGGTCAGTGTCCTGGACTGTCTCCTGTCAGTCTCCTGGACCGTCTCTGGTCAGTCTCCTGTCCTTTCTCCGGTCAGTCCCCTTGACCGTCTGCAGACAGTCTCCTGGACTGTCTCTGGTCGGTCTCCTGGACTGTCTGCGCTCAGTCTCCGGTTAGTCTGCGTTCAGCTTCCTGGACCGTTTCCGGTCATTTTTCTGCACCGTATCCAGTCAGTCTCCTGGACTCTCTCCGGTCAGTCTCCTGGACTCTCTCCAGTCAGTCTCCTGGACTCACTCCGGTCAGTCTCCTGGACTCTCTCCAGTCAGTCTCCTAGACTGTCTCCGTTCAATCTCCTGGGCTACCTGCGGTCAGTCTCCTATCTCCAGTCAGTCTCCTGGACTGTCTGCGGTCAGTCTCCTGGACTGTCTGCGGTCAATCTCCGGTTAGTCTGCGGTTAGTTTCCTGGACCGTCTCTGGTCAGTTTTCTGGACCCTCTGCGGTCAGTTTCCTGAACTCTCTCCATTCAGTCTCCTGGACTGTCTCCGGTCAGTCTCCTGGACTGTCTCCGTTCAGTCTCCTGGGCTGCCTGCGGAGAGTCTCCTCTCTCCGGTCAGTCTCCTGGACTGTCTGCGGTCAGTCGCCTTTGCTGTCTGCAGTCAGTCTCCTGGATTGTCGGTGGTCCGCCTCCTGGAATGTCTGCGGTCAGTCTCCTGAACTGTCTGCGGTCAGTCTCCTGGACTGTCTCCGTACAGTCTCGTGGGCTGCCTGCGGTCAGTCTCCTGCCTCCGGTCAGTCTCCTGGACTGTCTGCGATCAGTCTCCGGTTTGTCTGCGATCAGTCTCCTGGACCGTCTCTGGTCAGTCTCCTGGACTGTCTGCGCTCAGTCTCCAGTTAGTCTGCGGTCAGCTTCTGAACCGTCTCCGGTCATTTTTCTGCACCGTGTGGTAAACCACTTTTATCGTTCACTATCGTTACACTATAGTTATCACTATTATATCGTTACTCTATGGTTATCACTGTTCACACTGTTGTATCACTATACGAGGTCACCTCTTGTCACGCTGCTATACCTGGGCTGACCACTGCTGACTCCGCCCATGACTCCACCTAACTGCCCAGGTATAAAGGTAGTCGACTGGCTGGCATTCCTCCTTGTTGTATCCGATCACCCACGAGGGTGGGCTCTGTTATTTAGCCAATAAAAACCTATAGTTACTTTCTTAACTCGTCGCTTTTCATTGGATGAATTGATAGGTATATCAATTTTATTGGCTAAATTTTAAAATGTCGACACTTGAGCAGTCAAACGACCAGCCAAACGACCAGCCAAGCGACCAGCCAGACGCCCAGCTACAACAGCCACAGCAGCCGGCCTGGCTGCGAGCCCTCAGACCCCCGTACCTGGACCTAAACCCACAGGCAGCAAACTCAGCCCTCGACTTCGAACACTGGCTGAGCTGCTTCGAAGCCTACCTGGGAGAAACCGGCGTGCCTCAGAAATCCATGCTAAGAGTTCTGAACGCCCAAGTGAGCCCTAAAGTATTCGCACTCATCCGGGACCTTAAAACATACGAGGACGCCATCAACCGGCTGAAAAGACAGTACCAAACCCCGGTAAATTCCATGTATGCCAGACACCTCCTAAGATCCCGCCCGCAACAGCCAGGAGAGCCCGTGGAGGAATTTTTACGGGTGCTACAAGCACTCGGCAGAGACTGTAACTTTAAAGCGGTAACGGCGGCAGAAAATACTGAAGACAATGTCCGCGATGCCTTCGTGAAAGGCCTGCGGTCCGACTACTCACGGCAAAGACTACTGGAAGCAAGGGACCTCGACCTGGACAAAGCTGCAGCCCTCGCTCTCTCTATAGAGGTGGCCCATCGGGACCTCGAGGCATACTCAAGGTACTGTAACTCGCGACCCTGGGACTTGGGACCGACCCCGACCGCGATACCCCCCGCAGCAACCCCCCTGGGACCTACCTCAGCGTCAGCGTCCCGGACCCGATCGAGACCGCCACTCCCGGTACCGGCTCCGACATCGGACCCCCGCGATCGGGCCGTCGGCTGCTTCTTCTGCGGCCAGGCGAAACACCCGAGGTCGCGCTGCCCAGCCAGGAACTCTACCTGCTCAAACTGCATGAAGAAAGGCCACTTCGCTAAGGCCTGCAGAGGTGGATCATCAAAGGCCAGCAGTGCCTCATGCGAGCTGTGGGGGCGGCCATCTTCCTTCAAGGCAGCAGAGGCCAGCATCCCCACATGTGAGTCATGGGGGCGGCCATTTTTGATACAGGCAACCGACACCAGCAGTGCCTCATGTGAGTTATGGAGGCAGCCATCTTCTCCGCCATTTTGTCCAACCTCGTGGGAGACGCCATTTTACCCACCACGCCCGACCGCCACCGTGCCTCTAGACCTGACTACCGCCTCAACCGCAGACTACAACAACTCGCTCAGCTATACACTAGCCTCCGTCACACTGGACCAGGCCCGCCCGCATCACCTGTCCAAGTCGATGATGGACATCAAAGTAAACGGCCACGCCACGACCTGCCTGTTCGACAGCGGAAGCACGGAGAGCTTCATCCACCCAGACACGGTGAGCCACTACTCCCTCCCTGTCCTGCCAACGCGCAACCGGATCTCGATGGCATCGAGGTCACATGCCACAGACATCAGCGGCTACTGTGTTGTGACCCTGTCGGTTAAGGGTACGGAGTATAAAAATTTTAAACTCCTCGTCCTGCCCCAGCTATGCGCTGCCGTCCTACTAGGCCGAGACTTCCAATCCCACCTCCAAAGCGTCCCGCTAGCATACGGCGGACCCCTCCCCCCACTCACAGTCGACAACCAGCAGATTTTAAACCGCCCACCGCGTAACACCTGCGGCCTATCCACCCTCAAGGTCCCGCCACCTTCCCTGTTCGCTAACCTCACCCCCGACTGCAAACCCGTCGCTACCCAGAGCAGGCGGTACAGCGCCGGGGACAGAACTTTCATTAGCTCGGAGGGGCAGCGTCTCCTGAAGGAGGGCATCATCGAGGGGAGCACCAGCCCCTGGCGTGCCCAGGTCGTGGTCGTTAAGACCGGCAATAAAAACCGCCTGGTCATCGACTACAGCCAGACCATAAACAGGTACACCCAGCTGGACGCATACCCCCTTCCCCGCATATCTGATATGGTCAATCAGATTGCGCAGTACCGGGTATTCTCCACCATCGACCTTAAGTCGGCCTATCACCAACTTCCTATCCGCCCTGAGGACCGCCAGTATACAGCCTTCGAGGCGAACGGCCGCCTCTACCACTTCCTTAGGGTTCCCTTCGGTGTCACCAACGGGGTTTCGGTCTTCCAAAGGGAGATGGACCGGATGGTTGACCAGAACGGGCAGCACGCCACGTTCCCCTATCTAGATAACGTCACCATCTGCGGCCGCGACCGGCAGGACCACGATGTTAATCTGGAGAGATTCCTCCGTACGGCCCAACGGCTGAACCTCACCTACAATAAGGATAAATGTGTGTTTAACACCTCGCGCCTTGCCATCCTCGGCTGTGTAGTAGAGAACGGAGTCATTGGCCCCGACCCCAAAAGAATGCGCCCCCTCATGGAGCTACCCCTCCCCCACTGTCCAAAGGCACTGAAGAGAACCCTGGGGCTCTTCGCCTACTATGCCCAATGGGTGCCCAATTATGCGGACAAAGCCAGACCCCTCATGAAGTCCACATCCTTCCCCCTTACGGAGGAAGCATGCGCAGCCTTCTCCCTCATTAAGGGAGACATTGCCAAGGCCACTATGCACGCAGTGGATGAGTCCATCCCCTTCCAAGTCGAGAGCGATGCATCCGACTTCGCCCTAGCTGCCACCCTTAACCAGGAGGGGAGACCGGTGGCCTTCTTCTCAAGGACCCTACAGGGCCCTGAGATCCGACACTCGTCGGTCGAGAAGGAGGCCCAGGCGATTGTGGAGGCGGTACGACGCTGGAGGCACTACCTGGCAGGCAAACGATTTACCCTCCTTACCGACCAACGTTCGGTCGCTTTTATGTTTAATAACAAGCTGAGGGGCAAAATCAAGAATGACAAGATCTTGAGGTGGAGAATCGAGCTCTCCACCTATGATTATGATATCTTGTACCGGCCAGGTAAGCTGAACGAACCCCCCGATGCTCTGTCACGAATTACATGCGCCAGCGCGCAAAGTGATAGACTTCAGACCCTCCACAACGACCTCTGCCACCCCGGGGTCACCAGACTTTACCACTTCATTAAGGCCCGCAACCTGCCCTACTCCATCGAGGAGGTCAGGACCATGACCAGGAACTGCCAGACCTGTGCCGAGTGCAAACCGCACTTCTTTAGGCCGGACAGAGCAAGCCTGATCAAGGCCACCCGCCCCTTCGAGCGCCTGAGCATCGACTTTAAGGGGCCCCTCCCGTCCTCTGACCGTAATGTGTACTTCCTCAACATTGTTGATGAGTACTCCCGTTTCCCCTTTGCCTTCCCCTGCCCAGACATGACCAGTACCACGGTCATTAAATGCCTGAACGACCTCTTCGCCTTGTTCGGGTTCCCAAACTATATACATAGTGACCGGGGCTCCTCCTTCATGAGCGAGGAACTCCGTCAGTTCCTACTAGCGAGAGGTATTGCTGCAAGCAGGACCACCAGCTACAACCCCCGAGGGAACGGCCAGGTGGAAAGAGAGAACGCGACGGTATGGAAGGCCGTCCTCTTAGCCTTAAAGTCTAAGCGCCTCCCAACCTCCCGCTGGCAGGAAGTCCTCCCGGCAGCGCTGCATTCCACCCGGTCACTACTTTGCACTGCCATCAACGTCACCCCCCATGAACGAATGTTTGCTTTCCCCAGGAAGTCGACTACGGGAACCACGCTACCAACCTGGCTGACCTCTCCGGGGCCCGTCTTGCTGCGAAAGCACGTGAGGGCCCATAAAACGGACCCCCTGGTCGAGGGGGTGGACCTCCTGCACGCCAACCCCCAGTACGCCTATGTGGCATACCCAGACGGGCGGGAGGACACAGTCTCCTTACGAGACCTCGCACCCTCGGGCACTCCGGAGACACCACCTTCACCCCCCCCCACCACCCCCCCAATTCCAGCCCAGGTAGACGGCATGCCGGAACCCCACGAGCCTTTGCCGACCACGCAGACACCAGCATTAACACCGGATAATGCAACACCACCGCTGCGACGATCAGAAAGGCTTACGAGGCCACCGGACAGACTGACATACCAGAACTGGTAGTACACTTCACCCTGCCGTACTCAAATCTAAACAAGGGGTGAATGTGGTAAACCACTTTTATCGTTCACTATCGTTACACTATAGTTATCACTGCTATATCGTTACTCTATGGTTATCACTGTTCACACTGTTGTATCACTATACGAGGTCGCCTCTTGTCACGCTGCTATACCTGGGCTGACCACTGCTGACTCCGCCCATGACTCCACCTACCTGCCCAGGTATAAAGGTAGTCAACTGGCTGGCATTCCTCCTTGTTGTATCCGATCACCCACGAGGGTGGGCTCTGTTATTTAGCCAATAAAAACCTATAGTTACTTTCTTAACTCGTCGCTTTTCATTGGATGAATTGATAGGTATATCACACCGTATCCGATCAGTCTCCTGGACTCTCTCCGGTCAGTCTCCTGAACTGTCTGCGGTCAGTCTCCTGGACTCTCTCCGGTCACTTAGTTGGATTGTCTGTGGTCAGTCTACTGGACTGTCTGTGGTCAGTCCACTTTGCTGTCTGCAGTCAGTCTCCTGCATTGTCAGTGCTCAGTCTCCTGGACTGTCTGCGGTCAGTCTCCTGGAATGCCTCCGGTCAATCTCCTGGACTCTATCTGGTCAGTCTCCTGCATAGTCTCCGGTCAGTCTCCTGGACTGTCTGCGGTCAGTCCCCTGAACTGTCTGCGGTCAGTCTCCTGGACTCTCTCTGGTCACTTAGTTGGATTGTCTGCGGTCAGTCTACTGGACTGTCTGCGGTCGGTCCACTTCGCTATCTGCAGTCAGTCTCCTGCATTGTCAGTGCTCAGTCTCCTGGACTGTCTGCGGTCAGTCTCCTGGAATGCCTCCGGTCAATCTCCTGGACTCTCTCCGGTCAGTCTCCTGTACCGTCTCCGGTCTGTCTCCTGGACCGTCTCCCCTCAGTCTCCTGGACTGACTCCAGTCAGTCACCTGGACTGTCTCCGGTCAGTCTCCTGGACTCGCTCCGGTCAGTCTCCTGGACTCGCTCCGGTCAGTCTCCTGGACTCGCTCCGGTCAGTCTCCTGGACTCGCTCCGGTCAGTCTCCTGGACTGTCTCCGGTCAGTCTCCAGGACTGTCTCCAGTCAGTCTCCTGGACTGTCTCCGGTCAGTCTGGACTCTCTCCGGTCAGTCTCCTAGACAGTCTCCGGTCAGTCTCTTGGACAATGTCCGGTCAGTCTCCTGGACTGTCTCCGGTCAGTTTGCTGGACCGTCTCTGGTCAGTTTTCTGGACCATCTGCAGTCAGTTTCCTGAACTCTCTCCATTCAGTCTCCTGGACTGCCTCCGGTCAGTCTCCTGGACTGTCTCCGTTCAGTCTCCTGGGCTGCCTGTGGAGAGTCTCCTGTCTCCTGTCTGTCTCCTGGACTGTCTGCGATCAATCTCCTGCACTGTCTCTGGTCACTTACCTGGATTGTCTGCGATCAGTCTCCTGGACTGTCTGCGGTCAGTCGCCTTTGCTGTCTACAGTCAGTCTCCTGGAATGTCGGTTGTTCGTCTCCTGGAATGTCTGCGGTCAGTCTCCTGGACTGTGTCCAGTCAGTCTGCTGGACTGTCTCCGTTCAGTCTCCTGGGCTGCCTGCGGTCAGGCTCCTGTCTCCAGTCAGTCTCCTGGACTGTCTGCGGTCAGTCTCCGGTTAGTCTGCGGTCAGTATCCTGGACCATCTCTGGTCAGTTTTCTGGACCGTCTCCGGTCAGTCACCAGGACTCTTTCTGGTCAGTCTCCTGGACTCTCTGCAGTCAGTCTCCTGGACTGTCTCCGGTCAGTCTCCTGGGCTGTCTCCGTTCAGTCTCCTGGGCTGCCTGCGGTCAGTCCCCTGTCTCCAGTCAGTCTCCTGGACCGTCTCTGGTCAGTCTCCTGGACCCCCTCCTCTCTGTCTCCTGGACCATCTCCTGTCTGTCTCCTGGACCATCTCCGCTCAGTCTCCTGGACTCTCTACGGTCAGTCTCCTGGACTCTCTCTGGTCAGTGAGGAAATCTACATATTATAAGGGGTTAATTTCAGGTTCTTGCTGGGTAAAAGTTTTCAGACTTGACACCGGTCAAGAGTCGATGTGTAACTAGAGCTATTGCACGTACTTGGATTACAGCCAAGAACAGATGTCTGCCCACCTAATGAGAATGTAGAAGAGAAACAATGGGTTCCTTTGAAGTACCCAGTAACCTGACAACTTGCGACCGTAAGCAAACCTACCCTCCCAATACATGATTAAGATTAAAGAGGACCTCCGGTTACACGATTCATGCCCTGTTATAGATTAACGGTTGACTTATGTGTCCAGGATCCTTCTGTCAATATGTCATAAGACCTGATGATTAATCTAAAATGTATCCTGATAGAGGAACAAAGGAATGTCAATTAAACTTGTTTGTTACACTGTATAAATATGGAACGCTTACGCTGTATCATTGGAATAGTAGCCTCACCCCTTGAGTGGAGGTACTGATTCCCCTTGCAAGCGAAATAAAAGGCCTGTCCGTCTGACGAATCCAAGAGTGTATTGAGTCATTACCCAGAGCTAAGAAGTAAGGCACTTCAACAATTTGGAGGTTCCACCGAGATGGCTTGCTGTACCAATTGGTGAGTTAACAGACGCTGAGCACGTTGCTCGGTTAGGAAAAATCCCATCGGCCGAAGGTGGTGTTTTGCCACATTTTTGGGACTTTCCCTGCCAGAAGCATAGCTGCGCATAGCCTGTTTATTCCATTGGACAGTGCTGCCATCGGGTAATTGACTCACAAGGTTCGGAGGTTAAACTGCCGTTGTGACTGCTTCCCTTTCAGAAACGGAACAGAGGATCAGCCATGAGGCGCTGACGCCCTGCGAACAGGATTGTGCAGAAAAGGACAGTAGGAAGCGCTGAAATAAAGGTACCAGAGAGAGAAGGTTAAGTCAGGAATTTGATTAACTAAGGAGCTAGCGATTTACTAGAAATTGAACTAGCAGGGTTCCAGCTTGCTGAGAGAGAAGGTTAAGTCAGGAATTTGATTTAACTAAGGAGCTAGCGATTTATTGGAAATTGAACTAGCAAGGTTCCAGCTTGAAGTTAGTTGGGACAAATTGAAGGCCCTTTTTGCTAAAGATTTGGCTAAAGGGAGTTGGGTAGAAGGAGAGTGGGTGAAGTTAGTTGGGACAAATTGAAGGCCCTTTTTGCTAAAGATTTGGCTAAAGGGAGTTGGGTAGAAGGAGAGTCGGTGAAGTTAGTTGGGACAAATTGAAGGCCCTTTTTGCTAAAGATTTGGCTAAAGGGTGTAGGGTAGAGGGAAGAAGAGTGGGCGATTGTCTGAAACACAGTGTCAATGTTTAATGTTTATGAGAGTGAGTATTTAACTACTTGTTATTATCAATCAACTTCGTCCAGTAAGGCTGTATAGGTTGGGGATTTAGTAACACTTTGGTTGTTGTTTAACAAGTGTATTGTTTATTGTTTATTGTCATATGTATTAATGTTTAGTCATGTCTGATCTGTAGAGGCGTCCCACGCAGATCATAGAATGTTACGGAATTGTTGTATGTTTTAACTAAAATATTTAAGCTGGGAAAAAAAAACTGCAGAAGGGGTTGGAAAAGACCCAAGCCGGGGAAGTGAGTCCCGCGGCGGAATGTATGGTTGAGAAAATAGTGATGTCTTTTACATGATCCACTAAGCTATTGTGGATTCAGTATTTTCCCCAGTTAGAAATACCTTCCACGAGGGTTGAGAACCCTCGAGTTTTAAAGCATAAGGATATGTCTTAATGTGTTGTAAATATTTTTTTAAAAACCTTGTTGCAGTCAGTTGACTAAATTCAGTCGGGAAGTGCTGAGTTTCAGTCGCCTAGCCTCAGGCCGGTTATTAAGAGGGCAAATGCCCCACGTGAAGGCCGGGACCATAAAGTAGGGGCCAGGACCATAAAGTAGGCGCCGAAACTCTAAAGGCACTCGGAGTGACAAATGGTCAAGGACTTTGTGACACTGATTTGAAGTAAAGACCAAGAAGATTGGATGTGACTGTAATTTTGATACATATGTATAGTTTATTAATCTGATCTGTAGGGGCGTACAACGCAGATCACGGATTGTCACGGGAGTTTAGATTGTTTAAAGTGAACCATTTAAGCTGCTGAAATGGGTGCTAGCACCAGTAAGCCACCCAAGAAAGGCACGCCAGCAGCCTTTATGTTAAAGAACTGTGGTCAATCATCCATTGATCACCCACCAAATTGGTCCAAATGGACTGTAAATAAGACTAGACCCTTTCCCTCAGATGGTTCATTTAACATAGAAAGAATTACTTGTCTCGAGGAATGTTTAACGGACAAGAGAGAAATAGAGAACAGCCAGATAAAAAGACTGCATCTATGTTTGTTGAGTCAGAAGAAAAAAAGAAGATTACCCCGAAGAAACACCTTTCTCCTCTATTATGGTAGGATAACAAGGTAACTATAGAAGGATGAATAGAGGGGAATATAGAGGAAGACGTGGTAGAGTAAGAGGGTATGGACGATCTGGTAATTGTTACAATTGCGGACAACCCGGACATTGGGCAAACCAATGCCCTGCGAAAAATCGTCAGAACCAAACCTCCAATAATGGACCTCCGTTAGAGAATAAAGGTCCTAATTTCACTGTCCATAACCCTTTTTCGGACCAGTCAGGAGGTTACCCTACAAACGGACAGGGATTTAGGAGAAATAGAGATCAGAATTACTGACTGACACCAGCAGCCCCAGGCGCCACAGACCACCAAATGCCCGTTGTTTCTTTAAATTCACGCAGCGAACCTGAAATTAAAATGCAAATAGCTGGGAGACCTATGTCATTTTAGTAGATACAGGAGTAACCTTTTCGGTGTTAGGGAAAGGATATTCTGAAGGAATGCCTATTAATGGGAAAAAGACCCCGATAGCTGGATTGGCTGGAATACTACAATGCTTGAATCAATCGACTCCCCTCACAGTAAAAGTAGAAGAATTTGAGGAAGAACACTCCTTTCTGTTATCAGGAGATGTCTCTATGAATTTATGTGGCAGTCTGTAAATATCTATACTGACTCTCGATATGCTTTTGGAGTAGCTCACGATTATGGACAAATTGGAAGATTCGCGGTTATTTAACGTCATCAGGAACCCAAATTTAAAAAATGCACGAGGTTCAAAACCTTTTATTAGCCATCCAGAGACCTAAGCAGATTGCCATTATTAAGTGCCAAGCGCACACGGGGCATTTGGACAAGGTTGCGCTTGGAAACGCTGCTGCAGATAGCGCTGCTAAGTCAGTAGCTATATCAAGTACTGAACGACAAGTTTCAGCCTTCCCTGTTAGGGAAAAGCCAGAGATACCGCAGCCCCCGTCCTTAGATGATGTGCTGACCCATCAAGATAGGGCCAGTTCTGATGAAGTAAAGGAATGGGTTGTTAATCATTGTTTTAAAAACACTGACGGCTTATGGGTTCATCATGACGGCCGCATGGTGGCACCCAAATCATTACTATCACCAATTGCCCGATGTGTTCATAAATTCACCCATGCGGGCAAAGGGGGGATGGCGGACTATATCCTTAAGACCTGGTATGCACCAGGAATCTCAAAATTGGCAAAACAAATTTGTGAAAATTGTATTATCTGCCAGACCATGAATGCAGGAAAAAAACTAAAGAAGGTACAGCCCGCATCCCATCCAAACCCCATGGGTCTTTTTGTACACTTGCAAATGGATTTTATTGAACTACCTGTATGTATGAGCTTTAAATATGTATTAGTTATTATTGATATGTTTTCAAGATGGATTGAAGCTTTTCCTTGTAGAAAGAAAGACGCTACCACTGTTGCTAAATGTTTATTGAAGGACATTGTGCCTCGCTTTGGGATACCAGCAAAACTGTCAAGTGACAGAGGGTCCCATTTTACAGGAACAGTGATTAAGGAACTATGCAAAGCCTTACAGATTAACCAGCACCTCCATTGCAGTTACCATCCACAGTCAGCTGGACTAGTGGAAAGATATAATGGGATGCTGAAAAACAAGCTTGCAAAACTGTGTAAAGAAACTGGACTTAAATGGGTTGATCTGTTACCCATAGCTTTAATGACAATGCGGTCTGCTACCAACAGAACTACAGGATTGTCGCCTCACGAGATCGTCATGGGAAGACCACAAAGATTGCCCTTTTCGGCACCTTTAACAGCTAAACAAATGGACATTCATAAAATGGAGGAAGATATGTTGAGTTATTGCATTGCACTAACCAAATGCATTTCTAGTTTCCATCAACAGGTGAAGGGAGCCCAGGTCGATCCCGCTGAAGGAAAGTGCCATACATTCGAGCCAGGAGATAACATCTACATAAAAATCTTCAAGCGAAAGAATGGCCTTCAACCCAGATTTGAGGGACCCTTCCAAGTACTCCTGACCACAAACACCGCTGTAAAAGTAAAGGAGCGACCAACATGGATACACGCGTCCCATTGTAAGAAGGCATCAGTTGAAGACGATACACTGTCAAGATGAACTGGATTTGGACTCTAATAAGACTGTTCCTTTTGTTAACGATAATTGAAACTGCCATATTGATTTACCCAGATCCCCTGAAGGGCAAACCATGCATAGAAGAATGTGTACTTTTAAACAGTGATTTCTTTTATATTATATGCTATAACGAGACTATGAAGGTTCAGCTTCAGGATCACACTATGCAGGTACCCCCGTATCAACCCCTGAGTCTTAGGATTAGGCAGAATAAGATAGTAGAAGAAGATAGTGGACAGAAACTTGATAAGCTATGGGTTACATGCCCCGATACTGTGTCACCAAGTGAAAGAATTGCGAATGAAGCAGTTATATGTAGTGGTAATCCAAAGGGAGGACTGGCCCTGACGGCCAGGCCAATGTTTTGTAACAATCCAGTTACACAGCCCTTTATTTCAACATTAGCCACTCAGAAAAGAAAACTTAATAGGACAGATAAGAAACAGGGAAGAAGAGGAAGAAGGCTGTTAAACAAGCATGGCTATACATGAGTTATTTGTATGCCAAAAGACAGAACTGGATATGCAGTCACACCCCTATACATGCAGAGGGTGGAATACCCCTACGGCCCATTCCCTTTGGAATGGAGGAGATGGTAGGGTGGTTATTACAATCTAATACTACCTGGAACAATGAGGATGCCCCTGGTACAGTGTCCCAAAATAGTTTGAATCCAGAACAACTAGAAGATGAGTGGAAGGGAGCAGGATATAACCTAATGAAATTCGAAGGATGGTTTCATCCCCAATATGATAATCAAAGGAATCCAGAGAGTCTATTAGTGACGTCAATGGGAACCGTAAATAAAACAAAAGGAGAAGTCTGTCTGGTAAACGACAATGGAGAAGGATTGATGGTTGGATGGAGTGAGTGCAAATGTAACTACACTTTGACTAAAACTACTACTAAACCACCGGGTGCAGTCGAATGGCCCTATTGGGGATGGTGGAACCTGTTCACAGTACAAAATTTGACTAGTAGAAAAACCTGGGAAGGAGAACAAGGAATAGGAATGATGCACCAGATATGGAACAAATTTGAAGCCTATAATAACACTTATTTCATCTGTGGGCATAGAGCATACCCTTGGTTACCACAAAATTGGACTGGGTCATGTTACTTGGGATATGTAGTGCACTATATACATCATATTTCATCTTTGGATAGCTACCCTGGGACACGAGCAAAACGAGCCATTACAGAAACTGAAAGGTTCTTTGCTATAGCATTTCCCTGGTATGGAACAGGGAAGCTAGCAAGAGAATCTTTAAACATGGCAGCAGTGCTGGAACAAATAGCCAATGATACTGCTGATGCTCTTAGTGATGTAAACGCAGAAATGGTGGCTTTGCGCACTGTTGCTTTACAAAACCGCATGGCTCTGGACTATTTGTTGGCAAAAGAAGGGGGCACATGTGCAATCATAAAAACCGAATGTTGCACCTATATTCCAGATAGCTCAGAAAATATCACCAACCTGGTAAACCACATAAGGGAGGCCATAGAGAAACTATGTCAACCTGAACAGTGGTCCATGTGGGATTGGATTTCAGGGTGGGGAGGAGCACTAGGAAAGCAAATTTTGGAAGTCTTAATTGCAATTGTGATGATAATAATTTTAATTAGTTTATTGATTGGTTGTTTAAAATTATTGTGTACAAAAGTCCTTTCCTTATTAACATCAACTCCTCCAGTACCAATGATGTCTGAATATGAGGATATTAAGGGTGAGACCTTTGATGTAGAATTTCTTAAACTTAGCGAAATAGATTGTCCTTAGAAAGGACAAAAGGGAGGATTGAGGAAATCTACATATTATAAGGGGTTAATTTCAGGTGCTTGCTGGGTAAAAGTTTTCAGACTTGACACCGGTCAAGAGTCGATGTGTAACTAGAGCTATTGCACGTACTTGGATTACAGCCAAGAACAGATGTCTGCCCACCGAATGAGAATGTAGAAGAGAAACAATGGGTTCCTTTGAAGTACCCAGTGACCTGACAACTTGCGACCAAAAGCAAACCTACCCTCCTAATACATGATTAAGATTAAAGAGGACCTCCGGTTACACAATTCATGCCCTGTTATAGATTAACGGTTGACTTATGTGTCCAGGATCCTTCTGTCAATATGTCATAAGACCTGATGATTAATCTAAAATGTATCCTGATAGAGGAACAAAGGAATGTCAATCAAACTTGTTTGTTACACTGTATAAATATGGAACGCTTACGCTGTATCATTGGAATAGTAGCATCACCCCTTGAGTGGAGGTACTGATTCCCCTTGCAAGTGAAATAAAAGGCCTGTCCGTCTGACGAATCCAAGAGTGTATTGAGTCATTACCCAGAGCTAAGATGTAAGGCACTTCAACATCAGTCTCATGGACTGTCTGCGGTCAGTCTCCTGGACTCGCTCCGGTCAGTCTCCTGGACTGTCTCTGGTCAGTCTCCAGGACTGTCTCCGGTCAGTCTCCTGGACTCTCTCCAGAGAGTCTCCAGGACTGTCTCCGGTCAGTCTGCAGGACTGTCTCCAATCAGCCTCCTGGACTGTCTCCAGTCAGTCTTGACTCTCTCCGGTCAGTCTCCTGGACCGTCTCCGGTCAGTCTCTTGGACAATGTCCGGTCAGTCTCCTGGACTATCTCCGGTCAGTTTCCTGGACCGTCTCTGGTCAGTTTTCTAGACCGGCTGCGGTCAGTTTCCTGAACTCTCTCCATTCAGTCTCCTGGACTGCCTCCGGTCAGTCGCCTGGACTGTCTCGGTTCAGTCTCCTGGGCTGCCTGCGGAGAGTCTCCTGTCTCCGGTCAGTCTCCTGGACTGTCTGCGATCAATCTCCTGCACTCTCTCTGGTCACTCACCTGGATTGTCTGCCGACAGTCTCCTGGACTGTCTGCGGTCAGTCGCCTTTGCTGTCTACAGTCAGTCTCCTGGAATGTCAGTGGTACGTCTCCTGGAATGTCTGCGGTCAGTCTCCTGGACTGTCTCTGGTCAGGCTCCTGGACTGTCTCCGTTCAGTCTCCTGGGATGCCTGCGGTCAGTCTCCTGTCTCCGGTCAGTCTGCTGGACTGTCTGTGGTCAGTCTCCGGTTAGTCTGCGGTCAGTCTACTGGACTGTCTCCTGTCAGTCTCCTGGACCATCTGCAGACAGTCTCCTGGACTGTCTCCGGTTGGTCTCCTGGACTGTCTGCGCTCAGTCTCCGGTTAGTCTGCGGTCAGCTTCCTGGACCGTTTCCGGTCATTTTTCTGCACCGTATCCTGTCAGTCTCCTGGACTCTCTCCGGTCAGTCTCCTGGACTCTCTCCAGTCGGTATCCTGGACTCACTCTGGTCAGTCTCCTCGACTCCCTCCAGTCAGTCTCCTGGACTGTCTCCGTTCAATCTCCTGGGCTGCCTGCGGTCAGTCTCCTATCTCCAGTCAGTCTCCTGGACTGTCTGCGGTCAGTCTCCTGGACTGTCTGCTGTCAATCTCCGGTTAGTCTGCGGTTAGTTTCCTGGACCGTCTCTGGTCAGTTTCCTGGACCCACTACGGTCAGTTTCCTGAACTCTCTCCATTCAGTCTCCTGGACTGTCTCTGGTCAGTCTCCTGGGCTGCCTGCGGAGAGTCTCCTGTCTCCGGTCAGTCTCCTGGACTGTCTCTGGTCACTTATCTGGATTGTCTGTGGTCAATCTCCTGGACTGTCTGCGGTCAGTCGCCTTTGTTGTCTGCAGTCAGTCTCCTGGATTGTCGGTGGTCCGTCTCCTGGAATGTCTGCGGTCAGTCTCCTGGACTGTCTCCTGTCAGTCTCCTGGACCGTCTCTGGTCAGTCTCCTGGACTGTCTGCGCTCAGTCTCCGGTTAGTCTGCGGTCAGATTCTGAACCGTCTCCGGTCATTTTTCTGCACCGTATCCAGTCAGTCTCCTGGACTCTCTCCGGTCAGTCTCCTGGACTCTCTGCAGTCAGTCTCCTGGACTGTCTCCGTTCAATCTCCTGGGCTGCCTGCGGTCAGTCTCCTAATCTCCAGTCAGTCTCCTGGACTGTCTGCGGTCAGTCTCCTGGACTGTCTGCGGTCAATCTCCGGTTAGTCTGCGGTTAGTTTCCTGGACCGTCTCTGGTCAGTTTTCTGGACCCTCTGCCGTCAGTTTCCTGAACTCTCTCCATTCAGTCTCCTGGACTGTCTCCGGTCAGTGTCCTGGACTGTCTCCGTTCAGTCTCCTGGACTGCCTGCGGAGAGTCTCCTGTCTCCGGTCAGTCTCCTGGACGGTCTGCGGTCAGTCTCCAGGACTCCCTCTGGTCACTTATCTGGATTGTCTGCGGTCAGTCTCCTGGGCTGTCTGCGGTCAGTCGCCTTTGCTGTCTGCCGTCAGTCTCCTGGATTGTCGGTGGTCCGTCTCCTGGAATGTCTGCGGTCAGTCTCCTGGACTGTCTCCGGTCAGTCTCCTGGACTGTCTGTGGTCAGTCTCCTGGAATGCCTCCAGTCAATCTCCTGGACTCTATCCGGTCAGTCTCCTGCATAGTCTCCGGTCAGTCTCCTGTACCATCTCCGGTCAGTCTCCTGGACAGTCTCCGCTCAGTCTCCAGTCAGTCTCCAGGACCGTCTCCGCTCAGTCTCCTGACTCCAGTCAATCTCCTGGACTGTCTGTGGGCTGTCTCCTGGACTGTCTGTGGGCAGTCTCCTGGACTGTCTGCAGTCAGTCTACTGGACTGTCTGCGGTCGGTCCACTTCGCTATCTGAAGTCAGTCTCCTGCATTGTCAGTGCTCAGTCTCCTGGACTGTCTGCGGTCAGTCTCATGGAATGCCTCCGGTCAATCTCCTGGACTCTCTCCGGTCAGTCTCCTGTACCGTCTCCGGTCTGTCTCCTGGACAGTCTCCGGTCAGTCTTCAGTCAGTCTCCTGGACCATCTCCGCTCAGTCTCCTGGACTGACTCCAGTCAGTCACCTGGACTGTCTCCGGTCAGTCTCCTGGACTCGCTCCGGTCAGTCTCCTGGACTGTCTCCGGTCAGTCTCCAGGACTGTCTCCGGTCAGTCACCTGGACTGTCTCTGGTCAGTCTCCTGGACTCGCTCCGGTCAGTCTCCAGGACTGTCTCCAGTCTGGTCAGTCTGGACTCTCTCCGGTCAGTCTCCTAGACCGTCTCCGGTCAGTCTCTTGGACAATGTCCGGTCAGTCTCCTGGACTGTCTCCGGTCAGTTTGCTGGACCGTCTCTGGTCAGTTTTCTGGACCATCTGCAGTCAGTTTCCTGAACTCTCTCCATTCAGTCTCCTGGACTGCCTCCGGTCAGTCTCCTGGACTGTCTCCGTTCAGTCTCCTGGGCTGCCTGTGGAGAGTCTCCTGTCTCCTGTCTGTCTCCTGGACTGTCTGCGATCAATCTCCTGCACTCTCTCTGGTCACTCACCTGGATTGTCTGCGATCAGTCTCCTGGACTGTCTGCGGTCAGTCGCCTTTGCTGTCTACAGTCAGTCTCCTGGAATGTCAGTGGTCCGTCTCCTGGAATGTCTGCGGTCAGTCTCCTGGACTGTCTCCGGTAAGTCTCCTGGACTGTCTGTGGTCAGTCTCCTGGAATGCCTCCAGTCAATCTCCTGGACTCTATCCGGTCAGTCTCCTGCATAGTCTCCGGTCAGTCTCCTGTACCGTCTCCGGTCAGTCTCCTGGACAGTCTCCGCTCAGTCTCCAGTCAGTCTCCAGGACCGTCTCCGCTCAGTCTCCTGACTCCAGTCAATCTCCTGGACTGCCTGTGGGCTGTCTCCTGGACTGTCTGTGGGCAGTCTCCTGGACTGTCTGCAGTCAGTCTACTGGACTGTCTGCGGTCGGTCCACTTCGCTATCTGAAGTCAGTCTCCTGCATTGTCAGTGCTCAGTCTCCTGGACTGTCTGCGGTCAGTCTCATGGAATGCCTCCGGTCAATCTCCTGGACTCTCTCCGGTCAGTCTTCAGTCAGTCTCCTGGACCGTCTCCGCTCAGTCTCCTGGACTGACTCCAGTCAGTCACCTGGACTGTCTCCGGTCAGTCTCCTGGACTCGCTCCGGTCAGTCTCCTGGACTGTCTCCGGTCAGTCTCCAGGACTGTCTCCGGTCAGTCACCTGGACTGTCTCCGGTCAGTCTCCTGGACTCGCTCCGGTCAGTCTCCAGGACTGTCTCCAGTCTGGTCAGTCTGGACTCTCTCCGGTCAGTCTCCTAGACAGTCTCCGGTCAGTCTCTTGGACAATGTCCGGTCAGTCTCCTGGACTGTCTCCGGTCAGTTTGCTGGACCGTCTCTGGTCAGTTTTCTGGACCATCTGCAGTCAGTTTCCTGAACTCTCTCCATTCAGTCTCCTGGACTGCCTCCGGTCAGTCTCCTGGACTGTCTCCATTCAGTGTCCTGGGCTGCCTGTGGAGAGTCTCCTGTCTCCTGTCTGTCTCCTGGACTGTCTGCGATCAATCTCCTGCACTGTCTCTGGTCACTCACCTGGATTGTCTGCGATCAGTCTCCTGGACTGTCTGCGGTCAGTCGCCTTTGCTGTCTACAGTCAGTCTCCTGGAATGTCAGTGGTCCGTCTCCTGGAATGTCTGCGGTCAGTCTCCTGGACTGTGTCCGGTCAATCTGCTGGACTGTCTGCACTCAGTCTCCGGTTAGTCTGCGGTCAGCTTCTGAACCGTCTCCGGTCATTTTTCTGCACCGTATCCGGTCAGTCTCCTGGACTGTCTCCGGTCAGTTTGCTGGACCGTCTCTGGTCAGTTTTCTGGACCATCTGCAGTCAGTTTCCTGAACTCTCTCCATTCAGTCTCCTGGACTGCCTCCGGTCAGTCTCCTGGACTGTCTCCGTTCAGTCTCCTGGGCTGCCTGTGGAGAGTCTCCTGTCTCCTGTCTGTCTCCTGGACTGTCTGCGATCAATCTCCTGCACTCTCTCTGGTCACTCACCTGGATTGTCTGCGATCAGTCTCCTGGACTGTCTGCGGTCAGTCGCCTTTGCTGTCTACAGTCAGTCTCCTGGAATGTCAGTGGTCCGTCTCCTGGAATGTCTGCGGTCAGTCTCCTGGACTGTGTCCGGTCAATCTGCTGGACTGTCTGCACTCAGTCTCCGGTTAGTCTGCGGTCAGCTTCTGAACCGTCTCTGGTCATTTTTCTGCACCGTATCCGGTCAGTCTCCTGGACTCTCTCCGGTCAGTCTCCTGGACCGTCTCCTTTCAATCTCCTGCTCTGCCTGCGGTCAGTCTCCTGTCTCCAGTGAATCTCCTGGACTGTCTGTGGGCAGTCTCCTGAACGGTCTGTGGTCAGTCTCCTGAACTGTCTGCGGTCAGTCTCCTGGACTCTCTCCGGTCACCTAGTTGGATTGTCTGTGGTCAGTCTACTGGACTGTCTGCGGTCGGTCCACTTTGCTGTCTGCGGTCAGTCTCCTGGAATGCCTCCGGTCAATCTCCTGGACTCTATCCGGTCAGTCTCCTGTACCGTCTCCGGTCAGTCTCCCGGACAGTCTCCGCTCAGTCTCCAGTCAGCCTCCTGGACCGTCTCCGCTCAGTCTCCTGACTCCAGTCAATCTCCTGGACTGTCTGCGGTCAGTCTCCTGGACTGTCTGTGGGCAGTCTCCTGGACTGTCTGTGGTCAATCTCCTGGACTGTCTGTGGGCAGCCTCCTGGACTGTCTGCGGTCAGTCTCCTGAACTGTCTGCGGTCAGTCTCCTGGACTCTCTCTGGACACTTAGTTGGATTGTCTGCGGTCAGTCTCCTGGACTGTCTGCGGTCGGTCCACTTCGCTATCTGCAGTCAGTCTCCTGCATTGTCAGTGCTCAGTCTCCTGGACTGTCTGCGGTCAGTCTCCTGGAATGCCTCCGGTCAATCTCCTGGACTCTCTCCGGTCAGTCTCCTGTACCGTCTCCGGTCTGTCTACGGGACAGTCTCCGCTCAGTCTCCAGTCAGTCTCCTGGATCGTCTCCGCTCAGTCTCCTGGACTGACTCCAGTCAGTCACCTGGACTGTCTCCGGTCAGTCTCCTGGACTCGCTCCGGTCAGTCTCCTGGACTGTCTCCGGTCAGTCTCCAGGACTGTCTCCGGTCAGTCTCCTGGACTCTCTCCAGAGAGTCTCCAGGACTGTCTCAGGTCAGTCTCCAGGACTGTCTCCAGTCAGTCTCCTGGACTGTCTCCGGTCAGTCTGGACTCTCTCCGGTCAGTCTCCTAGACAGTCTCCGGTCAGTCTCTTGGACAATGTCCGGTTAGTCTCCTGGACTGTCTCCGGTCAGTTTGCCGGACCGTCTCTGGTCAGTTTTCTGGACCATCTGCAGTCAGTTTCCTGAACTCTCTCCATTCAGTCTCCTGGACTGCCTCCGGTCAGTCTCCTGGGCTGTCTCCGTTCAGTCTCCTGGGCTGCCTGTGGAGAGTCTCCTGTCTCCTGTCTGTCTCCTGGACTGTCTGCGATCAATCTCCTGCACTCTCTCTGGTCACTTACCTGGATTGTCTGCGATCAGTCTCCTGGACTGTCTGCGGTCAGTCGCCTTTGCTGTCTACAGTAAGTCTCCTGGAATGTCAGCGGTCTGTCTCCTGGAATGTCTCCGTTCAGTCTCCTGGGCTGCCTGTGGAGAGTCTCCTGTCTCCTGTCTGTCTCCTGGACTGTCTGCGATCAATCTCCTGCACTGTCTCTGGTCACTCACCTGGATTGTCTGCGATCAGTCTCCTGGACTGTCTGCGGTCAGTCGCCTTTGCTGTCTACAGTCAGTCTCCTGGAATGTCTGGTCCGTCTCCTGGAATGTCTGCGGTCAGTCTCCTGGACTGTGTCCGGTCAATCTGCTGGACTGTCTGCACTCAGTCTCCGGTTAGTCTGCGGTCAGCTTCTGAACCGTCTCCGGTCATTTTTCTGCACCGTATCCGGTCAGTCTCCTGGACTGTCTCCGGTCAGTTTGCTGGACCGTCTCTGGTCAGTTTTCTGGACCATCTGCAGTCAGTTTCCTGAACTCTCTCCATTCAGTCTCCTGGACTGCCTCCGGTCAGTCTCCTGGACTGTCTCCGTTCAGTCTCCTGGGCTGCCTGTGGAGAGTCTCCTGTCTCCTGTCTGTCTCCTGGACTGTCTGCGATCAATCTCCTGCACTCTCTCTGGTCACTCACCTGGATTGTCTGCGATCAGTCTCCTGGACTGTCTGCGGTCAGTCGCCTTTGCTGTCTACAGTCAGTCTCCTGGAATGTCAGTGGTCCGTCTCCTGGAATGTCTGCGGTCAGTCTCCTGGACTGTGTCCGGTCAATCTGCTGGACTGTCTGCACTCAGTCTCCGGTTAGTCTGCGGTCAGCTTCTGAACCGTCTCTGGTCATTTTTCTGCACCGTATCCGGTCAGTCTCCTGGACTCTCTCCGGTCAGTCTCCTGGACCGTCTCCTTTCAATCTCCTGCTCTGCCTGCGGTCAGTCTCCTGTCTCCAGTGAATCTCCTGGACTGTCTGTGGGCAGTCTCCTGAACGGTCTGTGGTCAGTCTCCTGAACTGTCTGCGGTCAGTCTCCTGGACTCTCTCCGGTCACCTAGTTGGATTGTCTGTGGTCAGTCTACTGGACTGTCTGCGGTCGGTCCACTTTGCTGTCTGCGGTCAGTCTCCTGGAATGCCTCCGGTCAATCTCCTGGACTCTATCCGGTCAGTCTCCTGTACCGTCTCCGGTCAGTCTCCCGGACAGTCTCCGCTCAGTCTCCAGTCAGCCTCCTGGACCGTCTCCGCTCAGTCTCCTGACTCCAGTCAATCTCCTGGACTGTCTGCGGTCAGTCTCCTGGACTGTCTGTGGGCAGTCTCCTGGACTGTCTGTGGTCAATCTCCTGGACTGTCTGTGGGCAGCCTCCTGGACTGTCTGCGGTCAGTCTCCTGAACTGTCTGCGGTCAGTCTCCTGGACTCTCTCTGGACACTTAGTTGGATTGTCTGCGGTCAGTCTCCTGGACTGTCTGCGGTCGGTCCACTTCGCTATCTGCAGTCAGTCTCCTGCATTGTCAGTGCTCAGTCTCCTGGACTGTCTGCGGTCAGTCTCCTGGAATGCCTCCGGTCAATCTCCTGGACTCTCTCCGGTCAGTCTCCTGTACCGTCTCCGGTCTGTCTACGGGACAGTCTCCGCTCAGTCTCCAGTCAGTCTCCTGGATCGTCTCCGCTCAGTCTCCTGGACTGACTCCAGTCAGTCACCTGGACTGTCTCCGGTCAGTCTCCTGGACTCGCTCCGGTCAGTCTCCTGGACTGTCTCCGGTCAGTCTCCAGGACTGTCTCCGGTCAGTCTCCTGGACTCTCTCCAGAGAGTCTCCAGGACTGTCTCAGGTCAGTCTCCAGGACTGTCTCCAGTCAGTCTCCTGGACTGTCTCCGGTCAGTCTGGACTCTCTCCGGTCAGTCTCCTAGACAGTCTCCGGTCAGTCTCTTGGACAATGTCCGGTTAGTCTCCTGGACTGTCTCCGGTCAGTTTGCCGGACCGTCTCTGGTCAGTTTTCTGGACCATCTGCAGTCAGTTTCCTGAACTCTCTCCATTCAGTCTCCTGGACTGCCTCCGGTCAGTCTCCTGGGCTGTCTCCGTTCAGTCTCCTGGGCTGCCTGTGGAGAGTCTCCTGTCTCCTGTCTGTCTCCTGGACTGTCTGCGATCAATCTCCTGCACTCTCTCTGGTCACTTACCTGGATTGTCTGCGATCAGTCTCCTGGACTGTCTGCGGTCAGTCGCCTTTGCTGTCTACAGTAAGTCTCCTGGAATGTCAGCGGTCTGTCTCCTGGAATGTCTACGGTCAGTCTCCTGGACTGTCTGCGGTCAGTCTCCTGGACTGTCTGCGATCAGTCTCCAGTTAGTCTGCGGTCAGTATCCTGGACCGTCTCAGGACTCTTTCTGGTCAGTCTCCTGGACTCGCTCTGGTCAGTCTCCTGGACTCTCTGCAGTCAGTCTCCTGGACTGTCTCCAGTCAGTCTCCTGGACTGTCTCCGTTCAGTCTCCTGGGCTGCCTGCGGTCAGTCTCCTGTCTCCAGTCAGTCTGCTGGACTGTCTGTGGTCAGTCTCCGGTTAGTCTGCGGTCAGTCTCCTGGACTGTCTCCTGTCAGTCTCCTGGACCGTCTCTGGTCAGTCTCCTGGACCCTCTCCTCTCTGTCTCCTGGACCGTCTCCTGTCTGTCTCCTGGACCGTCTCCGCTCAGTCTCCTGGACTCTCTACGGTCAGTCTCCTGGACTCTCTCTGGTCAGTCTCATGGACTGTCTGCGGTCAGTCTCCTGGACTCGCTCCGGTCAGTCTCCTGGACTGTCTCCGGTCAGTCTCCTGGACTGTCTCCGGTCAGTCTCCTGGACTCTCTGCAGAGAGTCTCCAGGACTGTCTCCAGTCAGTCTCCAGGACTGTCTCCAGTCAGCCTCCTGGACTGTCTCCGGTCAGTCTGGACTCTCTCCGGTCAGTCTCCTGGACCGTCTCCGGTCAGTCTCTTGGACAATGTCTGGTCAGTCTCCTGGACTGTCTCCGGTCAGTTTCCTGGACCGTCTCTGGTCAGTTTTCTGGACCCTCTGCGGTCAGTTTCCTGAACTCTCTCCATTCAGTCTCCTGGACTGTCTCCGGTCAGTCTCCTGGACTGTCTCCGTTCAGTCTCCTGGGCTGCCTGCGGAGAGTCTCCTGTCTCCGGTCAGTCTCCTGGACTGTCTGCGATCAATCTCCAGCACTCTCTCTGGTCACTCACCTGGATTGTCTGCGGACTGTCTCCTGGAATGTCACTGGTCCGCCTCCTGGAATGTCTGCGGTCAGTCTCCTGGACTGTCTCCAGTCAGACTCCTGGACTGTCTCCGTTCAGTCTCCTGGGCTGCCTACGGTCAGTCTCCTGTCTCCAGTCAGTCTGCTGGACTGTCTGTGGTCAGTCTCCGGTTAGTCTGCGGTCAGTCTCCTGGACTGTCTCCTGTCAGTCTCCTGGGCTTTCTCTGGTCAGTCTCCTGTCCTTTCTCCAGTCAGTCCCCTTGACCGTCTGCAGACAGTCTCCTGGACTGTCTCCGGTCGGTCTCCTGGACTGTCTGCTCTCAGTCTCCGGTTAGTCTACGGTCAGCTTCCTGGACCGTTTCCGGTCATTTATCTGCACCGTATCCAGTCAGTCTCCTGGACTCTCTCCGGTCAGTCTCCTGGACTCTCTCCAGTCGGTATCCTGGACTCACTCCGGTCAGTCTCCTCAACTCTCTCCAGTCAGTCTCCTGGACTGTCTCCGTTCAATCTCCTGGGCTGCCTGCGGTCAGTCTCCTATCTCCAGTCAGTCTCCTGGACTGTCTGCGGTCAGTCTCCTGGACTGTCTGCGGTCAATCTCTGGTTAGTCTGCGGTCAGTCTCCTGGACTCTCTCCGGTCAGTCTCCTGGACTCTCTCTGGCCAGTCTCCTGGACCCTCTCCGGTCAGTCTCCTGCCTGCGGTAAGTCTCCTGTCTCTGGTCAGTCTCCTGGACTGTCTGCAGTCAGTCTCCTAAACTGTCTGCGGTCAGTCTCCTGTGCTCTCTCTGGTCACTCACCTGGATTGTCTGCGGTCAGTCTCCTGGACTGTCTGCGGTCAGTCCCCTTTGCTGTCTGCATTTAGTCTCCTGGATTGTTGGTGGTCAGTCTCCTGGACTGTCTACGGTCAGTCTCCTGGACTGTTTCCGGTCAGTCTCCTGCGCTGTCTCCGTTCAGTCTCTTGGGCTGCCTGCGGTCAGTCTCCTGTCTCCGGTCAGTCTCCTGGACTGTCTGCAGTCGGTCTCCAGTTAGTCTGCGGACAGTTTCCTGGGCCGTCAACGGTCATTTTTCTGGACCGTCTCCGGTCAGTCTCCTGGACTCGCTCCGTTCAGTCTCCTGGGCTGCCTGCGGTCAGCCTCATGTCTCCGGTCAGTCTCCTGGACCGTCTCAGGTCAGTCTCCTGGACCCTCTCCTGTCTATCTCCTGGACCGTCTCCTGTCTGTCTCCTGGACCATCTCCGCTCAGTCTCCTGGACTCTCTACGGTCAGTCTCCTGGACTCTCTCCGGTCAGTCTCCTGGACTCTCTCCGGAGAGTCTCCAGGACTGTCTCCAGTCAGTCTCCTGGACTCTCTCCAGTCAGTCTCCTGGACTCCCTCCGGTCAGTCTCCTGGACCGTCTCCGGTCAGTCTCCTGGACAATGTCCGGTCAGTCTCCTGGACCATCGCCTGTCAGTCTCCTGGACCGTCTCTGGTCAGTCTCCTGGATAGACTCCAGTCAGTCACCTGGACTGTCTGCGGTCAGTCGCCGGTTAGGCTGTGGTCTGTCTCCTGGACCGTCTCCTATCAGTCTCCTGGACCATCTCTGGTCAGTCTCCTGTCCTGTCTCCGGTCAGTCTCCTGGACTGTCTCCGTTCAGTCTCCTGGGCTGCCTGCGGTCAGTCTACTGTCTCCAGTCAGCCTCCTGGACTGTCTGCGGTCAGACTCCGGTCTGTCTCCTGGTCTTTCTGTGGTTAGTCTCCTGAACTGTCTGCAGTCAGTCTCCTGGACCGTCTCCGCTCAGTCTCCTGGACTGACTCCAGTCAGTCACCTGGACTGTCTGCGATCAGTCTCCAGTTAGTCTGCGGTCAGTTTCCTGGACCGTCTCCAGTCAGCCTCCTGGACTCTCTCCGGTCAGTCTCCTGGACTGTCTCCATTCAGTCTCCTGGGCTGCCTGCGGTCAGTCTCCTGTCTCTGGTCAGTCTCCTGGACTGTCTGCGGTCAGTCTCCTGAACTGTCTGCGGTCAGTCTCCTGTGCTCTCTCCGGCCACTCACCTGGATTGTCTGCGGTCAGTCTCCTGGACTGTCTGCGGTCAGTCCCCTTTGCTGTCTGCATTTAGTCTCCTGGATTGTTGGTGGTCAGTCTCCTGGACTGTCTGCGGTCAGTCTCCTGGACTGTTTCCGGTCAGTCTCCTGCGCTGTCTCCGTTCAGTCTCTTGGGCTGCCTGCGGTCAGTCTCCTGTCTCCGGTCAGTCTCCTGGTCTGTCTGCGGTCAGAATTCGCGTAGCCTGTGGTCAGTCTCCTGGACAGTCTCCTGTCAGTCTCCTGTCAGTCTCCTGGACGGTCTCTGGTCAGTCAACTGGACTGTCTCCGGTCAGTCTCCTGGACCATCTGCAGACATTCTCCTGGACTATCTCCGGTCAGTCTCCTGGACTGTCTGCAGTCAGTCTGCGGTTAGTCTGCGGTCAGATTCCTGGGCCGTCAACGGTCATTTTTCTGGACCGTCTCCGGTCAGTCTCCTGGACTGTCTCCGGTCAGTCTCCTGGACTGTTTCCGTTCAGTCTCCTGGGCTGCCTGCGGTCAGCCTCATGTCTCCGGTCAGTCTCCTGGACCGTCTCAGGTCAGTCTCCTGGACCCTCTCCTGTCTATCTCCTGGACCGTCTCCTGTCTGTCTCCTGGACCATCTCCGCTCAGTCTCCTGGACTCTCTACGGACAGTCTCCTGGACTCTCTCCGGTCAGTCTCCAGGACTGTCTCCGGTCAGTCTCCTGGACTTTCTGTGGTCAGTCTCCTGAACTGTATGCAGACAGTCTCCTGGACTGTTCCCGGTAAGTCTCCTGCATTTTCTCCGTTCAGTCTCTTGGGCTGCCTGCGGTCAGTCTCCTGTCTCCGGTCAATCTCCTGGACCGTCTGCAGACAATCTCCTGGATTGTCTCCGGTCAGTCTCCTGGACTGTCTGTCGTCAGTCTCCGGTTAGTCTGCGGTCAGTTTCCTGGACTGTCTCCGGTCAGTCTCCTGGACTGTCTCCGTTCAGTCTCCTGGGCTGCCTGGGGTCAGTCTCCTGTCTCCGGTCAGTCTCCTGGACCGTCTCCGGTCAGTCTCCTGGACCCTCTCCTGTCTGTCTCCTGGACATTCTCCTGTCTGTCTCCTGGACCGTCTCCGCTCAGTCTCCTGGACTCTCTACGGTTAGTCTCCTGGACTCTCTCCGGTCAGTCTCATGGACTGTCTCCGGTCAGTCTCCAGGTCTGTCTGCGGTCAGTCTCCTGGACTGTCTCCGGTCAGTCTCCTTAACTTTCTCCGGTCTGTCTCCTGGATCATCTCCGGTCACTCTCCTGGACTGTCTCCGGTTAGTCTCCTGGACCGCCTGCAGTCAGTCTCCTGGACTGTCTCCTGTCAGTCTCCTGGACCGACTCTGGTCAGTCTCCTGTACTGACTCCGGTCAGTCTCCTGGAACGTCTGCAGACAGTCTCCTGGACTGTCTCCAGTCAATCTCCTGGACTGTCTGCGGTCAGTCTCCGGTTAGTCTGCGGTCAGTATCCTGGACCGTCTCTGGTCAGTCTCCTGTACTGTCTCCGGTCAGTCTCCTGGACCATCTGCATACAATCTCCTGGACTGTCTCCGGTCAGTCTCCTGGACTCTCTCCGGTCAGTCTCCTGGACTCGCTCCGGTCAGTCTCCTGGACTCTCTCCAGTCCGTCTCCTGGATTGTCTCCTTTCAGACTCCTGGGCTGCCTGCGGTCAGTCTCCTGGATTGTCAGTGTTCAGTCTCCTGGACTGTCTGCGGGCAATCTCCTGGACTCTCGCTGGTAAGACTACTGGACCCTCTCCGGTCATTCTCCTGGACACCCTACGGTGAGTCTCCTGGACTGTCTCCGGTCAGTCTCCTGGACTTTCTCCGGTCAATCTCCTGGACTGAATCCACTCAGTCTCCGGTCAGTCTCCTGGGCTTTCTCCGGTCAGTCTCCTGGACTGTCTGTGGTCAGTCTCCTGGACTCTCTCCGGTCAATCTACTGGACCATCTCCAGTCAGTCTCCTGGACCGTCTCCGGTCAGTCTCCTGGACAATGTCCGGTCAGTCTCCTGGACTGTCTGCGGGCAGTCTCCTGGACTGTCTCCGGTCCGTCTACTGGACTGTCTGCGGTCAGTCTCCTGGACTCGCTCCGGTCAGTCTCCTGTCTGCGGTCAGTCTTCTGGACCATCTCCGTTCAGTCTCCTGACTCCAGTCAATCTCCTGGACTGTCTTCGGTCAGTCTCCTGGACTGTCTGTGGGCAATCTCCTGGACTGTCTGCGGTCAATCTCCTGAACTGTCTGCGGTCAGTCTCCTGGACTCTCGCTGGTCACTTAGTTGGATTGCCTGCGGTCAGTCTACTGGACTGTCTGCGGTCGGTCCACTTTGCTGTCTGCAGGCAGTCTCCTGCATTTTCAGTGCTCAGTCTCCTGGACTGTCTGCGGTCAGTCTCCTGGAATGCCTCCGGTCAATCTCCTGGACTCTCTCCGGTCAGTCTCCTGTACCGTCTCCGGTCAGTCTCCTGGACCATCTCCGCTTAGTCTCCTGGACTGACTCCAGTCAGTCACCTGGACTGTCTGCGATCAGTCTCCAGTTAGTCTGCGGTCAGTTTCCTGGACCGTCTCCAGTCAGCCTCCTGGACTGTCTCCGGTCAGTCTCCTGGACTGTCTCCATTCAGTCTCCTGGGCTGCCTGCGGTCAGTCTCCTGTCTCTGGTCAGTCTCCTGGACTGTCTGCGGTCAGTCTCCTGAACTGTTTCCGGTCAGTCTCCTGGGCTGTCTCCGTTCAGTCTCTTGGGCTGCCTGCGGTCAGTCTCCTGTCTGCGGTCAGTCTCCTGGTCTGTCTCCGGTCAGTCTCCTGGACCGTCTGCAGACAATCTCCTGGACTGTCTCCAGTCAGTCTCCTGGACCGTCTCCTGTCAGTCTCCTGTCAGTCTCCTGGAAGGTCTCTGGTCAGTCAACTGGACTGTCTCCGGTCAGTCTCCTGGACCGTCTGCAGACAATCTCCTGGACAGTCTCCGGTCAGTCTCCTGGACTGTCTGCAGTCAGTCTCCGGTTAGTCTGCGGACAGTTTCCTGGGCCGTCAACGGTCATTTGTCTGGACCATCTCCAGTCAGTCTCCTGGACTTGCTCCGGTCAGTCTCCTGGACTCTCTGCAGTCAGTCTCCTGGACTGCCTCCGGTCAGTCTCCTGGACTGTTTCTGTTCAGTCTCCTGGGCTGCCTGCGGTCAGCCTCGTGTCCCCGGTCAGGCTCCTGGACCGTCTCAGGTCAGTCTCCTGGACCCTCTCCTGTCTATCTCCTGGATCGTCTCCTGTCTGTCTCCTGGACTGACTCCAGTCAGTCTCCCAGACTGTATCCGGTCAGTCTCCTGGACTCTCTCCGGATAGTCTCCAGGCCTGTCTCCGGTCAGTCTCCTGGACTCTCTCCAGTCAGTCTCCTGGACTCTCTCCGGATAGTCTCCAGGACCGTCTCCGGTCAGTCTCCTGGGCAATGTCCAGTCAGTCTCCTGGACCATCGCCTGTCAGTCTCCTGGACCATCTCTGGTCAGTCTCCAGGATTGACTCCAGTCAGTCACCTGGACTGTCTGCGGTCAGTCGCCGGTTAGTCTGCGGTCTGTCTCCTGGACCGTCTCCTATCAGTCTCCTGGACCATCTCTGGTCAGTCTCCAGTCCAGTTTCCGGTCAGTCTCCTGGACTGTCTCCGTTCAGTCTCCTGGACTGTCTCCGTTCAGTCTCCTGGGCTGCCTGCGGTCAGTCTCCTGGACTGTCTGCGTTCAGTCCCCATTGATGTCTGAATTCAGTCTCCTGGATTGTCGGTGGTCAGTCTCCTGGACTGTCTGCAGTCAGTCTCCTGGACTGTTCCCGGTAAGTCTCCTGGATTGTCTCCGTTCAATCTCTTGGGCTGCCTGCGGTCAGTCTCCTGTCTCCGGTCAGTCTCCTGGTCTGTCTGCGGTAAGTCTCCGGTAAGTCTGCGGTCAGTCTCCTGGAACGTCTCCTGTCAGTCTCCTGGACCGTCTCTGGTCAGTCTCCTGGACCGTCTGCAGACAATCTCCTGGACTGTCTCCGGTCAGCCTCCTGGACTCTCTACGGTCTGTCTCCTGGACTCTCTCCGGTCAGTCTCATGGACTGTCTCCGGTCAGTCTCCAGGGCTGTCTGCGGTCAGACTCCTGGACTGTCTCCGGTCAGTCTCCTTAACTTTCTCCGGTCTGTCTCCTGGATCATCTCTGGTCACTCTCCTGGACTGTCCCCGGTTAGTCTCCTGGACTCTCTCCCGTCAGTCTCCTGGACCCTCTCCTGTCTGTCTCCTGGACCATCTCCTGTCAGTCTCCTGTACTGACTCCGGTCAGTCTCCTGGAACGTCTGCAAACAGTCTCCTGGACTGTCTCCAGTCAGTCTCCTGTACTGTCTCCGGTCAGTCTCCTGGACTGTCTGCAGACAATCTCCTGGACTGTCTCCGGTCAGACTGCTGGACTGACTGCGGTCAGTATCCTGGACTTTCTCCAGTCACTCACCTGGATTGACTGTCGTCAGTCTCCTGGACTGTCTGCGGTCAGTCCCCTTTGCTGTCTGCAGTCAGTCTCCTGGATTGTCAGTGTTCAGTCTCCTGGACGGTCTGCGGGCAATCTCCTGGACTCTCGCTGGTAAGACTATTGGACCCTCTCCGGTCATTCTCCTGGACTCCCTCCGGTGAGTCTCCTGGACTCTCTCTGGTCAGTCTCCTGTACTGTCTCCGGTCACTCTTCTGGACCATCTCCGGACAGTCTCCTTGACTCTCTGTGGTCAGTCTCCTGGACCATCTCCGGTCAGTCTCCTGGACCGTCTCCGGTCAGTCTCCTGGACTGTCTCCGGTCAATCTCCTGGACTGAATCCACTCAGTCTCCGGTCAGTCTCCTGGACTGTCTGTGGTCAGTCTCATGGACTGTCTCCAGTCAGTCTCCCGGACTGCCTCCGGTCAGTCTCCTGGACCATCTCCAGTCAGTCTCCTGGACCGTCTCCGGTCAGTCTCCTGTACAATGTCCGGTCAGTCTCCTGAACAATGTCTTGTCAGTCTCCTGGACTGTCTGCGGTCAGCCTCCTGGACTGTCTCCGGTCCGTCTACTGGACTGTCTGCGGTCAGTCTCCTGGACTCTCTCCGCTCAGTCTCCTGGACCCTCTCCGGTCAGTCTCATGACCGTCTGCGGTCAGCCTCCTGGAATGTCTCTGGTCAGTCTCCTGGACTCTCTCCTGTCAGTCTCCTGGACCCTCTCCGGTCAGTCTCCTTGACCGTCTGCGGTCAGCCTTCTGGACTGTCTCTGGTCAGTCTCCTGTACTCGCTCCGGTCAGTCTCCTGTCTGCGGTCAGTCTTCTGGACCATCTCCGTTCAGTCTCCTGGACCGTCTCCGATCAGACACCTGGACTGCCTCCAGTCAGTCTCCTGGACCGTCTGCGGTCAGTCTACTGGACCATCCCCGGTCAGTCTCCTGGACCTTCTCCGGTCAGTCTCCTGGACCTTCTCCGGTCAGTCTCCTGGACCTTCTCCGGTCAGTCTCCTGTACATTCTCCGGTTAGTCTCCTTAACTTTCTCCGGTCTGTCTCCTGGACCATCTCCGGTCACTCTCCTGGACCGTTTGCGGTCAGTCTCCTGGACTGTCTTCGGTCAGTCTCCTGGACCATCTCCGGTCAGACACCTGGACATTCTCCGATCTATCTCCTGGACTCCCTCCTGTCAGTCTTCTGGACTGTCTCCGGTCAGTCTACTGGACTCTGTGCGGTCAGTCTCCTGGACCATCTCTGGTCTGTCTCCTGGACCGTCTCTGGTCAGTCTACTGGACCCTCTCCAGTCAGTCACCTGGACCGTCCCCGGTCAGTCTCCTTGACCGTCTGCGTTCAGTCTCCTGGACTGTCTCCGGTCAGTCTCCTTGACCATCTGCGTTCAGTCTCCTGGACTGTCTCCGGTCAGTCTCCTGGACCGTCTCCGGTCAGACACCTGGACACTCTCCGGTCAGTCTCCTGGACTCTCTCCAGTCAGTCTTCTGGACTGCCTCCGGTCAGTCTCCTGGACTGTCTGTGGTCAGTCTCCTGGACCGTCTCCGGTCAATCTCCTGGACCGTCTCCGGTCAGTTTCCTGGACCCTCTCCAGTCAGTCTCCTTGACCATCTGCGGTCAGTCTCCTGGACTGTCTGCGGTCAGTCTCCTGGACCATCTCCGGTCAGTCTCCTGGACCGTCTCCGGTCAGTCTCCTGGACATTCTCCGGTCAGTCTCCTGGACCATCTCCGGTCACTCTCCTGGACTGTATCCGGTTAGTCTCCAAAACTCTCTCCAGTCAGTCTCCTGGACCATCTGCGGTCAGTCTCCTGGACTGTCTTCGGTCAGTCTGCTGGACCGTCTCTGGTCAGACACCTAGACTTTCTCCGTTCAGTCTCCTGGACTCCCTCCGGTCAGTCTCCTGGACCATCTCCTGTCAGTCTCCTTGACCGTCTGCATTCAGTCTCCTGGACTGTCTCCGGTCAGTCTCCTTGATCGTCTGCGTTCAGTCTCCTGGACTGTCTCCGGTCAGTCTCCTGGACCGTCTCCGGTCAGACACCTGGACTCTCTCCGGTCAGTCTCCTGGACTCTCTCCAGTCAGTCTTCTGGACTGTCTCCGGTCAGTCTCCTGGACTGTGTGTGGTCAGTCTCCTGGACTGTCTCCGGTCAGTCTCCTGGACCATCTCCGGTCAGTTTCCTGGACCCTCTCTGGTCAGTCTCCTTGACCGTCTCCAGTCAGACACCTGGACATTCTCCGGTCTATCTCCTGGACTCCCTTCTGTCAGTCTTCTGAACTGTCTCCGGTCAGTCTCCTGGACTCTTTGCGGACAGTCTCCTGGACCATCTCTGGTCAGTCTCCTGGACCGTCTCCGGTCAGTCTACTGGACCCTCTCCAGTCAGTCTCCTGGACCGTCTCCGGTCAGTCTGCTTGACCGTCTGCGTTCAGTCTCCTGGACTGTCTCTGGTCAGTCTCCTTTACCGTCTGCGTTCAGTCTCCTGGACTGTCTCCGGTCAGTCTCCTGGACCGTCTCCGGTCAGACACCTGGGCCTAAAAATTCATTGACGCGCTGCCAGCTTTGCACCCAGTTAACGCCTAAAGGGTGATTTTGCGCCAAAAATGAGTTTGCGCAGATATTCAGTGCAGCGGTATTGGCGGCGGTAGCCGTTAGCGCTGCGCCGGCACCGATGACGTCATCGGTGTGCGCAGTGCCCCGGCTCTGCCCCGAGACCGCGCCGATCCCCATATTTAGTTGCGGCCGCCTCTTCCGAAGTGGCCGGAAACAGCGACCAGAACACGGGGCCGTCCTGCTGCCTAAGTGGGGCGCTTTAAAGCGGAAGGTGCGGCCGGCCGCTTTTGCGGCAGCCGCCTGCCCGCACCTCCTTCCCCGGCCTCCTCCCCCCCCCCCGCGGCATTGCCGGCTGCTTTCCGCGAGCCCGGCACTTCTCCGTGGTGCCGGGCTCATTTGCCGGCACTATCCAGCGGCGATCTCCCCGTTGCAGGCAGCTCCCCCTTAAGCGAAGGAGGAGGCCTGCAGTGCCGCAGCCTGCCGCTGCGCAGTGCCTTGCGCAGCGGCGCCAAGAGCGCTGATATTCAGTGTCAGTGCACCAAGCGAAGGCGGGCACACCCTGGTATAGCGCCGGCTTCCGAATTGGGGCGCTAACAATGAATATCTGACGATCGCTATAGGCTTCCCGCCCAGCGCTAACTTTTGGGCGCTAGGCAGCTGGCGGGGCCACAGTGAATTTCTAGGCCCTGGACTCTCTCCGGTCAGTCTCTAGGACTCTCTCCAGTCTGTCTTCTGGACTGCCTCCGGTCAGTCTCCTGGACTGTCTGTGGTCAGTCTCCTGGACGCTCTCCGGTCAGTCTCCTGGACCGTCTCCGGTCAGTTTCCTGATCCTCTCCGGTCAGTCTCCTTGACCGTCTGCGGTCAGCCTCCTGGACTGTCTCTGGTCAGTCTCCTGGACTCTCTCCTTTCAGCCTCCTGGACCGTCTGCGATCAGCCTCTTGGACTGTCTCCATTCAGTCCCCTGGACTGTCTCCAGTCAGTCTCCTGGACTGTCTCCAGTCAGTTTCCTGGACTCTCTCCGGTCAGTCTCCTGTCTGCGTTCAGTCTTCTGGACCGTCTCCGTTCAGTCTCCTGGACCGTCTCCGATCAGACACCTGGACTGCCTCCGGTCAGTCTCCTGGACCGTCTGCGGTCAGTCTCCTGGACCATCTCCAGTCAGTTTCCTGGACCGTCTCCGGTCAGTCTCCTGGAAACTCTCCAGTCAGTCTCCTGGATCCCCTCCGGTCAGTCTCCTGGACCGTCTGCGGTCAGTCTCCTGGACTGTCTTCGGTCAGTCTCCTGGACCGTCTCAGGTCAGACACCTGGATTTTCTCTGGTCAGTCTCCTGGACTCCCTCCTGTCAGTCTTCTGGACTGTCTCTGGTCAGTCTACTGGACTCTCTGCGGTCAGTCGCCTGGACTATCTCTGGTCTGTCTCCTGGACCATCTCCGGTCAGTCTACTGGACCCTCTCCAGTCAGTCTCCTGGACCGTTTCCGGTCAGTCTTCTTGACCGTCTGCGTTCAGTCTCCTGGACTGTCTCCGGTCAGTCTCCTTGACCGTCTGCGTTCAGTCTCCTGGGCTGTCTCTGGTCAGTCTCCTGGACCGTCTCCGGTCAGACACCTGGACTCTCTCCGGTCAGTCTCCTGGACTCTCTCCAGTCAGTCTTCTGGACTGCCTCCGGTCAGTCTCCTGGACTGTCTGTGGTCAGTCTCCTGGTCCGTCTCCGGTCACTCTCCTGGACTGTCTCCGGTTAGTCTCCTGGACTCTCTCCAGTCAGTCTCCTGGACTGTCTGCGGTCAGTCTCCTGGACTGTCTTCGGTCAGTCTCCTGGACCGTCTCAGGTCAGACACTTGGAATTTCTCTGGTCAGTCTCCTGGACTTACTCCTGTCAGTCTTCTGGACTGTCTCCGGTCAGTCTACTGGACTCTCTGCGGTCAGTCTCCTGGACCATCTCTGGTCTGTCTCCTGGACCGTCTCCGGTCAGTCTACTGGACCCTCCCCAGTCAGTCTCCTGGACCGTCTCCGGTCAGTCTCCTTGACCGTCTGCTTTCAGTCTCCTGGACTGTCTCCGGTCAGTCTCCTTGACCGTCTGCGTTCAGTCTCCTGGACTGTCTCTGGTCAGTCTCCTGGACCGTCTCCGGTCAGACACCTGGACTCACTCCAGTCAGTCTCCTGGACTCTCTCCAGTCAGTCTTCTGGACTGCCTCCGGTCAGTCTCCTGGACTGTCTGTGGTCAGTCTCCTGGTCCGTCTCCGCTCAGTCTCCTGTACCGTCTCCGGTCACTTTCCTGGACCCTCTCCGGTCAGTCTCCTTGACCGTCTGCGGTCAGCCTCCTGGACTGTCTGTGGTCAGTCTCCTGGACTGTCTCCGGTCAGTCTCCTGGACTGCATCCGGTCAGTCTCCTGGACCGTCTGCGGTCAGTCTCTTGGACATTCTCCAGTCAGTCTCCTGGACCATCTCCAGTCACTCTCCTGGACTGTATCCGGTTAGTCTCCTAAACTCTCTCCAGTCAGTCTCCTGGACCATCTGCGGTCAGTCTCCTGGACTGTCTTCGGTCAGTCTGCTGGACCGTCTCTGGTCAGACACCTGGACTTTCTCCGTTCAGTCTCCTGGACTCCCTCCTGTCAGTCTCATGGACCATCTCTGGTCAGTCTCCTGGACCGTCTCCGGTCAGTCTACTGGACCCTCTCCAGTCAGTCTCCTGGACCGTCTCCGGCCTGTCTCCTTGACCGTCTGCATTCAGTCTCCTGGACTGTCTCCGGTCAGTCTCCTTGATTGTCTGCGTTCAGTCTCCTGGACTGTCTCCGGTCAGTCTCCTTGATCGTCTGCGTTCAGTCTCCTGGACTGTCTCCGGTCAGTCTCCTGGACCGCCTCCAGTCAGACACCTGGACTCTCTCCGGTCAGTCTCCTGGACTCTCTCCAGTCAGTCTTCTGGACTGTCCCCGGTCAGTCTCCTGGACTGTCTGTGGTCAGTCTCCTGGACTGTCTCTGGTCAGTCTCCTGGACCGTCTCCGGTCAGTTTCCTGGACTCTCTCTGGTCAGTCTCCTTGACCGTCTGCGGTCAGCCTCCTGGACTGTCTCTGGTCAGTCTCCTGGACTCTCTCCGCTCAGTCTCCTGGACCGTCTGCGATCAGTCTCCTGGACTCTCTCCATTCAATCTCCTGGACTGTCCCCAGTCATTCTCCTGGACTGTCTTCGGTCAGTCTCCTGGACCGTCTCAGGTCAGACACTTGGAATTTCTCTGGTCAGTCTCCTGGACTCCCTCCTGTCAGTCTTCTGGACTGTCTCCGGTCAGTCTACTGGACTCTCTGCGGTCAGTCTCCTGGACCATCTCTGGTCTGTCTCCTGGACCGTCTCTGGTCAGTCTACTGGACCCTCTCCAGTCAGTCTCCTGGACCGTCTCCGGTCAGTCTCCTTGACCGTCTGCTTTCAGTCTCCTGGACTGTCTCCGGTCAGTCTCCTTGACCGTCTGCGTTCAGTCTCCTGGACTGTCTCTGGTCAGTCTCCTGGACCGTCTCCGGTCAGACACCTGGACTCACTCCAGTCAGTCTCCTGGACTCTCTCCAGTCAGTCTCCTGGACCGTCTCCGGTCAGTTTCCTTGACCCTCTCCGGTCAGTCTCCTTGACCGTCAGCGGTCAGCCTCCTGGACTGTCTGTGGTCAGTCTCCTGGACTGTCTCCGGTCAGTCTCCTGGACTGCATCCGGTCAGTCTCCTGGACCGTCTGCGGTCAGTCTCCTGGACCATCGCCGGTCAGTCTCCTGGACCGTCTCCGGTCAGCCTCCTGGACATTCTCCAGTCAGTCTCCTGGACCATCTCCGGTCACTCTCCTGGACTGTATCCGGTTAGTCTCCTAAACTCTCTCCAGTCAGTCTCCTGGACCATCTGCGGTCAGTCTCCTAGACTGTCTTCGGTCAGTCTGCTGGACCGTCTCTGGTCAGACACCTGGACTTTCTCCGTTCAGTCTCCTGGACTCCCTCCTGTCAGTCTCATGGACCATCTCTGGTCAGTCTCCTGGACCGTCTCCGCTCAGTCTCCTGTACCGTCTCCGGTCACTTTCCTGGACCCTCTCCGGTCAGTCTCCTTGACCGTCTGCGGTCAGCCTCCTGGACTGTCTGTGGTCAGTCTCCTGGACTGTCTCCGGTCAGTCTCCTGGACTGCATCCGGTCAGTCTCCTGGACCGTCTGCGGTCAGTCTCTTGGACATTCTCCAGTCAGTCTCCTGGACCATCTCCAGTCACTCTCCTGGACTGTATCCGGTTAGTCTCCTAAACTCTCTCCAGTCAGTCTCCTGGACCATCTGCGGTCAGTCTCCTGGACTGTCTTCGGTCAGTCTGCTGGACCGTCTCTGGTCAGACACCTGGACTTTCTCCGTTCAGTCTCCTGGACTCCCTCCTGTCAGTCTCATGGACCATCTCTGGTCAGTCTCCTGGACCGTCTCCGGTCAGTCTACTGGACCCTCTCCAGTCAGTCTCCTGGACCGTCTCCGGCCTGTCTCCTTGACCGTCTGCATTCAGTCTCCTGGACTGTCTCCGGTCAGTCTCCTTGATTGTCTGCGTTCAGTCTCCTGGACTGTCTCCGGTCAGTCTCCTTGATCGTCTGCGTTCAGTCTCCTGGACTGTCTCCGGTCAGTCTCCTGGACCGCCTCCAGTCAGACACCTGGACTCTCTCCGGTCAGTCTCCTGGACTCTCTCCAGTCAGTCTTCTGGACTGTCCCCGGTCAGTCTCCTGGACTGTCTGTGGTCAGTCTCCTGGACTGTCTCTGGTCAGTCTCCTGGACCGTCTCCGGTCAGTTTCCTGGACTCTCTCTGGTCAGTCTCCTTGACCGTCTGCGGTCAGCCTCCTGGACTGTCTCTGGTCAGTCTCCTGGACTCTCTCCGCTCAGTCTCCTGGACCGTCTGCGATCAGTCTCCTGGACTCTCTCCATTCAATCTCCTGGACTGTCCCCAGTCATTCTCCTGGACTGTCTTCGGTCAGTCTCCTGGACCGTCTCAGGTCAGACACTTGGAATTTCTCTGGTCAGTCTCCTGGACTCCCTCCTGTCAGTCTTCTGGACTGTCTCCGGTCAGTCTACTGGACTCTCTGCGGTCAGTCTCCTGGACCATCTCTGGTCTGTCTCCTGGACCGTCTCTGGTCAGTCTACTGGACCCTCTCCAGTCAGTCTCCTGGACCGTCTCCGGTCAATCTCCTTGACCGTCTGCTTTCAGTCTCCTGGACTGTCTCCGGTCAGTCTCCTTGACCGTCTGCGTTCAGTCTCCTGGACTGTCTCTGGTCAGTCTCCTGGACCGTCTCCGGTCAGACACCTGGACTCACTCCAGTCAGTCTCCTGGACTCTCTCCAGTCAGTCTCCTGGACCGTCTCCGGTCAGTTTCCTTGACCCTCTCCGGTCAGTCTCCTTGACCGTCAGCGGTCAGCCTCCTGGACTGTCTGTGGTCAGTCTCCTGGACTGTCTCCGGTCAGTCTCCTGGACTGCATCCGGTCAGTCTCCTGGACCGTCTGCGGTCAGTCTCCTGGACCATCGCCGGTCAGTCTCCTGGACCGTCTCCGGTCAGCCTCCTGGACATTCTCCAGTCAGTCTCCTGGACCATCTCCGGTCACTCTCCTGGACTGTATCCGGTTAGTCTCCTAAACTCTCTCCAGTCAGTCTCCTGGACCATCTGCGGTCAGTCTCCTAGACTGTCTTCGGTCAGTCTGCTGGACCGTCTCTGGTCAGACACCTGGACTTTCTCCGTTCAGTCTCCTGGACTCCCTCCTGTCAGTCTCATGGACCATCTCTGGTCAGTCTCCTGGACCGTCTCCGGTCAGTCTACTGGACCCTCTCCAGTCAGTCTCCTGGACCGTCTCTGGTCTGTCTCCTTGACCGTCTGCATTCAGTCTCCTGGACTGTCTCCGGTCAGTCTCCTTGATCGTCTGCGTTCAGTCTCCTGGACTGTCTCCGGTCAGTCTCCTGGACCGCCTCCAGTCAGACACCTGGACTCTCTCCAGTCAGTCTCCTGGACTCTCTCCAGTCAGTCTTCTGGACTGTCCCCGGTCAGTCTCCTGGACTGTCTGTGTCAGTCTCCTGGACTGTCTCTGGTCAGTCTCCTGGACCGTCTCCGGTCAGTTTCCTGGACTCTCTCTGGTCAGTCTCCTTGACCGTCTGCGGTCAGCCTCCTGGACTGTCTCTGGTCAGTCTCCTGGACTCTCTCCGCTCAGTCTCCTGGGCTGTCTGTGATCAGTCTCCTGGACTGTCTCCATTCAATCTCCTGGACTGTCCCCAGTCATTCTCCTGGACTGTCTCTGGTCAGTCGCCTGGACTCTCTCCGGTTAGTCACCTGGACTCTCTCCGGTCAGTCTCCTGGACTCTCTCCAGTCAGTCTTCTGGACTGCCGCCGGTCAGTCTCCTGGACCATCTCTGGTCTGTCTCCTGGACCGTCTCCGGTCTGTCTACTGGACCCTCTCCAGTCAGTCTCCTGGACCGTCTCCGGTCAGTCTCCTTGACCGTCTGCTTTCAGTCTCCTGGACTGTCTCCGGTCAGTCTCCTTGACCGTCTGCGTTCAGTCTCCTGGACTGTCTCTGGTCAGTCTCCTGGACCGTCTCCGGTCAGACACCTGGACTCACTCCAGTCAGTCTCCTGGACTCTCTCCAGTCAGTCTCCTGGACCGTCTCCGGTCAGTTTCCTTGACCCTCTCCGGTCAGTCTCCTTGACCGTCTGCGGTCAGCCTCCTGGACTGTCTGTGGTCAGTCTCCTGGACTGTCTCCGGTCAGTCTCCTGGACTGCATCCGGTCAGTCTCCTGGACCGTCTGCGGTCAGTCTCCTGGACCATCGCCGGTCAGTCTCCTGGACCGTCTCCGGTCAGCCTCCTGGACATTCTCCAGTCAGTCTCCTGGACCATCTCCGGTCACTCTCCTGGACTGTATCCGGTTAGTCTCCTAAACTCTCTCCAGTCAGTCTCCTGGACCATCTGCGGTCAGTCTCCTAGACTGTCTTCGGTCAGTCTGCTGGACCGTCTCTGGTCAGACACCTGGACTTTCTCCGTTCAGTCTCCTGGACTCCCTCCTGTCAGTCTCATGGACCATCTCTGGTCAGTCTCCTGGACCGTCTCCGGTCAGTCTACTGGACCCTCTCCAGTCAGTCTCCTGGACCGTCTCCGGTCTGTCTCCTTGACCGTCTGCATTCAGTCTCCTGGACTGTCTCCGGTCAGTCTCCTTGATCGTCTGCGTTCAGTCTCCTGGACTGTCTCCGGTCAGTCTCCTGGACCGCCTCCAGTCAGACACCTGGACTCTCTCCGGTCAGTCTCCTGGACTCTCTCCAGTCAGTCTTCTGGACTGTCCCCGGTCAGTCTCCTGGACTGTCTGTGGTCAGTCTCCTGGACTGTCTCTGGTCAGTCTCCTGGACCGTCTCCGGTCAGTTTCCTGGACTCTCTCTGGTCAGTCTCCTTGACCGTCTGCGGTCAGCCTCCTGGACTGTCTCTGGTCAGTCTCCTGGACTCTCTCCGCTCAGTCTCCTGGGCTGTCTGTGATCAGTCTCCTGGACTGTCTCCATTCAATCTCCTGGACTGTCCCCAGTCATTCTCCTGGACTGTCTCTGGTCAGTCTCCTGGACTCTCTCCGGTTAGTCACCTGGACTCTCTCCGGTCAGTCTCCTGGACTCTCTCCAGTCAGTCTTCTGGACTGCCGCCGGTCAGTCTCCTGGACTGTCTGTGGTCAGTCTCCTGGGCCGTCTCCGGTCAGTCTCCTGGACCATCTCCGGTCAGTTTCCTGGACCCTTTCTGGTCAGTCTCCTTGACCGTCTGCGGTCAGCCTCCTGGACTGTCTCTGGTCAGTCGCCTGGACTCTCTCCGGTCAGTCTCCTGGACCATCTGTGATCAGTCTCCTGGACCATCTCCGGTCAGTCTCCTTGACCATCTGCGGTCAGTCTTCTGGACCATCTGCGGTCGGTCTCCTGGACCGTCTGCGGTTGGTCTCCTGGACCGTCTGCGGTCGGTCCCCTGGACCGTCTGCAGTCGTTCTCCTTGACAGTCTGCAGTCAGTCTCCTGGACAGTCTGCGGTCAGTCTCTTGGACTGTCTGCGGTCAGCCTCCTGGACTGTCTGCGGTCTGTCTCCTGGACTCACTCCATTCAGCCTCGTGCACTTTCTCTGGTAAGTCTTGTGACTGTCTCTGGTCTGTCTCATAGTATGCCTCCTCGAATTCACTAAAATGGCGGATATTATACCCTACTTGCTGGCAAAAACACACTCCCTCTCTCTTTCTCATTCTTTAAAACAAGTTGATAATTTAGCATCTGATGTTTACAACAGCTTTGCACAGACTTCAAGGCCTAGCAGCTGTCTCATCTTTAACCTTCTGAACATTCTTCTGAGCAAGACTCTTGGGGCTCGATTTTAACTCGGGTGCAGGGAATTGTCAGGTTCCCCGAAAGTGGTGTTTCCCACACAATTCTAAATGGGTCTGTGAGATTGTTGCAATTTTAACTCAATTGGCCAATTGATTTCCAGTGTGTGGGAAACCTTGGCAGTTGAGTATTTCCAGTCAGAAAGTCGCACAATATGACATCATCATTGCTGCTGCTTTTAAGGTCCACAGCAAGCCTTGCTTCCTCTGCAGGCTCCCAAACTTCACCATTAAGATGGCACAGGAGCCTGCAGGAGTAACGGCCAGCGGGAGGGCCAGATCTGCCCCACATTTGATCAGGCTTCACTCCAGGCATTACTGGATGGTGCTAGGGCCCACAGGGAGGTCCTGTTCCCTTCTTCAGGGAGGAAGAGGCCCCCCAGTCAGACCAAGGCTGTGTGGCTACATGTGGCAAGTCAAGTCAACTCCTTGGGGCTCACACGAAGAATGTGGTTGCAGTGCAGGAAAAGATTCCATGACCTTCTTTGCACTGGAAAAGTAAGTACTGTAAAGTCCGCACCTCAATAATACACGGACTTCGGGAGAACAGTTTAACAGGCACTTTACTGAACAAGAGGCAGCTTGAAACTGAAACTACAGAAGCCTGCTAGGGCCTTTTATACAGGGGTGGTCACTGCCGGTACTGCAGTCTAAGACCAGTTATTCCCTTAAAGGGACATACACAACAATTCCTCCCCTTTTAGATAAACAGTACATAACATTCATTTACAACTAAATAATAACTAATTACAATTACAATCTTCTCAGTAATATATACATCAACTGAAATAGTCATTTATAAGTTCAGTCTTTGAGGAGGCTTCCTGATCCGGACTGGATAGCGCCTTTCTCGAGTATCCTGTTCTGGCGGTGGAGTCAATTCTGGCTCATTGTCATTGGTTGGTTCGTCAGCTTCCAATACCCCTGCTTCTGAGGTAGACACAATCTGTACTTCGGGCTCATTACCAGGTGCACATGCTTGTGGTACAGGTTTGGCTTGTTCCTGTGACACTAGAATCTGGTCAGCATGGCGTCTCACGATGCTATCTCCAACGTCCACTGTGTACATTAGTGGTCCCTGCTGTGTGCATATCGTGCCTGGCTGCCATTTTTCTGTTCGGTAGTCGCGGGCCAAGACTGGTTGCCCTATCTTGAAGCTCCTGTTTGGCTTCTCATTTATGTGCTGGAACTGCTTATCCTCAACATCTCGTCTTATGTTTGTTTGAGCAAATCAAAGCGACATCTTAGTCTCCGGTTGAAAAACAGTACGGCTGGAGTTTGGTTGTTTACTGCATGTGTCGCATTCCGGTAAGCAAACAGAAAGTTATCCACCTTGTGTTGCAGTGGTATGTCGTCATTATACATTGCCTTTATGGCCTTTTTAAAGGTCTGAACAAACCTCTCAGCCAATCCATTTGTGGCTGGATGATATGGGGCAGGTGTGTAATGTTTCACCCCATTATTCTTCAGGAACCTCCGGAAATCCTCAGACACAAACTGTGGGCCATTGTCGGAACAGATCTGTTCTGGCAACCCATTCCTGGCGAAGATGGTCCTTAGGACTGCAATAGTTTTCTCCGTGGTGGTGGAGGACATTTTAATGACCTCTGGCCATTTCAAATGGGCATCCACAGCGATTAGAAACATTGAGTCCATAAATGGACCAGCAAAATCAATGTGTACCCGTTGCCATGGAGATGAGGGCCACTCCCATGGATGTAGCAGGGCCTTTGGTGGAGCGTTTTGGACCTTCTGGCATCCTGTGCATCTCTTGGTCATATCCTCGATTTCTTTATCGATTCCCGGCCACCACACAAACGCCCTGGCTAGACTCTTCATTTTTACCCCTCCCAGATGACCCTCGTGAAGCTCATTGAGTACTCTATCTCTCAACTTGGGTGGAATTACCACTCGGGATCCACACATCAAGGTTCCCCGGCACACTGACAGCTGTTCCCTCCTTGGCGAGAATGCTGGCAACCGTGAGTCGCCATATGCTGGCCATCCCTTCACCATCAAATCATAGACCCGAGAAAGTGTCAGGTCATTTCGCGTTTCCTTCTCAATACTTGCGTTTGTAACAGGCAAACATTCGACTATGGTCACATGGAATATCTCCACCGGGTCCACTGCAGGTGCTTCTTCCGCCGTAGGCAACGGTAGGCGCGACAGCCCATCAGCGTTTCCATGTTGTTTCGTACCTTTGCACTCTATGTCATACTGATGTGCCCCTAGAAAAAGTGACCATCTTTGCAGCCGTTCTGCCGTCATCACCGGAACGCCCTTCTTTGGGTTAAAAATTGAGACCAGGGGTTGATGATCAGTCAGTAGGGTGAATTTCTGCCCGTGCAGATAGTGATTGAACTTCTTCACCCCCCACACCAGGCTGAGGGCCTCCCTGTCAATCTGGGCGTAGTTACGCTCGGCTGAGGTTAGCGAGCGCGATGCAAAGGCTATTGGCCTCTCTGAACCGTCACGGAATTTGTGTGACAGCACCGCTCCAATGCCGTAATGTGACGCATCACATGCCAACCGAATCAGTAGTGTTGGGTTGTAGTGGGCCAATACTTCTTTTGAAGTGATTTGGCATTTAAATTCCTGAAAGGCACGCTTACACTCATCACTCCATTTCCATGTTACACCAGTTTGAAGGAGGGCATTCAGTGGGTGCAGAATTGTAGATAAATTCAGCAAGAACTTATGGTAGTAGTTCACCAACCCGAAGAACGACCTCAGTTGCAACACATTTTCTGGTGTTGGAGCCTTGACTACAGCCTCAATCTTGTCCGGCGACTTATGCAACCCTTCCTCATCAATCATGTGGCCACAATACGAGATTTGTCTCCTGAAGAACTCGCATTTGGGACGGTTGGCTCGTAGCCCATATTCCTGCAATCTCGTGAGCACCTGTTCCAGGTTGGCAAGGTGTTCATTGTCATTTTCGCCCGTAACCAGGATGTCGTCCAAATAACACTTGGTCCCCGGGATCCCTTGCAGGACTTGTTCCATTGCCCTCTGCCACATAGCCGGGGCCGATGCTACCCCAAATACCAGTCGATTGTACTGGTAAAGGCCTTTGTGAGTGTTTATCGTGTGGTATTTCCTAGATGCTTCTTCCACCCCCGTTTGTAGATACGCTTGAGCCAGGTCAATCTTTGTAAAATGTTTCCCTCCAGATAGTGAGGCAAAAATATCTTCTATCCGCGGAAGCGGATACTGTACTGTGTGCAGGACAGGGTTCACAGTCATCTTGAAGTCCCCACAGATGCGAACCTTCCTTGGCTCCCCAGGCATGCTGCTCAATGCTTCTTCATTACAGGAACGATGGGTGTGGCCCACTCGCTCCAGTCCACCTTACACAGCACCCCCGAACGCTCCAGACTCTCCAGTTCAGCTTCCTCAGCTGGGCGTATCGCGTATGGTACCGGTCTGGCCTTGAAAAATTTTGGGGTTCCGTTATCCTCAATCTTTATGGTTGCCTTTACTCCTTTTAGAGTCCCAAGTCCTTGTTGGAACACCTCTTCCGCGTCAGATAGAATTTGTGACAGACGTCCAGGTGCGACGTCATCATCTTTTTTGTCAGTCACAGTTAGTGCCAGAATGGAATGCCAATCCAATTGTAGTCTTCGGATCCATTCATGTCCCAATAATAGTGGTCCTCCATCTCGTAGTATATACATGTATAGTTTCTGTGTTTCCTTTCCGTTATATTCAACTGGCACCCTTATTTTTCCTCTGGGGTAGACCATTTGCCCCGTGTATGTCTTCAATACAATGGACGTGTCCTTTAAGGGTATGTGTGAAAATAGCCGCTCATAGTCTCGTCGATTCATGACAGTTAGGGCTGATCCTGTGTCCAATCCCATCTTCACTGGGGACCCTGCTATCATGAGGGTGGCCCAAATGGTTTGGTGATCTTCTTTTGCGATCACGTTGTGTAACTTTAAACAACTTAGTCGCCTGCTCCCGGAGTCCTTATCACTCTCCTGATCTTCTGAACTACTATCTGTCAGTTTCTTCACTTTCCTGTACTGTTCCTTAGTAGTTCTTGTCGTGTTGGTCTTCTTTCCCAACCTGCAGACTCTTGCTATATGTCCCATTTTCCCGCATTGCCTGCATATTTTGTCTTTAAACCAGCAGTCCTTCTGCTCATGGGTTGTTCTGCCGCAGCGATAGCACTTTTCGGCTCCATACGCCATTTCGTTAGCGCTGTATTCTTGTGGTTTCTGTTGTATTTCCGCAGCTCCCCGTGCTGCTGCTTCATAGGATACTGCCACGCTGAAAGCCTGTTCTAGCTTCAGGTCCTTTTTTGAAAGTAGTCATTTCTGGGTTCCTTCACTCTGGAGCCCGCAGACAAACTTATCCCGTAAGGTGTCTGCCAGTCCTGCTCCGAACTGGCAGTGCTTCGATAACTTGCGTAGTTCCGTAAGATAGTCAGCATTGCTCTCATCTTTGTGCTGGTTTCTTTTATGGAACTTGAATCTTTCTGCTATCAGCAGTGGTGTAGGGCTTAGGTGTTCCTGTAAGATATGAACAATCTCCTCAAAACTTTTCTCCATTGGTTTAGCTGGGGTAATTAAATTCCGCAATAGGCCATACGTACTCGCACCCATCAGATTTAATAATACCGATGCCCTCTTTCCATTAGCCACCTCATTTGCCTTGCAGTGCACTTCAATTCTTTCCACATCCGTGGTCCAGTCTTCTACCTCGTTGTTGAACGCAGTGATACTGCCACTTTTCGGCATCTTGGGCGATTTAAAATGGCGCCTCCCGCGCTTTTGCTTCTTCCCCAATGGAATAAAATGGCACCTCCCGCACTTTTGCTTCTTCCCCAATGGGATAAAATGGTGCCTCCCGCGCTTTTGCTTCTTCCCCTTACTGCCACGCTGCTCCTAGCGTTCTACGGGGTAATGGCGGCGACCCGCAGCTTCAGCGCGTCTCGCTTTCCTTCCCCCCCGTTTAGTTTCTCTCCGCTGTCCTGTTCTCGAGCACCGACCGCGCCCTGTGCGCTCCACCCTCTCTCTCTTGTTTTCTTTTCCCGGCGATACTGCGCGGCCTGATTTGTAGAGCCGCTCGATCGAGCTTGAGCCCGCCGCAGTCCGGAAGGGTCAGCGCGCTACCTGCTACCAGCACGATTCGCTGGAACCACAGTCTCTCCCGCAATTCTCCAAACACCGATGGATTCTTTGGGCGGTTGCCCTCGGTTGACACCCATTGCTCAGACTACGACCTTCCAGAACCTTCCTTTCAGGCGAGATCCCCGTGAGATGATGCCACACTGCAGGTGAGTTCGAACTTACTCGTCGCCACTGTAAAGTCCGCGCCTCAATAATACACGGACTTCGGGAGAACAGTTTAACAAGTACTTTACTGAACAAGAGGCAGCTTGAAATTGAAACTACAGAAGCCTGCTAGGGCCTTTTATACAGGGGTGGTCACTGCCGGTACTGCAGTCTAAGACCAGTTATTCCCTTAAAGGTACATACACAACAAGTACTGTATGAAGTTTCCATCACCCTCAATCTGATCCCCATTGCCTTTCCTCACCGGCACTCAGCTTCAGCACTCTCTTCCTGCAAATCCCACTAGGCACTCACATCCATGCACCCTTACCCATTCCCTCTCTCTCCATGCTCCATTCACAGAACTATTCCACCATGCAGCCCTCACACTCCCTCTCACTCTGATGCTTTGAACACAACTGACTACACACAGGGAGGGCCCTTGGTCTTGCAACCTCACTCCATCTTTGTCTCCTTCTAAGTATCTATGCTATGCAATCTCTACACTCACTCCTGCACTCTCACTTAACCTCCACTTGTCTCCCTCATTGCAGGAAAAGAGAGCTCACAACAGGAGAGAGCGAGCCAGGACAGGAGGAGGGCCGCCCTCATTAGCCCAGCTCACCCCCTGGGAGGAAGGCATCCTGCAGATTGCTGGGGCTGACCGAGATGTGGAAGTTGGGGAAGGACAGACAGGAGCCTCCCCGCAAGCTGGTGACAGAATAGTTTTCCCTCTCTCTCATTGGCATTGCATGAGTCACTGATCATGATTCTGAAGCTATATTATATGGACTTATGATCATCTGCAAAATGCAATGTGCATGTAACCTTGGCATCACATCTCAAACTTTTTCCTTGACTCCCCCACAGGACCATCGAGAGCCCCCGTCCCCAGTGTGCAGGAGGAAGAGGCTGAGCAGCCAGACTCCTCAGAGGAATCTGCAACCTCTGAGGGCGCAGCGTCAGCAGAAATCTGCGCACCCAGCACCAGCGCAGACACTCACAACTTGGTGGGACCTTCGGGACATAGAGTAGAGTTGTCACCTGGTGTATCACAGCTCACAAGTGAGCATCCACAGATTGTGGAGACAGGGACAGCAGTGGAGAGTCCTCGTCGGAGGGCGCAGGACTCTGCCAGCTCAGCTCAGCTGCATGTCGACCCTCTGCCTCTGGGTCCATCCGTAAGATCAGAGGTGATGGAACTCCATGTACAGATGCAGGAGTCTCTGGCAGGTTTTGTCTCTAGGGTCGCTGTGAGTGTGGAGCAAATGGAGGAGTCCATAGCGAACATGAGCAGAGCCTTTGTGGAGTCAGTGGCGCATGAGCGCATCAACACGAAAAGGATGGCTACCTACGTGGAAATGATTGCTGCCTCCATGGTAAGGCTGGCTATGGTAGAGGAGAGGAGGGCTACTGCCATGGAGGAGGTTAGTCGCCAGGGTATGGAAAACATGGTGAGTGTTCAGAATAGAATGACATCTCTTGAGGAGCGATGGGCATCTATTCAACAGAGAAACCAGACCTTCATGGAAGTCCTTCTGAGTAGGACTGCCATTGTAGATACGGGTCCCCATGGCCTCCCTGATGTGCAGCAAGCTGCTCTCAAGCCACTTGCAGGCACTATGGGGAACCTGACCCATGAGAGGGAGGTTGGTGGCAGACCTCAAAGAAGTGGGGGCTCCTCTCCAAGCGCTCACACTTCCATGCCACTGCACAGCCTTTGGTCAGAGCCCCACCAGAGTCCACACCCAACGGAGATAGAGGTCTCAACCCCTGCACAGCCGCAGGAGCAGTAGACTGCTGGCGAGCCCTCACAAGCTCGCCACCCCAGAGGACACCCGCCAAAGGTGTCGAGACAGGAGCAGCAGGAAAGTGAGCAAGGGGCCTCCACATCTGCTGAAGCCACAGGGGAACCATTACGTAGGAGCACGCATAAGAGGAAAATAAAGCACAAATAGTCACAAGGGTAGTCACTTGGGTGAAATGCTGTGTATTTTGTAAAAATGCCATCAGTTGTTTGTTTTTCATAAAAATTCTGATGGCAACTTCTGCAGTTGTGGCGTGTGTCATTTCGCAAATGGGGCTGGAGGTCCTCTAATGCCAAGAGGGGAAGGAAAAAAAGGCCTCCCATGCTTCTGGTAGATGCCTCAGTTGAGGAAGCGCTGAGTGAGGGTGGCGAGAGGGGTCTCACAGGAGGTCACACTGGAGAAGTGTGCGAGGCTCCAACCTTCCACAGGTGTGGTTAGGCCTGCTAAAAGTTGCCCCAGACCTGAGACAACAAAGTCTTACCACCTGCAAATGATGGCTGATCAAATATCCTCTTTAATGTTGGGCCTGCAGCTGATAGTCAGCAAGCCAATAGTGCTCCCGCCAGGTTTCACAGGCGTCATCCCCACCAGGCGTGTTTTACGTGGGAAAAGGGTTAAACAGGCAAGGGCCTGTTAAAGCCCGCCTGTCGGCTGCGTTAAAATTGAGCCCTTCGAATGTGGTCAACCTTCCCAGCATGCCATTAACATGTCAGTTTAACAGTGCCTTTGTTGAACTAATACTTTTAACCAAACTTAGCTCCTTTAGCAGATAATTAATCCTTAAAACTGGTATATAAAAGTCCAAAATCCTTCATAATGGATAATGTATGATTGTGCTGCATTGGGGGATCTGTATTTCTTTGATGTTGAAGAAAGGCAGGGTGAATTCAATGAAGGTTTAATAGCAAATTGTAAGATCATTTTGTAAAAGTAGCTTAAAAATGGTGAGGACTGGGCACTTAATATTCAGGGGTACAAGGTGTTCAGAAAAGATAGGGAAGGAAAAAATGGAGGTGGGGTGGCAGTGCTGATTTAGAAAGACATTGTAGTATTGGAAATGGAGGATGTTCTTGAGGGGACAAGGGCAGAATCCATTTGGTTAGAATTGAGGAGCAAAAAGGGTATGATCACGCTATTGGGGGTATTCTATAGGCCTGCAAATAGTGAGAGGGAGGTAGAGGAGCAAATCTGCAGGGAAATCACAGAAATATGCAAGAGCTATAGAGTGGTGATATTGGGGGACTTTAGTTACCCAAATATCGATTGGGATAATGCTAGGGTAAAGGGAAAGGAGGGGGAGGAATTTCTGAAATGTGTTCAGGAGAATTTCCTTGACCAGTATTTTCTTGGCCCAACTTGGAAGGAGGCATTGCTGGATCTGGTGCTTGGGAATGAGGTGGACCAGGTCGACCAAGTGTCTGTGGGAGAACACTTGGGTATGAGTGATCATCGTATCATAAGATTTAGATTAGCAATGGAGAAGAACAAGGAACAATCTAGAGTGGAACTTCTAAACTGGAATAGGGCTAACTTCAACGGGATGCGAAAGGATCTAGCCAGGGTAAAATGGAATCAAAGACTGACAGGAACCATGGGTGATCTTTAAGGAGGAGATGTTCCAAGTACAGGCTAGCTACATTCCAACAAGAGTGAAAGGTAAGGGAACCAAAGCAAGGGCTCCTTGGATGACGAGGGAGATAGAGAAGATGATGAAACAAAAAAGAGGGTGTATGATGCATGTCTGAATTCTTCAAGGGAGAACCAGACCAAATACAATAAGTTGAGAGGGGAAGCGAAGATGAAAATAAGATTGGCAATGAGAGTAGAATGGTGGTTAGCATAAAAGGGAACCCAAAAATCTTCTACTGGCATGTAAACAGTAAGTGGGTAGTGTAAGGGGGGTGGCGTGTATGCCCAGTCAGCTTTGCCTCTGACTGTCCTTTGAGCGGTTTGAATCGTGTTCTAGACACCGGACTTAGGTACAGGCGGCGATACAGAAAATCGAGTAGACAAGTGGTTTGGTGTAAGAAAACCAGAATTTTATTACAAGCAGAATACAACAATCTTATGAAAATTACTGGTATGAAATTACAGGCATAAACAATTACACTTATATGGGAATGGGGAACACACAGCACATCGAGGGAAAACAATTACATAAGCTATGAGGGGCCAGGAATTCATGCTCACCAATCCAAAACCTGTTGCTTTAACGGTTGTGAGTTTTGGGGTCCGTTCTTGCTGTCCTTTGGGGTACCCCATCGCCATGTGGTCTCAGGGCACGGCGCTGAAGTTGTTGATGCGAAGCACCCTCCCTTTTCCTCAGCTACCATCGTCGTCGGGCCGCGATGGGTTTTCTTCTTCTTCTCCCTTGGGCGGTCGTCGGCGGTAATGTTACAGTCGGGGGTCAATTGGCGGTTTTTACCGTTTAAATGATTTTACTATCCAAGCTTCAAATGCCAGTTTATTCATCACGGGCGCTGCTACCCACTCTTTGAACGCCAGCTTATTCGTCACAACGGGGTTTTACTGTCCATGCATGCAACGCCAACTTATTCACCAAACGCCAGCTTATAACTAGGCGTTTGTTTTTCCCCAATGCGTCTTTCGCTGCCCTTCTCTGCTTTTATCGGTTTACCTTCTTCTTCGTCTTGTCTCGTCTCGTCTGCCCGTTTGTGGCCTGTGTGTCCTGTGTGGTTGTGAACTCGGGTCTCGTTCTCTTCCCGCGTTTGGCCCCGGTGTAATGGACGTCCTTGGTTGTTGAGCGGTGCGGAGAGCGAGAAGAGAGCCCGCCACGAGGCCAGGGCACGAGAACGAGCGGCAGCAGGCCAAAAGCCAAACGATGAGAGGCCAGAGCAAGAGAGCGATTATCACTGATGGGCCTACAATTATACCCGTTCTTCAACTCCTTATCTGCGCGCCAAATCAGGTCAGTCCTTTGTTTTACTTTTGGCGGGATCGTTTAAACTGATTACAGCCATCTATTTTAACGACTTGTGGAGTGGTTGTCGCCAGGTCTAATGGCCCCGATGTCCTGGTTGTTTGTCATGGATGAAACTTAATTGTCCCCATCCTGACTTGATGGTTACTGTGAGCTGTTACCGATTAAATGTGCAGAAATCTAATGGCCACGATTTTAGGCCCATTCTAGCTTGATTTGTTACAAGTCGAATGAATGCACATTCTGTGTTTACTTTGGCTGGCTGTCTCCACAGAGTCCTTCTCACAGATTCCTGCATTTTAAGTTTTGTCTCCGGGCCTGCCTGTCTGCAGAGCCCTGCTTTAAAAATCCTGTTGGTTTGGTCACGAGGCTGCAGAGCCATTTTGGGTACCCTGTTTTTAATAACTTGTCCAAACAGAGTCCCTTGATCCATAATTTCGGGGAGTGTGGGAATTTTGAGAACCCTAGGCTTATTAGTGACAAAGAAGGTGATATATGCTTAGAGGCACAGGGCAAGGCTAGAATACTCAATGAGTACTTTGTATCGGTGTTTACTAAGGAGGTGAATGCTGACAAAATATCGGTAGAAGTGGAAAAGGTAGAAGCAATGGAAGGGGTGATAATTGATAGACAGGATGTACTAGAAAGGCTGGGTATGCTTAGTGTGGACAAGTCGCCTGGTCCAGATGGCTTGCATCCTAGGTTGCTAAGGGAATTGGGGGAGGATATAGCGGAAGCGCTTGCCATAATTTTCCAATCTTCCCTTGATGTGGAGGAGGTGCCTGAGTATTGGAAAGTGGCAAATATGACACCATTGTTCAAGAAAGGGTGTAAGGACAACCCTAGTAACTGCAGGCCAGTCTATTTAACATCAGTGGTGGGTAAAGTTTTAGAAACAATAATGAAGGAAAAAGTTAACAGGCACTTGGAGAGGTTTAAGCTAATTAAGGAGAGCCAACACGGGTTTGTAAAAGGAAGATTTCATTAATCTAATTGAATTTTTTGATGAAGTTACAGGGAGGATTGATGATGGGAATGCAATGGATGTTTTCTACATGGATTTTAGGAAGGCGTTTGACAAAGTACCACATAGAAGGCTGGTTAACAAAATTGAGGCTCATGAAGTAAGTGGGTCAGTGGCAGCTTGGATAAGGAATTAGCTTAAGGACAGAAAACAGGGAGTTGTGGTAAATGGCTGTTTTTCAGACTGGAGGATGGTTGACAGTGGTGTTCCCCAAGGGTCAGTGCTGGGGCCACTGCTTTTTTTGATAGATATATAAATGATCTGGATATTGGAATAAAAAGTAGAATTTCTAAATTTGGCAATGACACCAAACTTGGGGGTGTAGCAAACAGTGAGGATGACACCAATCGACTGCAACAGGACATAGAAAGGCTAGCAGAATGGGCAGACAAGTGGCAGATGGAATTTAATACAGAGAAGTGTGAGGTAATGCATTTTGGCAGAAGGAACAGGGAGAGGCAATATACACTTAATGGCACAGTTTAACAGAGTGTGCAGGGACAGAGGAACCTGGGAGTTAATGTGCATAGGTCCCTGAAGGTGGCAGGACATATTGAGAGAGTGGTTAGCAAAGCATATGGGATCCTGGGCTTCATAAATAGAGGTACTGAGTACAAAAGTAGAGAAGTTATGCTGAACCTTTAGAAAGCGCTGGTTAGGCCACAACTGGAGTATTGCGTCTAGTTCTGGTCACCACACTTTAGGAAGGCCCTTGAGATGGTGCAGAGGAGATTTACCAGAATGGTTCCGGGGATGGGGGATCATAGCTACAAGGACAGGTTGGAGAAGCTGGATTTGTTTTCATTAGAGCAAAGGAGGTTGCGGGGTGATTTGATAGAGGTGTGCAAGATTATGACGGGTTTGGATAGGTTAGACGGGGAAAGGCTGTTCCCACTAGTTGATGGTACAAGTAATGGGGACACAGATTTAAGGTTTTGGGCAAGAGATACAGGGGGATGTGAGGGAAAACTTTTTTATGCAGCGAGTGGTGAGGACCTGAAACTTGCTGCCGACGGAAGTTGGGGAAGCGGACACACTCAATGTTTTCAAGGGGAGACTGGATAGGCACTTGAGGGAAATAAACTTGCAGGGCTACGGAGATAGAGTGGGGGAATGGGACTGACTGGATTGCTCTACAGAGAGCCGGCACAGCCTCAATGGGCCGAATGGCCTCCTTCTGTGCTGTTATGACTATGACTATGACTAAGTAGAAATTTTGATATCTGGTGTATCATGGATATATGTATTTATTAATTTACTTAATGCAGAATAACTGCAATGAAAGACAATTACATAGCTCCTTTCCAAGATTCACGAAATAATATTGGCATGCATAGTATTGAATAAATTAGGAAGATTACTTTCATATTTATTTGTACGTGCGTGAAAAACATAAGGAAGTTTTGGCTTCCTTGCCCAGTAGATTGTATAGAGTGGTTGACCTTTATTGAGAGGAAATGTCACTGTCTTTAGCCATAGATTTATTTTGCTACAAAAGATTACGGCAGTGGAGGTCAATAAGGAATTGGCTGAAAGAGATGAAGCAGCAGGTATTAGTTCGGAGAATGTTGTCAGGCTGAGAGATGCACTGAGTGACATGCCAATGAATCATTGCTGAGGACCTTAATTTTTCTGATCTTCACAAATGATCTGAAATGCAATATAACTTGATTGAATGTATCACATTGCATGACATGATTCTCCTTGTTTTCCATAGCCAGATTGAACATACGGTTCATCAAACCAAGAGCCAGGCTATAAACTAACAGACAATTTAATTAACATAGAACAGATAAAAAACAACATAAGTTAATGCAGAACAATATATATTACAGTAATTTGATACTTTACTATCCTCCTTGATGTATCAAAATAATAAACCTACTTCTTTCTAAGCAATTTTTCAACACACACGGAACCTTGAAAACAGATGTTCACTGCTTACATTGTGAACCATTGCTATGGAGTTCAACTAGTACGATTTATCTGCTGCCTACAGACTGACTAAGTGCATCACCTATGTAACCCTGTAATTGGAAAAGGCTGGCCACAGAGGCCTCTCCTCTGAGGAGAGATTGGGTAGATTGGGCATATACTCTCTGGAGTTTAGAAGAATTAGAGGTGATCTCATTGAAATATATAATATTCTGAGGGGTATTGACAGGGTAGTTGCTGAGAGGTTGTTTCCCCTGGCTGGAGAGTCTAGAACTAGGGGGCATAGTCTCAGGATAAGTGGTCGGCCATTTAAGACTGAGATGAGGAGACATTTCTTCACTCAGAGGGCTGTGAACCTTTGGAATTCTCTACCCCAAAGGGCTGTGGATGCTGAATCATTGAGTATATTCAAGACTGAGATAGATAGATTTTTGGACTCTAGGGGAATCAAGGGCTATGGAGCTCAGGCGGGAAAGTGGAGTTGAGGTTGAAGATCAGCCATGATGTTATTGAATGGCAGAGCAGGCTCAAGGGGCCATATGGCATACTCCTGTTCCTAATTCTTATGTTCTTATATTCAAAGGGAGTAAAAAGAATAATTGGTTCTGCCCCTATTCTCAGGTCTGAACCTCACCTTTGCTTTAGACAGCGCTGTCAATCAAGAATTATTACCCAAAAATGTCTTGATCTTTGACCTGTTCCAGGTGACTTCAAAAATATCACTTCAAAACCTATAAATACATGCAGAAGATAAGACATTAACAAACTGGCACTTTTAAATACAATTGTCATTATTTTCAATTAAATAGAATACTTACTCCTTGACTGGATGAATGGATGGATGGATGGATGGTAGGAAGGAAGGAAGGAGACAAGGAAAGAAAGAACGTGCATTTATATAGCAATGACCACAGGACATCCCAAAGTACTTCACAGCCAATGAAGTACTTTTGAAGTGTAGTCACTGTTGTAATGTAGAGAAACATGGCAGCCAAATTGCACAAGCAAAGTTCCATACACAGAAATTCGATGAGTGACCAGGTAATCTGTTTTAGTTATTTTGGTTAAGGGATAAATGTTGATTAGGACACTGGGAGAATTCCCTCCAATCTTTTAATAGTGCCATGGAATCTCTTACATTGACCTGAGAGGGCTGTACTAAAAGCCAGCACCACTGAGAGCGAAGCACTCTTTCAGTTCTTTCATATGTAACTTAGCACTATGTGCATTCCCCATCAATGATACTATAAAAGAACAAGCCAATGCATTGATTTTCAATTTACATTAGCATAATAAAATCACCTTTTATTTCAAAAGGAACATGACCCAGACTTACTAGTACATAACAAACTGCTTGGGTCCCCAACAAGTACAATGGCATCAAACAGACCATGCATAACAAGCACTTCCACAACTATGGATCCCTCTGCCTTGCCCTGAGGTGTGAATATTAACCAAATTGTAGTGTAAATTCCCTTCTGTTTGCAGAAAACAGCTAGAAATAACTGATCTTAACCCTGTGTATGCACTATAGCCAATAATAAAGAACCTAAAAAATAATCTCAACAAAGACCCGGGTTCGAATCCGACCTCGGGCGACTGTCTGTGTGGAGTTTGCACATTCTCCCCGTGTTTGCGTGGGTTTTCTCCGGGTGCTCCGGTTTCCTCCCACAGTCCAAAGATGTGGGGGTTAGGTTGATTGGCTATGATAAATTGACCCTTAGTGTTAGGGGGATTAAATACATGGGGTTACAGGGATAGGGTGGGATATGTGTTGGTGTGGGGGTTATGGGGATCGGGTGGGATATGTGTCGGTGCAGGCTCGATGGGCCGAAATGGCCTCTATCTGCACTGTGGGGTTTCTGTGATTCTGTGATTCTCTGTGAAAGACAAAATGCTTCTTTTTTGTCACATTTAATAGATTGCGTCAAATTAGCTCACAGAGAATCTGAAGATGATCTGGGAGTGATTGTAGACTTTATACTGTCCAGTCATTGCAGAGTAGTATTAACAAGAGAAACAGAATGCTGACTTACATTGCCAAATACCTACACTACGTCTAAAGTCATCTTGCTGAAGTTGCAAAATGCTTTGGTCTGACCACACGGCGAGTACTGCATTGAGCTCTGGTCACTGAGGCACAAGGGAAACACCCGAGCTCTGGAAGCGGTGAGAGAAGGTTAGTTATGCTGATTTTTTGTCAGAGGGTTGAGTTATGAGGAAAGTATTTTTTTAAAGGTTCGGCTAAGGTGCGCAAGATGGGATATGATCGAGATACAAAGTGGAATAGAAAAGGCTAATCTTGAGTATTATTTCAAGTTAAACCACAAAAACAGGACAAAGGAACATAGGTGCAAACTGGTAAAAAGGAAAATCCAGGACTGCAGTCAAGTAGCAGTGATTTACATGATGTGTGATTAATAACTAGAATGGTCTACCCGAGAGGGTACTGGAGGCAAAAAATTTGGAATCATTCAAGAGTTCTGTAATGGGAGGAATTGTAAATTTCTATGACAAGCTGAGCTAGATGGGTCGAAAAGCCTACCTCCTCAGTAGATATCGTTCTTCATTTATAGCTCAGACAGTCCTCCATTATAGGGCCATTTGCCTGTTTGCCATAAATGAAGGTTTTGCTTGACATATTACCAGACTTAAATATACAATTCTCTGTCACTGAAACATGGTCTGCACTGTAACTTGATCCGGCTCATTATTTTCTGCCTTCTTATTATCAGAGTACTATGAATTCCTGTCATTTCTTTTTGTCAACTGATTCAGTTCTATTTCTTGATGCAGTGAATTTGAATAACATTAAGATAATGTGCATTGGATAGCTTATCATACCAATCTCTGGGCTGCAAGGTAACAAGATGGAACTTTCAGCTGTGCCATGACTTGGAAGGCATAAAACAACACTTTGAGCATTAACCAGGTGTCAATTTCATTCAGTTACCACAAGCCTAATAAATGTGCACTTTCCAATTCACTGAATCTTTATTTAATGGTTGTGAAATATTAAGACATGAATATTTTGAAAGTTGCTTTGGATACATTGGGTTGGATTTTCATTCTGGAGGCGTGTAGGAGGCGGGACTACAACTTCTGGGGTTGTAGTCCTGCCACCATCGAGCTGTGGCCAACCCACGCCATTCTCACTTGATTGACCTTGTTGAGCCTGCCCAGTGGGCTCAGCAGGCCAATTAAGGGCCACCCGGCAACAGGTGACGTCACAGATTGATATTTCATCTGTAAAGAGTTTTTGACAGATGAAATATCAACGTTTGACAGCTCTTTGAAGCTGTCAAACACCGACAATCTGTACACTAAGTTAATTCCTTCCTCTCAGGCTGATTTAGAGATCTCTCCAGAACAGAAAGCTGAATGCTGCAACTTCTGACAGCTCACGGCCATTCTGCTTTCTGTGCCGGTGAGATGAGGGACTCCCGAGACCTGAAGGAAGGCTGTAAAGGTAAGTAAAACTTCTTTAAATACTTTACACACACCAAACACACTTACCACTTCACTCATGCACCCATCACTCACCTGAACACCGGACATCTCGAACCCTCCAAGTCCTTCAGCCCAGCGGCCCGCCTCGCTAACTTGGCATGCTTTGGAGCCATCGGGAATCCCACACTTCAGGAATAAAAATAGGGATTAGGCTAAAAACTGTCTGATAACTACCTGTTAACCGGCAGTTAATTGTCACTAATCCCCTTCCCGCCTCGGGGAGGCGGATCCCAGCACAGGTCGGGTATCCGCCTCCTTTGAAACTGGCATGGAGGCGGGTTGGGGGCGGGATGGTTTCGTGCCCCCCTGATTTTGAGATTTTAACCCCCCCCATGCCTCCAATCCCACCTCCATGGCCCAATGAAAATCCTGCCCATTGAATACGAATGAGGGGGGAAAAATTCCGTACCTTAGCACCTCCTGTTAGCGCCATCTGCTGGTGCTAATGGGGCACTAGGGCATTATTGGCGGGGCGAGATGAATCCAACGCCGCATGCCAAATCCCGCCCTACCCGCACAGCGCCGCCACTAACAGTTATCGCCGGGAGCCTCAACGCCAGGTGGATCATAATGTCAGTGAGTGTGCAACGCTCACTGACCACCCGATCTGCAAAATTAATTATCATCACCTACCTTAGCGCCTGGAGTAAACAGTGACAGGGAGATCTGGAGTGAAGCAGCAGGAAGGCAGCTCCAGGGATGTTAATTAAAGGGATCTTCAGTAATTTCTCGCAGCTGTCAGGTTAGAGGAGTTTCAGTGGTTTCTTGTCAGTTTCACATAGTGCAACAGTTTAATTCAGTAATTTCATATGAGGAATGCTGTGGCAACTAAAAAATTCAAAGTGCTACACTTGGTTACATTAATGGAAGCTGTGCTGGCAGCTGACCTCACCCTCCAGGATCTACGGCAGATGGAGCAGAGGCAGTGAGAAAGACTGGAACATGTGCCCAGAGGGAGGAGGAGGGACATCAGGGCTCTCAACAGGAGGCCTTACCCTCCGAGGGTATTCCGAGAGCACTTCTCCTACCTCCAATTAAGTGAGGAGCAGTGTATTAGAAGGCTCCACTTCACCAAGGAGGTGGTCACAGAACTCTGCCACCTCCTGCAACCAGACCTCCAGCCTCAGATCAGGACCACCACGGCTCTCTCAGTCAAGGTCACCATCGCCCTCAATTTCTTTGCCAGTGGATCCTTCCAGTATGCAACAGGAGATATAGCTAACATCTCGCAGTTCGCCATCCATCACTGAATCCGGGAGGTCACAGAGGCTCTCTACAATAGGAGAAGGGATTACATTTCCTTCCCCATCACCAGAGAGAAGCAGGACGAGTGTTTGCCATGATAGCGAGATTCCCCATGGTGCAGGGCGCCATTGACTGCACCCATGTGGCTTTGCGGGCACTGCATAACAATACTGAGATCTTCCATAACCACAAAGGCTGCCACTCAATTAATGTGCAGACAGCGAATCCTCAATGTCAATGCCCGCTATCTTTGCAGCAGCCATGATGCCTTCATCCTGTGCCAGACCGATGTGCCAGCACTCTTCCAGACACCATGTCAAGCTCGTGGCTGGCTGGTTGGAGACAAGGGCTGTACGCTCTCCACCTGGCTCATAACTCCCTTTGCAACACCAACACTCCTGCCCAGCACTCATATAATGAGAGCCATGCTGCCACCAGGAACATCATTGAGCAGACCATTGGCCTGCTGAAGCAATGGTTCTGCTGCCATGACCGCTCGGGAGGAGCCCTCCAGTGCTCAGCTGAGTAGAGGTCCCATTTTGTGGTGGTCTGCTGCATGCTCAACAACGTGGCCATCATGAGGGCCCAGCCCTTGCCACCAGGGATTGCGTGACCAGCTCAGGAAGTGGAAGAGGGAGAGGAGGAGGAGGGCGACGACAAGGAGAAAGAGGAAGATGACGAGGAGGACGAGGAGGAGGAACAGGAGCGAGGGAGGAGGCAGCCACTCAATCGGCCTTTTGGAAGGGTGGTCCGTGACCACCTCATCAGACTGCAGATCGAATGAATTAAACCCCAGATCCCCGTTGCTCACCACATCCCTATCCCCATCATTCCATCCCTGTTGCAGGCCATATCACAGCGCAAAGCTGAAATGAGACACACGAAAAAAGAATCCAAACTGAATTAATAAATTGATCAACAGTAAAAACATATTTACAACAAAAATATTAACTATTCACCCTTGTGCAATTCCTTAGTGCCTCTCATTACTGTACCTTTGCCTACCCTAGTACTCCTACAAAGTGTTGGCCCAGTGGCTACAGCAAGGCTGGTGGAAGGCTGCTAAATGTCCATGCGCTTTGTAGGACTTCCGTGCGCTTTGCAGGACGCCCTCGACCAGCTGTGGGTCTGGAAGACCCGGCTGTAGACTGCACCACCTTAGCATGAACAGCAGTAGTCTGAGCTGGCTGGATGACAGGCAGTGACAAGGCCAGTGGCAATGGTGGAAGCAAGAACCCTGTCATCCTGAGAGAGGACAGCAGGTTCCTGCTTCACTGACCCACTGCCACTCCCCCGGGGCAGCACCTCAGCATCCCTAGCAATCTGTTGGAGCACAGATTGCTGGCCTGCTGCAACACCATGAAAGCCCTGGTCGACAGCGGTAGACCCAGCTATGATGGCAGCAGTCAGAGCTTGCGTGGCATCAAGCTGAGACTGCATGATTGCAGTCTGAGATTGGTTGCCATGAAGCATAGACTGCAATACAGCACTAAGACGTTGCGTCACATCTGCCTGTGCTGCAATGCAAGCTGCCAGATTGCCCATCATATGCGGCATCAGGTCTGGGTCACCATGGTCTCCCTGGGAGTCAACCATCCTTTGCAGACTGGAAATGATGGGCTCCATGGTGTGCACAGAACCTTATGCAATGTTGGAAGTGAACTCCTCCACGGTCCTTACCAGTGCCGAGAGGCTCTCGGGCACCCTTGCCATTGCAACTTTAATCTCCATGTGCATGCCCATCACCCTTCTTCTAAAGGCCTACCCATCAAGGTCCTCATCTGAGTTCTGTGTAGCAGAACTCGTGCAAGAACCTGCCCTACAGGGAGCTGGCCCCCGAGCTACCCTCTCCCCCTGGGCTTGCTGCAGCCCACTCGTTCCCGGTGCCTCACCCTGTGCAGATCCCGCTACTATACTAGCCTCTAAAGAATGCGTAGCGCCTGTATCTGAGCTGGTGCCTGCGGGAGAGACATGCAGTGACGTGGTGTGTTCTTCCTCCTCCTCTTCTCCCGCCTCGCTCTCTACGGTGCCTCAGGGACAGGCTGCTCAGGTGCTTGCTCATTATCTGAAAGCATAAAGGCACAAGAGTCAGGTTAAGGTGAGGGGAGGAGGCAGGAAGGGAGAAATGCATGAATACATCATGATTAGCTGGAAAGTGCAAAACACTTGTGGGGTGATGGGGAAGTGGGATGTGAGAAGAAGGAGTAGAGAGGAACATACCGTTGTTGTCCCCAAGGGGGTCAATGCCGCCCGTGGCCACAGCGCCCACCACCTTGTGTCCAATAATTTGCAGCACTCTATTTTCCAGTGCAAACAGTGGTTGGGTGTTGGCTTGTCCCCAACCTGTGCACCCCTGCTCCCTCCTGTTGTGAGCCACCTTAGCCTACAAGAGAAAGAAAAGTGTGTGAGTGAGTGTGGAGCAATGTGTTTGGGTGATGTGTCTGTTTGGTTGAATAGCTGTGTGCAATGTGTGAGATATGGGTGTGAGTGTTGGTAGGTAGAGATTGTTTGCGGGGAAGTGCTAGGGGTGTGGTGTTTTGAATGAACACTTAAACCCATTTACTGTACAAAGGAAAGACCGTTTAACAGCCATCAAGGGCAATCTCCAGACCGATCAATATGCGAACCGAGTTACGGTGACAAAGTAAAATACATTATCGGCCAGGAAGGCCAGTTAAGCTATCACCAGCTCCCGTTACAAGACAAAGCGCCCCTGCAGAGATTTCTGCCCGCCAAAAATATTACAAAGACAGGACTATGATCTGGCGGGAGATAAGACTGTCCCAAAAGGGTATAACTATGGATTTGAAAAGTCCATCAGGGCGATTTTCGTAAGTACACACACTGGACGCTACGCTTCACTTCGGAAGGCTTAACGCTTCAGAATTTCATCAGGACGCTTCGCTTCTTCTACGATTCTACGCTTCGCTTCGGGAACTCGCTTCTTCTACCTCGGCAGCTTCGGAATTCGACCAGGATGTTTTCAGGACATGGTCGGTGTTCAGCCAGGCAAGGCTCGGTGACGACGGGAAGACAACGAGGGTGGCCCGGGTACTGTTGTCGGGAGATCATCGACGACCCAAGCCGAAGGAGAAGACACCCTCTGGAAAATCGCCGAGCCAGGCGGGAGCGAGAAACAAAAAGGACACTCCGGGCCTAGCCAGTCAGGGCCTCGACATACCATTCGGCCAGAAACTTTCGGACTCCCCCATGTGCATCCAGTTATTTCAACGGATTCAGTCATGATGAGCGCTCATCGAGGCTGTGTCCACTGCCTCATCACCTGAGAGAGAAAAACAAGCTGCGCCAGAAGTTTCCAAATCCACGTGACGACGGAAAGCTGTGCCAAAAGGCTGCGAACCCCCTCTTTTGTGAATCTGAAAGTGGTGAGCATGATTCCGAGTTCCTCAAGTCGAAACTTAGCCTAGGTCTAGGGGAGGGGGTAAGGGTAATCGTAATGTGTTTCCCCTTTTTCGATGTGCCGTGTGTTCCCCATTTCCATAGAGTTAAGTTTATAGATATGTGCATGCTTGTAGTTACTTTAATTTGTGCTTATGACATGTATTTCTTAATGCTGCAAACTGTTTAATAATAAAAGCATCCATTTTGTGCTATTCAACCTGGTCTATTGAGTTTTTCTCTGCACTACAGTTCCCTGCACCTAAGTCCAAGGTCTAGAACCGTAGGGAAGAGTGGGTCAAACCACTCAAGGGTAATTATTGCACGAAGCCTGGTAGGAGACCAGAACGAGCAAGAGAAACCCCCTACAGGGACCACAGTGCTGCCTGAGACCTGCTGAGCTACCTCCCTCCACATGGTGCGGAAGACTTGTGGTGAGGGCCTCCTGCCACTTGCTGGGTAGAGCACCATCCTCCATCTCTCCACAGCGAACACCAATGCCTCCAATGCTTGACCGCAGAATCTGCTGGCTCTCTCCCTGGGGCATGGATCTGCCTTCGGTCCTTCGGCTCCTTCTCCTTGACCTGCTGCTGCTTGTTAAGGCAGCTGCACCGCCAGCAATGCTGAGAATTAGGTGCTGAAGCATCAATGAACCTTCCCTTTAAGGTATGGGAAGAGCCTGTGGCAATGATGACTTGTGATTAGACTGCATCTGATATTGGTCAGCGTTTCGAGTTTAACATCACTGAGCTAGGCCATTAGCACTTGATTTAGCGCTCCAATCATTTCTTTGAGCAGTGAGCGTGAATTCTGCATGCAGTCTAAAGCATTAGCGCCTGGCACTAATTCTCCAACTTTTCTAATTTTACTGCCCATTCCTGGGCTATAATGAATTTCTAGCCCGAGGATTGTTATCCAGCTACATCAGATTGGTGGTCTCTATTTGCAAGGTTTGGTTAAAGATTTGGGGATCTCAAACCTTCCCATCATATAAACCAGTGAAGTCGTCATAGCAAATAACCAATAACAAGCTTACTTTTCTCAAGACTAAAAAAGCTATTATAATATTTCTTGTCCGACTAATATTGCCCATAAACACGAGCGATATGGAATTGTTGAATTGTTGTATGGAAGTCCCGGTATATGGAGGTTCTAAAATAAAGTCAATATTATCAGTTCTCTTTACCTCAGTCATTGTCTCAAAGTCCATCCAGAAGTTAGCGTCTTGAACCAACAGATTATTTTTTCTTTCATTTGCAGCAGTAACATGCTTAATTTATCTCTTCAAAATCATATCCTTCTTCAACTTTACAAACCTATTGACTCTATTCTCTGATGAGACTGAGGAATTATTCACCATTGCCTCTAATATTAGATGGCTATTATGGTTCCACTTTACACATCAATTGCTTAATTTTGCTTTCATATCCCTCTTCAATGGCTTGATGTAGCTCTTGAGACAAAGATCCTGTCAAATATTTCTTCAGCTGGTAGCAGTCTTCTATTTTAAGTCCCTTGAAAATTCTTTGAAGAAGTTTAAGTCACTAATTGAAATTAAACCTGCTTAGTCAAGTACAGAATACAATAGAAAACCGGGCAGAATACAGAGAGCGCAGGAGGAATTGAAAAAGGATACAAGAAGGGCAAAGAGAAAGTATGAGAATAGATTAGTGGGTAACATAAAAGGGAAGCCAAAAATCTTTTGTACACATATAAAAAGTAAAAGGATAGTTAAAGGAATGGCGGGGCTGATTGGAGACAAAAAAAAGGAAATCTTCTTTCCAGAAGGCATGACTGAGGTGCTGAATGAGTACTTTGCATTTGTCTTCACAAAAGAAAAGGATGAAGTTAATGGGGCAGAAATTCCTCCCCAAACGTGTGAGTACGGAAGGGGTACTCACGCGTCTGGCAGGAGGAAATGCCGGTTTTCAGCATGCACAGCGCATGCACTGAAAACCGGCATTTCCTCTCCTCTAACCCAAGAGGTGAAGAGGCTAGCGCGTGCACTGTAGGGGGCAGCGCGTGCGTCTTGGATTTCCTCTGTTTTGGGGGATTTGCGCATGTGTAAAGGCCTCCGGTCTTTACGCTTGTAAAAAGCACACGTAAGTATTTATTTTTACAGGTAAGTGGTGTTTTAGTGCAATTTAGAAAAAAAATTTCCACAGGTTTATTATTTTAAAGAATCTACAATAAGGTAAGTTTAGTTTTAGACCCTTTTTATTAAAAATTTATTTTTTTCAACAAAAAAAAATTATTGTTTAAATTATTTTTTTTAACTTATTTATACTTAATTTAATGATTGGGATGTTTTTTAAAATTTTATTTAAAGTTTAAGTAGTGTTTTGGGGTGCAGTACTTCTCATGAGTTTGACAGTTCTTACTCTCAAACTTATGAATGAAGTTTCCCCTCCTCTGATTGGCTGAACAGTGCTCACCTGATCCCAGCCGGCACATCGCACTAACTACGCCGCTGGGTCAGGTTAGCACAGCGCGCCGACATCAGAACCTGGCCACTGACAGGAAATCCACTGCGGGCCAGGTTTCAGAATTCGGCGCGCAGGGTGAGCGCACATCGGGGGCTTGCACGCGCGGCAAGCCCCCGACACCAAGTTCTGGGCCAATGTCACTGTAGAGGAGGGGGAGTAGAGATATGGATGGGATAAAAATAGATAGAAAGGGGATGTTAAATAGTTTGGCATCACTCAAAGTTAACAAGTCGCCCCTTCCAGATGAGATAATCCTAGGTTGCTGAGGGAAGCAAGGGTAGAGATAACAGAAGCTCTGACCACAATCATTCAATCCTCCTTGGATTTGGAAGTGGTGCCAGAGGACTAGAGGATTGCAAATGTTAGACCCCTGTTCAAAAAAGATGAGAGGGATAAACCTGGTAACCACAGGCAAGTTAGCCTAATGTGAGTGGTGGGAAATCTACTGTCAAGGATAAAATTAGGTGGAAAAATTTGGTTAATTTGCGCCTCCCGCTAACGGGGCACGAAGCAACTAGTGCCCGGGCGCGGCACCGCTAACGCCTCCCGCAAAATTCAGTGGGAGGTTAGCGGTGGCGGTAACCGTTAGCACCCCACGGCGCTGCGCCTCCGGTGATGACATCATCATTGTGTGCAGCAACCCGCTCGCACCACAGCCGTGATATTTGGTAGCGCCCCCTGACTTACCGCCAGATGCTATGTCCGACAGGGTCAAGGGGGGCTACCTGTGGCCGGGGCGGCGCAAATTAAAGAGGAGGTTCTGGGCGGCCATTTTTGTTGCTGGCTACCAGTCAGCACCTGCCCCCATTGTTGTCCTCAGCCTCCTGTGAAGCCCCCCCCCACGGGGTGCCAGCTGCGCTCCGTGAGCCCGGCACTTCCCTTGAGTGCCAGGCTCTTTTGCCGGCACTCCAATCCCTGGTGGCTCAGCTAGGCCCTGGGTCGCCCTGAGCTAGGCCCTCCCCTTTAATAAGGGGAGGAAAGCCTGCAGTACCACGGCATGACATGCCACAGCGCGTGGCACTGCAGCACGTAATACCGCGATATTCACTCGCAGCGCCCCAAGAGGGAGGCGGGTCACTTCCAGTAGCACCCTACCTCCATCTTGGGGCGCGACCAGTGAATTTTGGGCACGGGGGCACTAATTTTTTCGGGCCACTAAAAGTAGCGCACCAGCGAAGTTAGCATGACCCAATTTTGCCCCCTTAATTCTCACTTGGAGAAACATGGGTTAATAAGGGACAGCCAGCAAAGATTTCTTACAAGCAAATCATGTCTGACTAACCTGAGTGAGTTCTTTGATGAAGTAGCTGAGTGGGTTGATGAAAGTAGCGTAATAGATGTTATGTATGGACTTTCAAAAGGCATTTGATGAAGTACCACAAAATAAACTTATTCAGCACATAGAAGCACATGGTATTAAAGGGACGGTGGTAACTTGGGTACGTAATTGGCTAAGGCATAAGAGGCAGAAAGTAGTGGTGAATGGAAGTTTTTCTGACTGGAGAGAAGTCTGCAGTGGGGTCCCCAGGGATCAGTACTTGGACCACTGCTTTTCTTGTTATATATAAATAATGCGGACCTGGGTATAGAGAGTACAATTTCAAAGTTCACGAATGGTGCATAACTTGGCAACATAGTAAATAATGAGCAGGATAGTAGCAGATTTCAGGAGGACATAGACAGACTGGTGAAGTAGACAGACACATGGCAGGTGCAATTTAATGCGGATAAGTGTGAAGTGATGCATTCTGGGAGAAACAACATGGAGAGGCATTATACCATAAATCATACTATTTTGAGGGGGTGCAAGAGCAGAGGGTGTAGGGGGTAGCATGTGCCCAGTCAGCTCTGCCCCTGACTGTCTCTGAGCGGTTCGAATCGCTCCCACACACCTGGGTTCTAGACACCGGACTTAGGTACAGGCGGCGATACAGAAAAACGAGTAGACAAGTGGTTTGGTGCAAGAAAACCGTAATTTTTATTAAAGGCAAAACAAAATCACAATACTGAGAATTACTAAGATAATTACAGGCATATAAAAACCAATACACTTATTTGGGAATGGGGAACACACAGCACATCGAGGGAACAAATACATTAAAATCCCTTTATCCTTATCCCACCCCCAATACCTAACTAGATTAAGCTATGAGGGTCCAGGGATTCATGCTCACCAATTCGAAACCTGCTGACTTATTTTTAACGGTTGTGAGTTTTGGGGTCCGCTCTTGCTGTCCTTTGGGGTACGTCGTTGCCACGTGGTCACAGGGCGCGGCGATGGAGTTGCTTGTGCGAAGCACCCTCCTTTTCCTCCGTTAACGTCTTCATTGATTCACGATGGGTCTTCTTCTTCTTCCTCGGGCGGTTTGGTCGCTGACGGTTTTTATGACGGCTGGGGCTCGGTTGGCGGTTTATATTGTCAATATGCTTTTACTACCTATGCTTTGAACACTAACTTATTCTTCATTGACGTTGCTATCCATGCTTCAAACGCCAACTTATTCATCAAACACCAGCTTATAACTAGGCCATTTGTCCCCCAACGTGTCTTTCCGCTGCCCTTCTCTGCCTTTACCGGTTTACCATTTTCTTCGTCTCGTCTGCCCGTTTGTGGACACGTATGTCCTGTGTCTTTTCGAATCAGGTCTCATTCTCCTCCTGCATTTGGCCCTCGGTGTAGTAATAGGCGTCCTTGGTGTTGAGTGGCGTGGGGAGTGAGAAGAGAGCCCGCCACGAGGCCAGGGCACGAGTGAAGAGCAAGCGGCCAGAGCAAGAGCAAGAGAGAGAGCTTGGCCACCGGTGGACCTACAATTATACCCGGTTCTTCATCCCTTATCTGCGTGCCAAATCAGGTCAGTCCTTTGTCTAACTTTTGGTGGGCTCGTCCAAAATGATTACGGTCATCCACTTTAACGGTTTTGGGGTGGTTGTCTCCTGGTTTAATGGCTCCGATACCCTGGCTGTTTGTTATTTATGAAATTTAATTGTCCTTATCCTGGCTTGATGGCTACAGTGAGCTGTTACCGATTATGTATGCAGAAACTTAATGGCCTCGATTAGACCCATTCTGACTTGATCTGTTCCAAGGCGAATGAATGCATATTTTGTGTTTACCTAGCTGTCTGGCTTCACAAAGGTTTTTTTTCAGGTTTTGAAAAGTGTCTGCCTTTTTGCAGGGCCTTGCTTTTAAAATCCTGTACTTTTGGTCACGAGGTTGCAGAAGCCATTTTGGGTACCCTTTTTAAATAACTTGTCCATACAGGGTCCCTTTATCCATAACTTTTGTGGAATGTGGGAATTTTGAGAACCCTACACTCCCCCTTGTTGATACTAAACTCGCTTTAAGTATCAAACTAACAAGGTGAGCAAAATTCCCGACCCTCCATAGTCAATCTTCCCCTGTAATTACCTATCTATGATCCCACGACACATGCATTTCCCATTCTGTAAAAATGTAGTGTACATAAGCATACATAGACAGATTACAGGCGTTTACACACATCCAAGCATGGAGGGGTCCAACACCCCTGCACCACTTGGTACACATCATCTTTATTAAAAATAACAAATTGAAAAGTCCTTATTAAAAATAACAAAAAAGAACACAAAAAAACAACAATCTTTATTCAATAACACAAACAAACAAAAAATTCAAACAGGTGTATCTCCCTCCACCTTAACATAATGTTCCTTCCACGTCTTTTGGTTTTGGAATTCTAGTATTTGGCCTTTTCCATTGCACCGAGTGCACACTAGGTACAATACTATTCCCAGCTGGCAAACCACAAGGATGTGGGAAGCCAGTCTAATCCATGAAGGGACCTCTATATTCTCAAAAATGTACCACCAGGGTGGAACTACAATGTCCAATATCTTGGCCCCTACCTCTACTGTTTTCTGCTCCAGAGTGTAGAAATGTTTCTGGGAGACTATTACTGCTTTGAGTATTTTGGTAAGATGTTCTGGGAGAGGGGGAATTTCGCAGCTGAAATGCGCTACATACTTTTGTAGATTGGTGAAATTACCCTTTACAGTGAGGTTAACAGTGGAGGGTTCAGGAATGGGGGTAATTCGTTCCTGGGCCACTTGAACTTCTGCCTCAGGTTTAAAGCAGAAACTGCTGTCAATTACCAGACACCAGCTATGATGTCCATGCTGGTAGTGGGGCACACCCGTGATGACACAATATGTCCCACCTCCTATATATGCTACCTGTGGGGGAACATGGTCTTGTGCCATTGCCTCCATGGTACAGTTTATAGGTTTTGCACCAGCAGCTCTAAACCCGCACTATGGTTTTGAATAGGCGTTCAAGTGCTGGGGACACAGTATTATGTGTGCTCCCTGGCTCCGGCACCCCGAGAGGTCAGTACCTGTCATAGCATGCTCCCATTTTATGACATAAGGTGGAACCGCTGTGAAACGGATGTGTGCACCCCTTTGAATGACTCCAATGTTCTCTACCCTGTATACCGGTGCGGGTCGGGCTGTCCCACCCATGACCGGCATCCTAACTACTATACCCATGATAGTATGGTTTGAACGTCCACAATCTACTGGGACTGGGTAGGCCTCAGAAGCTAGCTGGAGTTGGCACGGGCTTAATGCATTCTCAAATGGATGGAGGGCTGCGAGGTGCTTGTTGCTGATCCAGGAGGGGACTAAACCCTGTTTTAAATCCTCCAGATTACTGCGGCCCTCACCGAGCAACCACGCCCCGTACAGCATGCACACCTCATTCTGTGCAGCCTGATCCGAAGCATTTCTGTCCTCTCTTATGAGATCGTTTACGGTCTTTGCATGCTTCTCCAGCTCGGCTATAATTTCTTTTAAATGGACCGTCATGGCCTGGTCCTCATGTAACTCTGAGCCCACTACCTTATTCTCATCTATTAAGATTTTTTTTACTGTGTCTTTAAACCATTTATCTGGGTCTGCAATTCTATGTCATCCAAACTGTTGATGACAGAGGACCCTGTGTTAAACACAGTAAAAACATCATTCCATGCTCCCCTTCTTTGCCTCCCCGTATTACCCAAAAACTCATGGTGTGTGGTGTACAGTTCGGTTTTGTCGACATTGGCAAAATTGAACTCGTAAAATTTCCTAAACATCTCCTTTAACAGGGCCTGGTATAGCTGTTCTGTATCTTTGGGGCACCACTCCGGTAAGTGTACTTCGGTGAGGTTTAAAATCACGGAGGTTACTGCATAGTGTACCCCCTGGTACAGCACCTGATCCATAGGCACTAGTACCAGCCCATTCCCTGGTCCCTTGGTGGTAGCGGGGCACCCCTCCCTGTGTGTCCTTGCTGCCTGGGTCGTGGGCAGGGGCTTTCAGGGTCAGGTCACAAGTTCAGTGGCATTGACTGGGATCGGGGAGTATGGGACCGCGCATGCCTTCAGGCTGGAATCCCACTTCATCCCCTCCCCGGAGTCTTGCCACTGCCAGTGGAAAATGATGGATATGCCTGTGGGGCAGACCTTCTCTGACCCCCACATACAGACATAAATCCCTTGATCCGGTTCCCACCACTTGTCCCAGCACACACTCAATCCCCCGTGAGTCCCTGCAATCGTCCGATGGGTATTGTTCCCCAACTGCTCCCACTCGACTGCGGGGTTTCCCATATCCTTGCTCAGTTTTCTGAGCCACCACCACCTATCCAAAGGAATCTGTCCCTTGCATGTTAAGCATACACGTTTCCCTACGGTGACGCTGACCCTTGTGGTAACGACCTGTACCCTGGGGCACAGGAGGGAGGCCTCCCCGTACGTGAACCCAGTCTGGATGGAGTACTGAGATGAATTGGACCCCAGCCACCCTGGCCAACTTCCCTCGTGGAAGTAGACGGCGAGCTCCTCCACGTCCCGTTCGCCGCTTCCATCAGTGACTATCTCCTGAGCACCCATAGATGTGGGATTCCTCCACATCACCTCGCTTTCCAATGCTCAGTCTTATCAGGGCAAGTAGGAGTATGCCCCCCTTCATCCTGAAATCTTCTCTGCAAAGAGATACAAGAACATATAGCCAGGTCCCGAGGAGATTCTCTGGCTTGTGTGAAGTATAGTCGGGTCTTGCGACCTCGACTAAATACAGACAATCTTAACAATACTACTACTTATATAAAACTACCAATCACCTCGTTTAAACTTACACTAAACACCCAAACTTAACAATATCACACTTAAATTACCTAACTATGTACATCCGCCGCCCGTCTCCGGGCGGCCAGCCTAATTCCTGTTTGGGCTGCGGCACACCACTCCCTTCGGCGTGGCCACACTGTCCTGTACTTTCGGTCCCTCACAGCCTGTGGCTGCTGGCTGGGGACCTCTGCCCTCAGACCGATCCCTCACTTGAGAGGCGGCCCTTTTTAAATGGGGAGCCGGTGACCACGGTTTCCTTGGCTGGGGCGTCCGTGGGGACCTTCGAGGGACTTTGGCGGGTGGGGGTTTTCTGGCTGGTGGGCCTTTAACCCGAGCCACTGCCCCCTCCGGTGCGGTCTGTGGACTTACCACTACTGTCAGCTGAGGATCTTCTTCCTCAGGGGCGGGGACTTCACCCTCGGGTCCCTCCTCATCTGGATCCTGTTATGTTCATAAATAAATAGACGTTTTCATTATGAACAGCTAGCTTGAGCTAGTCATTTATTCAGCCAGGTGGACTAGTGTACAGGCATCCATCTTGACTACTGCCTTGTGGGTAGCCCACTACTAAACAAACAGCTCCACCTAGTGTACCATTCTAGAATGACATGTTACTGATCATTACATCCCCCTTCCTTAGAGGTTAAACAAAATCAATATCAATCAATCATAACGACATAAACATCTTCACAACAGTCAACACATTTTCAAAGCTTTACTTTATGAACTCTAAGCTTTTCATTCTTTTATTAAAGTTTTCTTTGTACTCAAAGATGAAGTCTATCAGGCTTTTTTACTTCACGTGTGGTTCTTCTCAGCACAGGTAAGTCTGATGTGTTTTCATGAGAGCCTGTATGTGTGTTTGTGTTAGATTGCTCTGGTGGTGAGTGACAAGATTCAGTTGCGGCATTGTCATCGATTTGCTCTTGGATAGTTTCTTGTGTTTTCAGGAGGGAATGGCGGTTCCTCCTGAGAATCTGTCCTTCGTCAGTTCAAACAGTTTATGACCTTGGTCCTACTTCCTCAAGAACTGTAGCTTTCCTGTTCCATGCATCTGGATCCTCAATCCTGACAACAACATCCCTTGCCAATGGTTTCAGAGTTTTAGATGACTTGTCATACTGTGATTTCTGTTTCAGCTTTAACAGTTGAAGTCTCTGTCTCAGTTCCTTACTCTGCTTTTCTTTTGCACAGCAGGGTAGCGTGGTGCGCAACTTGCGACCCATTAGGAGTTCAGCAGGTGAAGAACCACAGTCTAAAGGGGAGGCTCGGTAGCTCAGCAGGGCGAGATAAGGATCAGACTTGCTTTCTGTTGCTTTCTTCAGTAGCTGTTTGAGAACTTGAACACCTTTCTCTGCCTTACCATTCGACTGAGCATACAGAGGACTGGATGTGATGTGCTGAAAGTCATAATGTGCTGCAAACTGTTGCCACTCCTTACAGTTGAAGCACGGACCATTGTCGCTAACGGCAATCCTGGGAATTCCATGTCTGGCGAAGATGGATTTAACAAGCATTATGACACTGCTTGCTGATGTGCTTGAGAGCAGTGCCATCTCAGTATAGTTAGAATAGTAGTCAATCACTATTAGAAAGTCTTTACCATTCAAATGAAAGAGGTCCATACCAACCTTTTGCCATGGTGCTGTTGGTAAGTCAGCTATTATCATTGGTTCCTTTGCTTGTTTGTTTTGGTGTTTCTGACATGTCTCACATATGCCTATCATGTTCTCAATGTCCTTATTTATGCCAAGCCAATAAACAGTGTCTCTTGCTCTCCTTTTGCATTTTTCAATTCCGAGGTGTCCCTCATGAATCCTTTTGAGCATGTCTTGACATACAGCCTGTGGAATGACTATTCTGTTCTGTTTTAGTAATAGTCCACTTGCGACACTTAACTCTGACCTGATGTGATAGTACTTTGGACAGGAACCTTTTGGCCAACCATGATGAATGTTCTCTATTGCTCTTTGTAACACTGTATCTTATACTGTTTCTTCTGCTATTTGCTTTGATTTTGTGTCTGACACGGGCAGCACAGCAGTGACCATACTCACATGAACATCCATGTCTTCCTCAGTAGAGCTCACATGACTCATTGTGGGTGCTCGGGATAGTGCATCTGCTAACACTATGTGTTTGCCTGGTGTGTAGATCAGTTCAAAGTCATATATTTGCAGCTTCCTCATGAGTCGTTGAATCCTTAGAGACATCTCATTCAGATTTTTTTTATGATGGCAACCAGTGGGCAGTGGTCTGTCTCAACTGTGAAGGTGGGAAGTCCATATATGTAGCCATGGAACTTTTCTAGTCCAACTACCAAGCCTAGACATTCCTTTTCAATCTGGGCGTATCGACACTCAGAGTCAGTCATAGACCTGGAGGCATAGGCAACAGGCTTCCAATCTTCACCCTCTGCTTGTAGCAAGACCACGCCTAGGCCATCTTTTGATGCATCTGTTGACACTTTGATTCTCTTTGTTGGGTCAAAGAAGGTGAGTACAGCTGTGGTTGTTTATCCACTCTTGTTCATGTCTTTCTGTCCATGCAAACTCATTTGTTTTATGTAGCAGGTCTCGCAGACAGGCTGCCTTGGCTGACAAGTTAGGAATGAACTTTCCAATGAAGTTTATCATCCCCATGATGTGTAGCACTCCTTTTTTGTCAGTGGGTCGGGGCATTTTGAGTATGGCGTTTACTTTTTCCATATCTGGCTCTGTTCCTTTACCAGATAGATTATCTCCTAGGAAAGTGACTTCCTGGATGCCAAACTGACACTTGGCTTTGTTTAGCTTCAGTCCATTCTGGCGTATGCTCTGTAGCACTTTAGTCAGTCTCTCATTGTGTTCTTTCAGTGTGGAGCCCCAGATGATGATGTCATCAACATAGACCCAAACTCCTTCCAGACCTTCAATTATGTGTTCCATCGCTCTATGAAAGATTTCAGATGCAGATTTTATCCCGAAAGGCATTCTGAGGAAACAATACCTGCCAAATGGTGTGTTGAAGGTACAGTATTTGGTGCTCTCTTCATCCAGTTTAAGTTGCCAAAATCCTTGTGAGGCATCGAGCTTTGTGAAGTATCTGGCACCTGACATTTCACTGGTGATTTCTTCTCGCTTGGAATCTGGTAGTGTTCACGTTTTATGTTTGCATTTAAGTCCTTTGGATCCATGCATACTCTTAGATCATTGTTCTTTTTCTTTACACATACCATGGAGTTAACCCATTCTGTTGGCTCTTCGACTTTCCTGATGACTCCTAGTGTGGTCATTCTGTCCAGTTCTTTCTTGAGCCGGTCACGCAGGGGTGCTGGAACTCTCTGCGGAGCATGTACCATTGGCTGAGCATCCTGCTTTAGCTGGATCTTGTAAGTGAATGGTAGAACTCCAAATCCTTTGAACACATCCTGGAAATTACTCACTACAGAATCCACTGAGTCATCTGGTCTGCTTATGGCACAGTTTATACGGTAGACTCTCTTGACCAGTTCTAAGTCCTCACAAGCTTTGTCACCTAGTAGTGAATCAAGTCCTTCATCCACAACAGAAAACATGAGATGATGCACTTTGTCTTTGACTGTCACTTTAAGTCTGCATACACCTAAGCTATCTATTTTCTGTCCATTATAGTTCTTCAGTAGTACTGACTTTTTCTGTATTTTGGGCTTTTCTTTCATATTTTTAATGTCACTCATACTGATTAAGTTTGCTTTTGCCCCAGTGTCTAGTTTCAATGTAACTAATGCTCCATTTACCTGCAGTGGCATCATCCATTTGTCCTCTTTTACTGCTTTAACTTTATGTTCAGCATTGTCCATTCCTGAGGGCTGCACATTTTCTGTATCCTTTTCGATATTGTCACATGACACCATTCCTACAAAAAATGTCTCACTTAAATCAGTGTCCTCAATCACATTGACTTGTTGCCCTTTCTTTGTTTTTACTTTTGAAAAGCATTGTTTGGCAAAGTGATTCTTTCCATTCCATTTTGTGCATATTTTCCCAAACGCTGGGCATTGTCTTGACTGGTGCTGGTAACCATAGCGTTTACCATTAAAAATTCCATCCTCCAATTGCTTTGCATTTCTGTTCTGCCCACATTTCTTCCCCTCATAGGACACAGCACCGACAGTAGCACAGTCACTCATTACAGTCGCATTATTATTGATTTCACTGAAAGTCTTTGCGTGCTGTTGAGCTAGCTCACTGGCATGGCATATTTTCACAGCATTCTCCAATGTTAGTTTGGTTTCTCTCAACAAATGTTCCTGGCAACCCTCACCCCAAGCCCATTCCACTCCCCTGTGTAGGATTTGGAGCAGAGGGGCTGCTGTGGCTGCATAGTCTTGAATGAAGTCTCTGCAGTACCCGGTTAGCCCTAAAAATGACCTCACACCCGTAACTGTGTTGGGGACGGGTAACTCCTGTACCACCTCCCTCCTAGCCTTACCGATGGCCCTTTCCCCAGTGCGTACGGTCAGGCCCAGGAATTTCACCTCCTGCTGGCCGATCTGCGCTTTCTTCGTGTCTACTTTAAAACCCTCCTGCCTGAGCAGCTCCAGCAGTTCGGCCAGTAGTGGGCCATGCTCATCTTTCGAATCAGTGAAGAGGAGCAGGTCATCTACATACTGCACCAACTGTCTGGGCTGGCTGAAACCCTTTAAACTATTTGCCATGCCCTGGTGGAAAATGCTGGGGCTGTTGTGGAAGCCCTGAGGCAAACAGTTCCAGGTGTACATTTGCCCTTTAAACGTAAAGGCAAACTTGTACTGATCCTCCCTCCTTAAAGGGATGGACCAAAACCCGTTGGAAATATCCAGCACCGTGAACGTGGTCACGGATGCTGGGATACTTCCTATCAGGTTGGCAACTGCTGTTACCGTGGGTGCGCAGGCTGGGATGTTGCTGTTAAGCACCCAATAGTCCACCGTGGCCCTCCAGGAATTGTCCGGCTTTCCAACCTGCCACAGTGGAGAGTTTACGTGGGTGGCTATCGGTCTCAGGACTCCCTGCTGCACTAAGGAGGACATGGCTTCTTCCATGTCTGGCTCCGATTCCCTGGGGAAGTTATACTGTTTCTGTGGTCGGGCCATGGGGTCCCCGTCTACACTGACCTCAAACCCGTTGACACTCCCGCAGTCGTGTTTGTGCGTGGCAAATGTGGCTAGGTGTGCGTGCACAAATGCCTGGAACTCTTTTGGGGTATTACTGACTATGAGCTCGAGGTTATAACCCTCCTTAGGCTTCATGGTGCACAGTGTCCCCTTCTCTTCTTTCCCTGGGATGACTACTACCTCGCCGTCCTTTCCTGTACTTTCCCCCCATAGGCAATGATTTCTTAAATCCACCAGGATCCCGTGGCCTACAATAAAGTCGGCCCCCAGATGCCCTTTCCACCCTCCTGTTCCCACTTCATTACGATACAGGTCCATTTAGAGCGGAGTGTACCCAAACGAATGGAGAGCGGGATGGAAAACGAGCCGGCCTGTTCTCTGCCTGTGAATCCTGCCAGACTGTATGGGAGCCCGCTAGACAGAGGCGAGGTGGTGGGGTTAGCTGAATGAACTACGGTGCATGATGCCCCCGTATCCAACAGATAGGTCCCCTTCACCTTTTCTACCTCCATCTCCACGTGGGGTCTTTTCCATACATCGTACCGCAGGGAACACAGTTAAACAGGCTGCGCTGGCTCTAGTCATGGCTGTGGGTTGGATGGGGCTGACGGGGTCAGAGCACCGGTAGTGGCGACTACTCTCCCCGGCCAGTCAATAAGGACCTCATGGTGTCCAAAAATGACTTGACTGCAGCGGGAGGGATCCCTGCCTCTATCTTCTGGGCTGGGGCTATGGAGTTCTTTCCCTTGCTATCTTTCCAAGGGTTTTTGCCCTCCTTCCCCCAATGGCCATCCTTCCTGCACCCATAACAATTGAGCTTTGTGTTGGGGGGGTTATTCCCTTCCTGATGCCACTCCTTCCTACCCTGTCCGGGTTTTACCTCGTGCACCTTCCCCTTCGGTGGGTGTGCATCGGTGCCCCAACTGTTCTTATAGGCTAGGGTCAACTGTCTGATCACCGTAAGTTCGGTGGTCAGGGGATTCTTGGGGTCGAACCAGGCTTCCGCCTTGGCCCGGACCTGTGGCAAGATGTTTGCCACCAGGCAACGGAGCCAGTGGGCCAGCAGACCCCCGTTCAGGAATGCCCGGTTAGGTGTCCCGGGACAGGCACTCCGGTGGACCAGCCATAACCTGTCCGCGAAAGCTTGCGGGGTTTCCCCTGCGAGCTGCACCGTCTTCTCCACACGGGAGAAAGGACTTCCCTCATTCATCCCCATGGCCTCCAGAACTTCATCCCTGAGCGCCTCATACCCGCCCTGCCCCCTTTTACACTCGTCAGAGAGGGATTGGAGGAGCTTACTCTCCAAAGAGAACAGCAGCATTTTGGCCCGCTCAGCATCATCGCATTCAATGATGCTGGCTGCCTGTTCCACTTCCCTGAAGTGGACCGAGGGGTCTCCTTTCTCGGTGAGCCTTGGGATATGGCTCACCATAGCCCTAAGCTGTTGGGTGCTATAGGGTTGATATACCTATCAATTCATCCAATGAAAAGCGACGAGTTAAGAAAGTAACTATAGGTTTTTATTGGCTAAATAACAGAGCCCACCCTCGTGGGTGATCGGATACAACAAGGAGGAATGCCAGCCAGTCGACTACCTTTATACCTGGGCAGGTAGGTGGAGTCATGGGCGGAGTCAGCAGTGGTCAGCCCAGGTATAGCAGCGTGACAAGAGGCGACCTCGTATAGTGATACAACAGTGTGAACAGTGATAACCATAGAGTAACGATATGACAGTGATAACTATAGTGTAACGATAGTGAACGATAAAAGTGGTTTACCACATTCACCCCTTGTTTAGATTTGAGTACGGCGGGGTGAAGTGTACTACCAGTTCTGGTATGTCAGTCTGTCCGGAGGCCTCGTAAGCCTTTCTGATCGTCGCAGCGGTGGTGTTGCATTATCCGGTGTTAATGCTGGTGTCTGCGTGGTCGGCGAAGGCTCGTGGGGTTCCGGCATGCCGTCTACCTGGTCTGGAATTGGGGGGGTGGTGGGGGGGGGTGAAGGTGGTGTCTCCGGAGTGCCCGAGGGTGCGAGGTCTCGTAAGGAGACTGTGTCCTCCCGCCCGTCTGGGTATGCCACATAGGCGTACTGGGGGTTGGCGTGCAGGAGGTCCACCCTCTCGACCAGGGGGTCCGTTTTATGGGCCCTCACGTGCTTTCGCAGCAAGACGGGCCCCGGGGAGGTCAGCCAGGTTGGTAGCGTGGTTCCCGTAGTCGACTTCCTGGGGAAAGCAAACATTCGTTCATGGGGGGTGGCGTTGATGGCAGTGCAAAGTAGTGACCGGGTGGAATGCAGCACTGCCGGGAGGACTTCCTGCCAGCGGGAGGTTGGGAGGCCCTTAGACTTTAAGGCCAAGAGGACGGCCTTCCATACCGTCGCATTCTCTCTTTCTACCTGGCCGTTCCCTCGGGGGTTGTAGCTGGTGGTCCTGCTTGCAGCAATACCTCTCGCTAGTAGGAACTGACGGAGTTCCTCGCTCATGAAGGAGGAGCCCCGGTCACTATGTATATAGTTTGGGAACCCGAACAAGGCGAAGAGGTCATTCAGGCATTTAATGACCGTGGTACTGGTCATGTCTGGGCAGGGGAAGGCAAAGGGGAAACGGGAGTACTCATCAACAGTGTTGAGGAAGTACACATTACGGTCAGAGGACGGGAGGGGCCCCTTAAAGTCGATGCTCAGGCGCTCGAAGGGGCGGGTGGCCTTGATCAGGCTTGCTCTGTCCGGCCTAAAGAAGTGCGGTTTGCACTCGGCACAGGTCTGGCAGTTCCTGGTCATGGTCCTGACCTCCTCGATGGAGTAGGGCAGGTTGCGAGCCTTAATGAAGTGGTAAAGTCTGGTGACCCCGGGGTGGCAGAGGTCGTTGTGGAGGGTCTGAAGTCTATCACTTTGCGCGCTGGCGCATGTAATTCGTGACAGAGCATCGGGGGGTTAGTTCAGCTTACCTGGCCGGTACAAGATATCATAATCGTAGGTGGAGAGCTCGATTCTCCACCTCAAGATCTTGTCATTCTTGATTTTGCCCCTCAGCTTGTTATTAAACATAAAAGCGACCGAACGTTGGTCGGTAAGGAGGGTAAATCGTTTGCCTGCCAGGTAGTGCCTCCAGCGTCATACCGCCTCCACAATCGCCTGGGCCTCCTTCTCGACCGACGAGTGTCGGATCTCAGGGCCCTGTAGGGTCCTTGAGAAGAAGGCCACCGGTCTCCCCTCCTGGTTAAGGGTGGCGGCTAGGGCAAAGTCGGATGCATCGCTCTCGACTTGGAAGGGGATGGACTCATCCACTGCGTGCATAGTGGCCTTGGCAATGTCTCCCTTAATGAGGGAGAAGGCTGCGCACGCTTCCTCCGTAAGGGGGAAGGATGTGGACTTCATGAGGGGTCTGGCTTTGTCCGCATAATTGGGCACCCATTGGGCATAGTAGGCGAAGAGCCCCAGGGTTCTCTTCAGTGCCTTTGGACAGTGGGGGAGGGGTAGCTCCATGAGGGGGCGCATTCTTTCGGGGTCGGGGCCGATGACTCCGTTCTCTACTACACAGCCGAGGATGGCAAGGCGCGAGGTGTTAAACACACATTTATCCTTATTGTAGGTGAGGTTCAGCCGTTGGGCCGTACGGAGGAATCTCTCCAGATTAACATCGTGGTCCTGCCGGTCGCGGCCGCAGATGGTGACGTTATCTAGATAGGGGAACGTGGCGTGCAGCCCGTTTTGGTCAACCATCCGGTCCATCTCCCTTTGGAAGACCGAAACCCCGTTGGTGACGCCGAAGGGAACCCTAAGGAAGTGGTAGAGGCGGCCGTTCGCCTCGAAGACTGTATACTGGCGGTCCTCAGGGCGGATAGGGAGTTGGTGATAGGCCGACTTAAGGTCGATGGTGGAGAATACCCGGTACTGCGCAATCTGATTGACCATATCCGATATGCGGGGAAGGGGGTATGCGTCCAGCTGGGTGTACCTGTTTATGGTCTGGCTGTAGTTGATGACCAGGCGATTTTTATTGCCGGTCTTAACGACCACGACCTGGGCATGCCAGGGGCTGGTGCTCCCCTCGATGATGCCCTCCTTCAGGAGACGCTGCACCTCAGAGCTAATGAAAGCTCTGTCCCCGGCGCTGTACCGCCTGCTCTTGGTAGCGACGGGTTTGCAGTCGGGGGTGAGGTTAGCGAACAGGGAAGGTGGCGGGACCTTGAGGGTGGATAGGCCGCAGGTGTTACGCGGTGGGCGGTTTAAAATCTGCTGGTTGTCGACTGTGAGTGGGGGGAGGGGTCCGCCGTATGCTAGCGTGACGCTTTGGAGGTGGGATTGGAAGTCTAGGCCTAGTAGGACGGCAGCGCATAGCTGGGGCAGGATGAGGAGTTTAAAATTTTTATACTCCGTACCCTTAACCGACAGGGTCACAACACAGTAGCCGCTGATGTCTGTGGCGTGTGACCTCGATGCCATCGAGATCTGGTTGCGCGTTGGCAGGACAGGGAGGGAGTAGTGGCTCACCGTGTCTGGGTGGATGAAGCTCTCCGTGCTTCCGCTGTCGAACAGGCAGGTCGTGGCGTGGCCGTTTACTTTGATGTCCATCATCGACTTGGACAGGTGATGCGGGCGGGCCTGGTCCAGTGTGACGGAGGCTAGTGTATAGCTGAGCGAGTTGTTGTAGTCTGTGGTTGAGGCGGTAGTCGGGTCTAGAGGCACGGTGGCGGTCGGGTGTGGTGGGTAAAATGGCGTCTCCCACGAGGTTGGACAAAATGGCGGAGAAGATGGCTGCCCCCATAACTCACATGAGGCACTGCTGGTGTCGGTTGCCTGTATCAAAGATGGCCGCCCCCATGACTCACATGTGGGGATGCTGGCCTCTGTTGCCTTGAAGGAAGATGGCCGCCCCCACAGCTCGCATGAGGCACTGCTGGCCTCTGATGATCCACCTCTGCAGGCCTTAGCAAAGTGGCCTTTCTTCATGCAGTTTGAGCAGGTAGAGTTCCTGGCTGGGCAGCGCGACCTCGGGTGTTTCGCCTGGCCGCAGAAGAAGCAGCTGGCGGCCCGATCGCGGGGGTCCGATGTCGGAGCCGGTACCGGGAGTGGCGGTCTCGATCGGGTCCGGGACGCCGACGCTGAGGTAGGTCCCAGGGGGGTTGCTGCGGGGGGTATCGCAGTCGGGGTCGGTCCCAAGTCCCAGGGTCGCGAGTTACAGTACCTTGAGTATGCCTCGAGGTCCCGATGGGCCACCTCTAGAGAGAGAGCGAGGGCTGCAGCTTTGTCCAGGTCGAGGTCCCTTGCTTCCAGTGGTCTTTGCCGTGAGTAGTCGGACCGCAGGCCTTTCACGAAGGCATCGCGGACATTGTCTTCAGTATTTTCTGCCGCCGTTACCACTTTAAAGTTACAGTCTCTGCCGAGTGCTTGTAGCACCCGTAAAAATTCCTCCACGGGCTCTCCTGGCTGTTGCGGGCGGGATCTTAGGAGGTGTCTGGCATACATGGAATTTACCGGGGTTTGGTACTGTCTTTTCAGCCGGTTGATGGCGTCCTCGTATGTTTTAAGGTCCCGGATGAGTGCGAATACTTTAGGGCTCACTTGGGCGTTCAGAACTCTTAGCATGGATTTCTGAGGCACGCCGGATTCTCCCAGGTAGGCTTCGAAGCAGCTCAGCCAGTGTTCGAAGTCGAGGGCTGAGTTTGCTGCCTGTGGGTTTAGATCCAGGTACGGTGGTCTGAGGGCTCGCAGCCAGGCCGGCTGCTGTGGCTGTTGTAGCTGGGCGTCTGGCTGGTCGCTTGGCTGGTCGTTTGACTGCTCAGGTGTCGACATTTTAAAATTTAGCCAATAAAATTGATATACCTATCAATTCATCCAATGAAAAGCGACGAGTTAAGAAAGTAACTATAGGTTTTTATTGGCTAAATAACAGAGCCCACCCTCGTGGGTGATCGGATACAACAAGGAGGAATGCCAGCCAGTCGACTACCTTTATACCTGGGCAGGTAGGTGGAGTCATGGGCGGAGTCAGCAGTGGTCAGCCCAGGTATAGCAGCGTGACAAGAGGCGACCTCGTATAGTGATACAACAGTGTGAACAGTGATAACCATAGAGTAACGATATAACAGTGATAACTATAGTGTAACGATAGTGAACGATAAAAGTGGTTTACCACAAGGGTAATACAAACTGGTTTTGGAGGGGTCCCACGTCCTCGCCATCTACGGGTGGGCCGAACCTCCGATGCCGGGCTGGGCACATCGGTCTTGCTTCCAGCCTCTCCCGTGGGGGTTGTTCCACATCCGCTTCAACCCCTGACTGCGCCCCCCCCCCTTGCTGCCAGACCTCGTTAAAACCTGGCGCTACGGGTGGTGGTCGCGGGACCTCCTGTTCCTCAACCGGGGCGCCCCTTTGCACTACCTGTGGTGTTTGAACCGTTCTCCCCTCGTTCCCTGTGAAATCCACCTGGCCTGCCTTCGGGCTTATGAGGCACACCATGCCCTTTGCCTTCCTTAAGGCCAGGCTCAGATTTTCTATCTGTTCCTTGCAGGGGCCATGATCTGCGTCTTCAAACCCTGTTCGCTCGCTAACTTATAAGCTGCTTTTACTTCCTTTACATTTTCCTCCTGCTCCCTTACTTGTCTCGCTAGGCGGGCGTTCTTTTCCCGTAACCTCAACTCGTTACCCTTGGCTTCGGTGACTTGGCACTGTAGGTATTCCAACCTGGCCTTGTGTTCTCCCATTAACTGAACCCTTTCCTGATTCAGGGCCTGCAACTTCTCCCCTGCTAGAGTCTTGTCCTGGATCTCCAGGGCTGACTCCTTTATCTCAGCTGCCTGTGTTGCAACGAGCCTGTCCAAAAGCTGGACCTGCTTTTTGAAGCACATCAGCCAGACTGCCTTCTCTAGGGATTTCTTGTGCTCCTTTCCTTCTGTCCACTTAGCTGCGGCATCTACCAGACAAAGAAACATAGAAACATATGGCTTCTGCAACATCGTGACCAAAAGTACAGGATTTTAAAAGCAATGCCCTGCAAAAAGGCAGGCACTTTACAAAACATAGAAACATAGAAACATAGAAGATAGGAGCAGGAGTAGACCATTCGGCCCCTCGAGCCTGCTCCGCCATTCGATGCGATCATGGCTGATCATCCAAACTCAGTACCCCGTACCTGCCTTCTCCCCATATCCCTTGATACCTTTAGCTCTAAGAAATATATCTAACTCCTTCTTGAATATATTTAAAGACTTGGCCTCTACTGCCTTCTGTGGTAGAGAATTCCACAGGTTCACCACTCTCTGGGTGAAGAAATTCCTCCTCCTTTCTGTCCTAAATGGCCTACCCCTTATCCTTAGACTGTGACCCCTGGTTCTGGACTCTCCGACCATCGGGAACATCCTTCCTGCATCTAGTCTGTCCAGTACTGTAAGAATTTTATAAGTTTCAATGAGATCCCCTCTCATTCTTCTAAACACCAGCGAATACAAGCCCAATCGACCCAATCTCTCCTCATACGTCATTTCTGCCATCCCAGGTATCAGCCTGGTGAATCTTCGCTGAACTCCCTCCATGGCAAGAACATCCTTCCTCAGATAAGGCGACCAAAATTGCACACAATACTCAAGATGTGGTCTCACCAAGGCCCTGTACAACTGCAGCAAAACATCCTTGTTCCTGTACTCAAACCCTCTCGCTACGAAGACCAACATACCATTTGCTTTCTTAACCGCCTGCTGCACCTGCATGCTTACCTTCAGTGACTGGTGCACAAGGACACCCAGGTCTCGTTGCACTTCCCCATCTCCCAATCTATTGCTATTCAGATAATAATCTGCCTTCCTGTTTTTGCCACCAAAGAGAATACCTCACATTTATCCACATTACATTGCATCTGCCATGCTTTTGCCCAATCACCCAACCTGTCCAAATCATCCTGGAGTTTCTCGGCATCCTCCTCACAGCACACATGCCCACCCAGCTTTGTGTCATCTGCAAATTTGGAGATATTACATCTAGTTCCCTTGTCTAGATCATTAATATATATTGTGAATAGCTGGGGTCCAAGGACCGATCCCTGCGGTACCCCACTGGTCACTGCCTGCCACTCGGAAAAAGACCCGTTTATTCCAACTCTTTGCTTTCTGTCTGCCAACCAGTTCTTTATCCAAGTCAATACCTTGCCCCCAATCCCATGTGCCTTAACTTTACATGCTAATCTCTTATGCGGGACCTTATCGAAAGCCTTCTGAAAGTCCAAATACACCACATCCACTGGTTCTCCCTTATCTATTTTACCAGTACATCCTCAAAAAATTCCAGTAGATTAGTCAAGCACGATTTACCTTTTGTAAATCCATGTTGACTTTGTCCGATCCTGTCACTGTTTTCCAAGTGCTCTGCTATTACATCTTTTATAATGGGCTCTAGCATTTTCCCCACTACCGATGTCAGGCTTACCAGTCTGTAATTCCTCGCTTTCTCTCTACCACTTTTTATGAATAGTGGGGTAACATTAACTACCCTCCAATCCATGGGTACTGTTCCAGATTCCATCGAATTTTGGAAGATGATCAGCAATGCATCTACTATTTCTAGGGCCACATCCTTAAGTACCCTAGGATGTAGATTATCAGGCTCTGGGGACTTATCAGCCTTCAATCCCATCAATTTCCCTAACACCATTTCCCTACAAATACTGATTTCTTTCAGTTCCTCCCTTTCATCAGACCCTATGTTCCCCAACATCTCTGGGAGGTTATTTGTGTCCTCCTTTGTGAAGACAGACCAAAATATGTATTTAATTGGTCTGCCATTTCTTTGTTTCCCATTATAAATTCCCCTGATTCTGAATCTTTTTCTCTTCACATATCTATAAAAGCTTTTACAGTCAGTTTTTATGTTCCCTGCAAGCTTACTCTCATGTTCTATTTTCCCTTTCTTAATTAATCCCTTTGTCCTCCTTTGTTGAATCCTAAACTGCTCCCAATCCTCAGGTTTGCTGCTTTTTCTGGTCAACTTATATGTCCTCTCCTTGGATCTTATGTTATCCCTAATTTCCCTTGTTAGCCACGGTTGAGTCACCTGTTTTGTTTTATTTTTATGCCAAACTGGGATGAACAAATGCTGTAGTTCATCCATGTGGTCTTTGAATGTTTGCCATTGCCTATCCACCATCTACCCATTGAGTAACATTCCCCAATCAATCCTACCCAACTCGCACCTCAGACCATCATAGTTTCCTTTATTTAAATTTAGGACCCTAGTCTCTGAGTCAACTATTTCATTCTCCATCTTAATGAAGAATTCGATCATATTATGATCGCTCCGACCCAAGGAGCCTCGTACAACAAGATTGCTAATTAATCCTTTCTCGTTACATAATACCCAGTCTAAGATGCCCTGATCTCTGGTTGGTTCCTCGACATATTGGTCCAGGAAACCATCCCGTAAACACTCCAGGAATTCCTCCTCCACAGTATTGTTACTAATTTGGTTAGCCCAATCTATATGTAGATTAAAGTCACCCATGATGACTGCTGTGCCCTTATTGCACGCATCTCTAATTTCCCTTTTAATGCCATCCCCATCCTCTGCATTACTGTTTGGAGGTCTATATACCACTCCCACTAACGTTTTCTGCCCCTTGGTATTTATCAGTTCTACCCATACAGATTCCACATCATCAGAGCTAATATCCTTCCTTACAATTGAGTTAATCCCTTCTTTAACCAGGAATGCTACCCCACCTTCCTTTCCTTTTTGCCTATCTTTCCTGAATATTGAATACCCCTGGATTTTGAGTTCCCAGCCTTGGCCACCCTGGAGCCATGTTTCCGTAATCCCAATCAAATCATATTCGTTTACCTCTATTTGCGCAGCTAATTCATCCATGTTATTACGAATGCTCCTCACATTAAGACACAAAGCATTCAGGCTTGTTTTTTTTAATGCTTTTAGACCTATTAGAATTATTATTTACTGTGGCCATGTTTGATTTAAACCGTTGATTTCTCTGACTGCCACTTTTGTTTTTCTCCTCCCTATCTTTTGCCCAGCCTTAACAGAGTGGTGATCCACTTCTTTGCGATATTCACCTTACTAAACACATAATCAGAAATCCTTTCCTCCATCCTGGTTTGCTCTTCCGAACCATTGTCTTCTGTATCGCGCCCCTGTTGCCAGTGTCCTGCTGCGGTCGCCATTTCTGTAGTGGGTGGCATGTGCCCAGCCAGCTCTGCCCCTGACTGTCCCTGAGTGGTTTGAATCACTCCCACACCCCTGGATTCTAGACACCAGACTTAGGTACAGGTGGTGATAGAGAAAAATGAGTAGACAGCTGGTTCGGTGCAAGAAAACCGTAATTTTTATTAAAGGCAAAACAAAATCACAATACCGAGGATTACTAAGATAATTACAGGCATATAAAAACCAATACACTTATTTGGGAATGGGTAACACACGGCATATCGAGGGAACAAACACATTAAAATCCCCTTATCCTTATCCCACCCCCAATACCTAACTAGATTAAGCTATGAGGGGCCAGGGAATCATGCTCACCAATTCGAAACCTGCTGACTTAACTTTAATGGTTGTGAGTTTTGGGGTCCGCTCTTGCTGTCCTTTGGGGTTCGTCATTGCCACGTGGTCATAGGGCGTGGCGATGGAGTTGCTTGTGCGAAGCACCCTCCTTTTCCCCCATTAATGTCTTCGTTGATTCGCGATGTGTCTTCCTCTTCTTCCTCGGGCGGTTTGGTCGCCGACGGTTTTTATGACGGTTGGGGCTTGGTGACGGTTTATATTGTCAATATGCTTTTACTACTCATGCTTTGAACACCAACTTATTCTTCATTGACGTTGCTATCCATGCTTCAAACGCCAACTTATTCATCAAACACCAGCTTATAACTAGGCCATTTGTCCCCCAACGTGTCTTTCCGCTGCCCTTCTCTGCCTTTACCGGTTTATCGTTTTCTTCGTCTCGTCAGCCCAGAATTGTACACCATACTCCAGCTGAGACCTAACCAGTGTTTTATAAAGGTTTAGGATGACTGCCCGTTTGTGGCCCCGTATGTCCTGTGTCTTTTCGAATCGGGTCTCGTTCTTCTCCCGCGTTCGGCCCTCGGTGAAGTAATGGGCATCCTTGGTGTTGAGCGGCACGGGGAGCGAGAAGAGAGCCCGCCACGAGGCCAGGGCAGGAGCGAAGAGCAAGCAGCCAGAGCAAGAGCTAGAGAGAGAACTTGGCCACTGGTGGGCCTAAAATTATACCCGGTTCTTCATCCCTTATCTGCGTGCCAAATCAGGTCAGTCCTTTGTCTAACTTTTGGTGGGCTCGTCCAAAATGATTACGGTCATCTACTTTAACGGCTTTTGGGACGGTTGTCTCCTGGTTCTGATATCCTGGCTGTTTGTTATTTATTAAATTTAATTGTCTTTATCCTGGCTTGATGGCTAGTGTGCGCTGTTACCGATTATGTATGCAGAAACTTAATGGCCTCGATTAGGCCCATTCTGACTTGATCTGTTCCAAGGCGAATGAATGCATATTCTGTGTTTACCTAGCTGTCTGGCTTCACAAAGTCTTTCATAGATTCATGCATTTTAGGTTTTGTTTCAGCAAAAGACAGGAAGGAGAAAAACAAAATTAGAAGGCAAAGAACTCAACGGTTTAAATCAAACACGGTCACAGTAAATAATAATTCATATACGTCTGAGAGCATTAAAAAAACAAGCCTGAAGGCTTTGTGTCTTAATGCAAGGAGCATTCGGAACAAGGTGGATGAATTAGCTGCGCAAATAGAGGTAAACAAATATGATTTGATTGGGATTACAGAAACATGGCTCCAGGGTGGCCAAGGCTGGGAACTCAACATCCAGGGGTATACAATATTTAGGAAGGCTAGGCAAAAAGTAAAGGAAGGTGGGGTAGCATTGCTGGTTAAAGAGGGGATTAACACAATTGAAAGGAAGGATATTAACTCTGATGATGCGGAATCTGTATGGGTAGAACTGAGAAATATCAAGGGGCAGAAACGTTAGTGGGAGTGGTATATAGACCTCCAAACAGTAATACAGAGGTTGGGGATAGTATTAAAAGGGAAATTAGAGAAGCATGCAGTAAAGGCACAGCAGTCATCACGGGTGACTTTAATTTACATATAGATTGGGCTAACCAAATTTGTAAAAATACTGTGGAGGAGGAATTCCTAGAATGTTTACGGGATGGTTTTCTGGAACAATATGTCAAGGAACCAACCAGAGATCAGGCCATCTTAGACTGGGTATTATGTAATGAGAGAGGATTAATTAGCAATCTTGTTGTATGAGGCCCCTTGGGTCAGAGCGATCATAATATGATAAAATTCTTCATTAGGATGGAAAGTGAAGTAGTTGACTCGGAGACTAGGGTCCTGAATTTAAATAAAGGAAACTATGATGGTATGAGGCGCGAATTGGGTAGGATTGATTGGGGAATGTCACTCAAAGGATTGACGGTGGATAGGCAATGGCAAACATTCAAAGACCGCATGGATGAACTGCAGAAGTTGTTCATCCCAGTTTGGGATAAGAATAAAAGAAAAAGGGTGACTCAACCATGGCTAACAAAGGAAATTAGAGATAGCATAAGATCCAAGAAGAGGGCATATAAATTGGCCAGGAAAAGTGGTAACCCTGAGGATTGGGAGCAGTTTAGGATTCAACAAAGGAGGACAAAGGGATTAATTAAGAAGGGGAAAATAGAATATGAAAGTAAGCTTGCAGGGAACATAAAAACTGAATCTAAGAGCTTATATAGATATGTGAAGAGAAAAGGATTAATGAAATCAAGTGTAGGTCCCTTGCAGCCAGAAGCAGGGGAAGTTATAATGGGGAACAAAGAAATGGCAGACCAATTAAATGTATATTTTGGTTCTGTCTTCACAAAGGAGGACACAAATAACCTCCCAGAGATGTTGGAGAACATAGGGTCTGATGAGAGGGATTGAAGGCCGATAAATCCCCAGGGCCTGATAATCTACATCCTAGTGTACTTAAGGGGGTGGCCCTAGAAATAGTAGATGCATTGCTGATCATCTTCCAAAATTCGCTGGAATCTGGAACAGTACCCATGGATTGGAGGGTAGCTAATGTTACCCCACTATTCAAAAAGGGTGGTAGAGAGAAAGCGGGGAATTACAGACCGGTAAGCCTGACATCGGTAGTGGGGAAAATGCTAGAGCCCATTATAAAAGATGTAATAGCTGAGCACTTGGAAAACAGTGACAGGATCGGACAAAGTCAACATGGATTTACAAAAGGTTGACTAATCTACTGGAGTTTTTTGAGGATGTAACTGGGAAAATAGATAAGGGAGAACCAGTAGATGTGGTGTATTTGGACTTTAAAAAGGCTTTCGATAAGGTCCCACATAAGAGATTAACGTGTAAAGTTAAGGCACATGGGATTGGAGGCAAGGTATTGACTTGGATAGAGAACTGGTTGGCAGACAGAAAGCAGAGAGTAGGAATTAACGGGTCTTTTTCCGAGTGGCAGGCAGTGACTAGTGGGGTACCGCAGGGATCGGTCCTTGGACCCCAGCTATTCACAATATACATTAATGATCTAGATAAGGGAACTAGATGTAATATCTCCAAGTTTACAGATGACACAAAGCTGGGTGGGCGTGTGTGCTGCGAGGAGGATACCGAGAAACTCCAGGATGATTTGGACTGGTTGGGTGATTGGGCAGAAGCGTGGCAGATGCAATATAATGTGGATAAATGCGAGGTTATCCACTTTGGTCTCAAAAACAGAAAGGCAGACTATTATCTGAATGGCAATAGATTGGGAGAAGGGGAAGTACAACGAGACCTGGGTGTCCTTGTGCACCAGTCGCTGAAGGTAAGCATGCAGGTGCAGCAGGCGGTGAAGAAGGCAAATGGTATACATAGATACATAGATACATAGAAGATAGGAGCAGGAGTAGGCCATTCGGCCCTTCGTGCCTGCTCCGCCATTCAATGAGATCATGGCTGATCCTTTAATTCAGTATCCCGCTATGTTGGCCTTCATAGCGAAAGGGTTTGAGTATAGAAACAAGGATGTCCTGCTGCAGTTGTACAGGGCCTTGGTGAGACCACACCTTGAGTACTGTGTGCAGTTTTGGTTGCCTTATCTGAGGAAGGATGTTCTTGCCATGGAGGGAGTTCAGCGAAGATTCACAAGGCTGATCCCTGGGATGGCAGGAATGACGTATGAGGAGAGATTGGTTCGATTGGGCTTATACTCGCTGGAGTTTAGAAGAATGAGAGGGGATCGCATCGAAACTTATAAAATTCTGACAGGTCTGGACAAACTAGATGCAGGTAGAATGTTCCCGATGGTCGGAGAGTCCAGAACCAGGGGTCATAGCCTAAGGATAAGGGGTAAGCCATTTAGGACAGAGATGAGGAAGAATTTCTTCACCCAGAGAGTGGTGAACCTGTAGAATTCTCCACCACAGAAGGCAGTTGAGGCCAAGTCTTTAAATATATTCAAGAAGGAGTTAGATATATTTCTTAGAGCTAAAGGTATCAAGGGATATGGGGAGAAGGCAGGTACGGGGTACTGAGTTTGGATGATCAGCCATGATCGCATCGAATGGCGGAGCAGGCTCGAGTGGCCGAATGGTCTACTCCTGCTCCTATCTTCTATGTTTCTATGTTTCTATGTTTTGTAAAGTGCCTGCCTTTTTGCAGGGCCTTGCTTTTAAAATCCTGTACTTTTGGTCACGAGGTTGCAGAAGCCATTTTGGGTACCCTTTTTAAATAACTTGTCCATACAGGGTCCCTTTATCCATAATTTTTGGGGAATGTTGGAATTTTGAGATCCCTACAGAGGGATCTGGGGTGTATATTCACAAATCTTTGTTGGTGACATGGCAAGTTGATAAGGCGGTTAAGAAAGTGTATGGGACACTTTGTTTTGTAAATAGGGGCATTGAATACAAAAACAAGGAAGTCATCCGAAACCTTTATAAAACACTGGTTAGGTCTCAGCTGGAGTATTGTGTACAATTCTGGGCACCACCTTTTAGAAAGCATCTTTGATGAAGTGACAGAGAGGGTTGATGAAGGTAGTTCACTATTTGTTGTATACATGGACATTCAAAATTTGATAAAGTACCACATATTAATCAGAAAATAGGAGCACATGGGATTAAAGGGACGGTTGTAACTTGGAGAGGGTGCAGTGAAGGTTTACCAGGATGATGCCAGGTATGAGGGACTTCAGTTATATGGAGAGATTGATGACGCTGGGATTGTTCTTCTTAGAGCAGTGAAGGTTAATGGGAGACCTAATAGAGGTATTCAAAATTATATTAGGTTTTGATAGAGCAAGTCGGGAGAAACTGTTTCCTATGGCAAGTGGGTTGGTAAGCAGTGGCCACAAATTAAAAATAATTGGCAGAAGAACTAGAGGGGAAATGAGGATACATTTCTTCACATAAAGGGTTGTTAAGATCTGGAATGCACTACCTGAAAGAGTGGTGGAAGCAGATTCCATAAGAACTTTCAAAAGGCAATTGGACATGTACTTGAACGGGACTAATTTGTAGTGTTATGGGGAGAAAGCTGAGGTATGGGCCTACACTGGACAGCTCTTTCAAAGAGCCTGCACAGGCATGATGGCTGAATGGCCTCCTTTTGTGCTGTAAGATTCTATTAGGGCCCAGAAATTGGGCCACTTACTGTCACTGTCCTGGTGAAAAATGGCTGCCACCACTCTAGCGCCCTTCTCTGGTGCAAGACTCGGCGGTTGCCATTTTGGTGAGGGCCTTAGCGCTTCTGATAGCAGTGGTGGCCTTGGACAATTAAATGAAGAGAGGGCGACATCACGCCGACTTAATGTCATCTCTGCGAACTTCGACCTTAGCGATGAGTTCAGTGCTGGGTCCTAAACTCGCTCTGAAAACCGAGTGTTCAGCAGACTGTCAGAGATGCTGTCAGCACCTTTCAGATAAGTTTGCATTTAATTTTTTTAATTTTATCGAAGTAGTGGTTTGGTGCAATGCATGTTAAAAGTTTTTTAAGTGTGTAGGGTGTGCAGAGAGTGCTGCTGAACACTTGCAAGGCCTTGGATGGTAAAGGAAGACCTCTGAGAAGGCAGAAAATGTTGGAAATACTGAGCAGGTCAGACAGCATCTGTGGAGAGAGAAACAGAGTTCACATCTCAGGTCAAGATGCTGCCTGACCTGCTGAGTATTTCCTGCATTTTATGTTTTCATTTCAGATTTACAGCATCCAATCACAGAGGGAAGAGGAAGATGCAGAAGAGGATGAAGCAGAAAGAAGGTGCAATCCAGCCAGCCCCTTTCTGGCCAGGTTATCTGGGATAGAATCATCCACCCGTGGTACCAATGACCACAACTCCAATTCGCCTTTCAACATTTGTCCCACACCTTACCATCCCTCTATTACTGACCATCACAGCATCCTCTTGGCCAAAATGCTGAAATAAAACCTACCACAAGGCAAACTTTGCAATCCAACTTTATACATCAATGCATCCAATAAGACATGAAGAAATCAACTAATGTCCTTTGTGCATTTCCTTAATGACTATCTCATGTGTGCTTTTGCCTGACCTACTGCGGTCACGCAGTGCTCCCCCAGAAGTTGCAGCCTGGCTGGTGGAAGGCTGCTGACATTCAATGGGGAACACTGCAAATGGCTTTGAGGTGGTTATTATTATTATTCCTCCCCTTCTTCTTCCTCCGCTTCTTCTTCCTCCTCTTCTTCTTTCTCTTCTTCTTCCTCTTCTTTTTCTTCTTCCTCTTATTTTTCTTCTTCCTCTTCTTCCATTTCTTCTTCCTCCTCTTCTTCTTCCTCCTCTTCTTCTTCTTACTCATCTCCCTCTTCTTGGCCAGCCACTGGCTGGTCAGGCTATATTTCTTGGGTGTGTGAAATGAGGAAGGCACAAGGATAGAGTTGTGGTGAGGGGAGGGCAGGAAAGCAAGAGATGCATGTGAGAAGGAGGATAACGTATGAGGATACCAGCATCTTGTATCCTTTCAGCCCTGCCGCTGGCCAAGGGCTCAGCCATGCCCCTGCCAAGAATAGCCAGCATTGTCTCCTCCAAGGGGGTGAGGTGAAGCTAGGAATGGGAGGTGTGCCACATGTTGGATACATATTGGGCCAGAAATTCAGGTCGGAGGCTTCCCGTGGGTGCAAGTCCCTGACCTGCACTTACCTAGTGCGCCTGCCGTTGAGCTGTGGGCCCGCGTGGGATTCTGATCCTGGGCCTCCTCCAGCTGCCGGCGCGCAGTGCTTGCATATCCCAGGGGCGCAGTTAGTTCGAAGCATCCCCTGGGATCACGTGGGCCATGGAGAGCCAATCGTAGCAGGGAATCTCTATTCATAGATTTGACAGGAAGACCTGCCAAATCTATGAATAGAGATCGGCCCCAAAACCTAACTAAAACTTCAAATAATTTTTTTTTTAAATCACGTTTTTAAAATAACTATAAATTACATAAAATAACTATTTGAAACAATAATTTAAATTTTTGAAAAAATTAATTACCATTTTTAACGGGGCTAAAAATAAACTTACCTTTCTTTAAAGTGTTTTAAAAAGATAAACCTGTGGAAAAAATGTTTTAATTTTACTTAATTTACCACTTACCTTGTTAAAAGCAGGCCTTGCGACTGCTTTTTAAATGTACAGCTGCTAGAGGCTTACCCTCCTGGAGAAACCTGTAAAAAAAACGGAAGTTCCAGGCGTACGCGCTGCCTCTCCGGCGCACGCGTTCGACCTGTGAACCCCTTCCTTCAAGGGAACGGAAGTTCCGGTTTCCAGCACATGCGCAGTGCATGCACGAAACCGGCACTTTCATTGGCCCTACGCGTGAGTACCCAGCACGTATTCACCCATGGGGACCCAAATTTCTGGCCCAATGTTGGTAGGTGAATGATTGGGGTGGTCGTGCATTGAGCAGTGTGTGATGAAGCTAGTGGTGCAGTTGGTAGGAGACGGCTTTTGAAGATGCATTCACTGACCTTGACCATTGGTCAAGGTCATGAAGCTTCTTTGGGCACTGGAGCCAGGTGGTGGGGAGACACTGCTGGCAGTGATGGCCTTGGTGATCTGGTCCCATATCGTTCCTTTAACATCTGCTATATATCCTATGGTTTGAGCTCAACAAATCTATACCAATTCGGACTTTCGATTCTGGTCTTTCATTCCTGGATGTGATCCAGAAGTTTCTTTTCATGTCGAGCATCAGTTAGATCCTCTCTTGTAGGTTATCTAAACTGGAGATAAAGGGCTGGATTTTCCTAAGCCCCTGGAGTCGGGTTGGAGGCGTGCGGGCGATAAAAATCGGAGATCCGGGGGTCCCGACCCCATCCCGCCTCCAACCCGCCTCCATGTCAATTTCATAGGAGTCGGGTTGCCGACAAGTGCTGGAACCCGACTCCCAGAGGCGGGAAGGGATTAAAGGCAATTAAACTGCCTGTTAACAGGTAGTTAACAGGTAGTTTTTTGCCTATTCGCGATTTTTATTGCTGGTTTGTGGGCTTCCCGACAGCTCCAAACCACGAAAAGTTTTCGAGGCGGGACGTGGGTCTGAGGTCTTGGAGGGGTCGAGATGCCCAGTGTTCAGGTGAGTGAGGGGTGCAGGAGTGCAAAGGTAAGTGTTTTGCAAGTGTTTAAAGTGTTTAAATAAGTTTAACTTACTTTTACTTACCTTTACAGGAGTCCTGCATTCCGGTGTCGGGAGTCGGCTGCAAGAACCACAGAAGCTCCGATTTTTAAAAAAAAATCAGCTTCTTGGTTTCTGCAGCAAAATGATTTTAAAGTTATCCTGAGAAAGGACTGAGGCTGAATTAGCAGTTTTTCAGTGCTTGACATCTTCAAACAGCTGTTAAACACTGATATTTCATCTGCCAAAAGCTTTTGACAGATGAAATGTCAATCTCTGACGTCACCTGTTGCCGGGTGGCCCTTAATTGGCCTGCTGAGCCCACAGGGCGGGCTCAACAAGGTCAATCAGAGGAAAATCCAGTGGGTTGGCCACATCTCCATGGAGGCGGGACGACAAGCCCGAATGTGGGTTTCCCACCTCCAACCCGCCCCCGTAGCAAAATCCAGCCCAAAGAATCTCCAGTCATTTATTCCTCCTCCCATTCATAAGACAAATTTTGCCAAGGAAAGTTTTGGTTCCCTTATCAGGACTCCACTTTCTCCAACATTTGGACAATGCACATCATGTAAGACATCAGTTTGCAAGATGTTGACTCTTCTAACTTATCATATACCAAGAAAATATCCAGAACTCCATATTGGTGCATTCCTACATTTCCCCTTGATTTCCCTCTCCTTTTCCGAAGACACGGATTTATGCTGGGCTATACTTTCACAGGTGCTGACAGACTTCAACTATCTCACTTAAGATGCCGTTCCTTATGTATGAACCTGGAGAGTGTGTAGGTTCACAAGCTCAACTGTGTCTTCACCACACAACCACACATGCACAATTTCTAGCAGAAGTTCAAGTTATTAGGATTGCAAAAAGCTTGCCCAGTTTCCCTCTTCCTATCCCAGGGGCTTTGTGGTAAACTTCTACTGCTCCTAACACTGGCTCACAGAAATGCCAGCTCTGTTTTGTTCAGTTAGGTACTTACTGAGCAATCAGAGAACTTCAATTTATCTTCTTTAAAAGTCAAATTCCAGGTAAATGTTCATGCTCATTCAGGTGAGGAACATCAATACTGAGGAACAGAAAGCATTCCTACTTTGTGTACCTAGTGTCTACATTAAACAATCCAGTCCAAAGCAACAGAGAAATTCACTCTTTGCTGCTCCAAGAAAGTGGTTCAAGAGCAACCTGTCTATAGTAATTTTAACTCACCCTCATTCCCATGTTTCATTTCATCATCATGATCCTCAAAATCCCTCCTTTATTTTTAGGAAACAGTGGATTTGAGTCGAGCAATGTGAATTTTCCATTTGCTGCACTAGCAGTCAGCAGGGAGGATTTCATTCCATTCAGCGAACCGAGGCCCGACCAGAGCGGACCTGCGAGGAAGCACCTGAGGAGAATTCAAATAACGGCGGCAGTTGGGGAGAGGCGGCTGATTCAGTGAACCGAGGCCTGACCAGAGCGGACCTGCGAGGAAGCACCTGAGGAGAATTCAAATACCGGCGGCAGTTGGGGAGAGGCGGCTGATTCAGCGAACCGAGGCCCGACCAGAGCGGACCTGCGAGGAAGCACCTGAGGAGAATTCAAATACCGGCGGCAGTTGGGGAGAGGCGGCTGATTCAGCGAACCGAGGCCCGACCAATTCAACAGCAGAAGAGAGAGGTAAAAAGTAATCCAAGTGTGACGTCACCAGGAAGCAGGTAAGTGATTGGTTGGATTGGTTGGTGAGTATTTCTTTCTTTCTCCTTTTCATTACAAGCTTAAATTCTGCGGGGTTTTTTTTCTAGGGTCTCTGTGGTGTAGTGGGGACAGTTGGTAAACCATTTAACTGGTGTAATTAGAGGGATTGATTTAATTTAAATCCAATTAATTAAAGGGGATACTAGCATCTATAATCGGGCAGAGGGTGTCCATAACTAACAACAAAAAATTTTAATTAATTACATAGAATGGAGCAGGTGATGTGTTACTGTTGCGAGATGTGGGAGCCGGTGGACCCCATTGAGGCTAACGGTGATTACATCTGTGACAAGTGTCTGCTGCTACAGGATCTCCAGCTCCGTGTTGATGAGCTGGAGTCTGAGCTTCAGACACTGCAACACATCAGGGAGGGGGAGAAGTACCTGGACTCTGTGTATCAGGAGGTGGTCACACCTATGAAGTTAATTAATTCAGATGTAGCCCATGGTCAGGGACAGGACGGTGTGACTACGAGCGAGGCAGGTACGGGGATCCAGGAGGTAGTGTTGGAGGAGCTGCAGCCCTTGCTCTTGTCCAACAGGTTCGAGGTTCTTACTCCCTGTGGGGATGGGAGCAGGGACTGCAGGGAGGATGAGCAACCTGGCCACCGCACCGTGGAACGGGGGGCCATTCAAGAGGGGGGAGTAAATAGAAATGTTGTAGTGGTAGGGGATATTATTATTAGGGGGATAGATAGAGTTCTCTGCAGCCAAGAGTGAGAGTCCCGTAGGCTGTGTTGCCTACCCGGTGCCAGGGTTAAGGACATCTCCTCTGGGCTGGAAAGAAACTTGCAGTGGCAGGGGGTGGATCCAGTCGTCGTGGTCCATGTTGGTACAAATGACGTAGATAGGACTAGGAAGCTGGTTCTGTTAAAGGAGTATGAGCAGCTAGGGGTCAAATTAAAAAACAGAACCTCAAGGGTAATAATCTCTGGATTATTACCTGAGCCATGAGGGAATTTGGCTAGGACAAATAAAATTAGAGAGTTAAATGCGTGGCTCACAGACTGGTGTGGGAGAAATGGGTTTCGCTTCCTGGGACACTGGCACCAGTACTGGGGCAGGAGGGAGCTGTTCCGTTGGGATGGGCTTCACTTGGCCAGTGCTGGGACTAGAGTCCTGGCGGATCATATAACTAGGGCTGTAGAGAGGGCTTTAAAATAACTAGTGGGGGGGAGGTTCCTAGAGAGCAAATAATAAAAATGACAACAGAGAAGGTCATAGACTTAGGTAGCAGTGGGGAAATTAAAAACCAGAGCGTGTCAGGAAGGGGCAGAAGGTATGGAGTAAAAGGTAAAGTGATAAAAAGGGCAAAAGCAGGAACTAAGTGTCACAAAACATATTTGAAAGTTCTCTATCTGAATGCACATAGCATTCGTAACAAAATAGATGAGTTAATGGCACAAATAACTACATATGGGTATGATCTTGTGGCCATTACAGAAACATGGCTGCAGGGTGACAATGCCTGGGAATTAAACATACCAGGTTATTTAACGATCAGGAAGGACAGGCAGGAAGGAAGGGGAGGTGGGGTGGCTATGTTAATAAAGGAAGGAATCACTGTAATACAGAGAAATGATATTGGGTCAAAAGATCAGGATAATGAAACAGTTTGGGTGGAGATAAGGAATAATAAGGGGAAAAAAACATTAGTGGGCGTAGTCTATAGGCCTCCGAACAGTTGCAACTCGGTTGGACGGAGTATCAATCAGGAAATAGTTGAAGCTTGTAATAAGGGAACATCTATAATTATGGGGGATTTTAACTATCATATTAATTGGACAAATCAAATTGGGCAGGGCTGCCTTGAGGATGAGTTCATTGAGTGTATTAGGGATGGGTTTCTTGAGCAGTATGTAACTGAACCGACCAGGGGGCAAGCAACCTTAGATCTGGTCCTGTGTAACGAGACAGGATTAATTAAAAATGTCCTAGTAAAGGATCCCCATGGAATGAGTAACCATAACATGGTTGAATTCCATATTCAATTAGAGGGTGAGAAGGTTGGATCTCAAACAAGCGTGCTAAGCTTGAATAAAGGAGACTATGAAGGTATGAGAGCGGAATTGAGCAGAGTGGATTGGGAAAATAGATTAAAGGGTAAGACGATACATGATCAGTGGTGTACATTTAAGGAGTTATTTTACAACTTCCAAAAAATATATATTCCACTGAGAAGAAAAGGGTGTAAAAGAAAAGACAGCCATCCGTAGCTAAGTAAAGAAATTAAGGATAGTATTCGACTAAAAACAAGGGCATATAAGGTAGCCAAATCTAGTGGGAGGATAGAGGATTGGGAAAACTTTAAAAGACAGCAAAAAATAACAAAAAGATTGATTAAGAAAGGGAAGATAGATTATAAAAGTAAATTAGCAAAAAATATAAAAACAGATAGTAAGAGTTTTTACAGTTATATAAAAAGAAAAAGGGTGGCTAAAGTAAATGTTGGTCCCTTAGAGGATGAGACCGGGAAATTAATGGTGGGAAATATGGAGATGGCAAAAACACTGAATGAATATTTTGTATCAGTCTTTACAGTAGAGGACACTAAGAATATCCCAACACTGGACAAACAGGGGGCTATAGGGGGGGAGGAGATAAACATGATCAAAATCACTAAGGAAGTGGTACTCGGTAAAATAATGGGACTCAAGGCAGATAAATCACCTGGACCTGATGGCTTACATCCTAGGTTCTTGAGGGAAGTGGCGGTAGGGTTTGTGGATGCATTGGTAATAATTTTCCAAAACTCCCTGGACTCAGCAAAGGTCCCGGCAGACTGGAAAACTGCTAATGTAACACCCTTATTTAAAAAGGGCAGTAGACAGAAGGCTTGAAACTATAGACCGGTTAGCCTAACATCTGTGGTAGGTAAAATTTTGGAGTCCATTATTAAGGAGACAGTAACAGGACATTTGGATAATCATAATTTAATAGGACAAAGTCAGCATGGTTTTATGAAGGGGAAGTCATGTTTGACAAATTTGCTGGAGTTCTTTGAGGAAGTAATATATAGGGTGGATAAAGGGGAACCAGTGGACGTAGTGTATTTAGACTTCCAAAAGGCATTTGACAAGGTGCCACACAAAAGATTATTGCTTAAGATAAAAAATCACGGGATTGGGGGTAATATTCTGGCATGGATAGAGGATTGGCTATCTAACAGAAGGCAGAGAGTTGGGATAAATGGTTCATTCTCAGACTGGCAATCAGTAACTAGTGGTGTTCCGCAGGGGTCAGTGCTGGGTCCCCAACTCTTTACAATCTATATTAACGATTTGGAGGAGGGGACCGAGTGTAACATATCAAAGTTTGCAGATGATACTAAGATGGGAGGGAAAGTAGTGAGTGAGGAGGACCTAAAAAACCTGCAAGGGGACATAGACAGTGGGCAGAGATTTGGCAGATGGAATACAATACTGGAAAGTGTGAGGTTATGCACTTTGGCAGGAAAAATCGTAGAGCAAGTTATTATCTTAATGGCAAGAAACTGGAAAGTACTGAAGTACAAAGGGATCTGGGGGTCCTGGTGCACGAAACTCAAAAGGTTAGTATGCAGGTGCAGCAAGTGATTAAGAAGGCCAATGGAATGTTGGCTTTCATTGCTAGGGGGATAGAATATAAAAATAGGGAGGTATTGCTTCAGTTGTACAAGGTATTGGTGAGACCGCACCTGGAATACTGCATACAGTTCTGGTGTCCATACTTAAGAAAAGACATACTTGCTCTCGAGTCAGTACAAAGAAGGTTCACTCGGTTAATCCCGGGGATGAGGGGATGGACATATGAAGAGAGGTTGAGTAGATTGGGACTCTACTCATTGGAGTTCAGAAGAATGAGAGGCGATCTTATTGAAACATATAAGATTGTGAAGGGGTTGGATCGGGTGGATGCGGGGAGGATGTTCCCGATGATGGGTGAAACTAGAACTAGGGGGCATAGTCTTAGAATAAGGGGCTGCTCTTTCAAAACTGAGATGAGGAGGAACTACTTCACTCAGAGGGTGGTAGGTCCATGGAATATGCTGCCCCAAATAGCTGTAGAAGCTACATCATTCCATAAATTTAAAACAGAAATAGACAGTTTCCTAGAAGTAAAGGGAATTAAGGGTTACGGGGAGCGGGCAGGAATTTGGACATGAGTCTAGGTTCGGATCGGTCATGGCCCTGTGGGTAGCGGAGCGGGCCCAGGGGCCGTGTAGCCTGATCCTGCTCCTATTTCGTGTGTCTAATTCTGTTAGTTTCAGGAGATAGTTCTGTGATAGAGATTGGCGGTTAGGATCAGATCAGCCATGATCTTATTGAATGGCGGAGCAGGCTCGAGGGGCCGATTGGCCTACTCCTGCTCCTATTTCTTATGTTCTTATGTTCTTATCACTTAAAAGGTGAAAGGACAGTGTTCCAGTTCAATGTGCCACTCAGCCTTCATATTAATTACTCAATTTTCATGGAGATGCACTCTAGCAGAAGCATTCGGTGGAATCTAAAATGTTTTACTTTAGCAGGGATCAAAGTAAAAATGCATGTCTTTCTGGGAAAGCTCTGAGGAATTTGGAAGACTTTAGGCATCCACCTCCAAATGAAAATCTACTGTCTGATGCAGTTGGATGGTTGGAATACATGGACCTGTGGCGACACGCCACCACTGGACATAATCCGCTCACGGCGGCACAGACAGTCTAAGCAGAAGCCCCCAGCCGGGGGCCCTTTCCTCCAGCAACTTGTTTCCCGCAGGGACAGGCTGCCGGGAGCACTTCCTGTCTGGGAAGTATTTAAGTGGATGCGTGGGCTTTTCTAGTTCCTGTTTTGCCATGAGGCTGAAATAAAAAGCTGTACTGTTTCACTGGCTCTGGTCTCGACTCCCACGTTTGCCGCGGTATCTCAACACTGGTGACCCCGACGCTCAGGACGAATCCTAAGCTAGCATGGCGGATACAAACGCAGTCACGGTTAAATTACCAGACTTTTGGGAGAACCTCGCCGAAGCCTGGTTCGTTCAAGCTGAGTCCAGATTCCGGCTGAAAGGCATTACAGTTGACGCCACGAAGTACGACTACCTCGTCGCCTCGCTCACCTACGCTACAGTCCCCAAGGTTTGGGCAGCGCTGCAGAATCCACCAACGGAGGGCAAGTACGAACATCTGAAGGCTGCGCTACTTAAAAAATTTCAAACGTCCTCTTACCAGCGCCACTGCCAACTCCTGGACCTCCCCGGCCTTGGTGACGCTTCACCATCAGACCTGCTTTCCCACATGCTGTCCCTCTCAGACGACAAAAATCCCAGCGCCCTTTTTCGCACGCTTTTCATTCGGCAGCTCCCCGCCAGCATCCGCCCGCTCATTGTGGAGTCCGACTCCACGGACCTGAATGATATAGCCGAAAAGGCCGACCGGCTGCTCTCTGCACAGGCCGCTCGCGACGTCGCGCCCAACCTCACGGCAACGACCACGCGGTCTTCCCGGGCCGCTAGGCACGACCGCCCTACCACTCCGGGTCACTGCTACTACCACACCCGTTTTGGCGCTAGGGCTCAACGCTGCACGCCACCGTGTACCTTCAAACCCCCCCCCGCACCGGCCCCCGCGATGGCCGCGGGGCAGAAGGAGCCCCTACTGTACGTCACTGACGACAGAACCAACCGCCGATTTCTGTGCGACACAGGGGCCCAGCACAGCATCACCCCCGCCTCCGCCCTCGAGATCCAACGCGGCACACGGGGTATCACATTGGCTGCAGCCAACGGCTCTGACATCCGCACATATGGCACCCGCATGGTCACGCTCGACCTCGCGGGCCGCCGCTACCGCTGGGAGTTCCTCACAGCCAAGGTCCTCTGCCCACTCATCGGCGCCGACTTCCTACGCGCCCACGGCCTCCTTGTCGACATTCCGAGGCACCGCCTCGTCGACATCAACACTATGGCCCCCATCCCCGGCGCCTTTACCCCGGCCCGTTCGGCCGGCCTGATGACCTACTGCCTCGCCAGAGCCACGGACGACTACTCGGCACTCCTAGCTGAGTTTCCCGCCCTCACTAACCCGACCTTTTCGGCCAAAGCCGCCAAGCACGGTGTGGAACACTATATCCCCACCACCGGCCCCCCAGTTTCAGCCCACGCCCGCAGACTCAACCCGGCCAAGCTGGAAATCGCGCGGGCCGAGTTCACCACCATGGAACAACTCGGCATCATCCGCCGCTCCAGCAGCCCTTGGGCCTCGCCCCTCCACATCGCCCCCAAGCCCGGCGGAGGCTGGCGCCCTTGCGGGGACTACCGCCGCCTCAACGACGCCACCACCCCCGATCGATACCCGGTACCACACATCCAGGACTTCTCGGCCCGACTGGCCGGACGAACCGTATTTTCCAAAGTCGACCTGGTGCGCGGTTACCACCAAGTCCCCGTACACACCGCGGACATCCCCAAAACGTCCGTCATCACCCCATTCGGCCTGTTCGAGTTCCTGAGGATGCCCTTCGGCCTCAAGAATGCAGCACAGGCTTTCCAGCGCCTTATGGACTCAGTCCTCCGGGACCTGAACTTCCTATTCATCTATCTAGACGACATTCTCGTGGCCAGCTCCTCCAAACAGGAACACCTCGAACACCTTCGCATCCTGTTCGGGCGCCTAGCCCAACACAGGCTCATCCTCAGCCCGGCGAAGTGCCAATTCGGCCTAACCGAGATCGATTTTCTCGGTCACCACATCACCCCTGCTGGGGCCGTCCCCCTGCCCAACAAGGTGCAGGCCTCCAGCAATTTCCCCGCCCCACAACCATCAAGGGCTTCCAGGAGTTCCTCGGGATGGTGAACTTCTACAACAGGTTCATCCCCAGAGCTGCAGCCCTCATGAAGCCCCTATACGACTCCCTCCGAGGAAAATCCGGCAAGATGGACGTAGCCTGGACCACTGACACGGCAGCCGCCTTCGACGCCACCAAAAACGCGCTCGCCGACGCCACTCTGCTCGCGCACCCGAGGGCCGATGCCCGGGTCGCGCTCACCACCGACGCCTCCGACCACGCGGTCGGGGCCGTGTTCGAGCAGTGGGTCAATGGCGCGTGGCAGCCACTTGCCTTCTACAGCCGCCAACTGCGCCCCCCGGAGGTCAAATACTCCACTTTCGACCGCGAGCTTCTCGCGCTCCACCTGTCGGTCCGCCATTTCAGGTTCCTCCTGGAAGGCCGCCCCTTCACCGCGTATGTGGACCACAAGCCACTCACATACGCGATGGCCAAGCACACCGAACCCTGGTCCGCTAGGCAGCAACGCCAGCTCGCGGCCGTGTCCGAGTTTACTACGGACATTCAGCACGTCTCCGGTAGAGACAACGTGGTCGCCGACTGCCTTTCCCGTCCCGCCGTCTGTGCGAATCACCTCGCGGTCGACTACGCACAACTAGCAGTGGACCAGCTCACGGACCCAGACCTCCTCTCGGCGGCTACCAGCCTGCCAGGGCTACGCCTAGCCAAGGTCGCGCACGGGCCCGAAGCCACGGCAGTCACTTGCGACGTCTCACTCGGCCACCCCAGGCCGGTCGTCCCTGAGACCTGACGCCGCCGCATCTTCGACGCGCTCCACGGGCTCTCTCACCCGGGTTCCCGCGCATCCGTCAAACTCCTCTCCAAGCGCTTCGTCTGGCGCGGCCTCAGCAGAGATGTTCGGACTTGGGCCACCTCCTGCCTCGCCTGCCAACGGGCTAAGGTACAGCTGCACACCAAAGCACCCCTGGGAGACTTCGAGGTACCCAGCCGCCGCTTCGACCACGTACACGTCGACATCGTCGGTCCCCTGCCGCCATCGCAAGGCCAAACTTATCTCCTCACGATGGTCGACCGCTACACACGCTGGCCTGAGGCAGTGCCGCTGTCCTCCACCACCACAGCCGACATCGCCAGGGCGTTCGTTAACACCTGGGTTGCGAGGTTCGGCGTGCCGGCCGACATAACCTCCGACAGAGGCGCCCAGTTCACCTCCGAACTCTGGACGGCCACAGCACGCAACCTCGGGGTGACGCTCCACCGCACCACGGCGTACCACCCGCAGGCCAACGGACTTTGTGAACGCTTCCACAGGTCACTCAAGGCCTCACTCCGCGCCGGCCTGCAGGACAGTACCTGGACTGACCACCTGCCGTGGGTGCTACTCGGCCTACGCACCGCGGTCAAGGAAGACCTCCAGTCCTCGGCAGCGGAGTTAGTCTACGGACAACCGCTGCGCGTCCCAGGCGAATTCCTTCCGGAGCCTACCAAGCCTTGGTCGGCCGAACAGCAGCGGCTCAACTCTTTCTCTTCCGCTCAGCAGTTCGCCCCACTTCCGGTCAACCGACACGGCGAACTCGCACCTCACGTCCCGCCAAATTTACAGCAGGCGCGCTTCGTCTTCGTGCGACACGACGCGCACCGCGGGCCCCTGCGACCCCCGTACGACGGACCGTACGAGGTACTACAAACCGGGGACAAGGTCTTCAAGCTGCGACTCGGCGACAGGGTCGACACAGTCTCCATCGACCGGCTCAAACCAGCACACACCGAACCAGGGGAACAGGTCCCCGTGGCCCAGCCTCCAACTAGAGGCCGTCCCCCCGGCAAGCCAGCACAGCCGGCGGCGAACTGCCCGACCCAACCAACCAGACCGGCGACCACTCAGAGTCGCTGCGGCAGAACCATTAGACCACCGTCACGACTCGTCCACTCCTCCTAAGCGGATTCTGGGGGGAGCTCTGTGGCGACACGCCACCACTGGACATAATCCGCTCACGGCGGCACAGACAGTCTAAGCAGAAGCCCCCAGCCGGGGGCCCTTTCCTCCAGCAACTTGTTTCCCGCAGGGACAGGCTGCCGGGAGCACTTCCTGTCTGGGAAGTATTTAAGTGGATGCGCGGGCTTTTCTAGTTCCTGTTTTGCCATGAGGCTGAAATAAAAAGCTGTACTGTTTCACTGGCTCTGGTCTCGACTCCCACGTTTGCCGCGGTATCTCAACAGACCATTCTGCTCATATCAAAAGGAAGGCTGGCTGCATTCGAAATTTAGGTGCACGTGATAGTGGCTGAATCCCCACAGGGCAGAAAATACCAATTACAATATACACACACACATACACAACGGAAACAGATGTTAACTAGCAGACAGAGCTAATGAATGCCGGGGAGCCTGGTAGGGCAACTGTTTGAATGGCAGGAAGCTGATACCATAAACTCTGATCAGTCTTAACACTGAATACACAAAGAAGAAAAATATAACCCAAACCATCCTGCAAAGATTCCGTACTAATGAGCATTAGTTTACAATGAAGCGTTGGTCTACAATTAGAAGACAGAACACAACACAGAAATGTCTATCGGAAATAAAAACAGAAAATGCTGGAAGCACTCAGCAGGTCAGGCAGCATCTGTGGGGAGAGAAACAGAGTTAACGTGACTTTTCATCAGAAATGTCTATAGGAACACTGTCTAACTGATTGAAGGCAACACATGTTTGCATCCTTTCTGAATAGCGATTAGTTACACAGATCAGGAGAGAGACAGGACGTTCTCTCATGCGTCTGTGTAGAATCTGGAATTTGTTCTGTTTTAAGACACTGTTTTTAATAAGACAGGTTTGGATAAAAACAATCCTGCTGAAGTTCACTCAAGTGTTTCCCTGTTAAGGGAAAAATACCATAAAGACAAAAGGAGAAGGGAGGCTGGTTAAAAAGGGTTAAGCTTCTGAAACTTGAAAATAAGGAATGTTACATATATTGGAGTACATTTATACATATATTTTATGAAGCTATTATACAGATAGGTGCACCTTTGTGTAAATTTTATGGAGCCCTGCACGATTAAGGGTAAATTCATATAGAACGCTTATAAGGTCATTGCATATTTAAAAGCACAATCACACATGTTTTATGAGAATGTGCACATGATCAGTCACACTATCCCAGATTACCCAACTTGATACTTGCTGGGCTTGCCCACTGGAGAGAAAGGGCCCCTCACAACAAACAGACTATTGCAACTCCAATTACTAGCTGCACATGCACCCCTTTCCGTGGCTGAGTGCAGCCCCCCACCTCACAACAAACATATGGCTGCAACACATAGAGGACATCTGTAAATCAGAATGAGTGAAGTTTGGCCTCTGTCTGAAACTGGGAAAATATCGGGCACTTTGTCACCCATTCTTGGATACTCATTCAAACAAACTACCCCACTCAGTGCAGCAACCCACACACTGACCATGAGGGGCACTAATCCCAACCAATACGCAGGCCCCCTCCCAATGTCTCCCAACCCGAACTAACCTCAAACGCTGGGGAAAATCCAACTGTCTTGGCTCCCCAGCCTGCATTGTTCCAGTGAAAAAAGCCTGATGCACTGAGTGTCAGCCGTGGCTCAGTTGGTAGCACTTCTCGCCTCTCAGTCAGAAGGTTGTGGGTTCTAAATCCCACTCCAGAGGCTTGAGCACAAAAATCTAGGCTGACACTCCAGTGCAGTGCTGAGGGAGTGCTGCACTGTCGGAGGTGCCGTCTTCAGATGAAACCTTAAACCGAGGCCCCGTCTGCTCTTTCAGGTGATTGTAAAAGATCTCATGGCACTACTTTGAAGAAGAGCAGGGGAGTTATCCATGACGTCCTGGCCCATATTTATCCCTCAATCAACATAACAAATAAAAACAGATTATCTGGTCATCATCACATTGCTGTTTGTGGGAGCTTGCTGTGCATAATTGATTGCTGCGTTTCCTACATTACATCACTGACTACACTTCAAAAAGTACTTCATTGGCTGTAATGTGTGTTGGGCTGTCCTGGGGTCATGAAAGACGTTATATAAATGGGAGTCTTTCTTTTTCTCCACCCACAGACATCGTGCAGTAACTTCATAAAATTCCCAGAAATTGGGCCACTACCGTCACCCATTTGCGCCACTGTCCTGGCGAAAAATGGCTGCTGCCACTCTGGCGCCCTTCTCTGGCACGGGACTTGGCAGCTGGCATTTTGGTGAGGGCCTTAGTGCTGCCAATAGCAGCACTGGCCTTGAACAAGTAAATGAAGAGAGGGTGATGTCACGCCGACTTAATGTCATCTCAGCGAACTTTGACTTTAGCGATGAGTTCAGGGCTGTGCCCTAAACCCACTCAGAAAACCAAGCATTCAGCAGACTGACAAAGATGCTGTCAGCACCTCTTAAAGGGACACACACATCTTTCAGGTAAGTTTGCTTTTAAGCTTTTGGACTGGATTTTTTTTATATTATTGAAATAGTGGCTTGGTGCAATATATGTAAAAAGTTGCTTCAGTGTCTAGGGAGAGCTGCTGGACATTTGCAAGGTCTCAGATGGTGAAGGAAGACCTCTGAGGCGACACAAAATACTGCAAATAATCAGCAAGTCAGGCAACATCCACCGAGAGAGAAACAGAGTACACATCTCAGGTTGAGATGCTGCCTAACCTGCTGAGTATTTCCAGCATTTTATACTTTCATTTCAGATTTACAGCATCTGCTCGTTGAGGGAAGAGGAAGAAGCAGAAGAGGAAGAAGCAGAAGGAAGGAGGCAACCCAGCCAGCCCCTTTCTGGCTGGGACATCTGGGATGGAATCATTTGCCTGCAGTACCAGTGATCACAACCCCAATTCCCCTTTCAACATTTATCCCACACCTAACATTCCCTCTGTTACTGACCATCACAGTGTCCTCTTGGCTACAATGTTGAAAAAAACCACAAAGCAAACTTTCCAATCCAACTTTATACATCTATCCATCCAATGTGACATAAAGGGCTAGAAATTCATTATAGCCAAGGAATGTTCGGTGTCAGTAGAAATGTTGGAGAATTAGCACCAGGCACTAATGCTTTAGACCGCACGCAAAATTTGTGTTCACTGCTCAAAAAAATGATTGAAGTCCTAATTCAATCTTAAAACCTAAGCTCATTGGCATTACACTCAAAGGGTGGGGCGATCCCGTCCGAACTAACCCCCGTTCGGACAGAATTCCACATCGGCGCCCGGCCCCGAAACCCCTCTCGGGAACCGGCGGCTCATAACTTGAGCCGCCTCGAGGAAATACCCTCCGTGCCTTTTCATTCCACACGGAGGTGTTTCCTGTACGGGCTGCTCCTGCACACTCTCCACTTTGCCATCTTCGCCTGCCGTCCGGACACGCCTTGGCGTGCTGTCTTGCCTTCTGGCGGAGGCGGAGGTCCTCAATGGAGGGCTCTCTACGCGGGAGTCCTCCCTTGTTCTAGCGGGGACTTGGCCTGGAGGGTGTTACATGGAGCAGTCCCGTGCAATATGATTTTAAATAGGTTCACGGACTCCCAGGCCGCCTGCATTTTCTGCGGCCTGGAGGAGTCCGTTTTTCACATTTACACGGAGTGTGAGAGGTTGCAGCCCCTCTTTCATTATTTGAAGGGGCTGCTCCTCGATTTTTGGTTGCACTTCAGTTCCACGCTCTTGATCTACGGTCACCCGGTGTGGAGGGGAGCGGGCAGGTTGGAGGACCTCCTCGTAGGACTGCTCCTGGGCCTGGCAAAAAAAGCCATCAATTGGTCCAGGCAGCGGGCGGTCGAGGGGGTCGTTCAGCCAGATTGCCTGCCTCTCTTCCATGGCCATGTTCGCGCCCGGGTGGCCCTGGAGATGGAGCATGCAGTGTCCGCCGGCACGCTTGAGTATTTCCGCGACCGGTGGGCGCCGCGGGGACTGGAGTGCATCATCAACCCGGACAATACAATTTTAATTTGATTTGTTTAAGTTTCATTTGAAGTTTGTTTAATTTACAGTCAAATTTGTTAACGTACCCACCAAAAGAGTACACTCAAAGGGTGGGGCGATCCCGTCCGAACTAACCCCCGTTCGGACAGAATTCCTCATCGGCGCCCGGCCCCGAAACCCCTCGCAGGAACCGGCGGCTCACAACCTGAGCCGTCTCAAGGAAATACCCTCCGTGCCTTTTCATTCCACACGGAGGTGTTTCCTGTATGGGCTGCTCCTGCACACTCTCCACTTTGCCATCTCCGCCTGCCTTTTCTGCGGCCTAGAGGAGTCCGTGTTTCACGTTTATATGGAGTGTGAGAGGTTGCAGCCCCTCTTTCACTACTTGAAGGGGCTGCTCCTCGATTTTTGGCTGCACTTCAGTCCCACGCTCCTGATCTTTGGTCACCTGGTGCGGAGGGGGGTGGGCAGATCGGAGGGCCTCCTCGCAGGACTGCTCCTGGGCCTGGCCAAAAAAGCCATCAATTGGTCCAGGCAGCGGGCGGTCGAGGGGGTTGTTCGGCCCGATTGTCTGCCTCTCTTCCGTGGCCATGTTCGCGCCCGGGTGGCCCTGGAGATGGAGCACGCGGTGTCCGCCGGCACGCTTGAGTCCTTCCGCGACCGGTGGGCGCCGCGGGGACTGGAGTGCATTATCAATTCGGACAATCAAATTTTAATTCAATTTGTTAAGTTTTATTTAAAGTTTTATTAATTTACAGACAATGACCTAGAAATTCAGTTGTTAGCGCCAGCCGCTAGCGCCTTAGGAGGGGGAGAAGTGGGGTGCTAAGTGGCTAGCGCCCAGGTGCGGCACGATCTGCGCCTCTCGCAAACTTCACTCAAGATTTAGCGGCGGCGCAAAACCGCAGCGCCCGCTCAACTGCACGTGCAGATCGTGACGTCATTTCATGGTGCAACGCCCTTGGTGCGCCCTGAACTGGAACTTCAGTGGCGCCGCCCTTCTTTGCGCCTGGCGCCCCAGCAACTGGTAGAGGGGAACGCTTCCCAGTCGCTGCGGGGCATGGGGGGCGCTATTTAAAGGGGACTCCTCCTGCATTATAATTGGCAGCCATTTTGTGCCAATCCTTCTGTGTGAGAGACGGATATTTGGAGAGAGACAAAGGCAGAGAGCTTTCTGCTTTGACTCAGCACTCGCACACGTACTTCTGGCTTCAGGCCAGAGCTTTGCACTTGGATTTCACTTTCAGTGCCATAGCCTTGAGTCGCCACATATAATGAGGGCTGCAATGGGTGGAAACGTTGGCTTTCTGCATTGCATTCAAAGGGATCAGAGACGCCATGAGAGAGTGCCAGTCATGGCCAGACAGAGAAGGGCCAACAGGCGTCGGCACAGGAGGCCTTACCCACCCAGGGTATACCGCCAGCAGTTCTCATATCTGAACATGTCTGAGGAGCAGTGTGTTTGGAGGCTGCGATTCAGAAGGGAGGTGGTCACTGAGATCTGCCACCTGCTTCGCAGAGATCTGCAGCCACAGCTGAGGAGCAGGACGTCTCTGTCGGTGGCAGTGAAGGTGACGGTGGCTCTCAACATCTATGCCACCGGCTCCTTCCAATCCACTACTGGGGACATTGCCAACATCTCCCAGTTCGTGGTACATTGCTGCATCCGCCAGGTGAACAATGCCCTTTTCAGAAGGAGACGTCAGTACATCTCCTTCCCCATGACCCTGGACAAGCAGCAAGAGCGTGCAATGGGATTTGGAAGAATAGCGGGCTTCCCCATGGTCCAGGGCGTAGAACTGATGAACCAGCAATGGTCAGTCCTTGCTTCAGGGCTGCAGTGTGCAGGGCATGGCAGCCAAACAAGTCGACCCTCCCCCTTTAAGAGCTGACCGGCGCTAGCGTGTCTGCCTTCATTCAGAAACTCGCCACACCTGCGCTGCGCCCGCCCTCAGTGTTAGCGCCTCGGCACGCCGGCTTAGCACCTTATGATAGTCGTGCATCGCCTGCTTTAGCGCAGCAGCAACCTCTTGGGGTGATGCAACTGAATATCGGTGAAGGTGACGCTAAGTTGCGCCGGGCGCTAAATTTAGCAAACGCCCGGCTGTAGCACCCCAAACGTGGCTATACTGAATTTCTAGGCCAATTTGTATTAAGTATGCATCAAAAGAGTACACTCAAAGGGTGGACCAATATCAGGTGTAGTCTAATCACAAGTCATGATTGCCATAGGCTTTTCCCAGTACTTAAAGGGGAGGTTCATTGATGCTGCAGCACCTCATTCTCAGCATTGCTGGCTGTGCAGCTGCTTCAACAAGCAGAAGCAGTAGCAGAAGCAGAAGCAGGACAAGAAGAAGGAAGCAGAGGACTGAACCAGGTGTACTCCTGGCAGACCAAGCCCCAGGGAGAGAGCCTGCAGATTCTGAGATGAAGCATTGGAGGCATTGGTTGTCGCTGTGGAGAGATGGAGGGCAGTGCTCTACCCGACAAGTGGCAGGAGGCCCTCACCACGAGTCTTCCATGCCATGTGGAGGGGGGTTGCCCATCAGGTCTCGGGCAGCATTGTGGTCTTCAGGACCCACACATAATGCAGGAAGAAATTTAATAACCTCACTTGGGTGGTCAGGGTGAGTGAATGTTTAAAAAATGCTACATACCACCATCTGAGCCACAATCGTCGCACGCTGCCCAAAGCACCACACCCCCAGCACTCACCCACCAACAATCTCTACCTACCACCCTCACACCCACATCTCACACCTTGCACACAATGACAGCTATTCAACTATGGCAGGCACATCACCCAAACACATTGCTCCACACTCACACACACACTTTCCTTTCTCTTGCAGGCCAAGCTGGCTCACAACAGGAGGGAGCAGGAGCGGAAAGGTGGGGGACAAGCCGACACCCAACCACTATCTGCGCTGGAGAATTGAGATTATTGGGCACCAGGTGGTGGGCGCCGTGGCTACCAGCGACGTTGACCGCCTTGGGGACAACAACGGTATGTTCAACTTTACTCCTTCTACTCACATCAAACTTAACCCTCACCCCACAAGCGTTTCGCACTTTCCAGCTAATCATGCTATATTCATGCATTTCTCCCTCCCTGCCTCCCTCCCCTCACCTTAACCCAACTCTTGTGCCTTTATGCTTTCAGATAAACAGCAAGCACCTGAGCAACCTATCCCAGAGGACACCGTAGAGAGCGAGGCAGGAGAAGAGGAGGAAGAAGAACACACCGCGTCACTGCATCTCTTACCCGCAGAAGCCAGCTCAGATACTGGCACTACACGTTCTTTAGAGGCTAGTATAGTAGCGGGATCTGCACAGAGTGAGGCACCGGGTAGCTCGGGGGCCAGCTCCCCGGAGGGTAAGTTTGCGCACGAGTTCTGCTGCACAGGACTCAGGTGAAGACCTCAATGGGGAGGCCTTTGGAAGAAGGGTGATGGACATGCACATGGAGATGATAGGTGAAATGGCAAGGGTACCCGAGAGCCTCTCGGCAATGGTAAGGAGCGTGGAGGAGTCCGCCTCCAACATTGCACCAGGCTCTGTGCACACCATGGAGCCTATCATTTCTAGTCTAGAAAGAATGGTAGACTTCCAGAGAGATCGTGGCAACCCAGACCTGATGCTGCGTGTGATGGGTGATCTGGCAGCTTCCATTGCAGCACAGGTGGAAGTGACGCAACATCTTAGTGCTGTAATGTAGTCTATGCTTGGTGGCAGCCAATCTCATACTGCTCTCATGCAGTCTCAGCTTGATGCCACGCAAGCTCTGGCTGTTGCCATCGTGGCTGGGTCTACCATCGTCAACCGGGGCTTTCACGGTGTTGCAGCAGGCCAGCAATCTGTGCTCCAACAGATTGGTAGTGATGCTGAGGTGCTGCCCTGGGGGAGTGGCAGTAGGTCAGTGGAGCAGGAACCTGCAGTTCTCTCTCACTATGACAGCATTCCTGCTCCCACCACTGCCACTCCGCCATTGCCCTTGTCGCTGCCTGTCATCCAGCTAGTCCAGACTGTTGCCGCCCATGCTGAGGTGGTGCAGTTTACAGTCAGACCTTCCAGGTCCAGAGCTGGATGAGGGCGCCCTGCAAGGCCATCTGAAGTCTCCCACATGGACCTCAGCAGCCTTCCACCAGCCCTGCTGCAGCCACTGGCCAACACTTCATAGGAACACTAAAGTAGGCAAAGGCACAGTAACAACAGGAACTAAGGGATTGCACAAGAGTGAATAGTTAATATATTTGCTGTAAATATGTGTTCACTGAGTTTTGATAAATGTATTCATTCAGTTTGGATTCTTTTGTCATGTGTCTCATTTTAGCTTTGCGCTGTGATATGGACTGCGACAGGGATGGAATGATGGGGATGTGGTGAGCAACAGGGATCTGGGGTTTAATTCATTCAAACCGCAGTCTGATGAGGCGAGCACGGGCCGCCCTTCCGGAAGGCCGATTGAGCGGCTGCCTCCTCCCTCACTCCTGTTCCTGCTCCTCGTCGTCCTCCTCCTCATCCTCCTCTTCCTCCTTGTTGTCCTCCTCCTCCTCCTCCTCTCCCTCTTCCGCATCCTGAGGTGGTCACACAATCCCTGGTGGCAAGGTCTGGGCCCTCATGATTTCCAAGTTGTGGAGCATGCAGTAGACCACCACAAAATGGGACACCCGCTCGGCCAAGTACTGGAGGGCTCCTCCCAAGCGGTCAAGGCAGCGGGACCGTTGCTTCAATAGGCCGATGGATTGCTCGATGGTGTTCCTGGTGGAAGCATGGCTCTCATTATATGAGTTTTGGGCATGAGTGTTGGGGTTGCAGAGGTGAGTCATGAGACAAGTAGGTAGCAGATAGCCCTTGTCTCTGAGCAGCCAGCTGTGAGCTTGACGTGGTGGCTGGAAGAGTGTTGCAACACCGGTCTGTCACAGGATGAAGGCATTGTAGCTGCTGCCAGGGTAGTGGGCATTGATGGTGAGGCTTCGCCGTCTGTGGTCGCACACCAACTGCGACCTTTGCGGTTACGGAAGATCTCAGGATTGTTATGAGGTGCCCGCAATGGCAGGTGGGTGCATTCAATGGCGCCCTGCACCATAGGGAAATCCGCTATCCTGGCAAAGCCACATGCATGCTCGTCCTGCTTCTCTGTTGTGACAGGGAAGGAAATGTGGTCCCTTCTCCTACTGTAGAGAGCCTCGGTGACCTCCCGGATGCAGCGATGGATGGCGAACTGTAATGATCAGTAACATGTCATTCTAGAATGGTACACTAGGTGGAGCTGTATGTTTAGTAGTGGGCTACCCAAAAGGCAGTAGTCAAGATGGATGCCTGTACACTAGTCCACATGGCTGAATAAATGACTAGCTCAAGCTAGCTGTTCATAATGAAAATGTCTATTTATTTATGAACATAACATGGTACCAGGATTGGTAATGTCTGCTGAATATTGTGAAACGCGAAACTTTTCGGCTCCATACGCCATTTCGTTAGCGCTGTATTCTTGTGGTTTCTGTTGTATTTCTGCAGCTCCCCGTGCTGCTGCTTCGTAGGATACTGCCACGCTGAAAGCCTGTCCTAGCGTCAGGTCCTTTTTTGAAAGTAGTCGTTTCTGGGTTCCTTCACTCTGGAGCCCGCAGACAAACTTATCCCGTAAGGTGTCTGCCAGTCCTGCTCCGAACTGGCAGTGCTTCGATAACTTGCGTAGTTCCGTAAGATAGTCAGCATTGCTCTCATCTTTGTGCTGGTTTCTTTTATGGAACTTGAATCTTTCTGCTATCAGCAGTGGTGTAGGGCTTAGGTGTTCCTGTAAGATATGAACAATCTCCTCAAAACTTTTCTCCATTGGTTTAGCTGGGGTAATTAAATTCCGCAATAGGCCGTACGTACTCGCACCCATCAGATTTAATAATACCGACGCCCTCTTTCCATCGGCCACCTCATTTGCCTTGCAGTACACTTCAATTCTTTCCACATACATGGTCCAGTCTTCTACCTCGTTGTCGAAAGCAGTGATACTGCCACTTTTCGGCATCTTGGGTGATTTAAAATGGCGCCTCCCGCGCTTTTGCTTCTTCCTCAATGAAATAAAATGGTGCCTCCCGCGCTTTTGCTTCTTCCCCAATGGGATAAAATGGCGCCTCCCGCGTTTTTGCTTCTTCCCCTTGCTGCCACGCTGCTCCTAGCGTTCTACGGGGTAATGGCAGTGACCCGCAGCTTCGGCGCGTCTCGCTTTCCTTCCCTCCGTTTAGTTTCTCTCCGCTGCCCTGTTCTTGAGCACCGACCGTGCCCTGTGTGCTCCACCCTCTCTCTCTTGTTTTCTTTTCCTGGCGACGCTGTGCAGCCCGTTTTGTAGAGCCACTCGATCGAGCTTGAGCCCGCCACAGTCCGGAAGTGTCAGCGCGCTACCTGCTACCAGCACGATTTGCTGGAACACCTTAACTGGGGAGCCAAGCACAGCTCTCCACAGTCTCTCCCGCAATTCTCCGAACACCGATGAATTCTTTGGGCAGTTGCCCTCGGTCGACGCCCGTTGCTCAGACTACGACCTTCCAGGACCCTCCTCTCAGGCGAGATCCCCGTGAGATGAAGCCACACTGCAGGTGAGTTCGAACGTACTCGTTGCCACTGTAAAGTCCGCGCCTCAATAATACACGGACTTCGGGAGAACAGTTTAACAGGTACTTTACTGAACAGGAGGCAGCATCAGACTGAAAATACAGAAACCTGCTAGGGCCTTTTATACAGGGGTGGTCACTGCCGGTACTGCAGTCTAAGACCAGTTATTCCCTTAAAGGTACATACACAACAGATACCAGTGTAGCAGTTTGATTCTTTGAAGAATAAATGTAGCTCCTTTTTAGTTGCCACAACAATCCTGCTACAAGAGAACCTTGAAATTACTGAATGAAACTGTTGGAGTATGTGAAACTGACAAGAAACCACTGAAACTGCACTAACCTGACAGCTGTGAGACCTTACTGAAGATCCCTTTAAATAACATCCCTGGAGCCGACTTCTTGGTGCTTCACACCAGCTCTTCCTCGAGGCACTAAGGTAGATGGCGACAATCAATTTAGCAGATCAGGTGGTCAGTATGCCTTGCACACTAACTGACGTCACGATCCACCTGGTGTTGACGTTCCCAGCAACAAATCTTACCGGCGACACTACGGGGGGGATTTGGCAGGCAGCGCTGGATTCGCCTCGCCCCGGCGATACTGCTCTAGCGCCCCGTTAGCGCCAGCAGATGGTGCTAACAGGAGGCGCTAAGGGGATGAATTTTTCCCTCCAAGAAATCAACTCATCACCCTTATGCATTCCCTTAGTGACTGCCTTGTGTGTGCCTTTGCCTATCCTATTGATGTCACACAGTGCTACCCCAGTGGCTGCAGCATGGTTGGTGGAAGGCTGCTGACTTTCAGTGGAAGACACTGCAAATGGCCTTGCTGGTTGACCTTGAGGAGCTGGTGGCTGGGTGTGTGAAATCGAGTGACGGTGTTTGTTCTGGACCGATGGACATTATGTGACATTCTGGACATTTTTACATGCAATAGCACCCTCTGGTGGTGGTTATTGTGTTAACAGTTTGTATGCTGAAAAGGTCATCTGTTCCTTTCTTCCTGTGTGAGGTCATTTGACCTTTGTTCTTTTCTTCCTGTGAGAGGTCATTTGACCTTCCTACCTTTCTTCCTGTTGACCCCAGGAAGCAGTTTTGCCAGGAAGAACCTGACTTGAGTAATGGAGAATTTGCTATGAGAGGTTCCATTACAATCCAGTGTAATCTGACTTCATATGTTAGGCCAAGCACAATATCTGTGAGTATCTTTAGTTCTTAGCATAATAGCAATGTTGTCAGAGTAATATTTTGATATTACTATGTTTATAAAAGGTTAATATTTAATAGTTACAGAAGTTAGTTCAAATGTTAGTTAGTTATACAATTAGTCTATTCTACTGTTGTAAATATGTTTATATCTTATGTAATATCGAATGTATAGTACTCAGTTTATGTACAATACATACTTTGTCTTTGTTTACAGTTTCACAAATTTGTTCAAGTAAAAGCTTCAAAACAGCAACCGCTTCAGGAAGAATTATTTTGAATGAGTGTTTAACTTGCTGGATAGCTAGATAGGAGCACGTCTAGCGCGGCCAGTACAGTGTTTCTGCTTCTTCTTTTTCTTTTTCACTCTCCTCTCCCACTTCTTGGTCACTGGCTGGGCAGGCTGCATTGCTTGTGTGTGTGAAATGAGGAAGGCACAAGGGTGGAGTTGTGGTGGGGAGAGGGCGGGAAAGCAAGAGGTGCATACGAGAAGGAGAATAACATATGAGGATACCATCATCTTGTATAATTTCAGCCCCGCCACTGACCAAGGGCTCAGCCATGCCCCTGCCCAGAATGGCCAGCAGTTTCTCCTCCATGGAGGTGAAGTGAAGCTAGGAATGGGAGGCGTTCCTTGTGGTTGGGACAGAGTGTTGGTAGGTGAGTGATTTGGGGTGGGATTCCTGCATTGAGCAATGTGAGAGGCTAATGCTGCAGTTGGTAGGAGATGGCTTTTGAAGATGCATTCACTGCCCTTGACCACTGGTCTGAGGTCATGAAGCTTCTTTGGGCACTGGAGCCAGGTGCTGGAGGCTACACTGCTGGCAGTGATGGCCTTGGTGATGTGGTCCCACATCGTGCTTTCTGGAGGGCCTCCTGGCTCCTGTGGGTAGAGGGCCTCTCTTACAGTATTGACCTCCTGCATAAAGCTGGAGTGTTGCATGCGAGACCCTGGGTGCCCCTTCCCTGGCTTGCTAAGCCATTTGTGCTAGTACTGAAGCACTTTTCCCATTTTTTTGAGGTGTGGAACGGAATTCAGCTTTAAGAGCTGAAGGCTCCTGTAGGGTTCTCAAAATTCCCACATTCCCCAAAGTTATTAATAAAGAGGCCCTGAAGGATGAAGTTAGAAGGGAACCCTAAACAAAATGGCTTCTGGACCTCGTGGCAGAAGCCTGCAAGATTGGAAAGCAGGGCCCTGCAAAAATGGCAGGTCAAATTCAAAAGGTCTTTTGAAAACCCTGACGTGCCTGGGCCTGTGAAAGACTTGTTATTCCTGAGAGCCAGACAAGTAGACAATGCAGAATACGCATTCTTAATCAACTCAGGAAAGACTTAATCTTGAACCCATCAAACCTTTGAACTTAAGAACATAATAAGAAGTAGGAGCAGGAGTAGGCCATACGGCCCCTCGGACCTGCTCCGCCATTCAATAGGATCATGGCTGATCTGAACCTAGACTCACGTCCACTTCCCTGCCCACTCCCCATAACCCTTAATTCCCTGGAATTGCATAAATGCATAAATAATCGCTTACAGTTTAAACTGGCTACCGAGCCAGGAAGATACCGATTCACATTATGAATAACAAACACCGAGACATTAAAGAGCATTTAGCAACGGGGCAACCACCCAAAAAGCAGTTAAGGTGAACAACTATAATCACTTTAACGAGCCCGCCAAAAATCGGACAAAGAACTAACCCTGATTTGGCGCACAGATAACGAACCTCCAAAATAGTATAATTGTAGGTCCACCGGTCACCAAGGGTAGAAGAAGAAGCAGACGAAGGCAGGCCGACGAAAGGCAGAGAAGGGCAGTGTGGAGAAGCATTGGGGGATGAGCAGGCACACGCTCAGGCCCAGAGATACTCAAAACTCCAAGAAGCAGACAACCACGAGCACCGCGGTAACAAAGGGCCGGGTAAACCATACCTTCGGATCATTAACACTGCACAGGTAATGATCCAGGCCACCGTGACCAAGCCAACACCGAAGACCGCCAACCGAACCCCAACCGCAACAAAACTCCGACGACCAGACCACCACCAGAAGAACAAAACCCGAAGTTTTCCACTCTACAAGGTGAAGTACCCAACAAAGACTTTACTCCCTATCTCTAATGGAGGAAAAGCGGGTACTTTACTCAGATGACTCCTCCACCGTGCCCTGTGACCACGTGACGATGGTGGGCTCCAAAGGACACAAAGAACGAACCCCAAAACCGCAACCGGCTTGATCGACAGGATTCGACCTGTCCAGAAACCCTTATTGGTGAGCATAATCCCTGGCTCCTCACAGCACAATTTAGTTAGATATTGGGGGTGGGACAAGGGTAGGGGAATTATTACTGTGATTTTTCCCTCGATGTGCCATGTGTTCCCCATTCCTAATTAAATGTACTCTTGTAAGCCTGTAACTATTCCAGTAATTTTCAGTGTTGTAATTTTATTGTGCCTTTTAGTAAAAATACGGTTTTCTTGCACCAAACCAGTCGTCTACTCCAATTCTGTATCGCCGCCTGTACCTAAGTCCGGTGTCTAGAACCCAGGGGTGTGGGAGCGATTCGAACTGCTCAAAAGCCAGTCAGCGGCGAAGCTGACTGCGCACATGCCACCCCCTACAGCTCCCATTTGGGAATTTTTTTTCAAATGTTAATTTTTTTTTAAAAGTCAGTAGCACTGTAATGGCTGAAAACTACATTTTTTAAACTTCATTTTTATTTTATTTTTATCCGTTCAGAAGGCTTTTAAGCAAAGGACAATGCATTGCCCTTTAAATATCCCACAATGCCTAGCAAAATCATAGTCTCGCTTCCAGAGGCTGTTGGAAGATGCAACGCCGCATTCAGGGCTGTTGCTATGACTAACACCGCTAGGTGGGTGTTACATCATTATATTATTACATCGTTAAATGGAACTACTTGTTACATCATTATATGGAACTACTTTGGTTAGTGTATTTATATTGCTATGTGGCACACTGTGAAAGGCAGTGCGCAGTGCAAGGTCGGACATCTTGTATCACTCCGCACCATGCGGCAGCAACATCATAAAAGCAAGAATACAACTGAGTGAAAGTCATAAACTAAATGAGTTAAAAGTGTCTGTATTACATAGTAATAAGAACACAAGGAGACACAACATGGTGGCAGCGGTATAAGTGAGTACAACTTGTGCCATACGAACTACGAATAAGACAAAAAGTGAATATATGAGCTGATCGTGAGTGCCGGTGTCTGTGGTGATTGAGCATGAATCGTAAAGGGCAACTAAGATGGTGGCTGCCGCTGCACTGACTGCGCAAATGCAACCCCTCATGAACTGGGAAGCCGACGATATAGTAGAGGCATTCCGCAAGTTCAAACAGAAATGTGATCTTACATTCAAAAGCTTCCTGAAGGGTACTGCCAACGAAGAAAAGGTTAGTTACATTCTGTTGTGTACAGGAGAAAAAGGTCTAGATTTGTATAATAGCTGGAGTTTGACTGAAGAGGAAAAGGAAAACCCTGCGACAATCTTTGACAAATTCAGCAACCATCTAGAGCCTAAATCCAATCACCGTATACACAGATACAAATTCCAGAGTCTAAGACAGGAACCTGGTGAAACAGCTGACAATTTCCTGACAAGGCTGAGAAATGAAGCCAGCAAGTGTGCATTTAAGGAAATGGAGGAAAGGCTTGTGGACCAGCTGATATGGGGGTCAGCGCATGCAGAGGTACAAAAAGCCCTGATAGGGAAAGAAAAGCTCAAAATAACAGAGGCTACAGATACTGCGAGAGCTCATGAAGCCATGAAGCAGCAAATGGGAACGCTGATTTCTCAAACGGCTGACATGCGGACAGCTTCTGAGACGGACAACAGAGTGGATACAGTGAGAGAAAAGTACAAAACACAAAGACATGCACATGACAACGGGAGAAACATGTGCAGAAACTGGAAGACCGCACAATTATACAGACAGGAGGAAATGTCCAGCATATGGAACAAGCTGCAATGCATGTGGCAAACTAAACCACTGGGAGAAGAGGTGTAGAACGAAGAAAGAAGGAACATACATCAAAAACAAAGGCGGACAGCAGAACCAGAGAAAGAAACACAATATCCATGCCATGGATGAACAGGATGATGATGATTATGGTCATGACAATACACTAAACATCGAAACCATAAAGGTACAGCTTCACGAGATGTCCAGAGCGGAAAATACTCCGAAGAGAGAATTGCACACCATTATCCAAATCGAAAAGAGGGTCAAAGGTCAGCCCACAACCATCAACTTAAAGTTGAAGCTGGACACAGGGGCTCAGAGCAACATTCTCCCATTGAGGCTGTACCAGCAGATCTTTCCTGAAAACTTGAGAGAAGATGGCTACCCGAAAAAGGGTTGTTTAAAGGCAAGTAATGTCACACTGACAGCATACGGGGGGAGTGAGATTAAACAACTCAGAATAACCTTTGTCAAAGGGACACATAAAAGAAAGAACATCAACTGCATGTTCTATGTCACGGACACTGAGGGGCCAGCGATCCTGGGATTAAACAGCTGCGAGAAGTTGAGATTGATCTCAGTGAATCACGAGCTGATGGAAACATCACTGAGGATAGACAGCAACACCCTGCTGGAGAATCGCCCACAAATCAAGAGTAAAAAAGACTTGATAGACATGTATCCGGAATGTTTCGATGATACAGTGGGATGTTTCGGAGATTTCCAATACCACATCACCATCGATCCAGAGGTAAAGCCCGTTATCCATGCTCCACGAAAAGTACCCATTGAGCTGAAGACAAAGCTTGAAAGAGAGCTAAAGGAGATGGAAGAAAGGGGAGTGATCGTAAAGGTCACTGAACCCACAGACTGGGTAAACTCAATTGTGGTACGAGAAAAGCTAAACGGGCATCTCAGAATATGTTTGGACCCCAAAGATCTAAACCAGGCGATAAAGAGGGACCACTATCCCACCCCAACGCTAGAGGAGATTACGCCATCACTGGCAGGAGCCAAGGTTTTCTCAAAACTAGATGCCAGAAATGGATATTGGAACGTGAAGTTGGATGAGGAATCAACAACACTGACAACATTCAACACACCATTTGGGCATTACAAATTCCTGTGGCTACCATTCGGGTTAAAGGTCAGTCAAGATATCTTTCAACAGAAAGTAGACGAGACATACAGAGGCTGTGGAGGAGCTATAGGAATAGCTGATGATATTCAGATCTATGGAGCAGACGAAAGAGACCATGATATGCACCTACATGAGGCCATGGAGCATACCAGGAAGGCTGGCATCAAGTTCAATGCCAATAAGTGCATAGTTAAAGTCAAGGAATGCCAATTCTTTGGTATGATCTACACACCAGAGGGAGTCAAGCCAAGTCCTGAGAAGATTGCGGTGATTGCTGAAATGAAACCACCCAAAGATAAGAAAGAGCTGAGGAGTTACCTCGGCTTGGTCCAATACATGAGTTCTTTCATCCCAAACATGTCAGAACATACAACAAATCTCGGAGAGCTAATGAAAGAAGACGCCAAATACCAGTGGTCTGAATCACATGAAAGGAATTTCAAACAACTTAAAGAATTGTTGTGTAAAGAAACAAGCCTGTCATATTATGACAGAAGAAAACCAGTCACTCTGCAAGTAGACACTTCTACCAGAGGACTAGGGGCAGCTCTTGTGCAGAAAGGAAAGCCAATAGCTTTCGCATCAAAGGCCTTGACGTCAGCCGAGACGAGATACGCCAACATAGAAAGAGAACTATTAGCAGTAGTGAATGGATGCGAGAAATTCCATACATATCTGTATGGAAGGCAGTTTACAATAGAGAGTGACCATCGTCCCCTAGAACAGATCTACAAGAAGAATCTGTGCAAAGCACCTACAAGACTGCAAAGACTACTTCTAAGGCTCCAAAGCTACGACTTCACGCTTAAATATAAGCCAGGAAAGGAAATGGTGCTAGCAGATGCGTTGTCTCGATTGTCACCATATGAGAAACACGAGGTGGAGGGTCTAACAGTAAAAATCCACCACCTAGTGAGTGTTACCCCTACAAAGCTCAGTCAAATTAGAGATGAGACTAGCAAAGATGAGGAATTGCAACTACTCACACAACAAGTGATACAGGGGTGGCCGGAGAGAATCCAGCAGGTACAGGCGACAATTCGTCAATACTGGACAATTAGAGACGACATCGCAATAGAAGACGCTATTCTCCTTGCTGGATCGAGGATCATCGTGCCAAAGATGATGCAGACAGAACTTCTCCATCTAATACACGAAGGCCACATGGGAATGGAGAAATGCAAGCTGAGAGCCAGATCAGCTGTATACTGGATAGGCATGAACAAAAATATCGAACAGATGGTTTCTGCATGTGGTATATGCCAGAAATACAGAAATGCACAACAGAAAGAGGAGATAATACCTAGTGAAATACCATCAAGACCATGGCACACTGTTGGGGCAGATCTCTTCATGTGCAATCAAGAATGGTATCTCATAGTGACAGATTATTATTCCAAGTTTCCTTTTGTGAGAAAGATGAAAGACCTGAGAGCCACAACAACCACCAGAATTGCAAAGAGCTTGTTTGCTGAACAAGGAATCCCGGAAAAGATAATCTGTAACAATGGAACCCAGTTCACATCGAGTGAATTCAGAGCTCTGGCAGAAAAGTATGGGTTCAAAATAGTAACCTCATCCCCACATTTCCCAAGGGGACACGGGTTCATCGAAAGACAGATCCAGACTGTCAAGAGAACTCTCATCAAAAGCAGTGAGATGGGGGAAGACCAAGACCATGCCCTCCTATCACTCAGATCAACACCACTGAAAGCAGATATGAAATCACCTGCGGAATTGCTGAATGGGAGGAAGTTTAAGACTACCCTACCAGCAAAATTACATCCTTCCCAGGACCAGGAGGACTTCAGACAGAAGCTGGCAGAAGCACAAGTCGTAGGGAGCAAACATTACAACAAACATGCAAAGATGCTACTGTAGGAATGGCTAGATTGCTAACTAAAGGACTGAGGTCGAGTCAGTCTATCAAACAAACAATGTTTAATACTATTCAACAGAGTTTAACACGAAAACACAGGAGAACTAAATTACAGGTCTGTACTCTTTGCTGGCTCCACGAGGACTGGCTAGAGCGGCTGCCCAGCCTGACGTCATCACGTTTTCCCGCCGCTGGAGGATCACGTGATCAACGTGATGGCGTCATCGCATTTGGTCTCATTCTTAAAGGGACCGCGCTATGTACATGCAATAATATGAACAAAGATACAGAATCATTCTGTAGCTAATAATTTGTTAAAGATAATTATGTACATTAGATCAGAGTCCCCTGGTGGCTTGGCCACACTACCAGAATTGCTGAATGGGCAATCAGTGCATGTGCAAGACCCAGTTGTAAGGATTCGCAATAATTTACAGTTCTGAAGATTCATTTTTTTGATTAAAGAATCCCTGGGCGATGTGCTTTTAAATTTCCAGGGATAAAAATGGCTGTCACCACATGGCCGAAGACAAAGGACAATGCTTTGTTTACAAAGCAATTGAATGCTATTAGCATTTGTTTGTATATCGAGTGGATACATCTAAACTGCAGAAGAGACTTTTGCACCTTGAATGGGAAACATTTAAGATTTGAATGGGTTTTCAATCACCCAGTACTGGACAATAGAGCAGTTGTATCTCCCTTTTGTTTCAGCCCAGGAAGCTCCAGAAGACACATTAACCCAGTCTAACCACTTTGAGTTAGCCAATCACAGCTTTCTCTTGTGTATTGGACCCTTTTAGGTGGGGAATTTTGCACACAGCCCTTGCAAGGCAGAATGGCAGGACCTCACCAGGTATAAAAATAGCGGCTGAGAAGCTAGCTCTCTCTCTTACTTCGCTGGACCAAAGGTGAGCAGGGTGTTCTGACTCCTCAACAAGGCAACTTAGCAGGAGTTAAGGGGTGGTGATTTAAGGGTATTGCTAAGATTGTTTAAATAACATTGTAGCCATTGTATCCCTCGTTTTCGCCGTCTGCAACCCCCTGTTATATAGTTTTACTGTAATTACTGTGTTCGTGTGGTATAGTTTATTCTTTTGATGGTAGTTTATTTAGGTAATAAACTTGATTTTTTTCTCTCATCCAAACCACTTGTTCCGTTTTAATATCATTAATTATAAGTTCCTCCACTCAGAACTAAAGGAGGGGTAGCGATTCGTAACCGCTGTAATAAAATTGGTTTTATTGGAATTGGTCCTGCAAGACCAGGAAAATTACTTTAAACCAGTTTAAAGAAGCCCCCAAACCCTTACAAGTGTTGAAAACCTGGAATCCAGCCAAGGTCATTGGAAAAGCTGATACTCCAAGATCCTACTTCGTAGAGACCGAACCTGGTAACCAATATAGGCGGAACAGACTCCACATCAGACCTTCACCTGAACTGGTTAAGCAGCAGACAACATCAGCAACATTGACAACACCAGCTACCACAAGCAGTACAATGCCAGAAACAAGCGCCACAAATCAAACAACCACGAGCATGCAAACTCCAACTCCAAGTGCGACAACAACAACAACAACAACAAGAGCGGAACACACCAAAACACCGCAGAGAGGAGTGGTCACCACCAAATCCACAAGATGGAGGGACAATATCCAACCACCTGAGCGATATCACGAATAAGAAAAGAAAACTCACGATTCTTTGTATTTGATAATAATAGTTTAGATATAATTTTTTTTAAATTAAATTAAATTTCATGTTTAAGTTTTTTGAGAAAGAGGGATTTTACATCGTTATATTAATACATCGTTAAATGGAACTACTTGTTACATCGTTATATGGAACTACTTTGGTTAGTGTATTTATATTGCTATGTGGCACACTGTGAAAGGCAGTGCGCAGTGCAAGGTCGGACATCTTGTATCACTCTGCACCATGTGGCAGCTACATTATAAAAGCAAGAATACAACTGAGCGAAAGTCGTAAACTAAATGAGTTAAAAGTGTCTGTATTACATAGTAATAAGAACACAAGGAGACACAACAGTGGGCATTACACGATCAGTTTAGCACTGGGCTAATAATCTTTAGCCCCCAGCACAAACTTTTCACCCCTACCACCACCGCCATTTTCAGCAGCCATTAACCTGCCGTGGTGACATCGGCAAATTTCATGTCGCAGTTGAATTTCTAGGCCAAAGCAGTTAAAATTGAGCTTGAAAGAGGAGTAGAGAGTACAAAGTACACTTTATAAAATGGCCATCAATTACATATGACAGACATGCTGCAAACTCCAGGGTCTCCCAAATGTGCACTGGAGTCTTAAACATGGGCAAAGTGTCTTAGTCTGGTGACCAGCTCAACAAAGCCTAGAAAGTGACTCTTGAATTAGTTGAGGACTACATTTGAGGCAATCAGAACTCAGCACCAGTTGTTCTTTCCAAAGAAAACAGTGTCTACCTATAAACCCATTTTCACCCACTGTGTTGCAGAGTCTGATGTCCATATATGTGGAAGCACTATCAGTGGACCTCTAAATCTCACCAACAAATGTCAAGGTCCTGTAGATCGCTTATCATTTGTCTTATTTCAATTTAAAGGTGCTTAATTCAAACTATTGGATAATTTAAATGTTTTAGTACAAAAAAACTTTGCATTATAAGGAGTAGACCGTACCCAATTTCTCAAACCATCAATTGGAAATCTTTTACAATGTTCTTGCCTGCGAATGATCTTGCACGCGTGTTTGCTTCATCCCAGGTGATTAACCAATTAATCCTAGCAAAATTATATATGGAAGTTCCTTACAAGCTCTTGGGTTGACTTTCTCTGGCTATCCTGTTGGATGTGACCTGCATGCTAAGTAGACCTCACTGCCAGAGCCAATTGTACTGAAATCCTTAGTGGCAAGTTTGGTACTGATTGTAGGACTTACAAGGTTTTACAGAATACAATTAATTAATTACAATTAAAGGACCCACTCACAGAAATTTTAGGAAGTCTAACAATTAGCATAGAGCTCAGTCTTCAGATTTCAACTTGAATATTATCACCTTGTTCCTTCCAGGTCATTCGAGTCCTACGGAGTCTTCAGATATTTAGCACTATCTACACTATTATGATCTCATCAACAATCACAAATTCTTGAAAATTACATCGAGTCCTTTCAGCGTCATCTTTAACTTGTCCACTGTGTCCAAAGTATGGGGTATGTGGAGTCCACTCACTAATTACTCACATTCCCTTGCAGACCAAGTTGTCTTGATCACCCTGCAGTGGGTTTCAGGCCCTCAATTCTTAATTGCCTGCAATTCCCTAGTCCTGCCTGTTTCAAATCTGCCTGGCTGAGGTTCTCCAAGCTGTAAGTTCAAGACTCAAATCTTTGAAGAACTCAATAACTTCCAAATGGTCAGGGCTGTCTCAGAACTTCACTTGCAGGTTCCTTCTTTGCCAAATACTTATGGAAAGATTTGCCTCTGAGAAAGTGGCCTTGAGCCTCATTTTATTTGTACTGAAGGGCCTATATCAGTAATTATAGGTGCAGATAAAGTAGACATAACTGAGCTTGCAGCATGCTACTTTTGGGGAATGGGAAGGATATTTCCTACCAAATCTGTAAGGCCAATGCAAAATCCATTTGGCATCTTATCAACCTCAAGATATTCAGATACCCTCCTTTGTAGACCATAGAAGAAGCTTTGACATACCAGACTTTTAGATCTCTTATTTTCTAATAACTCGTTCACATATTGTGCAAGAAATAGGGGTAGGATTTTGGTCTGCAGCACCTGGGCACAATGTATTTCCTAGGAAGGAGTGCATAGATGAAAACCAGGCAGGGGAAATTGCACATTTGTACAAAGCCTGCTCGATTAACTTTCCATTAAATTAAAAGGAAGGAAAATCCCAGGAGGGAGACTCCGTTATGAGTGTATGATCCTCCCCATCCAATTTCTACTATATGCGCCACCGAGGCAGTATAATATGTGTGGGCGATACAAACCAAAATCTACCCTGTGGTACTTTACTCATAATATTAGGCCAATTGCTTACTCTCTGATGGATTGGTGTAACATTGGGGTTAATTTTCAACTTTGTTGTCATGCCTGTATCTAGAGGAGCAAATCACCCACCTGTTGTAGAATTTGCCCAATTTTTGTTCTATTGAAATCAATGGGATGCAATTCGGACAGGATCCAGAAAGGGTGGGCAATCCATTCTGCCATATTACCGCCCAGGATGTGAATTTGAAAATTAACCCCAGTGTTCTCCACCTCATCCTGAAGAGTGTGGAGTTAGGGAGCTCTGTCTAATGATAAAAGCTCTTTGAGACTTATGCTCTAATGTTCTCCAACTAAATCTGTGGAGCTTTCAGGCAGATAGCTTGATGCTTGCTTATCTCAGGTCAAGTGCTTGCCAAAGAATCAAATATATTCAGTTTGACTTCTATAGTGTTTGTATTATTTTAAATGGTTGAATTTAAGCGTTCAGGGGCAGTTTGAAATGTTTAGATGAGGTAAAGTTCCTCTTGGGCAAAATTCCATCTTGTCTCTTGTGGTCAACTTCTTACACCTACCGCTTTGCTAGGATCAACAATGTTTTATTGTTCTCTAAAATCAATGTGTCACATGTAAAGTAAGACATGTAGAGTAAGACCTAGGGGGAAAAATTCAGTATTGCCCCGTTTGGGGTGCGATTATCGGCCGTGCGCAAAGTTTAGCGCCTGGCGCTATTTATCGCCTCCGACTGCAAACTTGGCTTTTATCGCCCCGGAGTTGATTGGAGCGCTAAATCAGGCGCTACACACCTCTTTTAAGGCGCAAAGGCCGAGGAGCGAGGCACTAACTCAGAGCGCTGGCACAGCGCAGGTGCTGTCAGTTAGCGATGGAACACAGACACACTGTGCCGGACAGCTCTGAAACGAAAGGGTTGATGTTGCTCTCCAGCCACACTCTGCTCATTGGAGCCTTGAATCTCGGCCTGGACAGACCTGTTCCTAAATCATCCAGCCAAGGACTATGGAGAGGGCCAGGGAGCGAGCACAGCACTTCAGCGAGCGGGCCTTGGAGGCTCTGGTTGGCACAGTAGAGCACAGAAGATTAATACTGTACCCAGAGCGTGGCAGGAGGCCATTGCCGCGCGATTACAAAAGAGTGTGGAGGGAGGTGGCACAGAGCATCTCCTCCAGGAGCATGGTGACCAGGACCCATACTCAATGTCGAAAAAAGTTCAACGACCTCACTCGGGTCGTCAGGGTGAGTGGCTTTTTTTCAATACCTCTCCATCCCTCCATCTCAACCTCACTCTATGGCCAGAGGATCTTAAAACCCCAATGCCCAACACTCATCCAACACCTATGGCCCTCTCATGAAACACACACGCACATTCCACACTTTGCATACAGTAAGGGCTATTCAACTATGGGAGGCACATCAGGCAAGACCATGGCTGCATACAATAAGGGCTATTCACCTATGGGAGGCACATCAGGCAAGACCATGGCTGCATACAGTAAGGGCTATTCACCTATGGGAGGCAGATCAAGCAAGACCGTGGCTGTATATTTACTCAGACACCGTCCTTTTTCTTGCAGGCCAAGCTATCTCATAATAGGAGAAAGCAGCAACAGGCGGGTGGAGGGCGGCCTCAGCTGCAACCCCTCAGCGATCTTGAGGAGCATGTCCAGAGGATTGTGGCAAGCCAGGTGATCGGTCCCGTCACCCCTAGAGAGGCCGACCCCATTCTGGACAGCAATGGTAAGGTCATCACCTTTTTGTCCTCTCTCCTTCCACTTGTCCCTCACAACACCAGCCTTTGACACTTTCAATCCAACTTACTAAATCGCTGCACTCATTCCTCCCTTACTGCCACCCTGTTCTCACACTAAAGCCACTCTTGTACCTCCCTGCTTTCAGGTGGTGATTCACCAGCTGAGGAGACGGGCCCTCAAGCTGCCAGTGGGCTTGAAGCTGCAGGCGAGGAGGAAGATGAAGCCAGAGCATCACCGCCACCCTCTCCCGAGGAAGCCCATGCTCACACTGGGAACACGCCTTCCCTGGAGGGGAGCAGGGGTGACGGGTCTGATGAGGGTGAAGCTCCAGGACCCAGCGGGCTGCAGCAATGCGATGGGGGTAGGGAAGCTCAGGGGCCTTCTCCCCGGAGGGAGAGTATGCCAGCAAGTCCTACTGCACTGGATGCAGTGGAGGAGCAGCTGATCGCTGAAATGAACACCCAGGCGGTGGACATGCACACTGAGCTCATGGGTGCAGTGGGAAAGGTGCCCGAATGCATTGAATCACTGGCAAGGAGTGTGGAGCACGTCACTGTAGCACAGGTGGATGCCACGCAAATGTTTAGTGCTGCAATTCAGTCACTGGCTGCCATGACCCCATCTCAGACTGCTCTCATGCAGACTCAGATTGAGGCCACGCGAGCACTGACTGCTGCCATCCTCGCTGGTTCAGACACATTTCCCTGGGGCTCTCACCACGCCACAGCAGGCCAGCAATCTGTGCTCTAGCAGATTGTTCTGGATGCTGAAGTGATGCCCCTTGGGAGTGCCAGTGTGTCGGTCGAGCAGGGAGTTGCTGTCCTCTCTCAAGATGACAGCATTCCTGCTGCCACCACTGTCACTTCTCCGCTGCACTTGCCACCGCCTGTAGGACAGACTGCTGCCGCCCATGCAGTGTTGGTGCAGCCTGCAGCCGGGCCCTCCAGGCCCAGAGCTGGTCGAGGCCATCCTTCAAGGGCATCTGCAGTCTCAGGTTCTGACAATCAGCAGCCTTCCACCAGCCTTGCTGCAGCCATTGGGGTCTCATTATGGAGGAGCAGTAGGCTGGGAAGGGGGGAAGTGCGCAAGGGAAGGAGATCACCCTCGAAGGGCAAAAAGTAGGAGGTGTGACAAAATGTTGGTCATTTTTTTATTAAAGGCCGAGGTTCGTGGTCAAACTTTTATTTAGTGTTTTGGACATTATCTCCAGGTTGTGAGAACCAGTTATGTTAATGATTTTTTTTTTGTGTTTCTTTCTATTAGTTTGTCATGAGAAAATGACACACACAGAGTTTGTAAAATAAATAAGTTTTTGTATTCAAAATGTACATGTTTGGTCTTTGCAATCATTGCTGCCTTGGCCAGCTTAGGGGTTGCGGGTTGGTTTCATTCAAGTTGTTCTCAATGGTAGAAGCCATTTCCTCAGCAGGGGCCTAGAAGCAGCTTGCTATCAGCCGTTGACGGACGGCCCTTCCAGTTTCTACATTGTGGGCCTCCCTCCTGCCTTGGTGCTGCTGATGATCATCCTCCTCCTCCTCTGCTGGTGCACCAAGGCCTGGTGGCATTGGCTGGGTCCTGAGGATTGCCAGGTTATGCAGCGTGCAGCACACAACAACAAGGAGGGAGACTTGCTCAGGCGCGTACTGCAGGGCTCCTCCAGAATGCTCCAGACAGTGGAACCATTGCTTGAGCACGCCGATTGTTTGCTCAACGATGTTCCTGGTAGCTTGCTGGCTCTCGTTGTACCGCAGCTCAGCAGGGGTGTTGGGCGTGCGGAGCGGTGTCATCAGGCAGGTACACAGTGGATCTCCCTTGACCCCGAGAAGCCAACCACCTGGGTGATACGGTGCCTGGAAAAGTTCTGCCACAGTAGTCTGGCGCAGGATGTATGCATCGTGGCTGCTGCCAAGATAGCGGGCATTGACAGCGAGTATTAGCTGCCTGTGGCACAGACCAACCGCACGTTTAAGGAATGGAAGCCCTTTCGGTTGCGGAAATCCTCTGCATTCTCATGCAGAGCACGCAAAGCCACATGCATGCAGTCAATGGTGCCCTGCACTAAGGGGAAGCCCGCTATCCTCGCAAAGCCCATTGCGCATTCATGCTGCTTGGCCGGGGTCATGGGGAAAGAGATGTACTCTCGTCTCCTTTTATAGAGGGCATTTGTGACCTGACGGATGCAGCAATGGGCCGCGAACTGGGAGATATTCATAATCATAATCAACTTTATTGTCATTGTTAGTGCACAAGTGCAGTACAACGAAATGTAGGCTTGCGGCTCCCGAGAGTGTACATTTAGATTAAGACATTTAAACATTCAACATACATTTGGCTTGTAATACATGAACATAAACATAACCATAATAAAGTGCATTGGCAGATGTGCAGGCTTTAGAGTTTATTTGTGGAGTTCAGTAGGATGACAGCCCCAGTAGCTGATTGAAATGAGCCGGTGGCATAAAAGTTGAGAGCCACTGTTATCTTCACTGCCACTGACAGAGACGTCCTGCTCCTCAGTTGAGGCTGCAGATCTGGCTGCAGCAGGTGGCAGAGCTCAGTGGCCACCTTCTTGCTGAAGCGCAGCCTTGCAAACATTGCTCCTCAGACATATTAATGTATGAGAATTGTTGCCGAAATACCCTGGGAGGGTAAGGTCTCCTGTACAGAGGCCTGTTGGCCCTCCTCCGTCTGGCCATGATTGCCACTCTCTCTCTGCGTCTCTGTGGCCTCCGATTCTGCTGGCACAGGACGACGCCCCCAATTAGTGCAGCCCCCATAGTCTCTTGGCAATCTAAGTAATGAAAGTCAAAAACTAAAGTACCTGCGAAGTTATGCTCAGTAGCCAAAACTACTTCACACAGTGTTGACTCAATGCAGAAGTCTCTTTCTCTCTCTCAAAATTTCTCTCTCTCTCTCAGAACAAGTGGTGCAAAAATGTCTACTACAGAAAAAGCCAGGAAGAGGCCCCCTTTAAATAGCGCCCCCCTCCCCCAGCCCCACAGCAACTGGGAAATGTTCCAGTCTACCTGTCGTTGGTTGTGCCAGGCGGAAAGGAGGGGGGTGCCACTCAATTTCCGCTCCGGGGCGCCACAAGGGCGTTGCATGCTCAAATGATGTCAAGATCTAAGATCTGCGTGCGCAGGAGATCGGGGCAGTATTGTTTAGCGCCACCGCAAAATGTCCGGTCAATTTCGCGAGAGGCGCAGATATCGCTGCGCCCAGGCACTCGGTGCTTTGCGCCCCATTAGCGCCCTCTTAAGGTGCTAACAGGAGGCGCAAACCAACTGAATTTTTCCCCCCTAAGCTTTTAAGCCTATCTTTGTTTTATGATACTTTCCAATTATACTGAAAAAACAGACAACTTATTCATAAATTCAAGCATACCATTGTAATGATATAAATGATGGCCTGGAATTTCCTCACAGCTGCTCCTGTTCTGCTGCCGTAACTTCATCGGAAGTGTGGCGTAAATGCCGTTTCATGGCGAAGTTATGGTGGCAGAGCAGACACTCACCGAGAATATTCCCAGCCCATATTTTTCAACCGTGCAAACTGAACCAGGTAACCATATGACTGGATAAGATTTAAAAGCTCTTTGTTTAAAGTGTTTCTTCAGCACTTTCACAACCCACATACAGTACATAGCAAACAAACACATTTTTGAGCATTTATATGGGAAGAAATCTGGATTTGTACATAATATTCCTTTGTTTTAGCCAAACAAAGGTTATTCAGCAATTACTTTAACTTTTCAGTCTAGATTGTTTATTTTGTTCTCTAGTCTAGGCTTATTAGGCACTTTAATTCTTCTTAGGCAGTCCCTCGGAACCGAGGATGACTTGCTTCCACATTAAAAATGAGTTCTCAGGTGACAGATGAGCCCAATGCGGGACCTACAGTCTCTGTTACAGGTGGGGCAGACGGTGGTTGAAGGGACAGGTGGGTGGGGTGCTTGGGTTGACGTGTGCTCCTTCCGCTGTTTGCGCTTGGCTTCCGCTTGCTTCCGGCGAAGAGACTCGAGGTGTTCGGCGCCTTCCCGGATGCTTCTCCTCCACTTTGTGCGGTCTTGGGCCAGGGATTCCCAGGTGTCAGTGGGGATGTTGCACTTTTTCAAAGAGGCTTTGAGGGTGTCCTTGAAACATTTCCTCTGCCCACCTGGGGCTCTCTTGCCGTGTCGGAGCTCCGAGTAGTGCGCTTGTTTTGGGAGTCTCGTATCGGGCTTACGGACGATGTGACCCGTCCATCAGAGCTGATCGAGCGTGGTCAAAGCTTCGATGCTGGGGATGTTGGCCTGAATGAGAACACTGATGTTGGTGCGCCTATCCTGACAATGTTTAATAGTTTACAGTAGAATGACCTTACTGATGAATACAATGTAAAGTGGTGGGAGAGATTTAAGGAAAACTTTTCTGCTGGGAAATAACACACATCCACATGGGACAGATAATGATTATGTAAATATCTCAGTAACAATACATCAGAAATGTCTGACAATGGAAGCAATTAATTGTGGACAAGCTTAATTCCTGAAATACACCAACAGTATAGTTCTGCTGTGCATTGGGCATGGGCAGACCACTATGTAATAATGTGGTGTTGTGCACTGTGTGCGAGCTCAATAAGCTACAAAAAATGTTAATAAGGTCATGCTCCTATAATATATTCTATGTGCCTGACCAACTCCACAGTTGCTGAGTGCTCACTTAAAATGGGCCCTGCTTGGTAAGCCCCTTTAGCCATGTTGGATCCCTTTTGGAAAAAAGAAGGGGGATTTATCTCGCTTAGCTGTAGGAGCAGTTCTTTGGATATGTCTGAGGCGATGTGGCCGAGTTAACTAAAATGACAAAGGGAAGCTATGGCAGAACTCTGATGTTTGCCGCAGCCTGAGCTGGAACCAATGTCTAGGACAGGGGCACCACCATCAGTAGCTGTCAACACAACAGCTGCCTTGAATATTTTCTCCACAGGGTCCTTCCAAGCAACAGTGTGTAAGTATTACATTTCCCACTGCAAGTCACTGGCTCATCAGGGAGACAACATATGTGTTGTTTTCTTGGGCAATTGACTTTGCCAATTTCCAAACAGAAAATAGCCACCAGCAAGAAGGATCCCTTCTTTTTTAGCACCTGGCTGTATTGGACAAAGTGTAGGGAATTATCAGTAACGCCCTTTATCCCAATGTGCAGCTGGTGTGTGAGCACAGCAAGATAATCATCCACATTACTGCTAGCTTCTCTTGGCAGCTCTCACAATTCATTTTCTTTGTGGTAATTGATGGTACCACCATTATTTGAATGGACAGGAAGATTGAATGGACGGGATCCAAGGCTATTCACTGCTTCCCTGATTCATAACTTTGAGAAATGAATTTACAAGACCTGGTGAGAGATTTAATGAGGTCCACACACCCACTGGGTTTTGATGGCACATATCATTAGGAAAGTCAAGCAAAGATTCTAATGTATTGACAGATATGGGGCAGGGTTCTCCTATACAGCCCAAGGTCTTCAAGATTATTGTGGTCTGCTGTGCCTTACTGCAGGCTGAACTGATGGTAGAATTGAAGCCTGACCAGGAACCTAGAAATGTCTGCACACTCTGCAAAGGACATGAGGCAGGTCACTGAAGCCACCTTCACTTAAGTTCCTAACCTATCCCATGCAGAACAAGTTGGCAGGCTGTATCTAGTGGGGTACCACAAGGGTCAGTGCTTGGACCTCAGCTATTCACAATCTACATCAATGATTTAGATGAGGGGACCAAATGTAATATATCCAAGTTTGCTGATGATACAAAGCTGGGTGGGTATGTAAGTTGTGAGGAGGATACAAGAAGGCTTCAAGGGGATACAGACAGGCTAAGTGAGTGGGCAAGAACATGGCAAATGGAATATAATGTGGAGAAATGTGAAGTCATCCATTTTGGTAGGAAAAACAAAAAAGCAGAGTATTTTTTAAATGGTGAGGCATCAGGAAATGTTGGTGTTCAGAGGGACCTGGGTGTCCTTGTACGCGAATCACTGAAAGTTAACATGCAGGTATAGCAAGCAATTAGGAAAGCAAATGGTACGTTGGCCTTTATTACAAGAGGATTTGAGTATAAGAGTAAAGGCGTCTTACTGCAATTATATAGGGCCCTAGAGACCACACCTGGAGTATTGTGTACAGTTTTGGTCTCCTTACCTAAGGAAGGATATACTTGCCACAGAGGGAGTGCAATGAAGGTTCACCAGGCTGGTTCTGGGATGGGGGGGATTGTCCTATGAGGACAGATTGAGTAGACTAGGCCTATATTCTCTAGAGTTTAGAAGAATGCGAGGTGATCTCATTGAAATATACAAAATTCTTACAGGGTTTGACAGGGTAGATGCAGGGACTCTGGGGGAGTCTAAAACCAGGGGTCACAGTCTCAGAATAAGGGGTCGGCCATTTAGGACTGAGATGAGGAGAAATTTCTTCACTGAGGGTGGTGAATCTTTGGAATTTGTTACCCCAGAGGGCTGTGGAGGCTCAGTCGTTGAGTATATTCAAGACAAAGATCGATAGATTTTTGAATATTAGGGGAATCAAGGGATATGGTGATAGTTCAGGAAAGTGGAGATGAGGAAGAAGATCAGCCATGATCTTATTGAATGGCGGAGCAGGCTCGAAGATGTTCTTATGGATACCCTTACAAAAAAAAAACTTTCCACTCCATTGCCTTCAGCTTTCCCTGACCATCCTATTATTATAATGCATGAATTTGCATTTTTCCCAAATGAATGCTGCTGTTTTAATTGAGACAAATGTTATTAGACCTAACAATGTGTAGGACAGGTGTGCTTTAACCAAGTGCTTCCCCTTTGTGTCCGTGCCTGTAATTGTGGGTAGATGTCCCCCAGTAATAGCTGCCTTTAGGGAAGGAAGCTGTGTAGTCCCACCTTGTGCTCTGCATTGTAGAACCTGTATGCCACCAGACACATCTGTAGTGAAATGAGCAAGCTCCACCACCTGTGCCAGTTCTCAACATTGCCCTACTAAGGATACTCCCTCCATACTGGATAGGAACAGGCTTCTGAGTAGCAAAATTGAGTCTCAATCTGATGCCCAATACAAGGAATCCAGCCAAAACAGAATGCTGCAGATTGGAGTCCAGGGTAGCTAAAGCCCCAGTTAAGATTTTGTGATGCTGAATTTAGGTCCTCAACTAAGGGGAACTCCAGTACAGAGAGCCCTGAAGTGGTCACGTTCTCCCTGGTGGTGTGCAGATCAGCAGGCGTTCTTGTGGTACTGCACAGATATGTGTTGGACTTCTCCATAGATGCCCCAAACATTACAGGTTGCTTGGCACACACTTCAGTGACTGCATGAACTGCCAAACTGCATTTATAAGCATGCAGAGAGGTCCAAATTCCTAAGCTCAGCTGCTGAAGGAGTGCTCAAGTTCATCCTAAAGCCAGCATATTGTGGTTCCTCCAATTCCATCTGCACCTGTGTTCAGTGAAGCAGCAGGTGCTCCCTCCTGCAACTCACTAACTGAACCCCATGGAGTGGATATATGTGTGTTGGGTGTGCCATTGTGGGAATGACTGATGCAAGGTGCTGTGCAATGCTGAGGCCAGGATTGACATTGGTCCGTTGGGATCAAAAGAACATGTTACAATGTTACAAGTAAGGCACCATTTCAAACATAGCTTATATGGCAAGATATTATGGCCTCCAGCTTCATTCCCCCTTTTCCAAATTGAAGCCATAGCCAGAATCTCCAGGGGTGTCATCTAAATTGTGACCCTTGACTCTTTTGATAATGAGTCAAAGGTCACAATTTAGATGACTCCCCTCCATTCCTGTGTATATAAACTGGCGCTCGTTATATGATACAAGATAGTATGGTTTCCAGCTTCAACCCCATTCTCTGAAATGGCAGATGAAATTTAATGCAGAGAAGAGTGAAGTGATACATTTCGGTAAGAAGAATGAGGAGAGGCAATTTCTTTTTAACATTCGTTCCTGGGATGTGGGTGTCGCTGGCAAGGCCAGCATTTGTTGTCCATCCCTAACTGTCCTTAAGAAGGTGGTGGTGAGCTGCTGCAGTCCGCATCGTGAAGGTACTCCCACGGTGCTGTTAGTGAAGGAGTTACAGGATTTTGACCCAGCGGTGATGAAGAAATGGCAATATATTTCCAAGTCAGGATGGTGTGTGACTGGAGGGGGACGTGCAGGTATTGGTTTTCCCATGAGCCTGATGCCCTTGTCCTTCTAGGTGGCAGAGGTCGTGGGTTTGGGAGATGCTGTCAGAATACCTTGGCAAGTTGCTGCACTGCTTCTTGTAGATGGTACACACTGCAGACAGTGTGTTGGTGGTGGAGGGAGTGAATGTTTAAGGTGGTGGATTGGCTATCCTGGATGATATCGAGCTTCTTGAGTGTTGTTGGAGCTGCACTCATCCAGGCAAGTGGTGAGTATTTTGTCATACTCCTGACTTGTACCATGCAGTGAAGGGATAATTACTAGTCCTAGCCCTTTTTGGGCTACCCCAGATCAGGCGTATTCCCCAGACATTCACCTTCAACTAAAGTTAGAGGTAGCCAAATCCTAGAGGTGCTTAATTGGGTCTAAAGGTCCAGACTATCTCTCCCTAAAGGAAAGGAATAACCTGAAGATGTTACCATCCTCCAGATAGCATTTTTAATAAGTTTAACTAGACTGTAACCTTCCGGATATTATGAGGGTCCAGAAAACTCCCCCAGAATTCTGCAACTCCTCACCAAAGAGTGTACAGAGATTGAGTTCGCGAGTTTGATACAGAAGTACTATGTGAGACAATTCTAAAAATATAGATTTATTAAAGAACTGACATGTAATTACAGCTGGTGATTCAATCGCAACTTTAACAGTTCCAAAAACAAATAGCTTACAATTCTTATTCTCAGAGATCCTTATTCTCAAATCTTAACGTTGTCACATTTCTTAGTCTATATTCCAGGATATCCACCAAAATCAAATACCTTTGATTACCCGAGACTCAAAGTGTTGTCAGCTTACAGAGCCTCTGAAGCCGAGAATCGCTTTGCCCCTTCCAGCAAATTCTGTCTTCCTATTTGAAAGTCCAATTTTTATACCCTTTCTTCAGTGGTATATCCTTTGAAGTTTTCTGCTGATATAAGCTAATTATCTCGTCGTCATTTTTCTGTTGACCCCTGCTATTCTTACAGTTAGTTCAGCTTGCAGCATTCAGACTCGTGTCTCTCCTTTAGGTGATCAAAGCCTATCATAACTGGTCATTCCATTGTGTTTCCTCCAAAGCTCAGACTTTCTGGAAGCTCTAACCCTCTGCTTCAATAGAGCTATTGTTTCAGTGTCAACAACTGATCTTATCTCAAACGCTTGTATGCTGTTTACAGCTTTTCCATCGTTGAGGCTTTTAGACTTCCAAACCCAGTATGTGATGTGTTAATAAGGCTTTTTCTTTCATAGGATGGTGTATTTTTCTGAATAGGTATGGCTCATTCCTTCACAGCAGATGGTGGAAAGGCTTTGGGGAGTCAAGAGGTGAGACACTTGCCGCAGAATACCCAGCATCTGACCTGCTCTTGTAGCCACAGTAATTACATGGCTTGTCCAGTTATGTTTCTGGTCAATGGTGACCCCCACAGGATGTTAATGGTGGGTGATTTGGCGATGGTATTGCCATTTAATGTCAAGGGGCGGTGGTTAACCTCTTACTTGTTGGAGATAGTCATTGCCTGGCACTTGTGTGGCACAAATGTTACTTGCCACTTGTCAGTCCAAGCCTGAATGTTGTCTTGGTCTTGCTGCATGCAGGCACAGACTGGTTCATTATCTGAGGAGTTGCGAATGAAACTGAACACTGTGCAATCTTCAGAGAACTTCCCCACTTCTGACCCTATGATGGAGGGAACGCCATTGATGAAGCAGCTGAAGATGGTTGGGCCTAGGCCCAACCCTGAGAACCTCCTGCAGCAATGTCCTGGGGATAAGATGATTGACCTCCAACAACCACAACCATCTTCTTTTTTGCTAGGTATGACTCCAGCCAGTGGAGAGCTTTCCCCAATTCCCATTGACTTCAATTTTACTTGGGCTCCTTGGTACCACACTTAGGTATATGCTGCCCTGATTTCAAGGGCAGTCACTCTCACTTAACCTCTGGAATTCAGCTCTTTTGTCCATGTTTTGACTGAGTGGTCCTGGTGGAATCCAAACTGAGCATTGGTGAGCAGGTTGTTGGCGAGTGCCACTTGTTAGCACTGTCGACGACACCTTCCATCACTTTGCTGATGATTGAGAGTAGACTGATCGGGCGGTAATTGGCCGGATTGGATTTGTCCTGCTTTTTGTGGACAGGACACACCTGGGCAGGGAAATGTATGGTACAATTTTAAAGGGGTGTGCAGGTGTAAGGGGGGCATCTTTTAACTGGTTTATGGTAATTTAGCTGGCCAGCAGCCTTTGCCTCTGAGCTCTGACCAATTCCAACCTTTTACCTGGTTTACGGTAATTCACCTGGCCAGCAGCCTTTTGCTGCTGCACTCTAAACCAATTTACAAACAGCAGTTTCGAATCGCTACCCCTCCTTCAGTTCTGAGTGGAGGAACTTATAATTAATGATATTAAAACGGACAAGTGGTTTGGATGAGAGAAAAATCAAGTTTTATTACCTAAATAAACTACAAACAAATGATAAACTATACTACACGAACACAGTAATTACAGTAAAACTATATAACAGGGGGTTGCAGACGGTGAAAACGAGGGATAAAATGGCTCCAATGTTACTTAAACAATCTTAGCAATTCCCTTAAATCACCACCCCAAACTCCTGCTAGGTTGCCTTGTTGAGGAGTCAGAACACCCTGCTCACCTGTGGTCCAGCGAAGTAAAAAGAGTGATAGCTTCTCAGCAGCTATCTTATATACCTGGTGAGGCCCCTGCCGTTCTGCCCTGCAAGGGCTGTGTGCAAAATTCCCCGCCCAAAGGGTCCAATACACAAGAGAAAGCTGTGATTGGCTAACTCAGAGTGGTTGGACTGGGTTAATGTGTCTTTCGGAGCTCCCTGGGCTGAAACAAAAGGGAAATACAACTGCTCTATTGTCCAGAATGCTAGGTGATTTAGACCCATTCAGTTCTTAAAAGGATCCCATTCAAGATACAAAAGTCTCTTCTGCAGTTTAGATGTATCCACTCGATATACAAACAAATGCTAATAGCATTCAATTGCTTTGTAAACAAAGCATTGTCCTGTGGTAACGTTTTGTCTCCATTGAACCTTACTTCCAGACACAGAAAGCTGCTTTCCAAGCCCCTTTGTCTTCGGCCATGTGGTGACAGCCATTTTTATCCCTGGAAATTTAAAAGCACAACGCCCAGGGATTCTTTAACCAAAAAAATTAATCTTCAGAACTGTAAATTATTGCGAATTCTTACACAGGAACAAAGAGACCTGGGGGTGTAGGTACACAAATCTTTCAAACACTTACTTTGCATCAGTATTTTTAGTAGAGGAAGAGGATAGCATGCCAGAAATCCCAAGGAAACTAATATTGAATCAGGGACTCAACAAAATTAACATGAGCAAAATAACTGTAATGAACAAAATAGTGGCACTAAAGAGTGCCAAATCCCCAGGACCAGATGGCTTCCATCCCAGAGTTTTAAAGGAAGTAGGTGAGCACATTGCAGATGACTTAATTATAATCTTCCAAATTCAGGAACCGTTGCTTTAGATTGGAAAATTGCACAAGTCACTCATGGAAACCAGGAAATTATAGACCAGTTAGCCCAACATCTGTTGTCGGCAAATTACTAGAGTCTATACAGGATAGGGTGACTGAACACCTCGAAAATTTTCAGCTGATCAGAGAGAACCAGCATGGATTTGTAAAAAGGTCAAGCCTGATGGACCTGATTGAATTTTTTGAAGAGGTGACTAAAGTAGTGGACAGAGAAATGTCTATGGATGTTATTTATGTGGACTTCCAGAAGGCATTTGATAAAGTCCCACATAAGAGACTGTTAACTAAGGTTGAAGCCCATGGAATTGAAGGCAAATTATTGACCTAGTTAGGAAATTGATTGAGCGGCAGGAGACAGAGAGTAGGGATAATGGGCAGGTACTCTAATTGGCAGGATGTGACTAGTGGTGTCCCGCAGGGATCTGTGTTGAGGCCTCAACTATTCACCGTATTTATTAACTTAGATGATGGGATAGAAAGCCACATATTCAAATTTGCTGATGAGACAAAGATAGGTGGCATTGTAGGCAGTGTTGATGAAAGCATAAAATTACAAAGGGACGTTGATAGATTAAGTGAATGGGCAAAACTGTGGCAAATGGATTTCAATGTAAGCAAATGTGAGGTCATCCACTTGGGACCTAAAAAGTGTACTTTCTAAATGGTGAAAAGCTAAAAACAGTGGAGGTCCAAAGAGACTTTGGGGTGTGTGTATGTGGTGGTGGGGGGTGTCCAGGTACATTGATTAGTAAAATGTCATGACCAGGTACAGAAAATAATCAAAAAGGCTAATGGGATGCTGGGCGTTATATCTAGAGGACTAGAATACAAGGGGGTAGAAGTTATGCTGCAGCTATACAAAACCCTGGTTTGGCCAAACCTGGAGCACTGTGAGCAGTTCTGGGCACCACACCGTGGAAATGATATATTGGCCTTGGAGGGAGTGCAGCGTAGGTTTACCAGAATGATAGCCGGACTCCAAGGGTTAAATTATGAGAGGTTACATATATTAGGGTTGTAGTCCCTAGAATTTAGACGGTTAAGAGGTGATTTCTTCGAAGTTTTCAAGATAGTAGGGGAACAGATAGGATAGAGAGAAAGAAACTATTTCCGCTGGTTGGGGAGTCTAGGACTAGGGGGCATAGTCTAAAAATCAGAGCCAGACCTTTCAGGAGTGAAATTAGGAAACACTTCTGCACACAAAGAGTGGTAGAAGTTCGGAACTCTCTTCCACAAAGGGCAATTGATGTTAGATCATTTGTTAATTTTAAATCTGAGATTGATACATTTTTGTTAACCAAAGGTATTAAGGGATATGGGGCAAAGGTGGGTATATGGAGTTGGATTGCAGATCAGCCATGATCTCATTGAATGGCGGAACAGGCTCGAGGGGCTAAATGGGCTACTCCTGCTCCTATGACAAGTTGAGAAGTCTGTTAAAAAAAGCATATGGGATCCTTAGCTTTATTAATAGAGGCATAGAGTACAAAAGCAAAACCTTTATAAATCATTGGTTGGGCCTCAGCTGGTGTATTGTGTTCAATTCTGAGCACCGCACTTTAGGAAGAATGTCAAGGCCTTACAGAGGGTGTAGAAGAGATTTACTAGAATGGTACCAGGGATGAGGGACTTCAGCTATGTGGAGAGACTGGGGTTGTTGTTAGAGCAGAGAAGGTTATGCGGAGATTTGATAGAGGTGTTCAAAATCATGAATGGTTTTTGAAGAGTAAATGAGAAACTGTTTCCAGTGGCAGAGGATCAGTAACCAGAGGACATGGATTCAAGGCGATTGGCAAAAGAACCAGAGGTGCCATGAGGAAACATTTTTTTACACGAGTTGTTGTGATATGGAATACATTGCCTGAAAGGTTGGTGGAAGCACATTCAATAATAACGTTCAAAAGGAAATTGGATAAATACCTAAAGGCAAAAAATTTACAAGGCTATGGGAAAAGAGCAGGCGAGTGGGATGAATTGGATAGCTCTACCAAAGAGCCAGCACAAGCCTCCTTCTGTGTTGTATCAGTCTATGATTCTATGTGAGAGCACTTACTTTGGTAACCTTTCCAAGACTTGCAGTTTTTTTCTCCTCTTTGGACATAATTTCCTCTTTGTTATCTCTATCTACACTGCTTCAGCAGTCACCATCAATGGAGAGTGACTCCTTAGATCCAAAAAGACCACCATTCTTGGCAGGACCTCTGACTGCAGCACTTTCAAGGCTGCTTCATTGTAAGGAGCAGCTCTGCCATGTGAGCTTGCTGCAGATCCTCTTTAATGGCCAGACTGCTTTAATGGCATGCAACAGCCCTTTTAGAGCTGCTGCATCAGATAACCTTCCCCCAAACCATGCTCTTTCAGTGCACGATACACTTTGCATCAGTACTACCGGCAATGTATTTAAATGAGCTGACACCACTTTAAATCCCAAGGTCAGCTCATCGTAGTACAGGTGTGCACAGCACCCAAAGAGCAGCACTCTTATGACCATCAGCAGCCTCATTATCTTGCTGAATAGCATGAGTATTTTTTTAAAAATTATATACATTTACAAGCACATTCTAATGAAATGGTTGAAATTCTGTTGTAAGTAGCAATGGATTACATTATAAAAACATTAAATGCATGTTTCTACTTTTTGAAGAATACTAAGGTTTTTCAGAACTCAAAACCTGGACACATTTCTGTAAACCTTTGCAAATAAGCTTTGATAGTAATAAAATTAAGAAATCATCTGCTGGATATCTTCTCACCAATAATTCTTTCAGAAGAGAAGCCTTCAGTTACGGTTTGGGCTGTGCTTGAATTAGGAATTGCCGGAGCTTAATCTTACTTACTGTGACATCTAACTCTTAAAGATGGATTGCTGAAATGTGAAATGACTTTTAATTTGAAAAGTCGGTTGTCAGTACACAGTGAAGTGTCAGGGGTGGAGATGGAAGGGTAAGTTTAGGTTATATTGGAGATCATGTTTGGGGTTCTTAAATTTCAGTCACCTTCCAAATTGATTGTTTCCCCAAACCAACTCCGAAACCAATAAATGTATGTAGCAATTGAATTAACACTAGGGATAGCAGTGTCACAAATCAGACATATAGATCCATTTGGCCAAGAAATTTACCAGTTTTCCTGATAGTCAAATAAATCCCCCCCAAAAAAAGAACAGCTTGCTTGTGTGTACAACTTCCACCAGAAAATCATGAGTTCAAGGGACTGGTGAAGGATATCAGGAATTTCGGTGGCTGAGGAGAGAGAATATGAGAAAGTGATGCTTAAATCGAATTGCACGGGAAGGGGAAAATTTGGCCTTGTGCTTATTTCTAAACATGAGACTGAAAAAGGGAATAAAAGTACAGAATTACAAATGGGAATAAAAAAATGGAACATAAAAGATAAAAAAGGGAAAGGTGACAAAGAACAGAAAAATAAAACACAATGCAGCAATTTAGAGACATAAGGGGAGCTGAGAATAAATTTTAAAATGCCCCAAAAAAGAGCCAAACATAGGATTCAATATAAGATCTCAAGTGCTATATGCAGTTAGTTCAAGAGCCTTTTGGGATACCATTTTGAATCTCTGCCTCATAAAATTAGGAATATCATGTTTGGTGATCCCTGAATTGACAGGTGAAGGTCTTAAGCAGTCTGTTGATAGTTTGTTTTTGTCTTTCGGTCTTCGCTTCGTCTTTCTGGTCTTGCAGTGTTGGTTGTTCATATAGTGGTTCCTTTGTTGTGGAAAACCAGGGGCAGTGCAAACATTACTAACAAGACTGTAAAATTCTAAAAGACGTGTGTATATTGAATAAGTAAATAAAAAATCAATTTAAAATGCACAGTAAAACTTGGGTCCAGGCTGACACTCCAGCTCAGTACTGAGGGAGTGCTGCACTGTCGGAGGTGCCATCTTTCTGATGAAACATTAAACTGAGGCCCCGTCTGCCCTCGCAGGTGGACGTAAAAGATCCTATGGTACTATTTCGAAGAAGAGCAGGGGAGTACTCCCTGGTGTCCTGGCCAATATTTATGCCTCAACCAGCATCACTAAAATAGATTATCTGGTCATTATCACATTGTTGTTTGTGGGACCTTGCTGTGCGCAAAATGATTGTTGAGTTTCCTACATTACAACAGTGACTACACTTCAAAAGTACTTCATTGTCTTAAAAACGCTTTGGGATGTCCAGTGGTCGTGAAAGACGCTATATAAATGCAAATCTTATCTTTTAGTCTCAGTGCTGCAGCTGGCACAGATACACAGGTCTGCAGGTTGTTAAAATCAGAATTAAGAGGTAAGCAGCCGTGCAGTACTATACCTGCATTAAGGGTTTGATGGGTGTAGGATAGGAGCAGGCTCGTATGGAGTATAAGCACTGGGATGGGTCAGTTAGGCCCAATGGCCTGTTTCTGTGCTGTACATTCTATGTAATTCTACGAAAGAATACAACCGTCATCAAAGAGCACAAATTGGGCTTGATGCTGGAATTGCTGTTTGTAGAGGGCAGGGGTGGGGGGAGAAGAATCAGGAAAGAAAGACTGGAAAACACATGATGGGGTCTTAAAAAAGGTATGGAATTAGCCCATGCACCTTGTAAATATGGAAAGTTATGTCAACAAAAAGCTAGCAACAGAGATGCCCACAGAGCTAGTAATGGTTTAATATAGATAATGAACATAAGAACATAAGAATTAGGAGCAGGAGTAAACCTCGAGCCTGCTCCGCCATTTAATTAGATCATGGCTGATCATCGACCTCAACTATACTTTCCCGCCCGATCTCCATACCCCTTGATTCTCCTACAGTCACAGGAAAGCAGGTGAAACCAGTGCCAGCAAGCATGTCAATTAAACTACATTGCTGGATAAATGTGTAAAATTGCCTACTTTCCTTTCACAAGTGCAAATGGAAATACACTGTGTGGTCCTAAAACAATTCATTAGAGCTTCTTTTTGATTGCTGACAGTCTTATAAGTGACAACGGGCTAGTTGGGCACACACACAGCAAAGCTCACACTGATCATCAGGAGGAAACAAAAAATCATCTTAAGCCAACTCAGATTTTGTAAATCTGTAATCAGTCATTTATTTGTTGGCAAACAAGATTCACTTTTACAACAAATATTAGTAATGAGGTCATTCAACTTGGAAACCATACAAAATGGATCATAAATTAAAAAAAGGAATGACAAATTGTGCTGCTATGATCATTACTAAAGGGATGCCTACATCAACTAATTAATGTCAAATAAATAAAATTCCTGTGAGGGAAGGAAAGAAAAAAAGATAGAGAGTTCATCTTTTTTCACTTCAAAATAACTTTCATTTTAATAAGTCAATATTTTTACCACCACGGTACAAGTGCCTAGTGCTTCGACTAGATTTAACACAAAAATGTTTCTACTTTTTATTTCTCCACATGCATGAGTTCCACTATTTTCTACCAAGACTCCTTGGTCTAGAAGAGTGCCTAGCTCCCTTTGTGGACTTTCATTGCTGAACACATTTATGAATAACATAGTGCATTGTAAACAAAGATGTACCTGCTGTAAATCCTAATTTTTTTTTAAAATTTTTTTGTTGGCAAAAAACATGACTTCACTTCAAAATACACAGTGAGAAAAACCTAAAACAGTTTTTAAATTGTTTTTTTTCTTAGTAGTTGTGATCGCCTCACTATAAAATGAGCTTTATAAACTGTGGTCTTCAGAGGAACTGTCAGGGAAAAAAAGCCCAACAGAAAGACTTATGAAAAAACACTGCTCCTACTGGCAAGACAAAACTTGCAAGACCAGCACAACAAAAACTGTCTTGTTCAATACATCAACAGGGACATTAGTTTGGAGGAAAAAAGCATACTACAATATATGTGCAATGCCGAGTATCTGTACATAGAAATTGTTCAAAATTCTCTTGTCATTAGTTTTATAATCAGAATTATTACAGCAAAACATAAAATGTGTCTAGCATATAATTTGAATAGTTCCCTTTCTTGGAGATTGGACAGGTTTCCTTTAGACTGTAGGAATTCTGCAGCTGGATAAACTGCAACTCATCTAGGTTGTGAGAGAGAGCCACGACTGATATACAGTGATAATAAAAACAAAATAAGAAAGAAAAAAAGCAATCCATACCCTTCACCAGTACAGCTGGCACTGACCTACACCAAGCCTCAGTTAGAAGTCCTTGAGAAAATAGACACCAGAGAAAAAAGGCTAAAAATTTAGCATTATTGAAGGAAGCAAAACTGAATGCCATTTCAATATACATGTCCAACCCTCTCAATCAGTTCAATAATATTTTATTTTTGTTTGCCTTAAAACAGACTATTTCCTTATCGGCTGCTTCCCACGCAGTGCCTTGCTAGGTTGGTCTGAATAAAAACTTCCCAAAGTAGTTCAGCAGTTTTATGAACAGCATTTAGATTCAAGCATACACACATCTTTTCACTTGCTTCTGGGAAACCAGAACAAGGCATCCAGGGTTCGTCTTTGCCCCTATAGACTCGTGACCAAGTGTGATGGTCCTTTTGAATTCCCTTCAGGTGAGGAGCCTTCTTTATTGGGAGGAACTATAAATCCATCACTGCTTCCACGTCCTAGCTGGTAGTAAGTGTGAAGTTGCTGTTCATGGTTCCTGGAGCCCAGATTCGGCATACTTTTATAATACACATCATCACCGTCACTACTTTTAGTTGGTGGAGGAGCGCTTTGGGTCTGAGGGGCACTACCATCGGTCATGGGCACACCTGCCAAAGCAGGCATGCTGGTGTACAGAGAATCCCTGTTGGGTGACTGCAGTTCTTCTGTGTGCTCATTGGTTAACAAAGGAAAAAAGCTCTCACTGTGATCTTGAGGAATCCGTCTCCTGCTGGGATAATGATGGGCCTGATGGTTCTCTACTGAATGCGCCCTTTGTGGCAACAAAGGGGCATCCGACTCCTCTCTAATGAGTTCCAGTCCTAGACTTTCATCGTGGTTGAATGAAGTAGCATCGTCAAGAACGATCGCATCGTCCTCACTGCTGTTCCCAATGTTGTTCACTAGCTTGTTCATGAGGTTCCTGTTCTGTTCGCTGGGGCGTTCGTGGTTGTTCAGGTAGGAAGGGATGTAGTTGGAAGTGAGTTCTTTCAGGATCTTTTTCTCTAAAGCCGTTTCATTGTGGTTGTACCCACGGTCGATAATTTGCACACAATCACTCAGGTATTCTCCACTGGCAATACTGTAGCTGTTGCCATGGTTACCATTCAGTGGTAGAGTATCCATGACACTTGTATCCCTGGCATTGTTCAGCAACACCTCTGAAAGATAAGACAAAGAATCACATTAACCATGACTATAGCTTTTGGCTTCTTCTGGGGCTGGAAGGGAGATCACAGTATCTCGGGTAACAGACTAGGTATGCTAAAACTTAAGTAACAATAGTGCAACAATTATTTCAAATGCGTCAGTAATCAATATAATCTCTAATAAACTCACTAAGTATGTATGGTCACAAAGTGCATTATAAAAATATTATATAGCTTCTTCACAGCATCAGGTGTTCAGGAAAGTGGAACTCCATGACACATTGGGGAGTATAGGAATACCCTGGGAAAATAGACTAGATACAGAGAAACTATTTCCTCTGGTGGGGGAACAAAGAACGAGGTGACATAAGCTTAAAATTTGAGCAAGGCCATTTAGGGGGGAAAATCAGGAAACACTTTCTCACGCAAAGGGTAGTAGAAATTTTGAATTTGTTTGCCTAAAAGGCCGAGGATGCTGGGTGAATTGGAGCTTTCAAGACCGAGACCGATAGAGTATTGTTGGGTAAGGCTATCAAGGGATATGAAACCAAGGCGGGTAAATGGAGTTGAGGTACACACCAGCCACGATACAGCTGAATGACTGAGCAGGCTCAAGGGGCTGCCTGGCCTACTGCTGTGCCTATGTTCCTAAAATACTTCGGTAACCAACAAGGGGTGATTCTTTTCACTGAATCCAACAAGCAAATTTAGTGATATAAAGTATATGCCTTTGCCACAGGGCTGTCTGAGGTATTGAGGGATCAAAGTCCCATGATCAACCTGGGCCTTTCAGATAAGCCCCGCTAATTATCAATTCATGTATCAGTGCATTATGTATAATGATTCAGCAATCTTCTACTTTATTACAGCCTTCCTGGGTGAGCTGCAGTATTCATCATCTGAAATCATGGATTGCACAATTAAGAGATGGATTATAAAGGATCAAACTGTTAGGTGCCGCAGCATTTGAATAAATTGGAGAATTGAGTAGTCATGACTTTTTCAAAACACTATCAAAAGATTGAGTTAATTGAAGCTAAAGATCAATTGAAGGCCTCTCCCATTAGACTCTTAAGTATAGCAACATTAATGCAGAGCAAAAAGGACAAAAGATGCAGGATGGACATTAATATTCTACTGAATTATGTATTTAAAGAGAAACACATTCATATTCGCTATGCACTTCACTATAATTAGAAATGGTAATCAGGATAAAAGAATGTGTACAGCATGATTTTTGCAAAATAGCTTTTTTTAATGCAGTAACTGGGAATCAAGAATTATGAAAGCGTTTGTAATTCAACCGTTGCATTGATTACTTAGGTTTCAAAGAATTGTTGCATATCTAACTGGACACATAAACCACAGACAAATTAAAAAGCACAATGGTGCATGTATATCTAATCACAAACAGAGCTGACTGACAAAAATGAAATCCTCACTCAACGGCAAGACCATCCGTTTGAAAGTATGAAAGTAATGTACACAAAATGGTTCCAGTTAGTTCAATTGAAGAAAAAGTGTTTTCAAATTCAAATAAAAAGGGAAAAAATCATTTATCGTCAATGAAAGCAGTTTCTGCTCAAGATTACTGCTATTATTAGATGGTAATGGGGTTGCAGTGGGACTCCTTCCAAATGTATTTCACACCTTTGATCAATACGATAAAGTATTAATTAATCTGGGTAGATAAATATTATCTGGTTAGGTTCCTAGGTGAAAATATTGATCTATCCAGTATACAGGTACTTTCATGCAATTTGAAAGGGCAAATTCTCCCCTCTGCCTAGTCACAGGGGCTTAACCAACCACCTCGATAGACCACCCCAACCCATTTGCACCAAGCACAGAATTCAACGTGACGAGTTAAAAAAGAAATAAGTGACATGTGCACTACACAGAGGGCACCCCAGCACGTACTCACATCATGGATAGATGGGCAGTTGTGCAATTTCTCACTTCAACAACCCGATGTTCAATTTAAACTTAGGTTCACCTAAGTCTTAAGTATGTGCGTCCAATGCCCACATTTCTCAGGAAAAAATGCGGTGTGGGGTCTTTGAATATTCAAAGTAGATGCACTGTAATCCTGAACATTATGGTGCATATCATATGTGTGGCAAGTCTTACCCTTAAATAAGGATGTGCCTGGGTACAATCTGGATATTCCTGTACAGATTCCCACTCACAGTATCAAAGGTTAATGCAAGAAAGTGGGCAAAGTAATTCAAATTGCTTTTCATTCACTAAGTCGTTTGAACTCCCAGGCATCTCAATCACTCTTTATATGCACTTTGCAGAAAGTACCTTTTCTGGTCATAAAACAATCCATTGAGAATGGAGGCTGGACTACCAGCAATCCACCAATAATTAACAGATATTGTGGGGGGGGGGGGGGTGCGGGCGGGAAGGGGCAACAAACAAAATTGTGGAATAGAGTATCCCCCTACTGAAGCTTCCTAATCAGACTTATTCAAACTTACTGGAATTCAACTGAATAGGTTTGGATACAAAGCTTCACGGGAAAGCTAACTAAAATAAACATTTCTTTAGTTTAAAAAAATCTCCTTGATCAACTAGTGTCATACCACAGTTATCACCTAGGTTTGGCTGGAAAAGAATGGTAACTAAAAAAATTACATTTGATATGCAATGTTTAGTTTTACTCCCATACTTGTCTCTCTGTAGGGCTCTAAAGGACAGCATGAAGAAAAGGAAAGAAAAAACACAAGTAAGCATACAGCGACAGTAGAAGAAACATGAATAAAAGCAAATAGATTGATGGTATGCAGAAAATATCTAACAAATCCCATCTTCACTACACATAATAAATGGTTAATTTAAATGCTTTTAAGCAGGAAACAAACAATCGCACATTTTTAAATGACAACAGCTGCGTTTGTACTACTCATTTCAGAACCACCCATACATATTTTGAATAACCATTTCAAAGATATACCCTTTCACCGGCTCATTGTAATCAAGTCAGTGATCAAATGCAGTTTTGACACAGTTTTGGTCGAAATTAGTTTTGTTGATATTGATGTAGAACATTGCAACATATTGGGAAGGTGGACTGAAGTCGATGTTTATATTGATATCTGTGCTGGTGAAAGGGTTGTAAAATATAAGACCCCTTTGGTTGGCCTATAGAGGCTGTACTGAATAACTATCTAAATTTGTCGCTACCTGAAGTCTAGTATTTCAGTCCCATCACACCAATGCTACCATACATATTGTTAGACATTTCGTTAGTAGTTTTGAGGACTACTGCTCCACATATGTTCTAGCCAAATGATCAGAATGGCAGCTACTTTGCAAAAGGGCACATTTTCCACTGGCTTCCTCTGCTTACATCCAAAACTAATTTGGCTAGAAGTTCAAAAGACACACAGAGAAAGAGAAAGTTAAATGTATAACAATATATTCAGTCAAGCCTCTTTAGTACAAACGGGCAAAAGGTTCTAAAAACTCTCAATATTGAGGGCTACATCACAGCTTCAATCAGGAGCTGGCAAAAGCTTGCTTAGAAAACGATAATTTTGAGACAATAGTGTCCTATAATGAGGTTTGACTGTATATTGGTAAACTGGTGAGAGACAGCATTTTAAGCTTCAAAGCAAGAAGCAAATTAATCTTTCCCACCCAAAGCAGATGGATCAAAAATTGATGAAAAATTAACACTCCCAGCAACCGATGATCATCTTCGGCCACTGTGAAAGAGAAAGATTAAATTGAAACTTTCAAGTATTTTGTTGTGATTTATTTTTCATCAATCTCATTTTTTGGAATACAGCCTCCACAGACCACAGAGATGGGGTATTGCCACTACAGCTTAGCGAAACATTCGGAGTAGCACACCTTGTGTGTTGTACATGCTGACTGAGGGGTTGTTATAGACTGCGGATTCCCCAAGCAATGTGTTATAGGGATTGTTAGTGCCATGAGGACGAAGAAGAGCATTGGTTATTAGATGGTTAGCCATAGCCCCTGGAGCAGCCAGACGGAGAAAGACAAACAAAGAAAAAGATCAATCAGGCAAATGTAGAAAAATAAAATATTCTTAATGGTAAAACTTGAAGTCACATTATTAAACAAGCTGAATACAGTCAGACCTGGAATGTTGAGGTTTAAAAAACTTTTTTATAAATGCTTTAGACAATGTAAATGCATCAGCAAATGGACTAACATGATAAATGCTGGTTTCCTTCATAACCTATTCTATAAAACTAACATATTCAACCAGAGTTATTACTTGATTTCTTAGATTCACCCTCAGGTACATTGTAGTATCAAGCCCCTCATAAAAAAAAAACTTGCAATCCAATTGATTTTTTCTGCTAACTTTAATCATTTCCGTTCCAATCTGCAGCAACAGCTTAAAGGGTTTCATAGTTTATTACTTCAATTTTCCCAAGACCGAAGCAGATGAGAAATGCAGCAGTGACATTACCAGAGAAATATGGATTTACAGAGAATAAACAGAAGACAAGGGAAGCAGTACCAGATATGGACTCCACAAAAGTTAAAAACATGAATCAACATCATATGCAAACATCTTGGGTCAAAAAATGGACTTTTGTAGATAGTACTTTGTATTTGTCATGTTCAGATTAAAGAGATAAGTGCTTATGCTGGAGATAAACTGTGTTTCAGAGTATAGGATTTGTGCATTTCTGCAGGGCTGGGTTGGCAATACTGGATGCTCTCACAGGACTGCTGCTGAAAACCAATTTCTGTGGAGGCTGTTAATTTGGGTTCACACTGAAGATATGATAGGAACTGAATTCAGAATACATCTGAAATTTAATAAGTAGAACATGTCCTCTGCAGTACAGTATTGGCTCTGAATTCGAAACCTGTTAGGATCTGGCTCAACTCAGTACAAAAGATGAACCAAGCCCAAACAAGGTTAGGTGCCCCACAATGCATTACACCCCTTCTTGATGTTCAAGTATGTCATTGATACATGCAGAAGTACCTGAGCTCTGTACCAAGAACCCATGTGCCCAACTGCAAATCAAATTACCCAATTCCCTATGCACGCTGCAGCAGCAAGGTAAAAGGGAAAGGGTGCAGCATTAGGCCAATATAGGTACCGACAAAGCTTTAAAAATGTCAACCTAGCTTATAGATATGTCAAACAACTTTGCCATTTATCCTTGAAACCAGGGTAATTTTATAACCATGGCTTTTATTTTTCAGCATTCGGAGCTGCATATAGAGATAAATGTCAGCAATCAGCAATAAATATTTATTAAAACTAAAAATAGGATGATACTTAAAACAGGTAGCTGGTATCTTTAAAACAGAATAATTTTTTTAACTGACTGACCAGCTCTGTGGCGCACTGCATCAGATAACCCAGTCTCTGCAGCAAAGACTCAACACTGAAGAAGGCAGACATTAAAGGGGCACGGTTTCAGGAAAAAAAGCATGTGGCAACACTGAGAGAGAACTCACAATACCAGGCATAAGTGCCAAAAGACATTGTGACTCATGAAATTGTATCCCTTTAGTTGAGGATAGTTGATCCTAAGTAGATATTTTTTAATATGTACAATGCTATTTATATGTCACCAAATGGTGAACAGATTTTTGACAAACTTAGTTGCTGCTTAAATACTTTGATAAGTGGTGTTGAAAAACTGTTAAGTTTAAAAAGATAAGTTTGTAGGTTAAGTTCAAAGTGCTTGGCAGACCCAAAACTATTAGCCATCTCTCAGTATTCAAAATGGTAGAAGAATATTCCATCCATTGTGCTCCCAACTTCATCACACACTTAAACACAGTTAAAAATACCCTACATCATTACTAAATTGGGTGGGTGATTGGATCTCAGTTTGGCAGCTCTACATTTACAAATACTCCACTCAAACAAAAAGAGATCGCCTGTAAGATGTAAATTCCACATCATGTTTTGGAACATTCATTTTGTGGCATGGATTTTGTAGAAAATGTTGTATTTAATAGAAAATTCACATCCAATAAAAGAACCCTTTCATTTATTTTCACATTTTCTTGACAGGTTTTCTTACGATTGGGTTTGCTTTTATGGCAATTGCCAAAATCAGATAAATAAACTCTCAATAAATTTGAACCCTATACTAGCCTAATGCATATGGCAGTATATTGATGACAACTCTAAGTCATGAAGGTAGGGGAAAATATCACATAACAGTCTTCTTTGTTGTGCTATCACTCATCACAGTAAACACATGTGGAAACAGTCAGGAAAGGTGAGCCGCTCCTTTAAAAATGTCAAAAACAAAGCTTGCAATATCAATCAACAAATAGAGTAGAGCCATTCTATAGCACTGTGGTTCTTGGAGGTCTCTGAAAATCTATGTTGTTTGGGGAGGCACTCTAAAAGGATGATGCGTCTTCTATATGAGTAAGAGTTGAAAGATTTAACAGGGTGTATTAGAGGTCATGGTATAAAATGTATTGGTAAGGGATTAACTGTAGAAAGAAAAAATTCAAAGCTACAACACATTCACACGTTTTAGATTGTTGTAGGAATCCATTCCAGCTTCATTCTTGTTGTTTGCAATGTCATCTTAAGCCATTATTACCTCATGAATATAAACAGAGAAGTAGATTTATTTTGGTAAAAATATGGAAACTGCACTCAATGCCCGAGTGATTAAATGCACTACATGGTGTGGCATTGAGCCATAAAGAGCAGGATTCGGCCCCACATTTGATCTCTGGGTTGAACTCAGTCAGCTGATTTCAGCTGGGGTGGCAGCGTGTGACATGATGGGGAGGCGGGTGGGGAATAGCATAGCCAGGGCTCCGACTCCTAACTTCCATCCAGCACTCATTACTAAAGCCCAGGTTTGAGTGTCACGAGAGGATATTGTCAGTTAGAGGATAGCCATGTTGGCCCAACATTAAATAGCTTTCCAGAGCCTTAGCCACATGAAAAGATGGCAACCTGTTGAGGCATTGTGGAACTGTACCACTGCACAGCACAAGGTGAAGAAAATTGGAGGGAGAAATTAGTGTAATTTCGATGATACCTTAATTTCTTTACCTTTACTGCAGCCCCTGATCTTCCCTAGCTATTAATTTAATGAAAAGGATGGTAGCATATTGCCCACTGGGAATACCATCGCTATAAGGACTGCAGGGGTACGAGAGGGCAGCCCACTACCTCTATGCCAGGACAATTAGGGATGGGCTATAAATGTGGCCCTACCAGCATCGCCTACAACCAGACAACAAATTATTTTCAAAAACTGCCACCATTAATACTTCTTGACAAAAGAACCTTCATCAGCTAGCCAGGACTGTAAAATTTTCCTCTACGCTGTGTTTTGCATTTCTTATCCACTAGAATACAAGATTGAGGGGCCGGTTTTCAACGGCTCAGTCAGCCGCTAACAAGCCTCTGAGGTGGCCAAAATGGGGCTTTGAGCTACAGGGCCGGTTTAGCCAGGGTTTGGTGCAAGACACCATCTTGGTAAAGGAGTTGAAGTTTGCGCTAGGAGTGGCCGCCTGATCGCCACTTAAATTCCCTGCTAGTGCTCATTAACAAGGCTGAACGGCATTTGGTGGATACCTCTTCACCAACGCCCTCTCCTAACAGCGACCAGCTGATTGGGAATAAACAAGTAATTGCTGAGGATTTCGAGTGCTACTTAAAGGTATATCACCTTTTACTGTTCACTTGCTGCAGGAAGTTAGACAAAGACCTCTGAAACACATCATTGCTTTCTGTGACAATTTGTCAAGACTTCACCAACACTTGATCAACATTTATTCCGGAAATTCTGTGAGGACTTCACCTAAAATGAGTAAGTGCTGTGCTACTTCACCTTATTGGACATGCTTGGTCATGGGCATCTTGCTTTGGTCTGGAGGAGAATGGGAGGACGACGAGGCCAGGCAGAGCAGCACCAGCTGCTGCAGGAGAGGGGGACAGGAGGGCGAGATGGACTCCTTATGCCCTGTGGGTACAGGACCTCCAGTGCTGCGTCTGAGAACCTGTGCGCTCTCTCCCTCGGTCCCTGAGCCATCCTGAAACCTGCCGCTGTGCGTCAGCCAGTGCACTCCACACCTTCAGTGGAAGTGGGTGTGTGGAGCCCACATACACTGCTCCACGAAAATTGCGTCTAAGCAGCGCTTGAGTGCTAAACATGTAGGTGTCTGTTTTAGCATCTCCAGGCAAATTCAAATTATGGTAATCAACAATTAGGACAAAAATTGCGTGCTAGAATCCGACTTTCAAACATGTGTGTCTTATTAGCACAGCACTCATTTAGTGCCTGTTTTCACCCTTTCACTAAAATAACCCCCTTGTAGCCTGTATTAAGAATTTGACTCTCAGGGGACAAGATCAATTATACCTACCACCTACTGCCTCTGGGTATTAAGTCATGTTTTCCATTCAGATGGATTGAATTTGGATTCAAGTGCTTGGCTGCAGCTCACTATTCCGGCATCTCCTGCATAAAGCCAATTATTCTCCCATTCAATTTGCAATTCAAGAAAAAACATCCATGCCAACTTCATTTTGCCATACTTGTTGTGGACAATCAATTCAACTAATTTTCCGATTGGCTGCTCCCAGCAAGGAGTGGGGCACATGGAATGCTGGTTGGGAATTTGCAGGCCAATGGCCACTGATTTTAAATCTATTTAAATTATTGGGTACGGTAGTATTGTGGTTATGTTACTGGACTAGTAATCCAGAGGCCTAGACTAATGATTCGGAGTTCAAATCCCACCACAGCAGCTGGGGAAATTAAATTCAATTAATTTAATTCAGTTAAAAATCTGGAATAAAAAGCTAGTACACTACCCATCTGGTTCACTAATGTCCTTTATGGGAGGAAATCTCTAGTCCTTATCCATTCTGGGCATATGTGACTCCAGACCCACAGTAATGTGGTTGACTCTAACTGACCTCTGAAATGGCCTAGCAAGTTGCATCAAACTGCTACAAAATTCAGTAATGAAAATAAACCTTGGACATGACAAAGGCACACCCAGCCCAGTCGACCCTGCAAAGTCCTCCTCACTAACATCTGAGGAATTGTGCCAAAATTAGGAGAGCTGTCCCACAGACTACTCGAGCAACAGCCTGACATAGATTCATAGAATAGAATAGTACAGCACAGAAGGAGACCATTCGGCCCATCGAGTCTGCGGCAAGAAACTGCAATGCTGCTGAACAATCCCTACATCCAACCTAATTTTCATTTTGAATATCACATTTCCCAATTTAATGGATTTGCATGCTATAGTTGGCAGTTGGAGAAATATTTATTTTCCCCCTCCATATTGAGGCTGGTCTATCAGTTCACCTGTTATTTACAATGCTGCTATCCTACACAGTGAACAATTTGCCTGAAAAATTTTATCAATTCCTTTCATAACCTTAAAAACTTAGGTCACCTTTCAAGTCGTCTCTTTTCAAAGGAAACAAGCCTTATTTCGTCAATCTTTCCAGGCAACTTGCATTCCTGATACACAGAATCATCTTCTTGGCTCAACCTGTATGCTATTGAGATGAATACTATGCTTCTGATAATTAGGAGAAAAGAACTGCATACAGTACTCCAGATGCATAATACCTTATGCAATGATGCTACTCTTTAGGTTTGTACTCTGCTCTTCTGCTAATGCAACCCACAAGTACAGGATATCACTTTGTATCGAACATGTAGTGACACAACATTTAAAATGTTGGTATGTTTGAATCCCAGGGAATGCTTCACTACTGTACCACTAGTCTGTATTGGTTAGGCTATGTTGCATTGAGTTCATGGAGCTTCAGTCCAATCTGGATGGCCAAGAAACTGCAATGCTGCTCAACAATCTCTACATCCAACCTCATTTTCATTTTGAATATCACATTTCCTGATTTAATAGATTTGCATGCAGTTGGAGAAATATTTATTGGCAGTTGGAGAAATATTTGTTTTCCCCCTCCATATTGAGGCTGGTCTGTCAGTTCACCTGTTATTTACAATGCTGCTATCCTACACTGACTACATTGCCCTGCTACACAAAATATAAATATTAGGTTATGAGAAGGGTAAATTAAACCCCTATCCTGTACTAATCATATACCAGTACAATCTCACCAATCAATTCCTTTAATGGGGGTTAAATGTTGGTGGAATTACAGGGGGCGGCCTTCTACATATACTGTTGGACTGTCTTTATGTCCCACCATGATGGGCTATGAAATTGAAGGTCAAGTCTATGATGGGCATACCTATTGAACCCAATCTGCTTTGGTGTCTTCTAGGATTTCCCATAGAGATTTATTTGAATGTGGCATGGGACACCTTATTGATTTTGTTCTTTAAGTTGCATGTTGATGTATTCCAGTCTTGTGATGCCAGTGGTGCTGCCAACACGGTTTTCCTGGATCCAGATGCTCTGGAAAATAGCCCAGAGAACAATGTATACTCTCGATTAAATCAGGTCAAGTTTGTTCAATTATGTTCTCCATTCATTGAGTACAGTGCACATAGAGTTGAATAACACCCTGTGCCAAAAATGGCCAACAAGCACCACTCCCTCAGAAGTTGCACATGGCTAGAGTGCAGGGGAGTGACAGGGAACCATCTCTGCACCTGTTTAAATAGATGGGGTGATCCCTTTCACTCTTCTTGTCCCTAATAAATGTCCTGTCTCACTTAATTTGTTTTCTCATTTTACTCCACTTGCTGATCCCAATCAACTCCGACAGGCTCACTCCTGGTACAGTAGAAAGGATTAGACATGTGAATTGAGTGAGTAGGTTAGAGCTGCATGGTTGTATTCCTACCTCATACTTCCACTGCCCGTAGCTATGCAATAGAATGTTCTTACTCATGCTGGGTGCACTGGCTTGTATAGCACAATTCATGATTCTTTATATTTCTTCACATTTCATGCCAATTTGTTCCTTCCTCAGTTATACCTTGGATATATAAACATAGAAATTTACAGCACAGCAGGAGGCCATTCAGCCCACCGTGCCTGTGCTGGCTCTTTGAAAGAGCAGTCATGCCACATCCCCGCTTTTTGTCCAGAACCCCAAGTTCCTCATCCTCAAGTACCTGTCCAACTCCCTCTTAAAGTTATTTATGGAATCAGCTTCCATCACCTTTTCAGGTAGAGCGTTCCAGATCTCGACAATTCTGAGTGAAAAAATTTCTCCTCATCTCCCCTCTAGATCTTTTGCTAATGATTGTAAATCTATGACCTCTGGATATTGACCCACTCACCAGAGGGAATAATTTTTCTCTATCTACTCTATCAAAACCTCTCATCATCTTGAAAACCTCTATTAGGTCACGTCATAACCTTCTCTGTTCCAAGGAGAACGGTCCTATCCTTTCCAACCTCACCTCATAACTGAAGTTCCTCATTCCTGGTAGGATCCTGGTAAACCTCCTCTGCACCCTTTCTAAGGCCTTTACATCTTTCCTGAAGTGTGGTGCCCAGAATTGTCCACAATACTCCAGCTGAGGCCTAACCAGTGATTTATAAAGTTCGAGCATGATCTCTTTGCTTTTATATTCCATTCCTCTATTTATAAACCCAAGTAACCCATATGCTTTTTTAACCACCTTATCAACTTGCTCTGCCACCTTTAATGATTTGTATATATGGACATCAAGGTCTCTCTGCTCATCCACACTTTTCAAAATCGGGCCATTTATAGTATACTGTCTTTCCAGATTAATTCTCCCAAAGTGCATCTTTGCACACTTCTCCGCATTGAACTCCATCTGCCATGCTTCTGCCCATTTCACCATCCTGAAGCCTATAACTATCCTCATCAGTATCTACTACTTTATCAAGTTGCAAACTTTATAATGCTGCTCCCTACACCCGAGTCTACGTCGTTAATAACAATTGAAAAAAGTGTAGTGGAGCAGAAACAGACTCTTGGGGAACAGCCCTGCAAACCACCTCCCAGTCTGAAAAACACCCATCCACTTTCATTGAAAATTCTGAAAGAAAGAGTTTGGAATTATAAACTGTATTTTTGGTTAAAACTGACACCTGCAGAGGCCACATATATTATTTATCATTAGTTTCTTTGCTGTTCTACAATGCAGGGCAAATCTTGGCTCGTACAAAGGCAACGATTGGGGAATTGATAGAAAATTTGCTAGCAGTGATACAAGACATGAGCTCCAACAGTAAGCCAATCAAACAGAAAAGGTCAGCAAAAAAATGGATAACTTTGCAATTCTTCAAAAAAGTTTGAATCTGTCATCAGCTATAAATATCTGAGGACTAAGCAATGCATTTCTGTTTCCTTGTGATTTAGGTCATCAGAAGACTTTCACTGCCTTGTAACACATTCCTATCCATCTATTATTCTCCATGCAACACTAGGTATCACTTACCCTGCATGTATTTATATTTTTTCAGCCATTTTGATAGAAACATGAATTATTTATTTGCCATGCGATATATAGTTTATCAATTTGCGTTTCACTGCTCCTTTATTTGGCAAAAGTCTTAAAATAAGAAATAAAAAGCAGCAGCAACAAATGAAGTCACTAGGAAAAAGTGAAAATAAAAGATTGCTGTTTTTTTTAAATCTTAAACTCAGAAGATTGATACCTACACATAAGAATTATGCAGTTCTGCGTGTCTTTGCTGTTTAAAGCTCTGGTTGTTTAGCGTAAATTACATCTGTGTCATGCATGATTTATGCTGAATATCACACATACGCAAACATTTGCTAATTACAAATTAATCTTGGGAATAGAGGTTGCAAGTATTTAGAAAATATTCTCCTCAAATAAATGTAACTTGACTAAGAAAAATAAAAATGGTGCCATGTGCACAAAGGTCACAGCCACAATTCCTGAAGGGATTTCATTCTATTTGACTAATCTTAAGTTCCTTATGTCAGTTAAAAAAAACCTCATTCTGCCCACCAAGCACATCTTAAATTTTGACCGACAGCCATTTCCCAGATTAATTGGGTTTCAAAATGAAACCCACCCATTATTTTTGCATTTATCTTAAGCTTGTTGTAACGTTCCATGCAATAAGGGTCAAGTAACATGTGGCTCCATTTTCCAAGTAAAATCCACTCTTTTTATATCATATACTCCCATCAATACTTTTGTCAAATAAAAATGGATTTTCAACAAAAAATGTAGCTTGAAGGGATGATGTTGATATATCCTTGTGTTTTAATGATTAGACCGTGCAGCTGAAAGCAGATACATTAAGGAATATTCCAGTCTTTCAACCCTTTCCAGTCTTCAAAAATCCACAAGATCCCCACACTGCTAAAAGTGAATTGCTACAGAGAGATACTGACTTCAATACCAGCAGGTCTTCCTTAATGCTACTCACTGGCAGTCCAGCGAGTGACCTGCAGCATGGTTCCAGAGAATTACTGTAGTTCTGCTAAAGCCTAAATGTGGCAGTGGTGTAATTACAGCATGAAACGTTTATACAGGTGGTTTCCCTTATAAATGTGGACATAGGAATTTATTATGAGACAGCAGGAAGTAAGCTTTTGTAAACAGGAAGTGCATGCAGACATAAGATTTTTTAACATATTATAGGTACACCCAAATCTTTATATACAAAAAAAGGTCTATGGAACCCATTATTCAGATGGTAAAATAAAATAAAATAAAAATTTAATATTTTCTTCCCATCCACAGTGTTCTGCATCAAGTACCACCTCCACCAACATTAATAATCTGTTCCTAAGTCTTACGAATTACACTAACCTGACCAAGGCTCGACTAAGACTGACAAATATGTTTCTTTCTCTCAGGGGAAATTGGCTCACCTCCGCTTCTGGTGCTGCAGGCAACATTGGACAAGATGGGGGACTCCCTGCACTAAAACTAAGAATGATTCTATCCCAATCAACCAGTGGTTTCCAGGCACCAATATGTTACACTTCATTAACAACAACAGCTTTCAGTTATTTTGTATTTCTGAATCTATGTTTTTGTTCCCTTAGAATTTAACAACACAGTAAGGAAGCCATTCAGCCCATCGTGCATGTCCCAGCTCTCTGGAAGGGTAGAAATTGGTCTTTGTTGCGCCCGTTTTCCAGGCAGGAAATGGGGGGCAAAAAGGACCGATTCCAGGGTGCAACGTCCCATGTTCAACCTGTGCCTGTGTACACCTGAACATAAAATGCTAATGAGGCCCAAGGACCAATTGTGGGCTGGCTCGGGCCTCCTGGTTGGGGTGCACTGCTGCATGTGGACCCAAAGATGGGCTATTACCAATTTCCACCCCAAAGAGTTTACCAGTTATACACATTCCTCTGCCCTTTCCCCATCTTCTACAATTTTTATTTGAAAATATTTATCTGCTTCCCTTTTAAAAGCTGCATCTGAATTTGATTCCATCACTGTTTCTGGTAGGGCATTCCGTATCCTAACAACCCAATGAATGAAATTTTTCCTAACCTTTCCCTTCGTTCTTTTGGTGATGGTCTTAAACTTCTGTCCTCTAATTATCAGCTCGGCTTCTATTTGTATTTATATTTCTTACTTTGTCTCATTATCACCTCACTTTGCCGTACACCATTGTCCCTTTTGTCATTTAATCACTCCAGCCCTCCACCCTATCACAGACCTTTCCATTTTGTTCTTTTCCCACTCCCTTTTCCCCTGGCTCTGTACTTGCTTAAAAGCTGTTCATGTCCAACAGCTTCCAGTTCTGATGAAAGGCCCTCGAGCTGAAACGTTAACTCTGTTTAACACTCCACAAATGCCCCCTGACCTGCTGAGCGTTTCCAGCATTTTCTGTTTTTATTTCACCAAGTCAAACTTTGGCCGCTCTCTCTATTCCTCTGGCATCGTTTCCTCCTTTGATCACCTCACCCTATTCTATGCCTCTTGATCCTCTCTTTTAAAATCATCATTGTCTGATGCCTCTCCAGCCCCACCCTGAGTTTCTCATCAAGATAGGCTCCCTGTTTCCAGCACTTTTTGATTTTATTTTATATTTCTTATTTGCTGGTTTGTACTGTCTGAATTTCATTGGCCTTAAGCTCTGCCCTCAGTGCTGTTGTCTCATTGATGCGTAATTCTTTAATCGCAACACCAAGGTTTGTTAGTATCGACAGCTTGAGTTATGTGCAAAATAATGGGATTGCGGGATTAAACTTCATATGTGCCCGTTAGTCTGTGCAGTATGTAAGCAAACCCCAAAGACAAAATGTTTAGGTACTGCTGTGTGAAACTACTGAGTTTGCAGTCATGTACTACTTAAAATAAGTTAATGCACCCTGTCTCATTGGAATGCAAGTACTTCTGGCACCAAGCATAATAAAGTAAAGGAACATTACTGATGATGCTAGATTATGATCCAAGCAATAGATATACAGCTGTCTGTAGTAGAAATAATGTTCGAGATAACCCAGTATCAATAATATGGTAATGTATTCCAATGATTCAAATTCAGAGGTTTGAATTTGAATCTCAGCATTGACTGATATTCATACACAGGGTTCCTTCATTGGCAAATTTAGAGTGTAAAAAAACAATCAGAAGGGCCGCTTCCTCCAACACTTAAATGTTTCTTCTGTCAGTTTTATGCAGGAACAATTTCACCAACATCTCTATGGAATCACACAACACCAGGTTATAGTCCAACAGCTTTATTTGAAATCACAAGCTTTCGGAGCGCTGCTCCTTCGTCAGGTGTTGTGTGACTTCTTACATTTGTCCACCCCAGTCCAACTCCGGCATCTCCACACCATCTCTATGGAAGTCCAGTGGCATCCAACTGAGAATACCATTGATGCACATAGAGGGGTGAAAAGTAGGGAGGTGAAATACATTAAAATGTAACATATATCTAGTTCACTTTGATTGTGGGTAAACTCACATTTAAGACAACATAGAATCATTGAATGATACAGCGCAGAAAGAGACCGTTTGACCCATCGTGCCTTTGGTAGAGCTATCCAATTAGTCCCACTCTCCTGCTCTTTCCCCATATCCCTGTAATTTTTTCCCCCATCAGGTATTTATCCAATTCTCTTCTGAATGTTATTATTGAATCTACTTCCACCAACCTTTTAGGCAGTGCATTCCAGATCACAGCACCTTGTTGTGTAAAAAAATGTTTCCTCATGTCACCGCTGGTTCTTTTGCCAGTCACCTTAAATCTGTGCCCTTTGGCTACCGACCCTTCTGCCAGTGGGAACAATTCTCCTTATTTACTCTATCAAAATCATTCTTGATTTTGAACACCTCTATCAAATCTCCTCTTAATCTCTCTGCTCTAAGGCGAACAACCCAGCTTCTCCAGTCTCTCCCCAAAACTGAAGTCCCTCAACCCTGGTACCATTCTAGTAAATTTTGTCGGCACCATTCTAGTAAATTTTGTTGGTACCATCTCTAAAGCCTTGACATTGTTCCCAAAGTGTGGTGCCCAGAATTGAACACAATATTCCAGCTGAGGCCTAACCAGTGTTTTAAAGAGGTTTAGCATAACTTCCTTGCTTTTGTACTCAATGACTATTAATAGCGCCAAGGATCCCAGATACTTTAACAGCTTTCTCAACTTGTCCTGCCACCTTCAAAGATTTGTGTACATACATCCCAAGTGTCTCGGTTTCTGCACCCCCCTTTAAAATTGTACCATTTAATTCATACTGCCTCTCCTCATTCTTCCTACCAAAATGTATCACTTCATACTTTCCTGTGTTAAATTTCATCCGCCATGTGCCTGCCCATTTCACCAGTCTGATTATGTCCTCCTGAAGTCTGTTGCTATCCTCCTCATTGTTTACATTATTTCTAAGTTTTGTGTCATCTGTAAACTTTGGGGGCTAAATTCGGTTGATTTGCACCTCCAGTTAGTGCCCTAAGATGGTGCTAACGGGGCGCAAATCAACTAGCGCCTGGGCGCGACGCCGCTAACGCCTCCCGCAAAATTCAGCAGGAGGCTAGCGGCGGCGCTAATCATTAGCGCCGCACGGCAATGACGTCATCGCAGTGCGCAGTGCCCCGCTCGCGCCCTGACTGTAATATTGGGTGGCGTCCCCCTGACTTACTGCCGGACGCCATGTCCGCCGGGGTCAGGGGGGCCTACCTGTGGCTGGAACGGCACTAGTTCAAGGGAACGTGGTGGGCGGCCATTTTTGTTGCTGGCTGCCTGCCTGCCAGCACCTGCCTCCGTTGCTGTCCCCGGCCCCTGTGAAGCCCCCTGCGGGGTGCCGGCTGCTCTCCGTGCCGGGCTTGTTTGTCCGCACTCCTGATCCCTGGTGGCCCAGCTGGGTGCCGGGAGGTGCTGTGCCAGGCCCCTCCCCTTTAAGGGAAGGCCTGCAGTACCATGGCGCTGCGGCACGTAGCGCTGTGGTTTTGGCTCACAGCGCCCCAAGAGGGACCTGGGAAAATTGGCCGCGGGGGCGCTAACTTTTTCGGGGCGGGGCGAGGTTAACTCCCGCCTGTAAAAAGAGTGCAGGCAGCACCGTTATTTTAGTACCGATTTAAATGATCGGAGCACAGAACCTACTGTGCAACGTGCTGTTTCAGGTGGTACGCTCAGCAGGAGGCCCAATGGAGGCCCAATGTAGTGTGGCCGTAGCGTCCCTGGATCAAGACAGCATTGTCTTAAAGCTAGCCTGTCATTTTAGAAAGCAGTCTCGAGCCCTTAAAGGGGAACTGCCTTCTAAAATGAAAAAAAAAATCATTTAAAGATAGGCAGTCATTAGTCCTGAGAGCTCAACTGCCTTCCGAAAAAAAAGCATTAAAAATAATTCCGAAATGGTAGTCTTCAGCTCTTAAAGCTGAACTGCCTTCTGCATGTAAAAAAATGGTAAAAGTGTTTCAGCACCAACACAAATGGCTCAGCAAGCCAGGGAAGAGGCACCCAGGGTCTCACACGCAGCACTCCAGCTTTGTGCAGGGGTTCAACAATGCAAGAGAGGTCCTCTACCCACAGGGGCTAGGAGGCCCTCCAGAAAGAAGGAAGTGGGACCAGATCACAGAGGCCATCGCTACCAACAGTGTCACCCCCACGACCTGGCTCCAGTGCTGAAAGAGGCTTCATGACCTCAGACCACTGGTCAAGATCAGAGAATACATCTTCAAAACCATCTACTACCAACCACTAACCTCACTTACTGCTCAATGTACAACACCCCCCTTCCCCCCAATCACTTATCTACCAACAATCTGTACCAAATACAAGACACACCTCACTTTCCTAGCTTCACCTCAACCCCTTGGAGGAGACTGTGTGGGTCATTCTCGTCAGGGCTGAAAGAATACAAGGTGCTGGCATCCTTATACGTTATCCCCCTTCTCACATCCCCCTCATCCCACACTATCTTCTGATTTACGAGGTGTGCATGGCGTAAGCATGCACCTCTTGCTTTCCCACCCACCCCTCACCACAACCCTACCCTTGTGCCTTCCTCATTTCAGAAACCCAAGGAATGCAGCCTGCCCAGCCAGTGGTTGGCAAAGAAGAGGGAGAAGAGAGTGAAGAAACAAAGAAGAAACACCATCACTTGATTTGACACTCCCAGCCACCAGCTCCTTGAGGTCATCCTGGAAGGCCATCTGCAGTGTTCCCCACTGAAAGTCAGCAGACTTCCAGCAGCCATGTTGCAGCCACTGGGGTAGCATTGCGTGACATCAGTAGGATAGGCAAAGGCACACACAAGACAGTCACTAAGGGAATGCACAAGGGTGATTCATTGATTTCTTGATGTCATATCGGATGCATATATGGATAAAGTTGGATTGGAAAGTTTGCTTTGTGGTGGCTTTTATTTCACTATTGTGGCCAAGAGGACACTATGATGGTCAGTAATAGAGGGAAGGGAAGGTGTGGGGCAAATGTTGAAAGGGGAATTGGGGTTGTGGTCACTGGTACCGCAGGTGGATGATTCCACCCCGGTTAACTAGAGGTCATCAATATAAGATAGTCACCAAGAAATCCAATAGGGAATTCAGAAGAAACCTCTTTACCCAAAGAGTGGCGAGAATGTGGAACTCGCTACCACAGGGAATGGTTGAAGCGAATAGTATAGATGCATTTAAGGGGAGGCTAGACAAGCATATGAGGGAAAAGGGAATAGAGGGTTATGCAGATAGATTTAGACGAGGAAAGACTGGAGGAGGCTCGAGTGGAGCATAAAAGCCAGCATGGACTAGTTGGGCCGAATGACCTGTTTCTGTGCCGATAATATCCTATGTAATCCTATGTAATATCCTGGTCAGAAAGGGGCTGTCTGGGTTGCATCCTTCCTTCTGCGTCCTCCTCTTCCCTCGGTGAGCAGCTTGTACCCTTTGCTACGTCGCCATATGCGCCCCAGGACTGTGAGCAAGTGGTCTTCTCAGAGTCAAAATACTGCAGGTGCTGGAAACCTGAAGTAAAAGCAGAAAATGCTGGAAATACTCAGCAAGTCAGGGAGCATCTCGACCTGAAACGCTGGTCTAGAAATTGGATAATGCTACAAAACGGACAGTGGCCCAATGATCTAGGTAGCACGCAAAATTCATGCGCAGTCCTCATCAACATGATTGTAGTCTTGATCTGAGCGCTAAAACCACTGCTCCTTTGCTTACCGCTCAACAGGTGGGCCACTATCAGGTCCAAACTAATTCTCAGTCATACTTGGCACAGGCTTTATGCAGTACTTAAAGGGGAGGTGCATTGATGCAACAGTACCTCATTGTCAAGCCACTTACAACTTCACCCGGAAGAAGATGGCAGTGGAAGCACATGGCTGAGCCTCAGCAGAGAGAGAGCCCACAGATTCTCCGATGCGGCTTGAGGTGATGGTTGTGGCTGTGGAGAGGAGGCGGCTGTCCTCTTCCCGCAGACTGGCAGGAAGCCCTCACCACACACATCTCGAAGGATCTGGCGGGAGATAGCCGCTTATATGACGGCCAGCACTGTGGTCCCAAGGTCAGCCATCCAGCGACAAAAGAAATTTAATGACCTCACATGGCAGGTCAAGGTGAGTGAAGGCTTCAACAAATGCCATCTCCCACCATCTACAACACAAGCCTCACACACTGCTCAATGCACCAAACCCCCAGCACTCACCTACCAATAATCTCAACCTATCACCACTCAGGCCTCACAATCATAGCTTCATTTCACCCTTACAACCTTACCGTTGCTGCAATACTCACAACCACATCTCACACCTTGCACACACTGACAGCTATTCAACTATGGCAGGCACATCACCCAAACACATTGCTCCACACTCATTCACATACTTCCCTTTCTCTTGCAGGTAAAAGTGGAACAGAACAGGAGGGAGTAGCGGCAGACAGGTGTTGGGAGGGCGGGGGGCGGTGGAGAGCAGCTGCCATCCAGGACCTCACCAACCTGGAAGAGTGTGTGCTGGAGATCATTGGGTGGCAGATCATGGAGGCCATGGCAACCAGCGAGTTTGAACCCCTTGGGGACAACAACGGTATGCTCATTCCTAAACCTCCTTCTTCTATCCCACTTCGCCCTCATCCCACAATCTCTTCTCACTTCCAAGCTGCTGATGCTGTACGCATGCACTTCTGGCTGTCCCACCACCCCCCCCCCCCCCCCCCACCTCACCATAACCTGAATCTTGTGCCTTTTTGCTTTCAGCTAATCAAGACCAAGCACCTGAGCAGCCTGTCCCTGAGGTGATGCAGGAGAGCGAGGGGGGAGAAGACAACAACACCGCGTCACTACATTTGTCACTCGCAGACACCAGCTCAGAAACTGGCACTGCGCGTACTTTAGAGGCTTGTGTAGAAGCGGGATCTGCACAGGGTGAGGCACCGGGCATGAGTGGGCTGCGACAAGGCCAGGGGGAAAGGGTAGCTCGGGGGCCAGCACCCCGAAGGGTGAGTGAGTTTGCGTGCAAGTTCTGCTGCATAGGACTCAGATGAGGACCTCGATGGTGCGGCCTTCAGAAGAAGGGCGATGGGCATGCACACTGAATTGATAGGTACAATGGCAAGCCTGCCAGAGAGCCTCTTGGCAATGTAAAGGAGCATGGAGGAGTCCGCCTCCAACATTGCATGGGCTCTGCACAGAGCTTGGAGCCCAGGGTTTCCGGGCTAGAAATGATGGAAAACTCCTGAAGAGACCGTGTCGACCCATATATGATGCTGCGTGTGTGTGATGGGCGATGTCGCGGCTGTCATTGCAGCACAGTGCTGCAGCGGAAGCGCAGACCACTCTCAAAGTCTCAACTTGATGCCACCCAAGCTTAGACCGCTGTCATGCAATCTCAGATTGATGTCACCCAGGCTAAGACTGCTGCCATCGTGGCTGGGTTTACCACTGTTGACTGGGGCTTGCAGGATGTCTCAGCAGCCCAGCAGTCTGTGCTCCAACAGATTGCTAGGAAGGCTGAGGCACCGCACCAGGGGAATGGCAGTGGGTCAGTGGAGCAGGACCCTGCTGTCCTCTTTTAGGATGACAGCATTCCTGTTCCCACCACTGCCACTCCGCCATTGCCCTTGCCACTGCCCATCAGCCAGCCAGCCCAGACTGCTGCCGCCCATGCCGAGGTGGTACAGTCTACAGCTGGGCCTTATAGGGCCAGAGCTGCTTGAGGTCATCCTGCAAGGCTTTCTGAAGTCTCCCCCATGGAAACTCAGCAGCTTTTCACCAGCCCTGCTGCAGCCACTGGTGGAGCACTTTATAGGAGCACGAGATCAGGAAAGGGCACCCGAACAACAGGCACTAAGGGATTGAACAAGGGTGATTAGTTCATATCATTAGTGTAAATATGTGAAAATTGATTTGTGATAAATGTATTAATTTTGTTTGGAATCTTTTGTAGTGGCTCTCATTTCAGATTTGTGCCCAGGAGGATGCTGTGATATTCCGTGACAGAGGGATGGCATGATGGGGATTTGCAGAGAAACAGGGATCTGGGGTTTCATTCATTGGAATCAGAGTCTGATGAGGTGTTCACAGACAGCCCATCCAGAAGGGGTATGGCTGTCTGCCTCCTCCCTTCCTTCTCGTCGTCTTCCCCTTCCTCCTCCTCCTCCTCCTCTCCCTCGTCCTCCTCCTGAGGTGGTCCCGCAACCTCTGCTGGCAAGGGCTGCGCCCTCATGATAGCCGAGTTGTGAAACATGCAGCAGACCACCACGAAATGGGACACCCGCTCCGGTGTGTACTGGAGGGCTCCTCCCAAGCGGTCAAGACAATGGAACCGTTGCTTCAGTAGCCCAATGGTCTGCTCGATGATGTTCCTGGTGGCAGCAGAGCTCTCATTAGGAGTGCTGGGCACGAGAGGGGAGTCATGAGCCAGGTGGAGAGTGGATAGCCCTTGTCTCCGAGCAGCCACCCTTGAGTTTGCTGTGGTGACTGGAAGATGGCTGCCTCACTGATGCAGGATAAAGGCATCATGGTTGCTGCCAGGATACCAGGCATTGACTATTAGGAAGCGCTGGGTGTGGTCGCACACCAATTGCACATTAAGTGAGTGGTAGCTTTTGCGGTTACAGAAGATCTCAGGATTGTTATGCAGCGCCCGCAAAGCCATGTGGGTTCAGTCAATGGCACCCTGCACTGTGGGGAAGCCCGATATCCTGGCAAAGCCACATGCACACTTCTCCTGCTTCTCTCTGCTCATAGAGAAGAAAGCATAGTTCCTTCTCCTGGAGTATAGAGCCTCTGTGACCTCCCGGATGCAGCGATGGACGGCGAACTGCGAGATGCTAACTATGTCTCCTGCTGCACACTGGAAGGAACTGCTGGTGAAGAAATTGAGGTCCACGGTGACCTTGACTGCCATTGGGAGAGCAGTGGTTGCAGTGCTCTCAGGCTGCAGGTCTGGTTGCAGGAGGTGGCAGAGTTCTGTTACCAAACCCTTGGTGAAGTGGAGCCTCCTAATACGCTGCTGCTTGCTTAATTGGATATAAGAGAAGTGCTCTTGGAAGACCCTAGGTGGCTAAGGCCAATTGTTGAGAGCCCTCCTGGCCCTCCTCCCTCTGGGCGCATCTTCTCCTCTTCTTCACTGCCTCCACGCCCTCTCCCTAAGATACTTCAGCATGAGGGAGAATGCCAGTAGAGCCCCCATGATCGTGAGGAAGTGTTGTGAGTAGAAGCCTTTAAATAAGAATGAAGGCGTTATCCATTTGCAACAACACTCCCTGTTACCTTAGAACCTTGCAAGAAGTTAATAAAGCTGGTGTAGTTGCAGAAAGTTGCACAGAGCCAGTCAAAGTGCAGGAACATGTCAGGCGCAAGTTGTTGCAGATGATCTCTTTAAATACTGCTGCTGGAGCCTCCTTCCTGCTCGTTAACGCTTACTCAGCTCATCGCACTTAAGTGGAGTGGCAAAATCAAAACTCACAGATCGGGCACTGCACACTCACTGACATCATGATATGCATAATCTACATATCCCTAGCGAGCGCTGACATTCTCAGCACTGCCGGCCATCCGGCAGCGGGCAGCAGAGCGGCAGTCACCAATTATTGGCCGAATCTAGCGGTAATGGGTGGCGCTGAACCCCCGAAAATCTAGGCCGTTAACTCTTTCTCTCTCCACGGATGCTGCCTTGATCTGCCCAGTATTTCCAGCATTTTCTGTCTTCTCAGAGGCCTTCCTTTACCAAGTCAAAGCCTTGCAAGCATCCAGCAGCACTCCTTGCACACATTATCAACTTTATAAATCTATTGCACCAAGCCAATAAAATATTTTTTTTAATCCAAAAGCTGAAGTCCAAATTTACCTGAAAGATGTGTGTGTCCCTTTAAGAAGCGCTGACAGCATCTCTGCAGAGCTGCTACACGCACGTTTTTCTGTGTATATTCAGGACACAGAGTTATGGAGAGCAAGAATGTCCAAAATAACATTCGTGGCGTCAAATCAGGTGTTGCACGCCGATTGAAGTCATTATCTGCTTATTTAAATTTGAGGGGCCAGTGCTCTCAATGGCAGCGCTATGGCCCTCACCAAAATGGCAGCCATTGTGTCCTGCACCAGAAGCGGGTGGAAGTGAGGTGATTGCCATTTTTTCAACAAAGCTGGCCTTAACAGCCGGCACTGCAACAGGGAATTTCTAGGCCTCCATCTGTTAAAATGCTGAACACCAGGAAAGCTGTATTACATAGAAACATAGAAGATAGGAGCAGGAGTAGGCCAATCGGCCCCTCGAGCCTGCTCCGCCATTCAATAAGATCATGGCTGATCATCCAAACTCAGTACTCTGTCCCTGCCTTCTCCCCATATCCCTTGATCCCTTTAGCCTTAAGAAATATATCTAACTCCTTCTTGAATATATTTAATGAATTGGCCTCAACTGCCTTCTGTGGTAGAGAATTCCACAGGTTCACCACTCTCTGGGTGAAGAAATTCCTCATCTCTGTCCTAAATGGCTTAACCCTTATCTTTAGACTGTGACCCCTGGTTCTGGACTCCCCCGCCATCGGGAACATCCTTCCTGCATCTAGTCTGTCTAGTCCTGTTAGAATTTTATAAGTTTCAATGAGATCCCCTCATTCTTCTAAACTCCAGCGAGTATAAGCCCAATCGACCCAATCTCTCCTCATACGTCATTCCTGCCATCCCAGGTATCAGTCTGGTGAATCTTCACTGCACTCTCTCCATGCCAAGAACATCCTTCCTCAGATAAGGCGACCAAAACTGCACACAATACTCAAGGTGTGGTCTCACCAAGGCCCTGTACAACTGCAGCAAGACATCCTTGTTCCTGTACTCAAATCCTCTCGCTACAAAGGCCAACATACCACTTGCCTTCTTAACCGCCTGCTGTATCTGCATGCTTACCATCAGCGACTGGTGCACAAGGACACCCAGGTCTCGTTGCACTTCCCCTTCTCCCAATCTATTGCCGTTCAGATAATAATCTGCCTTCCTGTTTTTGCCACCAAAGTGGATAACCTTGCATTTATCCACATTATACTGCATCTGCCATACATCTGCCCAATCACCCAACCTGTCCAAATCATACTGGAGTTTCTCAGCATCCTCCTCATAGCACACACGCCCACCCAGCTTTGTGTCGTCTGCAAACTTGGAGATATTACATCTAGTTCCCTCGTCTAGATCATTAATATATATTGTGAATAGCTGGGGTCCTAGCACCGATCCCTGCGGTACCCCACTAGTCACTGCCTGCCACTCGGAAAAAGAGCCGTTTATTCCAACTCTTTGCTTCCTGTCTGCCAGCCAGTTCTCTATCCAAGTCAGTACCTTGCCCCCAATCCCATGTGCCTTAACTTTACTGTATTGAGGTGTTACTGTTGGTTGCCTTGTAGATAATAGGCAGAGCTATTGGGGCCTGCAATTTTTTACGGTGGAAATTGGATTAGAGACAGAATAAGCAAACACAGGATGGGAAGTTGTCTGTAGTTTGCCAATTGGTAGGCAACTCTGTACTTGTTCAGAACACTTGTGGACTAAAACAGCCTTTGCTCAGCAATCTGGGATGCAGATAGATGGTAACTGGCACAGGTGCCAATTCCAGACTCGACTGAAACAAGTATTGGTGGAGAGGGTAGAATTGAGTAGAAGAGATCATGAGAATTAAGAAGGTAACCAGTAGTCGACAAGTGTGGAAAACATAATACAATTCAATACAATTGTGGCACAAGCAGCACAACCGACTTCAAACCTGTTCCTGTATAGGCTTGGGCATTAATTAATGAGAATACAACACTAACTGAATTTCACATGTATGGCTGCTGTGCATATCTGGAATGCGTTACAAATTAATACTTTTGTCATTTAATCACTCTTGCCTTCTGTAGTGTATGTAACCGTTCCACCTTTAAGAGAACTATTTTGTAACCGTTCCACCTTTAAGAGAACTATTTTAAGGGTTGCACTACTTTATCTTGGCTGCTGTATACTGTGGTACCGGCGGTGACCACACCGGTATATAAGTGCTGTGTAATGATTTATTGGGCAGTTCCGCCCTGACCTTCAACCAGTAAAGACCTGTTAAAGTTTACTCTTGTGGTCTGTGTAGTAATTCTCAATATAACACACAGACTTAACAGTGGCGACGATTACGATCTTACCCTGCGGCAGAGATACATCCAAGGCAGTTTAACGGGCGTCGAGAAGAGGCATCCGCCCTCGTCATTCTGCTGAGAAAAGACTCGGGTCTGCAGAGAAACGGAAGATTTCTGACACGAAGCCTTCCATCAGCAACAGGCAGTGATCATCCCTTCTATCACGGTGGTGGGTAAGCCGATCAGCGACGAGCAGCAAATCGGCCACGTTGACTGTGAGTAGGGGAGAAAAAAAAAAACGGAGGATATAAGGGTGGAGAACTCGACCGCGGCCGGGGAAAAGAGCCGGACAGAAGTCGGGGCCAGAGGCGCTGAGACTGGGGCAGCGTAAGGCACGGAAGCCGCGGTGACTGCAAACGCAGCCGGTGAGAGAGGCCGGGCTACAAGCGGGAACGCAGCCGGTGTGAGAGACCGGGCTACAAGCGGGCTGGGAGACGCAACAGCATCGAGAGAGAGCTCAACCGCGACCGGTGAAAAAGGCCGGGCAGCTACCGAGGCCGCAGCGACCGGGACAGCGTAAGGCGCGGGTGAAAAGAAAAAAAAAAAAACCGCGGAGAACTCAGCCGCAGCCGGGGGGGGGGAAAGGACCGGACTGCAAGAGGGGCTGGGAGGCACGATTTGAAACCGCTGGGGAGGGCGAACGCAGCAATACGGCAATCGCCATTACAGCCAGCGGGGGAGAAAGGCAAACGCGGGAAGCCGCCATTTTCGTAGGCGGGGGAAGAAGACGAGCGCGGGAAGCCGCCATTTTCGTAGGCGGGGGAAGACGAGCGCGGGAAGCCGCCATTTTTGTAGGCGGGGGAAGAAGACGAGCGCGGGAAACCGCCATTTTGTAAACAAAAATAAAAATAATTCTTTGTGTTTCTCAAGAAGGTTGCGAAGATGCCTAAGCGTGGTAACATCAACGATTTCGATCCCGATGTGGAAGATTGGGCCACGTATGTAGAACGCATAGAGATGTATTGTAAGGCAAATAAAATATCAAATGAAGATAAAGCATTAACCTTACTAAACTCAATGGGTGCGAAGACATACGGGCTATTGAAGCATCTTCTATCACCAGCTAAACCGGCGGATCAGACTTTCGCTAATATTGTTGCTGTCCTGAAGGATCATTTGAACCCCACACCGCTGATGTTAGCGGAACGATTTAAATTTTATGCGAGAACGCAACTGAAAGAGGAAAGCAACGCGGAGTACTTAATTGAACTGCGTAAGCTAGCGAAATACTGTCAGTTTGGGGAAGGACTGACAGAGGCACTGAGAGACAAATTCGTGTGCGGATTGTCGAAAGAAGGAACACAAAAGCGGCTACTTGAAGAGAATGATCTTACACTTGATAAGGCTGTCTCTATTGCAGCATCGCACGAAGCCGCAGCGAGAGGCACTGCGGAAATGCAGCTGAAGGCAGCGGTACTCAGCGTAGATCAAATGGCTTTGGGTACAACGAAATGTTATCGTTGTGGGAAGACAACACACGATCAGAACCAATGCTGGTTTAAAAACCAGGAATGTAGAAAATGTGGCAAGCTTGGTCACATAGCTAAAGTATGCCGGTCAGGAAAGAAGACCAGCAACAAAAAGTCACCGCAGGAAAAGTGCAGCAAGGTACACAAGGTGGCTGAGAAGAGTTCGGATGAACCGAATTCGGATTCAGACTCCAACAGCAAGGAACTGGGTAGTCTGAGAATTCACAATGTGAGTAAGGAAGCTGACCGACAAACTATCTGGGTCACACTTCAGATAGCAAGGGTCCAGGTGAAGATGGAAGTGGACACCGGATCGGCGTTGACGGTCATGAATAAGCATGATTACAAAAGGTTATTCACACATATTCCCCTACGGAATACGAAGATAGTATTAAAGACATACACGGGGCAAAGAGTATACCCCATCGGAAGGATAAAAGTCAAGGTGAGACACAAGGGCAAAGAGCACCAAGGAATGGACTTATATGTACTACCTGAGGGAGGTCCACCACTTCTGGGACGGGAGTGGATCAGGAAAATAAATATGGACTGGCACCCCCTAAAAGCAATGACGGAAAGTCCAGAAAATGAGCGGGAAGTCCTGAGGTGTCCAACGTGCAACAAAATCTACAAACAAAGGGTGAAAAACCTGTTTCAGAAGCACGTGCTGCAGTGCGGAAACCAGACTTCACAGGAGGATGGTGACGGGAACAAAGCCCAGGATAATGATTCAAACAAAAGGAGGTACCCCCGACGCAGTGCCCGGGCCCACTCAACTACATTTTTCGGGTTGACTCCCTTTTATGGTGGCAAGTCATATGGTGAAGAGGATTTTCCATTCTACCGAGATCTTTCGGGGAAGAAAAGGGGAGAGCAGTCAACTCAAGGGCAGGTAGACGGAGCCGATGATCCAAGCACGTCTTCTGACGAGGATATGGAATACTACTACAACTTCACCAGAACTGTCATCACGTCCGATCGCGAGGGAAGACTCGAGCCGTGCAGTTTCTTTGACGGCGAGGAAGATTGCCGCCTACCCAGGATCAGCTCAGACTCTGGAACTGATGATGGTAAGATCAGCCCAGGTGCAAAAGACAAGTCTAAAATGGACTTGCAGTCTAATGATGGAAAAACGAAGGAGAGCATAAATGCTTCAGGAGAGAACAAAGTATCAGAACAGAATTCCACTGAACAACAACAACATAGTTGGACAGAGAATTCTGAGTCTGTCCAGTCTACAGACATGCACATTTCTGAGGAACACCGGGCTCGAACTCAACTCAATTTCAAATTACAACAGCAATTAGAACAAATGATTCGCCGTTTTGAGCAAGAGATGAATGCAAAGAAAAAATTCTTTGACACAGAGTGGGAGAATCTGGAAAGACAGCAGAAGCAGCTGATTGAGAAAATGGAACAGGAACACAGAAACCGGCTGCGCGATGTGGCCAAACGAATCAAAGCTGAGCAAGAAAGGGAATATGTCAAATTCATCGATCAGTTGAAAGCTAAGAAGAAAGAGCACCCTTTTGTGAGCGGTGTCAGCAGTAATAAGCCACTCAGGGAAGTGGTGGCAGAGGCAAAAACTGAAGATGCTGCAGAGATCAAGTTTGTTGCTGAAAGCGCTACTTCCAGAGCTTTGCTTCGAATTAAAGAATTGCCAGTTAAAATTGTGAAACCCTTAAGAGAGAAGATTGGCATGGAGAAACATCGTGTCATTTTCGAATGCAAGGTTTCCAGGCCAAATGCTGCTGTCAAGTGGTATTACAAAGGCAAAGAGATTCATCCCAGTAATAAATATGAGATTGTGAGTGAAGATGTGTACAGGAAGCTCGTTATTAATAATGTCGCTTTTGAAGATGAAGGCAACTACATGTGCGATGCCATAGATGACCAAAGCACAGCAAAGTTATATGTAGAAGAGCAATCAATTGCCATCATTAAACCCATATGTGATGTGGAAGTGACAGAGCCAAGTGACGCCATTCTTGAGTGTGAGCTTTCAGTTGCGGACGTGAAGCCTCCAAAATGGATACTAAATGGTGAAATTCTTCATGCTTCTAAAGATGTGGACATTGAGCATCGTGGCACTATTCATCGTCTCACTCTGAAACAAACAACTTGTAAGATGACCGGCTTGCTGCAGTTTATCGCAGGGAAATCAAAATCTGAGGCGAGGCTGACTATTAAAGAGCCTCCGTCAAAGGTAGTTAAAGAACTACAGAACATTACAGTGGAAGAGAAGCAGTCTGCTACTTTGAGCTGTCACGCACGTGGTCCCTCCGAACTGAGCCAAATCAGGCTGGAAGTAGAAAAACTTCCCAAGGTACTCGAGCCTTTAGAAGTCAGCAATGCTGGTTCTGCAGTTACGACAGTTCAAGCTGTTAAGTCCAGTGAAGGACTACTAGATGAGTCACCCCAGCAACAAGAAACTACTACACCACCGAGGCGTTATCCGGACCGAGTCAGGAGGCGCAGCCTCAGAGACTGAATCTGTGAACTGTTTTTACATGAAGTCGTGTATATATGTTATGATATTATGTTTAATGGGGAATATATACGTTTAAGCTAAAAAGGGAGGATTGTAGTGTATGTAACCGTTCCACCTTTAAGAGAACTATTTTGTAACCGTTCCACCTTTAAGAGAACTATTTTAAGGGTTGCACCACTTTATCTTGGCTGCTGTATACTGTGGTACCGGCGGTGACCACACCGGTATATAAGTGCTGTGTAATGATTTATTGGGCAGTTCCGCCCTGACCTTCAACCAGTAAAGACCTGTTAAAGTTTACTCTTGTGGTCTGTGTAGTAATTCTCAATATAACACACAGACTTAACACCTTCCACCCGATCACAGACCTTCCCTTTTGGTCTTTCTTCCCCTCCCCCCTTTCCCTGCCCCTGCACTTGCTTAAAATCTGTTACATCTCTAACTTTTTCCAGTTATGACGAAAAGTCATCGACCTGAAACGTTAACTCTGTTTCTCTCTCCACAGATGCTGCCTGACCTTCTGAGCGGTTTCCAGCATTTCCTGTTTTCATTTCAGATTTCCAGCATCCACAGTATTTTGCCTTTGTACAAATTAATACTTGTTTCTCTATTAATGCTTTTTAGCTTTTATGCAGTCTACGTATTTAGAACTGTTGAACGTTATCACAGCCACAGTTGGCAGATTCAAGTGCCTGACTGCGCTCTGACTCGAGTCCACAGCACACTGGAATTTCGTAAGATCTAAGAGAGGCACAAGAGAGTACACTGTTGAACCTGTGGCAAACCTACTAAACCATCTGCAAAGTAGTCTAAAGAAGATACGCTCTAATGAAGCCCAGTTAAATATTAAAGGTTTCCCCTTATTAAATGCAAAATTATGACTAATGGGGAATACTGGATTGGTAGGGAGGGAGCTGCAATACAGCAACACCAAGAGAGGTTCAGAACAGGCCACAAACCACAAGGGGGAGGAGTTAGCAGTTTGCATCACCAGCATTGAGAGATTTTGTTGCGACCACCTGGTGGATTCAACTTTCATTCTGAAAACTGCCATTACCATTTATTTATTTCTGATCCTGGGTGAGGATCAGCAAAGTGGAGAGCAAAAGACCTCCTGATAGAAGGAAATGCATCATACCGATCATTGCACCTCACTTTGGTTGGAGGTCCTGGATCATTGGCTACTTTTAATACATGATTAACCCAAAAAGGACCAAATACATTCCATTCTAATACACAGCCGTTTTGAGAAATAATCTAAGATATTACTTTTATTTTCAAATGATCTATTTTGTAGATGTTAACTGACATGAATTACTATCTGTCTTGCTGTCAACCCGTCTCCGCCAGTTGTAACCTGGAATCAATTTGCTACAGAATTAGTTATAGCAGCTGACTACCCCAGGCTGACGATACATTGGTCTTCGTACCAAAGTGGCTCAATATTTCCATGCACAATTTTTTAATTGCATTTCTTTAAGGTAATTTACTTGCTGACAAGTTATTAAAAACAGATGCCATAATGAAAAAAATGATCACGAAAAGCTTCAGTAGTCCACAAGTTTTAAAACTTCATATATAGGCAGAGAAAAAAAATGGCAATCTTAAAATAAATGCAATTTAAATGAATTTACTCCTAATCAATAGGGATTCCCAAATGGACAACAAAGGCCATAACAAAACAGGAGACAACAACTGCCAAGAAGCTAGGATATTGCATTAAACAATGCAGTGTTCACTAATTAGAGCAAATCTAATGAGAAGGACTGAACATACACAAATAAATTCTTGTTTATTTCCAAGGATATATTCATGAGAACATTCCTTGTTTATTAAAACAGCTGTATTTCTGGGAATCTTCTTCCCACCCTTACCCCTGTCCCAACACCATCTAGATTTTGCTAGAAAACAGCATCAATTTAATAAAAATGTGATCTGACTCCTCAGCTCAAAATGAGAATTTCAGTTTCTCACTATATCATGCACGTTTCATTAACCTGTCTGATCTAGTTACTCCAGGAGTGGCAGACAGTGACTCCAATTGCAGACATCCTCTTCCTTTCCCTTGTTCCCTTAAAAGGCAACAATCTTTCCAACATGGGATTTTTAACTTAGTAAAGTATCAATTGTTATTTAACCCAATGAAGTGGCCGTTTTCTTCTATTTATAACGGGTCAACTTCGGCATGGCCAAATAAGACACATTCCAGTCTGATCTGCTGCTCCACCACCAATGCTGTAGGATTTGACTTTTTTCCCCTGTGAACGTACAACCAAGTCACCTTCCTCCATTGTAAGTAGAAGGTCAACTCTTGCACTGAAGCAGAGATTACAACAGAACAAGGATTTGTGAATTACTGTGAATGTACAAAGAATGGTGTCCTTCAATCCAATTGGCAGTCTGTGTAACAGATTTCTTTAAAAAAAAATGGAAACAACCTGAGTTTTATATTTGTCACTTTGAAAATAGCTAAACTGCCAAACCAAAATACACATTCCTGTGACCCCAAAATGATATTTTCTGCTTTTTGGTTCAATACATTTTGTACCTAAACAGGTTGAGTAGTAGCTGTCAAAATAATATGTTACTTTCCACCTCAACACCCTCACACAGTTTACTGATTCAAAAGGATTTATATATTCCTCTATTTCAGTTAGAGGGGTAAAGTTATTCTTTACGCGCAATCGGCAATCCAGGCGCAAACTGCGTTCAAAATTGCGGTGGGTTTCCAAATTGAATGTTTTGTTCAGGTTTCCGCTCAAAATAGAACCAGCGCAATCGGGCAATGTTTTAGAATGTAATTTTTGTTTTCTTGCTTTAAAAATATTCCTTAATGTATTTAAGTGTGATAACCTGGTACAGCTTTATTAATATAGCTGAAAATGGGATTATCACCAAAAAAACATTTTTAATAAGTGTCCATCCAACAGCTGAGTAATTTGATTTTAAATATTTGAAAATGACTAAAAAACTAGAGAACCATTTACTAGTTTCACTGGTGTACAGTAGTCAATTTCTTAATAAATTAAATATTTTAAAGGTGCCTATTAGTGTCCTTGTGCCTAAAATAAACAGCCTAATTTTAAGAGCCTCTTCGAAGGGCCGCAAACGAGTGCAATTAGCGGAAACTCGCCATGGTGGTTAATTTAATCGGGGGCGTGGCCAGCTTCCAGCGCAACATTTTTTAAACTAGCACAAAAGATCGCGGAAACTCGAGTTACGCTAGACGTAACTTGCGCTTGAAATTCCTCGACCTTTGGTGTTGGTTTGGCCGCTTTCGGGCAAACTGCACTGAAAAAACTAGCGCAACCTGACGGAAACTCCAGGCCAAAATGCTTAAAAAAATTATAAAATTGCCAAACCACGGAACAAAGTTACTACCAGTGAAGCTTTCTTTTACCTGAATATATTACTAAATCCAGATCAGGTTTCTCCTGCTCTTTGAGAAAAAACTACAGACACATTTTCCTTATCTTGAAAAATGAAAAAAAACAGGTTGTACAGGTATAACTTTGGCGGGTTCCCAGAAACAGATGCAAATGACACGTAAATTTAGAACAAATAAAAAAGCTGCATTTATTTCAAGCAACATTTGTTCAGACTCTTGAATGGAAAATTAAATTAATGTCCAAGTTTACCCAAATTTTTTTACTGGAATTTACTGAATGAAAACAGCACCTTCACAGCAAATGATTAGAAACAGAAACCTTGAAATATTTGAGCTTATGCACACAGTTTGCACACCATTTTCCTAAAAAAATAATCTCTTGCTTTACCACTGAGCTTCTTCTCCAAAATCTGCACAGATTATTTTTAATCCAGACTTCTCCTGCTTGTTTTATGTAATGAAACTTCACTCTATTTAAACCGTTAACGGTTCTGCTCTAATCTAGGTAGCTAACCTAAACTCTTCATTGCTGAATCACATCTGGCCAACATGTATGATCCACCATTAACCACTGATAGGATTTACTGCCAACTCCCTCTATTTGTTTGGAATTTGACACGAGAAGTATCATGCAATAGAATTAAGGTGGTGTCAGTTGAACACTTCTTATTGCTAATTGGAATAACTTAATGACATTCGAAGCTGGTGATGTCAGATGTAAATGTACTTTGGACAATTTGGACTTCGGTATAAGGAACATTGGGGCAGAGTTTCTGCTTTGGGCGCAATTGCTGATCTGGGCCTAAATTGCACCCAAAATTGTGCCCATTTTGAAAAGTGTTTTCCACCCCTCCCCACCGGGTTTCCGCTCACTCATTTGCATACTGCTGAACGCAAAATCTGCCATGAACCAATGCAATCGGGCAGCATTTTAAAATGTAATTAAAAAATAGCTTCAAAAAGTATACCTTGATATATTTAAGAGTGGTAAATTGGTGAAGTTTGATTAATACAGCCGAAAGTGTGTTTTTCAGAAAAAATAAGCATTTGTAAGCAGTGTCAATCCACCACCACCTGTGAGTAACCCAATTTTAAATGACTGAAAATGATGTTTAAAAAATATACAAAACTATTTTCTAGGTATATTGGGGTACAGTAGTCAGTTTCTTAGTAAATCAAAAAAAAACATTCAAAACCTTTTAAAACATACCTATTATTGTCCTTCCGCCCAAAAGATCCAACTTAATTTTTGGAGCCTCCTCGAAGGCCCGCAAGCGAGCGCGATTAGCAGAAACTCCCAGTGGTGATTAATTCACCCTGGGGGGTGTGGCCAGTTTTGTAGGTGGGGACGGCTTCTAGCGTGAGTTTTTTTTTAAACTAGCGCAGAAGATTGCGGAAACTCGGACTGCACTGAAAATTCCACGATCTTTTGAGCTGGTTACGCCGATTTTGGCAAATTTCCCCCCCCAAAAAAGCACAATTGAGTGGAAACTCCAGGCCATTATCGCTAAATTTGCAGACAACATAAAAGTTGGCAAACAGTGAGGAGAACTAGAAAAGAAAAAAAATACATGCAAGTAATGAGAGGATACACTTGATGGGAAAGCACTAAGGGCTGTTGATGAACAGGGCTCTGGGAAGAGAGAAGGGCAGTGCGGTTAGTCTTGCATTGCTCTAGCAAAGAGCCATCTCAGGTACGATGAGCCAACTGGTCTCCTTCACTGCTGCAAAGGTTCTTCAATGGTTTAATGTTGATTACCTAATGCATATATAGTCTTCCCTGTAGTGTATGTGCCTTTAAGAGCCCCCTGTGTACTGTAATGCCGGTAATGGCCACTCGGGCTATATAAGCCTGTATATTGTGTTGTATCAGTTAGTTCACCTCCAGACTTTGTTCAGTAAACACCTGTGAAACCAACTCCTGCCTTCAGTGTCTCTATTAACACACGGACACAACAGTGGCGACGAATTGGAAACGGACTTACCTGCAATTCGGCAGCACCTCAAGGACATCGATTCCTCAGACGTCCAAAGTCGAAGAAAAGCAAGAAGAAAAAAAAAAGCTGTGGTTTCACCAGCTAGCCGAGCTGGTGGCAGGTACTGCAATAATCCTTCCTGGGCGGCGGGCTGGGGCTCCATCGGCTGGCTCTGCAGCGAGGCCAAGCAGCGAAGGCGGAGGCAAGCAGAAACAGACGGGGGGGGGGGGAGAGCACTCGGGAGACGGCCGGCGCTGCAAAGCAGGTCGGCGTTCGGACCTAGCAGAGAGAGTCCGGCGGGAACGAGTCTCCACTTGTAAATAAAAAAAAAAATTCTTTTTTAAACCGCGGAAAACAGCGTTGTCAGCAGCAGCAGTGGCGGGAAAGCGCCATATCTTTTCTGCAGGAAAGAAAGAAAAGCGTGGGAAGCGCCATTTTTTTCCAGGATGCCTAAGGCTGGCAATATTGATGCTTTTGATAACGATATAGAGGATTGGACCACATATGTGGAAAGAGTGGAGGTATATTGCACCGCAAATGGAATAGAAAATGATAAAAAGGCGTCAGTACTTCTAAATCTAATGGGCGCAAAGACATATGGGCTGTTACGAAACTTAATCACTCCAGCCAAACCAAAGGACAAGAATTTTAAGGAAATTGTTGATACCCTACAGGAGCACTTAAACCCAACACCGCTGCTGATAGCGGAACGATTCAAATTCTTCAAGAGGAATCAACACAAGAATGAAAGTAATGCTGATTACCTCACCGAATTAAGAAAGCTATCAAAGCACTGCCAATTCGGGGCAGGACTGGCAGATTATCTTCGAGACAAATTCGTCTGCGGTCTCCTAAGTGAAGGAACACAGAAAAGGCTGCTTTCTGAGAAAGATTTGACACTGGACAAGGCTTTCAGTATGGCTGTATCATACGAAGCAGCCGCAAGAGGAGCTGCAGAGATACAGCAAAAGACACAGGACTTCGGCACCCATGAAATGACACAGGGTTTCGAGAGATGTTATCGCTGCGGCAGATCCACCCATGACCAGAGGGACTGCTGGTTCAAGGACAAAGCATGCAGGCAATGCGGAAAGATTGGACACATTGCACGGGTATGCCGATCTGGACAAAAAAAATCCATGGACAGGATAAAAAAAATCAAGAAAGAAAAGTACAGAAAGGTACAAATGATGACGGACAGTAGCTACGAAGACCAGAAGAGCGATAGCGACTCTGGAAACAAGAGACTAAGCTGTCTCAAATTACATAATGTAATTGCCAAAGAAGATTACCAGACCATTTGATTTCCCTCACGATAGCAGGGTCCCCAGTTAAAATGGAGCTAGATACAGGATCAGCTCTGACCGTCATAAATCGACGGGATTACGAGCGGCTATTTCCGCATATACCTTTAAAAGACACATCCATTATCTTGAAAACATATACGGGGCAGAAAGTATACCCCAAAGGAAAAATAAGGGTGCCTGTTGTATACAACGGCAAGGAAGTACAGAAGTTGTATTTATATGTTCTACAAGATGGTGGTCCACCGCTGTTGGGACGTGAATGGATCAGGAAGATACGTTTAGACTGGCACTCCATTCAGGCACTGACGGTGACCAGTAAGGAAAAAAATGATGATGACGTCATACCTGAACGATTAAAAGACATCTTGGCCAACGCCAAGGAAGTGTTTCAAGAGAAACTAGTAACCTTGAAAGGCATCACCGCCTCAATAAAAGTGGAAGATGCGACAATTCCCAAGTTTTTTAAGGCAAGGCCGGTGCCATACGCAATTCATCCAGCAGTCGAGGCAGAGCTGGAGAATTTGGAAAAGGCAGGCGTATTATCCAAGATAGATTGGAGCGAGTGGGCAACACCCATCGTCCCGGTCATGAAGAAAACGTTGAATAATGATAAATCTGAAGAACAGAGAAAAATTCGCATCTGTGGAGACTTCAAGGTGACTGTAAACCCGGTCCTTCACATGGTACAGTATCCTCTTCCGAGGATAGAAGATATTTTCGCCTCACTATCCGGAGGGAAACGTTTCACCAAAATTGACTTGGCACAGGCATATCCACAGATGGAGGTTGAAGAGGCCTCTTAAAAGTATCTCACGATAAATACACACAAAGGCCTGTACCAGTACAATCGACTGGTTTTTGGAGTAGCATCAGCTCCAGCTATCTGGCAAAGAGCTATGGAGCAAGTCCTCCAAGGGATTCCGGGGACTCAATGCTACCTAGACGACATCCTTCTAACAGGAGAAAACGACAACGAGCACCTTGTCAATTTGGAGCAGGTGCTCACTAGGCTGAGCGAACAGGGCCTATGAGCAAATAGCCCCAAGTGCGAATTTTTCCAGAATCAAATATCATATTGTGGCCACATAATTAATAAGGAAGGGTTGCATAAGTCACCTGAAAAAATTGAAGCGTCATAAAAGCCCCAGCACCTGAAAATGTTTCACAATTAAGGTCGTTCCTGGGATTAATAAATTACTATCATAAATTTTTACCGAACTTATCAACTCTTCTGCACCCTCTTAATGAACTGCTACAAACAGGAGTAATTTGGAAATGGAGCGAAGACTGTAAACGTGCCTTCCATAAATGCAAAGACTTAATCACGTCCAAGGAAGTTTTGGCTCATTGCAACCCATCACTGCCAATCAGACTAGCGTGCGATGCATCCCCTTACGGCGTAGGAGTGGTATTATCGCATAGATTCCCTGATGGCTCGGAACGGCCGATAGCTTTTGCGTCACGCTCATTGAACTCAGCTGAGCGTAACTATGCCCAAATCGACAGGGAAGCACTCAGCCTGGTATGGGGAGTGAAGAAATTCAACCATTACCTACACGGACAAAAATTTACCTTGCTGACTGACCATCAACCCCTCATCTCCATATTCAACCCTAAAAAGGGTGTTCCCATTATGACAGCGCAAAGGCTACAGAGGTGGTCCCTTTTTCTAGGGGCACACCAATATAACATAGAATACAAAGGATCAAAAGAGCATGGGAATGCTGACGGTTTATCGCGCCTACCGTTGCCAACGGTAGAAGAGGCACCTACAGTAGACCCAGTGGAGATGTTCCACTCTACCATAGTCGAATGTCTACCAGTAACAAATTCTGCTATTGAAAGGGAAACGAGAAATGACCCGACTCTCTCACGAGTCTACAATTTAACATTGAAGGGATGGCCAGCACATGGCGAACCACTGTTGCCAGCATTCTCGCAAAGAAGAGAACAGCTGTCAGTGTGCCGAGGAACCTTGATGTGTGGATCCAGAGTGGTGATTCCACCCAAACTCCAGGATAAAGTTCTAAAGGAGCTTCACGAGGGGCATCTGGGTGGAGTGAAAATGAAGAACCTAGCCAGGGCGTTTGTATGGTGGCCAGGTATCGATGGAGACATCGAAGAAATGACCAAGAGCTGCCTAGGATGCCAGAAGGTCCAAAACGCTCCACCACAAGCCCCTCTACATCCATGGGAGTGGCCCTCATCTCCATGGCAAAGGGTACACATCGACTTTGCTGGTCCATTTATGGACTCAATGTTCTTAATCGCGGTTGATGCACACTCCAAGTGGCCGGAGGTAATAAAGATGTCCTCCACCACCACGGAAAAAACCATCACAGTATTAAGGACCATATTCACCAGGAATGGGCTGCCTGAACAGATCTGTTCTGATAATGGACCGCAATTTGTGTCCGAAGAATTCAGGAAGTTCTTAAAAAACAATGTGGTTAAGCACTACACGTCGGCCCCATACCATCCCGCCACCAATGGATTGGCTGAAAGGTTTGTCCAGACCTTCAAGAAGGCCATAAAGGCCATGGGTAATGAAGACATAAAACTTCAGCATAAGGTGGATAACTTCTTGTTTGCATACAGGAATGCAACACATATGGTTACAAACCAAACTCCCGCCATGATGTTCTTCAATAGAAGCCTAAGATGCCGGCTGGATTTGATCAAGCCAAACATCAGAAGGGACGTGGAGAACCGGCAATTTCAAGGCATGAATGAAAGGCCAACTAGAACCTTCCAGATAGGTCAACAAGTTTTGGCCCGGGACTACCGTACCGAGAAATGGCAGCCTGGAACTATTTGCACACGACTAGGACCGCTGATGTATACCGTGGACATTGGAGAAAGCATAATAAGGTGCCATGCTGACCAAATCATAGAGTCATCCGAAAAGGGACAACCTACACCACAACTCTATACGCCTAATGATGAAGTAGAGATACCCATAGTATCTACCTCCGATCCGGTGATACTGGAACCAGATGAACCCGACACTGGCATTCAAGCCGAATCAGCCTTGCCAAAAGAACCTACTACACCACCAGAAACTAGTACACCACCGAGGCGTTATCCGGACCGAGTCAGGAAGCCTCCAGAGAGACTGACTTATAATTGATTAACTGCAGCAATGTGTAGATTATTGTTCTTGTAACATGTAATTAATTACTTAAAATATTATGTACTGGTTGGCTAAAAGGGGAGGAATTGTAGTGTATGTGCCTTTAAGAGCCCCCTGTGTACTGTAATGCCGGTAATGGCCACTCGGGCTATATAAGCCTGTATATTGTGTTGTATCAGTTAGTTCACCTCCAGACTTTGTTCAGTAAACACCTGTGAAACCAACTCCTGCCTTCAGTGTCTCTATTAACACACGGACACAACATTCCCGATTAAGGGAAATTAGTTCAGCCTCCATTACAAATAATTACCCCAGTGTACAAATGAGTAGGGAATCAGGACACTGCCCCCAGAAGAATTTGGGTTGTATTGTTTTACATCATTCCTCTAGTCCCAACAATTGTATACAGGACATTGTGATATCTCAGTTACTTTGAAAGGAGGCAGTTGCAGTAAGCAGAGTTGACAAAAGAAAGAATTCCGGACGGAATTTTAATCGGGAGGTGGGTTGGGGGTGAGGAGGCAAAAAAGTGGTCGGGAAACCCGGGAGAATGGGATTCCTGCAGGCCCTGCCGAATTTAACATTAAAAACTGGAAGTGGGTGGTTTGGAGGCGGGTTGGGGTCGGGATTCAGTTTTTTTTTAAACACTTTAACCTCCCACCAGATCCCTACCCACCCGTTTTTGAGGGTTAAAATTCCCCCCTACATGTCTTAAGTAGCAAAATACAAGAGCAGCTGGGTCACAAAGAGAAATGAGAAGCAGGTTGGAAGATTTGTTTGTAGAAGTCGAATTATATTCCAAGAATGAGGAAGATCATATCAAGGGTAGGTAACCTAACATGATTCACAGAAATGCACGATTCCAAAGTAGTAAAGAACACAGTGGGGGAAATCTTGTGTGAATCAATACTCAGTATCAAGTGCTTGTTAGCTTAAGCTGCAAGATTTAGGTAAAAATACTCTTTAAAGTACATAAGTTACTCCATCAAGTTGCTATGTGGTTAACAACAGAAAACCTTTCAATATTGGCATGTGATCTAGACGCCATGAGAGAATAAGCTTTTCAAGTTTCCTTGGTAGATCGCAACTAGCTTAAATACAGCATAGTTCAATCCATTCGAGTTAGCTAGATACCATTTAGTGATAGATTTACAACAAATTTGTCAAACAAAAAAAGCTATCTACCTAGATCAGTGAAAAGTCCTTGGAGGAAAAATTTGGTATCAACCATTTTGGGGCTAACATCACCTAGGCGCTAAATTTAGTGCCGGCGACTGCAAAATTGAGTTTTAGCGCCCCAAGAGTGAAGTGGAGCACTAAATCAAGCGCTACACACTTTTCTTCGGGCACTAACGTTGCAGAGCTGGGCGCTACCTTCAGAGCGCTACTCAAGTTCCGGCGCTGTCAATTAGAATGTCGTCAGACAGACTGACGCCTTCCAGTTCTTAAAGGGGAGGTTTAATCATGCTGCACAGCCTCACTCTGATCATTGCTGCTTTTGAACTGGGCTTGCATGGAGCTGCAATCCTTCACCTGAGAAGTAATGGCTGATCAGAGGACGTAGAAATGTTCAGAGCAATACAAGTGAAGAAGCTGTTAGGGCAACAACAAAGCAAAAATTGAGAAAATGTGAACGCAGCCAAAACGCTATCTGATAAGCCAGCAATGAATTTGACCTCCCAGTAAGTGATCCCTTTAAATAGCACCCTGGGAACGACAATCCCAGGTATCAAAGCCTGTTATTTCTGTCGTTCTCAGTGGCAGGCAGTAAGTCAGGGGAAGCAACTGAATTTCGCATCCGGGCCGCTAACGGGGCGTTGCATACTCATTGATGTCACGGTCTGAGCGGCGCTAGAGGGCCAGGCGCTACGTGTTAGCGCCAGCACTAAATGCCGACTGAATTTCGTGGGCGGTTTTGGAATTGCTGCGGCCAGGCAACAAGCCCTTAGCGCCCTGCCCGGGCGCTAAGGTACCGAATTTCTAGCCCCTTGGTTCTATCCATGAAAAAACTAAAGCTTTGTAATCATCAACAAAATGACACTTCTTTCCTCAATGAGTAGACATGTATTGATTGGTAAACTCTGAGAACATAATACTGAGAGAAATGAAACTCAAAGATTGTTGGGTTTAAAGTTCACATGCGGTCTTGGGATTGCCTTATCTGAATGCCAAAAAGTACCATCTGGATCCTGCACCAGAACATGAAGCTTGCCAAAATTGTGCGCCATGGTTTAAGTGAGCAGCGTAACAGTTTTGAAAACCAGTAACATAAGGTCACTTAAAAAGACTTGAGAGACTTGACCACTTTTTGTTGGATTCTACTATCCCGTTGTGAATGTGCACATGTTTGAAGTTTTTATCCATCAGTTACCTGGATGCATTATTTAAATTATCTGCATAAACATAACCAGCTGGAATGTGTCTTTCAGAATGAAGATGAATACCTTGAAATACAGCATGGGTTGAAAACTTCGTCCTTTTGCAGATTAAAAAAAATAGGGAGAGCAAATCCTAACGTTTTTCTCAACTAAGGTCATCTCACCCATGGGCAACAATTTAGGCATCTATTGGGTCAAATGATCCTCAACAGGATCGCTTTCTGCCTGTTGCAAGAAAAATGCACCAGAACATCGAGGAAACCCATGGCAACTATTAGAAGCAGCCTTCCCCATAGTTGTGTATCTCGCTACCTTGGAACTGTGTAGGGGACTGATTGAGGCTCTGCCAGAGTTTCTCAAAACTCTTCAGCATTGCTCCTTCCCTCATCTTCTTTCCAAAGACAATTTCTCTACCAAGTAGGCTTGTGCTCCTGATGGTGTCATGGCTTAAGCTGCAATTATCTGTATAACTCAACCGAGTTAACTTAGTTAATTGCAATTCCTATTTAGATTGGGTCCTAAACATACATCCAAATATGTACATTTTTGGAGACTGTGTCAGTGGTGGAGGGGAAAGAATGAGAGGGGTCTTAAGCAAGTATAATACATCTGTTCATGGAATATTATTACTGGATTAACCACAGGTGGAATCACAAAGGCTTCTTCCATAGCTGGGAGACCAAATAAAATTTGACAGGCCTGTCTAGGACAGGACCAAACTGACCTAGGTTTTTCCAAAATAGATTTGGTGGGTGCTGATTATGGTTTTGAGGAGAAAAACCTGAAAATTGTTAAATACATTGGATTCAGAAGAGTCATAGGGGAAAAATTGAGTCGTGCCCCCTTTGGGGCGCTTAGCGCCCCGGCGAAGTTAGCACCCCCTTTGGGGCACGACTCAAATTAACACCCCCATGGCCAAAATTCGTCGGTAGCACCCCAAGGAGGAAGCAGGGTGCTACTGGAAGCGTCTCGCCTCCCTCTTGGGGTGCTGTGAGCGAATATCGCAGCACTGCAGGCCTTCCTCCCCTTCTCAAATGGGAGGGGCCTTGCGCAGCGTGACCCCAGGGCCCAGCTGGGCCACCAGGGATCACAGTGCCAGTAAAAGAGCCCGGCACTCAAGAGAAGTGCAGCCAGCACTCCACGGGGGGGAGAGGGGGGGGGGCTTCAGAGGAGGCCGGGTGCGGCAATGGGGGCAGATTGGGGGCAGATGCTGGCAGGCGGCCAGCAACAAAAATGGCCACCCAGCACCTTCCCTTTAATTAGCACCGCCCCGGCCTCAGGTAGGCCCCCCTGACCCCATCAGACATAGCATCCGGCGGTAAGTCAGAGGGTGCTACCAAAGATTGCAGCCGGGGCGCTGCGCATGCTGATGTCATCACCGGCAGCGCAGCGTTGCGGGGCGCTAACGGTTACCTCTGCCGCTAATCTCCTGCTGAATTTCGCGGGAAGCGTTGGCGGGGCTGCGCCCGGGTGCTAGGTGCCTTGCACCCCATTAGCGCCCTATTGGGGCGTTAACGGGAGGCGCAAAGCAACCAAATTTTTAGGCCATAGTTTAAATGAAGGTTCTCATGGATGTAAAACCCCAATTCCTGTGTTTCTTTCTATGATTTAGAAGCAACTCGGGTATTACAGTTGGTCATTATTAATGACTGGACTTCAGAATGCAAGAGGTGAAAGTCTAAGGGCCCGATTGTGTGGGAAATGGTCGGATTCCCCGAATGTGGGGTTCTGACCCACAAAAAAATGTCAGCCAGCTGCACGCAATTTTCCCTCAAGTGGCCAATTAATTTCCAGTGTGTGGACAGCCTTGCTAACTGTCCATTTCCAGTCAGAAAGCCCCACAGTATGATGTCATCATTCGTGGTGCTTTCAAGGTCCACAGCAAGCATTGCTTCCTCTGTTGGCTTCCAAACGAACCATACAGGATGGCAGAGGAGCCTGCAGCAGCTGTGGCCAGTGCCAGACCCCAAGCTGCCTCCAAATTCGATGAAGCTTCACTGCAGGCATTATTGGATGGGGTTAGGGCCCACAGGGAGGTCCTCTTCCCTAGGTCAGGCAGGAAGAGGCCTCCCACTGAGACCAAGGCTGCATGGATGCAGGTGTCAACAGATGTCAACTCGAATGGGCATGTAACCTTGGCATCACATCTCTAACTCCTTCCTCTACTCCCCCACAGGACCATCCAGAGCCCCCGTCCCCACTGTGAAGGAGGAAGAGGCTGTGCAGCTGGACTCCTCAGAGGTAGCTCCAACCTCTAAGGGCACAGCTTCAGCAGAAGTAAGCACACTCAGCACTAGCGCAGACACTCACACCTCGGGGGGACCTTCGGGACATAGAGTAGTGTTGTCACCTGGTGTTTCACAGCTCACAAGTGAGCCTCAGCAGATTCTGGAGATAGGGACAGCAGTGGAGAGTCCTCGTCGGAGGGCGCAAGACTCTGCCAGCTCAGCTCAGCTGCGTTGCATGTCGACTCTCTACCTCTGGGTCCATCTGCAAAAGAGGTGATGGATCTCCATGCACAGATGCAGGAGTCTCTGGCAGGTTTTGTCTCCAGGGTCGCTGCGAGTGTGGAGCGAATGGAGGAGTTCATAGCGACCATGAGCAAAGCCTTTGTGGAGTCATTGGCGCATGAATGCATCACCACGGAAAGGTTGGCAACCTCCATGGAGGAGATAACTCGCCAGGGTACGGAAAACATGGTGAGTGCTCATAAGAGAATGACATCTCTTGAGGAGCGTTGGCCATCTATTGAACAGAGAAACCAGACCTTCATGGAAGTCCTTCTGAGTAGGACTGCCAGTGCAGAAACGGGTCCCCATGGCCCCCTAAAGCGCAGCAAGGTGCTCTCAAGCCACTTCCAAGTGCTGGCCCCTTCTGGCCTGTGCAGCTTCAGGTGAGTGAGCAGCAGCCTGGTGCTCCTCATGCTGTTGCCACCTCTGCTGCTGGAGATCCTCTAATGGCAAGAAGGGAAGGAAAAAAAGGCGTCCCATGCTTCTCGTAGATGCCTTCGCTGAGGAAGCGCTGAGTGAGGGTGGCGAGAGGGGCTTCCCAGGAGATCACATTGGAGAAGTGTGTGAGGCTCCAACCTTCCACAGCTGTGCCTAAGGGCTTGAAGAAGTAGCCCCAAGCCTGCAGCAACAAGGTCCTTCACCAAACAAATGCTCTCTGATTAAATCGCAGCTTTCCCGAATGACCTGCAGCTGACAGCAAGCAAGCCGGCAAGCTTCATGCCAGGTTTCATCAGCGGGGTTCCCCGCAGGCGTGTTTTAGCATGGGGAACCCTTGAAAATAGCAAGGGCCCCTTAAAATGGCATTAAACATGCCAATAATTGGTGATTAGGGTCCCGACGGCCAGTCCCGCCAGCGGCGGGCGGGACTGATTCGGGTCGCGGAGAAACAGCGGTCCAAAAGTCGGGCGGGGCGGGGAATCAGGCGGGGGGGGGGGGGGTCGCGACCCCCTATTTCTGCGAATTTCGGCCCCCGCCCGTCTGAAAACCCACCCAACGGCTGGCAGAAAACCGGGGCCTAAATCTTCATTTGTTTCTTGCTCCTCTCTATTATCAGATTCAAAATTCACTTGCTTCAACCAAATTAGCACCTTCTGTTGATGATTGCAGCATGGGAGAGTGGAAGGGGGAGAGAAAAGAGAGCTTTAGTCCACATATGCATCATTGGAAGATTTGTTACTAAACTATGTCATGGTCAAAGTCTGATCTGTATTTCTGCTGAGCAGGGCCTCACAAATATATGGTGATGTGATCAAATTCATCTCAAGAAGCTTTAGTTTTTGAGAATGGCCTCAGTGGGAACTGGAGTCAATTGAATTTCCTGCTTGTTGCTACAAAGAGCACATCTGGGTCTACTTTGGGGTTGGTATACTCTCCAAAGCTGTACTGCACTGACTGATGTGGCATTGCTCATAACCAGCACAGCTGTCATGGTTCACCTCAGAACATCAGCTGATGTTCCTGAAACAAAAGACTAGATCAGCATTGATGCAATATTCACTTGTGTCTTCTCTTTCCAGTGCCAGGTTTACTGAAGTGACTACAGAGTCAGCTGACTACAAAACTTTACAAGTTATGCTGGAAGATGTTGTGTGAGCCTTGGCAGACCTCAACACCTCCTTAATCTTCTCAGATGACACAAAATGCAACTCAGTCAGTGCCATTACGGAGGACCATTTCTAGGAGCAGCTCCAAACAACTCTTCAATGACAGTCTGTCCTTCAGTTGGACATTTTTTGTTGAACCGGTGGTTTATTTTCAACATGGAGCTATGGGTGCAAGTGACCCTATCTCAAAGGATCTTCTTCCAGTGAACTAAATGTCTTGATGAAGCCTGTGATTGATTTGGAACAGACTGTGCGCACCTCTGAAAGCTGAGTGATGAGAGGAGCCACCACAAACACAAATACTGTGCTTGGGTCAGTTGGAAAGATCTATGGCAAGATGGGCATATCTTGAAACAAGGCATGTGATTCATGTGGACATATAGAGATTAAGGGAATATTAATTGATGAGGCTTTCATCAATCAATCAAAATGTAAAAACAGCAAAATTTGAGACTGGTTGATGATGAGTTGCAAAGTCAAAAACTCAGCAAAACTTTGACCAAAAAAAGGACCAAAATGCATGCTGAGCCTAGTTTATGCTGAAATGTGTGGAAAGTAATCAGTGAGTATGAACTTTTCAATTTTGTGCCAAAACAAGTGATTTACTGTTGATGGAAGGAGAGAAAGAAATAATGTATATAGCAAGATAACAAGGTTTTATATACTAAAGGATTTTCAAAAAACATTCACTATCGCACCAAGCTCTTCAATGGACAGCGTCCCACTGGTTTTTGGCTCAGCTGATAGCCTATTAATTTATTGTTAGAGATTGTATTATATTCGACAAATAAGGAAGAAGCAGCTCTTTATTTTTAAAAATGTTACTTAATGTTGGATATACAGACTAGTTTTAAATATATCTAATGTGGTTGATTGGTTATAATACTTATTTTTACTAATTCACATAGACAACTAATTGGGCAACATTGGATGCTCTGCAGAAGGTAAACACATTATGGAAAAAAAGGCAGAGATGGAGGCAAGCCAGTGGAAACTTAAGCCCTGAATAAATTTAGAACAAGATGCATATGTCTGCTTATTGGAGATTAGTATAACCTCTGGTTGATGAACTAATTAGATATTTCATTTTTTATTTCTGAACTAATCCTTTAATCACTGAATTTCATTACAGTTCTTGAAATAAACATTTTTTAATATTGTAAGCAAGCAATGATATTCTGTCAAATTGTATCACAACAATCATGGTTCAATGATTTCATTAACTGTGCGAGACTAACAAAGAAAACTGTTCAGATTGTATCCTTGCCCATTACAAGGATGTGCTGAAGTCCCTAAATGGCTACTAATCATTTGGACACCAGCAAAGTTATTACCGACTGATGCCAAAACAACTGAAAGGCTTCCTTGTTTTGACTAACCTCTGTTCAGTGACGCTGAACTGTTGATATCTCCCGTGATAAAGGAAGACTCGGACTGTTTTCGAACTGTGTCATTCCACATCCTTCGAATTCGGCTCTGGAAGAAACCACAGAACAAAGGCAAATGAGTTACTGATTCCAGTCCAGCACAGATATTGCACGAAACAAAGCAGCTCCAGAGAGTCCTCCAGAAACCTCCGGACAACAAATCTACACATATCTCTCAAACACAAGAGCTCATAGACACCATGCCATCTCACATTAGGGTGCTCCCTTTTCCCTGAAGTTTTTAAACACAAATAAAATTGATGCATTTCCAAAAATTCTCCTACAAGCAATAACATGAAATCACTTCTAAATAGGAGTGTGAACATCCTTTCAGACAGCACAAGCACAATGAGCTAATTAAAAAACTGAAGAGATATTATCGTTAATCCTTTCATCAGCCAGGCAGCTGCCCAAGCAGATACAAAAAAATGTCAGAGTTTGTAAAGCACTGTGATGTCCTTTAATTTTCAGGGAGAAATTTCCAAGTTTTCTTTCCAGCAATGCTTTTTCCTCCTATCCCCACCCACAATTTTCCCCCTCCTCCTTTCCTGAAGTTGCTGATTCATGTTCGGGTTTGATTCCAACGGATGATGGTCAACTGCCACTACCTCACCCAAGGGGCCTTCTTTCAGCTGTGACTCTCAATAGTGAGTGTCTGTAGGCTATTACAGCTGAGCCTGATCCTATCCTCAACCAATGTCCACAAGTGCACATTCCAGCACAGGTCACTATACACCAATCAGGAGCAGGAGCCGTGCAGGGAAAACCACATCTGAACCAAACAGGACCCCAACAGTCAGGCCGAGATCAGGCACCCACTGTAAAGATAAATGGTCAACTTAGTACTTTGCAACAGTTTGTTGCTAAACATTTATGCTTCTCTCTGGAGGTAGCAGTTTTCAGCATAGGAAGAAAGTTATGTTCAGTTTTTAACCAGAACATAAGAATCTGACATATCACATATTTACTCCCCAGGATGCATCTCAAACTGCTCCCAACTCTTCCCTTTATGCAGGTGGAGATGTGGCAGAACAATTTTGCTTTGTTTTGATTACACAAGGTCAAAACACAGGTGGAGGAGGAAAAATGATGGTGTTACCATTGTCCTATGAACTTTTTCTTTTGTGCTTTTCTCCCTCACATATTGCCTGATAGATAAAATTAATGTCTTATAAAACAGTAACAGTTAGGAGAAATAAGCAGTGGTCTGTGCATGTATACAAATGTATTACATAGGATATACAGCACAGAAACAGGTCATTTGGCCCAACCAGTCCATGCCGGTGTTTATGCTCCACTCGAGCCTCCTCCCGTCTTTCTCATCTAAATCGATCAGCATAACCCTCTATTCCCTTCTCCCTCATATGCTTGTTGAGCCTCCCCTTAAATGCATCTATACTTTTCGCTTCAACCACTCCCTTTGGTAGCGAGTTCCACATTCTCACCACTCTTTGGGTAAAGAAGTTTCTTCTGAATTCCCTATTGGATTTCTTGGTGACTATCTTATATCGATGGCCTCTAGTTATGCTCTTCCCCACAAGTGGAAACATTCTCTCTGTATCCACTCTATCAAAAGTTTTAATAATTTTAAAGAACTCTATTAGGTCACTCCTCAGCCTTCTTTTTTTCAAGAGAAAAGAGACCTAGCCTGTTCATCCTTCCTGATATGTATACCCTCGCATTTCTGGTATCATCCTTGTAAATCTTATCTGCACCATCTACAGTGCCTCTATATCCTTTTTATAATATGGTGACCAGAACTGTACGCAGTACTCGAAGTGTGGCCTAACCAAGGTTCGATACAGGTTTAGCATAACTTCCCTACTTTTCAATTCTAGACCTCTAGAAATAAACCCTAGTACTTGGTTTGCTTTTTTTATGGCCTTGCTAACCTGTGTCACAACTTTTAGTGATTTGTGTATTTGTACTCCGAGATCCCTTTGTTCCTCTACCCCACCTAGACTCGCACCCTCCAAGTAATAAGTGACCTCCCTATTCTTCCTACCAAAATGTAATACCTCACAGTTATCTGTGTTGAACTTCATTTGTCAATGATATGCCCATTCTGCAAGTTTATTAATGCCCTCCTGTAATTTGTTGCGGTCCTCCTCAGTATTTACTATTCCCCCCAATTTAGAAATTGTGTTTTTGATTCCAAATTCTAAATTGTTAATGTAAATTGTGAACAACAGTGGTCCCAGCACTGATCCTTGTGGTACACCACTACCCACCTTCTGCCACTGTGAATAGCAACCTTTTACCCCTACTCTCTGCTTTCTGTCTTGAAGCCAGCTAGCTATCCATTCTGCTACTTGTCCCCTGACCTTGTTCATCAGTCTATTATGGGGTACTTTATCGGAGGCCTTCTGAAAATCTAGATAGATTACATCTACTGCATTACCATTTTCTACTCTGTTACTTCTTCAAAAATTCAATGAGGTTGGTCAAGCAAGACTTTCCCTTTTGAAATCCATGCTGACTATTCATTTCTATTTTTGGTTTCTAGATGTTCTATTTTCTCCTTTAGTAGGGATTCCATTATTTTTCCTACCACCGATGTTAAGCTGACTGGTCTATAATTCCCTGGACATGTTCTATCCCCCTTCTTAAATATAGGTATTATGTTAGCTATCCATCAATCCTCTGGCACCACACCTTTTTCTAATGAATTATTAAATATGTGTAGTAATGCCTCTGCTATCTCTTCCCTAGATTCTTTTAAAATGCACGGATGCAATCCATCCGGACCAGGGGTTTTATCCTCTTTAAGGTTGATTAGTTTATTTAATATATCCCCCTCTTTTTATTTTAAATGCACTTATCTCATTACTAATCTCATCATCCAATGTCATGTCCACCTGTTCTATCTCCCTGGTAAATACTGAAGCAAAATAATTATTTAATATTTCTGCCCTCTCTATCGTTACCTGTGGTATTATCCTGTCTATCCCTTAATGGCCCTATTCCCATCCCAACCTTCCTTTTTTTTTATTGATGTGCCTATAAAATATTTTACTATTTTGTTTTATGTTCCTTGATAATTTAATTTCATAGTTACTCTTTGCCTTCCTAATTGTTTTTGCTCCTAATCTCTTCGTATTCTCTCTTATCATGCACTCCCCTGCTGTTATGTACTTAATGTATACCTCTTTCCTTACCCTCAATTGTTCCCTTATGGTTTTATTCATCCATGGAATCTCATTAGTGTTTAGTTTGTTCTTTCCTTTTAGCGGAATATATTTTTCCTGCACTCTGTTGAACACCGTTTTAAATGTTTCCCATTGCTGTTCTAAATCGTTCTTTGCCAATATTTTATTTTCCCAAGTTCTATTCTCAGCCCCTCAAAATCAGCTTTTCTCCAATCTATTACCTTGGTTTTCGTCATACTTACGTCCTTCTCACTTATCATCTTAAAGCGTATTATAGTCAATATTGCCTAGATGTTCCCCTACTTTTACTTCTCTTATCTGCTCTGTTTCACTCCCCATTACATAACTAATAATGAATCCTCCCTTGTTGGGCTTTTTACATATTGGGTTTGAAAGGAGTCCTGTACACATTGTAGGAACTCCATTCCCTTATCCCCTTTACATACCTCTTCTGTCTAATTAATATCAGGGTAGTTGAAATCCCCCATGATTATTATTGTATGTTTTTTTACTAATTCGTCTGCATATTTCTTCCTCCACCTCCCTTCCACTATTAGATGGTCTGCAGACTACACCTATTAGTGTGATTGATCGTTTATTATCTTTTATCTCTATCCATATGGATTCTATTTTTGTCTTGTTGATAGCTGCGTCACTTTTTTCTACTGTTATTATGTTATCCCTAATAAGTACAGCTACTCCACCTCCCCTTTTTACCTCTATATATTTTCTAAATATGTTATACCCTGCAATGTTTAATTTCCAGTCCTGAATTTTCTGTAGCCATGTCTCAGTAATCCCTCCTATGTCTGGTTCCTTGGAACGCATGATTGCCTCCAGCTCCCCTGTTTTATTAGACACTGTGTGCATTGCTGTACAGAGTTAACTCTTTTTAATAGGATTTCCTCTCACTTTACATTTAACCATCTTTTTAGATTCCTGTTCTATAACACTATTTATTCCCTTGCCATCAATGTCCTCCCTTTCTTTATTCTTTCCTATGCTCTCTTTTCCTGTTTTGTTTATAATTAGGCTGGTTACGTTTCTTGTAGATCCCTTCCCCCATCTTACTACAGTAGTTTAAATCTTTGCCACCACACTATTTAACTTGTTTTGCACCTTGCAGTGAAGCTGAAGCAATATTGAGCTGCCAGGACGATTTGCAAGTATTGATTTTTTGAAATGACTTTTCTTCATTTAAATTCTGCACGCTAACTTGATTTTAAATTAATTTTTAAGCTGCAGATTGTGCTGTGAGGCAGCTAACATTAGGATTGAGAGTGCTGGATTTTGGAAGCTTAAGTTTGCCCTGCCAGCTTAATTGGGCTTTAACTACGACCGTCAATGCAGAGCAGTTACCAAAGGACAGCACACATTAGTCTAATTGTGGCAGGCCCATGGAGAGCATTATCAGATTGATCACAGGCAGTTGGTTATTAGGGCTGTTTTGTTGCATAATCAGAGCAAACCAACGTTGCGGAGATCATACAGCCCAGCAGAGAAAGGCTGTTCCATCTATCTTGTAGTCGGATGACATTAAAGTTTCAATCCACAACATTAAAGATTCAATACTTCTGTTTAGCTTGCAATATGAAGGTGACTATGATATTCAGCAAAAGAATGCCATTAAAGAATAACTAAATGCCAATTAGAACTACATAGAGAAAATTAATTATCATTAGAGCCATCTTTTGCCGTTATCAGCATTACTACAGTGCTTGAAACTAAATCCACACATCAAAAGATCCATTGTTCACCAAGCCCCATGGTACCATATACATGTTTTATTATCCACAGTGACTGTGTATAGCCAGTTCTCAACAATTTAAAGAGATAAACTGTCTTATACAAAATCACAGATAAACAGCAGAGGAATTCTTCAAGTATGGAGGGAGAGAGAGTCTTTTATTAGGGGTCCTGTTTGTGCACAAGTTGGCAACATTAATTCAGAACTGCATGTGTGCCTGGCATTCATTTCTTAACATTATGTAAACCAATTAGATGTTAAGCAGTCATATTTCTACTTTCATTTCTCCAACCCTCACCCCAATACACAAGTCACACATGAATCCTTAGCCTAAGAGGTAACAGGATGACCTGCTCCCAAGCCATCCACTAGAAAGTGAGCAAAAACAATCTGGATTGAATCCTGAGAAATGTTTGTGGCCGATCATTTCTTGCCTACTGGAGGAACTTCCAGCACTCATCTGTACATCATTATTGCCTAACAGATCACCCCCTTGGCTCTTTGACTCGGGAATTACACATGCTGGGTGGGCTGGAGAAATAAAAGTATGGTACAGCTGAACACTTCATTGGTCAATATAAATAAACAGAATATTAAGATAGTCAGGGGTCAATTACAGGGGCACATGCAGTTTTGAGTCGATCTTGACAATGCATCAACAGGCCAAAAATGCTAATGATCTACGCCCTCTCTGTAACCATCCAGTTCCTCTGCTGCCCATTTGTAGAATATATGCACACTTTCCCCCTTTACTCCCCCCATCTCCAACTCATTTTCTCTGGAAAACATGAAGATGTGGCACAGGTGAAGGTAACGAGAGAGTAATACGTACAGTCATTCGAACTGATGAATAATGCACCTCCAACAATAGAGGAGCCCAATTATAACTTTTCTTTCTAACAGAGGATAAACAGGATATACTTTCCAGAAAATACGAGGGGAGAACAGCTTTGGGCAATAACAGAAGATCTTAGCTGGATATTTTTCATCAGTTACTACAATTCAAGAAAGTCCAAATGAAGAAAACTTCTGTTTTACAAGTAAATCGCTTACTTGAGAGCCTGTAGAATAGCGGCCAGGAGTTCGAGCACCAGATGTCTTCGCTGAACCAAGGGAGCTGTCTGTGCTCCTTCTACTGCAGCAGTGGGTACGGAAGCATTTGCCATATTCTTTCCTCACCTAGGCAATAAAAGAGCAACTTACATAAAAGGCAGTCTCTCATCTCTCAAACAGCTCACCAAGTCTTGCAGGGCTACTTAGCCCATCAACGGTTTCCTTCATATTATTATTCATTCCTACTTGTCTTGAATTTAAACAGCGTTTCATTGTCCTTTACCAAAAAAAAGCTTTCTGAAAGGAACAGTCGCTGTTGGGTCAAGAGTCGGAAAAAATATAAACATATTAAGCAACGGGGATCCCAATTATAACATAAATCATCATAAGGAATTTCTATTGATTATCGAAACCCTGAGTTTAAGACATTACTTAATACGTACATAGTACTGAACTTTCTTTATAATTCTTTCCTCATCATTGTGGAGCTACATTGGTTTGAAGATGCTGTGTGACATAGGACCTGCAGGTATTGTACACTGAATTTATGATGGACTTCCTCTAGCGTCATTAAAAACGCACACCCCTATTGCCTTATGTACTATATATTCAACCTAACCCTTGGTTGTTATGAGACAGCAGTCTAACTGAAGGATTTCCTGAAATTGACTATCCCAGTTCATTATTATCTGAATTCCAAGATTACAGGCTCGGGTTCACTCCCGTTAACTTATAATTCTATTGTTTCATTTCAATTTTGTGTTCATGTCAGTTCTTGTGCCAGCATTAGCAGTCAATGGCCAGTGTGCGCCCCGTCCTGAAAATACAATGATGCTCACACACGATTGCGGCATCACTGATGCAGGATTACGAAGATGTGATTTTCAAATGGTTACTCGTAATTCCAGGCCACTATCCACATTGTAAACCACTGCTGAAATGATCCATTACTACAGCACCTGGTCAGCAATGTTATAATTTGGCTGTATTATAATAAAGAATAAGGTTAGGTGTACGTCAAACCCATCACAACTTTTCTTCCTATAGTAAATGAATCCAACCAAAATGCAGGATTTTCTTTTGAATTACTAAGTACTGTACTTCTTATACAAACAAACAACAGCTGGGTGTTGGTTAAAGGTTACAATTGAATCTCAGAGGACAAGTGTGATAGTGACAGCACCTGATCCTACAATTGAAATATAGTCTCAACATTTTCTCCCAGTTTAGTTATTTTATAGCCGACATCAAAACAACAGAAAGCCCAGTGATTGCCAGATTTTAAACACTGCCTGGAACATGCATACTGTAATCAGCATCTGAAGTGAGCTTCATTGGTATGTTCAATACAGAGTTCCAATCAACTAGCACTGAGAAAGTTATGTTCTAGTTTTCATGATTTAAATGATGAGATCACTATAAGAGAGTACTTCCGATTTAGTGTAAACAAGTTTCTTTTTCCATTCCCATGCTCACGAGGTTTCTCCTCATGTTGGGGTAGAGTTCTGGGTGCAGGATTGCCCTTTGTAGCTCGCTCAAGTGGCCATTCATGTACAGTACAAGGATAGGGAGGGTATTAAGCAGGTGACTCTATCAAAGAGGACCTCAATCCTTTCCTCACCAGATGGTCACACACACACACTTTCTAACAGGGGTTTGTGGATAGTAACCAGAAGCGGAACCCACAGCAAATTCTTTCCTCTCCCTAGCCCAGGAGCACTGAAACCAATTGTACTACCTCTATCAGTACCCCAGCAGAGATCGGTTAACTCAGATCAACGATTACAGATTATTAGGACAGTACTCGAGTTAGTATTTTCACCATCAATGCTTCATTGCCTTGAGCTAGCGAAGACTTGATGTAGGCACTGGTGCTCTGAAAATTCAGATGTGTTTTCACACTGAGCATTACAGGAATATGGAATGCTTTATAAGTAGCTATATCATTTAAAAATTAAGATAATTATTTGCAAAATAATATGGGGAAAGGACTGAGAAATTGAATTAAACTGTTTTCACTAAGTATTACAACAACATTTATCAATGCAAACCCTCTCATTATTACAAACTTTCTCATTATTACAAACTTTTCCCCTGGTCTCATCTGAAACTTTGTCAGATGAGAAGTTTAACCTGATAAGAACTGTTTTCCTTCTCTTTCATTAGTTTGTCCCAAAAAAGTTATCCTATCTATATAGTTACCAATTCACTGGAAGCGAGATACTACTTATACCTCTTAATCTTTGCCTCACACTTCGCACATTCGTGTTTTTTAGCCTACCACTCAAATGCATTAGTACAAATGGAAAATAATTAACTTCGTAGTAAGGATAAAGGTTGTCCCCAATCTTGTGTAAACTAAAGAAAGTACTGCTTCAGTGCTGAAACTTCCTGAATCCAAATCTGAAGCCAAGCTCAGGCTGGCTACAGGCAGATGCTAATTCTACCTTCTACTGGTCATTAGGACTTAGCAAAGCAGGTTAATGAATGTAGGAAATCGCCGTACTATGTTCACCTGAACTGTGTAAAACATCCAGCAGTACAACTGCATTACAGATTTGGTCCTTCTAAACTTGGATTGTGTCTAAACAAAAGTATTTTCAGCTATATATAAATTAGGGTAAAGCACGGTCACTTAAAAGTCTACTACGTTAGGGACTAATTTGAAGTGATAAGTTAAGAGTATTACACAGGGAGCATACTGAGGCAGAAAATGGAGTGTATTAGTATGAATATGACTCCACACTCAAGTGTTTGTCTCCTAATATTCTGACACATTTGACCTTGAATTAAACCACTGGTTGCCTCCCAGGGGTCAGTTCTTGTTGCTTAAGCCATGCAGCCCACTTTGGAGCAACTGGGCTCAATGGACATAAGATAGTTATTCAAGCCCGAATGTTGTTAGCATTGTTCTTGAGTGTATGAACTGGTGAGTTGACAGGTGTGGGGGTTGGAGCCTCCTAATACTTCCTATTTACAAATGAAAAATGACCACTTGTCAAGATATGACCCATGAAACCATACTCCAACTTGAGTCAGTGCCTTCAGGAGATGAGAAGAGAAAACAAGGCAAACACAATATATACTGTAGCAATTCCCAGGGCAGTTCTATGTTTAGAAGATTATGGGGAAATGAGCTGGATTCTGATTATTATCTCATACCTCCTGCAGTCCAAGAACTGAAACCCACAGTACGTTGAGTAGGTCCTCATTGAAGCATGACTATCACAATGAGAAATCTGCTAACATTTGTAGAATACTTGCAGAAGATTCAAGCTGCATCCATGGGGGCAAATGTGTAATTATCTTTAAGCTTGTATATGAAAAAGGTAACAGCTAGCTCCTTTTTGAAATATACTGTTGCTATTTCTTCCCTATTTGGTTATATTTCATTTGAATGCCTTAGTGTTTATGTAAATACTGGGTTGCATAGCCAAGGATGTTCTGTTGACTTGACTTGAAATGAAATCAATTGAGGCAGACAAGATAGTTACATTCGCTAACCTTTCAAGTAATACAATGCTGCATTTCTACTGTCGTGAGAAATTATCTAATTATTGATCAGATTATGACAGGTGAAACTTATGATATTCTAAATGATTCACCATCGAGGAAACTGTGAAGAGTTTTTAAATATTAAAATATAAAATGGTTCATTTTGATACACAGCAGATGAATAAAGATATAAAATGGAACATAATTTAAAAAAGCATAATTATTACTTGAATTCAGTAATGTGCATACAGCCTAGTAGTGCCAGCAGTGGACTGTGCATAGGAGAAATGAGCACTTGGTTTTTTTGGGGCATGGTCTGTACATCCATTTCTCCTAAAGGGAATTTTAAGAGCAATTTATTTTTTAGTGGCGAGCAAGCAGAATTTGAACATAAATTGGTTTAAAGTGGCTAATTTTTTCCAAGGGGCAAAACATTTTACAGGTGTTGTTATAGACCACTGGGTAAAAATTGTTTTGCAGAAATGCAAATAGCATGCGTCATATAGGGGCGGATGCGTTCATCTTTAATAAAGATATCATTACACCTGCCAATTAACAGTACAGATTTAAAAGTTACTAGAAAATCTCCTGTAGTACGTGCACAATGAGTTAGAGGATATACTAAAATATGATAGGAAGTGCAACGCCCAGAAAGTGCGCGCTGTAAGCAATATATTACTTGTGAACCACCTGTGGTGCCGCTCAGTTCAGCTGAGGAAAGGGTGGCTCAGAGTTTCCGCATGAGTTGCACCCAGGTAACAGTGTAATCTAGGCAGAATGAAGTGAAAGAGAGCAAAAGATCACAGAATTTTAAGTGTGAGAGTTACGCCCATAACCATATTACGCTGGAGTTTCCGCGATCTTTTACTCTGGTTCAAAGGTCCATTCTCCCTACGCAATCCCCGCCCACACTCCCAGGGCAGAATGGCAAGTTTCTGCCAATTGCGTCCACTCAGAGGTGTTTATCACTTTGTGCCCAGATTCTCTAGTGTACAGGCACCCATGGTCACCCATTGTTAATGACCTGACCTGACCAGCAGCCCATTGAAGTCTCACTCAGGTCTCTGTCTCATACTGATGCTGCAATTACTTTAAATTCAGTTTAAATTAGTTCAAATTCAGTCAATTTAATCTGCCCTTGGTACACAAGACCTATGGCCAGCAGTCAATTGAAACCATTGATTGGCCAGTTTCTTCAGCTGCAGCAATTATTTGAACAAATTTTCAGTTTAAACGACTTTAAATTCAGTAGATCTTGAGGCCCCATTGGCCACGTTCCGGTCAATAATCGATGACGATTACAGCGCCACCGCTGGAGTAAGTGAGTCCAACAAGAATTATTGTTAACATGTTATCCATTGATTTTGAAGTATTGGATGCATTTGATATCAAACTGAAAGATTTTAGTATATCATATCGAAGATAGATAGATCCAATATCCAAAATAATAAAATGTACTACATTTCTCAGGTCTGTTGGTGTGGAAAGGAATCTTCTAACCTCAGTTTGACTTCTAATTTATAATTTCCACCTCCTCATACTATCTCTGCAAAGAAACCAATGCTCTACGACAGCAACCTCTCATCTTAATGATCTCATTAAGATTACAAAATACCTTGGAGCAGACAATCTTTGTGCTGACACATACATATTAAACCATTAATAGAAAATTGAATACTCTGAAATTACTATTTCCTGACTTCAGAAGGTCAGAGTTTAAACAATAAACACTCAAATCTGAAAAGTCAATTAAGGATAGATAAAGAAGGGTAAAGGTTAATGCCTGTAGAAAAATTAATGAACTCTGACAAGTCTTTTCTAGTCTCCTTGCTGAGCAATAAAGCAATTGACTTCTAGAGTATTATGATAACACAGTAGAACCATCACTACAAAGATCAAGGAAAGTCACCAGATGTCTCAATCCCCTGCCCCAACACACAAGAGTTAGAAACATGTTCCTTCGACATACAAAACTAACCTTCTTCTGGAGGACACAGTGGAAAATGAATATAAACATTCCCTGCAGCGAGTTGAAAATGGTGAAGAGATATGCCATGATAACAGTGCTTTCATTAATGAACATAAGTCCAAAAGCCCAAGTTAGTCCAAGGAGGCAAAGGAGAGCTATGGCCCCTATGACCCATGATCTGCAAAGAATGGAAAAGAAAACAAGTCATTCAACATGGTTGCACATTTTTCCTTTCTAAGAAATGGCTACTCTCATCAAGTTTGGTTATCTTATTCTTTTGACCACCAATTAAAAAGAAAGTTTTCAAATTATGTTTCATAGTCTGGTATATTTTTCTTAATGTGGATGTTTAATTGTATGTAGATCATTTAACCACGACTCAGATTTGTATTTGCTGATCCAGAACAGATTATTTCCTTACACAATTGTATAAGACTTAAAGAACTGAAGTTTAAACGTCTTCGATTTTGGTGGTTACCGGTCTAAAACAAAATGGCAGCAATAAATTCAGGCAGTGCAGTAATATGTAGCAACATCTTTTGTGGTAGATGAATCGCCTTTTAAGAGTAGCTTTCAAGGTAATGAAATCATCAGTCGAACATGGTTCCATGAAGTTAGAGCAGGGTTTGTAAATTGCAACAATGCCATCAGGAAACACATTCAACAGTTTCTCTTCACCCCTCCCGCCCCCCAACCACCCCAGAAATACAAGACAATAAAAACATGACAAAACCAAAAGGGCCAGAGAAACAACATAAGAGAAAATAAATAAGCAAGTTAGTCTATTGTCAACCGTGAAAGCAAAAATGTCACAGCAACACAGAGAGTAAGGATCATTCCTGCCGTGGGATGGGGATGATAACAGACAAAAGGAGAAGACTCTTCACCAGAAGAACAAACTGAAATTATTAATCCAGTCAGCATTCTCTGCAACATTGCTGCTTCTTCCACAAGCTGCTCACTCTGAGGAAACTAGCCTCTTGCTTCGAGAATGTCATTGCTTCTAGTGTCTCAATGTAGATTGAAAAAATTGCAAACGCAGTCACTGATTTTGTAATCCTTCAATTTTTCACATTCAATTACTGTTCAAAAAAGCAGGCACTTACTTTAAATACATCTTCTTCATTGTGATTCAACTATGCAATTTGACTAAGCACAGCAAAATGCATGTTTCTGAGCTGTACCCAAACACGACATAGCACTTTAACAAAGATTTTAAGTAATTTGTTGCTTAGCATCATGCGCTGCAGTAATTACACATAGCTCAGAAGGCTTTATTGGTTTTATAATGACACCATAACTAGGTCTACATTTGGAGATATCAAAAGGTATCAAGAGGTGGGAAACCCTAAATTGTCAATCCCTTCTTCCCCCATTGAAATGTAGACATTATCCTAAAGGATCCCTGAAGGTATTTGGATGTGATTCCCTGATGACTGTATTTTTAAAACAGGTTTGCAGTACATCCTTAACATTCATTTTCTTGAATAAAGCAATAGATCTTTTATGAATATGTTGGAAAGCAACTCTGCTGAATCAATCTTGGGTTGCTAAGCAGCTCAGCAAATGTGAATATTTAAATAAATTTACTGGTTCACTACAGTTTGCTCTTCCGTCTCTATGCAAACGGCAGAAGCTACAATGAAGAAAAATATTACGGATGGGGCCAGCTTTCAGTACATCTCAAAAGGCCACACAACATGACGTTTGTAAGCCATTCAGATCATTCTTACTTGATGAAGGGTCTGTTATCCTCATAGCTAAAGAATGCATGGATGCAAAGACAAAAACACCAACATTAGAAAATAATGGTTTCAGCTGCAAATTAAAAAAATGGAGATTAAACCACCAGAACAGAACTCTTTCTAACCGCTCTGCACCACCCAAAGCAAATTGGCACACAGTACCAGAAAGCAGTTCCTTTTCATTATTAGTGAGGAATACAATCATCAGCACATTACTGAGTTTCCCATCCGCTCCCCCCACAGGCAAAGTACTGTGGGCAGGCTTGTAAAATGGATTATGAGACTGAGGTGTTTCAAAGTATTTCAAGCAATGGGATTTAATAATCTGATTCCAGCAAGCAAACTCATTCGATCTCTTTCAGCCTTGGTATTCTCATGGTTTAACTACTGCCAGTTAATGACTTTGGTTTAGTGTTGGCAGTCCTGTCTGGGTCAGCAGGTGCAGGGTTCGAACCCCGCTCCAGACAGTCCCAGTGAGTGGAGCTCTAAATTCTGGGTTGGCATCCAGCGGGATACTCGCATCTGGTGGGTGTGGAAAGCCCCCCCCTCATCATATGGGTTGTGGGAGCCCATAAAAACCTCCCGCCATATAGGACTAACCACTCTATCGGCTGGTATAAACGATGATTACGGCCACAGAAAGAACGTTCATGTTGCGGTCTGTTAGATTATTAATCACCTTCCACTAGTTCACACTATTCTCCAAGTGAAGAGTGTGAAGATACGATAACAACTGCAGCATGGTACACTTGAACTTCATAGAGCAATTTATTTTATTTCAACTAATTGCGTCTTGGACCTTATTCAACATCACCTGAGCATTGATCAAATAAACTGTTCCAATAGGCTACAATGCTCCAACACACAGCTGGGCATTGACAAATTTCCTCTTCAGCATGTCATCAGCAGCAATGGAAGGTTCTCCAGGAAGAAGCTATGTGCATCAGTGACTGATAGAACAGCAAAACAGTCACTTGCAGTAAAAAAAAAGCTGGTAGAAGTGAGTGATCACAAAGCTCACGGATTGTCATAAAAAACAACTGGTTCATTAATGTCCTCTAGAGAAGGAAACCTGCCATTCTTACCCGGTCTGGCCTATAACTGACTCCAATCCCACACCAAACGTGGTCGACTCTTAACTTCCCTCTAAAGTGGCCTTCAAGCCACTCAGTTGTATCAAATCACTTCAAGAAGGCAGCTGACCAATACCTTCTCAGGGAAACTAGGGATGGTCAATAAATGCTGACCTTGTTGGCGAAGCCCACATCCCAAAAATAAAAGGCACGAGAAACTGTGGCCAGCAAAGGAATTATAGGGGAGACTATACATAGGTGGAACTTCAACCTGCCTGCTATCAGTTCCCAAGTACACTACAAGTATCTCTATTATTACTCTAGCATCAGCAATGTTGAAATGTTCAGTAATGTTCTTTTAACTGGAAAAATCATGGACTTACGTTTTGTCTTCATAAAAATTGGTATAATTTTAATCTTTTTTCATGCTCAGTCCCATAATTCATCAAACTAAACCGAACAAAATCAGATTTAGGAAACCATGTTCTCTAAGTCAAATGACTCATTCCCCACATCAGCAAAATGTCAAACTGGCACTCAGAGCTGTGTAAACATATAGCACACTGTGCATCTAGGCCCACTGTGACATTGGCCAGAAGTGGTAGTTCGCAGTAAAGGGTTAATGGATTGTGAACTGTTTAAAAAAAATGTTCCCAAGTTGATTGTGCGCTGAGCACCACAGGCAGCAATCTCTGGAAGACAGGAAGACAGGAGCGGAGTCAGTGATAGGCACACAACATGCTACAAAGGGACAGAATAAAGCATTTCCATCACTTCACAACTCATCTTCAACAAGTCACACATAAAACAGTCAAACTTGACTGACAATTTTCTGGTCAGGAAATACTTCATGGATCCCTTGAAATAAATCAAATTTCTGCAGCTTCAACAATATTTTCATCTTGTTTTAAATTATAGGGGAAGTTGACATGCGTGACAAAATAACTAAACAGGGCTGTGCAAATAAATCTTATGCAGTTTGGGGATAAAATTAGAAGAACTAATATTACCCAATTACAAATTTTTACTGATTTAGAGATGGTACAGAAGCAATGTTTATGTCTCTTTGGTTATAAAAATTAAAGTATTCCCTTTACTGTTATTGCATTGGAGAAGATCTTTTAAGGTCATTCTCAGTGTGCCTAATCCAGGGGCACTGTTGCTGAATAGGGTTTCGGTAAGGCATAATGGTCAGTGTGTCAAATTTTGATACTGTGACTACTTGAACTGTGAAAAGCACCGAGCAGCATAAATACAGCTTCTAGCCTTCCAAAGTTGAGCTGTTGTCTGGAGAGCATGCTGAGCTAACACAAAGGTGTCACTCTGTTTATAACAAACAAGCAATTTGATGTGATTAATTAAGAGCATCATAAGCGCTTAAGGATTTTTTCCCCATAGTAGCATCAAAGTAATATGCTGGCCTTGTAACAACACTGTAGAGGCGCTTCACAGTCACTGTAGGCAAGGTATTGAGAGAAATACACCAGTGCACCATGTTGGGTGAGAATGTGTTGCTGCAACTACTCCACCTCCCATGGCAAAGTAGCGCACCTTTTGGTGGAGTGGGGGAAAGAGCAAGAAAATAAGGTACATTTAAAAAGTACGCATTAGATTGTCTTTATATTTTAGTCAGTCAATCATCTGTGAACAGAATTGCTGCCATGTACATCATTAGTGACTTTGCCAGCCAACTAATGGTTTTAGACAGCGTCTGCAAAACGATTTTCATCTTTTAGATAGGTCTTTTCATAGAGTTAAACTACCCTGAGGAGGTTAACAAAAGGGGCATTAGTTGATGCCGAGCAGTAAATGCCTTTCAATTGTCTTGGAGGGGGTGAAAGGAAGGAATGGATCAAACAGCATCAGTATGCAGTTGTACACTAGCTGTGAGGAAGAAAGCCAATTTGTGACAGAACTAAAGGAATTCTGCTAGATTGACAAAATGAACAGCACACTAACTATAAACTCTGAACTAGGGTTGGAATGACATCTTTTAAACACCAGCAGTTATTTTGAACATACCGGCCACTGTTACGAGGAATTGAAAGATTAATCCCCTTCTTTGTTTGGTGACTTGGAAGAATGTCCTTTTATAATATTCATAAAATAATGACTGGATATAATGTGCATCATGTGCCTTTTTGTAACTAAATTTCAGTGACAATCAGCTAGTACAGGGTAAAGCAATACAGCGGCAGTGTGTGTAGATAAAAGCACTTAGCTTTATAAAGTGCCCGATCCAACAGACACACTCTCGCAGTCTATTACAGTCCTATTAGTCAGGTTCACATCAATATTGTAAATCCTCAGCTTTTCCTGGCACTGTATTATGATGCATTGCTCATCAGAAACATGTTGAAACATTCCAGGGATACCCATCAATTCAATAAAGGATTTGAAGCTGCATACATGCATTCCAAACGCAGCAAGCAATATTTTTTCAAAAGATGTGCTGTGGCACGGCACATCCAGAGCAAGAAAGCAGCGACTCTGCTAAGGATTTGTCGACTGGTTTGCCCCGTTAACTGCTGGTTTGAGAGCAGGATTGGCAATAGCTGCTCGATCCCTCCCCTGGGAAGATTTTATGTGGTAAACCATTAAAAAAAAAAATAATATAAATCTTTCATAATTGTAGCAAGACTTTAGTCATTTTTATGCATTGTCTTGAGATAGTGTAATGAGTTGATTAAGATTTGGCTACTTCTAGCAGGGGGCTGCAAGGTGACTTGCTGAGCAGATGCTTAAGGCTTTTGTTAATGGTGTTAGAGCAATCATTAATCTCTCTAAATAGTTTCTCTGCAAGCTCTTGGAGAACCAATACAGTCGGTAATCACAAATCAATGAGATTATTTAAATACTGATGATTGTCATTTCAACCCTCTTCAAGAGGATACCAGCTCTTACCCTCGCCATTCCACATTAAAGCAGCCATCGTAAAATCGATAGCTAAAATAAGCAAAGAAAAAAACACAAAATAGAACAGAATTGTTCACATTGATTTCCAGTGAATTGTTGCACATTACCAGAGAGTGTAAAATTAAAAATGGAGCAAAAAACATAACCATCAGGAAAAAAAGAGTAAAATGTTAAACAGGGGCATCTTAAAGAAACATTGACTGATTTTATGTTTTGATTCTTTTCAAAGCCTATTATGTCTGTGAGGATATTCATTTTGCTGATTTAAAAAATCCAAATCAAAACTACATCTGTTAGTTATAGACAACTAAATAAAAATTGAAATAAGATGGCAATTTCCAAACAGAGCAATGGAATTCCATGGAATTGAAGAGTTTTGCTGCAATGCACACTGACAAAAAGTTGGATTGAAAGCTGCAAATATGAAGTATGAAAATTTATCAACTCAGTCAAGAAGTTTTGTACCAATCTGCACCAATTAACACTTAAAGGCATCAACACAATGGAAGATACCATATTGATGCTCACCAATAAAAATGTGGAAATTCAAAAAAGATTGGCAGTATAAAAAGCTGCTATTTCCAGCACAGTCACCCAAATTTGCTATCTAGGATCACAGGGCATGCCGGTGATATGCAAATTGTGTGTAATGCCAGTCAGTGTCATATTATGGACAACAATTATATGCCATAGAATCACTACCC